>NC_090269.1:182610461-183973675 GCF_040414725.1 Anabrus simplex | reverse complement strand
CTTTTGAATACAAAATTTCTTCAAAAAGTTCCTTAACTTCGCACCAGGGTGCTAGATCATAGTTTTTTGTAGAGACATCTATCAGAGAATGTTCACACTTCTTTACAATAGAAAACAAAACAAGTTGAACTCCACACAATACTGACAACTTCGTAATCACAAAATTTACAGTAGTGACATCTTCTGAGAAAACGTATGAGTTGATACAGTTTTTAAAGTTCAGAGTTTCTCCTGTAGATGAGTTCCAATTGGCGCAATATTTAAACTTGCGGCGTAGAGGTGTACCTCCCAGTACTATTATTATTATTATTATTATTATTATTATTATTATTATTATTATTATTATTATTATTATTATTATTATTATTATTATTTATGGAGAAATATTTGATTGCAATAATTAAAAATTATTTTCTGTTACTATTATTGTACTGTCGTTCCTGTGTGTTGAAAAAGTTTTAATTATTGTCGTATTACATCAGTTGTTCATAACATTTTGTGTTTCATTGTTTTAAAATCTATTGGGTTAAAATTATTTGCTTGCACACATCCTGCATATAATATTAATGTATAATATAATAGTATTGAGCCTGAGCCCGAGATGTAGAGATTGCTTAAATGGTTTATCCTATCTGACTAGATATAAACAAATAGCTTCCTCTTACAGAGCTCTCAGAGATAATCATCTATGGCTATTAGGTGCTTGTATTGGTCTTTTGAACGGACATGGTAGCAGAGTGACATCACTTGCTTCTCGCCTAAGCGGTTGCTGTGAAATTATGATCAATGCATGAGGTATTTGTGAGATGACAAGATGCGTCCTTGTGGTTCTTGTTCTATGTCTAAAACCGAGGTCATTTGGCTATAATCAGGATATCAAAAGTTGTGTAAAGCTGAAGGCATGCTTGAATTGTGCTGCAAATTAAAAAGTTACATCTTAAGTGTATGCTGAAATCTTCATTTGCGTAGGTGCCAGCTTATTAGAATGCTGATAATTTATTTGTATTGTATGAAAGATATCTCAGAATTCTGGTTTAGACAGATATTTTCAGTTCCATACATTTGATTAGATTGACAGAACTCATTCAAATATTATCTCCTATTTTAGTGTGGTGCTGGCCTTAATTATGTGTTTATTTATCTAGTGACATTTTTTTAAGCATCATGGTCATTGTGGCATATTTTGTGAAAGTGAATGTTCCTCTAAACCTTGGTTGATACTGAGAAATACCTCAAACTACATATAATAAACATTGCAATAGTTGGAGTTTGATAATTATTGCAGTAATATGCATTATTTGATTTAGAACTCTTTTTTTTTTTCTTTTCTTTCCCTAATTCCTTTGTATAATACAGTAATTCCACATGGATTTCTGTTCACTTTGTAGTACTTCCAGTGTAGTGCTCCAAAGGGAAAGGTACTTTTAGATGAGGAAAGAACTATAACCAATTTCCAGATCATTTTTTTTTTCTCCTCCATCTGTGTACAGGCTATGAAATTACATTCAAGATATTAGAATCATTCCGTATTGACGACGGTTTTCACTTTACAAAGGAAAAATTAAATGTATCCTCGTAATTCAATACAAAACATAATTCCATCATTAGAAGGAGCAATAAAATTCAAACATGTTTCAACTCGTTTGAGCCACAATTTTGTCATAAGATACGCCGAACATCGCAACACTCTCAAATATAATCATTTTTCAGCTATGAATGAACATCATAAAGCATCCAGCCACGAATACACATTAATAGATAAAGATCTTAAGATCTTGCATTATGAGCAGAAGGGCACCTTGCTCAACGTTCTCGAGAGCATCCACGTCGATTTAGATCAGTTTATGAACCCCTCTCACAATTTAAATGAAAAAAAAAAAAAAAAAAAACATTCTACTTGAAACATTCATTCCATATATTTGTCAGAACTTCTATAATACAAACAAACCCCGCCTTCATCTCTCCAACTCACCACCACTCCCCCACCCTTTCCCCATCAGCCCTAAAACCCCCTTCCCCCTCCGCTCCTCCCATCCTCGTAAACACAGCTGAGCCAACAATAGACTCAATCGTACGAACGGGACCGTTAACTTTGAGAAGGTCCAGGCTGATTGAGAGGACAACCACCTTTTAAGTACCGTAAGTTTAAAGATTTCTTCACACCCATTTCACATTTTTTTACTTATCAGCCCAAGTTTCTCCCACAACCTCGTTTTTCCCATTACAGATTGGAACTTCATTGACGGTTTCCACTATGGTCACTTACTGTTCATTTTACCATACACCTGTTACTTCTCTAACACACCTTCTCAATTTTGTCACTGCCCTCCTGACCATTTAAAATAAGGCAAATACACCTAGCCAACATTGGAAACAATCTTGAGAAGAAACTAAAAATGCTGCTATTGTAAAACTTTAAATTCATCGTAGTTTTTCCATCACTTATCACATACATTTCACCTGGCACGTTGTCTCCTCTCAAACTTGGTATCTCAAGCTTTTTTGCTCCCCTCCTAGCCATTTGTGGTGATGGTGTTTCTACATTTTCTGAATTTTCAACAGGGATTTCGTCTTATTTTTGAATTGTTATGAAACTAAAATTTTTAGACTAAGAGGTCCGTAACCTCACCATTAGCACTTACTGTTTCGTTTCCGTCTGTATCATTTACCGTATTTATGCGAATAATACCAGAGTATTTTTTTTTTATTTTATATTTTAATTTGAGGCACGAAATTGGGGTGCAAGTTTTATTTGCATCAATGTTGGCTTTTTTAATTCCGAAATCAGCCTTCCTAAATTTAGGGTGCGGGGATTATTCGGTGGCGGGGATTATTCACATAATTACGGTATTTTCTTATTTTAGTTTTAGCACACTTTTTGGATTCAATTATGTTTTATATTAGACTCTGTTCACTGAATTTGTCCCAGCGAGTTATTTATTGCTCTATCTAGTGATATAAATATTGTATATTGTTATAGTTTTTATTTCAGTCATGTCTCTTTTGTTTTTCTTTTGTCCCTTCCTTATGGTTTTAGCACATTTTTAGCTTGTATTATGTAGATTACTTTAAATTTCACTGAAAATGGCTCAAACCAGTTGAAACATGTTTGAATTTTATTGCTCCACCTAATGATGATATCGATGTTGATTCCCATAGGGAACCTGAAATATTTGTCCGGAATGAGTAAATTTATAGTACCAATATAAATGATCCGTTATTGGACATTATAAATTTTCCAACTAACTCGTTCCTGGTTGCCAGCATTTTGCCCCCGTGTGCTAAGTTGGGCTCCTCAGTTGGTACATAGCACACCCACCGAGACGCATGGCTAGTGCATACCATGGAGGCCACTGCGTAGGCTACTTGGAGCCACCGGCAGTGCCAATGCACTATGAGAGACTTTGTCTCATTACCAAAATTTGATGCCTGCTTGGCCATCAGATGATATAGTTGATTCCCACAGGGTTCTGTGGCACTGCCGATGGCTCCAAGTAGCCTACGCAGTGGCCTCCACAGTATGCACTAGCCATGCGTCTTGGTAGTTGTGCTGTGTACCAACTGATGAACCCAACTTAGCACACAGGGGTGAAACGCTGGCAACCAGGAATGAGTTAGCTGGAAAATTTATAATGCCCAATAACAGACCATTTATATTGGTACCATCTGATGATGGAATTATGTTTTGTACTGAATTAGGAGGATATATTTAATTTTTCCTTTATAAAGCAGGCTATGAAAGTTATTGCAAACTTTGACCATCTGGTTTCTTGACACTGTAGGATAGAGTGGTTAGCTCTATGCCTAGCTGGCTTTGACCCCAGGAATCAAACTGGTGCTCAGTTTTGGCATAGGCTTAGTGAACCTCAGAGCCATCAGAAATGGAAAGCTCATTTCTAAAGTTTTTGATTCTCTGACAGGGAATCAAACTTGTTTTTCCGCGTGTACTAGGCACATATTTACCGCCTTGGCTAGGCAATCTCTATATGAAAATATACATTATTAGAATATAGCATTGACCAATTGCTCAAAACTTGCACCATCATCAAAATCAGTTTTTAATGGTGTAACTCTGCAGTAAGAACCTTGTATTGTAATTTGATGTGTTACCAAACTCGATGGCGCAACATCCCCGAAGGGCCTTGGCCTACCAAGTGACTGCTACTCAGCCTTGAAGGCCTTCAGATTACAAGGTGTCGTGTGGTCTGCACAATGAATCCTCTTGGCTGTTATTCTTGGATTTCTAGATCAAGGCTGGTATTTCACCATCAGATAGCTCCTCAGTTGTAATTACGTAGGCTGAGTGGACCTCGAACCAGCCTCGAGGTTCAGATAAAAATCCCTGACCTGGCCGGCAATCGAACCCGGGGCCTTCGGGTAACAGGCAGGTACGCTACCCCTATACCACGGGGCCGGCTTGATATGTTCCACCTGGCATAAAAGATTTGTGATTGATATGTAGTTCAACTTACGATGTAACCAAGATGTAGCTAGTGATCAAGGTTGAAAATTTAATTTAGGCATCAGAAATTACATTACTGAGAAGTGTGTTACTCAAAACAAAGTGAGAATGATAAATGAAAACGTCCAGTAATAGGTAAATATGAAAAAAGTTGAATGATAATATGGAGAGAAGTAAACTGAGGTGGCTTGCAGATATAAAACTGATAAATGAAGGAATACAAACACAGACTGTGGAATGACAAATGAAAGGATGGAGAGACAGGAAGACGACGACGATGATGATGATGATGAATAGACCTACCAAGAACAGGATCATGCAACAGGACTTTTGAGTGGAACTGGGTATTGGGTAGTGATTAAGGTCGGGATTTACAGGCACTATAAACAGTTAAAATAGGCAGGCATATAGGCACTAAAAAGAGTGAAAGTAGGCACGTGAATAGGCACCATTGTCTAAAATAGGTATGAAAAAATTGCTTATAATAGTACTCCCAATGACTGGAAGTAATTCACATTTCCTATTTTAATGAAGAATATTTCTGTTTCTGACTCTTGACTGAATGGTCAGCGTTGAGGCCTTTGGTTGAGAGGATCCCAGATTCTATTCCTGGTTGGGTCGGAGATTTTAATTGCACATGATTAATTCTTCTGGCCTAGGGACTGGGTGTTTGTGTTTATCCCATCACTCATCTCTTCATATTCAGACAACATATAACACTACAAACCACCAGAGAAACACATCCTTCCACATAGGGTTGGCATCAGGAAGGGCATCCGGCCATAGAACAAAGTTAAATCACACATGGAACACAACTCGCATCCATGGCATCTTAGATGTGGGGGGAAAAGCAGTAAAAGAAGAAGCTACATCCTGCACCCCCACTAAAAAATCATTATCTCATATGAAGTGGTAATTTTACTATCTCTTTCCACCCTAGATTTTGTTACAGAACCCTGTGAAACTTTTCCCTGTTAGTAGTTACCTTCGCAGATGTTTGCTCAAGACTTCCCCTAAGAATGTTTGGCATTGCCAAACACACCTCTTCAAAGCGACCAATGACCAAGATATTAGTCACCGAGCTCGGTAGCTGCAGTCGCTTAAGTGCGGCCAGTATCCAGTAATCGGGAGATAGTGGGTTCGAACCCCACTGTCGGCAGCCTTGAAGATGGTTTTCCGTGGTTTCCCATTTTCACACCAGGCAAATGCTGGGGCTCTAGCTTATTTAAGGCCATGGCCGCTTCTTTCCCATTCCTAGGCCTTTCCTATCCCATCGTCGCAATTAGACCTGTCTGTGTCAGTGCAACGTGAAGCAAAAAAAAAAAAGTTACTAAAAAGAGCATAAAACTGATTCATAGCTTAAAAGCATACATTTCCATATACAGGAATCAAATAGGCAAAATCTCGTCCCTAATGATGATTAATGGAAAGATAGAAAAAATGGAGAGAACCATATTTGTCTCATTTTGGCTGCATATGGATAAAGGAAAAGGTCCGACTCGTTGGCTGAATGGTCAGCGTACTGGCCTTCGGTTCAGAGGGTCCCGGGTTCGATTCCCGGCCGGGTCGAGGATTTTAATCGCTTCTGATTAATTCTTCTGGCTCGGGGACTGGGTGTATATGTCCGTCCCAACACTCTCCTCATCATATTCAGACAACACACTACACTACCAACCACCACAGAAACACGCAATAGTGCTTACATCCCTACATAGAGGGTTGGCGTCAGGAAGGGCATCCGGCCGTAAAAACAGGGCCAAATCCACATGTGCGACACAGTTCGCACCCGCGACCCCACAGGTGTGGGAAAAGCGGCAGGAAAAGAAGAAGAAGAAGAATGGATAAAGGAAAGGTAATAATTTGTCAGCCTGAAGGCTAGTTGGATCTCCAACTGACCCTCAGCTTTTATAATAAGCCTTTGATTCATTGAATAGATCTAGTGGGGAAATGAGGAGTGAGATAATTTCCCATAGTCTTCCAGATGGTGAAATTACATACCAGTCTTCAAGCCTACTGAAACTCACTTGCCAACCAACCCAACAGGTGAACCTTATACTATTCAATGTAGGGATTAATTATGTAAGGAATGGTATAACCTGTTACTTTCATGTTCATGTTCAGGGTCATAGGAAATTGATTCCAAATCTTTGGATTAACACAGTTACCATTTTGTTTGAATAGATCTTATGTGCATGTGTGTGTGGGTGGAGGGTGTGATTAGCTCAGTGGCTTAGGTGGTGGCTTCTGACCCAGACGGTTGAGGTTTGAATCCCAATCGATCCTGGGTTGAGATTTTCATCTCGAGAACCATGTGACATCAGGAAGGACATCCAGTCTTAAACACCTGGGTGGCTCTAGTGACCCCAGAAATAACTTGTATAATCTAAGAAAGGAAGTAATATCCTATGTGTAATGTGACCACATGTAACTGAGAAATGGCACAATAATAGTCATAACACTTCCTTGAAATACTTTGAGATCCTTGGACTTCTTTAGACTGAACTGATGAACTTGCTCAAACCATGCCAGAATCTATCACAATCACAATAAGGTAGTTCTATCAGTGAATTTATTTATTTTATTTAGCGTATGACTTATATAAAGCACAAAACATTGGGGATTAAACAAAGAAAAGAAAAAAAAAAGTTCATGATTGACACTTTCTAGCAGCCCTTATAAATTACAGTCCAGGTTCTTGAGCCATCAGGTGTCGCATCAATAAAATCTTGTTTCTGGTCAGGGTAACACCCGGTAGGACACTCAAAGGCAATGTGGTAGATTAACTGTCATTCCCACAGTTGTAGGTGGCTGATGGTTTCCAATGCCATTTATATGCCAAGGCATCACAGCATCCATGATTAGTGCAATCGGGCCCATAACTGACGGGGTAGCTGGAATTCCGGAGGCCTTTTACACTATTATGCTGTTTTACTTGTTGCCATTGTGGAGGTGCCTTGGTAGACCATTTTGCATTCCATTTCTGTTGTAGCTTGAAGTTGTTTAATGAGTAAATCAATTCTGGTGATTGGAACCTACTTTCAACCTATTAGGTCGTGTTACATACATTTAGTACGTGTTGGAGAGATGTTAAGTACAGAACAAAAATGGCCAACCAGACACCAACGGGATCCGAACCCACAACCTCCCGATTTCGCGTCGGTTACTAATTGAGCTATTGTGGCCTAGCCCATCTTTCTTCTGTTGGAAAGGATGTAAGCTACAGGTCCAGCACTACTGCCAGCAACTGACGCGAAATCGTGAGGTTGTGGGTTCGGATCCCACTGGTGTCCGGTTGGCCATTTTTGTTCTGTACTTAACATTTATTCAACACGTACTAAATGTACGTAACACAACATAATAGGTCGAAAGTCTGTTTCGATTCCATTGCGGTCGTGAAAATTCAATATTAATTCTGTTGATATTGGTAGGTTTCTTGAAGCTATTCAGTGATGTAATATCATATGATCTGAAATATCTGTGGGTTGGACACAATTTTTTTATATTCTCAGATTAAGCTGTTTTATCTCCTAAGATGTGGAGGAGCAACGTCACAGGGAGTTGGTAATCAGTAAACTGGGGTGAATTTAACTGTCCTAGATATCGGTGACACACACAGTAGAGTTTAACTGGACAGCAGTCTTCTTAACGTGGCAATTGTTGAGCCAAGCTGATGCAGAATATTCAGCCGTGGATTAAACTAGGCCGGGTGCAGTCATCTGAAGTACATTTGCTTGAGCGCCCCATGAAGTAGCCGTCAGTTTACACAGGATGTTTCTTGCTCCGAGTTTAGCTGAAGTCTGAAAAGGTGTTGACAGTAGGTCAAGGATCTGTCCAGTATTACACCCAAATATTTAGGGTGTTTGTTGTGGTGAAGCTGTACGCCATTAAAGTTAACACATCGTTCCCTGTTCCTCAGTCACAGTAAAGAATCGATGATGTGTGGTCATGGTCTAGTTTTCAGCATACCCAAATTTCCTGCCGGAGGTTTGCAGCATGTTGTACAAATAAAGGTTGAAAAGGAGTGGTGCAAAAACAGATCATTGTGCCAGACCATTGCTTAGTTCGAACTGCCGGCTGTTTTAGTTCAGATGTACTGTGAACAATCTGTTAATCAGAAAACTATTTATAATGTTTACTGCTTTCCTGCTGGGTACTATGTTCAGTAGTATGTAAACAAGTCCTTTCCTCCAAACAGTGTCATATACTGTAGGCAGGTCTATTAAGGCTGCTGATGTTTAAGCTGCTTCTGGTAACCAAGTTCATTTTAGGTGGTCAGTGCCAGTACTTGATCTTGACAGCTTCTGCCAGGTCTAAAGCCAGCTTGCTCTTGAGGGATTACATCCAATATTGTTAGGTTTTAGTTATGCTATTATCTGGGTTTCCTTGAATGCCCGTGGGAGAATTCCAGTTGTCAGGATGTTACTAAAAAAACTTTGCTAACCATTGCTTGGTATTCTTACCACAGAACTTAAGAAATTCTGAGTAAATTCCATCTTCTTTTACAGTAAATGTGTCTGCAAAGTTTGTTGAATCTTTGACAGTTTGTTTGAGGATATGAAGTTCTTTATTAATCCTTTGTGTATGAACTTTACCTGCATGAGCATTTAAAAAAATCATTTTACTCCCACATTGGAGCACTAATCAATCCATATATTATATGGAATATTATTTGGGTTATGCTTCTTCTGCTCACAGAACTACTTCATTCTTTCCGAACTGACTGCCGTTTCTTCATCATTTATGGCGAGATGTTTGCATGTAAAAGTTTTTAGTTTGTCTCAAGTCTCTGTCAGGATCCTCGTCTCTTCTTGGTCTTCATTTTGCTGCATTGTCAAGCATAACTCATCTAAATCATCTTGGACTTCTTTGAACCAATTATTCTTGGTTTTACTTTTCCAAAAGTAGTTGAAAAGGTGTTTCAGTACCCTGGTTTCTGGTAGTCTTGATATGTGGCAGAAAAATGCAACCCTTCTTTCCTGCATTGTGTGTGTTCTTGACTCAGTTTCCTGGTATACAACTTCATTAGGTAATAATCGCCATGTCCGTCTACTTGGTGTTTTTTGTTTATGATTATTCTAAGGATTCTTTTTTCTTCTGTAATTTATCTGTTGTTGGTTTGGTGTTCAAATTGAATAGTGTTTCACTAGCATAGGTTGCTTCAGGTTTAATAACAGAGTTGTAGTGTTTGAATTTTGCATTTATCGAGATATATTTCTTCCTGTTGGTTGGCCAAGTGATACGTTGTGCTTGTTTCAATTTACTTGTTCTATTTTCTACTGGTACTTTCTCATTTAAGTTCCAAGTAATAATCTCCTCCCAAGATACTTGAATTTATTTATAATCTTAATTTGTTTGTTATGATTCAGTGTGATAGTTGGTGTTTCAACCTTGAAGGATGGCATCATTTCATTCTTTTCAAATGAGATTTGCAGTCCGATGGTTGATGCTTTTTTTGAGTTCTTCAGTTTGGTGTTTAGCCTCTTTCACACTATTTGCGAGCAGCACAAGGTCATCTGCAAATGCCAGGCAATTGAGTTTGATATTTTTGCCAATCTTGATGTTCGGTTTGCATTTCTTAGTACACTCTCGCATGATTTTCTCCAGTGTGCAGTTAAATAGTAATGGTGAGAGACCATCACCCTGTCGAAGTCCAGTCCGGATTTCAAATGATTCAGCCAACTCCCCTCCGAATTTAAGTTTTGACTTACGAGGGAACACACGTGTTTCACTCGGATTCAGTTGAAATTTGGTAGGAATGTTCGTGGGAGGCAGTAGAATGCTAAGGTGAAAACTGCATGTCCCCAGCGCAAGTTTAAATGCCAAAATAGAACAAATGAATAGTCGTAAAATTAGAAGTGCTGCGGGAGTATCGGGGTTTGGCGGAGAGGTAGGGAGGAGCAAAGCAGCGGACGTGAGCCAACCGGGCTGTGTCGAGCTGCGCCAGCAGCCAGGGAGTGTATAGTTAGTGCGTTCCCCTCAACTTCCCGAGTTAACAAGTGTACAAAGGACGATGTTTGAACAACGATGCCAATAAGGTTTGAAGAATTCACACCCGAGTTCGTGTTACTTGTTGTAATTAGTGCAATAGTGATTGCTTACAAAAAAGTGTACAAGGCACAGATACTGTGTGCACCATGCACATTACAGCGCTGTCGCTTTCACAAGTATTACATTGATTATAGGAAGGCTCTTCTTTGAAACAATAATCGACTGGAGTAACAAATTGTGAAGGTTTCTTGTTAACATAGCCACATTTGTACCAACTGTACTGCCACATGCTACGAAAACGCGGAGAGGAGAACTGGTTGTGCGTCAAAGATTGCACTTTTAAAATGCTGTTCCTTAAATGTACCTTGATGTCTAACAAGTTTAACAAAATTAAATCGTACAAAATACGTATAAATTGCTTCCGAAATGCAGAAGCCCAAAACATCTAACGTCTGGATAAGTCCAGTGGCTCCTTTCGGAATTGTTTGAACATTAATAATTTTCTTACTCCCAATTTTAGCATTTAAAATATTTTCTTCTTTCTGTCTGGTCCAGGAATCGAGAACTAAAACACTGTACTCTGGTACTAGCTCACAATAAATATCCCGTAACCATTTCTGTACAAGTTCTTTGGTCAGTTTTCCAGATTTTGAAGGCAAAGTGTACACATTTAGTGCGGTAAATAGTTTTTTTCCTATATTAGGACCAAATTTGCCAATTTTTTTCTTTCAACAACACTAGCAACTTCGGCAGGAGTTGTCCATCTGCCAAAATTATTGGCTGTATTGTACAGCTATGAGTTAGTGAATTCATAGATTGTGCTTCCGCTAATACGACTTTTTCTTCTCGTTCATTATGGGTCCTGCCAGAATGGAACTCTTCATGAAAACCAGACTGATCAGTATTAAACACGCACACTGGGCCGTGACTTTCTATTAATTGCGACACTTCTTCAACAAACAGTGTCGCGTTACAATTAGTATCTTCTTGTTCAAATTGGTACTTTTTAGATACGAATTTACAAATTTTTCTTGATCCAATTTTGAATTTCTTTTTAAAACTCATTACCCAGGAATGAAACGCTCGAAACATGTCGTAGTTAACTAGACGAGCGTACTTTAAGGCCCATTTTTTAATATTTATATCGTGAACAATTTTGTTTTGTTGTCTACTTTCTTTGAACTTTTGATAAGTCTTCTTCGTAACAAATTAATTTTTTTCTCCCATTGTGTCACCGTTTTCCAGTTGTTGCTCCCACCTGTAAAGCTCTTGCCGGAACTTTAATTTACAAAACCTGTGTTTCACTGATGCGAAGCTTCTCTGTTTCCCACCTTTATTTCGCCAATATTCGACGACCTTCTTCTTATAAGTTATTGGGATTAGGCATCGTTCAGCCGTTGTTGTGGATGCAGGGTTAGGAGCAACATTTTTGGAGATGAGGTCAAATAACGGTGTTTCAATATTGTCTTCCTCGAAATCAAAGTCATCATCTGACATATCCAATGTGCCATCCAGTTCCACTGTCGTATCGGTATCCAAAACCCTGTCGGCAATTAGACCTGTAAAATGGAGACAAGAACGCAATTCCTGTGAACGCTTGTTTTTCTCATAAAAGTAAATATATATAAATACATTGATCTACTTACGATATAATTCCAATCCCAGATTCCTTTCATCTTCAGAAAATGGGGTGTCTTTTTTGTCACACTCTTCAAAACAATTCTGAAGGCACACTACTACATTCCACGGATTGAAAGACTTCTGTAGTGGGTGTTTTTTTGTATCTAGGTGTAAAAAATCAATTATTACCATACATGGTTAAAGTAAATATACAGTCACCATTCATAAAAATGACTATAAGAACGTCAGATTTTACCTGTCATTGTAAGACCGTTGTCTCATCGGATGACTAATCAATGTGCACCTGTTGATCTGCTTTGACGTTTCTAATCGGGAAGATACAAGGTATGTGCGAAGTGCGGTGTAGTAAAGAAGAGTGGCCGGGTGGGTGGGGGTGGGTGGGGGTGGGTGGTCATTCATTCGACTTGAGGGAGCAGCCCGACTATAAGCTTTTCATGTCCGCTGCTTTGCTCCTCCCTCCCTCTCCGCCACATCCCGATACTCCCGCGGCACTTATAATTTTATGACTATTTATTTGTTCTATTTTGGCGTTTAAACTTGCACTGGGGACATGCAGTTTTCACCTTAGCATTCTACTGCCTCCCACGAATATTCCTACCAAATTTCAACCGAATCCGAGTGAAACACATGTATGTGTTCCCTCGTTAGTGTTCTTAATAGTAATTCCAATAAGGTTGATTTGTCTGATGTAATCCAAATTCCTTGAGTATTTTAAGTAATGACTCATGATTGATACTGTCATACGCTCTCTTGAAGTCAACAAAAGTGATGACTAACTTCTTGTTTCTCTCTCTTTGATGTTTCATGATCTACTTAAGACATGATTTGATCTGGACAACTTCCAGATCGAAATCCTCCCTGATATTCTCCAAGTTCTTGGTCGAGTTGTTCCTGAATTCTTGTTAGGATAATTCTAGACATGATATATATATATATATATATATTTTTTTTTAATGCTATTTGTTTGGGGTGTTGACTCATGTGGATCTTTTTCCCCTACTGGCACCATATTGTATGAACCTGTGTGTAATTGGAATGGCGGTAGTGTGGAATGTTGTGTGTTAGGAAAGGAAGGACGTTACAAACACCCAGTCCCCAGGCCAGGGATATTAATCATTACAATTAAAATCCCCTGACCCAGCCGGGAATTGAACCCAGGGCCACTGGGTGACAGGTAGACGCATTGCCCCCCCACACTGTGGGGCCGGACAGACAGGATCTAATGGGACATCAAGTAAAGAAATCCCTTGGTAATTATTTGGTTCCAATCTATCACCCTTTATGTGTATTGGATGAATTATAGCTGTGTTCCATTCTTCAGGCAGTTTTCCAGAAGTCTATGAAGTGTTTGCGGAGGTTTTGAAGTGTTTATTTGCATTCTTCCACAGCTCTGCAACCACTTGTTTCTCTCCTGCTGCCTTGTAGATCTCTTAGATCTGATTGGAGTTGGTCTTTATATTTACAGTAATAATTATTAAATTAATGTTGCAATAATAATTATTAAAATAATGTTGTATGGTCCACCTTTTTCAATACTATATTATGCAATATTATTTAATAACATTACTAAACTAGGGACTAGTTTCAGCCTTGGCTGGCCATCTTCATCCTTAATGTAATACATCTAATAACTAAACAAATGTAAAAACACACCATTAATATTAAAATCTGGGTTGAACTAAGTGTAAAATCTGAAAAATAAATTAGGCTCTAAATTCTTAGCATCTGGAGTATGCTCATCATCCAGACTCTTTCTTGTATTGATATTCATAGAATTGTTAGTTCCATCACTGCTAATCATTACAAATTCAATTGCAAAACGGGAACTGGTAAATGTTCATTCTGTAGTCAGGTCATCAATCACCAAATCTACTTGAGTGGTGTTAGCAGTATGCAAGCCACTGGATGCCACTGTAAATAACCACCAGCTGACGCAGAACTACTAGATGGTGTTTCCACATCGACGAACGTAAATAAAATGAAATGTTCCCGTAGTGCTTGTTAAAAATGTGCTGAAATGCTGTTGGACATTGTCAGGACAGCACATGAAGATATGGTTAAAACTGACACATTTTTAATTTGTGGCTGGTATAAATTTAGCCAGCAATACAATGTCATCCACAAACCTCAAGTGGTTTAGCCTTTTTCCATTAATTCTGATTCCTCACTCTTTGACATTGCCATTTCAAAAAATGCAGAGAAACTTTGGTGAGATGGTATCAGCTTGTTTTACACCTCACTCAATGAATCTTAGGCTGTTTTGTTGACAGTAACAAAGGCTTAAGATGTTTCGTGTACATCCTTAAGTACGTTTATATAGGCTGATTCTACTCCATGCCTTGCTCAGTGGGAAAATGTTTGTTTTGTTGACATAAAGAAAGGCTGAAAATGTATGTATATGTATATATATATATATATATATATATATACACATATACACACAGTAGAAGTCCGCTATAACGAGCACGACATATAACGAGAATTCCATTATAGCGACGACTTTTTTCTGTCCCTTCAAAATTCCTATATTAAACTGTGTATCGTCCTTCGGTTACAGCGAGAACCCTATCACTTGCGCATCCGTTAATACGAGCGATTAAGCGCACGCGATTTTTTCCGTTACCGATATTTATGCACCCCAGCGATGATATTGCATACGATCGGTTACCTTCGGCATCGTTTCCTCGCTTTGTGCACTAGCGATTTCTCTCGTCGACATTCGAAGGCGATGTCGGAGTCGATTAGTAATATCCGACGACAGCTGTTCCGTAAAGAAAATTCGAAATGAAAGAGAACATATTTTCGTAATAAATGCGTAAATAACGTGTCCGATAACGGTTGTTAACTCGTTAACAATTAAGGCTAACTAAATGACTGCTTAATTTTGAGGCTAAATACTGCAATTAAGAATTGGATACACCTCGAGATATGGCAGAATGCTTAATTGACTTCATAGGTTAGTTTGTATTTTGTCGCGTCTGGTTAAATTACGGAAAGGCTATTATGAAAATTTATAGCGAGAAAGGTATAATTTCCCTACCGGCGCTTGAAGTACGTTTTTATCATACGTATAGTACGGTTAAGTTAGGATATGTGACGCTGTTTGAATAAGAAAACTGAAACGTTTGCAACAAAATGCGATCGATCATCTTCGGCACGGTATAGTTTTCTCACTTTGTGCATTTGCGAGCTCTCTCGTTGACATTCAAAGGCGATGTTGGAGTTGATTAGTAATACCCATCAACTGCTGTTCTCTAAAGAAAATTCAAAATGAAAGAGGATAACACATTTTCGTAATAAATGCGTAAATGACGTGGCCGATAGCAGTTCTTAACTCGTAAAAATAAAGACTGAATAAAAAATATCATAATTTTAATGTTATATACGGAAATTACGTAAGAATGTCATACACCTCAAGATATGGCAGAGTACATCACTGATTTCAGAGGATATTTCATATCTTCTTACGTCTAGTTACGGTTATGTACATGTAAAATTTTCGCGAGGAGGTTATTTCTCTACATGCGTTTCAAATATGTTTTCATGATAGACTACATATACGGTTAGGTTAGGTGACTCTGTTTGAAGAAGAAAGCTGAGGTGTTAGTCGCATAAATCTCTGGAGTGATGCCGTATTTCTCCGAATCCATCCAAGACATTTTTTTCTCAGAATCTCATGCGAAAACTCAAGGGTTGTTGCATTCGCGGCCTAACAGTAAGTTAATGGCACCGCCGTCTCGAGCCTCCTATACTGCCTGCTCTATGCGAGCCTTTCTACGACTACGCTGCGACAAAATTTCTCCGCTAGATGGCAGACATAGACGCACAATGTTCTAAACTTATTCTAATGACGACAGCCTACAAAACACTATGCAGTATGGTCATATGTTCACTGAAGCTCGTAAATTACATCAGTAATATTAAATATCGGCAAAATTACCTGTATGAAGTTGCAGTTGGTCTCTTCATGCACAATTTAAACATTTTCCTGGACGAAGGCTTAGAGTGGTACCGTACTTTTTGTGTTCTTGCCTACGCAATATAAACAAACAGAGGTCTTACGAACTTGGTTAGGATAATATCACTAACAGTTTTCTGATATTCTTTGACCTCACACTGTAAAAAGCACATTCTGAAAGGTTTTCTTTGCTGATTGTTTTACGTCGCACAGACACAGATAGGTCTTATGGCGGCGATGGGATAGGAAAGGCCTAGGAATGGGAAGGAAGCGGCCTTGTCCTTAATTAAGGTACAGCCCCAGAATTTGCCTGGTGTGAAGATGGGAAACCACGGAAAACCATCTTCAAGGCTGCCAACAGTGGGATTCGAACCCACCATCTTCCGGACGAAGGCTCACAGCTGCGTGCTCTTAACCGCACGGCCAACTCACCCGGTATTCTGAAAGGGAAGACGTAGCAGGTTCTCGTATTAAGCTTGAACGTTTGAAGGACGTCGACAATAGGGCACAGCAGCTTCAGCGAACTCCTGCATATGCTTCACCAGAGCAACAAAACAAGGTTTTGAATATCGAACTCCTACTCTGTCCTGATGCATAATCAGTTCCATTTAGCGGTTTCGAAGCTCTAGGCAATGAGATGTTGCTGACACAAATGCACACTCCATCCTCTCTTCAACAACATGAACCTAGTACCCGCAAATTAGGATTTGATTTCCTGTTTTTAGTTTGATTGGAATATTATCGACTGGATATCTGAGGTTGTCCAAAATGTCTAAACATGAAGACGTTTGCTTTGTGATTGTCCGTCACAATTCTTATCACAAGGAATCCACTATCCTCCACGGCTTGAATCACCTTCTGAAAAAAAATCTGCAGCCTGTTTCCAGTCATTCGACCGGGTCAGGAATGGAATGAATAAAGCCCCCATCTAGCAGCGAGGATAGGAATTGTGCCGGCTGCCCAAGCCTGTCGCACTCCTCCGGGGTAATGATTAATGAATGACAGATGAAATGATATTCGAAAATGGTGCTGGAATGAAATATGACAGGGAAAACCAGAGTATCCGGAGAAAAACCTGTTCCGCGTCCGCTTTGTCCAGCACAAATCTCACATGGATTGACCGGGGTTTGAACCACTGAACCCAGCGGTGAGATGCCGGCGCGCTGCCGCCTGAGCCGCGGAGGCTCCATCACCTTCTGAAATAAGGTGTAAAGGCACAGATGCAAGAGTAATCTGAGGATAACCTAACCAATTACTTCCTTTATTAGGTCCTTGCCTAGATAAAGCCGACAGCCGTTTTTCTCTTAATTCCCTTCTAGACGGTATTTCATGGAGTCGTATCTTTTCTGGCTGTGAACCACCTTGCCAAGATTGGCAAAATGGTACACAATAGTTGAATATTTCGGGGAAAGAATCTGAAGTTTCAGTTCTACGAAAAATAGGACTTACACAAACGAAAAGAAACAAGTACCAACACCTTAAAATCACTTTTGAAATATCTATTAGCATAACATGATTAATTCATTTCACAGTTCTATACAAAATATCTCTTGTACGAACGAAAGTGACCAGACACGTTTACTTATTGTACGAAATAACTCAGGTTTGCACACACATTCATGCACCAATAACACAGTGCTACACCCACACTAACAGCGAAGATTGTGCGTCTACTGCTGCACTCTTACGGCGACTTGGAGAAATGTCTGTAGTCGCGCCTTCCTGTGTTAAAATAGTGGCATAGAGCAGGCAGTATAAGAGGATCGAGACGGCTGTGGTTAATGGATACCACTGGCAACTACCGCGGTAACCACGCTGCTGCTTTTCACACGCGCACAGAAATCATTGACAATAAACGACCGCCTCTTTAGTACACATCGCTACCGGTTGTACAGTGTACAGTGCCTGTGTGTTTCTCAAATCTGCAGAATGGCATCAAAACATGCTACCCTTTGAATTCCTAGAAAAGCCATGGCTACTCAGTGGCAGAGTCATAACGCGTCTATTGCATTTGACGCTTAGTAAAATTAAGGTTTATAGACAGCAGGAATATTTTCGTGATGGATAGTCGTATTGTAAAGATAAGTGGAAAAGGTATTGCCGGCAAATTTTCAATGGGATCTAGTCGATATTATGATGCCAAGTTTAAGTTAATGTTTATTAAACACTCGGAAATGTAGAATAATTATGCAGCCGCAAGAAAATACGGCATAGGGCTAACTAAAGCCAATATTTGGCGTTGGCGTGAAGACAAAAAATGAAGATAAAATGCGTACTGTACAAAAAATGCATTCAGTGGTCCGCAACAAGGATGCTTTAAAGAAGTCGATGATGAAATTGTGAGGTATGTGCACGAAAAACGCAAGAGCTGTTGGCCATACCGTGGCGCAATAAACTCGTTCGTTGACTTTCAACGTTCGCGATTAGGCCTATACGTCGCTAGCCGTTGAATTTGGCTGCATCCGACAAGCGAGACGTACGTGTAGCGGTAGCCGGTTATATCTGACGCTGCGTAAAAGTAACACTTTTATAGAAAGCAAGAATAATTTCCTGATGGATCGTTGTAGAGACGCATGAAATGGGTATTGCCGGAAAATTTTCAACGAGTTCTCTTCGGTATTATGATGTCAATATTAAGTTAATGGTCCTTAAACCCGCGGAAATAAGGAGAAATATTGTGCAGCCGCCAGAAAAGAAATACGGCGTGACGAAAGTCAATGTTCGGTGTCTAAAAAATAGTCTAAAATGCGTAGGCCTGTTTGATTTTACAAACTTCTTTTTGAGCCTGTTTTAAATTTTTTGAAGAAAAAAGTGGGGTTCATCTTGGATTCGGAGAAATACAGAACTGTATTTTTTTCAAAATGAAATTAAACATACACTTTCACGTAGTATCGGATTACGAAAAATAACAAACAAGTAAGCTGTAGTGTGGATATCATCTGCGGAAACGCAAGTTTTGAACAAACTCATTGCCGTTTCATACTGATTTTAAAGTGCATGAAGGGTTTTCCGACTTTTATACAAAAATTAGATATAACGACAATCCGTTATTGCAAGCAAATTTTTCGCTGTTATGAATTCTCGCTATAACGGACTTCTATACTGTATATATATATATATTTAAGTACGTTGATATAGGCTGATTCTGCTCCATGTTCAGGTAATGTCTGTAGACCAAATGTGTGACTGAATCTAACTATATAGTTACATTATTAGAGGTGCAATATATATTTGGCATAATCTAAGACCATCTAATTTAGCCTAAAAAATGTATATGACCATTTTCAGTTTTGCCATACTGGTACTGTCAACCTCTCAAGCCCATCTTGTGGGTGGTGATGGATGATGCATACCAGTCTGCAAGCCCTCTGTAACAAGCTGATGAATCATACTCGTAATATCCCCTGCCTCTCTAAGATGCAACTAAAGGGGGATCTCTGGGCTCTCAACTGAGGGAGCATGGGTTGGCGACCACAGGACTTCTATCAGAGTCTGGCATTGCTTCTGCCGTGGTACTTCATATTAGGTTTGCTGCGAGGCCTACTGTAACTTTCATTTTCATGTCCTTCATGGCCCTTCCCTTTCTTTTGCTGATTTTCTCATTCTTCGAAAGATCAAACTTCTTCCATTTTCCCCTGATTATTATTGAGGAATGGTTATCCAGTTGTGTACTGCCCTTAAGCAATAATCACCACCCCTCTCCAGCACTGGTTGTTCTGTCAAAAATTACCATAGCACTCCTCCTGAAACCACTAAAATGCACACACCAACCAACCCAACAAGTGACCTTTATACTGTTCAATTGAGTCTCTGGGGTGTGTGGCTTTTGAGCTGTTTAGAATAATGAATGCTGCTTGTAAATTAATAACTCACTTGAGGGTATACCCAGAATTATTGGTGTACCATGAATAGCACTATTATCAAACTCCAACTGTTGTTATACTGGTCTGGTGGTGGTTATATGGGTTCACCTACACTCTTTGTATTCTGTACGTTTTGGTGCGCTGGTAAGAATGTGTGGTTCTAAATCCTTGTACAAACTTGAAAATGCTTTGCTTCATACTGTGGCTTCTGTTTTAAAACTTGAGACTTCTTCTTTGCAGAAAGGTTTTTCAAAGAAGTTACATGTAACTTGAGTGGTATCTTCTCTATCAGTATACATAAATTTTGTGTCCTGACATTTTGTTACATCTACGCTTTCTCTCTCTCTCTCTCAAAACTATATTCAGTTGCATAAGCACTCTGAAAGAAAATTTTAGGATCACATTCCCTCAGAATACGCTTTTCACTGAAGTTCATATTCATATCACTGATCAGAAAGTGATTAAACCTGTAATGTAATAATAATAATAATAATAATAATAATTTTAAAAAGTTTTCTCAATAACTTGTGAAATAAGTGTTTGAAATCTGTGCTGTATTTAATGCAAATTGAAGTTATTGAAAATATTGATATGCTGAATCCATACAACTTGGGAGAATATTAAATTTGTCTGTTGCCCATTTTCACCATTGGAGAGAGAACAGCTGTTCATAACTGATGTTTATATTAATGATTTATTAGCTGCTGATAAATTTCTTAGTGTTAATTTTATATTAAGGCAGTAAATAACACCATTACATTCAGGGGGAAAAAAAGTATTTACCATGTTGATCATTCCCCAATGGTACTACCAAAACCTGTTGAAGATTTATCTTCAAAATTGCTTTGGGGTTGGATCATTATCATATGGCCTAGGCTGCTGAGTACAGACATTTTGATCTTACACCGTTGAGGCTGCTTGCATGTGTTTCAAAGTTCCGTTTTACTCTACCAGATTGCAGATGATCTATGGACGAGTTTTACTTACTCTGTCCAGTAAACATCAGACATGTCGCCCAAGACCCTTCACATGCCAACGTTGTACAATTTGCAGTGCTGAAAGGACTTTTTTTCCCCCCACCCTTCAAAAATCCAACTACCTCTGCCGGTTTGAACTCACGAACATGGGATCCAAAGTCTGACATTCAGCCACTGATCCTTAGTGGGAGTTGTGGGATTTGATGAAGAAAACAAACAGATCTCTATTGAGGATGAAATTGTAAGGAAGATACATTTTTCTGTCCCCAATGATCAAGTTTATCAGAACAATTGCTACTTTGTGATTGAATATGTCATATCTTATGTATTGTAACATTTGTCTCACTCTTTCAAGAATGAAATGAAATGGCATATGGCTTTTAGTGCCCAGAGTGTCAGAGGTCAAAATTGGCTCACCAGATTCAGGTCTTTTGATTTGATACCCATAGATGACCCGCATGTCGTGATATTAAAAGTATATGAAAATGAAACATAAACAGACTCTGTAATATTAAGTATTGAATGATTTACCTGCTGAGATAGATGGTACCGTAGGCATTGTTATTTATATATGCTGGTTCTTGATTCAATCGGTATCTATGAAATGTATTGCAAATAGATGGGATACTCTGATGGTAATATACTGTCAAGAATGTACCTAGTGTCTGGAAACTGTTGTGTAAGAAGAAAAGTACCAGAATTTGTAGGGTATTTTAATTTCATTTATCTTGGCTAAAATGTTGCAGAGTGTACCGATGCATCAGAATGAGCTGTTAAATTTGAAGATCTGGCAACATCACTTCAGAAATGTTATACTCTTATTACCGTAGGACAACAGCTAGTGTGTTGCTGTATTAGCTCAGTGTAAAGAACTGTTGCTTTTCACAAGTGTTTGGTGTATAGATGAAATCCCCCAACTGTATAACTTTTTTATTAGTTTGCAATCATTTTTGTTGGTAATTTTGGTTCCAGTAATGTTTTTTTACATGTTGTGATGGCCAAAACAATAAATAAACTGCTAGTATCAACAGCAGTCAGGCATAGCAATAAATAATTAACAATTCAGAGGAGAAGATACCGAAGATAATTCACATCAGGAGTCGTCCAACAGAAGAAAACTACTATTTCGAAAATATACAGTAATTCATCCCATATGCAAGCCTCTGATATCTGAACCTTCTGATATCAGGCTTGGTATCCAGAGATTAATTTTTTTAAATGCATATGACAGGGTAATATTTTTGGGCTTGGATGTAGTGAACTACATTACTGACTGGGATTGCAGCGTAAGGAATACAAGGAGGAAGTGTGCAAATGTCCTTTTCCGTATGACACTAAGGAATCTTGTGATATTATTGCACAATTCCAATTGCTCATAACTCGAAATGCAATATGACTTTCACACCAGTGCACCACCACCATTATTGAATAATTAACATTGAAAACCCAATTCAACTATCAGGTCAAAAAATGTAATACCGGTACACATTTACCCTTGAAGAACCAAACACTCAGCTGCTGCGGGAACAATAACTATGTTAACTACAAAAATATATGTACCGGGCGAGTTGGTCGTGCGGTTAGGGGAGCACAGCTGAGAGCTTGCATCCGGGAGGTAGTGGGTTCGAACCCCATTGTCGGCAGCCCTGAAGATTGTTTTCCTTGGTTTCCCATTTTCACACCAAGGAAATTCTGGGGCTGTACCTTAATTAAGGCCACTCCCGCTTTCTTCCCACTCCCAGGCCTTTCCTATCCCATCGTCGCCATAAGACTTATCTGTATCGGTGTAACGTAAAGCAAACTGTAAAAAAAATATATACATATATATATTAAAAAATAGTAAATGTGAAACATGAGACCACTTAAATGTAATGTAGCATTATTTAAAAAAATGAACCTCATAAATATTCACACCAAAATATATCAACTTGATCATGAAATTCTACACAACACTACAATAGATACTGTCAAAAAATTAACTACTGTGATACATTTAGTGGTACAGGGTGTCCTACATCACCCTGAAACAAAGAAGCATTTGGAAAGGAAACTTTATTTAGTTAATTACTACAGAAAATCTCCCATATCTATATGTTGATTCAAGTACTCATCTTCTAGTCGGTTTGAGTCACCTTTCATGTTTAAGCAGACATCATCGTTCTGTGCTCCATACAGCGATGTTCCATTTCTCGTCTCAAATTGATCTCCATTATTGAGGCCATCACCATAGAACCATGCCCCATAATGTTCAAACAGTAGATGGCCTCAAATGTCTTGAAGGTCTGGGGGTCTTTGTTGCTTCAATTAAGGATGTGATGTTTAACTGTACGCTTGTCAGATATATTATCAGCATTATTTACACTGTTCTACAATTTACTCGTCCAATTCGAACATTAGCTTGCAACTTAATTTACTATACACTGCAGCGTTGTAATGACTTGCTACTTGGGCAGTCTAATCACTTTATTACTGATCTGTTACTTTACTTATGAAACACATGGCTGAAATTATGGACTTTGTTACCATACCACTGTACATAATCACGGCAAGGTTCAGAAACTGGGTTACAAAGATTCATCGTATCCACCCGCACATGTGTTCAAGTGCATCTCACTATGCGATTACTGCTCCACACATTGTAGAACACAATTTATTCTCGTTGAACTTGAGAACAAACACTGAACTCTGTGATTTACTTCACTCCTTGAGTAACATTTTACGCTCAAAAATGATGAATACTTAGCCACAGTTGGGTAATGATACAAGTCTGAATTAAGGCATTCTTAACACGATGAGCCAGACTACCAAGACTGATCGTGGATAACTACAGCAAGTAATAGCCAAGGTAACTGATGCCAAGATAAGTAATATTCAAGACAAAATATTGCTAAGACAGAACTGTGGCTTAAACCATACCTTGCCAACCAGCACTGATTGATCTAGAGAACTCTGAGCCGGCTGAGAGTAGTCCCCACCAATTGAGTAGTCATTCCCTCTCTTACTCTGTCTCCCTCGCTCACTCTGTTTCTCACTTTGGACTATTTGCATGCAAGTTTGAAAGGCGATTCAAAGTAGTAGAGGAAATGCAAAGCGAATAGACTGTTTCTTTATGACACCATTTTCCATCCTGCCTAAATACGCCGCAGCCAGCTATCACAGGGAATAGATCAGGTTACAGAGCCATACAATCCTTAAAGATCGATATTATTCTACAAATGGTCTTTCACGATTCTATGAACATTTGTTCCAGCAAGAGTTCCCATGGCTACATGCTCAGCCATGCTGATTTGCTGCAATGTTTGGCTCGACGTACTGTGTGTTTAAGAGAGAATATTTTCAGTAATGAACCTTAATAAGTCTAAAATAAGATCATGCCTATCAGATTTAGAAGCTATATTACACATCCAATCAGCACAAAACCTTTATCCCAACATAACTAACTAGGAGATGAAGGAAATTGTGTTTATGCAACAAAATAAAAAAAAAATAAAAAAAAATTAATACTTACACTTGTGTTAAATTTCAAACATCAGATTTCTTTTGAATTTATATTCTACTAATTCCAGTATATTTCTTTAAATAATTTCTCTTGTTTAAAATTCTAAATCAAGTTCTTAATGGTTTTGTAAGATAAAAATAATTAACCTTTATACTTGAAAATAATAATCCTTTATTTGAAATTATGTTAAATTTGAAAATATTGGAATTTCCTTTTTGATGTAGTGGGTTAAAGTATAATTTATCTTTATAGTTTGATAGAATAATTAATTACCTTTGTTTATAAATGTCTTAAAATTGGAAATATTGAAATTTTGTTTTGATTTTGGAAGATTTAAATAATTTATGTTTTTGTTTACGAATAATCAGTCACCTTTGTTTAAATGTTTAAAAAAAAAAATTCATTTATTTTTATATGTCTGAATGCATGTTTATTACGAGATAGTTAGGCGAGACAGTCTTTCTCACGTTGCTCTTTGGGGTAAACGCCTGCTTGTCCCTGCTCTCCAGTCACTTTGCCATATCTGTCTATCTCGCTTAGAGCAGTTGCTCAGCTCACCTGCAGGTTAGCTGCCTGGAGCCACCCGGTGGGCAGTTGAAGTGCAAAGGTATGGCTTAAAAAAAAAAAAAATCTGCATTCATACTTCATTCTTTACTGATCGTTCTGACCATGAAATCATCCTTCAGTCCATGTCAAATTTTTATTGTGGAAGATATTTTACTTAGTCATATTTTGTTTTTTCCCTCCTTAAAAATGAGAGATACCCCATTCGCTCTTAATCGGACACCAGTTATATATCCTTATTTATTTTCAGTCTAATTCTTTTCCAGTTTTTGCTTAACTATATTTTGTGATTCATCTTCATATTATTTGTGAATGCCCATATGGTTGTGATCCAGTATTAAAAGAAGTGTAGATATCAGTAATGATTTAATAATAGTGATATGTGCTAAATAATCAATGCAAAAATGACTCTATATATATTGATTAATTCAATAGGTTGGCAAGTTTTTCATCCATAGAAATAATTGGTTTGAATTAAAGCTTAAGAATGGAATGTAGGGTGAAAAATACTTAAAATTAACTTCAGTTGTGAGCCTGTAAATTCTGTTACTGCATTGTTAAATGTTGGAATGAGAATGCATATCTTTCAGTAGACTAGTTAGTTTGTAGTAGACCGCATGCTGTATTTTTAATTTATTAGTTGTAGCAGTAATGATTAGTTAACCTGAAAGTCAGTCCATATCTTGTTTTTGTTTAAAACTAGTGTAGCTGTTAGGACAGTGTTTAAACTGCCTTTTGTAAAATATTTGACTTTGGTGTGTAAAGTGTTAAATAAACCTGTATTCATGTCTGAGGACATTGAATCTTCATGAGTTTAAGAAACTAAGGAAGACACTCCCAATTTCTGATCAATACAGCAGGAAATTGAGTGGCATCTCAGGCATGAGTAAAACTTTCCTTTGAGTTAAGGTTAACTTTAAATACCGAAACTTCATATAAATATCCAGCTTCTTCCTATTTAAGCCTCTGAATCATTGGAGATAACTTTGTTTTGTAAGAGTTCCATGGAAGTTCACTCGATCTTTGAATAAAAGGGAAAAAATATGTTGTATTTTCTTCAAATTAGGGTGTTGCATATCATTGCATAATAAGATATACATAAAACTAGTTTGTGTTGTAACTTCACTGTTAATATTAATGAATGGTCATAAAGAAAATTACTCAAAAACTTAATAAAATAATTGAAATAAATTAATAAAAATAATTAATCGAAAAGTCCGTAGTATGGGTGCCAGAATTCACCAGAATGGATCCCTCGAATTTTAATAAAGCATGATAATAATTCTTTCTCTCCCAGGACGTGTACATAAAAGATGTATACTGGCACATCTGCTTCAGGATTTACCTAACCACCTGAAAATGACTAAATTGGTAGGAACTGCACCTACGTTCATCAGTAACTCCACTGATACTAAAATAACTAACTATATTCTCAATAAAATCCGTGTATGAGCACCTCATCAACACACCAAAATATACTTACAATTCACACACAAAATATTCCTGGAAGACTCCATATTTACAACAACAATGAAAACAGTGGGAAAATGAAGCAAGGACTAAGCCACCATTTGTAGTTAGTCCGTTGAACAATGGCACATATATATAGATAAGTACCCTTCACTGTCCCTGTATCAATACGACTTGCAGACTCTCATAATTGGCACTTATTATATCACACAGATACTGTACCTCATAATACTGTGTTCACTGACTAACACTTGTTTTAAAGATATATTCACTTGAGCAACACATGCTTGTCATTCTAAAATGTAAATTCTGGAAAGTCTGAGATATATCACCTCACAGCTTTCACCAACATATAATACCAAACCACCACAAGTGATACAATACAAAGTGCCTAAGCACTCCACAGTTGTAGGTCAGCCACGTTCCACAAACATAATAAGACTACCTTCCACAAACGTTTGAAGTCCAATAGAGTACCGTCCAGTGTGAAGTTCATTCCCGTGTCGTCTGTCCTGCGCTGTATGATCACATGCATGTATAAACATCAGCTTCCCGCTTCCTCTCACATGATATGCCTAGATTGATCCTGGCCAGCCAAACATGAGTAGATCCTCAAGTCAAGACCACGCCCTGAATCTCTTCCTGGCCCCAAGACTAACACCATCAACGGACACTGGGGTGTTTCACATGAGTCAGTGGAACTTTTTGGCTTACAATAACAAGTCCACCTCATCAGACTTTGGGATGCCCACATGAGTCATACAAAGTTTTCAAGTTAATATAGCAACCGTTGTACAAAACAAATTACTCATACCACATATGGAGACCTCCCAACTTAAAAATATGAATGACAAAATATACAACTAATAATAATAATAATAATAATAATAATAATAATAATAATAATTTCATGTGGCTATTTCTAGCCAAATGCAGCCCTTGTAAGGCAGACTCTGCGATGAGGGTGGGCGGCATCTGCCATGTGTAGGTAACTGCATGTTATTGTGGTGGAGGATAGTGTTGTGTGTGGTGTGTGAGTTGCAGGGGTGTTCGGGACAGCACAAACACCCAGCCCCCGAACCAGTGGAATTAGCCAAGGAAGGTTAAAATTCCTAACCCGGCCAGGAATCGAACGCGGAACCCTCTGAACCGAAGGCCAGTACGCTGACCATTCAGCCAATGATTCGGACAATATACAACTGAAATAATAATGATGATAATAATAAATTGAATACTGACAATAATATCTCTCACTTCTAAATACAGTGTGATTGTGTGATACATTTACTATCACAGTATTTATTTAATACCAGTATTTTGTGCAAGATGCATATAATTGTACATTTTTTGACATTTCAGTTATTTCTGTTTTCATAGAATATACTCATCTATGCCCCTTGTTCTTTGAATCATTGGAATATTTGAAAATTCAGTTTGAACACTTATACTATTTTTTCAGAAAGAATTTTAAGTGTTTCATCTTAATATGCCTATTTCATAGCAAATTCTCTGAAAAGATTGTGAACTTCTTTCCAAATAGCCAGTCCTTCATTTTAACTTGCTGTAACCTTGCTGGATGTTATTTAAAACATCTTGTGTTCCATTTTGTCTTTACGTAAACTTGTAGTTGAGACACCTTTGGCCTCCACCTTCTCACCTAAATCTGTAGTTGTGCAAGCTTAGACATAATGTTGTGGGGACTAGGAAGTTTATGTTCATTGGTTTGACTGCATACAACTCAGTGCAGATCTGATGTTCCACAGTTCTACACATAAGTATGAGCTGGTGACTAAATTACTCCTTTCCTTTTAAGTGGTTGTAGCCATTCAACAAACATCATATTTATTGATTACTTCCCATTTTCCTACTGGTTGGTTCAGCTCTTCTTCTGTACTTCTTTAGATTCCGTTGGTATGCATTTCTTTCCATTAATATTTATTATGAAAGGAGAAAGAGCAAATTTATAATTATAAACATCCTTTATAACTTCCTATGTTTGACTTATATTTCCCTATAAAGAACATTAAATACCCTATTTTTTTAAAAAATCCCTTACCTATACAGTTTAAGATGAACTGTGGTACTCTTATGTGTTCTGTGTATTGAATGTACATTTTGATTTAATATTTGTCAGGTTTGAAACTATTTGTTAAGTAGGGCATTGACCTACTCATATCCTGTGTGTTTCACTTTTAATGACTTGGGGGTTGACCTTTGGATTTTGTATTTATAAAAGTGTGTGCTCCTCATGCCTGAAA
The DNA here is from genome assembly GCF_040414725.1 of Anabrus simplex. NCBI lineage: Eukaryota > Metazoa > Arthropoda > Insecta > Orthoptera > Tettigoniidae > Anabrus > Anabrus simplex. The sequence goes on along the minus strand of NC_090269.1, from coordinate 183,944,995 downwards.
TGTCTCAATTTATACTTGAGGGACTGGTGTCCTAAGTACTAGAGCAATTACTTGTCTTCCAAGCTATAGCTCATAGTTCAGAATTATGAGAAACGTTCTTGAATCCAACAGTTTTCAACAAAATGAAAGAATATTTTCATAAGACAAAATGTATTACCGGTGATGACCTGGAGAGAGGAATATCTGCAACACACTGTACAAGACATTAACAAAGAGTAGCTGCCATTAGCAATCTGTGGGAGAGGATGTGGTGATCTTGACAAAAATTACTACTACAGCTCCAAAAAGAGGATTTCTTTCCCCTTTACATTTGAGGTTTAGATGGCATTGGGTTTATTTGAGTCTTTTGTTTCATGAAGTATTTTCCCTTAAGATTTTATGAAGTATTAGTGTCAATTTGTCGTAGGATAGGCTACTCTTATTTAAGGTGATAGATTGCCCTTCTGCCAATGTGACTCCAGTCATTGTGTCATTCCGTTTCCTGCCACATCTCCTATTTAAAGAGATAGGGAAAACCATGGGTGACTTGTTCAACACCACCATATCAGACATGTTTTAAGAGTTATATGATGGTAGTGATTTAATTGTATCAGGCTTTAAGTATAAAGTTATCAAAATAGGTCAGAATATTATAAGGTGGTCATATATTCTCTGTTCTGTTAAGTTTTTCGATGCATGCTGCCGTGAAATATTAAAAACTATGAAATGGAAATAGCTATATTGCATTTTTTGAAAACAGCTTTTAAAAATTTTTTTATTCTAGTAGCCTCTATTCAACCCTATGATTTGTAATGTGTGTTAGTCATTGGTGGATGGTTGTGGTGTGTTCTGTAGATATTATCACTGACTTTTCCAAAGTCATTGTCTACTATTTGCATACTTCAGTTTTTCTTTGTCTTCAATTAAATTGAGAAAGGAGCCATGAGTGTGAAGCTTAGCCAAAGCATGACTGTTAACAAGCTTGTAGCACATTTACCAGCCCACTGTTTTGAGCTTGTTCTAGTTGTGTTCTTTATCTGTCTGTTTCCCTCTTGATGTGGTTCTGTTTTCCCCTCTGTACTAACATGTTCCCCCCCTCCTGCACGCCTTGCCTGCCCATTGGTCGCTGTTCATCTGCCTGTTCAACAGTCATATTCGTGGAGTGGTTCACAACAGCGCTTATACCGGGAGTCCCTAGAGCCATTACACAAGGTGAGTTGTGTGTTAAGAGCTTATTGTATTTAAGTTATATTGTGAACTTTCTGTCTGATAAAGATAATTCTGCATGGGTTAGATAAAGGATTTGACTTTTATATTCTCTTTGTCATCTGCTAGTGCCTCCTAGGCTCTCTTGAGATATTCAGTATTTAGTTGCACGGTTAAAACATTAAACAAATGCACTGTTCATTTTATGTATATATAGTGTATGCTGAAATCTACAAGTACAGACTGAAAATATTGGATAAATGAGTTATTTGTATTCATTATGGATAAATATAGGTGAATGTGTAAGGGAAGTAGTTGATGGAAATTTAGGGTCAATAGCCTTGAATATTGAACAGGAAGATGCCAGGGGTTTTGAATGGAACTGTTCACTGCTTCAGCTGAGCAGTTTAATGTTTGAGATCAACCAACACATGTTTCGAGGTAGATTACACTATGTTGTCTCATGCTGTTGGGAATATTCATAGTGTTGCTAGTACTAGGAAGATAATGCAGGTTGCAATTCACACTATCCATTTTTATATAGATTGCTAAATATCAGTTGGAAACAGTTCTTGAAAATATTTGAGTTATAATGCCATAAAATTCTTTAAAGCATTTTTAAAATTGAAATTTCTGAGTTTATATGGTGTATGGTCTCTCCAACAATACAATCAAAGCAGTTATTGACATGATATTGTTACCATTGACATTTTTAATAAATTTAATGCTTAGACAAGGCGATTTTTCTGAGTGTTTGTCTAAAATGATACCTATTTTTAAAAAGGGGGATAGGATGTGCCCATCAAATTAATGCCCTATAGTAATTGTAGGTAGCCATTCTGAGTAAAATGATTGAATCCTATATATTTATGCAATTTGATGAGTATTTATTCAAAAATAATTTACTGTACAACTAACAGATTGGATTTAGAAAGGGTCATTCAGCGATAAAAGCAGTTGAATGTGTCAAGGACATATTAAATAATTATGAGAATAAAACAGTTACAGGTGCTACATTAATTGACCTGACAAAAGCTTTTGATTGTGCCTCGCATGAAATCTCAATCCATAAGCTCTGTTATTATGGAGTAAGGGGCCAAGAACTGAAATTAAAGGCATCTTACCTTCATCAAAGGAAACAGTTGATGGTAATAAATGGTAAGACATCTGATATGGAAACTGTTAATGCAGGTATCCCACAAGGGTCTGTTTTGGGACCTTTCCTGTTTTTGGTTTTTATCAATGACCTAGCGTGTAATGCTCCCTGCACATCAGTTCTATATGCTGATGATACAACTTTCCTAAATACAACCTGTGACAATAAAGTTCAGTGAATAGTCCTGTACTATCAACATAGATGAACGATGCACAGCACTGACCTTACTGTCTTTCAAAAGAGTCCCCTCCCATAACTATGCATTGCTGAGATCGGTGATACATGTCCTGGAAACTTTGCAAGAAGTCTTCCTTTGGGATGGTGTTCAAAAGCCTCGTCACGTTTCGTTGGATGTCAGGAATATCGTCAAATCTCTTTCCTTTCAAAGTGAATTTCGTGTGTGTCTTTTTGACTCTGACCTTTTTCCGATGAGGAGATCCTGAAGAAGAACACCATTCCATGCTTTGCCGTTTCATTTCAGGCTCATACCTGAGACACCAGGTTTCATCCTCAGTGATGGTACAGTTCAAGAAATTTGTGTCGCATCTGCCGTTTCGACAAAATACTGTGAAGCCTCTAAACATGCCTGCTTCTGATCGTCATTCAAGTGATGTGGCACAAGACGAGAACACATTTTCCTCTTCCCTAACTTCTGGGTAACGATTTGTTGCACCGATTCACAGTTAATCTGCAGTTCAACCGCTATTATGCGCACAGTTAATCGCCGATCGTTATTGATTAACGTCCTCACCTTCTCAGTGTTTTCGTCACTGACAGCGATCGCGGTCTTCCGCTTTGGGGGTTGTCGGAAACACTTTCCTGGCCTTCTCGAAAACGGGCGAACCACTCGTACAAACACTTCAAGGACAGTGCTTTATAAGCACGTACCAGCACCGCATGCGTTTCTTTCGGTGTCTTGCCAAGCTTAAAACAAAACTGTACATTTATCTTTTAGTCGTTCATGTTCCTGTTCGCAGTTCAGAACCAAAGCACTAAACATGCACTGGGTCAAACAGGTCTTACACGGCACGCACACCATGCTCAACTGAACGACTTTGAGAGCAGGTGGTCAAAACCTGCTGCTACGCAGGTGCCGCATTGTGTGTTGCCAGTGTTGCCGGATCGACCGTTCTGACTTCATTCACTGAACTTTGTCACAGGTTGTAGTAATGTTGATATCACAACCTGAAGAAATCAAGTCAGCACATCTGTTAAAATTGCTGAAAACTGGTTCCATCACAATAAATTGACTATTAATGTTTTATATATATTTATATTGAAAACAGAAAATATCCTGTTTACCTTGGATCACACTGTAAATAATGACTGCCATAATTCTGTTAAATTATTAGGCCTACATGTAGATACAAGACCTGCCTGGGAAATACATACATCAGAACTCTGTAAGAGATTAGCCAGGGTGTGATATCTGCTGCGGAAACTGAAAACCTGCATTAGTCAGGATATACTGTATAGGATCATTTTATGGGGCAGTTGTCCTACATCAAATAATTGCTGGATTAGAATTTAGAGACTCATGTAGAGCTTCCTTTGTGAGTCTAAAACTTACGACAGTTTCCTGTTTATATATTCTTACAAATATGATGCATGTAAAAGAGAATCTTTTCAAATTTAAAGAGAGATCTACAGTTCTTATGCACGACACAAGATACAAGAATGATCTGGATACTCATCACTCCAGGCTTAGTAAAAGCACAAACAGCCACTGTTACCAACAGCTTAAGATTTACAATAAGCTTCCACTACCAATTCGAACATTAGACAAAACTGCATTTAACAGAGTACTGTCCCAATTTTTAAGGAGAAACTTATTTTATAGTGTAGAAGAGTTTCTAGAATGTGTCATTTCAAAACTGACCTAATATAGGTAGTTAAATTAATTTTTCGAATGACTCGGCATTATGGCTGAGATGTTGTCTATAGATTATATGTGTTAATAACTGACAATAGCTAGTGTACATTTCCTGTACTTGATGGTGGAAGCAATAAACTATCTAAACCTCAGAAGTCCACACCCATACTATGGCACTGTTACAATAGAATTGTAACAGTTATGATAGGCATCTTGCTGAGCTGTGCCAGCTCATTAGTGAGTATTCGACGAGTGTAGTCTGCATTCAGAAAACAAATCTCAGACCAGGTCATCATACGGTCTTGAGAAATTTTAGACTATATTCGACAGAACAACATTATGCTAACTGGGCTTCCAGTGGTGTTGGCATTTTTGTCATTCCAATACCTACAGCGAAGAGGTTCCACTAAGAACCCTGTTGGAGGCTGTAGCAGTTTGCGTTTCGCTGCCCATCATAGCAACAGTGTGTAATGTTTATTTTCCACTACGCCAGCCTCTTAATATAAATGTTGCTGATCTTGTAGATCAGGTTCCACCTCCATTCCTCTTATTGGGTGACTTTAACACCCATCACCCTATACGGGGCTCTGAAATGTGTTGCCTCAGGGGAAGGGAGTTGGTAACATTAGTAAGAGAGCTGAATGTATGTATTTTGTATACAGGTGAACCAACTCATTTCAGTGTACGTTACGGCACATACTCTCATATAGATGTTGGTGCATGCAGCCGAACATTGGTTCCGCTGTTTTGGTGGAATACACATGATGATCTCTGCGACAGCGACCATTTTCCCACTGTTCTTACTTTGTTGAAACAGAAATGTGTCAAGTCTCCTCCTCGATGGATTCTTAAAAACATGCCAATTGGCCAAAGTTCACATCACTAGCTGTCTTTTAACTACGTGAGCAGGCGGACGGGACTCCTCACCAGAAACTCATTCCTTGGTGGAAGAAAGAATTTGCAGCAGTATCAAAGAAAGCCATTGTGCTCAAAAACACTATTGTAGGCAGCCTCCTGTGGCCAACTTGGTAACATTTAAAAAACTCCTTGCTAAGGTGCAAGTTCTTATTTGGCAGAGTAAGAAAGCTTTGTGGGAGAGAGATGTAAGTATGAAGAATGAGATTTCCACCTAATCAATACTTTATTACAAAATGTTTAAAGTTATCTACATTGAAACAGTACCAGTTTCGACCTGTAAAAAGGTCATCATCAGCTGTTGGTGAACCTGCTTAATAGCGGTAGTACGTAAAACATTACTAAAACTAATTTAACAAGAATGCCTTATTCTAATATAATATTACTTAAGATATATACATATGGTACAATATGGGGCTTAGACTCATTGGAGTTCCATTCACACACTCCTTAGCACAGTTATTCTAATTCCTACTTCCATTTAGCAGGCACTCTCTATCAGTTATTCTAATTCCACTTCCTTTTTCTTTCTCAGATTTTGAATTTACCTGAGCACAAATGCAAGTGTGAAGAGGGGACTCTATCAACCTTTCTTTAATTTCAAAATTTCATCCATAGCATGACATGCCTCAACAAGGAACCTGGAAATTAGTATTTATCAGCAACATCATACAATAAGAATGAACAAGCTACAGAACCTTAGTCGATTACGCTTCCCGCAAAATTGCGGCCCAACAAAGCACCTTGATTGTGTATTCACAACGGTTGGTCTCAGTGCCGACATGCTGCAAAGACGTTTCAACTTAACACCGAAACCTCAGTGATCCTCTATTCTATAGGAACTGTATTTTCAACCTCTGTTATACAATTTTTGGAGTTTGTGGCATTCAAGGGACTCCAGCAAGCCAAAGCCCTTTCTTGCACCATATGTATATATGTATATTGTTTGACATAATGTTGGCAACAGCACAGATTTTTGAATGGAACTCCAATGAGTCTAAGCCCCATATTGTACCATATGTAGATATCTTAAGTAATATTATATTCGAATAAGGCATTCTTGCTAAATTAGTTTTAGTAATGTTTTACGTACTACCGCTATTAAGCAGGTTCACCAACAGCTGATGATGACCTTTTTACAGGTCGAAACCGGTACTGTTTCAATGTAGATAACTTTAAACATTTTGTAATAAAGTACTGATTAGGTGGAAATCTCATTCTTCATACTTGCATTCTTAATTCATCAATATGGACAATGAAGCTGATAGATTATAGTGGAGAGAGATGTGTTGTCTATGACGTCACATACAGGGTCCTCTCAAGTGTGGACTAAACTTAAAACATATTTCGGGTATACATGGATCGTCTTCAGTACCAGGAATTTCCATTGCAGGCAGTATCGTCACTGAACCACTCTCAATTGCTTATAGTCTAGCCAGTCATTTCGCAGATGTGACTGGCTCTGGGAATTACCATCGTGATTTCCTCACTCTGAAGCGGGCGGCAGAACGTCATCACCTCAGTTTTGCCATTCGTGCTTCAGAGGACTATAATGTGCCCTTTACGGAGTGGGAACTCTGCAGCGCCTTGGCGCTTTGCAAGTGCACATCTCCCGGACTAGACAATATCCATAACCAGATGTTGAAACACCTTAGTGAGTATAGTCTGTTATATCTCCTTCTTGTGTTCAACCGAATCTGGATAGAGGGCGAATTTCTGTGTCAGTGGCGAGAGGGCATAGTCATTTCTGTCCTCAAGCCTGACAAAAATCCTAAGTATGCAGGAAGTTACAGACCTATTTGTCTTACTGTTTGTGTAAGCTATTTGAGAAGATGGTAGGTAAATCGCCAACTTGTGTAGTGTCTGGAGAAGAAAGGACTTTTGTCAGAGTACTAGTGTGGTTTTGAGCCACTTCCTCGACCACTGACCACTTGGTACGCCTGGTGATTTCCATCCAGGATGCATTTCTCTGCAAAAGGCATTTGGTGGCTGTTTTCTTTGACTTAGAAAAGGCCTGTGACACCAAATGGCAGTATGGTATCCTTTCAGTCCTGCATCAGTGGAGATTCCGAGGTAACTTGCCGGTATTTATTGCAAATTTTTTGTCCCTCCGTCTATTCCATGTCCGAGTAGGGAGGCCTTATTTGCAGTCCAATGTTCAGTCCCACAGGGATCGGTTCTTAGTGTCACTCTGTTCGCAATTGTCATAAACGGTATTGTCGCTGCTGCTGGTTCAGCAGTAATACAGTCGCTATATGTGGACGATTTTGCTCTGCATTATAGCTCGCACAATATGGCAGTCACAGAGCGGCAATTGCAGCAAGCTAATAGAAGAGTGGAACAGTGGACTTTAGAGCATGGCTTTCGGTTTTCAACCACAAAGACCTCTGTTTACACTTTTGCCGGAAGCGCAATCTTCACTCGCATCCTGAGGTTTGCATTTCGCTGCCCATCATAGCAACAGTGTGTAATGTTTATTTTCCACTACGCCAGCCTCTTAATATAAATGTTGCTGATCTTGTAGATCAGGTTCCACCTCCATTCCTCTTATTGGGTGATGTTAACACCCATCACCCTATACGGGGCTCTGAAATGCATTGAGTAGTTGACACTTACCGATTTCTTGGACTCCTTTTCGATAGCAAATTATCATGGGAGCCACACGTGCAGCAGTTAAAAGTGCAATGCACTAAGAAGTTGAATATTTTGAAGTTTCTTAGCGGAGCTACTTGGGGGGGGGGGGGCTGACCGCATGGTGCTCCTACAATTTTATAGGGTGCATATTTTATCCAGGTTAGACTGCGGCAGTGCACCATATTGATCAGCAAGGCAAAGCGTCCTTGCGAAACAAAATATCATCCACCACAGCGGGGTTAGGTGGGCAACGGGAACTTTTTGTACAAGCCCCATTGCTAGCCTGCTTGCTGAATCAGGTGTGCCGCCTTTAAACCTGAGGCACCAGCAAATGCTTCTGTCGTATGCTGCAAATTTGCGACAGATGCCACTTCACCCAAGCTATCCTTGGAAACCGTCAGCTGTACGCTCCTTATCCTTGAGCAATGCGGCCATTTGGAATATGCTTGGATAGCAGTCACAGATTGTTTGATGTACCTTCGGTTCCCTGTCTTGTCAGACAACCAAGTGGGGTACCTCCGTGGATAATACAACGAATTGAAATAATCCTGGATCTGCACACTGGCCCAAAGGAAAACGCGGACCTTCGATTTATCGGAGGCTCTTCCTGTCTGTCCAGATTCAGTCATCATTTACACGGATGGTTCGAGGGCAGAAACGAAAGCGGGCTGTACATTCTTTTGTTGACAATGATAGGTTTCTTTCTGCTCTCCTGGAAACCTGTAGTGTGTACACAGTAGAGCTCATTTAAATTGAAAAGGTGGACCCTTTAAGTTACTTCTCTTACAGCAGAGCTCTACACTATTTGTGATGCTCTGTGGTATGCACTGTCCGATGAGCCCCGACACTTTCTGCTGTGTACAGACTCCTTGAGCTCGCTACAGTATATTGATACATGTTTTCCTCGGCACCCTCTGGTGCAGTGAATCCAGGACCTGCTGGCCGGTTGTTCGGATGCCGGCACCAGAAACGTTTATGTGGCTCTCAAGCCACATGGGTATTAGAGGGGAAACTAGTTAGCTGATAAGGCTGCCAAGGAGGCTGTTACATTTCTCCCATTGCCTCTCAAGATTCCAGCAAGTGATATTCACTCTCAGCCGAGACATTTGGTTGTGTCCCATTCGGAGATGGAGTGGCAGGCCACTCCACTTCGAAATAAGCTGAGAGCGATAAAAGATACAACTAAGGTATGGAGGACTTCCCTTTGAGCTTCTCGGAGGGAAGCAGTGGTATTATGTAATCTTCAGATCGGCCACGGTATAGTATCGCACTCCCATTTACTGAAAGGAGAACCCCTTTCAAGTGTACTATCGGCGATCGTCGTACCTCGGTACACATCCTTACGGAGTGCGTGGACCTGGTTGATCTACGCCGTAGTCTAAAACTCCCAAGTACCATTTCCCTCGTCCTGCGAGGTGACAGTCATCAGACCTCATCATCCGTTTTATGAGGGATAGTGCTTTGTTTTATTGCATATAAACATAGTGTTTTGTAATAGTTTTTGTGTTATTATTCGCTGAGTTTTATTAATTTGACACTGTTTTCGTTTGTGTTTGTATATTTTAATGTGTTTCTTAAAATAGTAATTTGCATGATATATTATTGCATTTTAAGGCCGTGTCTTATTCTACCGTAATCTATCAACAATCATTTTACCAAAAATAAGGCATTGTGAATAGATCCACTGATTATTTTAAATTCACAATCATTGCTCATCTTCATTTGTTTTAAATTCTGGTCAATGGATGAATTTTAAAATTTTACTTATATCATGTCATCAATCTCGTACCATTACGGGCCCATGACCTTAGATGTTAGGTCCCTTTAAACAACAAGCATCATCATCTCATCAAACAAGTTGCATATAATCGAACCTGAAAATCATTTGTTTTTGCATTTACGATTGTTTACCTCTTGCGAAAGAAAATTAATTGATATTGGTTGTATATAATTTCAGTTTTCCAAGATTACATGTAAAATTGCTTTTAAATGATCCTATAGGCATCCAGGGAGAGACCATGTTGTATGTTGATTATAGCAAGCTTCATCATAGATAAGTATCTTTTGAGAACACACCAATCATCCAATGTGTGTCTACCCTGGAAGCCTACAGGAGAAATTTGGCACTGTAAAGGCTGCGATTGAAACTGTTTTACACTCTGTTTGGGTGAGCAGAGTTCATTAATATTCCTTTGGTGTTTTAGGACATTGCTGAAATCATTGCAAATTGTGCAAGCTCTCATTGGACTGATCGCAAAGAAGGTTTAGTAGGTCTCCAGTTTTACTTACAAAGTGGACATTTACTGAGTGGTTCCGAACTGAAACGTGTTACTGAAATCTTCACAAAGATGTTCAATGACTCTCAAACGAAGGTATGTATTCAAGATGATATTCTCTAGTCATAATAAGAGATTTTATTTTAAAACTCCTGTAATAAAATATTTAGTTTAATTGTCTGGTTTACTGGGGCATATTAAACATTTAGCCCTGTAAAATATTTCATAAACAACCAGGCTCCAAATCATTGATAGGAATTAGAACTCGTGTATATGTTACCTAAAAATTTGTTTATTGGTTTCACGTGTTTGTCGGCTGTGGAGGATGAGCCTAGGCAGAGATTGGTGGTGTATACTGCTTCCCTAAGATTCTTCTAAAGAGATAGAAAGGTTGCTGTTATCTACAAAATTGTAAGCATTTGGAAAAGTTTGCTAAGTTATCAGACTGAAATAAAATGTAAATGAGTTAGGGAGGACATTGATATCCATATGAAGTGCAAAGTGACACAGAGTCTGGTGTATAAACAGGGAGGGAGATACTTTGTAGATTTACCAACATGCTTTTTGGTAAAGAGCTAATAAGATTTGGTAAACAAAGCTGAGTCGCTTAAATCCAGAGCATGGCAATCTGCTGTATATTTGATATTTGGAGTTTCTGAGAATTCTTTCCTCGCTTGTGAAAGAGAAATTCTGTTATAGTACCTTATTTTAAGCCAGTGGTAACTCTCCTACTCCTAACATCAAATCTTACCTAACTTACAGCATGATATCAAGGTGCTAATGCTTCTTGAATAATACTCCCATTCTCAAGGGTGAAATTTTCATGTATTTGTACTTAACATGTCTATCACTGTGTTACAGCTGACACTGGTGTCTGTTTTGAATGTTCCTGCCGGGCCATGGTGGACATAGGTGCTCATTGGCCAAAAACTGATTACGTATACACTTGACCACTTGCACACAGAATGTGACAATATTGAGTAACCTTCACTCCCCTTCAGTTACTGTACACAGTAGGCTCAGATATCTTACATTCAGATACATTATATACGTTATTCGTATATAGTACATTCAGATTTGAGAAAAATTATTTTCTTTAGTTTACGGTTTGCTTGTCATTCACTCTCCCATGTAAAAAAGGCAAACAGAATATTGATACAAACTGACAAATCGGCAATGGAATTAGGAAATGTACGAATGCTTGCAATTGTCATGAGAAACTGCTAGCAACTAGAAGTAACAGAAGAGTGAAAATTCCACCACTACTATTGCCATTCATTTTTAAAATATTAAACTCGCTGTCACCATATGTCTCATTCATTATGTTCCCTCCTCTTCCTCTCTTCCATCACTTCTTCATCCTGCAGAGGTCACAAGCTGAGAGCGCACACACGTAAATAGTGTCCGCTTGTGTGACCACCATGGCCCCAGCAGACACAAGTTTCCCGACAGGCCACAGCAGACACCGGTGTTCGCCTTACTTTATTTTCTTTTATGTTATTTTATATTTTTGTATTAATTGCATGGTGGAGTATTGCAACTGAAATGCCAGAGAGTACAAATGTAGGGTACACGGGAAAAAGGGGGAATGTCATTAATTTCTACAAACTGTGATAATTAAATTTGAAAGTTTCAACCTTTAATACTGTCTACAATAATACATGAAAATAAAGTATTATTTTATGTAACGTTAGCGTAATATATTGGTATTGTAAATAGATACTAATGAAAATATAGAATTAAGTTTTATTATTAAAAAAATGGAAAATGAAGTAAATACACATTTATCACGAAAATAAAGGAGAATGTCAATCTTATGAGCACATTATCATGGAAATAAAGGGGAATGTCACTTTTAACAAAACCTAACAAATAACCTGTCAGTGAATAGTGAGGAAGTTTATCAATGAATGATCTTCCCTCTGGTCCATAAAATGATCTAAGGACACGCAGATCAGAAAATTTTGCTGTAGAGATTGGATGTAAACCTGGAATACAAAAGAAATTACATATTTAAAATCTCAATCTTGCCAGCATGTTTGCGAATGCAGAGCAACGTCATGTACACTAACTCTTGCACTTATGTTCATAACATGCCTCTGGAAGAACAAACTCATTAACTGGTGTTTCTGGGAAGTGTGGAGTTGATTTTGGAGTATTTTCAACAGGTCGTTCCCAATGGCCATTGTAACTGTCTCTGTATTCCATGAATCGTGGATGCTCAGTGGAGATAAGTTCCCTTATAGGTTTTGTTTTAAAAGGGCGAACTTTTCTGTACAAGGGAATCATAAAAACTTGGTCCACAGACGAATCATTGGTTGATTAACTTCGATTACATGGAAAGGGAAGGGCTTATTCTGGCACTTATAAAATGATCCGCCCAGTCTTCTGGCATTTCAGCTGCAAATTTCTGATTAATTAGTGCCATGTTTCTATCACACTCTAAGTACGAGTGCCCACGAATTGGAAATACTATTTTCACAGACTCAAGGCGTTTGGCATGATGTACTATAAAGTGGAGAAATCTAAAAACAGTCCAGTTCTTGTTCTGTCCACATGCAGAATCACAGAAGATTGTCAACTGTTTTATCTCGTCCCCAAGTTCACAAAATATAAAATGATGTAACGCAGAACACACTTCATCTGCTGCTTTATATGCAACTGTCTCTGGGTATGTGTAGAATACCAAGTGTCCACTAGACAAAACATGTATATTGAAGGAGAACAGTGACAGCTGTCTACGGTAATACGTCGTTAGTGGATAAATTCTTTTGGAAATCCATCGCTATTGCCACATACCAAACTGACATTCCCTCTTTGTTTCTTGTTCTGTGGTGACATTCCTCTTTCATCAATTGTGCATGTATTCTTAAACTTGTTATATTTCAGTAACAATTCCCTTTACTTGGTTGTACATTGTCTTAAACTATTCTCCTGACCATAAAGTATATATGGGTAGTGATAATTCATTTTTTGTTTTACATTGCAGTTCCCCTTTTTTTTTCGTGTACCCTTCAAATGTAATTATGGTTCACAGAGGAAAAATTCAAAATTTTTTGGCAGCCAGTGTGTTAATTTGGTTTATTATTATTATTATTATTATTATTATTATTATTATTATTATTATTATTATTATTATTATTATTATTCTGAGGATTGTGTGGAACGCAGAGGTGAAAGAAGGTGCGGGCATGAATAGGTGGATATAAGACAGTCAGAAGATTCATTTAAAACTTTAAAAATTAGAGCTTTTTTTTTTTTTTTTCTTTTTTCAAAAGTTAGACTTTTAGAAAATCAGAACAATCAATTAATAACAAATTAGCAAGCTTCAGCTTGCAGCTTCCTAATTATCAATTGAATGCTTAACAGTCTGATATCTTTGTCATGAAAAGAATGAAATAAGAGTTTATCAGGAGGGGGGGGAATAGCGAGTACCCATTCTACAAGGCCTTTGGTAAGAACAAAAGGTTAACGTTACTGGCAGAAAAATCAAAATGGTGAGGATGCGGATACTTGCACTCCTTAAAATTTACATTAGATGCGTAAAACCCTATTTGGGCTTGTGGGCCGAAGTTACAAAGGCTAAGCCTATACTACAGAGGTGACTAGATGGAGAAAAATATTTATATTGCAGAAATTACAAGATAGAAAATGTTACAAAGTCATAGTTGCCTCAGACTCAAGTTGAGAAGGAATACGAGAGGGTACCTCGCTCTCTATTCCCTGATTTTGGATAAGTTCTTTCAACTAGTTTGAAACTTACATTTAGAGTACGAAATTTACATTTTTAGAAAATGAAGTTACATAACTAATGATGTGAAACCTTTCCTTCAAGCTAGCTTTGAAAGACAATCAGATTTTAATCAGTATCTGCCAGTACCTTGAGCTGGTGGACCTCTCGAAGATGGACGAGGCCTTCTTTATAAACACACACTAGACTAGAGCAATCACTAAGACAGCCTGGTCCGAAAATGTGCCAGCTTTTATAGCCGATGGGAAAGTTCCAGAAAACTCTAGGCTAAGGCCCTGACACACTCCCAATTCTCATTGGATAATCTAATAAATACCAAAATATTCTCATTGGAGAATAAATAAATGTACAAAATTTTTCATTGGCTAACATCTTAAGTTAGCAGGAAGATACAGAAGTGTCGAAAACTTTAGCACACCGAAAACAAAGAATAAACATTCAGCTTAGGAAACCGTTACATACAAAATTACCCCAGAGGGCATAATATAAGTTTATAGTAGCGACATCTGTTGAGAAATGATCAAATTTCTTGCATTAGTTGTTGCAAGTTTTATATTTTAGATGGCATTCTCCAAGGCGCTTAATTTAAATCCGGTACAGTTGTTGTTGTTATCATTATTGTTACGGGGATACCCCTGGAGCAGAAAGAGGTTAAAGAAGGTGCCAGGGTGAACGGGTCTAACTACAATGTCAAGAATTGAATTTAAAACTTAAACTGAAGGTTATATTTTTAGAACTTCAAACTTAACAATTTTTTCATGACAGTATTACAGGTACAAGTAGCAAACATTAAACAAGATGGGGAAAAATCCAAGATTCAGAACCTTAACACTTCAGGCTTTAAACCCCTAGCTTTACATTTCCTGTGCTACAAGCTCAAATTTACAAAAGAGCACAAATTTTTCAGGGGCAAAAATCCCCTAATTCAATAGCACTTGCTCTCTAAAATCTAAATATCCAGTCTTCCAGAGGCACTCTTTACAATTACAAAATTTTGAAAAAGAGCTAACAGGCTCTCAGTTTCTTCTAGCCTATTCCAGGCAATATCAGAAAATTACAATCACTCGCCCATCAAGGCACAACTTAGAAATTGTAAGGTAATGTTATACAGGGGTATCTAGTACCCAACCTACAGGGCCTTTGTGGAAAAGAACAGGTTAAGTTAATGGCCCGAAACACAAACTGAATGGAGGGGTATACTTGCACTCATAGATATTGCGCCATCCCCGCTCCCTGAGAGGACGCATAAGATCCAGGCTAGCTTAATTACAATCCTTTTGACTAACATAATCTACCATTTGGGCTATGAGTTCCGAATATGAGAAAGACATGCCATACGGAGCCAAAGAAATCTTAAACTACACATAGAAACAACTCTCATACGTTACTTATTGAATTTCTTACGCTACCAAGATGTTGCAGCATTCATCCACTTAAATCTAAGTCTCTACGCTACGATACACATTGAAAGAATGATTTAAGTTTTACATATTTTATTTATTACATACTTGTTTCAATCCAAAGGTCAAACATTATGCTATCCTCCCTAAAGAATTTCTAATAGAGGAAACTGCATGATCATCTGATTATCCCATCCATCTCTGGCGAGCATGGCCTTAATTTGTTAAATCTATCTACTTCTTCTACCCGAATGCATAATCAATCATTTTACTTCCTCTCTTAGCCTCTCTCCATACCAATATTTCAGTTAACGCATCCACATTTCTGGCGTAAGGAGAAATAGAAGAAATGTCAGTATCGGGCAAAAATACATACAAGCAACGTTCACCTTGAATCTGCCAGTAATTGACACGTCCGGCACCCACTATGCATTATATAAGAAATGCTATTTGAGTTAGTCATTTTTACAAATGAATCTATTGAAATCTATTGCCCTAGGTGCTTGAGTCTTGACTGACCCCAAAAATCAAGGACAGAATGGAATATACGGCAAATCATTGAAGTCCGTATAACCGATTATTTAACTGAACATTACTATAATTCAGCTCGTAATTAACAAATTAAAAATTATAAGTCCAAAGATGTCGAACTCACCATCTTAGGTTTTCAAAGAAATGATTAAATCGAAATAAAGTTAAAAATTAATAGACTGAAACAACTAAATTAAAATATGTTTGGGTAAATAAAACATGTTTGGGTAATTAAAACTTGTGTGGGTAATTAAAATGTGTGTGGGTTAATTAAAACTTGTGTGGGTAATTAAAACTTGTGTGGGTGCACCCTAGCAAAGAAAAATATTTACAATATGATACCTTACAAGCTAAAGTGTAGATTGAGGGCGGTTTCAAGATATTCAGGGCGCATTTTAGGCCTACAACCATATCTCATGAATTGGAATTTTCCTCTGTTGCCTATGAAGTCTTTGAGTTAATTGCTGGCTCTCACTCGGAGCTCATATTAATCTGCTGACCTATAATTATTCCTATCTTTCACATAACATATCAATAGATACCTATAAATGTCAACTTGGGAGGATAGTTCCCTAATATTTCTACAAACAACTGATTTACAATTCTGAATATTCATGCTTCTTCCTTTACTGCGTGAATATTGATAATTCTTCTTCTAAATTAATGTAATATTTTAATAAATGGTTCAATAAGTACCAGTAGGTTCCATATACCATTCTAAAATCTGAATCTGCTCATCATTTTAATTGAACATACGTGCGACTTTATATATTCTAACGACTACTCTACTAGTTTCCTCTGAAGTATACTAGCTAATGTGGTCTGCATTGTGCGAAGACTCGACCATAAGGTACAACTTATACATCTACAGTCAATCATCAGTGATAGGGTGTTGCCTAAGAAGTTACTACAAGTCCTTTCGCTTGAGAATAGATTATAATTAGAAAACATCTGTGACATAGTGCATGTGTGGCTCATCCTCCTAACTGAGACTTCATTGATACTACCAAGTATGCACGCTAACTAACAGGTGTCACTTCAATCCTATGTGAAATTTCTCATGCTTGCTCGTAAGAGAAATAGTACATATAAATGCTACATATTCATTTCCACTTAGTAAAAACTCAACTTGAAACCATTAAGTCCACTACTACATCACCGTGCTCATATTCGCGAAGAATCAATAACTACCACCATTCTAAATTATCAATCTCATATCGGCTTCTCTTAAAATAATCATTATTATACTTCCAAACATATATCCCGTCTCCTTTACTAAATACATATCCACTCCATTTAATCGTGGCATTTATTATTTTAATCACGGTTCATGAACATATTTCACGACATTATGACCTTACTTCCGTCATAACCTCAAATTATTGTAAACACATCTATCTATTTGGCAAGCATATCCTACTGCTGGTTCCTAACTTGACATTCTTTGGTCATAACCAACGTACACGCGTACCTAAGTCTCTCTTTGACATAGTATACAATTCACTGTCACCTTAACGAACTCAGTATTTCACACTACATGGATCACATCTCGAACGTAGGCTTTCATCACTGACTGACTACCTATCTATGGATTTGTCATTCATATACGAAGATTACCTAACCACCTTTGATCTAATTCAATACACCACTTTCGTCGCTTCATTATTTCGCACGGAATAACTTAACAAATTATATTATACTCACATATGAATATAAAACATTACTACATTAATTTAAAAACAAGACTTATCTGAATTCAGCAGCTCCAGTCGTCGGCATATGTCCAGCTGACAGGACATAGGGATATGCCTCCTTTTACTTCCCTAGGTGAATGGGAAATACTGGCATAATCCTCCTCTGGGCTTAGTCATCTCTCGGCAGACAACGTCATCCGACGGCACCCATTTGGGCAGTCTGGCCTATCATCTTCTTAGAACATCTTGCTCATTTCTGGACTAGTTGGAATAGAATAATAAACAGAATCAATTAGCATTGCCATCATGAACAGCTGTGATAATCTGTTTAACGCGAAAGATTGCTTCCTTTGAAAGAGTTGATCTACTTGACAAATAATAATCTTGGGGTAGTACAATTTTATGACTTGAAACGAACAGATTTTTCTCCTTTATCTTTCCAGGAGTTATTATAGGATTCCCACTTTTTTAGTTCTTTAACTTGAGTGATATCGAGTAATACGTCAGCAGAGACTGCCGTGACGTAAGCTTGTCGTAGTTTATGCTTGAATTTCCACGTATCTTAAAGTTCGCGGAACGAAATTAAAAAAATCTTCTGCTTGATCTGCGATGCAGCTTCCAATAAATCTGCTCCTTGTTTCTGTTGAAATGATCTCTTGTCTATACCTTCTTTTTCTGACGTAGTTGCTTTCCGTCTTCGACTCTGATTAAGAAGTAGCAATTCAATCTCGTTTTCTTATTTTTTTTTCAATAATTGTTAGTAACAATCTTCACATTCGTTCTTTTTCACTGCCTTCTGGATCTAAACTCCCTTCTCTAGCGCCTGAGGTGAATACTGTTGCTTTCACTCGCGGTATCGTCGGACATTTTGACGTTAATTATTCTCGGAGACTTGGACTCCATCTTTGCCCTTATTACGGGCGGAACTTCTTATAACAGTGAAATGGCACAATATGAACACTAAAAAAACCTAAGGGGCTCTAGGCCGATGAAACAAGGGCTATTCCCAAACTACTGAGGTGACTCGTATAGAAATTACTTTACCACATTACAGAATGAAAAACAGTTATAAAAACGTAGTCACCTCAAACCAAGATGAAGGGGAGCTCGAGAGGGTAATTCACACTCTATCCCCGATTTACAGGTAAAGATTTTATTTTTTTACATTAGCCGGAAGAACTTACATTTTAGAAAAGCAGGCTATATAACTAAAGAGTCGGACCTTTGCCTCGGGGTAAACTGCAGAGGTAGCAAGAAAGAAAGAAGTTATGTGACCATTACCTTGTAGATGTTCTGTTGACCAATGGAAGAGGCCGCCCAGCTCCTGCTTTGTCACACGCACACACAGTAAGATGATGATCAATTGGCCAAGAAATGTGAAAAGCCGCAGTTTATAAACCCTCAGGAAAGGTTCGAGATCATTCAAGATGAATCAGGACACGCCCTCTTAATTTTTATTGACAGATACAAAGTGAAGAAGAAATACGGGATTGGTTGGGAGTTAATTACAAAAATTAGGGATTGGCTAGATTCAAAACTGGCGGAAAGAAAAGGAAGAATTGCCAACCCAAAAATAAATGAGCATCAATCAGTTACAAAAACCTAGAAATACAAAACTTCTTTCACTTCGCACCAGGGTGCATGCTCATAGTTTTTGGCAGTCTCCTCTGTGGAAAAATGTCCAAACTTCTCGATGAATGGCAAACAAAACAAGGATAAATTCACTCTGGTTAGGCAACTGCATAATAACAAAATTACATAATATTTTAGTGGTGACATCTTCTGATTAAAGTTCCAAGTTGGTGTAGTTTCATTTTCACTGTTTTACGAATAGAGGAGTTCATTTAGGCACTGAATTTGAATGCACGGTGTTGAGGTGTACCTCCCGGTACAATTATTATTATTATTATTATTATTATTATTATTATTATTATTATTATTATTATTATTAGTATGGCATTGTACACAAAAACACAATACGATATATATATATAGTGAAACCTCGCCTTAGACATCTCTAAGATGTGGACACCCCTGATACAGACAGAATTTTATGTCCTGGCGGATGTCCTTTACCAACAATGATAACGTTACCTCTCTTTTGCTGACCCTCCCAGGTAGGGGCACAAATCTCTATTCCATGGTCCCAAAGTATGCTTTTATCGCTTTACTATGGACACAAATGGACCGAAGGTAGAATTGCAGAACAGTGTAGGTTTGTACATTACAAAAGACTGGTGATTACAAATAAAGTCAGTGCACTAGAAGTATTTCCTGGAAATGTTGTTAACCTTGTACGTGGTAGCCTCCTGGGTCTAGGCATTTACAGTGCCCATGGTAGGTATTTGAAAGGTGTGCCTTAAATCTGTTGCTCTTCATTTGAACACAGGCAAATCCACTCTTAGCGCTGACACTGGAGTATCGAGGTGAGACAAGAAAGCGGCCCAGTACAGTAGCTCTGTTTAGTTACTGTTGTTTGCTTTCTTTCAATATATGTAGTTAGTGTATCTGAAAGAAAAAGTTTAAGACTTTGGCAAAAGGTTGAAGTTATTGAGGGCATGAAAAAAAAAAAAAAGGAGCTTAGTTTGCATGTTTTTGCAGGTATATTCAGTGTGGAAAAGACATATGTAAATTCAACTCTGACAAGATACTATTCTGACAGTGGCACAAGAACAATGATGACAATAGAAAAAACTACTTTCCTAAAATTCAAGGTCTTGTTATTGATAAAGTTCTGATTCAATGGTTTTCAGTTGTATGAAGCAAAACCATGTCAAGGAAAGGCTCAGTAAATAGCAAAAGGACTGTTAGTCTATGAAGATTTTAAAGCTTTGAATGGTTGGCTGGAAGAATTTTGAGTTAGGCACAACATAACTTCAAAACTGATGTCACTGGCCTACAAATTACACAGAGGAAAGAGAAAGTGTCCTCCATTATTGCAGGTTATAAGGGAGAAGTAGTTTATAATGTGGACCAAATTGCTCTTCTCAAAAAAATATTCTCATTTTCCAGAGCGAGAGATGTAACTGAGGAAAAATATCTAAAGTGTGTGTGACTGTGCTACTTCCAAACATCCAAACCTCTTGTTCTTGAAAATTCATCAAACCCTTGCTGTTTATAAAGGACTGGCTGCAAGGAAGTTAACAGTGAAATGGAGAGCTAATAGAAAAACTTGGATGACGAGAGAAATTATGAATGACTAGCTTGTTTATTTTGATAAAAACTGAAAAACCAAAACAGGAAAGTTTTATTTTTCCTAGACAATGCAACCTCCCATCCTGAATTAAACTTGAAGAATGTCCAGTTAATGTTCTTTCTCTCAAACCTACTACTGTCTGTCGACCTCTTGATCGAGGTATCATTCACGTTTTGAAAGGCCAGTACAGACAGCTAATACTGAGTCAGTCATAGCAAACCTTGACAAAACATCATCTTCCTCTTATCTGACTGTCTGTATCTGTCACTACTGGATGCAGTGGTTGGTTTGACTTGGCTTGGTAAGCTGTAATGAAGGAACAGTTTCTTTAAGGCAAGATTTTGTGCTAATGGGATTAAGGGAACTTGGAAAAGTAAGAGCAAAAAGAACTCCTACAAAATTCAAACCAAGTTCTTTTGAGTCAAGTAGTGTACGAAAATTTGAAACCAGTGAATAATTCATCTTGATTGATAGATGTACAGTTTGAGGAAAATTCATAGGATATTAATGAAATGGTGTAGGATGTGCAAGCAACAGAACTGAAAATGGGTAAGTGTAGTGACAGAAAGACAATGGTAAATAGGAAAACTACAGTTCAGATACTTCAATAACCAACTATGATTTGGCTTATCAAATAGTGGAACAATTGAAGACATTTGCTCTTTATTCCAGAGATGCTGAAAGCCTTCAACCAATACAACTACTCCAGTTCATTCTGGAGAAGAAGATAGTCACTGTGAAATGTTTTCAAAAATCAAAATCAAAATCTCTTTATTTGCAAATGAGGTGTCTACCTCGGTGGCAAATGGTACACTAGAATACATTATTGTCAAGCACTAAATTTTAAATGAACAAGAGAAGAAATTTTTTTTTTTTTCTAGAATACAATAATATACATTTTATGCTAACAATTTTTTTCTATTAAACAAACAGATCATCCTTAACAAATTTATATTGTTTACAAAATTCTACTTATAATATCTCTTATACTTACATAGTCAACTCATATACAGTACGTGGAATTACTTCAAATAATACTATGCAACTAGTATAAGATTAAAATTTACATTGCATTTATTTACTTTTTTTTTTACCCATTTTGTTTTCAAAGAACCAGCCAATTGTATTTATTTATTGAATACCCTAATAGTTTTAACCCTAATTCATGCAAGTATATTAGGGTTGTAGTCTTGATCGCCTAATTAATTATTGGTCCTTGACTCAAAATTAGGAAACTAAATTATTGAAGATGTGGTGAACGAACTTAAGGAACTGTTTGTAGCAGCTGGATTTTATAAACAGATGGTGCAATGGCTTTGGAAGTTCCACATGATAATTGTTTAGGTCAGGGGTGCTCAACGTGGGGCCCGCGAAGGCATTTTTTGTAACCCTGGCAGAGTTTTTTTAAATTCATGTTTTTCGTAGATACCAGAAAAACTAGATAATAAAAACTTTATTGTAATTTATGGTGAAAGGGGATAAAACCATAAGAAAAATCTCTGAATTATTCATAGTTTTTTCTTGACATGATATTTCTTTTACTGGGCTATAAGAAAAGTTCTAAGATTCTTAAATTATTCCCACCTTAAACGCAGGTTAGGGTTAAACTTTATCCGTTCATTTCTTGGAATTACAGTTGCAGACTTGTCTGGAGAGTGAAAAGCTCCTGCATTTCACAGGGGATTAAATAAGTACAGTTATCTCATAATTGACATGGAAGTAAAAAAGCGAAAATGGGAGAAATATCTGAAACACTTATTCCAAGATGACATGAGGAGACAGGAACCAATCAGATACAACGGGACCAGATATCCTAGTAAGTGAAGTGGAAGCGGGCATACAACGAATGAAGGAAGGGAAAGCAGCCCAGATGGCATACAAGCAGAATTTCTCAAACTGCTCAGTGAAGAAAAAATAAAAACGATCACAAATATATTCAACAACATTTACTCATCAGTTAAAATCCCTCCAGAATGGTTAAAATCAGAATTTATTGCTTTACCTAAGAAATCGAATGCCAAAGAATGTGGGGCTACCGTACCATCAGTTTAATGAGCTATCTGCTAAAATTGTTTGTCAAAGGGATACACGAGCTGATATACAGTATTTGTGAAGAACAGATAGCATCCAACCAGTTCTGGTTTTTAAAGGCAGTTGGCACTAGAGAAGCCATATTTAGTGTACAGGTACAAGGATATCAACTGTAATGTATTTGCATGCCTCATTGATTATCAAAAAGCGTTTGATCGTGTGAATCATGAACACATGATAAACGTACTCAAGAAAGCAGAAATTAATGGGAAAGATCTAAGAATAATAACAAATCCATACTGGAACCAGTCTGCAGTCATGAAAATAGATCAAGACCAATCTGAGCAAGTGAGAATACGCGGAGTGGTCAGGCAAAGATGTACTGTATAATATAACCGACACTCTTCAACCTTTATTCTGAGCACGTATTCAAAGAAGCCCTATTTGATGTGGAAGAAGGAATTTGAGTGAATGTTGTCAAACTCAACAATTTGCGCTACACAGATGACACAGTTGTCTTTGCAGATACAATGGAAGGGCTACAGAAGTTGATGAACAAAATTTCTGAAACAAACACTGGACATCATCACTAATAAAACAAAATTTTATGACCATCAGTAAGACGAACACCCGAGGCGTAAATCTAATAGAGTCAATCAGTCAATACTGATCTGCATTTAGGGCAGTCGCCCAGGTGGCAGATTCCCTATCTGTTGATTTCCTAGCTTTTTCCTAAATGATTTCAAAGAAATTGGAAAATTATTGAACATCTCCCTTGGTAAGTTCCTCAGTGGAGCAAATAGAGAGAGAGTTTAACAGTATCCGTACCTGGATACCATCATTAATGAAGCTTGGGGCAATTCGCAAGAGATATAAAGTGTTGCATTGGAAAAGCGAGGAGTGTTTTCAACTCAATGAGCTCAACCTTCAAGAATCACGACCTTACCATGGATACCAAAATGGGGCTCCTTAGGTGCTGTGTTTTTTCAGTTCTCTTTTATAGTGTGGAAACATGGACCCTTACAAAAGCCACCACTGCTAGACTGGAAACATTTGAACTCTGGCTATACAGAAGAATTTTGAGAATATCTTGGGCTCAGAAAGTTACAAACGTTGAGGTTCTACGCCGAGCTATCAAGAGACCAGAGCTGATCAACACCATCAAGTGTTGTAAACTACAATATTTTGGACACACCATGAGGAATCAGAAAAGATATGATCTGCTTCAATTTATCCTGCAAGGAAAAATAGAAAGAGAAAGATTTCCTGGGCAAAGAATTTCCTGGCTCGACAACCTTAAAACCTGGTTCAACAAAACATCTGCATAACTGTTGGGAATTGCAATGGATAAAGCCAGAATAGCCATGTTGATCGCCAACATCCGAGGTGGACAGGCACGCTAAGAAGAAGAAAGTAGCACTAAAACTTTCCATGGCCAGAGGGAAACTTAGAATGAATTCAGGCACAAATGTTTTGCACTGGAATCAGGTATATATGTCGAGGGGGGAAGTAATTCTCTTGTTACTGAACCCTTTGTATTTGATGTCCAGAGGTTGTTCCACTGACTTATTAGGTATGTTTTAATTCGGGTTTTTGCGTAGCTTGGGGGTGATTTAGTGTTGATAATTTTTATATTGAATGAGAAGGCTGCTTTTGTGAGGATGTCTGCCTTTTCATTTCCGGGAAAATTGGTATGTCCTCGGATCCAGACGTGGGGGCACTGCTGTGCGGTAGATCTTTTAGTAGCATTTATTGGGTTGACATTATGCTTGTCGCTGATTGTGTTCAAATACAGCCTGCAAGTCACTTAGTATCTGAGCACTAGTTGTTGTGTTCACACCACTCCACAGCAGACTTGTTGGCCTATAGCTCGACTTGAAATACTGAACAGCTGGATGACAATTTATATTAGGCTGAAAACACTTTGCCGTTCTCATAGACAACGAATGCGCATCCCACTTCGTGAGATTCAGCGATATTAAATGTGAGAGAGCAGTCTGTATAAATGTAGTAGCATGGTTGAGCGAGCAGCTATTGCAAACATGTCTTGAAATACTAAGGTGACCAGATTCCAGGATATGACGGTTCTTCTCCCCTATAGATTCGAGAATTGTTGCAGGAGATGTTATATTTTTCTTCATTAATGTGAATTTGGCCGTTCCAGTGGCAGATAAGAACGGGCTTTTTCCAGCAAGGGCAGGTGCTGCTTGTGTAGATGTTCTGTGATAAATACAAGATATTCAAAGGACGATTCCTCTCTGAATCTGAGGAAAATCTGTGTAGTATATAGGCCTAATGCAGAATACTTCTCGAGTTTAGTTTCCATGACAGCCTGCTTGCAATAGCAATGGCCTGAAGAAATTTATCTGATTTGAGCATTAAAAGTTAAATGTTTAACTAGTAGGATTCCCAGATATAAAAGTTGATCTTCTAGTGAGATTTCCTGTCCGTTCATCGTGAGTTGTGGCTTTATCAGATTTCTTCTGCTCGTTACGACCCTGGCCTTATTTTTCAGTGGATTAAATTACAGCTTGTTTTTGAAGTCCTACTTGAATAGCATATGTAGTGCTATATTTGCTCAAGTGCAGTATTCATTGGCAGCTTCGTCAGCTCGTCAGCATAAGCAACAGTCGTCAGCAGCAGTCTGTTGGAAGAGGTACTTTGAGGGCGTCGTCGTACAAGATATTCCAAAATCCTGGGCTGTAGGTAGATCCCTAGGGGCTCCCTCTATTGATGTATTTAGTTGACATTGCTCTTCCAACTTGAAGTTTCACTTTTCTGCTGCTGAAGTACTCTTGAGTGTTTTTGTACAGACTACATGAGGATTGCTTTTCTTTTAGTTGATACAAAATTTTTGGCCACTACATATTATCAAACGCACCAGTTATGTTCAAAGAAATTAATATGCCTATTTTTTGCCTGAAAAGATGTTCTGAATTCAATTCAGTCATGTAGAGAACAGCATTTTCAGTAAATTTTTGAGGGTTAAAACTACACTGAAATTGGGATAAAGGGCTGTGACAACGCATGGGGTACATAATTCTGTCGATTATTAGCTCTTCCAGAATCTTTCCTAGAACTGGCCGGAGGCAGATTGGTCTAAAAGACTAAGCTGTATAATTAAGGTGCTCTCTTTAGGAATTACTTTCACTACTGCAGTTTTCCACGAGGTAGGAGAATGGTTCAAAGCTAGGCTTTTATTGAACAGTGTAACAAATGAGGATGGAAGACAGAAGGGAATATTTTTATTATGTTGGCCATCCCAGCCTGGCGCTTCTTTGTCATTTTCTTGTAGAATGATTAGCTTACCATTTTGATGCAAGAAAAATACGTCATCAGATGTATTGGGGAAATCGTGGATGAAATTCTCACTGCTCTCTGTGCTTCTGTATCTCTGTTCAGAATAGGCATTTAATAGAGCATTTGCAGTATCAGAAAATGTTTTTTATATATTCTGTCGGGCCGATGACCTTCGATGTTAGGCCCCTTAAAACAACAATCATCATCATCATCATCATCATCATCATCATCATATGATCAGTCTCTGTTGAGGTTAGGTTATTGAAATATTTTTGATTACCTGGTAAATTTCTGAACGAATTCCCAAGGTTTTTCTTTTGTAGGGGTCGAACAGAATTCTTTCCAGCACTCCATTTTTTTTAAACATTTCTCTTTGACTGCTAGATAAATGTTGTGGAATCTCTGATGTAGGTCAAACCAGCCTAGACTACTTGTCAACAGTGAGTTGGCGAGTTGAAGTAAGATATTCTGTAGTAATTCGGGATACTCCAATTAAAAGATTTTGCAACTGTTCACATACCATACAGTAAATCTATATACTAAATCTCTTAAAAGGTCTTTTAGATAGTACTGTACATGTAAGCATCCTTTGCGCGTGTGTTCGTGCGCTATTTTCAACCAGTAACACATACAGAAATCTACTGGAGTTGTCCATATCCTACTTCATTTGTCCTGACAGAAGGCTATATGTACAAAAGTTATTTATACTGTACAGAAAAGTTTGTTATGATTATGACTGAATAAAGGAATGAATAGCATCTCAATAAAATTAACTTCATCAGCATTTACGTCATCTTAAGTAGTCATTCATCTTGAGAATAATATTTTTAGTGTACCTTGTCCGTAGTAAAATTGTAATAATATGTGGAGGTCAGCCCCTGCATCTTGCAAATTTTATCCATTAATAATTTATCATCGAGCGAGTTGGCTGTGCGGCTAGGGGCGCGCAGCTGTGAGCTTGCATTTGGGAGATAGTGGGTTCGAACCCTACTGTCGGTAGCACTGGTTTCCCATTTTCACACCAAGCAAATGCTGGGGCTGTTCCTTAAGCCCTCAACCACTTCTTTCCCCTGTCAGCCCTTTCCTATCCCATCATTGCCATAAGACCTATCTGTGTTGGTGCGACGTTAAACAACTCATTTAAAAAAAATTATCCTCACTGCCTCACAATCTGTTTGTGTTGTATACAACTAAAGTAAACTGTGATGTATTTTATTTGATCTAGGCATTTTTTTTTCTTAGATAGAAATGAGGCAATATTTTTTTCCAAGGACACTTTTATATGCATTAACTTGTCATATTTTCTCACGACTACAGTTCATCTTTACAAGTAATGAAAATCATTTTCTCCGTATTGAAAGAATCTTAATTTATAATAATATAAGAAATTTATTTTAACTCAACCTATCAATACAGTAAAAGATGTTAACATATTAGTTCAACATCGTTAAAAATCTGCATTCATTCTCAACATTTGTATATAAATTTTAAACTGTCTGCAAACCTAGCACCAAATAAGACTTCAACTACCATTATTATCAGCACTGTACATATGACGGCCTTGTTTTGTGTGAAAATTCACCAACGTGTTCACTAGTGTAACATTTTTTGATTAATTTGATATTTTGTTAATGATAAGATCTTGTAAAATGTTTTTTAATGTATTCACTCATGTAACATATTTTTATAATTTTCAACCAGACGTCTGGTAGAATTTTGAGGTATTTGATATGACTGATGATGCCCCACAGAAGGGGCGAAACATGTCTCAACGATTTTTAACAATGTTTAACTAATATGTTAACATTTTTAACTGTATTGAATAGGTTGAGTTAAAATAAATTTCTTATATTATTATAAATTACAGTTCATCTTCCTGGCAAGTTTGAAATTACACCCATGTAGAATGGGACTGGCTTGGAGCCAAAGATGTCATCCATGTCCTCCTTGGCAGCATTGATATCACCGAATAATGTACCTTTCAAAGAATTCTACTAGCATTGAAACAGTGTTCTGCTGACTGCAACTTTACCAAAAGATGCAGCGTAATGTTGCTTTGCAAGTGTTGCAACATACAAAGTGTTTTCAAGCAGTTCAGTAGCCTATTTAAGATTTAAACATTTTCAGACATTCGTAGAACTTCCTTGATGACCCAGTACATAAAGCAGGATTCACTTTTCACCGATTTAACAGCACTTATTTAAATTTTGTAGCAGTGCATGAAGTCTGTTGGATAAGTAGTTTCATGTACACATGAAATGCTTACTGCTGATAGATTTCATGTTATGTTCTTAAGCATGAGCTATTTGTAGTTTGGCACTTAGTACTCAAAGATTATCATTATATTGTAGGCTTATGTCATTCTTAATATGAAATGGTTTTCATGAGAACTTTCTATGCAAGTTTAAAGACATACATTAGAATATTCAAAAGAAGAGCACCTCACTCATATTCATACTATGCATTTTATTTGAGAAACTTTGAATTAGTGAAATTTGCAAAATTTTTGAGATCATTGGTATTCTCTATTTTTGTTGCAGGTTTTCAGTCTCTTTCTGGACACTTTGACTGAAGTAATCCAATCGCACAAGGCTGATTTGTCAGATTGGTTATATGTACTTCTGACACGGCTCCTCAACAAGTTGGGGACTGACCTCCTTGGTTCTATCCAGACCAAAATCCATAAGTGCTTGGGTGTTGTTCGGTAAGTTATCATGGCTGTTATGAGTACTTTTTGTTGATAACTTTATAGATTATTTAGGATCATATCTTATCTCTAGGTCAGGGTTTCCCAAACTACTTGTGTCTGAGGTCGCCTCAACATATCACATGCATGTCCAGGGACCCCCTTGCCACAGAACATAATTAATTCAGTAAACAAAAGACAGAATTTTGTAATATCACTGTTTAATTTTATTTGTATAATATAGGCCTAATATTTACTTTCCTTCAAACTTTAAAGTTTAATTTAGCTTCACTTAGGCTACATGATCATATTTCCTAAATGCATAAAAATTATAAAATAATGTGACACTTGGCTCATACTTACAACAGTCTGGATCTGAAAACTTGCATCAGAAAATTAACTGGGTGAGATGGTGCTGTTTCCAGAGACCAAGCATTTTAGCTCTAGTTCAAGTGTAGTCACTCGAAGCCAAAGATCAGCCTCTGCATTAGCTCTGTTTCTGTATTTCGTTATCAGTTGTGTGAAAGCTGTAAAGGTACAGTCATACAGGTATGTTGTTGTGAAACACATTAAACACAGTATTGCCTTTCTAGACATTGCAGGATATATGGGACCTGCATGGATCCAGAAATTTCCCTGGCATACTTCGGCTAGTTAATCTTCTTCAAGAGGGGCCAGTACATATTCAGTTTCCAAGAAAGGATTTCTGACCCATGAGATTTTCTCAACTAGAAGTGGAAAATACCGTATTTACTCATGTATTAGAATGTAAAAAAGAAATCTTGCACACAAGACCGCCCCCCAATGTAATTCATGGTACAACAGAAAGTTGTGGTAGTATTGGGCATTGAGGGTGTGACCCTTCCTAACAGGGTGATACTCCAGAATACAGTGGCTGTCTTATGTCGGAATGAGCATGACCTACGTGGGTGATGAAGAATTCTGTCGCACCTTGTCGTCGTGGTGAACCTGAAAAACGCCATTCTGCTGATTGTCTTGAGTTCTGGTTCATGCGCTTATGCCCAGGTTTCATCATTCGCAATAATGTGATTTAGCATGTCATTCCTCTCCTGCTCAAATCGCTCCAGGTTGATATGGCTGGTCTCATATCGTGTCCACTTCTGGAGGACCTCTGGTTGTGGTACCCATTTTGAACGCTTCTTGAGCACCTTCCAGTCCTGTCGTAAAAGCGGAACACTGTTGCCCTTGACATACCCGTCCGTGTCATTAATTCGTGCACTATCCAAGCTCTGTCCTCTGTTAAACACTGTTCAATTACAGCCACAGACAGGTCAGTACGGGCAGATGTGGGCCGCCCACTTCACAGCGAGTCTGTTGTTGCTGGGCGTCCATGTTGGAAAGCCTCCACCCAATGTTCAACTGTTCGATAGGGCAATGCCCGATCACATACAGCTGCTCGTAGTTCTACATGACACGGAGTAGCATATCTGCCAGCGAGAAAGGCAATTTTTACATGTGCTCGCTGTTCCACTCTGCTTACATCCATCTTGTAGCATGGCCAAGGTCAAACTGAATGTTTCAGATGCTGGTACAGAGCCATCCTCGCATGCGGTTGCAATCTGTTTGTTGATTTCAATATTGAATGCCGTCAGCTTTCGAATGTATTTACTGCAATTACGGTGATGCCACATGTTTGCACGATATACCATAATTGCCATGACTTACGGAATGACCGCCAGACTAATATTTTTTATAGTTCTGTCCATTTTTTTCTTGGACTGTGAAGATTGTGACTTGCATTCCTTACAGACTTGAATTCACTATATTCAAGTGACTGAATATATCTGCTAAATGAGCAAGTCTCACAAGCCACAAGAAATCATTGAATAAGTCTTTGAAATTGTATACGCCATGGAGAAGAAATAGCCTAAGATCACCTCTTAGTTCAAACAAGCAGGTGAAAATTTTGCTTTTTGACAACCACTTAACCTCTGTACCTCCTGTGTGCAAAAGCAAATGTTCATGGTCAATCCGTATCTTATATAGCACTGAAAGTAACCTGGAATTTAAAGGCCTGGCTTTGATGTAGTTAATGACTTTCACAGCTTCTTTTAACACATCATCCAGTTCTGGGAGCATGTTACTGGTTAATAGTGCTTCACAGTAGATGCAACAGTGCATCTTCATTTCACAATGGGTGACAGTCTTCATATATTTAAAGATAAAAATTTCATTGTTCCGTATTGAAATTATTGATGTTAAAAATTAAATAATTGAAAAGGAGGTTCAACCTATTCAATACTTAAAAGAAAGAAATGCAGTAATCACATTCCTATTTAAATGGGACCGGCTTCGACCTTAGTCCAGGTCATCATCAGCCGTAAAAACATGTACAATGTTTATGAATATTGGAGGTCAGTTTCACACTCTGATAGGCACAAAGACACGACACCACGTTCTGTCATGCACAAAGTCACAACACTATCAACTAATATACGAAGATCAAAAATAACTTGAAGTCACAGACGAATAGATTTGTAGTAGAAAGCCGCCAGCTCCTGGTGATCAGCGCGGCACATTCAAGGTCATGCGCTGCGGTCGAACGCCAAAGTAGAGTGGAGAATGTTTTGAAGGTCCAGAATTTGTCACGGTTGCGGGAAGTTAAGTACGTATATAAAAATATACGACGCAAATCAGTATAATTGAACGAGTACTGGTACTCCTGCTAAGTTCTTGGAAAACAGTTGACTTGAAAAAACAATTGTAGAGAGAAGAAAAAATGTAGTAAAAAGCGCAATATCGGAAAACAAATGAAAACTTATATGCACAGTGCGCTATTTTTTAAATGAAAAATTTTTAGGTTATGATTGAAGTAGTCGAAGTTGGCGCAAGACAAGAGTTAAAATTTGAAAGAGGAGAACCGAAATATAGGTCGTGTTTTTTTTTTTTTTTCATCTGACTTCAATTTCTTTTATTCTTTCTCTTATTTCACTATCACTCTTCCTCGTTTAATTTATTCTTCCTTCTCTATTTAAAAATATAAAAAAACCACGACCTATATTTCGGTTCTCCTCTTTCAAATTTTAACTCTTGGCTTGCGCC
This sequence comes from Anabrus simplex, assembly GCF_040414725.1. NCBI lineage: Eukaryota > Metazoa > Arthropoda > Insecta > Orthoptera > Tettigoniidae > Anabrus > Anabrus simplex. The sequence goes on along the minus strand of NC_090269.1, from coordinate 183,913,304 downwards.
AACTTCGACTACTTCAATCATAACCTAAAAATTTTTCATTTAAAAAACAGCGCACTGTGCATATAAGTTTTCATTTGTTTTCCGATATTGCGCTTTTTACTACATTTTTTCTTCTCTCTACAATTGTTTTTTCAAGTCAACTGTTTTCCAAGAACTTAGCAGGAGTACAAGTACTCATTCAATTATACTGATTTGCGTCGTATATTTTTATATACGTACTTAACTTCCCGCAACCGTGACAAATTCTGGACCTTCAAAACATTCTCCACTCTACTTTGGCGTTCGACCGCAGCGCGTGACCTTGAATGTGCCGCGCTGATCACCAGGAGCTGGCGGCTTTCTACTACAAATCTAGTCGTCTGCGACTTCAAGTTATTTTTGATCTTCGTATATTAGTTGATAGTGTTGTGACTTTGTGCATGACAGAATGTGGTGCCGTGTCTTTGTGCCTATCAGAGTGTGAAACTGACCTCCAATATTCATAAACATTGTACATGTTTTTACGGCTGATGATGACCTGGACTAAGGTCGAAATCGGTCCCATTTAAATAGGAATGTGATTACTGCATTTCTTTCTTTTAAGTATTGAATAGGTTGAACCTCCTTTTCAATTATTTAATTTTTAAGTCTTCATATATGCAATTACACCTTTATATTTTTCAGATATAGCCCTGTCACTATTGGTAGTTAATCCAACGCATTGCTCCCACTTAAGTCTACTTTTTGTCATGAACATGTTGAGGACTTCAAGTGCATGGGCGAGACTGAACAAAACATTAAATCCTCATGGATTGTGTTTTCAAATTCTTATTGAATTGAAGTCAATAAGTTTGCATTGTTATAAATATCAGTGCTTTTGCCAAGCTGCAAAGCATAGCTTTCATAAGTTTTTTCTTGTTCCAGCAATGAATATCACACATTTGCTGACTTGTCTTCTATTCTGTGTTTGATTGTATTATCGGACAACGATATAGCTCCCAACATTGTTTTGAGTACTTTTCGCAAAGTTCAGAATTTACCATCAGTTTTGCTGCAGGTAATATAGCTGTTTCTGTCTGATAGTTTGCAGTTGACCCTGTTTTGCAATTAATAGGAAAACTTCATATGAGTACTTTCTGTGTTTTCATGTTGAAAAGATCTCATTTGCTGGTTAGCTTTGAATAAGTTAACATTCATAACCATATGAGATCTCGTGTGACGGACTGGAAATAAATAAGTAATGTTTTTACACCCTGTGTTTTAAACTCCTGGTAAGGAAATTGAAAGCATGCCCAAGAGAAACTGGTTAATCCACACACATTTTTAAATGGAGGAAAATTGAATTTTGTGAATGATACTGAAAAAAGTATAAGGAATTATCTGTGTTAATTTCTGTGAACATAAGGCTCAAGCACACGGTATACTACAGACTTTCTTCAATAAGCCCAAAACAAGACATCAGTAATAAAAGGAAATTTATATTAAACTTATTTGAACCTTCACAAAGCTATCTCCAATATTAAAAATAATATTTATATTCACTACTTAATAATCTTTCATATAACCTTTTTTTTTTTTTCCTTTATTGTATTTCCTGACTGTATTTAGCCCAGTAAATGTATGGTTGGAGATGTTATTTAAGAGCAGTCATTGTAATCATCTGATATGAAGACTCTCAGCTTAAGACCACACGATGCCCAAGATCGTATAAAATGGCGAGCCAAGATTAAAATAGCAGACCCTGTACCAGTGAGAAAACACAAGAGAAATGATTATCACCAAAAATGGCTTAGCATGAATGTTCTAATTCTCCAACAGATTTTATGTTTTGGTAGTATAGATGATAAATTGATGGAATATAATCCATCGGTTCTTTTAAATCTTTCAGTTTTGCAAGATTTATGGGCTTTGACCATGATATTTGGTGGGAAATGTTGCAACTATGTGAGGGTCTACCAGCTAATTTAGTTTTTTTAAGTTCCACAGAATCATAAGCCTCTATCTCACGTTAAGTACCGTATACTTAAAAAGGAGCTTAAAAGAAATTTGGTCTTTAGTTACTTTCATTGTTGTTATTTATGTTCTCGGTATAGAGTGCCAACATAACTGCTGCTCAAGGACTGCAATATTGATATGGTTAACTACTAGTTAGATTATTACTTGATTATAGGCGTATTATCCTTGTAAAATATTGTTCTGAAAAATAATCATATACCGGAGGTACAACTTCTCCGTTCAATTGAACTGTGCTCCTTGTAGAAGGCCATCTGTGATGTGAACCCTGAACTGTGTATCTAAAGAAGTTTGGACCTTTAATCTTTAGATGTCTCTTCTATTGACTTTCATGCCCCATCTGGTGAGAGGACAGACAATTCATTTTTAAGGGGATGTTCTAGTTTCAAGATTTGTGAACCTGAAGAGTTTGTAAATTGTTTTGTTTATGTGCTGAAGTTGTCAGCACTTCTTCGAATTCCTTCTTCCTTATATTATGGACCAATCAGAAATTTTTTGTGTGTGTGTGTGTGTGTGTGTGTGTGTGTGTGTGTGTGTGTGTGTGTGTGTGTGTGTATGTATGTATATATATATATATATATATATATATATATATATATATATATTTTTTTTTTGGTAGCCAATTAAAATTGGGGGGTTGGTACAGGCATTCTGCCTAGGTCGGGAGAGTTCAGGAACCTTCCCCCAAGTTGCTATATAAGCTGGGCGCTTTTGAGTCATTTTGTCATCTTCGTCGCTCGAGTCTTAGACTGCATACAGTGTAAGTGGAGGCAGGGGCAGACTTGCCCATCGTCGGAAGGCCCATCAGCTCAAGGTAATGGCAGACATCTTTTAAGTATGTGATAGCTCCAGAAAGTTAACTTGAGGGGAAGGTTTCAAAATTCTTTCTTAGTGTAAAATTATAAAGTTTAATATCACCTTTTAAATGTAAATTTTCATGCAAGTCTATGGATTCTATTCTAATACCTGCAGGGAAATATGTAACTTAGGGAATAAAGAGTGTCACCCTGTATTAATGCCCGATCAATTTGGTATGGGGGTGCCTATGATTTTCTAAAACTCTAAATTCATCTAACCATTTTTTGAACTTAATATTTGGCCATCTAGTCACCCTCTGTAGTATAGGCTTAGCCTCTGTAACTTTGGACCATAAGCCTGTATAGGATTTTGAGCGTATCTCAAAAGGAGTGCAAGTGTTTCGCCTCCTAACATTTTGTGCATGGTCGATATCTTAAACCTTTTCTGTTGTACACAATGGCCATTTAGAATGGGCACTTATTGCCTCTGTTTAAAGTGTCATTTTATAGACAAGTGTGGATCAGACTGTCTAGCAGAAACGACAGTAAACACTGTTTTAGAAGTTATCTACTGTAAAACTTGGATAAGAAACTTGTGCCTTTGAGAGGTTGGACTGGTGTAAATTTTGGAGCTCAGTCTCCTAAAGGGTAATTCAGTGGAGCAAACATGCTCTGTGAAATAATGTACCTTTAGAGCTACCATGCTCATTAATTTGTAAACTATTGTATCGAGAACCTTCTCCGTTGTACCTGATTCTGATTTTAAGTCGTTGTTGTGGTCAGAGCTGACGAGCTCATCATTATTCCATTTAACTGTTATTTGTTGTTGTTCATTCAGATTATTTATCAAAGTTTAAAATCAGAAAAAGAAATAAATCAAAATTTAGTGTTTAATTTATGCTTTCATCCTTTTTTTGTCCACCCATTCATGCCCGCACCTTCTTACACCTCTGTAATCCACGATATTACCATAACAGATCATATTATATACTATTATAAAAGTCATTCACAAATACACTTTCTCATTTAGAATATTATTTAGGCCCTACTGGGTTGATTACCATTGTTAACTATTCTTATGCACTAGTTCCACTACTCGCCTCTAGAAGACATACGCATTTCAGCCGTGGCTCGCCCTTTCTTTAACTTAATATAATCGCTAAAGGATAGCCCAGCATCACAACAGATACTTCTCTTATCCGACAACAGATGGCAGCAGTTAACTTTTATTTCTGTTAATTTTGCAAGTTCACATGTATTTATGGGAATGCCTTAAAAACACTGTAGTAGGTCAGCAGAGCTTTGTTTTGAACCTCCTCTTACAGAAAAAAGTAACGTTTAATTTCTCAAAACAGTTCCACATGGTCCTTCCAATTTACATTTTGTGTTTCATGCTTTCTTGTGGATGATTGATGAGCAAAAGACAAAAACATAGTCCTCTATGGTCTTATTCGCTGTTGCAGACCATGCAATTAAATTTGCCAGATGCAGTTGATGGAGACAAAAGCTCTGTTACAGAGAAATGGTTTCTAATTTGAAGAAAATCATTGGAACAAAGTACCCATTATGATTATTCATTCATTTATTTGTATAGGCCACTAATGGACCACGTAAAGCGTCTATTTGATGGGAGATTTCCTAAGGCACCACGCTTCTTTCTTCTTCTCACTGTGTGCTTTCTTCCTTTCTTCAGACCAAGTTGTTCCAGTCTTCAATTTCGTGACCTCCTGGGCCACTTTCCTCTTATGTACTTTTTGTCTGAATATCAATCTGTTGTGTATGTCCGAGTCTGTGTTGCCAGCATCCTTCAAGTCTTCTCTAACTTCGATCTACTTCATGGTCTTTATGCCTGTGGTGTATTGATTATTATTGTTATTACAGACTTACAGGCGGCTCACCTCCTTCAGAAAACTATTTGCAGAAGCTAATTCATTTACATTGGTGGTGATAACAATAGAGTAAAATAATATATTATTATTGGTCCACCTTTTCAATACAAAATGAAAATTACATAGGGACAAGTTTCGACCTAGTAATAGGTCATCATCAGCCTGAAGTAAATTAAAGCGTAAATATCGAAGAAAACATAAACAATGTAAACACAAGTACAGTCTTTTTAAAGGTACATACCATGTGGGAAGTTGAGTAGAGATATATTAAAAATAATAACTCTTCCAAATGACGAAGCACTGAGCGGAAGTTATGTAAAGTTCGGTGCGCCGTATATTATAAAAGACCACTGTGCACTAAATGATGTAATAAAGAAGAATAGTAGGTTGAATGCTGGCTTCTTCTTAGCTGTTGTATATTCGAAGAAGATTACGTCGTATTTTATAAGGTATTGATAGACGTCAAAATACATGGATGTTGGAAAGGCTCTTCAGTTTTTTGGAACAAGGCAATTGTTGCGCGTGGAGGCTTAGGAAACCAGAGAAGCGCTATATTATGTTAAAAAATAAAGATCCTTAAAAAAGTCCCGTGCGTCGTATAAATTGTGGAAATGGAAATTGAAAAAACTTGATTCTTAAGCGATAATGTTGTTCATTCAGAGATCAATTGAAAATAAAGAATCGTAACATTGTCTTCTCAAGATGTTTATAAACTAGAATTAATAGACGATGCGAAGTATGATACTAGGAGAAAGCTCTTCTGCTTCTGGAATCTTGAAGGACGATGGATGTTTCACGAGGTGGAATAACATATATGGAGTTAAATAAAGGTGGATATAACTTCGCAGTTCAATGCGGACCATAAATTTGATTCTGAATAAAAGACAGTAAGTTTTTTTTTTTTAATAAGTCAAAAGGAAAATTTAAGCGTGATGTGATGAGCTGAAGAGAGAAACGTAGGTAGGAAAGGATCAAAGGAAATTTTGAGGAGGTGAGGGAAGAAAAATGAAGGTAGGAGAAGAATATATATATTTTTTTTAGCTGAAGAGAGAAACGGAGGTAGGTAAGGATCAAAGGAAATTTTTGAGGAGGTGAAGGAAGGAAAATAAAGGTATGAGAATTTTTATATTTTTTTATATTTAGCTGAAGAGAGAAACTGTACTTGTGTTTACGTTGTTTGTTTTCTTCGATATTTACGCTTTAATTTACTTCAGGCTGATGATGACCTATTACTAGGTCGAAACTAGTCCCTATGTAATTTTCATTTTGTATTGAAAAGGTGGACCAACAATAATATAATATTTTACTCTATTGTAATCACAGTTCAATACGGATCTATCATTATGAAACTTATTTCTTTTAATTACTTAGCCAACCAGGCAAAACGTAAAGCCTATTTATACTTAGGTTTAAAAGTTAAAATAGCCAAATTAGGCAAGGATATCGAGTTTCTTAAACAATGTATTACGTATAATTTGACACCTAATTTTCTCAAAGGCAACTTAAAAAGATTTCGACCTTCACCTCACATTGCTAAGACCCAAATTAAAATGAACAAAATTTGGCTAAAAGAAGAAATTAAATTCCTATACAAGAAAAAATCTTTCTTAAATCATAGATTATATGAAACTCACCTCGTAGCTGCAAATTCACTTTCAAGTGTTCAATGGAATTTATTTCAATCTCTAATTAATAGACTTTTCAACATATTAGTTAAGAAACAGAAAACCTTGGATAAGAAACTTAGTATACTAAAAGGTTCTAAATCTAATAACACCCTTGCTACTAATAATAGAAATTCCTCTAGCACAACAATTCAATTTCATCCACCAATTATTAATTTATCCAATGTTCCTCTGAATGATGACGATAATTCAATTTTAGCCAAAGGTCCTAATCACAATTGGCCTAATCTTAATAAACTTGACAGCTCTACTACTATGATCTTAGAATCTGAACTAGCCATCAGTAAATTACCTCTCGAAAAACAGGATGAAGTTAGGTTCGAAGTTAAACGTAAAATTAACGACATTCTTAACTCAAGTATGAACCCCAACATCCCTATCGACATTAAAGAATCATTCATTGATCAAAAGCGATTACGCGCTCTCAAAAAGAAGATTTCTGATAATAATCTTATTGTCACTAAGGCCGATAAAGGCAATACCACTGTTATAATGGAAAGAAACAATTATATTAATAAGACTAAAGAATTCTTTTCTGATAGTTCGTTCACTGTTGTTAAAAAAGACCCTACTCAAAAAATCCAACGCCTTCTTAAACAAACTCTTAAAAATACTTCATTCCTTTTAACTGAACAAGAAAAAACTAAATTTATTAGCATGAATCCAAGTCTTCCAACCGCTAAAGCCCTTCCTAAGATACACAAACGCGGCATCCCTATCCGCCCGATCATCAATTACAGACCAAGTCCTCTTTATAATGCTTCTCAATTCATTCAAAAGTTTCTAAGAAGATATTATCATTTTTTGTCTAAAAAATCTATTAAAAATACTACAGAGTTGATCGAGAATCTTAATAACTTTCATATCCAACCTAACCATTCCCTTCACTCTTTTGACGTTGTTAATATGTATCCTAGTATTCAAACCTCTAAATTATACCCTATAATTGAAAACAATTTAGGCAAATACAGTCACCTAAGTGCTTTAGAAATACAAGACTTTATGTCTATCCTGAAATTGGTTTTAAACAATAACTATTTCACTTTCGACGGTATTATCTACCAGCAGGAAGGTTTGGCCATGGGATCGCCGGCTTCGGACATCTTAGCTGAAATCTACTTAGATTTTTTAGAACATACTAAAATTGATAATAATAATAACTTCATTAATATTCTTTTTTGGGCTAGATATGTTGATGATACTTTGGTAATTCTAGATGAAAGCACAACAGACGCAGCTTCTACTCTTATCAACCTTAATAATATCGACCCACACATAAAATTTTCGCTCGAATCTGAATCTGAACAAAGAATAAATTTTTTAGACTTAACCATCATTAGGCAACTATATTCCTTAAAATTCAACATCTTCAGAAAGCCTACCCAAACATCTTCCACTATTCATCAAGTTTCCTCTCATCCACAAATCCATAAAAGAGCGGCTTATAATAGTATGGTTCATCGAGCCTATACGGTCCCAATGTCTGAATGTGATCTTAAAAAAGAATTGAACAATATCCGTATGATCGCTAAACTCAATGGTTACAATAGTTCTTTCATTGAAAGTATTATCAATAAATACAAACATCGTCCTATAACCACTCTGAAAAAAGAAAAGCCAAAAATTTCTTCATTTTCTACCTTCACGTTCAATAAAGATATTTACAAGGTCACTAACGTTTTTAAAAAAACATGATGTTAAAATCTCCTTCAGAACCAACAATAATAACGCTAATGTCTTACACAACTCATCATCTATTAATAGAACTGATCCTTTTTCAAAATCTGGTGTATATAGGTTCAAATGCAACAGCTGCAATTCTTCTTATATCGGACAAACAGGAAGAAACTTTAAAATACGATACCTTGAACATGTCAATGCCCAAAAACACAATAAATTTTCTGCAGTTGGTCAACACATGAATGATTATAATCATAAATTTACTGACATTAAACAAGATATGACAATTCTCAAAATTATGAATAAAGGACCCCTCCTTAACATAACAGAGAATTGCTTTATAAATTTAGACCAATATTTCAATCCCAATTTCAATCTCAATGACATTTCCGAAAAATCAAACATTCTTGTTGACCTGCTAATTCAACTTTTCAGACAATCAAAATCTAATATTAAAGGTCCGATTGTTCATTCTATTTTTAGTACTTTTCTTAATCATTCTTCCATATTCCCACATCCCTCAGCCCCACCTAAAAAAAAAAATTTTCATACCTTTATTTTCCTTCCTTCACCTCCTCAAAAATTTTCCTTTGATCCTTACCTACCTCCGTTTCTCTCTTCAGCTAAATATAAAAAAATATAAAAATTCTCATACCTTTATTTTCCTTCCTTCACCTCCTCAAAAATTTCCTTTGATCCTTACCTACCTCCATTTCTCTCTTCAGCTAAAAAAAAAAAAAAATATATATATATATATATATATATATTCTTCTCCTACCTTCATTTTTCTTCCCTCACCTCCTCAAAATTTCCTTTGATCCTTTCCTACCTCCGTTTCTCTCTTCAGCTCATCACATCACGCTTAAATTTTCCTTTTGACTTATTAAAAAAAAAAAAAAAAAGAAAAAACTTACTGTCTTTTATTCAGAATCAAATTTATGGTCCGCATTGAACTGCGAAGTTATATCCACCTTTATTTAACTCCATATATGTTATTCCACCTCGTGAAACATCCATCGTCCTTCAAGATTCCAGAAGCAGAAGAGCTTTCTCCTAGTATCATACTTCACATCGTCTATTCTAGTTTATAAACATCTTGAGAAGACAATGTTACGATTCTTTATTTTCAATTGATCTCTGAATGAACAACATTATCGCTTAAGAACCAAGTTTTTTCGATTTCCATTTCCACAATTTATACGACGCACGGGACTTTTTTAAGGATCTCTATTTTTTAACATAATATAGCGCTTCTCTGGTTTCCTAAGCCTCCACGCGCAACAATTGCCTTGTTCCAAAAAACTGAAGAGCCTTTCCAACATCCATGTATTTTGACGTCTATCAATACCTTATAAAATACGACGTAATCTTCTTCGAATATACAACAGCTAAGAAGAAGCCAGCATTCAACCTACTATTCTTCTTTATTACATCATTTAGTGCACAGTGGTCTTTTATAATATACGGCGCACCGAACTTTACATAACTTCCGCTCAGTGCTTCGTCATTTGGAAGAGTTATTATTTTTAATATATCTCTACTCAACTTCCCACATGGTATGTACCTTTAAAAAGACTGTACTTGTGTTTACATTGTTTATGTTTTCTTCGATATTTACGCTTTAATTTACTTCAGGCTGATGATGACCTATTACTAGGTCGAAACTTGTCCCTATGTAATTTTCATTTTGTATTGAAAAGGTGGACCAATAATAATATATTATTTTACTCTATTGTAATCACAGTTCAATACGGATCTATCATTATGAAACTTATTTCTTTTAATTGGTGGTGATAGTGGATAAAAACTAATCAGTTTTCTGTTTACCATAAACAGGGATTGAAATAGGCCTTTCTAAGGAATCTCTAAGATGGCCGCATCCAAGGAAATGGTGCCACCCTATTGAACATCTCTAATCATTAATTCATATATTAGGTCCTCCTTATGGAGCTCGACGTGCTGAAGCTACAGAAAGTTATAAAAACTTAGGAAAATTTAGACGAATAGAATATTTAGAGTTTAGATCAAACATTTTGCCAAAAACATTCAAAAGGAGTTTTGTCCAGGCCCATTCAAACATCTGCTATGCTTGTTACAGACTTTTCAATGGTTTGCAGAGGGAAGGAAGCATGAGGGATAAATGGCTGGACAAAGCATAAATCAAAGTTTGAGGAAACTTAATAAAATTTGAGAATTTTATATAATCTTTCTTTTAACAGCATAAACTCTAACCGTAACATAATCATGAATAGATAAAATGGAATGAGAGCTGGAAGCTCAGACAACATGAAGTGTAAGTTCAAGAAAGTTTAGAATATTGTGACTTTAAATCACCACAAGGAGAGCTCCTCAGCTCTGAATTGTGTAGTAGCTCGAAAGCTAGAGATTTACAATGAAGAGCTCGGAGGCTCAGGATAATTAACACTAGATGAGCACAGAAGCTTGGACACCTTACTGTAATCAGTCTTACAAGTCATTACAAACTGGGTTAGGCAAGCTGTACAGTTTGACATAGGTATACTTAACGCCACTCACTAAAGAAGCCGTAGCTTGTAATACAATATACAAATCCTGTCTCAACCCAGGAATTCAATTTACAAAAATTTACAAGAGTCTTGAACCCAGGCATACAATTTACACGAATTATAAAGATGCCCTCAAATGGGCCAATATATTACATAAACATTTGAAAAAGCAACAACATTTGCTTGAAAAGCAGTTCGTGCACTCATTATTTACATGATATGGGAGTACACAAAAAAACGGATCTACAGATCCATGGTAAACGGGGCAGAAGACCCACACTACATGGCCACAAAAGTGAAGGAAGTACAAGGTTAAATTTACAAAAGGCTGAAAATCAAAAGTGAATGGAGGCAAAACCCAAGCACTCCAAAAAGAAATTTACATTACCTAGTTGGGCATAAGATCTGGTGAAGCAGAGGCTAATCCATACTACTGGGTGACTGTGTTATGGAGAAGAAGAAAAAATTTGAATTGCAAAAGGAAGAGATTAGATTTAGCTGTTAGGAAAACTTTGTCACCAAAAAGTTTCAGAGGAAGTTGAATGAGGGTACGCCACTCGTGCTTCCTTATATTTTACAAAATCCTGTTAGGGCAAAATTATAAGTCTGAAAACAGAAAAAAGAGACCTAGCTTACATAGAATTTAAGTTTATAGGAGAATACCTTACATTTAAAATTTGAAAAGATCAGAAAATTACATTTTAAAAACAGGGTCTTAGAAATCTTCCGTAAGTACACACGCAGATAGTTCACATTATTGATTTTCTGCCTGCCTCTTAACTGCTTTTTCACGTCGTCTGCTTACCCACCTCTGGCATAATCCCCCTTCACAGGAACACACCTTCCAGAAACACTATTTAGACTCGACTGCCACGCTACAAGACATTAGTTTCAGAAAATAGCAACACAGTAGAAATTTCCAGAAGAAAAGAAATGATTCAAGGAGAGGATAGAATCTAGGAGAGAAGCAACATGATTGAAGGATAACTTGAATAACAGGAATGGCAACAAACAATAGAAGACAAGATGCTCAAACTTGAAAACAGCGAGATTTTCAATATTAGTTAAAGACCTCAAACACTCTTATGTTGACAATTGGGCTTCAGTAAGAATTGATGGTAGAATGAGTTCTTGGTTCAGGGTACTTACAGGGGTTAGACAAGGCTGTAATCTTTCACCTTTGCTGTTCGTAGTTTACATGGATCATCTGCTGTAGGATATAAAATGGCAGGGAGGGATTCAGTTAGGTGGAAATGTAGTAAGCAGTCTGGCCTATGCTGACGACTTGGTCATAATGGCAGATTGTGCCAAAACCCTGCAGTCTAATATCTTGGAACTTGAAAATAGGTGCAATGAGTATGGTATGAAAATTAGCCTCTCAAAGACTAAATTGATGTCAGTAGGTAAGAAATTCAACAGAATTGAATGTCAGATTGGTGGTGCAAAGCTAGAACAGGTCGATAATTTCAAGTACTTAGGTTGTGTGTTCTCCCAGGATGGTAATATAGTAAGCGAGATTGAATCAAGGTGTCATAAAGCTAATGCTGTGAGCTCACAGTTGCGATCAACAGTATTCTGTAAGAAGGAAGTCAGCTCCCAGACGAAACTATCTTTACATCGGTCTGTTTTCAGACCAACTTTGCTTTACGGGAGCGAAAGCTGGATGGACTCAGGTTATCTTATTCATAAGTTAGAAGTAACAGACATGAAAGTAGCAAGAATGATTGCTGGTACAAACAGGTGGGAACAGTGGCAGGAGGGTACTCGGAACAAGGAGATAAAAGCTAATTTAGGAATGAACTCTGGATGAAGCTGTACGCATAAACTGGCTTCGGTGGTGGGGTCATGTGAGGCGAATGGAGGAGGATAGGTTACCTAGGAGAATAATGGACTCTGATATGGAGGGTAAGAGAAGTAGAGGTAGACCAAGACGACGATGGTTAAACTCGGTTTCTAACTGTTACCGTGGTTGGTGGATCAGCAGGGGTGAAAGAAGGTGCCGGGGTGAATGGGTCTAACTACTTTGTCAAGAAAGAATTTAAACTGAAATGGAAGGTTATATTTTCGAAAAGCAACAAGTTAACAAATTCTCACTTAGTGAGATAACAATTACATAGCAAATTAAAAACAAGACTTTAGAAAAATCCAAGACTTCAAATCCTTAACACACTTGGGCTACCAGCCCCTAGTTTTACAATCTTTGAGCTTCCAGATCTAACTTTTCAGAGCATAAATTTACAGAAGGGCAGAAATCCCCTAATACCTGGAGCACTTGCTCCCTAATTTACAATATCAAGCCTCCTAGAGGCACTTTTCCAACACAAGAAAAGAGCTGACACGCTCTCAGGTTTTTCGAGCCTATTCCAGGCAATACCTGAACTCATAATTACTTGCCCACAAGGCTCAACTTACAAAAAATGAAACAGGGGTATCTAGTACCCAACCTACGAGGCCTTCGTGTAAAAGAAAGAACATTTAAATAAATGGCCTGAATACAAAATGAAAGGAGGTGAATACTTGCACTCCTCTATTTAGCTTCCTCAAACCTAACGGGCACTAGGCCGATGAAACGGAGGCTATTCCCAAACTATGGAGGTGACCCATATAAGAAAGAAATTTTAAAATATTAAGGAAGAGAAGACAATCAGTTACCAAAATGTAGTCACCTCAAACCAAAATGAACGGGAGCTTGAGAGGGTAAATCACTCTCTATCCCTGAATTATAGTTACAGATTTTATGAAGTTTTTACATAAACCGGCAGAGAATTGCATGTTTAGAAAAGTAGGTTACATTGTAAAGGTTTCGGACCTTTCCCGCGGGTTAAACGGCTGAGCTAGCAAGAAATAAAGATGTTAAACGGCCATTACCTTGCTGAAGACCAGCTGCCCGATGAAAGAGGCGCCTCCTGTTTCACGTACACCCACTTAGTTAGCTGTTGATCAAGTGGCCAAGAGACATAAAAATTAGCAGTTGATAAACCCTCGGGGAAAGTTCGAGACCTTTCATGAATCATCAAGACACACCCACTGAGTTTATTGGTCAACTTCAAAAGTTACACTCAAAATCGAAGAAGAAATACATGATTGGTCGGAAATTAATTACGGAAATTCTGGATTGGCTAAATTCAAACTGGCGGAAAGAAAAGATCAATATTGCCAACCCACAAATGAATGAACGAAATTTAGTAAAGAAAAAAACTTATGAATAGAAAATTTCTTCAAAAAAGTTCCTTCACTTCGCACCAGGGTGCATGATCATAGTTTTTTAGTAGAGACATCTATGAGATAAGGTCCACACTTCTTGAAGAACGAAAACGAAACAAAAGTTGAAATTCACACAGTACTGGCAACTTCATAATCACAATATTAAGGTAGCGACATCTTCTGAGCAAAAGTTTAAGGAGGTCTAGTTTTAAGTTCAGTGTTTCTCCTATAGAGGAGGTTTTATTGGCGCAAGATTTAAAAGTGCGGCGTAGGGGTGTACCTCCCGGTACAGCTTTAAAGATAAGAGGTATAGAATTAAATGAGGCCACAACACTAGTTGCAAATCGAGGATTGTGGCTACGTTTAGTAAATTCACAGAGGCTTGCAGACTGAACGCTGAAAGGCATAACAGTCTATAATGATAATGTATGTATGTATGTATGTATTTATTTATTATTATTGTTCCGGGGTTATCTGTGGAATGCAGAGGTGAAAGAAGGTGCGGGCTGGAATGAGTCTATCTACGATAGTCAAAGATGAATTTAAAATTTAAAAATAAAGGTTATATTTCTTTTCAGATCTTAAATTTCAACAAATAACAAGCTTTCCGGTATATTGGTAGTTGGTACAAAAATAGAGAAACCAAGAATTGGTAATTTACAATTTTGACCTTCAATCTCCTAATTTACAAGGTCCCAACATCACAAATGTTGCATTTGGTTAGATGAGAAGAAATATCTCCCAAAACACAATTTTCAAGAGCACTTTGCTCCAACGGTTACAATTTACGGCCTTCCAAAGGTTTCACTCAAAAAGTACACAAATATCTATTATCTATTGTACTGAAGGCAACCAAGACGGAAAAGAGCATCTCTGCTCAATGCAATTATACCTTTAGCCTCTCTAGGCACAACCTGCAATTTACAATACCATATGAATTTTAGTCTACACAGGGGTATCTAGTACCCATTCTACCGGGCCTTTGTGAAAAAGAACAGGTTAAGTTACTGGCTAAAACTCAAAAATGTATGGAGGCGTACACTTGCACTCCTAGAAAACCAAGGTAAAAACCCTACTTGGGCTTGCAGCCCACACTACTGAGGTGACAAGAAGGACAAGTTAATTTATGATTTACAGGAGAAAAACAGTTACAAAATCATAGTCACCTCAAGATTAATTGAAGGGAAATTAGAGAGGGTAACGAACTCTCTATCCCCGATTCACAGTTTAAGTCTTTAGGACTTACATGAAATTTTACATGAGGAAGAAGAAAGTTACCATCTTGGGAATTGACGATTACATAGTTAAAGATTGGAACCTTCCCCTCGGGTTTAGCTTATGGAGATAACTACAGAATAGAAAACAGGTGGCCATTACCTGGGCTGATATTCTGCCTGCCGAAGAATGAGGACCCCATCTCCTCTCTTAACACACACACTCAGTAATTCGGCGATCAATAAGACAAGTTAACTTGAAAAGGCATCAGCTTTTATACCCAAGAGGAAGCTTCGAGAAGGCTCTGGAGTAAATCCGAACACACCGTCTCATTTTTATTGGCTAAACAAAAAGTTACAAGAAGCCTATGATTGACTGAAAAATAAAAACATGAAATTTATGTTTGGTTAGAATCGCATGTTGGCGGGATGAATGAGAAGTGTTGCAAACCTTGAAGTACCAAAAATAAGAAAAGTCAATTCAGTTGAGAAAACCTAAGAACACAAAAGTTCTTTAAATCTCAATTTTTGCACCAGAGTGCATGACATCAGTTCTTTAATAGAGGCATCTATGGAGAAAAGTGCGAACTTCCTGTGATACACCAAAACAAAACAAAGAAATCCAGTTAGTTTAGGAAACTTCAAAATAACTTATTACTCCATCCTTTAGTAGTGACACCTTTTGATCAACGTTCCAACTTCTTGTACTAGATGTTTCAATTTTTATATAACCGATAGCGTTCTTCAAGGTGCTTCATTTAAATGTCCGGGGTTGAGATGTACCTCCCAGTACAATTATTATTATTGTTACCGTGTTTTAGCGGTAGTTAAGCATGAAAGAAGGTGCTGGGTGGTGAATAGGTCTCAAGCTACTAAAGAGAAATTAAATTTTAAAATTTAACAAGGTTATATTTTCTTTTCAAAATTAGGTAACAACAAATAGAACAGGTACTTAGTAGCCGAAATACAACTTGAAATGTACAATTACAGGGATTAAAGAGTTTGGGCTTCGAGCCCTGAAAACACAATTCTTGAGCAACTAGCTCAACTTTACGATATACCAATTTCAACAAAAGGGGCAGAAGACCCCACTCAAACCCTGGAGCCCAAGCTCCAAATTACACAGCAAAGCCTCCTCGAGGCATACAACTCTCAGTTTTAGAAAAGAGCCACTCGCTCTTAAAGTTAAGCCTCTCCCAGACCACACCAAACTCAACTTTCAAGTTGTCCTCAAAGGACATATACACAGGGGTAAAATACCCAACCTACTGAGGTCTATTAGGTGAGAAAAGATTAATACATGACCTCTAAAATACAACTTGAGAGGAGGCGAACTTGCACTCCTAATACACTTTGCTTTTAAAACCTAATCTGGCTCTGGGCCACTAACGCAAGGGCTAATCCCATACTACAGAGGTGACTTAGAGAAGAACACTTTACATTACATAAACGAAGAAAAGTTTGAGAAAATAAGTTCACCTCAAAACAAATGTGAGTGGGAGCTCGAGAGGGTTAGCACTCTCTATCCCAATATGTAACTTTACAAGAAAAAGAAGAAAAGAGTAGTTACATTTTAGGAAAAGGTTACATGATGGAAAACGCTTCGAACCCGCCGCGAGAGTTAAACTGCCGACCTAGCAAGAAAAGAAGATATTAATAGGCCATTACCTGGTAGTAGATCGCTGCCGAGGAAAGAGGCGCTTCCCGCCTCCTGCTATGTACTTAATACACTGAAAGATGGAACAGAAGTGGCCCGGAGACCCCAAAATCAGCAGTTTATATCCTCTCGCGGAAGATTCTAGGCGTTAGGGGAAAGAAAACACCCTCCCACAAAATCTTTATTGGTTCGGGAAAGAAACCCCTACATAGAGGAAAAAGAAACACATTATTGGTGGAAAATTAATTAAAGAAATTCGGGATTGGCTAGATCCAAACTAAGGGGAAAAAGAGGGGTATACAGCCAACTTAAACAATGACAGAAAGAAATTTAACAAAGAACAAACTCTTGAAATAAAAATTTCTCCAACAAAATAGTTCTTTGACTCCGCACTAGGTCGCACTATTGTTGATCTTCAGTAGTGTCCTCTAGAAGAGAAAGTTCACACTTCTTACTTCAAGCGAAACAAAAACACATCAAAGTGACACAGTTCAAAAACTCAAAATTTTCCACGTGGTGACATCTACTGAGAAAGTAGAGAATTAATAGAATAGATAAAGTTCAACCTTCCTCCAGAAGAGGAGTTTCGACTGGCGCAACTTTTAAATAAACGGTGTAGAGGTGTACCGCCCGGTACAGACCTCCCCCCCCAAAAGTTCCTCCAGGGGTGACACATGAAATCAGTTTGAAACAAAGTCCAAGTAATGATGTTGATACGAAGATAGATAGCAGAAGCATTTATAAGATTTTAGTAATTTGGTTGGTTGCAATTTCAAAATTTTGTTGTTGCCGGTGCAGTAAAGTTTTTATGTTTGTAGAATTTGTATTTCTGAAGATAAACTTTTACTACTTAAAGGTGAAGAAAAATTTTGCAATGTCCGCCAAATATTGTTGTTAAATTCCCAAATGTAATTATTGCTTATGGTGACTGTCCATGTAGTTGATGTAGATTGAGTCGGATGGCCAGACCGGCCGTTGCAGCTTGCGTCCAACGGAGGCCGCTCGGACCCCTCAAGTACCCTGAGATACCGCTCGCCCGCACTATGAGGGGAGCAGAGGTGTTGAAGTACGCCGCGCCCGCGGTGAACAGATACAGGCTGCGGGCATGTAGCAGGTCGTGCGCCGCACATCAGCCTTGGCCGGGAGGTGAGCTCCGGCTCGCCGTGCACATGTCGTCCTCGCTGGAGAGGAGGGGGCCCATCCCCCTCCCCAGTCGCTGCACGGCGCTGCGCGGCTGCGGGGGCGCTGAAACATTAAAGCTAGGCGGCAGAATTGTGTTGGACAATTATTTTCTTTGAGGGTACAGGCTTGTAGAGAGAGTGAGGGGCCAGCGGCGTGCAGATATTCATGGTATTCATTAAGCCACTGTGTAGAGAGGAGCAGGAGACGGGAGCGTGGTAATGGCCGTGGCAAGAACAGGATGGCAGTTTAACGGGTCGGGGCAGGTTTTACATAAGGCTTACATCTAAAACCAAAATATTACAGAAGGGGCAGAATGCCTTAAAAGTGAAACTCAAAAAAAATATAACCTTCATATCCTTTCAAAATAATATGGAGCAAGTTAACACAGAAATTACACCGGTTTCACCTGGGACAGGTGAACTCTAAATATCCTCTCGGTGGCTGGATTACTTAGCAATAAGGTAACCGGCGTAAGAAAATCGAGAATGATACAAGGCCCATGAAATCTGGGGGCAAGCTTGCCCGCGGGAACAAAATTTTTGACCATAACCTGGTCACCTACCTTCAAAGTGGTGGGTCTCCGTCCACGATCATACCTTTCCCTAACCTTTTCATGAGACACTTTAAGATTAGCTTTAGCCTTCTTCCAAAGATCTTTAATGTTGTCCGGATCTATTGTCTCGGGCAGAATGTCATTCAGAGACCAGAGGTTAGAGAGCGGCGTGTTGGGAACGAACTTAAACATCAAAGAAGCTGGAGTAAATTTGTGAGATTCATGAACCGCCGAATTCAAAGCAAAAGCTAACCAATGCAGGGACGTGTCCCACCTAGAATGATCTTCATGATGATAGGCAATAAGTGCGGACCTGAGATTGCGGTTAACCCGTTCAGCCAGAGATGGTTGAGGGTAATAAGCAGATGTAGTTACATGAGAGATGGACAAGTCAAAACAGAATTTACGAAACAGATTTGATGTAAAAGCTTTAGCATTATCAGATACAATGTATTGGCACGGACCAAAAGAAGCAAAAATAGAATTTAGGCAAGTAATGGTGGACTGAGCGGTAGCCAGCTTAGTCGGAAATAACCAGGAAAATCTTGTAAAACCATCTACACACACAAAGATGAACTTGTTGGCATTACCCTTTGACTGGGGGAAGGGTCCCACATAATCGATATACAGGCGTTCCATGGGGCGCGACGCTTGATGAGAAGACAAAAGGCCTACTTTAGTGGACATGGTGGGTTTACTGATCAAACAAGATTTACAAGCTTTTACAAGTTCTCGAATTTCACCGTCCATACCTTTCCATATGAACATTTCACGAATCTTTTCACGAGTTTTAAAGATTCCAAGATGCCCCCCCAATGGGGTCTCATGATAGTATTTGAAGATCATAGGTACAAGAACCGCTGGAACAACAACTTTCATCAACTTATCATGCCTCGAAGGGCAACATAGAACACCATTCCTCAGAACATAAGGGACAACATGTTCCCCAGAAGAAAGGGTTTCCATTATAGGAGCCAGCGTCGGATCTTCACGTTGGTATTTCTCAATATCCCTAAAAAGCATGGGAGCACCTGTTAAGATGGCATTAACACCAGATAGTATGGACTCGGAAGGTGATGAACTATCGACCGGTTCGTGGATCTCGACGTCGTTATGAAACATACGGCTGAGTCCATCAGCAACAACATTTTCGGTACCTCTGATATGTCGTACATCAAATTGGAAGGCAGAAATACGGATGGCCCAACGGGCTATACGACCAGTACGACGCGGCCTACCTAAGACCCAGCTTAAGGCTTGATTATCTGTCTCCAGGTCGAATTTGACATGTTCCAGATAGAGACGGAACTTTTCTAAGGCGAATAAGACTGCCAAACCTTCAAGCTCATAGATGGAATACTTGGCTTCTTGTACCGATAGAGTCCTAGATGCATAGGCGATGGGACGCCTCCCTAGTTCAGTCTCTTGAAGAAGGACTGCAGCTACAGCTGACGACGACGCGTCCGTTTGGACGATGAATTTCTTCGAGAAATCAGGCATAGCAAGTACAGGGGCATTACAGAGAGCTAATTTAAGATCTTCGAAAGCGGCTTGTTGAGAAGGTCCCCACTCGAATTTGATGCCTTTCCTACGAAGAAGGTTTAAGGGCGCCGCTCTATTAGCGAAGTTAGGAATAAACTTCCTGAAGAAATTCACCATACCAATGAATCTAGCGATACCTTTGATGTCCTTAGGAGGTTTAAAATCACGGATGGCCTGTGTTCTAGAATGATCGACTGCTACACCATCAGGTGACACAATATGCCCTAGGAATGACATAGAGGGCTTAGCAAAGGCAACCTTGGACAACTTAACAGTTAACCCAGCCTTACGAAGGCGATCGAGAACTTCTCGCAGATGATCTAGATGCTCTTCAAAAGTCTCTGAAAATACGACGACATCATCCAAGTAGTGATATAAGTACTCAAATTTGATGTCGGAGAAGACCCTATCTAGTAGCCTAGTGAGTACAGCTGCTCCCGTGGGGAGCCCGAAAGGCACGCGGTTGTATTCATATAAATTCCAGTCCGTGGCAAACGCTGTAAGGTGTTTAGACTCTTCGGCAAGGGGAATTTGATTATAGGCCTGATTCAAGTCCAAGATAGTGAAGAACTTGGCCTTACGAAACCATGAAAAGCAAGAATGAAGGTCGGGAAGGGGCACAGATTGCAACACCACCTTCCGATTGAGAGCCCTGTAATCAATGACAGGCCTGAAGCCTCCTTGGGGTTTCGGGACTAGAAAAATAGGCGATGAATACGCCGACTTAGAGGGCCTAATAATACCATCCTTCAACATCTGATCGATGATTTCTTTCAGAGCCTTCATTTTAGGTGGAGATAGCCTATACGGTGGAAAACGGACAGGAATCGAATCCGTAACCTCAATTTTGTATTCAATAAGGTCAGTAACACCAAGAGAATCAGAGAACACCTCGGGAAACGACTGACACAGTTTGCGAATACTATCAGCCTGCTCCTCAGGTAGATGTCTAAGGTCTAACAACATCTCATCCTGGGTAGGCGAAATAGAAGAACATGACACAGAATTACACTTTAATAGTGGTATTTTACAACTAGAAGCAAATTTGAATGTGCACGACCTAGACTGGAGATCGAGCACAAGACCAGTGTGAGAAATAAAGTCCGCTCCCAGTATGATGGGGCAAGACAAGTGCTTAGCCACAAACAGTTTAATTTTCCAGGTAAATTTAAAAATACGAATTTTGACCAGTACGGAACCTAGAATTTCTAATGGAGATGAATTAGCCGAAACATATTGAATACGAGGAGAGTCATAGACAGGTAGTTTACAAACAGATTTCAATTTCGAGTACCATACAGCCGAAATAATGGAACAAACACTGCCTGAATCTAATAGAGCTGTTATAGGCTCGTTATTTAACTCAACCTTAAGAAAAGGAACAGGTGCGGGTGTATCCGCCGCAATCCTAAGACACTCTTTGGGGCATTCAAAAGATGTATTCGAAGACTTATCGTTCCCTGAATTCTCGACCTTTTTGCCAGGGGCTGAGCCTTGGGAAGCAGAATTAGTTGACTCAGCCGAAGCCACTAGTCACTTTTGATTGTTGTTGGAAGTTACACCAGAAGTTGAGCAGGAGGGGGTGCTATTCGAATTGGGACAATTCTTAGCGATATGTGAGAAGGCCCCACATTTAAAACAGCCTTGTGATGAACCAGCTCCATTATTTGCCCTACTAGACTTGATCAGAGGACACTTATTCCGCAGATGGTCAGGCGACCCGCAAGCATAACATTTACGGGGATTGACTGGTCGGCGAGGTGGAGGCCGAGTGTTACTAAAGGAAGGCGGGGGTTCTTTCGCCACACGCAAGGAATCGGCATACCTAACTCCTTCCGCAGAGACGGCTAATGCTTCCAGTTCAGAGAAGGTTTGCGGGCACGCCGCGAAACACAAATATGACCTGTAGGGTGGTGAAATCCCTTCAACAATAGCTTGCACGATCTGATCCTCAGGGAAGTGGAGAGCAAACACCCTAGTATAAGGCTGCTCGTCCACTGGAAGCGACTACGCGCGATTACGAGATCAGGCGACTACGTGCGTAATAGCGCGACTGATCCCAAAGCGAAGATTGTAATGGAACCGCGTCCACTGCAAGCGATCTCGAGCGGCCGACTCACGCGATTATAAGCGATAACAGGCGACAAGCGATGGATCCCACTCGAATGGGATTTGCCGCGTGTAGTCGCCTGTACTCCACGGTTCTTGCAAGCATCTGGTTGTCTGCCGTCGTCATATGCAACATTATTTTTATCATTACTACATTTGTCATGGATGTAGATAGTGAAAAGTTGATAAGTGCGGTTTGTGAAAGAACACCACTATGGAATATGAAAGATAAACGCTATCATTCTCGAGATATACAACGCAAACTATGGTCGAAGGTTGCAGAGGAAGTGGGCGTTGATAATGGTAAGTACTCTAATTAAATTATTTATTTATGTATTTATTTATTTATTTCATTTATTTAATTTATATAATATGCTGGACTGAATAGCTCAGACTGTAGAGCGCTGGCCTTCTGAGTCCAACTTGACAGGTTCGATCCTGTCTCATTCCTGTGGTGTTTCAAGCAGTGGCGGTTCGTGATATTTTACTCTGGCACGGCTGTGTTGCCATCTATTTCCCCTCCCCAATCGGTCCAGTTTTCACTGACCAACACCACGATACTTTTATATGAATAATAATAACAATAATCCGATGACACCGGCTGAATATAAATCTGCTTTCACTACATTAATTAATTAATTAGGTACACTACAATGGCATTTATGAACACGCAGTAATGAACAGGCTAACAGCTAATGCAATTCCGACTATTATAGCACTGCACTGTTTCACTGATCACAATCACAACTGATAATAACAACATTCTTGAAAACAAATAAACAGTGCACTCCCTAATTTCTATCTTCTTGCTCAAATTTCAAAGCATGGCCACGTATTTAACAATTTGACCACCTTACAAATAGTGCCGTCACGTTGCGGGTATGTTCTGAATCTTTATTTTAGCTTCTTTATAGAAGTGAATTGATTGAATAGTCAGTATAATGGAATGCATTGTTTTGTAAAATGTTTTGGAATGAACCTCTAACAACAATTAATATAAGACGTGGGGAAAAAAGCCTAGGTACATTTTAAAGTGTAATAATTTACAGAATGAAATAACGTTAAATGTTTCTAAAAGGCGGCGGAGTGGCGCCCGAAAATCCTTCATGCACGAACCGCCACTGATTTCAAGTTGCTCAAATACGTCAGCCTCGTGTTGGTAGATTTACTGGCACGTAAAAGAACTCGTGCAGGACAAATTCCTGTACATCGGCGTCTCCAAAAACCATAAAAATGTAGTTAGTGGTACATAAAACAAATAACTTTATCATTATTTATATTATTTTTATAATTTCAATACGGGAACATATGCAGTTTCTGTTGTAATATAAAATGAAAAAGAAATGAAAAAAGCAAATTTAAGTAGTAACAGTACCTAAACATTTTCAATTATTCGGTTCGTGTTCACAAAAGTATGCTACAAATTTGTCTCTGATCACATAAGCAGTGGTAGCACTTCTATTTTCGCCTAGTGAAGCAAATCTGGTGGGTGCACCACTGGTTTCCGATTGCGACTGTTGATGTAATACTGTCACAGCTTGTTGTTCACCTTCTTTATCGATGACAATATTATGCAGCAAGCATATACACTTAACAATCGCATCGACGAAATCGGGCTCAACCTCAATACATTTCTGCAGTATTCGCCACTTGGTGCTGATAATACCAAATGCACACTCTATAACTTGTCGTGCTTTGCAAAGACGTCTATTAAAAACTCCTTGTGATGGCCCTAGTTGTGATGCTGGAAATGGTCTCATCAAGTACGTTTTCAGTGGATACGCTTCATCCGCCAAAAGAACATGTGGAACTTTAATATTCGTTCCAGGAAGTCGAGCAAGCTGTTGATTGCGTAGCTCACCTCTTTCAAGTTCCGTAAAGTTTGGAATTGGAAAATATACCACCGTCACTCTCTTTACCGTATGCGCCCACGTCAATAGTAATGAATTTGTAATCGGGTCCAGCAACGCCTTGTAACACAATGGAGAAGTACTGTTTGTAATTTCTGTACATGCTGCCGGCATTATTTGGATTTCGTATGCGGACGTGTTTCCCATCGATGCAGCCAACACAATTCGGGAATTTCCACTTACTCCAAAACCGTCCCATCGTGGATTTCAGTTGGTCATCTGTAGTGGGGAATGGCATATGTGCAGCGACTAACTGTTCCCAAATCACCTTGCATGTTTCTAGAACTATTCTGCCCACCGTTACATCTGAGATTCTAAATGAATAACCCAACGTCTTGAATGAAGATCCTGTTGCCAAGTACCTGTAACAAAAAATAAATAAATATACATTATATAAAAATATAACAACATATTTACCTGATTAATAATTTATTTTTCTGTAAAAATTAAGGCCACATACCCTTCTCTTGCATCTAACCAGACTAAGATAAGGCTACCTAAATTTATAGAAACTAAAACAAAATTATTCATAGTTATTATACCATTGAAATAGTGTATTAGTATAATTAGTAGTAAATAACTAACATACATAGGATAAAACATACAAATTAATGCAGTTATTGGTGTTTGTAGTTCTTGTCTTATGGCAATCCCTGAATGGGAAAAGCATATTGTTTGTTATCAACGAGTAAAAATAAATAATAAATAAATAAATAAATGGTCCATTTAAATAGACGGAGGTTGCCCAGTTGTACTTCCCATGAAAACATTACTCATCACTATTCCATTTAAACCTGTTCTACTATAAAAATAGTGATTACATATCGATAATAGAAAATAATCAAGAATAGAATGAAAATTGTATTTATCTGTTTATCAGCGCATTGACCAAAAATGGTCCTGTTTCTCTTTGTTTTAGTGGCAGAGGTAAAGAAGAAATGGAAGGGGCTCCGTGATACATTTCGGCGAGAGTACAGAAAGGCCTACAAGTCTGGAGATGAAGCACCGGAAGATCGTTCCTCTTCTTGGCCGTTCTTCAATCAAATGTTGCTCCTGCGCGATATACTGGAACAAAGAGATCTCAAAGGAAACATTGGGTCTCCACAACAAGTGGCTTCGCCTGGGAAAAATGACACCCTCAAAGATGTAGACGATTTTGCTTCACCGTCTCTTGAAGAAGAAGACGATCAAACACCTACTTCACAAGAAACAAACTCAAGTGGAATTGATCCGGAGCAGCGTAGCTTACCTGCTGAACAACCAAAACCGGGGCCTTCAACAGCCAACATCAAACAGAGGAAGCGCAGGAAAACGAATGATAAGAAACTTGATGACAACGACGAGAAGTTCCTTGAAATAGAGAGAGCGAAATTACAGTTACTTGTTGAAAGTAAAGCCGTTAAGGACGACAGCGATTACCAATTTTTGGTAAGCCTCCTTCCATATATGAAGAAGGTTCCTGAGAATCGCAAACTCACTGTGAGAAATAAACTCCAGCAAGTGTTTATAGATGAGGATGAATTACGTAACACTTCTCTGCACACACCATCCCCGTCGTCCTGGACCATTGAACCAATACCCGAAACAAGCTCACCCAACGACACTCTCCAAGCGGGATCCGGCTCCATAGATGTGGGCTTACGACAATTGTTTGGCAACTTTTCCGGTGCATCATAACAGACTTCGTGTTAAAGTGTTTAAAGTGATATGTGTTGTGGAGGTACAACAAAATAAAAAGAGAGTATGATTGAAAACAACAGAGACTTTTCAAATTAGATTTAAAGGTTTCATATTTCTGTTTAACCCTTTTTACTTTTTTCTTATAGATTGTGTGCTTTTTCTCTCGTTTTTGTATGTTACACTGATAAATTAAATTGCATACTTAATTCGATATTTGATTCTTTAATAAATATAAATTAAAAAAATAAAAAGCAAAAATAAATATAAAATAAAAAATAAATATCAACACTTTTTAATAACTATTCATATCACTTACCTTAGAGTCACAGTTAAACGTTCCTGAGGTGTTATTGTCTCCCTGAAGTTTGACGTTTTGGCTATTTTGGGCTATATTGCATTCAAAATATAGTGAAACGTTTCTGGACGCATCCGATAATAATCAAAGAACTTCTGGGGGTCTTTGTCCAAATCATTGTGCAGATGATGGAATTCTCCAATTGGCTTCCTTTTAGCTAGTATTGGGTTTACCCAGCAGCGATGTCTTCTTTTGCGATTTTTCCTCCGACGCCTCGTCAGGTAGGGACTCTCCAGAATGTAAACTAAATCATCATCGTCCGTCTCGCAGACTATTTAATACGTCTAATAACTTGACAAACTGAAACACACACAGACCTGTACGGAGTACAGATGCCAACTGACAGCCGCGCGTAGTCGCCTCTAGTGGACGACCCCAGTCACGTGTAGTCGCTTGATCAAAATCGCCTGTAGTCGCCTCATCACGTAATCGCGCGTAGTCGCTTCCAGTGGACGAGCAGCCTAAAACTTAATATCTTGGATGAAGTCTGCCAGGTTTTCATCCAAGCGCTGTACCCGATAATAGTATTTCTGAATAAGGGAGGACCTGGCCCTAGCCGGGATGAAGTTAGCTAGCAAATGGGCGTGGAAATCCTCAATAGAAGATTGCTCGGCAATGGCTCTAACTATTTTGTCAGATAGAACACCAATAGCATAAGGATAGATAATTTGCAAAATTTGACATGGGGAAAGAGAGAACACAAGGGCATGATCCTGAAATTCCACTAGAAATCTTAAAAATGAAATTACGTCACTGGTGGTGTTGACAGAAAACTTAGAGATACCTCTTAGCAACATTGCCAATGGATGAGGCAAGCTACTAAACCCAGGTGACATAGTCGTTAAAGGTTTCAAGGGCAAGGAAGTTAATTCAGAGCGGATGTTACTCAATGACGCACGGCGTTCAGATTCGTTGTTCGATGGGGCAGAGATAGTTTGAGCAGCAACGGTTATCCTATTGACTTCTCCCTGAGGAGGCTCTTCCTCGTTACCTACATTCACCGTGGCGGGTTGATCAGTTTTGGGAGGAGCTTCGCCGGTTAGCAATTGAGTGACCTTATTAGACAATTCAGAAATAGTTTCAAGGAGCGTATTAGCTTGCTTCCTCTGAACGTCATTCACCTTTAGAGACAATAGATCATTAACTCTATTTGCAAAGTGATACAGCCTGCCTTGCACACGCTTAATTTGATTAGGAGATGGATCGTTTTCATCAAAAAAGCTGACTACCGATGCTAGCCCAGTAATATTCTCGACAATCGTGGAAAGAGAGTCGTCAATTTCTTTCTCTCCCAAATTGGGGATGGAAATGGGCAAATCAAGGGACTCTCTAAGCTTGTTAGTGTCTATTGCAACCGTGCCTCCAGATTGAACGTTTCTGATAGTTAACTCATATATCAACTCCTCTTTGCGCAAGTAGTTAAGGAGGAGAACATCGCGAGGGCCGGGCATGATGACAGAACAATTTTGAAAAACTCAAAAAATTCCAGCAACTGAGAAAATTGTTAGAGTTCGAATCAAAGCAATGTTTAGCCGTCAAAAGGGGCTAAATTGAGACCCATTCAACCACGCTCTGCTACCACTTGTTACCGTGTTTTAGCGGTAGTTAAGCATGAAAGAAGGTGCTGGGTGGTGAATAGGTCTCAAGCTACTAAAGAGAAATTAAATTTTAAAATTTAACAAGGTTATATTTTCTTTTCAAAATTAGGTAACAACAAATAGAACAGGTACTTAGTAGCCGAAATACAACTTGAAATGTACAATTACAGGGATTAAAGAGTTTGGGCTTCGAGCCCTGAAAACACAATTCTTGAGCAACTAGCTCAACTTTACGATATACCAATTTCAACAAAAGGGGCAGAAGACCCCACTCAAACCCTGGAGCCCAAGCTCCAAATTACACAGCAAAGCCTCCTCGAGGCATACAACTCTCAGTTTTAGAAAAGAGCCACTCGCTCTTAAAGTTAAGCCTCTCCCAGACCACACCAAACTCAACTTTCAAGTTGTCCTCAAAGGACATATACACAGGGGTAAAATACCCAACCTACTGAGGTCTATTAGGTGAGAAAAGATTAATACATGACCTCTAAAATACAACTTGAGAGGAGGCGAACTTGCACTCCTAATACACTTTGCTTTTAAAACCTAATCTGGCTCTGGGCCACTAACGCAAGGGCTAATCCCATACTACAGAGGTGACTTAGAGAAGAACACTTTACATTACATAAACGAAGAAAAGTTTGAGAAAATAAGTTCACCTCAAAACAAATGTGAGTGGGAGCTCGAGAGGGTTAGCACTCTCTATCCCAATATGTAACTTTACAAGAAAAAGAAGAAAAGAGTAGTTACATTTTAGGAAAAGGTTACATGATGGAAAACGCTTCGAACCCGCCGCGAGAGTTAAACTGCCGACCTAGCAAGAAAAGAAGATATTAATAGGCCATTACCTGGTAGTAGATCGCTGCCGAGGAAAGAGGCGCTTCCCGCCTCCTGCTATGTACTTAATACACTGAAAGATGGAACAGAAGTGGCCCGGAGACCCCAAAATCAGCAGTTTATATCCTCTCGCGGAAGATTCTAGGCGTTAGGGGAAAGAAAACACCCTCCCACAAAATCTTTATTGGTTCGGGAAAGAAACCCCTACATAGAGGAAAAAGAAACACATTATTGGTGGAAAATTAATTAAAGAAATTCGGGATTGGCTAGATCCAAACTAAGGGGAAAAAGAGGGGTATACAGCCAACTTAAACAATGACAGAAAGAAATTTAACAAAGAACAAACTCTTGAAATAAAAATTTCTCCAACAAAATAGTTCTTTGACTCCGCACTAGGTCGCACTATTGTTGATCTTCAGTAGTGTCCTCTAGAAGAGAAAGTTCACACTTCTTACTTCAAGCGAAACAAAAACACATCAAAGTGACACAGTTCAAAAACTCAAAATTTTCCACGTGGTGACATCTACTGAGAAAGTAGAGAATTAATAGAATAGATAAAGTTCAACCTTCCTCCAGAAGAGGAGTTTCGACTGGCGCAACTTTTAAATAAACGGTGTAGAGGTGTACCGCCCGGTACAATTATTATTATTATTATCATCATCATCATCATCATCATCATCATCATCATTGCAAGTGTTATCTCGTATGCCTGTTCCTCCTGAATCACTGGGTGAGTTGACCGTGCGGTCAGGAGCGCGCGACTGTGAGCTTGGGTTCGAATCCCACTGTCAGCAGCCCTGCTGATGGTTTTCTGTGGTTTCCCATTTTCACACCAGGCAAATGCTAGGGCTGTACCTTCAATATCCCTTTCCACCCTGAGCCACACGATCGTGCGGGTTGGGTTTTTATTTTATTAAAAGAAAACTAGCCCGTTTCCCTACGTCACACTGGGCTGCAATGATCGAGTGGGTTCCGCACTTCGTATTGCAGTTGTTTTTATTTCGATAGTTGTGCACAAGGAGGCAGCATACGTGTTTAAACTTTTGTAAACAAAACATACCATGCGGCCTGAAGTTAAATTGTCCCTTTTTGTTATCTTTTACATATTGATTTTGTTGTGAATCTTTGTGTTCCGAGGTATCTGTGGAACAGCAGAGGTGAAAGAAGGTGAGGGGGTGAACAGGTCTCAGAATACAAAATTAAAGTTAAGATAAAATTTAACAAGGTTATATTTTCTTAGCAAAATCAAGAAATAACAAGAATGGCAGGTACAGAGTAGCAAGGTAACAAATGTACAATTACAGTATTCACAGGATTTGGGCTTCGAGCCCCGGACTCTCAATTCTTGAGCAATTAGCCCAACTTTACCCAAAAAAACAAGATTCGACAAAGGGGCAGAAGACCCCAATCATGTTCAGAAGCACTTGCTCCCAATTACAAGGTAAAGCCTCCTCGAGGCACCCAAAATCAATTTCAAAAGAGCGATCCACTCTCAAAGTTTAAGCCTAACAAAGGCCACACCAAACTCAACTTTCAAGCTGTCCTCCAAGGACATAGACACAGGGGTAAAAGATACCCAACCTACTGAGGCCTATTAAGTGAAGAAACAGAAATATTACATGGCCTCGACAATACCAATTTGAGAGGAGGCGAAGCTGCACTCCTAATACATTTTGTTTAAAACCTACTTGGCACTAGGCCGTTAATGCAAGGGCTAATCCCATAATCAGGAGGTGACATATGAGAAGACAATTTACATTACGCTAGACAGGAAGAAACGGTTGAGAAAATAAGTTCAACTTGAAGCAAAATGAGTGGGAGCTCGAGAGAGTTAAGCACTCTCTATCCCAATTTGTAGTTAAAACAGAAAGAATTGATACAGAGTGTCTTTACATTTTAAAGGAAGGTTACATAGAAAAGGCTTTGGACCTGCCCCGAGAGTTAAACTGCTGAGCTAGCAAGAAAAGAAGTTATAAAAAGGCCATTACCTTGTGGTTGAACTGCTGCCCGAAGAAAGAGGCGCTTCCCGCCCCCTGCTACGTACTTTACACACTGAAAGATGTTACTGAAGTGGCGCGGAGACCCGAAAATCAGCAGTTTATATACTCTCGCGGAAAGTTCGAGGCGTTTCAAGAATGAGAACACCCTCCCACAAGAACTTTATTGGTTAGGGTTAAGCAACATATCCAAGTTGAAGAAGATACACCTGATTGGTCATAAATTAATTAAAGAAATTCGGGATTGGCTAAATTCAAACCTGGCGGAAGGAAGGGGTTAATATTGCCAACATAAACAATAACTGAAAGAAATTTAACAAAGAACAAACTTATAAACTCAAAATTTCTTCAAACACATACTTCCTTCACTTCGCACTAGGGTGCATAATTGTATTTCTTCAGTAGTGCCATTTGGAAGAGAATGTCCACAATTCTTACTACAGGCAAAACAAAAATATATCGAAAACGACCCAGTTCAGAAACTTCAAAATTTACAAGTAGTGACATCTTCTGAGAAACTTGAAAATTTACGCAGTAGATAAAGTTCAGACTTCCTCCAGTAGAGGAGTTTCAACTGGCGCAAAGTTTGAATTAGCGGCATGGGGGTGTACCACCCGGTACACTTTGTAAAACATCTTAGAATCATCATAGAAGGTATACATATCCTTAATTATGCTACTTTTTGAAGCTAGCAGTTGTAATAAACTGTCAATCTGTAACTAGCACGATGTTGCGGGTTAGGGTTTAATTTGAGATAATAGTGTGTTTCTAACCTCAAAAGTGATCATTAGTATTCTGGGAAGATTTTTCTAATTAAGCATTAGTATACTTATGCGAATACAAAATACATGTATTTATATGAATTTTAGGGATATCAGATGAAGAAATAGCAAGGTTAACCTATGCATCTGATTGTGAGGACTTACTCAGTGAAGATGGTGATGATGAAAAGTGGGTACCTGAACCTATATCTTCACACGTAGGCAATGATTCTGATGTTTCTCATCACGGTAGCGATATTGATGAAGAGGAAGAACCTGCAGGAGATAATTATTCTACTGATAATCATTCTCTAATCAATTACCTACACATCAGTCCAAGAGTCCCCAACCGGCATCGAACCGAAGACTACTTTTCAAAGAATATTCTGTTTATATGTCTTGTATTGATGTTTTATAACCTATTTTACTTCATATACCTGATTCACTGTAAATAAAATCATCCACTTACAGAATTTCATATTCTCAACATGTGTCATTCAGCAAAGAAATGTGCTCAAATAAACTCTAACTAGCAAGTTCGTGCGGGTGGTTTTCCACGAGAAGGCGAAGAAAATATATTTTTTACTATTTTTCCTGAAATCTAGGCTCAAAATTACGTACATTGAGGTAAGAAAAGAATTCAAATTTTAAAGAAAATATCTCAGGTTGGAAAGGGATAAGGCTACAGCTGCTTCCTTCCAACTCCTAGGCCTTTCCTATCACATTGGCGCCATAAGAGCTATCTGTGTCGGTGCGACGTAATGCCACTAAAAAAAAAAAAAAAAAAAAAAAAACTTCCTGAATCATCAGAGTGTAACTTGTGGGGTAGTGAGGCAACATTTGCTGTCATTTTTAATAATTTATTTACATAGTTTACGCCCACATTGGAGCACTTAAATTAAACCCAAATACAGTACATTTATGTTAACAAAGAAACAAAGAATTAACTGAAGATTTAGCTTTCATCATCTTCTTCCTTTCCCAAAACCTCTTCATTCTGGCTGACCTGGCTGCCCTTTCTGCATCAGATATGACATATTGTTTGTGTTGTACAGTTTTTAATGACAATCTTATTTGTTTGTTCTTGAGAATCCTTTTTTCTTCTCTATTTTCAGTTTGCTTCATTGTAATATTCAGCTCTTCTAAATCATTCTGAGCTGCTTTAAACCAATTATTTTTTGTTTTACTTTTCCAAAAGTAATTAAATAGTTGTTTCATTATCCTATTATCATTTAATCTAGAAAGATGACAGAAAAAGGCAATTCTTCTTTTTCTCATCGTATCTATTATAGATTCACTTTCCCTATAAACCACTGCATTAGGCAATAATCTCCATTGTCCATCCACCTGATTTTTTTATTAATGATAGTTCTGAGTATCCTTCTGTCATCCTTTTGCAGTGTTGCTTTGGTGTTCAATTTAAATAGTGTTTCACAAGTATAAGTCGCTTCAGTTTTAATTACGGAACAGTAATGTTGAAGTTTGGCATTTATTGAAAGATATTTTTTCTTGTACGTTGGCCATG
The DNA here is from genome assembly GCF_040414725.1 of Anabrus simplex. NCBI lineage: Eukaryota > Metazoa > Arthropoda > Insecta > Orthoptera > Tettigoniidae > Anabrus > Anabrus simplex. The sequence continues at coordinate 183,880,612 of NC_090269.1, read as the reverse complement.
TAATTCGTTGTGCTTTTTTTTAACTTAAATGTTCTGCTTTCTATTGATGATTTTTCATTGGAGTTCCAAGTTATAATTTCACCAAGATATTTAAACTTATTCACAATTTTAATTTGTTTGGTATTGGCTAAGGTAATGGTTGGTGCTGTAACAGGGAAGGTTGGCATTATTTATGTTTTTTCATATGAAATTTGCAATCCAACTTTTCTTGCTATTTTATCAAGTTCTTCTATTTGCAATTTAGCTTCTTCTATATCATTAGCAAGTAGTGCAAGATCATCAGCGAATGCTAAACAATTGAGTCTTATTTTTCCGCCAATCTTGATGTTAGGTTGACACATCTTATTCCATTCCCGCATGATTTTTTCCAACACACAATTAAACAATAATGGTGAGAGTCCATCTCCCTGCCGAAGTTCAGTATTAATGTCAAATGGCTGTGAGAGTTCATTTCTAAATCTGACTTTAGATTTAGTGTTCTTAAGGGTAATTCCAATAAGGCGAATAAGTTTTGGATGTAAACCAAATTCTTTTAGGATATTCAATAATGACTCACAATGGATACTATCATACGCCTTTTTAAAATCGACAAAAGTGAAAACTAACTTTTTGTTTCTAACCCTATGATGCTTCATAATCCACTTTAAACTGATAATTTGATCTGGACAACTTCTCGCTGGACGAAAGCCTCCTTGGTATTCTGCAAGTTCACAGTCAAGTTGTTCTTGAATTCTCATGTATAATAACTTTGAAAATTTTTTTAAAGTGATATCCAGCAATGATATCCCCTGATAATTGTTGGGATCTGATCTATCACCTTTTTTATGTAAAGGGTGTATTATCGCCATATTCCACTCTTCGGGCATTTTTTCAGTATTCCAAATGTCTATGAGGTATTTATGTAAATTCTGAATGGTTTGTGTATTAGCATTCTTCCTTATTTCTGCACTTTGTTGATTCTCCCCTGAAGCTTCGTAATTTTTAAGTTATTACATGTAACTAATCTCATTATTAGACCCGTATTGAACTATGCTATGATATACTAACAATTTGTTGGTTGTTTTGATCCACCTTTTCAATACAAATTACAGTTTGTGTTGCTAAGTTGTAATGTTACAACACTAATTTACCGGGACATGTTTCGCTTTTATTCACAAGCATCATCAGCCTATACAATTGCCTCAAGGTTTGTCATATTTGGACTGTTGTTACAAATTTCATTACATTGAATGTAAATCTAATTTCAATGATAACAATATTTAAAACATAAGCCATACACATTAAAAATTATGACAATATGATTTGCAATGTTAAAATGGAGTAACTCTTAATTCTAAAACACATTGACGTCCAAAACACAGTTTTTACAAATTTGAAAATTTGGCTAAAAATTGTTTGCAATGTTAAAATAAAATTGATTCAACTATAATTTGACATTAAAATTTGAGTCATAAATATAAATATTGGATGTTAATATATAGGAGCCATAGTTTCTGAAGTGCGTTGGTTTCTAGAATACAGTAACATTTCAGTATTGAGAATTTTAGTTAAGAATTGTGCTCTCTAAATAATGTTATTTAAAAAGACAGTAATTTTGCATCATGCGTGATTAGAGTTATGATGATAATCTAGAATTGAAGTCTTGGGTTCGTTGGAAAATGGCTTCTAGATTTGATGAGGCTTGCTGCTGCAGTTTGGCAATTTGATCAGAGGAAGTATTGACATATTTAATTCTTGTTTGTAGCGACCGGAAGCATCCCTTTGTCTGCTGCTACAGAATCTTGTCAGACAATAGTCACAGTAACGCAATAAGGTCCACAAGCAGCAGACAAAGGGATGCTTCTTCCATTCTATAAATCGAAAGAAACATAATCAGATACTCAAAATTTAGATTGAAGCCCCCTTTTAACTATAACTTACATTACAACAATCAACTTCCAACGGAGAGTCTGGTCGCTACAAACAAGAATTAAATATGTCAATACTTCCTCTGATCAAATTGCCAAACTGCAGCAGCAAGCCTCATCAAATCTAGAAGCCATTTTCCAACGAACCCAAGACTTCAATTCTAGATTATCATCATAACTCTAATCACGCATGATGCAAAATTACTGTCTTTTTAAATAACATTATTTAGAGAGCACAATTCTTAACTAAAATTCTCAATACTGAAATGTTACTGTATTCTAGAAACCAACGCACTTCAGAAACTATGGCTCCTATATATTAACATCCAATATTTATATTTATGACTCAAATTTTAATGTCAAATTATAGTTGAATCAATTTTATTTTAACATTGCAAACAATTTTTAGCCAAATTTTCAAATTTGTAAAAACTGTGTTTTGGATGTCAATGTGTTTTAGAATTAAGAGTTACTCCATTTTAACATTGCAAATCATATTGTCATAATTTTTAATGTGTATATTATTCTTATGTTTTAAATATTGTTATCACTGAAATTAGATATACATTCAATGTAATGAAATTTGTAACAACAGTGAAAATATGACAAACCTTGAGGCAATTGTATAGGTTGATGATGCTTGTGAATAAAAGCGAAACATGTCCCGGTAAATTAGTGTTGTAACATTACAACTTAGCAACACAAACTGTAATTTGTATTGAAAAGGTGGATCAAAACAACCAACGAATTGTTAGTATATCATTTTTAAGTGAATCGATGGCTTTCAACACCTCATTGTAATCTGGTGGTATAACCTTTTCTAATGGTGTTTTATTTTTTTGAATGAAGCTCATACTCTAGGTATTGTGTTGGTTCTTCGCTATTAAGTAATTCTTGAAAGTATTGAGCTAAAATTTCTGCATTCTCTTGGTTACTATGTGCCAGTTTTCCATTTGTATTTCTCATCATAAGTGTTGGAGTATAGTTTGTTTGGTATTGAAGAAACGTTTTAAAAAATCCCTCGTCGTATGTTGTATGAATGCTTCATCTATGGCATTTAATGATTCTTTGTGATAATTTCTCTTAACCCTTCTGATTTCTTTGGCTGTTTGTTTTCTAGCATTATTTAGTTCTTCACAGGACTTTTCTGTTCTCTTTTGTTGATCATTCAACCATGCTTTGTGCCTGTTTTGAATCGCTGTGTCACACTCCACATTCCACCAAGCATGTCTTTCATTTTTTAACAGGAGCAATTTCTTCAGCTATGGTTTTTAATTTTTCAATTACCGTCCCCAAATTGTCGCTTAGAGGAGTTTTAGACCTTTCAAAATACAGTTTATTATTAATTAAATAACTAGGGAATACTTCTTCCTCCTATTGGATTTGGATATTTTGTTCTTTTTTGGCGTTAATTTTATTTTAATCTTGGAAATATAGTGATCTGAATCTATGTCTACCCCACGGAGTACTTTCACATTATAAATTTCTTTGTGATAATTCTTATCCATGGCCACAGGGTCAATCTGGAACACTCCCAATTTAATATTAGGGCATTTCCAAGTCATTAGTTTGTGTGGTCTTCTTTTAAACCTTGTAGATTCCAAAATTAATCCATGATCTATACAAAGATCAATTAATCTTTGACCATTTTTATGTGTAAATTTATATGCTGGCCATTTATCCACTACTGTACGAAATCGTTTTTCTTTTCCTATTTTAGCATTAAAGTCACCAAGTAAAATTTTAATATGTGTATCAGAGATACCTGATATAAACTGGTCCAATTCTTCCCAAAATTTTTCTGTTTCTTCCTTTTCTTTGTTATTTTTGTCATTCGTTGGGGCATGGACATTTATCAATGTGTGTGTTTTATTCTCTACTTTAACTGTTAGGAGTGCCATTCTTGGGGACTTCGAAGAAAAAGCTTCGATTGAATCTAATATGCTGTTATGGACCAAGAATCCTACTCCAAATTGAGGAACATTCTTCATCAATCTTTTCCCTGGAGGACCTTTGTAAAGGCGATATCCTCCTGATTCTAATGGGTCCTGATCTGTATTGTGCAATTCTTGAAGAGCTGTTATTACTATCTTATGCTGGTCCAATACCTATGTTAAATGTTTTAACTTGCCAACTTTCATAATTGAATTGATATTTAATGTTGCAAAAAATGAAAATTGTCCTGGTTTATTGAATTTCAGTCTTTTCTTAACTTGGCGTGTCTGCATGTCATCTGTTGGGCTTCCTGGCGCTCCGACTCGCCTTGATCTTCTACGTGACACCCCACCGTATCCGAGTGGTGTCTTTGTTTGGACCTGGTGATTTTGTATGTCCAAACCAGTGGATTTTTTCGTGAGAAGACTAATCATATTTGGCTGATTATCTGATCAATGATCAATGTTTCTGACCGTAGTCAGGGTTTACCATTCCAGATGTGATCTGGAAGGATGATTAATGAAATATGGATTGATGAATGATGAATTTGTGGAGTGGGTCTTTAATGGAGTGGTTTCCCGTTGCCTTCTCCATCCTATGCCGTTGGCCATCTAGTGGCTCTTCCGCCTTTAGGAGCAATTTCTCACTCCCAAGGGCAAAAGATTGCCCTTCCTTCTATCCGCTCATCCGCCCTCATAGGAGGCCGTTGGCACTTGATAGAGGGTGGTCTCCTTATACCGAATTTTTAATAATAATAATAAGCTAACAGCTATGGGACCCAAACCGCGTAGCCAACTCGCTTTCTAAATCTAGTACAAAAGGCTATACAATCTTTGTCATTCACCACTGAAAAAGACTGGAAATCCGAGGTGAAAAAACTGGAAGTAGCTTGTCCAGCATTATTTTTTATGTATCACTCATTTTCTTTCATACTAGTAAAAAATTATAATAGCCGGGCTGAGTGGCTCAGACGGTTAAGGCGCTGGCCTTCTGACCCCAACTTGGCAGGTTCGATCCTGGCTCAGTCCGGTGGTATTTGAAGGTGCTCAAATACGTCAGCCTCGTGTCGGTAGATTTACTGGCACGTAAAAGAACTCCTGCGGGACTAAATTCCGGCACCTCGGCGTCTCCGAAAACCGTAAAAGAGTAATTAGTGGGACGTAAAACAAATAACATTATTAATAATAATAATAATAATAGTAATAATAATAATAATAATAATAATAATAATAATATGAAGATGATTGTGATTATTGGTTTAACACACCACTAGCTATTTTTCCAATTTTCATAGATGCTGAGGGGCCGATGACCTAGATGTTAGGCCCCTTTAAGCAACAAGCATCATCATCATCATCATCATCATCATCATAGATGCCGAAGTGCACAAATTTTGACCCGCAGGAGTTCTTTTATACGTTGGTAAATCTACCAACATAAGGTTGGCGTATTTAGCACCTTTGGATACCATCAGACTGAGACAGAATTGAATCCGGCAGCTTCTCAGGAGGCCAACACTCTACTTCCTGAGCTACTCAGCCCAGCTATTATAATTTTTTACTAGTATGAAAGAAAATGAGTGATACATAAAAAATAATGCTGGACAAGCTACTTCCAGTTTTTTCACCTCGGATTTCCAGTCTTTTTCAGTGGTGAATGACAAAGATTGTATAGCCTTTTGTACTAGATTTACAAAGCGAGTTGGCTACGCGGTTTGGGTCCCATAGCTGTTAGCTTGCATTAGGAGATTGTGAGTTCAAACCCCTCAGTCAGCAACCCTAAAGATGGTTTCCTGATTTCACACCTGGCAAATTCTGGGGTTGTACCTTAATTAAGACTATGGTTCCTGCCTTCGTAGCCTTGTCCATCCCACCACAGCCATAAGACTAAAAAGGCTTCTGGAATGCCGATGTTCAGTTCAGTACTGGAATTCGATTCCTAGTAGCTATGCAGGGGCATTACAGGCAGACATCAGCTTCACCCCCATTCCTGTACAGCATTGTACGTTATTGCTTCTGACTTAAGTAAGTAAATAAATAAACAATGTCACAAGACCAGTCTGTGTTGGTGGAATGTGTTAAAAAAAACCTGGATTAAACCCTGTTTACGTTTTGCATGATAGGGCTATTTTGTCGTCTCTCATTCCAGCAGTAGATGAACAGTGCAAGACACTTGTTTGTCAGCATATTTTATAATATCATGTTCCAGTATCTGTTTAACTACAGATGGGAATATGGAGAGTTAGCTAGCTGTCTCTGCGAATGAAGATTTGGAAGTACTGTATTAGTTCTGGTAATGTAAATGAGTCATTGCAAACATTTCTTGGAATAGTTTAAGAATTTGAACGACGAGCTTGTGAAAGGTACAGCATGACTGAAGAAAGTGATGTGAAGAGAGAGTACAGCTATTTATATACTAACTACTATGCAGGTAGGGGCTTCAATAGGCAGTAGGTATAGCGACTGTTCCTCCCAAAAGTTGACCTGCCACTTATATGCTGTTACTTTTATATCGTAATACTCCAACAAAATACTAGAGTGTAATTGATATAATTAAACATGATACTGGAAAGTAACAGTTTGTCACATCCCTAGTTAAAACTTTTTTCCAGATTTCTCAGTTATGCATGACCAGTATAAGAGTGGAAACAGGTCACTTAGCTGACTGATCAGATTTAAGATTGGTGTTTATAAAGCTTTATGCTCCTAACAATTTGTTGCAAAATATGAATCTTTGATTCAAGCAAAGGAGCTTACATTTTTCCTTAAGGAAAAGAGCTGAAATTTGTATACTCTTCATTTTCGTGTACAATAAATTGCATAAAAATCTTAAGGTTTTTAATTATTGGGCTTAGCCAATAAATTAATGTTGATGCATATCTCCTTTTAGTTCATAAATTGAGATCTTGTAGATATCTTTTTCGAACTAAATCACTGAATCAAGTTAGACTGTGAGTGTACAGTAACATTGGTGATTTTAGGAGGGATGGGGGAGCTTTTTGTGGATGTAGATGGTAAAGAAATTTTTGTTATGAAGTCCAAACACGTTCCTCCAAATTTCCTGTGCCTGTCGCACATTATCTACACAAGCAGCCCTTGTCATTACAGGAATAGAACCTCTATTCTTACCTGCCATTGGAACAACCAAACTCACATTAGTGAAGAAAAACATAACATCTCCTGCACCAATTCTTGAAACCATAGTGGAGAATTGTCACATCCTGGAATCTGGTCACCTTAGTATCTTCAAGACTCGTGTTTGCAGTAGCTGCTTGCTCAACCATTACAACTACAATTATACAGACGGCTCTCGCACACTTAACCCCTTCAGTGGCACGCCCGAGAAATTCTCTGGGTGGCGCACGCCTGCCCATAATGTCACCGCCCGAGAAATTCTCGTTTAGCTGCAGTGTTCATTTCGCGATCGCCCAATAATTTCTCGGGTGCTCTAATCGCTTTGTAAAATGTTTTCAAGCATTCTCAACAAATGGCGGGAGGATTTCCAGCTGTATTCACGAAGCGTCTGGCCTAAAATATGCCTTATCTTTTCTACTTTACATATACAACCTCTGGCCAGCTGACGAGGTAAACAGAAATGGCGAGCGCGAAACGGAAGAGAAGTTTGTCTGAAGACAAAATAAGGAACTACATCAAAGATGAATCTCTAAGTGACATTAGTATTTCTGATAGTAGCTATAATGGTACTATTGATTCTTCAGATGATGACCTCAGTAATTGTAGTGAAAGTGAAGAAGGTATTACGTCAGAAGCTAAGGTGATGGTAGATGTTGAATATACATTCGTTTGGAAAATGTGTAAGCCTGGGGAATAGTGCGCGACCTAATATTATTCCATTTACGGCAAATCCTGGTGTGAGGATTATCAGAGGTGAGTGCGATTGACTGTTTTGAACTGATTGTAACAGATGAAATTGTAAATTTGACAGTGCCCGAAAAAATTCGTTGGCCCTATTCTAAAATTGCATTGAAAAACTTGTAAATTAATCTCCGCATGGAAGGGCACAGTTTTGGAAAAAATAAACTCTTACAAAATTTGGCAATTGATTGCGTTAGTGTTGCTGATGGGAATAATACAAAAGCATGCAATAAGAATGTATTGCTCACAGGACAGTATAGATCCTACTCAAAACACCAGTGTTTTATGATTCTTATGAAACTATATCACAGGCCTACTGTAAAAAAGTGTTAATAGAGTGTAAAGTAAGATTTTATTAACCTTGAATAATATATGAATGTGTTCCCTTAATAATTGTTACTCATTCCTTGCTTCCTAAAAATAAATAATTTCCTCCGAAAAACCTCACTTTTCTGGCACAGAGGTCTCCCAAAACCCGCCACCGAAGGGGTTAATAACACTGAATCTGAAAACGCGGATGTGCATTTGTTCCCTACAAGAACAACAGCAAAGTGTTTTCAGCCCAATATAATTGTCATCCAGCTGCTCAGTATTTCAAGCCGAGCTATGGGCCATCAAGTCTGCTGTGTAGTGGTGTGAACACAAAAACAGTAGTACTTGGGTACTAAGTGACTCGCAGGCTTCATTAGAACACCATCAACAACGAGCATAATGTCAACTCAGTAGCTGCTACTATAAGATCTACTGCACAGCAGTGCCCCCATGTTTGTCTGTCCTGGATCCAAGGACAGACTGGTTCTCCTGGAAACGAAAAGGTAGACATCCTCGCAAAAGCAGCCTCCTCATCCAAATATAGAAATTATCAGCAACAAATCACCCCTGAGCTCTGCAAAAACCCAAATCAAAACTTACCTAATAAGTAAGGAACACCGTCTGGACATCAAATACAAAGGGGTCAGTCATAAGAGAATTATCCCCCCCCCTCCGACCTGTATAGCTGATTCCAGTGCAAAACATTTGCACCTGAATTCATCCTGAGTTTCTCTCCAGCCATGGAAAGTTTTAGTGCTACTTTTAACTCTTTAAAATTAACATTGCAGGCGATTATTTGTGCTTTTGTGGATCTTCTCAAACAGTGGACTATTTACTGTTTGACTGTGCCATGTTTGAATGGACAAAATTCGTACTCGAGTGTCACGTAAACAGTTGTAATATGGAACTTTCAAAGTCATTATACCATCTGTTTAGGAAATCCAGCTGCTACAAACAGTCCCTTAAATTCACCCACACCGAGCTCGATAGCTGCAGTCGCTTGAGTGCGGCCAGTATCCAGCATTCGGGAGATAGTAGGTTCGAACCCCACTGTCGGCAGCCTTGAACATGGTTTTCCGTGGTTTCCCATTTTCACACCAGGCAACTGCTGGGGCTGTACCTTAGTTAAGGCCACGGCCGCTTCCTTCCCACTCCTAGCCCTTCCTTGTCCCATCGTCGCCATAAGACCTATCTGTGTCGGTGCGACGTAAAGCAACTAGCAAAAATTCACCCACCACATCGTCAATAATTTAGTTTCCTAATTTTGCGTCAAGGATCAAGAGTTAATTAACTGATCAGATCTATAACCCTGATATACTCCTGTACAATAGGATTCAAACTGTTAGGATATTCAATAATTATAGGAAGGTCTACTTCATTTTTCCACATAGTCGTTTGCATGGTTTGGTAATCTTAGGTGCACACATAGTCAAAGTGTTCTATGTTATTTCACGCTTAATCTGTCAAATTTTAAGCTCTCAGCATTACCTCAGTATATAGACATGAATTTGAGTCGGACTTGCCATTCAAACTTTTTAAGATAGTTTTTTGTAGAATTATAGGATCTCTCACTATCCTGAAGGATAATGATCCCTAAACTGAATAGGCTTGGCCCATTTCGTTCATTGACATTTTTCAGGTGCCATTGTGTCATGTTACCTACGTAAGAGTTTCCATTCTTCCATCCAGAAATTATACAGGTTACAAAATGACTTGTGGTCAGCATAGCAGATGCTCTCAGCTATTATTCTTGGCTTTCTAGACCAAGACTGCTACCTCACTGTCAGATAAGTCCTCAATTCTTCTCACATAGGCTGAATGGGCTTCAAACTAGCCCTCAGATCAAGGTAAAATTCCATGACCTGGCTGGAATTTGAACCTGGGGCCACTAGGTAAGAGGCAGCTCAATCATGGGGAATTAATGTTCCGGTATCCGTATATGTTGATATAAATAGATTGCAACATTATCTTCAATCTATTGTACTTTCTCCCAATCCCTCTTTTTAATTAAAAGAATAACTATATGCATCTCTCTTCCTAGTATTCTTATGCTTCTGCACTTTTATTAATAAAAATGCTAACATCACTCACTACTTCATTTGCTATGGGTATGCGCATTTAGTATTATCTCAGTTATGGTGCTGAAAGAAATTAGTGGAAGAATTTTATTTGCTGGTCCATTGAATTGTAGAGCAGAGGGCATGAATTGTCTGCTCCTCAGTCTCTCTTCTGACTACTGCTGCTCCACAGGGAGGTGCTCTATGAATACCAACTATCACATTTCACAATTGAATGGATGCACACAAAAATGGGCTGACCATCAGGTTTGTGAAAATTGAGTTAGATGCTGCCACCTACTGTTAATGATATAAACTATGTTTACTGAAGTGGGTTACCATCAGGAAATTACCTATAAAGAAATATAAGGCTTCAAAGTTCTTGGGATATCTAGATCTTGATAGAATTGCAAAATCAGGCTAACTGATTTGGTAGCCCATGATACATGCCCGTTTTGGTACAATGTTAGTTCAAAATGGAGTCAAAAATACAGATATTATTTTCATTTTAATAATGCATTGCTTTAGAAGAGTATTCAATGCAATAAATTAATGTAAATTATGAAGTGTTACAGGAAAATTTCTTATTGGTCATGTGGTCCGTTTACAAACCACGTAAAGATGGCTTCTTCTTTTCAAGGTGATGATAATTTGTGAATATCATCAGAGTTCTACCATTGGAAGTTACAGAAAACATAAGAAGAATGTCAGAAACTGGGAAATGGGAAAGCAGAAGAGTAAAGTTTTAATATTCGATTTAGTGGTCTCCCGGCACCTACCTCATGATGACAACCAGCTATCATTTGAGGAACCTTTCCTCATTGGGCTGGATTGTGATCAAATGGCTGCATCTGAACATAATTTGCCCCACCTCCGTTGCAGTTATCAATAAAATGGTTAAAGTTGCTTGTCAGTGTTAAAAATAAAGTTACTTCTTTCAGATGAAAAGAAAAAATGTTCATTTTATCCTCCTAAAATTTATTTTTTCTAATAATGAAAAAGTCCCTCTTCTCCAGTTTAAGAAAATGATGCATAGTCTGTTTTTGCATACATCCATTCAATTGTAGGATGTGCATGCTTTTTCACTCTATTTAGTAAGTCTGTCCTAATTCATTAGGTTGATACATGGAAACTAAATTTCAGACTGTCTTGAGTTGTTTATGTAATGGGTATTTTTTTTAAATTATCTGCACATGCTAACCCATTTTGTGATTGTATGTTGCTTGTGCTAACAATTTGAGACGTTTTCCTCTTATGTTAATTAATGTTTAATTATTCACAGGGACTCTTTCCCCCACGAGCTTCTGATGAACACAGTACTTAGGTTTCTTGTGGATCAAACGCAAACTCCTAATTCCAAAGTGAAAGTCGCAGTCTTAACATTCCTGGCACAACTTGCATCCTGTATGGATCCAGCAGAGTTTAGTCCAGGTCCAAAGGATCCTACTCCAGCTGCACTTGCCAAGATCATCAGCTGGACTGGTGATTCAAGATCTATGGAGATTCGCAAAGCAGCTCAAACGGCTCTTATTGCACTCTTCAATCTAAGTACTCCAGCGTTCACCATGATTCTTACGGGCCTACCCTCGGAATATCAGGTCTGTACAAGCTCAAAATTTACTTACAGCACTTCATGTTTATTTCATGGAGCCATGGAACTTGCGCATTGTTGTTATGTAAGGCGATCGTTTGCAAAATTGCAATTGCGAAGTAGTCAAGGATGCAATTTTCCACCAAGAAAAACCATTCTCATCCGATTCATTGAAGTTGTGTTAGGTTCATGAATTCGTATTTAACCCTTTCAATGCTAGGTTTTTATGTATACGTCCTCCCTGTGTGCTGTTGTCCCCCCCCCCCCAAGAATATGCAATTATTGAAAAATACCTCTACTACTTATTTAACTGACATTTTAAGATAAGTTGAAATTAACTATAAATTTACAATGACTTTGATTATGATCATCATCAAAGTCTAAAAATGAACATTTCTACGGCACTGTTCAAAGTAAGGTATAACACACAACCCTCTATCATATAGTTGATACATATAACATTTTCTCAGCTTGTCATTAGCATTGTAAGTGCAAAAAACACACACATTTGTACCGTATCCTGTCTTAAATTCGGCCTAGCTCAGGGTAGAAGTACGTGGTATGTCCGGATGTGGGCAGTTAAAATCTCTACTTACTAAAATATATTAAAGTATATGGACAGCAAATACGTACATATGAGGGCAGATCAGAAAATAAGTTGCACTTCCCAGTTATGGCTATTTATTACACCACCTATACAACAGCAACACGACTATAACGACATACATTGTAACGTCACTTTTCCACAGTTTCCAAGACACTCCAAACATTTCTGCAAACGTACAACCAACTTCTCGATGCCGGATACATAGAAACTTCCTCCAGCGTTCTGCAACCACTCGGAGACAGCAGTCTTCACCTCCTCATTGGTCTGGAAACGTCGACCACCGAGCTCCGTTTTGAGCTTACCGAACAGAAGAAAGTCACATGGTGCTAGGTCGGGACTGTAGGGTGGATGTTGCCAGACCTCCCACTTGAAACGCTGCAGCAGTTCTCTCGTTTGGCGGGCCTTGTGAGGTGTTGCGTTATCGTGCAACAAAATCACACCGGCGCTTCTCTTTAATCGCTTTATGCAACCGGTGCAATCGGTTTGACAATATGACGACGTGTTGATCGTCATTCCTTTCGGCATGAATTCCATGTGCAGCAAACTCTCCATGTAAAAGAACATTGCCGCCATAACCTTACTGGCTGAAGATTGAACCTTGGCCTTCTTTTGTTGTGGTGATGAGGGGTGCACCCATTCCATTGATGTTCGCTTCGTTTTGGGGGTGAAGTTGTGGACCCATGTTTTGTCGCCTGTGACGATTCACCGCAGAAACCCGTTGCCGTCTGCGGTATAGCGTTGCAAAAATGCCATGGAGGATTGGAAACGTTGTCCCTTGTGCTCATCGGTGAGATGTGGGGCCCATCTTTGACACAGCTTACGATATCCAAAGTCCTTGTGAACAATGGCGAACACACTGCCATACGACATGTTCAGCTGCGCCACGATTTCTCTCAGTTTAATGCGCCAGTTCTGTCTAATGATCGCATTCACAACGTTGACCTTTGCACGGGTACTGGATGTTGCGGGCCTGCCTTCACGATGGTTGTCCATGATATCTGTGCGTCTGGCTTCGAATTGCTGGCACCACTTTACGATACCTTGCCGGGAAATGGTGCACTCCCCATACACAGCACTAATTTCACAATGAATGTCCGTGCAATTCTTCCGTTTGGCCCATAAGAATCGGATTGTCGCACGCACCTCATATTTGGAGTGAACGTCCAGTTGACGCGCCATTGCATTTGGCTGCTATTCACACAATACTAGACGAGACATCACAGCGACCTGCCTAACAGACGTGTGGATAGTGTCTGTCCCTTTCTCCGCTGTGCCCACGTTTGTGAAATAACAAGTATCAAATAAAGTGAAGAACTGGCCATTAAATTGGTCAAAGAAAGTGAAATTGACATTTTGAACAAACATTTTCAAAATATAAACTAGTAACAAACCCAAGAAACATGAAACCTGTTACGTGGAATATGATTGGGTTAAGTTAATTCATTATGTTGACTGCCTCGTTAATTCCCTAGTTCTTTGCCTGAAGGCTCGATCTACTGTAAAACCCGTTTATGAGATCCGAAAATAATATCCGATACACTAGTAACTGGCCTAATTTGCATATGTACATTCCGATCACACGGACACAAATATATATAAAACACTTCTTCAGGACTGTGTGTAAATTACCCATCAAAACAACAATGGGTCCATACCCATGAGCAAAGGATAAGGACAGAACCTCGCTTCCGCAAAATTAGCCATCGGGTGAAGGTCTCCCCATTACTCAACCAAGGACAACATCACAACAACAACAAAAAATTCACTGGACACAACAGTAAAACAACACAAGATAAATATACATAAATCACACCTGCAAAATAAAACACACACAAAATATGCACTGAAGTTGATAGAGGCGCCGGGATTCGATCCCCACACATCCAGGCTCCAGATTGCATGTGTCACATAGACACAACATTTGAGCATGACTCGACATGACAGGGGACATCAGCTGGCTAGCATCAAACATTTAAATAATTGAGGTTTGCGGTTGGCATTTCATGGAAATAACGGTATTCACTGCAAAGACTTTCACTCACTAAACTCGGCCCTCAGCCTACAGCTAACTTGGGGGTTTCTCCCTACCTAGGAAGCAGTTATCTCGTTAGGACTTGGCCGACCTTGTTGGTGCTCATAATGACACAAAATTCTCGCTGACAAATATAGCTCACAGCCCTCACATTTTCTCGCGTAAAAACAGGCTGGCTTATCAATACATATATATCATGGCTCCAAATAAAGCACCATGGCTTTCACAGCCTTTCTCTTACCATTTTAGCCCCATAAACATCTCACGGAAATTCTAGCCTCACATCTGTTTCCAACATTCATAGCTCTCCCATTACATCTTCTTGCAGCTGAAAATTCATGCGTCATGCATAGAAACATCCTGACCTTTGGCTTTCTCTAGTCTAATCTGTTTAATATCACGACACTGATGGCGCGCTGCCCATTAGGTATTACGAAGAATTTGCTAAACATCTGTATCAAATCAACTCATACTGGAATAAACTAATGCACACACCTATATCTAACCTATTCTGTCCCTTATTCCCATATAATTTGTATACAACACTTAGCTCGGGGCCTTAATCATGCATACAGCCCTGAACGTATTTAATTTTACTTAAACTGAGCAAAGCAAATGCAGCACTGGCTTACATTTAACAATTAATTAACTTATTTAAGAATGGCCTAAGCTAGTGCATCAAATATTACTTCACATGCTTATAGAATGAAAGGACTTAACTCTGCAGCCATCTCTCCATCAGCGACGAAATACATGACCGCTATGTCACGCGTGCCTTGCCCATGATGACGGCACACAACACAGGGATGAAGGTCCTCTTCTCGACTCCTGGATATACCATGGTTGTCATCTGCTTGATCCTCGTCGTGTCTGGAATTGTGTAGTTACTTCAGAACATCTACGCCACCGCTTAGCATGATCGTACACACAACTACAACCTTAGTGTTAGGGTACTATTGACTATAGTCTCCGCGCTGAGACGAGTCCCATCTGTGCGGCACTAATTAACGGGATCCAGCCCGGTTGTAATCAGTCCTTGACAGCGGTTATACCTTACACGGCTCGTACACGATAATACCCCGATCCTCGTACGGGTTATAAATATTTATAATACTTAATATCACCACTAGCTCTTGTGAGCTAACTCACAGTAATTGTACATTGGTCTGACAACAGTTTCACAAATAAATATCTCTAATAAGCTTGCGAATTATGCCATGCCGCAATTGGTGTTTCGAAACAGTGAGGTAATAAATAACACGAGACATTGAGTGCGCGACTGACTCGGTGAGCAAATGTCAAGTGAGGTACAAGGAGTCTGCGAAAGAGAATCAACTGAGAGAATGAGAATTGACTGAGAGAATGAGAGTGCTTCCTCACTTGCAGCAGAATATATAGCCTCAAGAGGACGCTGGCCTCTAGGGAACTCCCCGTTGAACAAACCGTTCTCCTTCGTAACAGCCCTCCAAATGTCAATGACTGTTGCTGTAAATATGCACCTCTCTCAATTCAGCGCAAGTAACTAATATTACTGACTCCTGACTCTCGATAATTCTGATCTTAATTATGTGTGATGTCAGATCTGTGGAATTTAGCCTGGTGGCGGATTTATTGATTTAAATTCAGATGATTCCAGCCCTGGGAAAAAGAAGTTTGTCAACCTGTGACCACTGTTTTGTAGATCCATTCGTTTAAATCTCGCCCCCTACAGGTTGCTGCGCTTGGGCTTGGTAGTATAGTAGGGGTTTACATGATTGAAATCACGGCTTGCTGCTCCATTACAACTTAAGGAATTTGTTCCTTCCAGAGCAATACAGGGTTCTCACAGCCTGTGGCACGGCCATCCAGGGTTCCTTCCTTCACTCCCCGCGACTCTATGGCGCGCTAAATAAAATTATGCCTCAGTGGTGTTATAATAAATAAATTGAAGAATATTATGATATGGTTCAGTATCATTCCACTTTTGAAGTCCACTGTTCGTAGAAATTGGGTAAACTGTTAAGACTTTCTTGTAATATTCATTAGTAACCTCCACAATAACGTGTACCAGAGCAGAACTGAACAAGCACAGAATGAAAGCTATTTTCTACAAACACTTGAATTGCGTGAACAGAAAGTACGAAGTATTGGAGTAAACTGACCATCAATCCAAGAAATTTTTTTTTTTTTTTTTTTTTCACTGTTCAGTTTCATCATTGCCAAGGCATCTCCTCTTTCCTAGCACAACCATTTTCTTTGTTGTGGTTGGAAGCACGGAAGATATATATTTTATATCTTTGCTAGGATACAGAATCCTAATGTAAATACGAGGGAAAGTGGACTCTCTCCTTAATAACTTCCCTGGACAGCTGGTGCAACATTTGGTCTGATCAGTCGCTGCATGTAAATTGATGGGTTTAGTACACGTGGCTCATCATCATGCAATGTATATTTACGGGTTTAGCATTGATTAGGTTAATAGTAGTGTCTAATATTGGCTTCAGTAGTGATATACATGACTTACAAATGTAACAAAAAAGAAGTAGCTGAATGGCAATTGATTGCTCAGATATACTTTCTATAGGTTGATATGAAGTAAAAAAATTAATAAATGTAGTGGTTCAATATGAACTAAAAAAATTTCTGTAAATACTACTTGGAATTTAAAATGTACACTTGACTTGGCCAAAAGGGAAGAAATCCATTGACGTAAGATTTGGAGACTTTGGTGGTATTTTATGGATCCTTTCATTTACGTATACTGATTGGCCAAAAGTTACGGGAAGGGGTGTCCCTTAAAAAATGTGACGTGTATGACCCCTGAGCATTGCGGCTAGCTTGGACGTAGCTGAGCAGTCTGTCACAGACACCAGTGTCGTGAAGGTGGCAACACATCGCGAGTTAACTGACTTTGAACTTGGGATGATCATCGGTGCACAGCACATGGGTCATAGCATTGCGGAGATTCCACGTAAATTTGGGTATCTTAGGTCAAAAGTGTCAAGGGTGGATCTTCAGTATCACTGAGAGAATGTTACCACACTCGTAAACCACCATACAGGAAGATGATAGGTGTTTAATGAACAGACATCGCGTCACTTCCGCAGAAGCATACTGGGTGCTCGACGGGCAACTGTGGGTCAGTTGAAAGTAGGGAGTCAGGAACCCATTTCTACCAGGACTGTAAGGAGGCAACTGCAACGCATAGGCTTCACCAGCTGACGACCAACTTGTATCCCTTTGTTGACACCTTGCATGCACGGACTCGCGAACATTGGCAATGGACCCTGGCGTGTGGTATGGGCCGTTGATTCCCGGTTCCATTTGTATTGAGCTGATGGACGCGTGAGACTGTGGCATATGTCCCATGAAGCTATGGATCCTGCGCGTCAGCAAGGTTGTGTCGAGGCGGGGGGGTGGCTCGTTTCTGGTCTGGGCGGCATTTTCATGGTCGCAATTAGGCCCCATTGTCTGACTGCAGGGAGCGCTGACAGGTGCACGTTATGTGGACATTCTTTCAGACCATCTGCATCCCTTTCTGGCTCTAGAGTACCCTGATCGAGATGCTGTGTTTCAACAGGACTATGCACCGTGTCACTGCCCTGTGATGGCACACAGGTGGTTGGAGGTGCACTCTAGTGAAGTTACGACCATGGATTGGCCCTCCAGATCTTCCAGTCTTAATCCAATCGAGCGTTTATGAGATGGTGTCGATGCTGGTGGCGGTCTCGAAAGCAAAAAAATGACAGAGGATCCGTCATGCTGACCACACGACACCTCTTAATCTGCAGGCCTTCGGGCTGAGCAGCGGTCGCTTGGTAGGCCATGGCCCTTCGAGGCTGTTGCGCCATGGAGTTTGGTTTGGTTTTGTCGATGCTGCTGTACTCTCCAACTACATAAGACCAATTGTGGATAGCATTGCAATATGTGTGGGTCCAGATCACTCCAGAACAATTCCAACACCTTGTAGAGTCGATACCTCGTCGTATCACTGCCATTTTGTGGGCTCGCGGAGGAGCAGCTCGTTACTAAGATCACATTCAGTGTCTTCCCATGACCTTTGGCCACTAAGTGTATAATATACATATACATTTCCATTTATTTAGAAACAACCTCCGGTATTTACAAGCTGCCATAAAAATAAGGCAAAACATATCACATTTTATCTATAGAATTCTATTAATTGAAGTAAACTCTAAAATACAAGGAAAATATGGTGAACAGTAATTAGTGCAGCATTTCAGTGCTGTAGGGGTGGTGTCTGAGGATCTTGACTTAGTGCAGTGAAATATCACACTGAAAGTCCAAAGAATCAACATTATCATAAAGTATCTGCAGTCTTGGAGCTATGTATGTTGAATGGATATCCAAATACGAAGGTAATTCCAAAAATAAGGTTTGGAATTTGAACCCTTGTATGCCCAACTTTTTTCCATTTCCAGTTACTTTCGTATTGAAAATGAAAATCCACAGCCTGTTTCCAGTCATACGACCGGGTCAGGAAATTGAATGAATGAAGCCCCCATCTAGCGGCGAGGGTAGGAATTGTATCGACTGCCAAGGCCTGTCGCACTACTTTCGTATTATAAAGTAACAAATACATACAGATACAGGTAACCAAACACACAAACATGGAATCAAACATAAGCATATTAACTACATTGTGACACACAATATAAACTCCTTACTGAAAACCGGAAAGCTCAAGAACTTCACAGATGAATTGATAGGCAAAATATTCTTCTGGTAGGGCTCCAAGAAATGAGATATTTAACAGAAGATCCGTTTGAATCTCAAGGTTTTAGAGTATACAATGGGAAGCCAGGCCAAAGAGTCTTGAAACATTGCCCGCAATTTGGTACAGGATTAATAGTAAATTTGAAAATAATAGATTCCCTAATTGATTTTAAAGCCATCTCACCGAGAGTTGCAATTCTAACTTTACAAATTACAAACAAACTTTACACTATCATAAATGCTCATGTCCCTGCCAATGAAAAAAAAATCTCCTAACTATAAACTCTGCAAGAATTCAATAATTTCTGGGATCTCCTTGATCAGACAATGGATAGAATAAATATGAATAAAATCAAGACCCTTACAGGGGACTTGAATGCTCAACTGGGTAACAGAAAGTAGTATTGAGATGTAGGAGGAAAGTGGGCTCCTCATAAATATAGTAACATAAATGGCCAGAAACTCGTAGAAATTTGCAGAACCTATGGACCTCCAAATCTACATATTTTAACATGATGAGTGCTATGCCCGCCTATGGACGGGCTGACGCGGCTGGTCCAGCACTGCTACACCTGTCTATAGACGGTGCGCGAGAATTTTAATTTTTTTGAGTTTCCCAGTTCACTTTCGAGTGCCAATTTGATATCTGACATGTTCTGCCATCTGTTGGGCATTATGTAGAACTAATTGATCAGAGATTACAGCTTCGGGAAGTAACTTGCAGAGCTTTTTGCAGATGTCTGTGAAGTTTATCTGTGATGTAAACAAACATGGCGGAACAACAATCTGGTTGCTCTTGCAGCGATGTTATTTCAGATCACAGAATCTTTCCGTTATTAACCACAGCAGAAAGTTATGATGGAGATGATGATTTTAATCAATTGTTAAACGATTTTGAAACTGAGAGTGATAGAGTGGCGAAAATATTGTATGTGAGAGAGAGAGAGAGAGAGAGAGAGAGAGAGAGAGAGAGAGAGAGAGAACAGAGCCTCCTTCTAAACGAAAGAAGAAAAACACAGCGAGTACAAAAGCTATTTTGTCACTATTTTTGTGGCGGACAGATTACTTTTCTCCACCCAACTTTTAAGTAACTGTGACAGGCTCTGAGGGCCAAGTAGTGTTTGATGACAACCCGAAAATCATTGAATTTTGAAAAACTTTTGTTCCAGTAGAGTTGGTGGGTGCAGATAGTTGAACAAATCAGCATCACAAATAACCAGTACAAAACATTTAACTATCACCACATTTCAGGTTTAGAAATGTTGCAATACATGTATTGGTTGCCTACAGATTTTAGAAAATATTATTTTGGGCTATTTATTTTGTATAAAGATAGTGCATACATGGGCACAGAAGAGTACTTTTGTTTTCTCTCAAAATAATATTGAACATAAGTGTAGGATTTTCCATTTGCTTTTAGATTTATAAAGAACCAACATTTATAAACATTTTAAGCTAATCACCCCACTGATAAGTTAAAAATTGAGGCTTCTAGAAGTTTTTTACATACAAATTAAAAAACTCGGCACTGAGGTACCAAACAGTCAATTGGTAATTCAGCACTTAAAAGGTTAAAAGAAAACCACACAAACTTAAAACTTGGAAACATCCCGATTGGACAAAAGAGGAATGGCAGCTAGACCACGTATGTATGGACAAATTCTTTCACAAGGAAATCCACAGTGTCCATGTTCTAGGAGGAATGGGCACTGCTTTGGATCATTACTTAATTAAAATCAAGATTAAATTTACTCCATTAAGAAGAATAAGACAAAATAGAATTGGAGAGAAAAGGACATACGACCCTCATCAGTTAATCCAGAATTCCCAGTATAGGCAAAGAACAGGAGCTACAAGATAACAGACAATTTAGATGACCTAATACCAATTCTTCAGTCTAGCCAAGGCGAATGAAGAGAACAGACGTGTTGTGCGAAGTGTGCCGGGTGAGTGGAGTAGGAGTGTGGAGCGGGCAGGACGAGTTGAGTGCTACAAGGAAGATTATCAGCGTTGAACAATATACTGTAGGGCCGTTATTGGTAGATGGCAGGGAAACAAGAAGAATGCTGCAGCCAAAAGTAGTGAAGTTAGCGTAGGGAGGAGACTGAAAGGCGAGATGCAGATGGTGGCAGCGGGTGTCACTGTCCTGCTGGTTATTGGGGGTGTGGAAGTAAACTCAGGCCCACAAGGCAGTGGCAACATGAATTGGGAGGACGTTGAAGTAATAAGGAAAGTGGTTAAGGAGGTAGCAGGGGAACTGTCTGTCTGAGCAGCTAAAATGGATGATACAAAAGCAAGTTAAGGAGCATGAAACGGCGAGACGGTGGATCCAGGAAAACACTAATGAGGTCAAAGGTAAAATGGAAAAAAGTGAGAGAGATGTAGTTTTTCTAAAGGAAAAAAAAATATATGGAAAAGGAGTTAACGAATTTGAAGAAAGAAGTTGAAGTCTACAGACAGGACAGCATGAAGAAAGCTATCTTTATTTATGGAGTTCAAGAAGAGAAGGTGGAGACTAAAGTGAACATAATATACAAGGTGGTGGATGTAATACACAAAAAAAAACAACTGAAAATCATCTTCAGTGAGCTCAGTATAGATGACGTGAAGATAATAGGTCGGCTGAGGGGGTGCAGACCATTTAAGGTCACGTTGCTATCTTCACTGATGGCAGATGTAGTAATCAGAAACGCCGGAAACCTGCAGAAGGAAAAAATGTGGATTAATAGAGACTGGGGAAGAGAAGGAAATAGAAATTTCAAAATATTGAAGAAGCACATGATCAGGGCAAGAATGCAAGGGTTGAGAGCTCATATTAGGAGCCAAGTGCTGGTGGTGTCCAATGGAAGCTGGACTCAAAAGTGGGGAGTGTCAAAACTTTTGTCTCTGGAGGACGATTTAAATAAGAATAAAACTTGTAGGGCCGGCGAGGGCAAGCTTGAGGAGGGCCTGATGCAGGAAACAGTGATAGGGAAGAGAGTGGAAGAAAGACAGGCAATAGAAAGCAGCGCTGGAGAAGATGGACATGGTGGAAAGAAAAGATCAAATGGAAGCAGTGAGCTGTGTGACCTTGGGAGGGCAGCGAGATCGGAGACCAATGAGGTGATTGTAAGAGAAATCTCTGAAGTGCTGAGGAAGAGAAAAACACAAGAAATGGCAAGTGGACACATGCATAGTGGAAATAATGATTTGACGGAACAAGCAGAAATAAGAGGAACTGTGACTAAAGGGAGAAGCATGAGTTTAAAGGAACTATGAGGCAAGAAGGGTAAGGATGAAGGCATATTCACAAGCAGCAAAAAGTCAAGTAGTATTGGTAAGCTAGGTAATAATGAAAAGAGATACGAGGAGGTGATTTAGTGTGTGTTTTAATTGTATCAGAGCTAAGAGTGAGGAAGTCATTTCATGTGGAATTTGGAGTGGTGTAATTGGATTGTTATGCATAAGGGGTAGATTTGGTGATATGTGAGAGTGATTATGGTAAATGGTGGTGAGTGTATGTTTGTTGTATATGTTTAGAGAGATGATGAACGTGATTATGAAGGGTATATGTTTGGTAAGAGATAATTGTATTTGAAATGTCTAGTGTTTTGTATAGGAGTTGGATGATAATTTGAAATATGGAGATTATATGTCTGATTGGTAAGAGAGATAGTGATGAGGTGACTGAGAGGAATTGCAGGGGAGTGCGGGATATGTCTGATCGTTATATAATGGTGATATAACAAGAGATATGAGAAACGTTGGATTGTGAAGAGAGGTAGTGATGAGGTGAAGTTATTTTGGCTGATGATGGGTAGTTACAGTGGTGACAAGTGGGAAAAGTAAATATTGTTATTTATAGCATGTATAATGTATGGAGTGAAGCAGTATGGCACACTATTGCAGTGGGTTTATTTAATATCTTGGCTGAATCAGCAGACTGGTAGTAGGTCAGCGAGTTGTGAGGTAGAATGTACCAAATTTGTAAAGTTCGCGAGATTCAGCCGGAAGAGAGGAGGAGGTTGCTAAACCTCCATGTAATGAGTTGCCATTTCTGTTATCGTTAGCAGCCTAGCGATTCCATGGCAACCGCCATTTTTATGATACTCACCAGTCTCCATCGCACAGTGATCACGGAGGGGAGGTCCTGCTTGTCATGATGCAGTTATCCCTTTGTTAATCTTCATTTCCCAGCCAGCAGTCAGCACTGCCGGGGGGAGCAACTATCCCTTTATACCAATTTACTACTACCTTCATGAGTAGCCTCGTGAATGTTTGGCAAATCCTCAGGCACTGCAGGGGGAGCAATTACCTCTCCACACCAAACCCCTACCATATTCGCGAGCAGCCTCGTGGATCTCTGGTAACCGTTGAATAGTGAGTGAATACCATAACCCTCCGCGCAGTGATCACTGTGGGGAGGGCCCACTAGTCCATTAACTTACCTGTTAGTTAATTTAATTTGTGTTTTGGTTATTCGAGTACTCCTATCTTTTATTATGCTTATTACTGTCACAGTATTATTTTATCTAGAGTATTGTTGAAGATGTTCGCCTAGGTTGGGCAACGTTATTTCTCTCCATTAAGAATCATTAAGGTAGGAAATACTGTAGATCCAGAGGGAAATGATAATTATAATAAATAATAATACCAATTTTTAAACAGAGTGCAGAAGATCTAGCTCCATTAAATCCAAGGAAAAGACATGCCTGGTGAACCTCTGATTGTGATAAAATGCATGAAAAAAGACATCAAGCTTGGTTGAAATTTCAAGCCCACAAAACAGAAGAAAACGCCACTAATCTCAAGAATATCAGAAAAGAATTCACCCAAACTATTACAAGAATTAAGAGAAAATATCAAAAATATTTAATAAACCCTATTGAGGAAAATTATTGCAAAACCAATTCTAGAGATTATCACAAAGCCTTTGTTAAACAATTGCAAAAATACAACCCCCCCGAACATTATTGTTCAAAAACAAAGATGGAAAAATAGCGCATAACAATAAGGAAAATGCAGAAATCATGGCAGAAGCATTTAACAAGCTCTTGAACAGTGATGAACCTGAAAAGCTCTTACTAATTACACACACCCTAATAAAAACTAAACCAGAAAACATAAACCCACCTACGGCAAAATAAGTTGAAACACTGCTTAAGGAAATGAACTACAAAGCATGTGTAGAAGACCGGGTTTTTGCGGAAATATGGAAATACGCTGGAAGTGCGACTGAGGCATCCCTCCATGTGATATTACAAAAGATTTGGATATCAGAAAAATTCCCAGAACAATGGACAACAGCTATAATTAATCCAGTTCATAAGAAAGGTGAAAGAAGTAATCCAGACAACTATAGAGGTATTTCTATCCTTGACTGCACGTATAAGATTTTCTCTAAGATAATATATAATCTGATTAAAGAACAACTTTATCAAGAGTTAGGTGAATACCAGGGAGGCTTCAGACCTTGGAGAGGCTGCTCTGAACAAAATAACTTTGAAGCTAGTCATGGCATATTACAGAAAATGAAACAAGCCCCTTTCAATGACGTTGATAGATTTCAAAAAAGCTTATGACTCCATCCACACACAGACTATCATTATTAAAAATTTTAAGACATTTTGGACTTCACCCAAAGCTAATCAGATTGATTGAACTTTAACTAAGAAAATTTATAAAATTAAGTTCAGAGGAGAACTTTCTGAACCATTCTTAGTAACAACTGGTTTAAGACAGGGTGGCGGATTGTCACCCCTTCTTTTTAACTGTGCATTACAGTACGTTATGAGGGAATGGTACAAGAACAACTCAAAATTTAAAAATTGGAACCCAGAAGGATAACATGCATTTGAGCTGTCTAGGATTTGCTGATGATCTAGCTCTTCTGGTCAATGATATTCAGGAAACAAAACAACAAATAAAATCCTTATAGGAATTAGCTCAAAATATTGGTTTGAAAAATTCATTTGAAAAAAACAGAAATTATGCTATCTCAACTTCCGCTTGCTAACAAAATTTAGCTGGGAGACCAAGAATAAAATATTGTAGGAAAATGTAAAGATTTAGTTGAAATAATTACATATAACCTGAATGAGAAACCAGCTTGCCAAAATAGAATAAATGAACTGGTTACCAAGAATACATATAATAAAAAGTGTCTCTGAATAGCAACCAGATTGAAACACTACAAAACAGTAACCCAGCCACAAATTATATATGCATGTTAAGCATTATTCAAAACAACAAACACAGTTGCAATAGATAGAGTACTCAAGTTAGAACGGAGAATAGTGAGAACCTGTTTAAATAAAAATCATCAAGTAAACAGAGTCTGGAGACTAGCTTCCAATAAAACAGTTTCTAAGGAAATAGAACCTGTGACTAGCACTGTATAAAAGAAACAAATATCATTCTTAGGGCATCTAATACGGTCACCAGAAAATTGAATCAGTAGAAAAATAATAGAAAAATTACGGAAGAGTAAGAGTAAAAATAATATTAGATGGATCACAGGACTTAAGGACGATGTGAGAGAATTATATATTACGAATTACATATTCAAAATACAAAACAAATACATTCAAGATATTGAGAGATAAAAACACTAGACTACAGACAAAAATCAACAAGCAGAGAATAGGAAGAGTGATTCCAGAAGCGAAAGAAACTTATGTTCAGAAAGGATGAAACAGTACTGGGCTGACAAAAAGAAGAAAACCTCCATAAACATGACTAATGTAGTCCTATGTGGGCTAAAAAATTAAAATAATAAATAAAGTAACATAAGAAGCCTCAAGAGTGATGTAATAACTATCCCATTGGTCGGTTGTGAAATAACAGCCGCCCCAAAACTGGGGCAGTGGGCACAGGAGTGTAAAAAAAAAAATAGAGCTACTGGTCATTAATTTAAATTTAGATTAAAGAAAATGATGGTTTATTTTCGGGACAGTAAACCTCCAAACACAAGATTATTCACATCAGATTCGTGATAACTGACAGCAGTTTACAAAAATATATCAAAAGTAATTTTATTTATGTGCTTCTATGAATGGAAACTTCCAAGCAGTTCACGTGAGATCCCACATCGCACTTTCTACGGTTCTTAAGTGTTTCTGTGACATTTAGCTCATCAGATTTTGTTGCACTTGAAACTATGATATGTGCAGCAAAGTCCACACGTCCTTTATCAGGTACACAATGTTCAGTGATTTTCAAAGGCCTATTGCATATCTGGTTTGTTTCAGCTTACAGTTCATCACTAGAAATATCATCATCAATTTCTAATTCATGCCAATTGTTTTGAGAATCAGAACTTTTAAGACTGACTACAACTGGCTGGACTTGAATGCCTTGAGGAAGCCGATTCTCTGCCCCCTCCCCCAATATTCTTTTTCAGTTTCTATGACGAGTTATATACAAATTTATTTCCAGAGTTCAGGTGTTCTGAAACAAAAGGTTTCTTGGCATAGGTCTCTTTGTCACATTTATGCTATTCCCTTCTCTTTAGCATTTGCTTGATTTACTTCCCCCCCGCCCCGCAAAGGCCCAAATCAATTCTATATCGTTCATTTCACAGCAAGCTATAGGCAGCCTGACTATGCCTATACCTATGCCAAGAAACATTTCATCCCATAATGCCTGAGCTCTGGAAAAATGTATAAAACATGCCATAAAAATTGAAAAAGATTAGGGGGTGGGGGCGATCCTTCCTGAAGAGATTCAAGTCTAGCCAGTTATAGCCAGTCTTGGAAGTATGATTCTGAAAGCGATTGGCATGAATTAGAAATTGATGATATTTTTAGTGATGAACTGTAAATTGACTCAGACCAATGTATATATTGTAAATAGTTAGATATATGCAAATAAAAACTTTTAAAAAGAAGCAAAGCAAAACCGACAAAAATTAAAGCATTTAAAAAGCTGCCATTGGAAGTCCAAAGTTCACGTTGGAAAAGCTGATGGGAAATGTTTTTCATAACCTCTTAATACTATTTGTTTGAATGCTAATCAAAGGTAATTACTAAATACTGGAGAAAAATTTTAAGCAAACAGTGAAGCAAGTGTTACTGTATTTACAACTTGTAATCAGTAGATTCAACTCCAAATGAGGTGTGGTATGGTGCAGTGTCCCATGCCATAGCAGCAACTTCGCAGGGCTTTCCCTGCAGCAGTCAACTACTGATCTGTCATTCTACCCAATGCAAATACAAACTGATACCAAAAAAGGAAATTCATTTGTATTTCACATAACTATTGGACCAAGGTGACCAAGAATACAAATCCATCCCAAGCTGAGGAAAAGTTACGTTACAAAAGTGATAACATTTCTTCTTGAAAATATAAAACTCTGAAATTGATAACAATGATTAAAACATCCCAATATATGTTAAAATTTGGATTTCATCAGAAACAATGTCTTAAACGTTGACGTATGGTTGAAACAAGTTTTAAAATGGGCACTTTTTGTGTTGCACCTGCAATATTAAAAACAAAATTTCAAAATTCCAAACCTACATGACTTAACATGAAATGGAACGAGGAAAACAATAGTCTTATTGGATTTTCTGTGGGCCTATTGGGTTATTTCATAAACAACATTCAAACTCAAGTAACACGTAATATTTTGATTGACAGTAGATAAGAAGTGAAACTGTAAAGAATAAATATTCTCTTGTACATAATTATGTAAGAAATCAGGTAAGGTACTTGGACACACTCACTCACTCACTCACTCACTCACTCACTCTCTCTCTCTCTCTCTCTCTCTCTCTCTCTCTCTCTCTCTCTCTCTCAGAAGTAGTAGTGTTTGTACTTTTAGCAGCATCTAGCAGATGTCAGTACGAGTATTAAGAACATTGTTGCTTTCAATTATATTTGTGTCATTTCCTTTAAGATGCTCATGAGTTTTTTTTAAATAACCCCATTCATTATTCATAGGTAATTAGCTCATCTTCTTTTAACGCAGGAAGCAGCAGCAAGTTTAGTGCAGAATCATCTAAGACGCAGTAGCAGTGGTAGTTCACCCCCTTCGCCATCGCAAACAACGGCTTCACCTCGATTACAGTCCCCTGGCACACCCCAGCCTCGTACTGCTGTGATGGACTTGGATGATGATCTTAATCCTGAAGAGGTGTACAGGTAAAACTTTAATAAGAAGGGAATTTAAATCGATAATAAATTGACAGTAAAATAAAACTCGCTGTGTGTCAGTAATTCAGCAATCCTAGTGAAATTTGTAAATAAGTAAATAATTACAATTTCAGTAAAACAGTTATGTGACATAACATTTGTATGATTAGATTTATAAATAATAGTATTATATAGCATTTTCTTTTACTTAATTATGTGAGAAATTTGTTACGATACTTGTGGATTATTATTATTATTATTATTATTATTATTATTATTATTATTATTATTATTATTATTATTATTATTATCTATCTTCTCGGAGGGAGCTTTATAGTATAAGTTCACCATCTATATATTAAAAACGTTTCTTAAAAACAGCTTTGTCCAGTCCGTCCGTCTGTTCTACTAGACTGATTTGCTACATTTTTGTTTTATTCTCTCAGGAATTACCTGCCGGAGAATCATCAAGTATTTGCATTCAGGAAATAGTGGGTTTGAATCCCATTTGGCAACGTTGAAGGTGGTGTCCCATGGTTTCTTATTTTCACACCAGGCAAATGCTGGGGCTTTACCTTAAGGCTATGGTTGCTTCCTTCTCATTCCTAGCCCTTTCTTATCCCATTGTCTCCATAAGACCCATCTGTATTGGTGCACCATAAAACAAATCTAAAAAACTTAAAATGTCAATCAATGTCACAATAAAGAAATCTACAGAAGTTCCCTTCACACATAATTAATGGGGAAAGAAATCTAGAAAGTAAACTTTTTGAACATTATTCTATGGTATCATCTTTCCTAATTTGTTCTGTTCTTTAAAATTTGTGTCCCTGCATAGTTCTCTTAGACTAGAAAAATGACAGGCTGATTTTAGGACACTTTGTAGTGAATTTTGTCAGTTTAACCTGTTGTAAGAGCTTAGAAGTGTTTCCTTGTTGACCCCGTTACACAGAAAGGGACCCAAAGTCGGCAATGGACATTTTACAGCAGAGGTAACAAAAGTGTCTGTGGTGTAAAAATTGAATTTCTTTGTTTTGACTTTGTGAGTTACCTATGGGTCTTTTTTAACAAACTAAGTTACACTGCAGCTCGAATATTCACCACTCAACGTCATGAAAACTTTGTACTATTAGTAAGAAAATTAGTGAAAGCTGTAATTGGATTTTTCTCAAAATGCTGTTGTCTTAATAGTAACAGTCAATAGTGAATATCTTCTGAAGTATTGCACCTAGAAGCATGAACTCTGTTCTTAAATCACTCGGTATCTTATGCCAATTTTAGATCCACAGAAATCTCAGAAATGTAATATCTGACTTTAAGTCCCTTTCTGTGCAATGGGTCACATATTAAGCAAACAAGAAATCTCTATGATGATGTGTTCCTTTCCTTTGATTGTGCTTGTACATGGAGACTTCAGAACTTTCCTCTGGTCATGTTTTGTGTCTGTATGGAACCACTCTCCACTTATCTTCAGACATGGATTTGTAATGTTTCAAGTTCCACTTGACAGCAACAAATAATATATTAGTTTTAAACTTCCCAATTTTTAATTATTTTCTTTTATCATAAAGACTCATTCTTGACTTCTCTTTCTTAAACAGGTCATTACGGCGTACTACAGCTGAGATCCAAAACTATTCATTTGGTGAACTGAATTCTGGTAAACTTCTAGACCGTGACCGGGACACGACGTCCCAGGATTCGGGTATTAGCCAGATGTCCTCAGGTCCAGGGGACAAGGTGGACGGTCTGGAGGAACAGTTTGAAGCTATGAGCGTTACACGGACAAATTCGGTGAGTTAAGAGAGGAAAATGTCTGTTTAAATTATAGATATTATCTTTAAAGCTGCTTTTTAATGAAAAATAGGCATAAGTAATAACTTTAATGGCCTGACTCCTTGGCTGATTGGTCAACAGTGAGGCCTTCAGTTCATATGGTCCTGAGTTTGATTCCCGGCCGAGTTGGGGATTTTAATTGCCTGTGATTGTTTCTTCTCGCTCAGGGACTAGTTATTTGTATTTGTCCCAACACTCTCTTCTTCATATTCAAACAACACACCACACTACCAACCAGCACAGAAATACACAATAGTGATTACATCCCTCCACATAAGGTTGGCATCCGGCCTAAACAGGGCCAAGTCCGCATGTGCGCCCCAATTAGCACCCGCAATCCTACAAGGTGTGAGAAAAGTGGTAGTGATAGAAGGAGAAGAAATAACTAATGCAGCCATATAGCCATATACGAGGGTTGGAGCAGCTTTAATAGTGGCAACTATTTAATTACAACTGATAGAAAAGAGATGCATGTTACCAAGCTTTACTGTCCTACGTGAATTTGCAAGCTCTCTCGTCGACATTCAAAGGCGATGTCGGAGTTGATTAGTAATACCCATTGACTGCTGTTCTCTGAAAGAAAATTAAAAATGAAAGAGGATAACACTTTTCGTTCGTAATAAATACGTAAATAACATGGCCGATAGCAGTTGTTAACTAGTTAGAAATAAAGGCTAAGTAAAGGCTCACTTAATTTTAGTACTCTACACGGACATTAAGTGAGAATGCGATACACCTCAAGATATGGCAGAGTGCATCACTGATTTCTGAGGTTAGATTATATTTTCTTGGGCTAGTTAAATTTTGGAAAGGCTATTCCCATGTAAATTTTTAGCGAGAAGGTTATCATTTCTCTACATGCGTTTCAAAAATGTTTTCGTGATACATATACGGTTAGGTTAGGTGATGCCGTTTGAAGAAGGAAACCTGAAATATTTGCCACAAAAGCCCCTAGAGTGATATCATTATTTCTCTGAATCCAAGACTGTGTTTTTTCTTCTCAGAATTTCATGCAAAAAAATCAAGGGTTGTCTTGCAGTAAGTTAATGGATATCACTGGCAACTACCGTGGTAACCACGCTGCTTCTTTTCATCCCCGCACGCGCGCGCGCACACACCAAACTCGTTGATAATAGACGACCGCCTCTTTATTATATATCGCTAGCCGTGGCAACCGGTTGTACAGTACCTGTGTGTAACATCACTGGATCTCGGGATACAGTGAAGAGAAAATGACTTTCTATTAGCCTCTACAAAAACGTTTCTCAAATCTACAGAATGGCATCAAAATATGCAAGCCTTCGAATAACTCTGCCACGGCTACTCAGTGGCAGATAGTTGTACGGTATTGTAAAGATACGTAGAAGAGGTATTGCTGGGAAATTTTCAATGGGTTCTCGTCGATATTATGATGTTGATTTTAAGTTAATGGTTATTAAACACTGGAAAGTGTAGAATAATTGTGCTGCTGCAAGAAAATATGGCATAGGCCTAATTAGTGCCAATATTTGGCATTAGCATGAAGACAAAGATAGCTAAAAATGTACTCGACAAAAAATGCATTCAGTGCTGCGCAACAAGGACACTTCAAAGGAGTCGAAGATGAAATTGTTAGGTATGTGCACAAAAAACGCAAGGGCGGAATGGACACACCGCGGCACAATAAACTCGTTGATTGACCTTCAACGTCCGTGATTAGGCCTATAAATCGCTAGCCGCTGAAGTTGGCTGAACCTGGCAGGCAAGACGTGCGTGTAGCGGTAGCCGGTTGTATCCCGACGCTGAATAAAAGTAACAGTTTTATAGAGAGCAAGAAATTTTCCTGATGGATGTTTAGAATAGGTACTGTATTGCTGGCAAATTTTAAACAGGTTCTCTTCGATATTATGATGCCAATTTTAAGTTAATGGTCATTGAACCCACAGAAATACAGACTAATTGTGCAGCCAAAAAAAAAAAAAAAAAAGCCATAACAAAAGCCAATGTTCGGCGTCTAAATATAGTCTAAAAATGCGTACTGTACAGTACAACGAAGGCATTCATATGATTTTAGAAAGCCCTTTTTAGCCCGATTTAAATTTTATGAAGGAAAAAGTGGGGGTCGCCTTGAATTCGGAGAAATACGGTACTGTAATTTTTCAGAATGAAATTAAACATACGTTTTCACGCAGTATCAGATTTCAAAAAATAACAAACAAGTAAGCCGTAGTGTTGATATCATCCGCAGAAGCTTAAGTTTTGAACAAACTGATTGCCATTTCATACCACTTTTAATGTTTATGGTGGGTTTTCCGACTTTTATACAAAAATCAGAGCGACAATCCCCTATAGCGAGTACATTTTTCGCTGTTATGAATTCTCGCTATAAGAGACTTCTACTGTATATTATTTCATTGTACTCATTCACAGAAACTATGTGATTATTCCACAGCAAGAATCATAGATGGCAGACAGTTTTCTTATAATGATTCCTTCGGTTTTTGTGTTCCATTCTAGTACACTTATTGATATTGGGAAACTATACTATATAGCCTCCCGTCATTTTTTGTCTCTACATCACACCATTTATTTGTTATACTCTAAATGTTATTGTTGAAATATCTGATGCCAACTTCCTTGAAATCATGAAGTGTCAATTGATTTAAAATCTTACAGGTTCCACCTGACCCCAAAACTAGTTCTGTAATTAAAGATGTGTTGTAAAAAACATCAGACAACATTGTATTGGTATTGAAAAAGGTGAAACCTATAAAATTTTAAATTAGCTGTTATCTCAGTTCAATACGGGCAAATCAAAATGAAGTTCCTTATGTTAAATATATAAAATCTTGTAGTATGACAAAAATGATCCGCCATTTTCTAGCTATTTTGTAGAAGACGACATTACTATGGCCTTCTTTGCTAAACCCCTACACATGCACTATGGAATTGTATTGTAAATTTGAGCTTGGTGTTATGGAGAATATCCTAGTTCAGATGTACTTCTTACCCTAGAAACCAGTTAATCCAGAAGAGATGAAATACACTTCGTACTATAGAAATGGCAGCTGGGTGAGAATGAGAGGGATTGGTATTGATATGCAAGTTACTCAGGTGGCACAATTTCAAAGGACTTCCTATAATAGAAAAGCTTCGATAGAGTTTGGAGTGAAGTGACTGGATGTGCACATTGGAATTTAGCTTAATTAATATGATTTATGATGCAACAAAACCCATGTTGATTAATTATGTTAAAATTTAACACAGAGATAGGTTGTTTAGAGATTGCTGTCTGTGTCAGTATTTCATGGGCTAATTATTGATTTTTGAAGAAAGGTAAAAGTGTGTAATTTTCTTTCAGAAATTACTATGCTGCTTGTTTTCAGTGCTGGAAGACCATCAGGTGAAGATTCCCATCTCTCCCAAACCACTCCCTAGCCTAGTGAACTTTTAATTGTTTTGGACTAGTTGATGTACTTGGAACTTTAATGTGGTTTTTCAGTTCTTACCCTAATAACGGGTAAGCGGGCCGTCAACTTAACAGGTAGCTCTTTGGCCATAGAAATGAAGTATAGACTCGTGAAGGAATGTTTAGGAAGTATGTATCGTACACACTACGAATGGGAAGGAGAGTGTTTGAAAATGTCTGGTGCAGGGGCAACAGCAACGCAATGGGGACCCAGAGAGAGACCCGCGTCCCACCTCCGATGGACAACCGCTACGACACCCCATTTATTCGCAAAATAAAGAAATACAGTACATAATATGTACAGCACTCGGTACAATATTTTTTTTTTTTTTTTTTTTTTTTTTTTTTTTTTTTTTTTTTTTTTTTTTTTTCGTGGGCAAATATAGTCCATGATATCTTGATCACTTTCAAATAAAGAAAAGTTCTTCTTGAGGTTAGTAAAAGTAATTAAAAAACAGTCTTCAAATAATTCTTTCTTCTCGGTAATAAGAGTCAAGAGTATTAGTACAAAAACATATTGCAAACATGATACGAAGAAACAAGGAAACATGAATCATAAATCACAACGAAACAAATTATAATGTGGTAGAGTTAGAATACAAATATTAAATACGTAAATTAACTGATACTGGAAGTTCTTGAGGTAGATAGTCTTAAAATAGAGGAAGTAATACATGAAAATAGTTGAAATGTGAATTACGAGAGGAATAAAATAATGTGAAAATGGGAGGAGGTAAAACACTACACTTCACAGCACTGCACTGTATGTTGAGGGCAGTCATGGCGCCATTGTCGGTGTGTGGCGGAGACAGGTGCCACCGCAGCCAGGAGCAATGAACTCAAGCAATATCTTACAGGGCCTGTTCTGATGTTGGTTGCGATGTGGAGGGGTGAGTGGAAGTTAAGGAGTGGCAAGGGGGAAGAGGTAGGCAGTTTGAGGGGTTAGATTGTTGTTTAGGATAGAGGTAGCGAGAGGAGTCAATGTAATTGCTTCTTTTATGATGGGATTATTATCTAAGTTACCGTTGGTGTGATATTTGAGGCGTAAGGAATGGAGATGAGTGAGGACTTGGGGGAAATTTTAGTAAGGTAGAAAGTTAGCGGAGGGGGTATCGAGAGGAAGGCGATAGGCAGTTCCGATAGCTTGACTGTCAAGTCGTGAAAGTCAAGCATAGTCCATGGGATAAGCTGATATCCAGGTCAAGGAGGCATAAGTAAGTCAGGGGCAGATGAAGGATTTATAAAGAAGAACAATGTCATGAGGTTTCAGTCCCCATGAGGAACCGGTGAGGGATCAAAGAGCTCGGAAATGGTCAAGGGCTTTACGATGAATGGAAGCTAAATGTGTCCATTTAAAATTATTTTGAAACTGATATCCAAGGTATGTTCGTATTTTAGTTTCAACAAGGGGAATATTATACATGGTTAGCTGGAGTCTATTACTGAGGGAACGAATGTGGGATATTTTACAGAATGTTACATATTGTGTTTTAATAGGGGTAACAGATAGGTGCCAGGAATTGAGCCATGTTTCAAGTGTATTGAGGTACGTTTGGAGTTTATTGGAAAGAGAGGTGAAGGTGGGTCCAAGAGCAAGAACAGCTAGATCGTCTGCATATTGATAAAATTTACAGGGGGGCGGGAGTGGAATGGGGAATGTCATAGGTGAAGAGGACATAACGCAATAGGGAAATTGGAGAACCTTGACCTACACTGGAAGTAATGCGAAATCTATATCAGTGAGTGCCATGAATAGATACTGTAGTGGTTCTACATTTCAGGTATTTGAATAATAGACGTAGAATGGTAGTGGGTAAAGGCAAGTGTGAAAGTTTGTAAACAAGACCTTCATGCTAGACTGTATCGAAGGCCTTGTTTACATCAAGGTAGACTAAGACAGCAGAACAGTGAGTGTGAGGATCGGTGTCCAGATCGGAAGTGATGTGGAATAGCTGATCATGTGTGGAGAAATGAGCTCGAAAGCCAACTTGGGAGTTAGGTAGGAGATGAAGGGATTGTAAGTAACGGGACGTTCTCTGACATAAAATGCCTTTGAAAATTTTGGAAAGTACAGACAGGAGGGAGATGTGTCTGATTATGATCGGATGTCTGGTAGAGGTGTTTTGGTTTTAGGAAAGAGGAATATAACGGTTCGGCCCAGTGTTTGGGGAACAAGTTGGTATATAATATGGTATTATAGATAGTATATAGAATGTAAATGAGGGAGATGGGAGCTTCTTGAATATGGCGATTGGTGATACGATCGGAGCTGGGAGCACTGTTACGTTTATGGTGGATGAAGTTCAGAATTTCTTCTGGGGTGAACAGAGCATTTAAAGGATGGGAGAAGTCTGCATCTCTAAAGTAGAGAAGGGAAGGCTGAAGATGTGGGAGGGAGGGGTCACAATGTTGTTGGATTGTAAGTTCATCAGGATGGTGATAATGGAGAGTGGAAGAAGAAAATAGGGTGGAAAAGTAGTCTGCAAAAACATCTGTTGTTCCTTTGACGGTAGTAGGAGAGGTGGGTGTTGTATGGATGGGGTAGGTAGGGAGGAAGTGCCAGTTTTGGTCAGTCTACAGAATTTTGCCCAGAATTTGCGTGGGTCGTGCATGTCAGACAGGTTGTTACAGGTATTAGTCCAGTGGTTTTTTCTTTATAGCTTTAATAAAAGAGCGAGCATGTCGGAGTGTCCATCGGAGGGCAAGTAAAGTCATAGAGCCTCGGGCTCATAAGTACAGTATGAATGATAATAGTCATGAACTAATTTAAGGAGAGATACAGCTTTTGGAGGTACGGGAGGCTTAGTAGGATGATAAGAGTGATGGGGTATGTAAGGAGTGTCAGCGGTTTGCAAAGCACGTTCAACTTTGGCTATGAGGGACAGTAGGTTGGGAAGGGTGGTAATGGTGGTGGGGGGAGGGGAGTCATGAAGGAGATCATTGATCGTGATTCGGTAATTAGTCAAATTTGTTTGGGAGTATCTTCTAGTAGGTGGAGGTGTAGAATGCTGGGTTCGGGTTGTATACGAAACAGTGAGAATGGTAAGGAGAGTTGGGAGGTGATCGGAATTGACCAGAAGGAGTTTGTCTATGGTAAGGTTAGGGGCAAGGGAGGGGGAAAGGATTAAGGTGTCAGGAGTAGAGTTTCAGATAGGACAAGTGTGGAAAGGGGAAGGATCCATGGAAATGTTCAGAAGATACTTGTTGGCATTCACAGAGTGAATGTTAGGGAAGTATAATTTAAAGATTTAACCTATCAAAGGGACGGCATTTAGGGGGGGGAAATGCAAAGTGCATTTTATTCCTTGAATATGTGACGTTGAGGTGCATATTAAAAACCAACCGGGAGGCCAACTGAACCTGTTGGAGGATGTGGGGACGGTTAAATGGAAGATTGTTTTGAAGGACCATGGTCAGAAAACAGGAGTGGGTGGGGGTATAGAGGTCCTGAGAGATTACAGGGATGACGGATGGCGGATGATTAGATTCGGGTGCTGGATGTAATTTACATTTATAAAAAAATGAAGGGTAGGGCTGGGAGCAGTTGACACAGTTGAGTTTGGATTTATTAGGGCAACTAGCAGCGAGATGCTCCTGGCTACCGCACCCTTCCTGCATCCAGGATGGGTCATGTAAAAGAAACTCCAGCTAACTATCATCTCAGAGTAATTTACGCATATTTTTGTTTTACGTGGGATCCAAGGCAATGTTGATATGCTGATAAATATCTGCCATTTAATAGTGATGGACTTCTCCATCTGACATATCGTTATAACGCAGGAGTATTAATTAGCACACACCTTATTCCTAATTTGCGTTATTGTTTTCAAATCTATGGATAACACCTCAAGTATGACTTAACTATTATCGTTTATTCAGAAAAATATTATTGATAAAGAATTATAAATCAATGAATTGAAATTATGAAATTAATTAATTTAACCTGGTTTGATAGGTTGAATCGTTTTTGATCACTGTCATATCTGTTGCATATTTTTCAAACTGTCAGCCTTGGAATGAACTAGTATTTCATTTATACCTAATAATAAAAAATAACAAAAATATCAATAAATGCAAACTTGCATGGGAAATTTTTATGGTTAAATTAAGCTGTTATTCTTATTTATGTACATTATTTTGCATCAATATCGTAGTTTATCTCTTCTTATGACAGATACTATATATTGAGTCTATTTCTGAAGTATCACTGAATTTGAGTGCAAGGAT
This sequence comes from Anabrus simplex, assembly GCF_040414725.1. NCBI lineage: Eukaryota > Metazoa > Arthropoda > Insecta > Orthoptera > Tettigoniidae > Anabrus > Anabrus simplex. Next base: position 183,842,955 of record NC_090269.1, on the reverse strand, counting down.
AAAGATAAGTTTCTTATTTTTATAACAAACATGTGCTAATATTCATTTAAAATTGTAATGTCAACCATCCTTGTATCCTATATTGAGCTAGATCAGTTATATAACATAAATAATCAACTAGATTCTCAAATGTATTAGAAATTTCTCATGTGATCTTGTGTGATTCAATCAAATATATAGGGAATACGATTGTCAGAAATATTATGTGACTTCTATCCATTTGGAATTATTTATAGAAAGTAACAATGATTTATCATGTCAATTAACACCTGCCATAGTTAATATTTGAAAACATATGACTTTACAGTAGAATTACTAAGTTAAAATAGTCAATTAAATGCACTACTCTTTTCATAAGGATTCATATTGATAATCTACCCTATTGTAATATCTTAGAAGTATCACAGTATGTTATCACTATCATAGAAATAATATCATTGTATAATAAACATATATGATCCTAGTCTGTGTCAATATTTTCTTCTTTCTCTTCATATATTTCATTTACTTCCATTATATCATGGTAGCAATATATATTCTTTCAATTCTTCCATCATTACATTCATATAACATCATATCTTCCTCTTTTACTATCTCATGTCATATCTCTTCTAATTCTTTCAAATATTCCACATATATAACCTATCTCGACGCATAAATAACTACACTTTCAATTAACCACATCAGTGGATCAATATCTTCATATTTAACATCAACATATCTTCCGTTCAGTCATATCCATATCTAACCTTAATCTGTCTTCTCTCAACAACGTATAACCTGCATATATTAACATAATATTCTGTATTTTATCAAAGATCCTAAAGTATTCTACTTCTAAACACTTTGCATATTATATGGCATAATCTGTTGTAATTTTGGTTTCATTGTAATTATATTGTCATACTATTAAATCACATTCCCTGACTGGAGTACGTCTTATTTCTTAAGAAGAATACCTATTTCCACCAATATACCAACACAATATGTAAGCCACATGCAAGAATCTAACACAACTTGAATCATTCTGAAGATATTAACGACCTAGCATCTACTTTTCTACTACAAGCAACCTACATTTTATTTTATCTAGCAATTAAATTCATCCCAGGATTAGATCATTTCTCGTTCATCATCTGCAGTTTTGGCTGGTGACCGTTCTCCTCGGATAGCCATTGGATTGTCATCTGGGATTGTAGCTCCCCTCTGCTGTCATCTCAGCTCGATTTCATCTGGACAGTCTGCCCCATAGTCTTCTTAGGAACTCATAGTGGTCTTGTCTTGTGCAATTGGAAGATAAAAATGTATAAATGAAAACAGCTGTAACATTCTGACGTGATCAAAGCCTTCTAACATAATTATGTCAATGATAATCAATTCAATATTGGTTTATGTAGCTTTAACTTCATGCAGATCTCCAATATGTCTGCTATTGCTGTAATTTTATGTCATATAGAGTTGTTAAATGAACTGATATATAGAGATGCGGTGTATAGAATTTCTTCTTATCAGAATCAAGGCTTAGACTGTGCCGTCTTCTTGATGTTCTTTCACTCCTTACAATATTTAATGTATATAACACATATATTTTTTTAAAATTATTTTTATTAGATTTATGCATTATTCTTTAGTATAATTTCTATAAGTATCTCTTCTTTCGCAGGATTACTTCAGTTTTAATATTTTCAAGATGTGTATTTTGCTTCTCTACCGTAGTATGTCCGCTTTGAATGCTTGTTCATTTGTATTTTTTTAATAATGCTGGCTTTAACAATTCAAACTCTTATTTTGTCACAGCCACTGCCATTATGAACCTGACCATTTCACCTTTGCATTGCACCGTATTCCTTTGACATTTTACAACATTTATGCATTGTGTTCAATTTCGTTACCAGTAATCGCATTCATCTCGATCCAACTTAGTTTTACTCTTGGAACAATATAATGACACACTACAGATAGCACATACCTGTGCCTGAAGACATAGCGTGCCAGGAGGGTGGTCGTATCGCTGGCACCACTCACATCAGATCATCTGTGGCGGTGCCTAACGAGAAGGTTTCATGCTATGACGGGTCCCGTAGATGATGTCGCCACCTTGTAGGAGGGCATCCAGGGTGGCGATGTCACGGGAAAGGATCTAAATCAGAGAAGTCGGTCCCTCTGCATTACAGATCCGTACCAGCTTGAAGGTTTGGCGGCCCTCCATCTGCAACTGGGCAGCCACCTCATCATTAGTCCAGCCTCTATCAACCCGGTACGCCACGACGGATTGTATGGGCGTTGGTCTAGAGCAGGGCTGTCCAACGTTCATTTCTACGTGAGCACTTTCGCATGATAACTAAGGATATGCATCTAGAATTAAAAATTATATGAAAATATATTTACTCACATAATTAATGTGAAATCTGGCACCGCATACTCGCTGCAAGTTGAGGAAAGTCTGGTGTGTAACTGGAACAGGCTGCTCTTAACGCGTCATCCAGGTGTGAGTCTGTCAGGCTGGATCAGTATTTGTTTTTTATTATGTTCATAGTAGAAAATGCGACTTCACAAAGATAGGTTGAACCAAAACAAGATTGCATCTTCAGAGCAACACTGTGGGTAATGGGATATTTTTTACTGTCCACCAGAGTCCAGAAATTGCCACATGTTGCGTAGGAGGATTTCAAAGAAAGGTCTGACTGAAGGCTTAAAATTTCCATTTCTAATTCTTCAGGATTATAATTTTCGAATATTTCACACACCCTCCCTCCAAGCTCATAAACGTCAACAGAAGCGAAGGGATTATTGACAAACATGATCACTGGTTCAAGCATTGAAAACTGGCTAAATCTGCTACCAAATTCAGACCCAAGAGTTTCACGATGTTTAGCAAGAGATGAAAAATCACGCTTGCCGCCATTTACTGTATCTGCCGTAGATTTCAAATTTGGAAAATGTGAAAGGGAATTTCTATTTAAATGAACAATCCATACCTTGTTTCTTTTCAAATACATTGACAATACTTTTCATACCTGAAATATTATGATCTTTTCCTTGCAATTCGAGATTTAACTCATTTAATTTTGAGGTGATGTCTGCCAGGAATGCTAACTCAATTAGCCAAGATATATCATCAAGTTTGTGATAATATTTCCCAGGGGATGATTTCATAAAGTCTCATATCTCATCCAACAGGCAGCAAAACAGTTCAAGTGTTTTCCGCCTACTAAGCCACCTTACATCTTCATGAAGGATGACGTCACCATACTCCGAATCTGACATACTTAAAATATTTCTGAACAATTGATGACGAGTAGATGACGATCTTATATAATTCACGACATGAGTTACAATTTGTGCATAAAGCTTCTTGGTGAATAATACAATGATACAAAAGAAATTTTGGAAATGATTCATCCTTAGCGCAAAGAGAAAGAAATCCGTTGTTTCTACCAGTCATAGATGGTGCCCCATCTGTTGTTATAGCGATAAGCTTTGACAGTGGTAAGTTATTCTCTTTGGTGAATTTAACAAAAGCATTAAATATGTCTTCTCCCCTAGTACGTCCATGAAGTGGCAATAGCTTGACAAATTCTTCCTTTACTGTAAAATCATTAAAAACCATTCTAGCATATACACACAACTCAGCAGTGTCAGTCATATCAGCACTTTCATCAAACTGGAGTAAAAAATGTTCACATGATTTCAAATCCTGATGTAATTGAGATTCCATATTATTAGAAATCTGTTCATCCTGCCTAGCAACAGTTTGGTGAGACAACTGAAGTCCTTTGATTGAAGATATCAGTTCAGATTTATTTTTGTGAGATTCGAACAGAGATTCAGCGGCATTTAGCATAGCTTCTTTCACTACTTTCCCATCACTGAAAGCTTTTTTCCTTTTAGGTAGGATGTAACAAACTTTGTAAGAAGCTATTGTCACGTTAAGCGTTTGCTGAACTGGCTTCTTAAACGCACATTGTTGCAATGCTAATTTAGATTTTAGGTCTTTCACTTTGTGTTTTCTTAGTTGAGAATTAACAGGAAATTCACTGTCAAATATTTTGCAATTTGTCAAAAAATGTCGCTGTACATTACTTCTTTTAGGAACAGACATGTTAGCATTACACAATAAACACACAGACTTTCCGTTGTTTTCAATAAAGCAATATTGGTCCTCCCATTCACTGTTAAAGTTATAATTTCTTTGCCTTTTAGCCATGTTAAGAAGAGTTATGTTTAATGAAATATAACTGATTATAAACTGAATAATTTAAAGTTTAAATATTAATGAAAAAAAGCACATGAAACATGTTGAATGTACAACTTATCACAACACAAGGCACTCAAAACGTATTCCATAAGCCCTGCATAAGCTCACAAGTAATACTGAATGTTCGCCTGAAAGCTAGGAACTGGGAACATTCCAATTGCAAGACTTTCATAAATCGTTTGTTCTTTGTTTACCGCACAGCTTTGTTGGGATTAAAGTTACTTTATGGGCAAATTGGGTGTCCCATTGTCGTCCTGGTGAAACTCTGTCATGGTAGGTAGTTTATGGCATTGCAATCAAGTGAATCATATTCTGTTTGGGAGAATAAATATGCGACTATGTTTGGCTCCGTGAGTGGAGAGGGCCTTATACCTGGCACTAGCCCCCCCCGTCAGTGAGAGGTTTGTGGAGGATTCCCCTTTGTCGCAACTACTTACACGTCGAATAGCTCTCTTTCTGAACCTTTCTTCTATCTCTTCACTAATTGCAGACACGAGTCGGTTAGGCCTAGATCACATTTATAGCTTACTCAAAGCTCTTTGTGTATTTGGAGGTACAGATATAACAAATTTCCTGACTTTGAGGTCGGTATTTTTAAGAGAAAAGTAAGAATATTTATTGAAATGCAAAAGTATAATTTTCAAATATTAAGTAAAATTTAATTTGGAAATTAATTGCGAAGGGCGCCATAAAAGGGCACCTCGGGCGCCACGTTGGACAGAGCTGGCCTAGAGGGTGGAGCGGGTCTCCGTTCTGGTGTCTGTTGAGTAATGTTCATTGCCTTAGTGTGCTCACCGAAGTGCTCCAAGCCGATCGTGGTGATGAGATGCGTGTGGATGGTGGACTGAATTTCAATATTATATTCGGCATAGTTGCGGATGAAGCAGGTTAGAATTTGATAAATGGACCTGGGATTTGCTTTGTCCGGATTGACGTGTATTAACTTGGGGATGAAGAATGGAGTTGGTGGTAGCGGAAGTGGATGAAAAATGCTACATTGGCAGATGTTTGGGGCCAATGCCGGATTCTTAGCTACTTGGGCATAACTACGGACATTCGATGGCATGAACGGCGCAGTAGGAGTTGGTGACTATGGAGGCATATGAAACGGGGCTACCACGTTAGCCTCATCCAGATAGTTGAGGTGTTGAATACCGATAGAAACAGATGTTGATGATAGATTAAGTATGGTGTTTGGCAAGGTGTACATTGAGCCAGTCGTGGAGGAGCCAGCAGCATCTCTGCAGCGCTTTTCCTGTCTAGATCCAGTTCCGGAGATATTTTCTGGGCTTTGTTTTTCTTGTTCTTCATCCATGTTTGGTGAACTAGGTAGTGAAGGATTGGCAGCCATCGAAAGTTCTCAAAGAAGACAGGTGACGTTGGAAGAAGTTCTCGGACCGTCAGGAAGAAGTGACGTAGCTTCCACTAGATGAGCCTCGAATGTGCCAGAAATACTTGAAGATTTTCTTTTAAACAACCACTGACCGACAATATATTGGTGTTGATGTACAGCATGTTGTCGCATGGCCCCATTCTGTTTGCTGTGTGGAATGGAGTGCTACTCCCCTAGTTCTTGCCAAGTAAATTTTAAGGGTTTTTCTTTTCTTATTTTTATTCGTGTATCATTATCATCATTTTCATTTCCCTTTGTCGAGCTCCTGCTAGGCCGATCAGGTCTAAATTACTGTTCTTGTATGTTTTAGGGTCGATCATCATCTCTATCATCGCCAACTCATCGCCTGAATTCCCTCCGTGATTACAATGGACTGGATAAGATAAACGACAGTTCCCTCAATAGTGAGAATGGTTTAATATCTCAAGGTAGAGTATATTGCATTTTTTACCAGTTCTTGTCAATATTCCATGTTATTATCAGAGCATTAATGTTAGTATCGTTCAAGTATACTGAGAAGTCTACTGTGATTAGTGCATTCTTCCGTAACAGATCTTCCAGTTGTATTTAATACCCTTTAAAAGAACTGGATATGGTGTTTATCCCCCTCTTTAGCATGCTTGCAACTCTGAACACTTAAGATTTTAACATTTTGGTACTGGCCATTCACATGTCAACAGGATTATTTCTGATTCGCAACCATAGCCTGGCTGTAGCATATCTATATTAACCGCTTCTTATTCAGAAACGTGAAACCAATCTAGATATGAAATGAGTGATGTCATGCTGATGATGGACATTCTTACATTCACGTTAACATTCCTACAGCTCTGGGTCATTGTTGCAAACAGACTGCAGAAAACCTGACAATTTTAACAGTACACCTGTCTGTTTCTAACACAACAAATTACCATATAAGCTTCGACAATATTTTTCCAAATTGTTGCTTGTGATCCATTGTTGCCTGGCTTGGTATCACTGCGTTAATGCATTCAGTTTTGGTCTCTGTTCCAGTCAAGATGGATCCTGTGGAAAGGAAAGTGTCTTTGTCACTTCAGTTAAGTAAGGAAGACACGAGTTTGGGTTTAATGTGAGGCAAAACGTATTAATAACAAACAGGCTGTGAAAGGCTTGGTGTTTCAGAGTATAAATTGTGACATTGGCGGAGAGATGAAGAAGAATTTAAGAAGTCTAGCCCATCGGGAAAGATGTTCAGATGTCTTTTTGAGAGGAAAATATAACAAAATTGATATGCTTATTATACTGAATTAGTGCAGCATATACAAAACCTTTTTTTATGTTTTTTATGTTGCTAATTTATTACAATGAAGTACAACACTGGTAGTGGCAAGCAAAAGACTGAGATTAAGGTAAACCTGAGGCGGTGTGAACAAGAATGATGCAACATTCGAGACTGTGTTTGCAACATTGCACTACTATTGCTTAGTGCTTATCAGCAGATTGTGTTGATAAATTGGTCGCTTCTGGGCGTAGTAGCTTTAGGTGGGTACAGATTTGCAAACGGAGATCTGCGCTCAGATGGCCTTCACTTAAACCACAGTGGCACATGTAAGTTAGGAAATTTGTTTAGAAGGGTTATAGGGAGGTGCATTCAGGGAAACGGGGTGGCCTAGGGAACGGTGATAAGTGATAAGGGAACAGGGAACTGGAAATCAAGTAGGGATGACATAAAAATGTTAGTGCTCACTTGTAGAAGTATTGTAAAGAAGGGAATAGAATTAAGTAGTTTAATAGGTATATACTTACCAGATATTGTAATAGGAGTTGAATCATGGCTGAGAAATGATATAATGGATGCAGAAATTTTCTCACGTAACTGGAAGGTATCGTAATCTATGATCTTCATTTCCGTATTGACGAACTACACAATTAAAAATCGGAAAAGATTTCCACCTATCAATACTTGTTTATTGCACTTATTATGCTACAGGATCGGTTTTGACCCTTTACATAAGGTCTTTAGCTGAACCATGCATACATATCTATGTGATGAAGCTATGATTAAGATAGTATTGTCAAAGGAATGCCATACGATAATAAACATTAGGTCACATTCAAATGGGGTATGTCGTAACGTGAACTAGCATATATGTCACTATTTACAACAATGCATTGTATGTCTAAAATAGTATGTTTAAGGTCTTAAAATTAGTTGATAAAACATATCTCTACTTAAAACTAACTAATATATGTATGTACAAGATGAATACAATATATGGGAGCACTTCATGCACATGAACGTTCGTGTCTTGCTTGTTGACTGACTCCCGTGTTCAAGTCTTATTTACACAGTTGTACACTCAGCTGCTGTTCCTGGAGTTTAAATGATATGGTTTGGTTGTAAAATTGTATAAGTAAAAGATTTTGTCTTCATGTATGTACATACAATAAAACACTTCCCAATTTTAAAAAGGTGCCAGACGTATGGATAAAATTAGGCTAAAATATGTTCAGCTCTGCTGTGTGTGTTGCCTTATGTTAAAATCAAATCATGTTGTCCTGTGACGTCCATAAAATTTGAGTGACATTGGGTTCAATGAGCACCGGGCGAGTTGGCCGTGCGTGTAGAGGCGCGCGGCTGTGAGCTTGCATCCGGGAGATAGTAGGTTCGAATCCCACTATCGGCAGCCCTGAAAATGGTTTTCCGTGGTTTCCCATTTTCACACCAGGCAAATGCTGGGGCTGTACCTTAATTAAGGCCACGGCCGCTTCCTTCCAACTCCTAGGCCTTTCCTATCCCATCGTCGCCATAAGACCTATCTGTGTCGGTGCGACGTAAAGCCCATAGCAAAAAAGGTTCAATGAGCCCAAGAAGAACACAAAGCAGTACACAACAAGCTCTTATATCAAACACATCTCAGCCACACCAACAACAATAAATATAACATCACTGCACAGCTACAAATGGGAAAGGAGCCACTACTTTTTTCGGTGAACTTCAAACATTCAAATCTCGCCATTTCAGCTTTATACACCAATGGCCGGAAGTCCTTCACCCTTGCGCCGCTTTCAAATGAAATATAGACGTTTCTTAATACGAGAAACACGCGCGAATGTGCAATGTTTATTGAAACCTGTATATTGCGACGCGTACATCGATTGTCAATTTCTCGTCCTCGCATGCTGTGTTTATGTTCATTCACATCAGCTTAGTCGATTCTAGAGACTAGTCGCTAGATTTGAAGTCATTTTTTAGTAATTTAGTGACAGAATTTCAAAGATAGCGACTAGTGACTTTTCTAGAGATTTTAGGAGCAATTTGGAGGCAAATCTGGCGAATCTTAATTTATTACTTGACTAGCTGCTACCTGTGGCTTCGCTCGCGTGGATTTCGTAACTTGATAACAGTAATCTTCCTTGGTACTGTACTAATTCATTATCTGAAAATCTCTAAAGTAGGAGTCTGTAACATCTTCAGTTTTCAAGATATATACCGGTATATCAGAATTCAACTCCTCCTTCACTTCTTTTCTCCCCCCTTTAAGTGGATTATCCGAAAACAAAAATACGTTCCTTTATTTTTGAAGGAGATCCCAAATATCAATGTTACGTTTTTGAGATATAATATTGTAAATACGTTTTTGAGATATAATATTGTAAATATGCTCATTTTTGAAATGTACCCAATTTTCAATTCTTTCCACCCCCTAAGTGGATTTTCCAAAAGCAAAAAAATGTGTTTATTTTAAAGGAGATTCTAAATACCAATTTTCACGTCTGTAACTTATTCTGCTTTTGAGGTATAAGTATCCCCATCAAAAGATTCAACACTTCTTCAGTCCTTTTCACCCCCCAGCCCTTAGAGGGATTTTCCAAAAAAAAAAAAAAAAAGTTTCATTATAAAGATAATTTCAAATAGCAATTTTTACGTCTATAACATGTTCAATTTTTAAGATATAATCATTTCAAAAATTCACCCATTTTTCTCTTCTTATAACCCCCTTAAGTGGGTTCTTTGAAAACAAAAAAATGTGTGTTTCTTTATTTTTAAAGGATATTCCAAATACCAATTTTTACATCTTGAGTTTTTAGATATACTCATTTTAAAAATTCACCCCCATTTCTGCTTCTTTTCACACAAACACCCCCCTCCCCTTTTTGTGTTGATTTTCAGAGAAAAACATACTGTTCTTTTATTTTTAAAGAAGATTCCATGTACCAAATTTCACATCAGTAACATCTTCAGTTTTTAAGGCATAAATATCCTCATAAAAAGCATTCAACCCCTTTTTCACTTATTACCCCCTTAAGTGGATTTTCCAAAAAAAAAAAAAAAGTGTTTGTGTTTTAAATGGAGATTCCAAATACCAATTTTGACGTTTTTAAACTGTTATGTTTTTGAGATATAAACCCCATGGCACTACAGCCATTAAAGGGCGTTGGACTACCAAGCGACCGCTGCTCAGCCTGAAGGCCTGCAGATTAAGAGATGTTGTGTGGTCAGCACGACGAATCCTCTCTGCTGTTATTCTTGGCTTTCTAGACCGGGTTTTGAGATACAGATGTTATTTTAAAAATTCACACCCCACCCCCCTTTTCACCCCCTTAGCAGTGGAATATCTAAAAATCCTTCCTTTTGAGCAACTACAATGTAGTATAAATGTATTCTCAAAATTTCATTTCTTTATATTCAGTAGTTTTGGCTCGGCGATGATGAATCAGTCAGTCAGGACATGTTATGTATGTAGATAAATAGCATTGAGCTTTGCATAATCGCACGGGCGCGTGATGCAATATATTAATCTATGCATTTGCTAAGTAATGGCATCTAAGTGCATGAGTGATTCACATGTGTTGAGCATGATTTTATACCATTTTCAGAAGGCTTATTAGAAACCGATCGTCTCACTCAAATACTTCCTGTGAGGGAATAGAGATGTGTAATTTTTAGCCTTGTAGCAATAGTCAGGTTTTGAGACAATAAGTCTTATAATATATACCATAGTACTCCTGTATTGTTTGAAGTTGTAGTGGTAGTGTTCTTAATTGTTATTAGAAGTGTTATGGAATTTAATGTGTGAATATGGGGAAGCTGTCGTATTTACAAAGCTAAGGAATCGGACAGATTGAGTTGGTGTCGTGCGGTTAGGGGCGCGTTGCTGTTAGCTTGCATTCCGGAGATAGTGGTTCGAACGCCACAGGTGGCAACCCTGAAGATGGTTTTCTGTGTGTTACAGAGTTATCCGTGGAAATCAGAGGTGAAAGAAGGTGCGGGCTGGAATGATTCTAACTACAAGCCCGAAAGATGAATTTAAAATTTAAATAAAGGTTATATTTTCAATAGACAACAAGAGTTAACAAAAGTTTACATAGAATTTGAAAACTTAACAAGTCAATCAGGTACAAGACCAGAAAAGCAAGGATTTAGATACAAATTGATGATCTGGGCTTCAAGCCCCACCTTTTACAATCTCTGAGCTCTCAGCTCACAACCCCAAAATACCAAAGGGCAGAAAACCCTTAATTACATGGAGCATTAGCTCCCAACTTTACATCTCAAGCCTCTCTAAGGCACTTTTACCACAACACCATAAAGAGCTGACCCGCTCTTGATCTTTCAAGCCTATAAAGGCAATAACAGACTTTTACTCAAACTGCCATCAAGGCATAATAAAGAAACGGGGGTATCTCGTACTCAATCTACTGGGCCTTAGTGTACAAAACTAGGTTAATTTAAATGGCCCAAAAAAAAAGGATGGAGGCGTGAATTTGCACTCCTAAATCTACAATTTAAAACCTAAGTGGCGCTAGGCCGATCACACAGGGGCTAATCCCAATCTATGGAGGTGACTAGTATACAAGATAAATTTAACACATTAAGAAGGAAGAGAAAAACGGTTATGAAAACATAGTCACCTCAAAATCAAAATGAAGAGGAGCTCAAGAGGGTAAAGCACTCTCTATCCCCGCTTTACAGTTAAAGAGATTGTAGTTTTTACCTAGAGTGAAAAGGGATTTACATTTCAAAGAGATGGGTTACATATTAAAGGTTTCGAACCCTCCCCGAGAGTTAAACTGCTGAGCTAGCAAGAAATAAAGATGTTAAAAGGCATTACCTTGTTGAAGAACTGCTGTCTGAAGAAAGAGGCCCTTCCCGCCCCCAGCTACATATTCACGCACTACGCTAGATGTTACTGAAGTGGCCCCGAGACAAGAAAATCAGCAGTTTTTATACCCTCGTGGAGAATTCGAGACCTTTCAGGAATGAGTAGACACACCCCCTCAATTTTTATTGGTTGACTAATAATTACACATGGAAATTCGAAGAAGAAAGCAATGATTGGAGGAAAATTAATGACAGAAATTACGGATTGGGTAAATTCAAAACAGGCGGAAAGAAAGGATTAATGTTGCCAACCCACAAACTGCAGAACAAAATTTAGTAAGGACAAAACTTATGAATACAACATTTCTTCAAGAGAGTTCATTCCATTGCACCAGAGTGTATTACCATTGTTTTTGGTAGAGACATCTGTTAGAGAATGTCCACACTTCTTGATCACTGAAAAACAAAAGTAAAAAACACTCAGTGACATCTTCTGGTAAACCGTAGAGTTAGTTCAGTTAGTTCCGGGTTTCTCCAGTAGAGAAGTTTCAATTGGCGCAAGATTTGAACTTGCGTCGTAGAGGTGTACCGCCCGGTACACTGTGATTTCCCATTTTCACACCAGACAAATGTTACGGCTCTATCTTAATTAAAGCTATGGCTACTTCCTTCCCACTCCCAGCACTTTCCTGTCCCATTGTCGCCATAAGACCTATTTGTGTTGGTGCAAGGTAAAGCTAATTGTACAATGTCGAGACAAGGAAAATTTTAAAGCATTTGTGCACCTGATGGCTTTCTGTGGGCAAATGTATATTCAGGTTGTTGGAACAGTGGCAGCCTTTGTCCAGTCAGTTCAGTTACGAAGTGCAGTCTGTAAGACAGGTCAGCTTAGAAGTCTTGAAACTTACCATATCCCAAAGATGAAACAAACACCAGTAGAGGGTGCTGCCCCTTAAAGGAAAAGAACCAATGAATCACCAATCCCATGTACTTCTTCACCCAGATGTTATACCTGCATTTGATCAACCAAATTTAATTTTTCAGTCAAGTGTGCCTCACATCCATTTACTGCAAGATCTGCTGCTGTACACATTAAGGAATTTGATGTCAAAATTTGTACAACCATCAGTGGATAAATCCTCCTCTCTTTTGGAAGTTGATTACGACAGCAGGGAATACCAGAAGAATGATTGTGACTTGGTCACCGGTAGTTGCACTTCCCAATTCGTAGAGCATCTGAAGCATGGCAAGGAGGAGGAATTTTTTTCATCAGTTCAAACGTACTTCACTGGTAGATTAGTTTGTGTTATTCTTGGTATTTTAACAATCCATCACAGTAACACTGAATGTGTGAGGATATTTAGTCAGGTGACTAAAACACAAACACAGTTAGTCATCTATTGGTGATGAAAACTTGGAGAGGTTGTTGATATTAAAATCATGGCTATAGGGCAACTGCTTTCACCAAACCTTTGACAGAGGATTTCTCACACAGGCAAAATCTGCCACTACATGAAACTTCACAATAAGAAAATTACATCAAATTACTGTAGTGACATCTTCTGAGTAAAGGTTGAAGTAGTTCTAGTTTCAAGTTCACTGTTTCTCCAGTAGAGGAGTTCTTTTAGGCGCAAGATTTAAATGTGCGTCTTAGAGGGTACCTCCCGGTACAGAGTGATTGATTGATTGATTGATTGATTGATTGATTGATTGATTGATTGATTACCGGGTGAGTTGGCTGTGCGGTTAGGAGCGTGCAGCTGTGAGCTCGCATCCTGGAGATAGTGGACTCGAGCCCCACTGTCTGCAGCCCTGAAGATGGTTTTCCGTGGTTCCCCATTTTCACACCAGGCAAATGCTTGGGCTGTACCTTAATTAAGGCCACGACCGCTTCCTTCCCATTCCTAGGCCTTTCCTATCCCATCGTCGCCATAAGACCTATCTGTGTTAGTGCGATGTAAAGCAAATAGCAAAAAAAGATTGATTGATTGATTGATTGATTGATTGATTGATTGATTGATTGATTGATTGATTGATTGATTGATTGATTGATTCCATTCTCTGTTTAAAACTGTTAATTTCAGTTTTTGTCTTTGCTCTTTTTTTGCTAGTTGCTTTACGTCGCACCGACACAGATAGGTCTTATGGCGACGATGGGACAGGAAAGGGCTAGGAGTGGGAAGGAAGCGGCCGTGGCCTTAATTAAGGTACAGCCCCAGCATTTGCCTGGTGTGAAAATGGGAAACCACGGAAAACCATTTTCAGGGCTGCCGACAGTGGGGTTCGAACCTACTATCTCCCGTATACTGGATACTGGCTGCACTTAAGCGACTACAGCTATCGAGCTCGGTGCTCTTATTTTATTGCATTTGGCCTACTAAAAGGTTTTTCATAACCTACCTAAATGGTTATTGTTTCTTTTCCAGTACCTTTCTATATAAAACTTTATCAAACTTTTTTATAGGAACACTCGAAGACCTTTATCTAAATCAGTTAATATGTTGACATATCCTCCCCACTCTTCTGCTCCTTTTCTTTAATTTTCTCATTGTGAAAGAGGACCTTGTCTATTTTCCAAATCTGAAAACAAACTGCTGTTCTTATTGTTCCGTTTCAATTTTTTCCATAGTAACTCATCTTTCTAATATTCTTTCCACAATTTTGACAATATGGGATATAATAGTGAATCCTTTGTGATGTATGCATAAGTTGATTGTTTAAATCACTTTTTACCTCTTTTCTTGAATATAAATTATAATTATCTTGTGTTAATCTTTCCTTACCTCTTATACCATACACTCTTGGACATTTGTATGTTCAGTACAATTTATAACTGTTAGGTTCTTCAGTCTGTCGAAACTGATTTAGGAATAAATAAATTTCAGAAAATACCTGAAAAAAGGAAACAACTTGATTGAAATGGAATGACATGTTTCATTCTTGAAGGAATGTCATCAGATTATATTAAATGCACTTTTTTATCATATGAATTGATTAATATTGTTCAGAAATGTTTAACTATTTGTTAAAACCTGTATCCACTCTTCCAATAATTGTTAAAATTGTATAACTTATGTTAATGAAGTAATTCTCATTGTGGTTCATCTCCCCTCACTGGTCCATCTAGAAGTACAATGTTGTGCAATACGTGAGCACTGGCATTGATTTCTGAATGCAGATTGATTGATTTAAGCTGAGTGAAGAGGGGTTATGCTGGTTGCTTTTTTTTCGGGGGGGGGATGGAATTTCTATTGACTCCTATACGTATAAAGATTTCTTATTATCTTCGATGTGTAATATTGTAAGATCTGTGCAGTGTCTGTGAAATAGGTCCTCTTTAACAAAATGAAAAAACAATAACAAAAATGTTCACTACAATATTGCAAAGGTTCATGAAAAGCACTCTTTGGGTAGAAGTATCACTGTGAGTATCATTTTATTGGACAGGATGGCAACAATATCATCTTTGCCATACCAGCTTTTTATTCTCACTCCAAACAAGAACTGGAATTGTGTAGAACCTAACCTCAACTCCGGGGGTAGATGCTTTTTATATTTGTTAGTCACAAGGGTAACTGAAGATTTGACATGTTCACAATGCGAATATGGCCTAATATTCTGGCCGCAGATGACTCAGTTGACTGGTGAATATGTACTTGTTTTACTGAAAATGACTGGTGCTGAATGTTCACATCATAACAGTTTCTAAGGGGATGTTTGGCATGTAAAGCTTTGTGTCTTACTTCATTTGAACTAATTGAATATCAGTACCATATTGTCAAAATGAATGTGCTTATTTATCCACTCTTATTTAAGGGGTTCTTATCTGGTTGTACTTCCCCTGAATACAATAATGCCTAACAATCTTTTAAGTGAAGCATGTACTCCACTACTTTTTTTTTTTTTTCCTTCTTCTTTTCAGTTTTTTTCTTGGAGAGCATATGAAAAAATGTTTCATATTGTCCTCTTTGAGGGGAAGATAACATTCTCCTATTGGCATATGAGTAAACATACTGTAAAATGCTTGCAGCTCACTTCAGTGTGATGTTTTTGGGTTGTATTTACAGGTGGGAAGCATTCGTGTTGACAGACTGAAGAAAGTTATTTGGATGTCAGATTAACTGAAGAATTATTCATTGGTTTTTGTGCAACTTAGAGATTTTCTACATTATCAAATCTCTAATTTTAGATAATCATCAAGAAGACAGTGAAGCAGTGCGGCAGGTGATTGAGGCGTTACGAATTTCTGATGCAGGAGGAGACTGCAAAGCAACACTAACGCAGCTTACAAGACTGGTACGAGAAGGAAGTCTCACTGCTATCATGGAACATTTCAAGTTAGTGAATGTTATTACATTGTTTACCGACTTTCATCTATGAATTCCCAACTTGTCCACAAAGTGCTGGGCATTTTAAAGTGTGTTTGAGTTCTCTCTGTGCAAATTAATTGACAAAAGGGTCCACCTTTTCAATACAATATATTAAGTAAATAATATTACATTAGCCTTGGAACTAGTTTCAGCCACTTAGTGTCCATCATCAGCCAAAGATCGTGTAACAACTTAAACATCTTGTGACCTTTCATGAATATCTGGTTCAGGGTTCGAGTTATTAATACTATACCACAGCTGATGTCACACGGAGATGCAAGAAACTCCACTCGAGGGCATGTAAGTTCGACGAGTCCGGTTACATTGTTCCACAGTTAGACTTTGAGATTTGGCTGACATACGATAGAGCAAATTATTAGCTACTGAAGACTATACAATTCTGTCATACAAAACTTAGCCTATAAATGAGAATTTCAAGAATTATTTTCTTTCTTTGGTAAGATATTCCATTTTAATGAATATCATGGTACGAAATTCATTTTTACAAAACAACAACATGATTGGATATCTGTTCAAAATTGAATATGATCATTAACCGTAAATGTCAAAAGTCCTTAACTTTTGTTGGTTACAATGATTCATAACGGTAAACTTTCATAACATAATTGAAACATGTTGGCCACATTATTAACATTAAATTCATATATCCAATAATTCCATCAAAAGAAAAAAACCAACATAAGAGTTGCTGAAGGCTTAACTTTAGCGTTACAGATTCCATTATTTTACATCATTTTCTTCCCAGTAAAGAAAAATGAAATTAAAAAACTTTATTTCTTGGCACTCGCATTCGTTGACCACAAAAATTCATGTCTTTCAATATTACATCATTTATTTAAATTATCTAGTTCAGCAAAAATCTACCAAAACAACTTGGGTGCTCCAATGACATGCTCACTACGTCATCAGTCATCACTTATATCAACTGTACAACCAACAAAATGGAAATACACAAAGATTCCTTTCTAATTACTAATGTTACATGTAAAATTAGAAATTAGCATCCTCTGAAAGTCTGCGACAACTGCATCTAGACAATAAATTTCCTGAAAATAATGTCACCACTAGTAATAAATGGTCAAGACTCTCAATGACTCTGCAACCTCTGATGTTCTCCATGAAAATCCTGAAAATCTACATTTAATGCTAACTGCCAATTCTATGAGCTACCAGAAGAATATCATTAGCAGGAAATCAAACTACACACTAGCAAAGTAAGATCTATCCATCTCATCTGCAACATGGCTCACTTCTACATGGTGTCATTCAATATCTAAGATTCAATTTCTTGCCTTCACATCTGCGTATAACTCACCTGCATTAAATCCTAGGTTATCGCATTTTGACAACCATGACATTATCAACTTCAGTATCCTTCAAAAACATAATCAAAAAACTGCCTATCCATACCTAAGTGCTTGTCTATCACCACCATCATTAAATCATACGCAACCAAGCTCGATAGCTGCAGTCACTTAAGTGCGGCCAGTATCCAGCATTCGGGGGATAGTGGGTTCGAACCCCACTGTCGGCAGCCCTGAAGATGGTTTTCCGTGGTTTCCCATTTTCACACCAGGCAAATGCCGGGGCTGTACCCTAATTAAGGCCACGGCCACTTCCTTCCCATTCCTAGCCCTTTCCTCTTCTATCGTCACCGTAAGACCTATCTGTGTTGGTGCGACGTAAAGCAACTTGCAAAAAAATCATACGCATGACGAACATCAATCCTTACTTCAATAACATATCATCGGGACTTTCTGGAGATTGCTTTATTTCATTCAATGCATAACCCCAATGAGTTATCTTCCAACACCATAGCGTATCGAATCATTCACTTCATTTCGACTACCCTACTTCAAATTTCTCTCATTTCACATGCGCATCATGCTCAAGTCAAATTTAATTCACCTTCTAAATATCCAAGCACATTATTCTCGAAGACTACATCATCCTTACATATGCATAAATCATTATCAGTGTGATAAAACTATTATTCTTCTCGTGAAAACTACGCATGTGATGCGAAAATATGATCTTAGATGACTCTAATTTAAACACATCTTAATTATCTTGTGGTCACCTCAAATAAATATGCATACACAATAAATAATACACTGAATCTCATTTACGACGACATTATTTTACTAAATGCCACGACCACGTTTCAGAAAATTTCCTGCATATTATCCACTGTTAGACACTCGGATTCAGAATATAGCACACAAAAAATTATGAATTTTCCTGGATTATTCGTGATAAAATTCACAGCACTCCACGCCTGTTATAAAACACTGATCGATGAATGTAGATGAAAGTGTAATTGATATATTTTATTATCTGGAAAGGAGTGCAAAGAGGAAAGAAAAGTTCAGAGAATTTCAGACTTTACACAACACAGAGATCGGGAAAATTCTGAATCATGTGTCTACTTGATGGTTATAAGTAAAAAGGTGTTTAGATTGGATTTTGCTGCAGTGGGACCCTTTGGTTACTTCATTCAGGAGCAAAATTGTAAGTGAGGATTCTCAGATGGGAACTTTGAAGTCTTAAAAAATTTCTAAGCACAGTCTAAGTGCAGATGTGTTTTGTGTGTCTGAAAAGGTGCAGCATTCTCATAACTAGGGCCCGGATTTTTAAAAAATGCATATGCGCATATGCAATTGCATATTTTGACATATTTTGAGGGTTAGTGCATATTCTAAACGTAACAGCATATTCCGGTATATAATGTCTGAATTTAAGGATAATTCCAAGAACTACTAAAATAAATCTGTTTTGTACATCCCTAGCTAGTTGCCTATTTTATGTGCATCCTTCGCTAGTTGGTATTTTTGACTGTCCGTGTAACGGCACTTTACTTTCACAACTGACAATGGCAACAGATAGCTTAGGTGTGGGTAGGCAGGCTGGACTTCCCTGAATTCCTGTCTCTACCACAGCAGATAATAATCTCAGGGGGCTGGGCACTTGGTCAGGACAGAAGTATCTTCAGTTCACTAGTTACATTCCATTTTAGTGCCCTGCATCTCATTTCTAAAAGTGTTAGTTTTTAAAAAATGCCTAAGGAAAAGAGCAGCAGAAGAGATTTACTAAATCAGTGGGTGTCGGGTAATAGGGACTATTCAACAGATGGTGTCATCGTGTACTGTCAAGTTTGCTCAAAGGAAGTGAAATATGAAAAGAAATTTCAGCTTGAACAGCATTCAAAAACAACTGTACATATTAAAGCAAAGGAGGAGAAGAACAGCACACCACAACAACTACTTTTTACACAGGTAAAGCCTAAGTCTACCACCGGACAGAGTCGGGATTGAACCCGCCAACTTGTGCTCAGGAGGCCAGAGCTCTACCGCCTGAGCTACTCAGCCCGGCCTTGACAATATTATCTGGGACACTGAAGATATAAGTTGCTCAACTCTCAACGCAACGTGCTGTTTACATTTGAGGGGGTGAGAGGCCAAGGGGTACAAGTGAGAGAAAGTTACTTTTGAGAAAATCGAGGATAAAGTTTAGATTGGGCATTTAATTCTAGGACATACATATGGAAATATTATTTATATATCATGTTAAGATAGTGTTTTATGTGTCAGTGCCTATTGTTACTGTAACAAAACTTTCCCTCAGTCGACAGTTATAACTGATACCGTAATAAAAGGTATCACTTGTACCCCTTGGCTTCCAAGTGAGAACTGAAAAGGTAGGAGGTGAATAACATTTTATATGACTTTACAAATCTAGTTGTATAATATGAACCAAAATTAGATAGAGAACAATTGTCTCTTAAAATTTATAAAATGAACAGTAAATTTCTGAAAATTATCTCTTCAGATTAATGAACTTAATAATAAAAAAGGAAATATGATCAACTCTAAATTTCTTTATGCATTTCATTTAATCTGAAACACTGTCAAAGATATTGTCAATTGCATTGTCTATGTAACTCCTCTTTGGGAAATGTGTTCTTCAACTCGTGTTGCACATGTTGGTTCCGATACCTGTAACTGCTCTTTGGGAAATGTGTTCTTCAACTTGTGCTGCACATGTTAGTTCCGAGACCTGTAACTGCTCTTTGGGAAATGTGTTCTTCAACTCGTGCTGCACATGTTGGTTCCGATACCTGTAACTGCTCTTTGGGAAATGTGCTCTTCAACTCGTGCTGCACATGTTAGTTCTGATACCTGTAACTGCTCTTTGGGAAATGTGTTCTTCAACTCGTGCTGCACATGCTGGTTCCGATACCTGTAACTGCTCTTTGGGAAATGTGTTCTTCAACTCGTGCTGCACATGTTGGTTCCGAGACATGTAACTGCTCTTTGGGAAATGTGTTCTTCAACTCGTGCTGCACATGCTGGTTCCGATACCTGTAACTGCTCTTTGGGAAATGTGTTCTTCAAATCGTGCTGCACATATTGGTTCCGATACCTGTAACTGCTCTTTGGGAAATGTGTTCTTCAAATCGTGCTGCACATATTGGTTCCGATACCTGTCACTGCTCTTTGGGAAATGTGTTCTTCAAATCGTGCTGCACATATTGGTTCCGATACCTGTAACTGCTCTTTGGGAAATGTGTTCTTCAACTCGTGCTGCACATGTTGGTTCCGATACCTGTAACTGCTCTTTGGGAAATGTGTTCTTCAACTCGTGCTGCACATGTTGGTTCCGAGACATGTAACTGCTCTTTGGGAAATGTGTTCTTCAACTCGTGCTGCACATGCTGGTTCCGATACCTGTAACTGCTTCGTTTCTGTTCTGTTTCTTCTCCACAAGCTTCGAACGTCTCTATGCTCTTGTGGACTGACTTGGGCACTCAGTTGTCTCTAGAATCTGTGATGTACAGGAAGAAGAACAGCACACCACAACTACTACTTTTTACACAGGTAAAGTCTAAGTCATGTAGTCTTAATACATTTTCAAATGATCTTTGTAGGGCTTTCGTATGCAGCAACATTCCATGGAATAAATTAAACAATCCAGTTCTGCGATCATTTCTCGAGAAATATTGCGTAAATCAAAAAATACCAGATGAATCAACTCTTAGGAAAAATTACCTACCTCCGCTATATGAATCTACCCTGGAATTGATCCGTTCTGATATCGGAAGGAACTGTGTCTGGATATCGGTGGATGAGACAACGGATTCGTGTGGCCGTTACATAGCAAATTTCGTGGTTGGTAAATTACATCCAGACGAACCCGGTAAGCCACATCTGCTTGCTTGTAAAGTACTAGAGAAAACCAACCATAGCACAATAGCAAGATTTGTAAATGATTCTCTGCGACTATTGTGGTCATCTGAAATTGAGACTGATTGTTGTAAAGTGCTTGTACTACTCACAGATGCAGCTTCGTATATGTTGAAAGCAGCAAAGGCCCTCCAAGTATTTTATCCAAAACTCATACACGTAACCTGTTTAGCGCACGGATTACACCGCATTGCAGAAGAAATACGCGCACAGTTTCCAGCTATTAACAATTTAATTGGATGTGGAAAGAAACTGTTTCTGAAAGCACCAGCCCGTGTCCAGCTCTACAAAGATTGTCTACCTGAAGTTCCTTTGCCACCTGAACCTGTCCTGACTAGGTGGGGGACATAGTTATCTGCAGTATCATTTTATCAGGAACATTTTAATGAAGTGAAAGAAGTGGTTACAAAACTTGAAGATGAATATATTGCGTGTGTCCGTGATGCAAAAGGTGTGTGTGAAACCGCTACTGTTTATCAAGATGTGAATTTCATTCATGCACATTTTTTCTAAACTTCCAAAAGCCATTGAGAGCTTAGAATCTTCTGGTACTCCCCTCCATGAATCACTTGATCTCGTTGAAAAAGCTGCATCTTCGTTGAATTACGCTCCAGGCGAAATTGGAGAGAAGATTAAATGCAAGTTAGAAAAGGTGTTGAATTCGAACCCAGGACTGAAGAAGATTAAGTTAATTAGTCAATACTTGAGTGGAACTAGGGTATCCTTGCCAGATGTATGCTCCGAAACGTTGGTGCCCATGTATAAGTACTGTCCAATTACGTCAGTTGATGTAGAACGATCATTTTCAGGCTATAAACTCATTTTGACGGACAACAGACATAGTTTGTCTCCAGAAAACATTGAAAGACTACTAGTTACCTATTGTGATGCTTCTTTTTGCAATAAATGATACCTGTAAATAGGTAAGTGATTAAAATTGCATGTTTTTAAGAGCATATTTCCTTATTTTCCGTGCATATATTGTAACTTTTAGTGCATATTTGCATGCATATTTTCAGTTTTTAGTGCATATAAATCCAGGCCCTACTCATAACATTTCAACACACTCCTCAGTTAAAAGGAAAATCCAGTCATTTCACCCCCCCCAAAAAAAATGCTACTGACGACACTAAGAGCCATGCTTTGCCACGGAGGAACTGTTAAAGAATGTGATGGCAAGATCTGTGAAACCACACTCCCCCCTCTCTCCTTGATGTAGATTTATCATACTCCAGCAAATGAAAAGGATGATTGTGATCTGATGATAGTGAACTCTGCAATTGTTTTGGTGAACAATTTGAAGTCTGAGGAAAAGTGCACATTCTTAATGTCTGTTAGAAAGTGTTTTTCTTCATCATGTTACTACATGGTACCACAAATTTCCATTCAAATATGAAGTTTTAATTAATGCATATATTTCTGCTATAAATAAGGCATCATTTTCTAGCCTTAGATTTTTCATTAACAAGTTTCCGAACATACTGCCTAGTGAAACTGAACATTTAGATAAAGAAATTGATATTCTGCACTCCCAGTTCTGTAACTTTCAGCTCGAAGAAACAGACCGGCAAAAGGAAGAATTGATGTTCTGTGGGCATTGGTAGGTCAGATGAAATCAGCTGATGGGGGATATGACAGACTTTTTTTTTTTTTTTACATCGCACCGACACCGATAGGTCTTGATAGCAATGATGGGATAGGGAAGGCCATGGCCTTAATTAAGGTACAACCCCAGCATTTGCCTGGTGTGAAAATGGTAAACCACGGAAAACCATCTTCAGGGCTGCCGACAGTGGGGTTCGAACCCGCGATCTCCCGGATGCAAACTCACAGCTCCGCGCCCCCAACTGCATGGCCAACTCTCCCGGTGACAGATTCTCTAAGATGATGCTTGCTATTTTGTCAGTTCCACGTAGCAATGCAGAATGTGAAAGGATTTTTAGTAGTCACAAAGGCAAAAACACAATTCAGATCCTTGCTGTCTAAACAACCTTTGGAGAAAGTTTTAACCTTAAAAATCAGTTCACCAAAGAAAGTGCTGTGAGCAAAAAATCTAGTTCCTTGTTTCTGAAGAGGCTATGTCAGCTACGGGTGTGTTGAACGACAATCAGTTGTAATGTGTTCAGCATGTTAAAGGATGAGAAGTCACATGTTCCTAAAGTTCAGGTATGTCCAGTATTTAGTATTCACATATAGTGCCCTATAATGCCCTGGCCGCTATCAAGCAAATGCTGAGATCCGACCAGGTACAAAACATTACTCACCGAAAGGTAAGTACCCGTTGGCACGTAGCTTACCTGATTCGTATATCCTCTTCTTCAGCACGGCATAGCACAATCGGAGATAAAGTGGGTGAAAGTAGGTCAGCGTAACCAATAAAAAAAATGAAGAGGAATAGTATGTTCAGGTTATAAACTAACTCAAGCTAAAATAAGAACGTGAGCTGCAAATTCGCTTAAATGACATAATTTATTACAAATTAAGAGTCTAGTATCTTGTATATAATTTAATCTGCAAATTTTACACAAATGATAATTCTTTCATGGATTAATGAATTTTAAGGGAACTTGGGACACATTTTCTTATTTTCCACAATTTTTGAGCAATCACAATGAAATTTTTATAGAATATGTAGGACTACTATGGAAAGAATATATCTTAATTTCAGCTGAATATCCTTATTAGTTTATGAGATATGGTGTACTTTGTGTTTATGGCACTCGCAAAACAGGCAACTTTCAAAAAGTTCCCTGCGGGATGGATTTTTACCTGAGAGTTTGAAAACTTGTGAAATGATTCTTCCTTATAACATAAAAAAACTCTAGGATGGAATTTTTGATTCACCCTATGTTGATCAATTAACTCCTGTTTCAAATTTTTAATTTTATTTCATGTAATTTTCCACTAATTTTCTGTACATTTTGCCTCATAAAATGAGTATATTGAAGAAAAATGCAAAATCCATCCTACAATTTCTTTGTTAGGTCACATAGAAGCTACACACAAACTTTGGTAAATATAGGTTTAGATTTGACCCGCATGGAACACTGCAGGTTACAAAAAATGGTGTTTTGAGTTAAATGAATTTTAGTTCTAAAACCATTAAAAATTTTCATAATGGCCTTTCCAAATCTCTTAAAATTCACTAGCACTATACCTCCTACCCTCCTGGTTCTTCTTGGCTTCCTCCCTGTGCACCTTGAGGATTTTCAGATTTTTTCTTGGCTGTTTTCTTTTGTTGGGTGACTGACCGCTGACTGTCAAATTTTCTTCTTTCATCTCTATGTGGCAAGTTTGGTGGATACTGGTGAAAGTTTATAATTCCTTACAGCCATTTTCATTTCTTGTGTTGCACTGCATCACATGTTGTATTCTGAAACTGCATTAGAAACAGCTATTCCAAGTCTTTTTGAGGACACAAAGGTCTCTTTTGGGCACTTTTTCCATATACATGCATGAAGACTTTCATTGGAATTTTGAGTAGCCCCTCTACAACATCTAGACAGAAGTTCTGGTGATGCCAGCCTTTGGTATACAGGCACAATTTTCAGCAGCATTGCAGTTGTGAATTAAACTGACATTTTTTGTGGGTTTTGAGGGGTTTGTCCTGTTGTGATACTCTTGTTATAGAAGCACCATGATTCAGGTCCTAAGAGGCATTTCTTATGCTTAGGATCTTCATCTGTGGAGGAGTAATGGTATAGTGAGGCATATATTGCAGATTTCATATTATCTACTGAGGGAATATTTGGACATATTGCCTGCCTATAATAATTTGTGAGCTTCACAATAGTTGCTTCTTTCAAACTTCCAGGACCCCTTCCACCAAGTGTAGTTCCTTTTACTTTCTACTCTTTCACCAAATTCGTCAAACTAGTACCCATCCTTTTTGCAACATGGTTAAAGCACTCTTCTTCCTTCAATTGTACATCTGGTCAATATACTGCTTCATTTGAAAGGTGGAGAAATGTTTTGGCATCCCCATCAAAAAGCACAGTTGTGTAGCGCATGCCACATTCTTCCACTGATCTTTTCCATAAAATATCAGCTGCAAATACTTTCACTGCTACAGATGATCCCTCATAATTCCTGGAGCATTTCCCCACATGCTTTATGACCTTCCAGCCATACATTATATTCTGGAGAATCATCACCCAGTTCATGAGCAGTTACAACACACATGTGACAATATTTAGATAACACATGGTAATCTATAACTAATCCACTCAGAATGTCAATTACTATGCCAATGCCACAGAGAGATGTATGGCCACGCTTGTGCCATGTTCCATCAAATGATACAGCAATGTCAAGCACTTGTTTACCTACATTGGATGGATCTACTTCCTCATGATTTGATATAATATTCACTAACAATTTCCTGCAACCGTGCTTGCAATTCACGAAACTGACCAAAACAAACCCAATAGTAAACAAGGAAGTGTATAGGCTGATGTCAGGCTGTCCACTAACTTATTAAATGTATGCATTTGGTTACAACTCTCAAACATATTAAAATACTACTTCTATAAACACATAGAATTTTTCAAGTCAAACATGTCACTAGAATGGATATAATTATAAACATGTTCTAAAATATTAAGTTTTATGTTGACTAAATTATAGGTTGAAGTAGTTCATAACATAGCCAACAGATGGCAGTATATATTCCAGTATTCAAAAATTGTATCATCTCAATGCTACCGAAAAGAGGGAATTAATGGTAACAGAAGGGACACGGATAGCCAAGCATACAGAGAAAAGGGGGCGTGGTGGAGAATCAAATGACCGTGCAGAGCCACTTAAAAACGGCCGTAACTACGTCAAAAATAGTCACAGCGGCACAAAACCACTTTTGTTATGTAGAGCAAGGTTAATATAATTTATTTATGCCAGAATTCAAATTCCGACAATTTCATCCATTTACCGAAAAAAGTGTGTCCCAAGTCCCCTTAAGAAAAATGAATCTCCGATCGACGTTTATAATATGGTGGGAGAACCGTAGCATCGCACTCCTTAGATGCCGCAGCAACCAAACCTAAAAAAAAAATCAAATAATGAATTTCTGGATAGCTAAATCGCATACACAAATAACATAAAAAAATTATCCCTAGTGAATTTATGCCACAGGACTTACGGTTAGCGCACACCCTTAAAACTAAAACATGCAATACAAAATCTACCATATGGGAATCGAACTCAAGACTACAGA
This sequence comes from Anabrus simplex, assembly GCF_040414725.1. Classification (NCBI taxonomy): domain Eukaryota; kingdom Metazoa; phylum Arthropoda; class Insecta; order Orthoptera; family Tettigoniidae; genus Anabrus; species Anabrus simplex. The sequence goes on along the minus strand of NC_090269.1, from coordinate 183,816,391 downwards.
AAGTCCTGCAACAACCCTAATTATAATGCAGTACAATGCGCAGACATATCATGGATCTCGATATACACGGACAAATGATATAGGCAGTCGTGTATAAGTTTTACTTTCCAAACAACAGTAAGAATTAGGTCAACGATCCCTTCTTTTTTGACAGAGACAGTATTGTTCCCTCAAACTTGTAGACTTCCCCTGCAGTTACGTCAGAACGCTATGCTTTTCTTTTTAACACGGCAAGGGACCTGCACGAACTGAGACGCCATGATGAGACAGCCGTAAATTACAACTGGCTGACAGCTGGTAAACAAACCACTGGTGAACAATCGTACATCCAATTTTAGCCCATTAAAATTATAAATGACTATGCCCTCTTATTAATATAACTCACATGTAATTACCACATGTCTACACATTCTATACACTGTGAAATCCAGCACTCTAATCTGTTCATAACTCAAATTCAACTGGAGCATTTATTCAGATACTCCCTCGTGCACTTTACCAGCATACATAACTATCATATCACAGCTTATGCCTGCATTCATTGCGCTATTAAGGGCTTTATCCATTGTTTCTGGGCTTATCAAACATATATCTCATTTCTTACTTATTTCTGCATAAATTCATGACCAGCTCAATTTCGTGCCCGATTCAAAGTGCATTAAAGTAAATATAGAAGATCGTATAATATTCCGTCTGACAATAAACCACTAATGTCTACACATGCCTCATGCATGTAGCTAGTCCCTAAATATCTTGTTCTGCCTATAAAAATCTGAGACTGCATAAGTCTTTGGTAGATGAAATTATACGACCCTTATTTCCATTGACTGAAGACATTATGTACAAGAAGTTATGACACCAATGAAAATAAAATGTGAAACAACAGCATGCAAAAATTAAACTACCCTACACGCATGAGTCCCGGGGCATAAATCTAAGTACAAGTGCCCGAGGACACATTTGTTATTTACATATTGGCGGAATGCCTTAGTTACATTATTAACATCCTGTCATTAGCCTATCTCTGCTTCATGCTGAGAAATTAGATTTGGTCTGACCTGCATCTGTGATATCATCTGAGTAGTTCCCCTGTGGACCTGATTATTAACACACCATGCTAATGTTGTTGATGAGTGACGGCAGTCAGGGGTTCATGACCGGTGACATCATGATCCTCTTCGATGTTCAGTTCGAACTTGTTCTGGTAAGTGGATCGCCGACTCCTCGTTGTGGACAGTGCCTCGTCAGGGTGGGATGCACGCTGCCAGCGGTCCTCGCTCGTGCCTCTCTGCGGTGAAGGATGTTCCGTTGTTCCACTCGTACTACTGCCACAGCATGATGAATTGGCAGTATCAGGTACACTCGTGATGTTAGAGAAACTGCTAGGAAAAACCATATTATACTGTGTTCTTATTCTGATGCCTAGGATCCCCTCTTGCCTTCTGACTTAATCCCTTAAATATCTTGACTCTCCTTTAGTTTTATCTTTATAAAACGGTCACACAATTCTCAGTAGAAATGGAACTTACACTTGACCAAAATTAATCTGAAAGAATTGAAGTAACACTGTCTTTCCGAGCATCCACTAGCTTGTAACACTAATTGAGAACACGTTAGCATCAGATTGTTGTATATAACTTTGCATGGAATAATTACTAGCAAAGAAATGTTTCCAAAGAAAATCTATTCGATCATTTCGCTGTACAAAGTTCCTATTTACATCTCAGATAGTTATTATTTACATGTCACTAGGACAATGCAGTCTAACTGCGATGCGTGGAGATAAAGGCTATCTTCTCTTCATTAAGTTGCCGTGAGACGAACACCTCCCTGTCAGCAATACGCACAGTGAATGATGCTAGCATTCTCGCGGGCTGTATATATGAATGAGCATTACCCACGCTTGCGGGATCATCCTGTGTGGCCACTTGAAAGCTTGCACGCAGAGATGGAAATTCTCTCACGGTGCTTAAGATATTTATTCATTAATTCATTGAGATTACTACTACTGTCATGTGGCATACCAAAATTTGCAGAAAAATATGCTAATTCCAACTATTATATCCAAATCTCTCTATTCCTCTTGTGGCCAGAAATATCCAATAAGTTTTGTTTCCCTCCAAGGTAAGCTTCCCCGCGGTTTCTCATGAAGTTGTTAGCGTCAAATGCTATAAGCTAAGTGGTTCGTTTGGGTTCATAAATTTTAATGTTCATGCTGGGAACTTCATCTTGCTTCTGATGCTAAGCTCTCTTGAAAAGCGCGCATTGTTAGGTACTACTGCACAATAAAATACAGTCTAATATCCTTTCTTTGTGGTCTCATCTGCATATCATAATTATCAGCGTATTATCGTTCTTCGACCATGAACGGGATGGTTCAATATAAATAATGACAAAAATATATATGTAGGCCTAATAGAGTTGTTGCTGTATTGGATTATAATGTATTAGTTCATGTTCGGCAATCAGTGATGTGTCGTAATACATCGTGATTCACTGCCAAATTTCTCCTGATTTTTTACTTTTGAAAGTTGGCATGTATGAACTAAGAACCAAATTATGAATCAGAACACTAGCCTCCAGGTCTCAAATCATCTTATCTGTTTATTTTTTAACTAGCTGATGTACCCGTGCTTTGCTACGGAATTCTACATTGTATACAGAACAGTAGGTTAGGTAGAGTACACGTCGTGAGCAAGACTGTATTAAATTGCTTAGCGCTTAAAGTTACCCTAGAAACACGGCGGAGAAATCACCAAACGTCTTTCCTACCATCAGTCTCAATCAGGTTGGGGAATTGCATTGTAATGACACACTCTCTCTCCACCTGCTCTTTTACATCCTCAGAAAGATTGTCTTAGTGGGTTTTTTCAACTGGAATGAACATAGGGCATTACAACTGCACGAGTAAAGGCAATGATTTCACATTAAATACTCAATTAAATGAAAAACCACACATTTTCTCACTTTTAACGAACAGTACTATGCTGCCAATATAACAGTCCAAACTTCCAGAGCTGGAATGACCAGGCCTCAGACAGCCATGATCCGTGAACACTCTTAGTCTTTTTTCAGGGAGGGAGGTGGGTAATTCTAGACCAGGTCATACTACTACTACTACTACTACTACTACTACGTGATCCTCTGCCTTGAGAGAGCACACTGATCATTCAAAACAGCGCGTCAGAGTAGGGATCGAATAGCTGGAATACTATGATGAACCAGTGTGTTACGCACCAGCAGTACGGTATCAGAAAATGTATGAACCAGAGGAATGACATGCTAAAGGAGAAAGTTTTCTAACTCCCCGGCTATTTTCCCCAATATTCAGTCAGGCTGTTATACTCGGTATGCAGCAGTAATCCCATCTGTCGGAGTTGAGCGGCAGCATAAGAGACAAAGAACATCACCACAAACAATGGTCAATGTAATGTTATTGTACGCCTTCACATTTAGTTTCCTTCCGACTCTGAAATACCACTCTTATCATAGTCGGTACGCTAAAGTTGAATAAAACATAAATGGTCGGAAATTGTATTCTCTATAACTTTTGTTAAGTAGCACTTTTCGATAGGACCAATGACATAGGTACTTAAACATTCAGTTTTAGGCGGCTTCCCCTAAACTACAATTTCATGCAGGGCGAATAAAATTGTTTTTAACTTAGACTGTAGTTTCTTATTCCCCGACTCTAAATACCGACTTTCATTAAATTCTGTTAACCCATATTCTCGTGGCTTGGCGTTGATGTGGACATGGCAACAAAAATACAAATTCATGAATATCTGTGTTATCAAAGCCGGTATAGTAACAATGTATGGCATAAATGATCAGAAATTTAATTCTATATAACTTTAGTTATGTAATATTTATTGATAGTACCACTAATAATATAAATATTTAAGAATTAAATTTAAGGCCTTCCCCTAAACTACCATTTCACTCAGCGTGAGTAAAATGATTTATAGCCTAGATTGTAGCGGCTAATACCTGGACTTCGCATACTGATTTTCATTAAATTCTCTTCAGCCATTTTCTCGTGATGCGTGTACAGACAGACAGATAGATAGACAGATAGACAGACAGACAGACAGACAGACAGAAATTACGGAAAAGTAAAAAATGCATTTCCTTGTTACTATGGACATGACTGATACAGAAATACCATTATTTTCAAATTCTGAGCAATATACAGACAAAACTCTTTAATATATAGATTATACTTTGTGCTGAACTACTGTATATTTGAAATTTGAGATAATTGAGATGATTTTAAAATACTAATTTCAGACTTCTGTTGCGGATTTTGTTGGAACACCTTTCTCGTCCTGATGCTCCAGTCCAAGTGCAGGTCCTGGCTATTTTGACAGAGATGTTAAAGCGACGTGCCCTTGCAAGTTGCTTCCAAGACTATGTAGAATTATTAGTACTGAAAGTTCTACAGTCTTACAAGGATGCAAGCAAAGAGGTGAGTGCATGAATGTTGGCTCATAGTTAATTATCCGGAATAGAAAGTGCCTCATACTGTGTGTCTAGTTAAGATATTCTAATAATCTGAGAAATAGTTTCGGGTTTAGCATATCAGAAATAATTGGAAAACTTGGCAAAACATTTTCTGATTTACCCTGTAATACCCTTGGCATTCATATCTCTTTCTCTCCCTCTCTCTCTCTTAGTCGATACACTCATGATTGAGTATTGTGACCCAAGGACTTTGTTATTTCTCTCATAATTGATGCCATTCTGTAATGTCCTATGTCTTCTGGACAGTAGTTCTCCATGGTAAATTAGTGGTCTCTCTGATTTGATCAGCCTATCCTTTTGTGACTCGTCCTCATTACGTTTTACAATGAATCTTTTCTTGGATAAATAGTTTTCTTCCAGGTTGTCATCCTTTCTCCTCATGATGCGACTAGAGAATTGCGGGATTCTCTGGTACACAACTTGGCATAGAGTTACTTGTATTCAACTTCTTGGATGGCAGAATCATTTGTTCACCTAGTTGTCCATAGTATTTGCAACATCCTTCTCCGGCACCGCATTTTGAAGGCATTGATTTTGTAACCCTTCCGGGGATTACACAGCATTAAAGGTTTAAACAACAATAATAATAATAAAAAACGTTATAAGGAAAATAATGATATTCAGACCAGATCAAATAAAATCAAACACTCACACACGGTAAGTACAGGAAAACGTCAGAATATAACTAGCAGGTTAGCCAACATGGCAACTAAAGGAACGGAGATGGGAAGTGGTTTGGACCCTACCTGGGCCGTGAGAAGGTACTGCGTCACCGAGAAAACAAAATTAGCGATGATTCTATTAAGTACTACATGTACTGAAATGATACCAATTAGAAAATAACATTACAAACGGGGCCATCAGTGACGCAAGTTTAGGTTAACACAGCAAATTTAGAGAGAGCCATCGTACTAGCTTCACGGTGGTGAGTTTAAAATAACATACAGAAATAATTAGAAATATTTTAATAATAATTAGAAGTAATTTAAAAGAAGGAACACACGTTAACAAACCACACCTACATGTTAAGAAATAAAGAAGGAACGAAAAGGTGAAAATAATTGAAATCTTAACCCAGAGCCCTCTCAGGAAGCAGCCTTTTTTAAAACACTTCCGAATAAGAAGCTTATCATGAACAAGAGTATGCTAAGACAAAACAGCACTACTAGAAGCAAACCCAAGGGAAACTTAAAATTTATATATTTTACACAATTAAAACCAAAGAAAAGGGGAATGAAATTTTATATAATTACAACACAATAAATCAAGCCAAAAGGAAAAGGGAAGTGCCTCTAAAACAAAATGAATATGACTAGCCACGAAGACTAAGTCATTAGAAATTAAGAAACTACATTTGAAAGTTGATAAACTGAAATATGAACAAATAGTGCTTACCTTGGAGTGCCGGAAGACTCATCAGATGGAGGAGACACCTTCTCCCTTCGCTGGTTCAACCAAAAAGACCGAAAGAACAAGCTTGGCTCTGGTCAAGTGGCCAGCGGCCGGAAGTGGTGAAATCGAGAAATAACCAATTAGCGCACCCGCATATCTTGCATTCACCAATAGAAAGGGGTTTTATTTTGGCCGATGAGGGCCCAGAGAGAACTTATGACCAAATACCGGTCGTAGCTTCGAGAAATTTCTATTCTGATGCAACTAGAAACTAGTCAAAGAATCTTGCCAAACCTGGCACATGCGAATACACCGTGCCCCGAAAGTTATAAAGACAATACCTTTACGGGGGGGGAAAAAAAGATCTACACATAATAAAATCGCCGAAAACAAACACCCTAAAATAACATTTTTCCCTTAAAACACACATACAAAAAGCAAACAGAACATTTTTTTTAAATATTGCACACAGTCAATCTTGAGGGTACACATTTTACACACACAGTCAATCTTGAGGGTAAAAACAATTTACCCATTTTACCACTCTAACAGATTTGGTTTCTATCTCTAGCTATAATCCAAGTCTCGCATCCATACATGAAGATCAGGAAGACACGTTGAAACAAGTCTGAAAAGAATAATATTGATAGGAAAGTGTTTTCGTTTGTTTCCAATATTACATCCAATGTAATTGCTCTGTCTTGCCATATCTTCCTTTAATTTTGCCAGAGCTATACGTCGCAGCAAGATGCAGCACTTGATTTCTTTTTCACAGCTACCTGTATCCTCAGTTATTGAACTTTATTGACTTTCATGTTGCACACGATTCACTCTCCTTGGCATATAGGCCTATCTTAATTTAAATTAATATACATAATTAAGCATTGCAAAGTAGGATAAAGGCAGCATGTATGAGATGGAGAGAAGTCACAGGTGTACTCTGCGACAGAAGGATGCCACTACATCTGAAGTCCAAAATATACTGCGTGATAGTTCATCCTGTTGCTTTATAAAGTGTTGAATAATATAAAACAAACGGTAAAGGTTTCCCACCTATTCAGTACTAATTATTGTAACCTTCAAAGTTACATACATTTCATGAAACTACTTTCGGACTTTCTTTAGACTGTCATCAGTCAAAATCAAGTTTAGGCAAGACATGAATTACAGAAAAATTGTATGAAGACAGCATGTGTTCTTAAAAATCAGTGCAGTGCAGTGCAGGTCAAGTAATGATTTGGATGTTAAAACAATCATCACAATTATACCTCTTATGTAAGTTTGCAGTTTTTTCAATTGGAAGAAAACACTTCACTGAAGACCAGGGGAAACGCTTAAAATATTAGCACTTGGAGAATCTTGTAGAATTCAGTTCTGTTTAAACAAGTGTAAAAATAATAATATTGATAGGAAAGTGTTGTGATTTTCGTTTGTTTCTAATATTGATGATTTACATTAAGGTGGGGCTGAGAGATGTGGAGTGGTGGGTGATTGGTGGAGGGAATTTGGAAAATTTAATTTCTTTTTATTAAAAATAGGAATTAATAGATCAAATGAAGGGTTTGTTTTTTCTGATATCCCATTAAGGTTGAAATTAGGATTAAGGATCTGATCAAGGTGGATGAAACAATTTTCAATTATAGTGAACAGAGAGCCCTTATTAACCATTTTTGAGATTTTTAGATCTGATCAGTATTCATGAATTTATGGTTTGAATCCATCATATGTTTTCCCATAGCTGAAAATATATTCTGTTTACAAGAAGTACCTCATGTCAAAGTTTCTACCTGTTTGGCCGACACAGCTACTACATTTTAAGCATATAAACACCTGATCTCTAGAATTTATTATTTTTATTATAATTAATTGAGTTTGTGTTGTGTAGGATTGATGTTTTATTATTGTCTGTTTTAAAATATATTTTTATATCATGTTTTTTTTTTAATTTTAGAATTCTGGTGTATCTGTGGATTATTAAAGTGAAAGTGGAAAATAAGGTTTTGTTAGTTTTTTCTTCTTAAGTGAGGGTAGTGGAAAGTTGATGTCTGATTTTATTCATTATTCCTTCTATGAAATGTCTATTATATTTGTTGGCCTTGGCATGTTTCTGATGGTATTTAATAGATGTATAAGATGTTCTTTTTAACATTGGTATATTGAATGCATGATGAACCATGCTGTAGTATGCAGCACCTTTGTGGACTTATGGATGTAAAGAGTCTTGACGAATGGTGTTGATGGTTTGTGTACATTTTCTATAAATTTTGTAGCTAAGGGAATTATGGCATCTTGAGATCGTAAAGTCTAAAAAATTGATTTTATATTCAGTTTCTGATTCTTGAGTGAATTTTATATATGGATCAAGTGTGTTTAAGTTTGAAAGGGTGGTGGCAGCATCGACTAAGTTATCATGCATTATAACTATACTGTAGTATCATCTACATATCTGGCCCTAAATTGAATGTTACTGAAAATACTATTGTTAAAAATTCTGGTATATTCTAAATTATCAAGGTAGATTTCAGCTAAGATTCCTGAGGTCGGTGAACGCATCGCTAGACCATTTTGTTGATATATAGTGTTAAAACTAAAATAATTGTTATTTAAAACAAATTTTAAAATAGAAGTAAATTCAAGAATTTCAAGTTTACTTAATTTACTGTATTTTGTCAGATTCTGTTGTATAATGGAACAAACTTCAGGTATGGGGATGCTGGGATACATTTAACAATATCAAATGAATGGATGGAGTGGTTAGGTTTAATTTTAAAAAGGTTGATTTTGTCAACTAGTTCTTTAGTGTTTCTAATACATTTGTTGGCTAGAAAATGGTAATTTGTTTATAAGAATGTCTGAATGACTGGGTCTGTAACTATTGGTCTAATTGGGATGCTGGGTTTATGTATTTTTGGAAGTGCTCTGGCCATGGGTAGGCCAGGATTCATGTTGATGAGAAAATAACATTCATAATCTGTTAATATACAAGATTAATTTCTTAGTATTTGTTTGAGTTGACGGAGTTTGGCGGTGGAACCTTTCTTAATTGGGGAAAATGAACTATTAGAAAGGAATTGTTCTGTTTTTTTATATATTCATCTTTTTTGTAATGACCATAGAATTACCTTTATCTGTCTTAGTTATGATGAGGTTATGATCAGTAATTTTCTTTCTGAGATTGTGAATTTGTTTATGCGTTAAATTATTATCTTTATTAATGTGGTTATTATTAAGATTAATGGGAATATCATTATGTAATGGTTTAAGGAGGTTTTCTAATTTCTTTTTTGCTTCATATCTAACTTCATCTTGTATATGAGTGATAGTTTATTGATGGCTAATTCAGTTTCTACCATAGTGGTTATTACGTTTTCAATTATTTTAGGTTTAGACCAATTCTGTTTTGGACCTGTGCTCAATATAGTTCCAATATCGTCAAATATAACATTAGATAAGGTAGTGATTAGAGGATGGAAGTTGGCGAGATTGTTAGTGGTAAGATGGATGTGCTGAATATAAATTACAAATCACTTTATCCCATAAGCAACAAGTTAATCTGAAAACTCTAAACCAGCTTCTAACACAGCAGCTCTAACACCGCTGGCAACCAGGGATGAGTTAGCTGGAAAATTTATAATGTCCAGTAACGGACCATTTTTGGTATTATAAATTTACTCATTCGGGACAAATATTACAGGTTCCCCATGGGAATCAACATCTATATCATTCTCCTCACATATCGGAATACAGATGGGAAGCTCTAAAGATTCTCTGAGTTTCCCTGCACCAGATTGGACTTTTCTAATTAACAGTTTGTAACTTAATTCCTCCTTGCGCAGATATCATGGTGTAAGGACTTCCCTAGGACCAGACATAGTGAATGAAAAGTTTACAAAATGTGAAAAATTCCAGACATGGAAAAAAAAATTAGTTTGGTTTCAAATACTGTGATCAGATGTCAAAAGGGGCTATGTCCAGACCCATTCAACCACACTCTGCTACCACTTGTCCCGAAGATTAAGTGTAAGGTGTAAGAAGATGCGATCATGAATGGGTGGACATAGAAAAAATCAAAGTATAATTTATAACTGTAAAATTTGAAATACACCGAGCTCGATAGCTGCAGTCGCTTAAGTGCGGCCTTCGGGAGAGAGTGGGGTCGAATCCCATTGTCAGCAGCCCTGAAGATGGTTTTCTGTGGTTTCCCATTTTCACACAAGGCAAATGCTGGGGCTGTACCTTAATTAAGGCCACGGCCACTTCCTTCCCACTCCTAGCCTTTCCTATCCCATCGTCGCCATAAGACCTATCTGTGTCAATGCGATGTAAAGCAACGTGTAAAAAAAAAAAATTAAAAAAAATTTAAAAAATCGAAATTTTTCTTTGTTTCTTTTCAGATCTTAAACTTTGTTAAACAAGAACACATAATCAGGTACAATAAACAGGCGAGTTAGATAGCTCAAACATTACACTATTACTGAGAGCACTAATGCTCCAATGAATTACACATAATGATGGGGCTTCAAAATTTACAACATTAGAAAGAGCTTCTTTGCTCCTTACGATCACCTAGGAGACTACTCTCCACAAGGTACAAAATTCAAGCCTCTCAAAAGCACAGTTTAACTTTTACATTAAGTAAATATACAACTAGTTTCCACTGTCTTACTTGCTCGACAGTCTACGTTACAAAGATGGGAAATTAAATAAGAAAAGTTAACTTGAACAGAGGCAATAAGTGCCCATTCTACATGGCCTTATTAAAAATAAAAGGTTGAAGTTATTGGTTGTAAATCAGAATGTTAGGAGTCGAACACTTGCACTCCTTTGAAGTTCACTTGAAAATTCTAAAAACCCTATGTGGACTTCTAGCCCAAAGTTACAGAGACTAAGCCTATACTATGGAGGTGACTAGATGGAGAAAAAGTTTTAAATTACAAAAGGAACATTTTAAAGTTTACGAAATTATAATTAATTTATTAAACACAATGTGTACAATCAAGTTTTTCACCACTCTGTCATTTCTGTGATTAGAGAATGAGGTCTGTTTACACACTCCACTAAATGGTATTTAGAGCATGGATTATTGCATTTCTTGCAGACGCAATCCTCCTTGGGTTCATTCTGCCTCATTCTGGCAGATCCTTCCATGAAATCCATGGACAGCGAATCGTGTATATAGATGTCGAAGCTTGAAATTTGGTCCCTTCCAAATTTCTGACTTCATTGCATCAGTCTCCATTATTTCTTGGGGTATCTCGTCGGCTTTTTTCCGTCTCTCCTCGGTGATAGTTTTATATGCATGCGCTTCCGGTAGACCAAAAATGTGCCTTATGTCTTCCATGAAGAAGGTTTCGTGCGCTATTTTATAGGCGTAGTTATTTCTTGAGGATTTTGATATTGAGAGAGCTCTGTTAATAAATCTCACTTTGACGCTTTCTAGCTTCCTAAGGTTGTTCACCGACAAGTAAGGCCAAATTAATTGAATATGTGGCAGTCGGCATAACTTTAATTTTGAATAGTTTCATTGCTGTTGATAGGGATAGGTTTTGGAGTTTGGGGATGTCTTATGAGGATTCATATCCTGTTCGTTGTGAGGCAACTTGTGGAAGTAAGGAGAAGTTGAAGGAACTTACTAGAAAATTGAATCTACCAAAGAAGGCAGCTAAGGATAACATGATGGCAAGCAAAATTGACAGTCATACAAATTTTAGTGAAAAATGGAAGGGTATGTATAGGTATTTTAAGGCAGAAACAGGTTCCAAGAAGGATATTCCAAGAATAATTAATGAACAAGGAGAGTGTGTATGTGAGGATCTTCAAAAGGCAGAAGTATTCAGTCAGCAGTATGTAAAGATTGTTGGTTACAAGGATAATGTCCAGATAGAGGAGCAGATTAAGGCCAAAGAAGTATTAAAATTTACATATGATAACAGTGACATTTACAATAAGATACAAAAGTTGAAAACTAGAAAAGCGGCTGGAATTGATCAGATTTCTGGAGATATACTAAAGATAATGGGTTGGGATATAGTACCATATCTGAAGTACTTATTTGATTATTGTTTGGTCAGAGGAGCTATACCAGATGAATGGAGAGTTGCTATAGTAAGCCCTGTGTATAAAGGAAAGGGTGATAGACATAAAGCTGAAAATTACAGGCCAGTAAGTTTGACGTGCATTGTATGTAAGCTTTGGGAGGGCATTCTTTTCTAATTATATTAGACATGTTTGTGAAATTAATAACTGGTTCGATAGAAGGCAATTCGGTTTTAGGAAAGGTTATTCCACTGAAGCTCAACTTGTAGGATTCCAGCAAGATATAGCAGATACCTTGGATTCAGGAGGTCAAATGGACTGTATCGCGATTGACCTGTCTAAAGCATTTGATAGGGTGGATCATGGGAGACTACTGGCAAAAATTAGTGCAGTTGGACTAGACAAAAGAGTGACTGAATGGGTTGCTATATTTCTAGAAAATAGATCTAAGAGAATTAGAGTAGGTGAAGCTTTATCTGACCCTGTAATAATTAAGAGGGGAATTCCTCAAGGCAGTATTATCGGACCTTTATATTTTCTTATATATATAAATGATATGAGTAAAGGAGTGGAATCGGAGGTAAGGCTTTTTGCTTTTTACAAGATTGTGAGCAACTGCAGAGTGACCTCGAAAATGTTGTGAGATGGACAGCAGGCAATGGTATGTTGATAAACGGGGTTAAAAGTCAGGTTGTGAGTTTCACAAATAGGAAAAGTCCTCTCAGTTTTAATTACTGCGTTGATGGGGTGAAAGTTCCCTTTGGGGATCATTGTAAATACCTAGGTGTTAATATAAGGAAAGATCTTCATTGGGGTAATCACATAAATGGGATTGTAAATAAAGAGTACAGATCTCTGCACATGGTTATGAGGGTGTTTAGGGGTTGTAGTAAGGATGTAAAGGAGAGGGCATATAAGTCTCCTGTAAGACTCCAACTAGAGTATGGTTCCAGTGTATGGGACCCTCACCAGGATTACCCAATTCAAGAACTGGAAAAAATCCAAAGAAAAGTAGCTCGATTTGTTCAAAGTTTGGGTTGGGAGGAATTGAGAGAAAGAAGAAAAGCTGCTCGACTAAGTGGTATGTTTCAACAATAATAAAGGTGTTTTAATTTGTTCCACCTATTCAGTACTTATATTTTCACTTATAGTGGTTACATAAATAGATTCTTAGTTACATGGGACATGTTTCACCCTCAATTAAGGGCATCTTCAGCCTAAACACAGTCATCAAAAATACAACTAAATTTAAAGTGGAAGTTAAAAGTTTAGTCAGTTATTAAAATTCGGAACATAAAAATGTGAAAAGTGATACAATATATAAAGATGCTAATGGAAAACTGTCTTATGATTAAACTATAATCTTGTCAGAGACTAAAACTACTTCTATTAAAATTCTAATTAAAAACAGTTCATATAAAATATTAGTGGAAAACCAAAGTGGTAATAATATAAAGCCATAACATATATATATCCAATTTCTTTGAAATCATTTAGGAAAAAGCTAGGAAAACAACAGATAGGGAATCTGGCACCTGGGTGACTGCCCTAAATGCAGATCAGTCTTGATTGATTGATATTGATATTTTGATTGAATTAAAATCTCCCGTTACAATTAGCTTTTCATACCCAGTGTGTCTTCTAAGTTATTAAGGAAGTTGACCTTTTTCTTCTTTTGAGCATCCTACCTGTGTGACATAGGCTTGGATCACATTGTATATGTTTTCCTCCTAGGTTCACAAATAACTTACTTATCCTTTCACTAACAAACTTAACGTGCCTGCAAGCATCTATGTTTTCATGTGTTAGAAATTCTGCATCCCACTCTGTTCTTAGACTCTACTTCCAGTAGAGGCTGTGGTCCAATTTGATATTTATTTTCCTGGTTTTCTTCCACTTTGTTTCACTCAACCCCATGATCAGAAGTTTCCTCCTTTCCATGAGGTAACCAGCTCTTCAGTTTTGTTTGTTAATGTCAGGATATTTAATCACAAAAGTTGAATTTCAGTGAGGGTTCCACCTTTTCAATACAAAGTGTATGTTGTACAAGATAGTGTTTACAACATATTTTTATTCGAGGGACTGGTTTAGACACATTTCGGAAGTGTCATCATCAGCCTAAATTACAAAACTAGCAAAATACATAATAGGTTATAATAGCAATGTATAAACATAGTGACACCTAAAATTATTTTGACAACAATTTCACATTTTTTAAAAAAAACTTGAGGGTTATATGAAATATTTGGCGTGTTTCTGCAATGCGTATGAACACGTAAAAGTCTTGTGTAAATGTCGTACATTCAAGTGTGGCGATCTATTTTTACAACACATTAATCGTGTAATAGCCTTCTTTGGATGAGGCACTTTCAAGTGTTAGGTTAAGGATGTGATAAAAACTTGGTGTAGGTATTAAAAATCTTGTTGGACACATAAAACTACTCTTGTGTATGGTGTCGCTTTAGGACAAAATAGCAGTGCTGTTGTTGTACTCAGCAACGTCTTCCAGTACTTTTATTACAGGTACGTAATTAGGTGGTATGTTGTTTAACTGTAGGCTAAGGTTTCTCAGTCCAACATGGAATTTGTGAAGCCTTCAAGGAAAAGGATGCTTCAGGCGAGGTACAGAGTACTGGCAAGCGATGAGTAATGATGTATATTGCATTCCGCTGGCTGAAGTGTGTGAAGTGCTTGCAGTCTGTTCGACCGGGCAAGTTAGCCGTGCGCATAGAGGCGTGTGGCTGTGAGCTTGCATCCGGGAGATCGTGGATTCGAGCCCAACTTTCGGCAGCCCTGAAGATGGTTTTCTGTGGTTTCCCATTTTTCACACCAGGCAAATGCTGGGGCTGTACCTTAATTAAGGACACGGCCGCTTCCTTCCAACCCCTATTCCTTTCCTATCCCATCATCGCCATAAGACCTATCTGTGTCGGTGCAATGTAAAGCAACTAGAAAGAAAAAAAGAAAAAAAAAAAAAAACAGTCTGTGCAGTCTTTGTGGTCTCTGTGCCCAAGCCGGAACACAGCCCTTTTTATTCAAAGAAGGCAGGGCGAAGTGCGTACAAAAAAATAGAGCTGAAAGGAGACTAAAAACTAAAACTAGCCAATAGAAGTAAAAATAAACATTAAAAAATGTTATTAATGTAAATGTAGGCCTTAAGAGAATATCTGTATAAAGATTTAAATAAATAAGTATTGAAAAGAGCATAAGCAATATTAAATAATACGAAGAAGGGTGGAAGGACACCCGACTTTACCCGGAACCAGTAGTAAGTGAAATTGGTGTTGACGAAACAGTGTGACGTGGTAAGAGTTAACCAACAAGAAAATTAGGGAATGACGACAGGAGGAAGACATGTTTGTCAAGCATAAAGGCGAGGCAGTAAAATCTGAACCGCAAAGAAGAAACGACTCATCGAAGGCAACTTCATAAAGGATGATTAAAACTGAAGGCGATCCCTCAAACAACAAGCAAATAACTTAAAATTTTTATTATAGTAGGTACCGTAAAGAATATATTTCAGCTATGTAACAACAGAAATATAGAAAATCTAGCTTACATTACTGAAAAGTACTAAATTTCCAGGACCATCATGGAAACACGAACAGCAGTTGTTAGCCCCATGATCAAACCCCCAACCTGGAGGACCAGGGTATCCCTTTGTTTTGGTCTATCATCTTTAACCTGTCTGGCTTGGGGGACCCTGCCAAGAGTTTATGCTCCCGCCGATATAGCTCTCAGGATCAGGCCTGCAAGCTCTAACATCGTGACAAGTGTAGAACGGGAATCCTTGATAAGTTTAAATTACCAGTTATATTAAATTGCCTTAATCTGGTAGGATAAAAAACCAGAAGATTTAGTCTCAAGTTCACATTCTGAAAATTAAACTTGTAGGCTGGGTTGTAGCATAGAGAATCAAACTAGAAGTTCTTTAAGCTTGTAGTTCTACTTTTTCTTTTGTTTACACATTTCTTTATCCTGATGAATGCAATGGCCTCACTTCCAGGTGGTACGTGCTGCTGAAACGTGTGCTGCAACTATGGGTACTGTGCTACCACCAGATGTCGTAGTTCGGGTCTTGAATCCCCTTATCATGACTGGAGAGTACCCTGTCAATCTGGCAGCTATAAAGATGCTGACTAAATTGGTTGAAAATAAAAGCCGGGAAGTTGTAGAACCATTCCTTGCAGATGTGATGCCAGCACTTATCAAGGTAAGTCATCTGGTTTTGAATTCATGTGTTCTGTTTCAGCAATTGATTTCAGAGTTTATAGTGACAATGGAGGGAATGTAAAGTTTTTAAGTACCGGGTGTCCACAAGAGCGGTACAGCAGCACTAATGATCGTAGTAGTCTGAAATATCGTAGATATGCTAACTAAGAATGCACTCTCGAATTATGCCACTAAAATTATTAGTTCCCAATTTTGTCACCCAGACAAAAATATGGTGCTGTAAACGGTCAGAAAGTGCAATATTTCGTAACTCTGATGACAAATTTTTTTCCGGTAGAATTGCATATTGTTTAAGTTTCTTGGTGGTTGCTTGGCGACACATGTTGATTCCTTTTGTGAAGTGAATCTTCGTTGTAGTGTAAGAAAGTTGAACTTTAACGTGTGAAACATAATGCCTATTGGGAAGACAGACCGTTCACTACTAGTGAAGTTGTTTTATCAGAACGACATGTAAACCGCAGTGGTACATATAAGTTAGGAAATTTATTTAGATGGGTTATAGGGAGGTACAGTCAGGGAAACTGGGTGGCCTAGGGAGCGGTGATAAGGGTACGGGGAGCTGGACGTCAAGTAGGGATGACATAAAAATGTTAGTACTCAACTGTAGAAGTATTGTAAAGGAATAGAATTAAGTAATTAATAGATATATACTTACCAGATACTGTAATAGGAGTTGAATCATGGCTGAGAAATGATATAATGGATGCAGAAATATTCTCAGGGAACGGGAGTGTGTATCGTAGAGATAGGATAGGTATGGTAGGTGGGGGTGTATTCATCTGGTGAAAGAAGAATTTGTAAGCTACGAAAAGGTTAAAGATGACAAACATGAAATTCTATGTGTAAGGCTCATCTCTAAATATAATAGGCATCTTGATATCTTTGGAGTGTACAGGCCAAGAAAGGGTAGTGCTGACGCTGATTCAGAATTATTTGATAAGATAATCAGCTATGTGGGGAACGATATGGAAAGGAGCGTGATAGTAACGGGTGATATCAATTTACCAAATGTCAATTGGGAAGATAATGCAAATGATAGGAAACATGACCAACAAATGGCAAATAAGTTAATATGGGCAGGGCAGCTGACTCAGAAAGTGATGTAACCAGCTAGGTGAAAGAATATTCTGGATGTGGTACTGGTAAAACCAGATGAGCTATATAGAGAAACCGAAGTAATAGATGGCATTAGTGATCACAGAGCTCTTTTTGTGGTAGTTGAAAGTAAATGAGAAAGAAAGGAAGGTATTAAAATTAGGACTATTAGGCAGTATCATATGGCTGTTAAAACAGGCATGAGGGAGATTTTAAAAAGTAACTATGATTGGTGGTAAACAGTAAATAAATATGTAAACAGACTCTGGGATGGGTTTAAAGCAGTTGTTGAGGAATGTGAAAACAGGTTTATACCTTTGAGGGTGGTAAGGAATGGTAAAGATCCACTGTATTATAACAGAGAAGTAAAGAGACAAAGAAAGTGGTGCTGGTCGGAAAGAAATAATTAGAAATGGCTATAGAAGTAAGGAGAAATTGAAGGAACTTACCTAAATTGAATCTAGCAATGAAGTCAGCTAAGGATAATATGATGGCAAGCGTAATTGGCGGTCATACAAATTTTAGTGAAAAATGGAAGAGTATGTATAGGTACTTTAAGACAGAGACAGGTCCCAAGGAGGACATTCCAGGAATAATTAATGAACAAGGGGAGTGTATATTCGAGGATCTTCAAAACGCAGAAGTATCCAGTCAGCAGTATGTAAAGATTGTTGTTTACAAGGATAATGCCAGATAGAGGAGGTGACTAATACTAAAGAAGTATTAAAATTTACCTATGATAACAGTGACATTTACAGTAAAATACAAAAGTTGAAAAGTAGAAAAGCAGCTAGAATTGATAAGATTCCTGGGGATTATGAAAGACAGTGGGTTGGGATATAGTACCATATCTGAAGTACTTACCTGATTATTGTTTGCATGAAGGAGCTACACTAAATGAATAGAAAGTTGCTATAGTAGCCCCTGTGTATAAAGGAAGGGTGATAGACATCATCATCATTAGTTTTCCACTCCAGTTGCCCTGGTGTGGTTTACGAGCTCTCTCTACTTCTGTCTGTCCATGTACCACTCTTCTCTCAAGACGACATCCCAGCTGACTCCTCTTGTTCCTATGTCCTCTTTCACTTGGTGCAGCCATCTCTTCCTAGGTCTTCCTACCGGTCGTTTTCCGGCCACGACTGTGTGTAGCCATTGTTTTGCTGTCCTTCCATCGTCCAATCGTTTGACATGGCCAAACCATTTCAAACGGGCCCTTGTCACTTTTTCATTCTGGGATGGGTACACACCAGGTTCCTCCCTTATTCTTTCATTCCTTACCCTGTCCCTTTTTGTCTTCTGTACCATAGTTCGTAGGAACTTCATTTCTGCGGCTTATAGTTTGCTATCCACTTGTTGGGTTGTTGTGCAGGTTTCTAGGCCGTATGTTATTATGGGGGTGAAGTATGATTGGAATAGAATCTGCTTTGATCTTAAGGGAACTTGTTCGTTTCAGAGGAGGTTCCGAACTTGATGGTAAAACTGAGCTGGTTTTTTGAATCTCATGCTGCATTCTGTTATCACTTGAAGTGATGCTCCCAAGATATTTATATTGGTCTACCATTGCCAGCAGTGTACTTTCCAGCATTATTTTCCCATTCTTCTTCTGCCTGTTGACAGACATAGTAACAGTTTTCGATGTATTTATTGTTAATCCGTGTGCTTTCAAATGTTCATTCTAGGTGTTCAGCCTCTCTTGGACTTTC
Organism: Anabrus simplex; assembly: GCF_040414725.1. Taxonomy (NCBI): domain Eukaryota; kingdom Metazoa; phylum Arthropoda; class Insecta; order Orthoptera; family Tettigoniidae; genus Anabrus; species Anabrus simplex. The sequence goes on along the minus strand of NC_090269.1, from coordinate 183,797,408 downwards.
TTCTCTGTATTTCCCCAAATTACTACATCATCTGCAAATGCATTAATGTCCATATTGTTCTTCTGCTTAATTTCTTTCATGACTTCATCCATGACAGTGATAAAAAGTAAGGGTGAAAGGGTACTGCCTTGTTGCACTCCTTTAGTGGTTTGGAACCAATCAGAATTACCATTTCCTATCTGTACGCAACTGCAGCAGTCTTCATAAAGCATTTTAACTTTCTGGATAAGCCCTTTGGGTACATTTTTCTTTCTTAAGCATTCCCATATAGTCTTCCTTGGAACACTATCAAATGCTTTTTCGAGATCCAAAAACACTAGACATAAAGCTGAAAATTACTGGCCAGTCAGTTTGACATGCATTGCATGTAAGCTGTGGGAAATCATTCTTTCTAATTATATTAGACAGGTTTGCAAAAGTAATAACTGGTTTGGTAGAAGGTAGTTTGTGTTTAGGCAAGGTTTTTCCACTGAAGCTCAACTTGTAGGATTCCAGCAAGATATAGCAGATATCTTGGATTCAGGAGGTCAAATGGACTGTATTGCGGTTGACCTATCTAAGGTATTTGATAGGGTAGATCATGGGAGACTCCTGGCAAAAATGAATGCAGTTGGACTAGACAAAAGATTGACTGAATGGGCAGCTATGTTTCTAGAAAATAGAACTCAGAGAATTACAGTAGGTGAAGCTTTATCTGTCCCTTTAATAATTTAGAGGGGAATTACTCAAGGCAGTATTAGTGGACCTTCATGTTTTCTTATATCAGTGATATGTGTAAAGAAGTGAAATCAGAGGTAAGGCTGTTTGCAGATGATGTTATTCTGTACAGTGCAGTGTTGCCAACTTATATTTTCAACATCTGCTAAATACTATTAAAAATCTGCTAAAATTCCGCCGAGAAATCCAATCTCAAATAATGAGCAATAATAATAATAATAATAATAATAATAAATGTCTGCACTCACCTGGTCTGTGAGTTTCACTGGGATTAACCCCCTGCCTGCGAGCCGGTGAGCTAAAACTTGTAGGCATATTACTGCCGGGTGCAAACTAGGTGAATCCCCTACCTCAAAGGTTACACACAGAACAGGCCAGTTCATTAAACGGTCTTCCTTCATAGCATAAATATAAATGCTGCTGTCTCACAGTTTCATTATGTCGTCATTCGTCAACTAAGAGGTAATTAACCTTTCCCCACGCATTACAGATTTATGACATGATCTCATAACATCAGATCCAAATAACATGTTTTCCTCATGTGACTGCTAGCTCCTGATAAGAAATACGGATTAGCTTGGAGACAGGCTGGAGTACAATTTTTTTTAAACGTAAAATGGATAAAACGCTAAATTCCGCTATAATAAATCTAGAATTCCGCCAAAAAATCCGCTGTCCACTAAATGATATATTTCTCCGCCGGCAGTATTCTAATTCCGCCAAATTTAGTGGAAAATCTGCCAAGTTGGCAACACTGGTACAGAGTAATAAATGAGTTACAAGATTGTGAGCAACTGCAAAATGACCTCAGTAATGTTGTGAGGTGGACAGTAGGCAATGGTATGATGATAAACGGTGTTAAGTCAGGTTGTGAGCTTCACAAATAGAAAAAGTCCTCCCAGTTTTAAATACTGTGTTGATGGGGTAAAAGTTCCTTTTGGGAATCAATTTCAGTACCTAGGTGTTAGTATAAGGAAAGATCTTCATTGGGCTAATCACATAAATATGATTGTAAATAAAGGGTACAGATCTCTGCCCATGGTTACAGGGATATTTAGGGATTGTAGTAAGGATGTAAAGGAGAGGGCATATAAGTCTCTGGTAAGACCCCATAATAAGGTGGATATAATAACAAGAATTTGTAAGTACATATTAGTAGTAAGTTCAATACAGGCCAAAACACTCAATGGGTCTTGTGCAATAAGTGGTATGTTCCTAGCTGTCAGTGGAGAGATGGATGAAATGACATAAGTAGACGAATAAGTTTGAGTGGTGTCTTTAAAAGTATGAAAGATCACAATATGAAGATAAAGCTAGAATTCAAGAGGACAAATTGGGGCAAATATTCATTTATAGGAAGGGGAGTTAGGGGTTGAAATAACTTATCAAGGAAGATAATTAGTAAATTTCCAGTTTCTTTGAAATCATTTAAGAAAAGGCTATGAAAATAACAGATGCGGAATCTGCCACCTGGGCGACTGTCCTGTATGCAGATCAGTAGTGATTGCAGAAATATCACTGACAGAAACAGCAGAGAAGAGGTCCCATGACAAGCAATTGGCTGAAGAAAATGATTAAGAAATTCAAGGAAACGGGTGAATTAGGTGTCACACCAGGGAGAGGACTGTGACCCATTCCCATCTATGTTGTTGATGAAGTTGCTGTAGCAGACTGTGCAGCACATTCTCTGAATTCTGTAACCAGTGCTCAAGCTGCGTCAAGTGAATTGTCGCTACTCCCGTCAATAGTTCGCAAGATTTTGCGGTGCATTTTACACTGGTATGCCTACACACTTCATACTGTTCACAAATTGGAACCCTTAAATGTTGAACAACGCCGTAACTTTGCCCTTAGATTTCTGGCACGCGTGGAAATGGTTAACATGTGCCCGGGGAATATTCTGTCGACTGATGAGGTGCATTTTACTCTGGAGGGTGCAGTGAATGCACAGAACTGTCATATATGGGTTCGACTCCTCCAAAGGTTGTGCAGGAACAACCATTGCATTCAACTTCTGTGACTGTTAGGTGTTTTTTTACAACCTCATTCATTCTCGGTCCGTTTTTCTTTGAGGAGATTACCCCTCGTGGGCCTGTTAGGTGTACAGTGGCATCTGCACATTATAGGGACCTTCTTGTGCAACACACGATTCCAGCTTTGTAGGAACACAGATTTGACCGCACTGTTATTTTAATCCAAGACAGGGCAACACCACATATCACTCGCCAGGTGAGAGAATTGCTTCGAGAAACCTTTAATAATGACCACATTATCTCTAGGTATTTTCCTAATGCTTGGCCTTTGAGGTACCCCGACCTAAATCCATGTGACTTCTGTTTGTGGGGATATCTGAAAGAGCGTGTCTATCAGGGAAATGTCCGGTCTCTGCCTGATCTAAAGGCTAACATACAACGACATGTCACTGATTTCACCCGATGTGCTGCAGGCTACTGTCGACCATGCCTTGTTACAGATGCAGCATGTTGCTGAGTTTGGAGGCCATGTTGAACAGTGTATGTAACCATAAATGCTAATAAATCTCCCAGAACCACTGTTATCATGTGTTTGATCTTTTCTGCCTTTTTTCTGTGACCCCTACCATTGCTTACAGCGCTATATTTCCGCATGATGACAGAACTTGGAAATAATTTTTGTGGCATAATTCGTGAGCGCATTGCTTAGTTAGCATATCTACGAAATTTCAGACTCATACGATCATTACAGCCCATGCTGTACTCTTCTGAATAACATAACTTTAATTGTGGACACCCGGTACTACTCTCGGCTGCTCCTGGTCTAGAAAGCCAAGAACAACAGCCAAGAGGATTCTTGCGCCGACTACACCACATCGTAGTCTGCGGGCCTTCAGGCTGAGTAGCAATTGCTCGGTAGTTCAAGGCCCATCTGGACTGTATGTAGCACCATGGGTTTTCATATTCAAACTGTATGCTGCTTGGAGAGTTTTTTTGGGGTATTAGTAGCTGAAACTGTTATGTTAATCTTTTGATATTTGAAGTATCAGTGTGAAGTTGAGAGACATGTATTACATCTACCTTTTAAAATATTTTGCTGTTGAGAGGAGATCATTGGCAGAAATGAATTGGGTCTAATTCTGCCATTCACATTCTTCTACAGAAATAAATGAAAAATGAGACACATTATAGGTTTTGCAAACCTTAGGGGTTGGAAGGGAACAAGAATTTAGCAAGGGAGTTTGGGTATGGGAGACGAAAATAAGAATTCTGGCAAAGGAGCAACAGATAAATTTCAATTAAGGACTATTTGAACAGTCAGCAAGAGCGCATATATTACTTGTGATTACAGTATTTCATTTTAACCCTTAGCAGTCAAATCAGTTTGGCTGGTTACATGATCTTGTTGGAATATTTTCTCATTAAAAATTACACATATTATCATTCTTAATATGCGATTTTTTTACAAGAGAAAAATATCACATGGGAACACGTTTACTTCTTTGTGTAACAACTTTATTGTCATTGCGATATAATTATATGCTGTTCTCTTCAATTGTCCTTTTTTCTATTATCACACTTGCGTTATCCTTTCTTATTCCCTAAAAAACAATTGCTCTTTTTTTAACTATCTACAAAGAATATATACATTATTCACACCAATGACCTATTGGTAATGTTCCTTGGCGCCATATTGGAAGTCTTTGTGTGTTAATACGTCCATTGCTATGTCACAAGTCTTTAAAAATCCTGTCCATTGGTACCTTATTCATGGTAAACTGAGCATGCTAATATATAAGCAGGATAAGTATATGGATGTTATACATCCATGGACACAAAACATTAATATATTAACACAATTGCTAGATCACCGTAAATCCTATTATTTTATCTATTGTATTATACTCCTCACGGCTCTACTTCTAAATTGATGTTTAGGCAGATTTTGGCTCTGTCTGGTGGTGATGTGCTGAAGCATAGACATCCAACCAGTCCCAATCTGCTATTCATATCGATTTATATCGGCAGAGCACGATCTTGAAACCCAGTTGCCAACTCTAATACTTACATTCGCCACGTGGCTAACCTATCTCTCTCAGCATGTATGGTATTCGGTACACTTCGCGATCTTTTGCATTTTCCTTCAGTAATTAGTGTGCTTTTTATATTGCTGGAGGGTTCTAGTGACTATGAGATCAGTAGAGTGTTCCCTTTGTAGGTCATAACCTCCTTCCTGTGCGAGCCATTAGCGGTAAGCTATGTTTTATTTCCTCATCCTCTTTTATTCTTAATAATATATTATCTTATTAGTGTCAGATGTTGTTAGTAAGTGTAGTTTTTGTGGATTTGTTTCCAATCCATATTCATTAGTTCTTCTGAGTACGGTATTGCATTTTACAACGGCTGTATACCGCGGTCGTTTTGCATCAGCTCTTCTTGCGGGCGTAGCGCGCTGGCAATACAGGAAAGGCGATGCTCATTTGTTTCGCGAAACTTCAATTTAGAAGTATGGCCATGTGGACTACAAATATGATTATTGCAGGTTTTACCACAATTAGGATATCGGACCTACAACAATATATCTTGTTTATTATGGTCTTCAGCAACCTATGACAAATTGTTTATGTTGGTAACTATTCAAGTGGTTTCTTTCTCATGTGTATTATTCTTTGGAGAAATAGGGTGCCTTTTTTTCCTTGCATTCATTTTGTACTGGGTAGAGTGCAGTTTTTATGTTAATAAAGATGTGTGAAGAAGCTATGCTGTTATCCTAATTTTTTAGTCTGGAACTGTTAAGCATTACATGCAACTTAAAAGCTTTCAGTCTGTTCAACACACAAGTTCAATATAAATAATACACTGTAACATACCTGTAAAGCACACTATGAAACAAGGAAAAAAAAAAATAGTTTACTAGTGTGTATTTTTATTCCTTGTTTAATAGTGGGTTTTTTTTTACAGGAATGTTACAGTGTAATATTGAACTTGTGTGTTCGACTGACTGAAGAGCTTTTAAGTTACATTTAACTGAGTGAACACTGGAAAGTAAGGCATTACGATGTAAACTGAAGAGATATCAACAGGTTGTGGGACCACAGTGCATCCCAGAGTGTATAAGAAGTAATGGAGTGACAAGAATTAACAATTGAAGCAAGTTGTGGCATTAATAATGACAAAAAAATGGCATTAAGATGGGCTGGGGAAGAAACACTAAATAAGAATGTGGCTAAGCTTACAGTAGAGAACTACCGGTATTTATCGTAGGCACTGAAGGTGAAACAAGAATTTTTGTTGAAAGATGTGTGGGAATCAGTGATAGGTTATAAGTAGGGACTGAAAGTTTGTTCTAAAAATCCAGAAAATTGCCCATAAATATGCCCTATTAAATTGAAATTATTAAATGTCCCTTGGCAGTAGGAAAGTAGAGTTAGTACAGTGTTAAATTAATAAACGTATATTATTCCCTCGAGGTTGAAGCAGAAGTGGTCCCATTGCCAATGTTAACTGATGAAGTGCAGTTCACAACCGTAACTTTGCACAAATTTTCAGTAGAAAAACTTTGTCTGTTGTCCCACAAAAACACTTGTAACATGAAAAGCTTCTCGCCACATCAGAGGAGGTTATTGGGGCATATTTAAACAATGTTAACTGCTCCACAGAGAGAGGCAAGTCTCTTGGTGTGGCAGACAGTTTTCCTTTGAGAATTTCTCAAATATCACTAATGTGTTTATAACCAGGATTTTTTAATATTACATCATTCACTCTTTCACTTTTTGTCCTGTATTTCCAAGAACAGAACTTAGATTGCTTACCGTTTCTAAAAGAAAAAAACAGTAAGTGATTAATGTAAGAGAGAAAAATGGTCATCGGTTTCTCTTCCAACTGCTTATTTTTAACCGTTTCTATTGATGCAGCATCATTTGAGTCCAATGAATTAACAATCTCCTTGACTAATTCTATGTGCTGACCATTATACAAGGCTTCATCCAGCCATGTTTCCCTACGAGTTAACACTGGTACAAGAGGAAGTGAGATACTAGGTGCTGTGGATCTAAACAACTGTACTTTTAAAGGAGATTTAAGAAAAAATTTATTTGTAGAGGCCACAGATCAATTTACCAATAGGAAAGAATTGTGTATTGTCTCAGCAATGTGATGAGGAGCATGTGCTAAGCAAGTTCTATGAATTAAGTTGGAAAAAATACCTTTCAGTGCTTGTCCTGATTGTACCATATAAGTATACCACCACCACCACCACCACGCAGCTGTATCAAATAAAAGAAGTCAGTCGTATTTGATAACACATGGCCATAATAATTTAAAGAAGTCCATCACACACTGGGTCACAGTTACATTGTTAGTGGCTGGCAATTCACACACATTATGAAGATAAGGTACCATCGTTTGTTCCTTATTTAAGGCAACGACAATTATCTTAGCAATAAAACAGCCCTCAGAATGAGTGGTTTCATCAAAAGACAACCATTTTTCATTCTGTAAATTTGAGATTGTTATTCTAACAATGTCCTACATAAGTCTCTCTCAATGTACTCCCTTCAAGCACATGTTGTTGAGTGTATTTGGCAAGAAAACATTGTAATGTGGGATTATTACTTTTCCACAAGAGAACATCACCAGCTAAAAATTCTTGGCACAAGTCATAAGAAAATTCTGTTACCTTAATTTCTAAACACCCTACTAGTTGCTTTTGCGAGTTTTCTGGTTGAATTCTCCTGATGTTTCGTCCTGTTTATGTGCTGAACTACTCCAAATATTTTCTCTCTTCCTACATATTTTTTGCACACTCCACAGAACAGTATACTATTATCGGTAGAAATTAAGTCACCTGAAAACTCTTTCTGTAACATAGTTAATCTATCACTCAAACTTGATCTTACTTTCAGCATTAGCTGGGCGAGTTGGCCATGCGGTTAAGGCCACGCAGCTGTGAGCTTGCATCCGGGAGATAGTGGGTTCGGATCCCACTGTCAGCAGCCCTGATGATGGTTTTCTGTGGTTTCCCATTTTCACACCAGGCAAATTCTGGGGCTGTACTTTAATTAAGGTCACGGCCGCTTCCTTACGACTCCTAGCCCTTTTCTATCCAATCATCGCCATAAGGCCTATGTGTGTCGGTGCTACATCAAGTAAAATTGTAAAAAATTAAAAAAAATTATTTGACATTTAAAGGACTTTTAGCACACTTTATACGCATAACTTATGAATTACATGTTGGTTCCGTATTGACAATATAATATAACTTAATGTAATATGTCTGGCATGCAGCCAGTTCACATCACCAATACAAATTACAGCACTACTACCAGTAGCCAGCCAAACAGACAAGGATGATGTGGCAGGGGATTCACTGCATGACTACACGACATCATCACATCAGCGTTAGTCCTCTCCACTTGACAAGTTATTGTTTCATCGCATACATTGTTACTGTACAAAAATAATATGAGTCACCACCTTATCAATACACTAATTTATTTACTTCCAAACTGGTAAGTAAGGTCAAGACCGGTTTCGACCCCTAAGGGATCATCTTCAGTTGACATACACAAAAATATCTACAAAAACATCACATATAATGATTAATGTTTAAGTTAAATTCAATTGTCATTACAATGTTGGTAGGTACATCTTAGTTTGGAAATATGTGTTATATGAGATTTATAGGCCTACTCTATTTGAGCTGTTATGTATATAGGTCCTGTGTTCCCCTGCACATCCAGATGCATCCTCTTAGCTGACTCAGCCAGTTCTACTTTCTTTCTTTCATAAGCCCCATTAATATTGATAGCTCCCCATCAAATTCCATTTCGTTGGCCAAGTTGTTTCTAAGGAGTCCCTCGTCTGTCAAATGGGAGTGGGACTCCATTACTCCCATAGGTCCAAGGCTTGCAAAAAATGTTCTGAGCTCGGTAAATTCATGAAGCAGGATGAAATAATAAAATGAAAAGCCTTAAAATTGTTAAAATATATCCTAAATAGGCACTAAAATATTGAAATATGATACATTGATCTAAATCACAAAATTAGAAAACCTGAAATCTTGTTAAAATATGTCATGCACGCAATAAAATATTAAAATATGCATTTATCAAAATAATGGAAATATGCTGTTATATGGACTATTAAATCCTGTTCAAATAATTGAAAATTCCATAATTCATATGCATAATGTACAAGCATACATTCTTGACCCCTGAGAAAAACCATGCAAATTCATGAACTTCTGGGCCTTAAGTATGAGGATATGCCAGGTTGTCAGTTTGCTCAGACAGAAATGAGACAAGTGCAAAATGATGTGATCTCATTAGCAGCTATCTTCAAGTACATGGGAGAGAATTTTGAAAGTGACATTGCAGATATTGAATCTGTGAAAAAGGCTTGGGAGAAACTGGACGAGTTATTCAGTGATGGAGAGTTAGTGAATGGTGCTATGACCTTGAAATGCTAACTCATCTTGTTAAGCCCAAGGACATGAATGTACAAGAATATTTTGCTAAGATAAATTGGCTGTGGAGGAGAGCAAATAAAGCTGGATAACAGTTCACAGATCAACAAGGTGACAATCTCGAAGGTGAATGCGAGATTACTCGCTGATGAAAGTAGAAAGAAACTTGCGGAATAAAAGCTGACAACACTGGAAAACATGAGGAAGGTGTAGCTCAAGGTATGGCTGTACAGTGGAAACGATATATCAAGAAAGATGATGTGGAGCTAGGAAATCACTTTGCTACAATTTTGGTAAACAGGGACATGTATGCAAATATTGTCGCAGTACCCAAAAGTGTTTCAATTGCGGCAGGTTGGGACATTATTCGAAAGTGTGTCGAGCACTAAGGAGTGACGAGTCATCACAGGAGAGAAAATTGGTGAATGCCAGTGTATAAGTAGTTAGCTCGGAAATTATACATGTAGTAGATAAATGAGTATGAAAGTTGCTTTGGGAACTGAAAAAAATATTGATTGTTTGATTCGTGTGCATCCCATCATAATGGAGGAGATGTTTGAAGACATATCAAGAAATGTGGCTGAGAATGTGGAAACAGGAAACAACAGTAAGGTGAAAGTAAAAATCTTAACAGGATGGACAACTACATTTACCGATGGGTTGTATGAGCTGAACTTGGGTGCAAATGTAATATCTGTTGATAAGTTAACTAGCAAAGGTTTCGAAGTAGGATTTTCAGGTGAGAAAACAGTAGTTGTGGATAATAACCCAGATGATACATTGCTTATTGCTAACAGGAGGAATGATATATGTGTAGTGCAGACAGAGGGAAGAAGTGATATTGCAGTTGTGAGTGACATAACCCTATGATAGAGCAAGAAGGTAATAACAGAGTAGCATTTAAATGTGTGAGATATGGACATGTAGGGTACATTGAAAAGCTCTGTTTAAATTGCCTATGTTGGAATTGAAAAGAAGTATTGATATTAATATCTGTTCTGTATGCATTCAGGGAAAACTGAGTAACAAGGAAGTACCTAAGTTTTTGTGAGCAGAAGAGGGGAAAACCACATGTTCGGGAAATTGGGAAAGATCAATATATTGCAACTATGATTGATGAATTAGAGAGAGAGAGAGAGAGAGAGATATGACACAATCCAACAATGGTACAGAGTAGAGCGGGTTCCAGGCACAACTGCGGAAGTGCAGTTTTACTCATAAGAGGCCTGTAGCATACTCTCCGCAACAAAATGGATTAGCAGAGAGAGAGAATAAAACGATGTTTGATATTGTTAGATGTATGTTGATCTAGTCTGGGTTACGAAAGGAATTTTGGGGAGAAACGGTAATCACATTAGTCTTTTCAAGAAATCCTCGGCAATAAATTTTCAGATACTGTAATTCGATAGGAAGTTGGATGAGGAAGAAATAGGTAGAGTGAAGAGTAGACAGCAAGAAGTTCGGTCCCAGAACATAGTCGTGCGTTATAGTAAGAAATGTTCGATGTGGACAGTTAATCACGTAAATATGAACTATACCGACCGGCAGATAACTTGGTGGCTGTCCCTGACTGCCCAGTAACAAGATTTATGAAATGTTCAATCGGAGGCAGTCGGTGTCATTGTGTGTTAGACACTGTTGCTGTATGTATGCTCTCTCGTATGGTATAGAATGATTAATAACAGTGCTATCTTTGAAAGGGTGGTGATTAATTGGTATACAGTGTGTTTAATATCACTTATTCTCATGGAAGACCAAAGAAGTGCACATTCATTTTTATATAAACAAAGTAGAGACCTCATTCTTAAAGTTCTGAACTATTTCAGGTGGGGAACGGAAAATGGGGGACCAATTCACTATGTTGCCAAGTTCAGGAGTGGACCGCTGAAGTATGCGGTTGGAGTAGTAGGACTGTTCAAATGTATCGCTAGTGAACAGAAATCATCACTCAGTCAAACTGGAAATGTTATATTTCATTCACCAGGAAAAAAGCAGCAAAAGCCTGAAGCAGTTATCGGTATAGTTGAATTCGACCCAAATTTACCACAACATAATGTTTGCATTGTACAAAAGAGGGAAATTTCCTACGGCAAAGAAATTAGTCGCAGAAATAAATGAGGCCATAGAATTTGAAGGAAGTTAATGAAATTAAAATCTATTGGATCCATATAGAATATATAAAATAATTTGGACGTAAATGGGTTAATATAATTCGTAAGATTCTCAGTCTGTTGAATGTGAATATAGTACTTAGAACACTATAGGATATCAGTAAAAAATGAACAGTTATAAATCGGAGGATATTCTTGTAGAACGAAACATGCCACTCCACTAATAAATGTGGGGTTTTTTTCTTTGTTTTTTTTCCCCCACAGGTATTTTATAGTGGTCTAGGATTTATATTCATGTTTGACAGACTGAAAAGCTTGTAAGTTATAATAATTTAGCTGAGGTTTCTTTTTGAGCAGCAGATGTATGAGGCTTGGTAAACCTTAAGAGAAATAACTTTTCTTACTTCATTTTTATAGGCTTACGACAATGTGGAGAGCTCTGTGCGGAAGTCATCTGTGTTCTGTATGGTGGCTCTGCATAATGCCGTGGGGGAGGCAGTTCTACAGCCCCATTTGGAGAGTCTGCATGGTTCTAAACTCAAGTTACTGCATCTTTATATTCGTCGTGCCCAGTCTGGATCCTCTGCACCAACATCACCAAAAAACGCACCTCCCTAGAGGCGGCGTTTGTCTCTTGGCCGAGGAATCCTGTTCCGAAGAGGTAATTGTGTTAATAGTTCAATGTTTACTTGTGTGGTTCTAGACTGCCTGCGTACAGTTAAGCAGTTGTGCTACTTGAAACAGTGTCATTACATGGAAAGTTGTATTTATTTAAACTCTCAATAAAGCAAGACATAACTGAAAAACAGCAAGGACTAAATAAATAATACACATGAGAAGTAGATATTCTTCTTTTTCTTCTTCCAATTTATTTTGGGGGTCGGCACTAATGTGGATTAAGCCCAATTTCACAGCCGGATGCGTGTTTCTGTGATGGTTGGTAGTATAATGATGGTGCTGTGTGTAAATGAAGATGTGTTAAGACAAACGCAAACACCCAATCCCCGAGCTAGGGAAATAAGCATGGTATGTGTAAAATTCCCTGTCTAGTTGGGAATCAAATCTGAGGCCCTTCAATCTGCAAGCCACTATGCTCACGATTCTGCCAAGGAGATATGTAGCTCATATGTTGTATTATAAATATCCATGGACTAGGGAGAGTGGTGGGTTTAAATTTTAATAAAGCAGCTACTTCTAAGAATATTAACCACACTACAATGAAATAATGGATATAAAGGAATATTGTATCATTCATCTCTGGTGGATTGTATAATCATATCCGCCTGAGCACTAGGACGGCCGGGACTCGGAATATGTCAGAGATGCCCTCTAATATTACATAGCAATTGATATCCCGACTGGGGAACACTTACCAGGCCCCACATCCGTTGTCCGTGGTTCATGAACTAAGACGTGACTACAGCAACCCTCACCACAAACAATTTAAAAAAATTAAAAAATACAAAAGTACTACAAACGTGAATGTGACAGTCAATAAAAGTAATCTTTACAGTGACAGGTATTGTTAGTGAAAAAGTTTCCAACTGTTTGTACATTTACTGTTTCACTGACAAGCTCTTTTTCTTTTCTTTATTACTGTATGTTGGATAAAGTACAGTAAAACTTGCTCAAAGAGAAATCATAAGGGACCTAAACTTTTATTCCGAATTGGACAAGTTTCCACATTACAAAAAAAACTCTTTTTTCTTTTTGTTTTTGCCTTAAAACACAGCTACACAAACCATAACACAGCATGCAGTACTTTTAAATGTTTTTTAGAGTTTATCTGTATCTGCTTACGCATGACACTCAGCTATCCAGATTGATATATGGAGAATACTGATTTGTTAATTCTTATGATTACTGTGTTGTTGTTGTTGTTGTTGTTGTTATTATTATTACGTACAGTATGATACAAAGTACATCATTTTGACACTATCACAACACTATATTAGACTATTTCAGAACACTGGATATACACTTAAACTTGCTTCCATCACAACATTCTATACAGTACTTCACAACACTAAACATTCTTCGACAGATCAAACAAAGAAACTTGTTTCCTCTTCTTTCTAATCATGTCTTTCTGAATGCAGTTCTGAGCTGAGTACATTACATCAAGAAGTGTGGAAGAGTTATAATAATAATATTAATAATAATAAATGTTGTCTTTATGTCCCATGAACTACTTATGCGGTTTTTGGAGATGCCGAGGTGCTGGAATTTAGTTCTGCAGGAGTTCTTTTACATACTAGTAAATATACCGAAATGAAAGACTCGCTAGGCCTCGAGTACTCTAATACCTTCGGGGTCGGAAAAGAAGAGAAGTTGACTCAGGGAGGTCGGACAGGATAGATGAAAGCGAGGAGCCAGACACAAGTAAGTGGAAGCAGTGCCAGGACTCAGCTAAGATCCCCATGGTCGCCAAATCACGCTCGAAAGTTCAGAGCCCCTGGGGCCCCTTTTAGTCGCCTCTTATGACAAGCAGAGGATACCCTGGGTGTTATTCTAACCGCACCCCACAGGGTTTGAGGCTGACGTATTTGAGCACTTTCAGATACCACCAGGCTGAGCCAGAATCGAACCTGCCAAGTTGGAGTCTGAAGGCCAGCGCCTCAACCGCCTGAGCCACTCAGCCCAGTATGATTGAAGAGTTAAATGCAATGGCAAATAACTTTACATCACAAATGCACTGTACGGCCTGTTTGTGGGTTTGAATCTTGTTTTGATCTTCATCTTCTTGCTTGTCTCCTCTTTCTTAGCCATTCTCACTGCCAGAAGGGCTGTAGTTGATTTAAAATTGTGATGTGTCGTATGTTGTTCATCTCTTCGAATAAAGTTCTCTGCTTCGTCGGTAGTGTAATTATATAAAAACTGTCGTACACCTAATAATAAATTATGACGATGTTCAGAAAATGTAATTTATAACTGTATGGTTTCAGATATCTAAAAGAAATTCAAAAAGTTTATGATGATTACTTTTCATCCTGTCTCAGCGCTAATAGTGATGCGATTGGTAATGTGGTCAGGAGACTACACAAACGTTATATTATACTTGCTTACAGAGGTATCAAGAAATGATACTGATGTATTTTTGGTGCTGTAGTATTCAAAATTATGGTCAGTGATGTAAATTAATTTCAATTTTGGTAAAAGTAGCAATTTGCAGACAGATTTTCTTAATTTCATATGTTATTCATTTCCATTACTGTATTTACACACATCACACAACAAACAACCATAGAAACATGCAATAGTGAATACAGTAAAACCTTGTTAAGACATTTTTGCAGGGGACAAGGAAAAAGAATGTGTTAAGCGAGAAAACGTACTACTGAGTACACAAATAAAAAACTATCCAATAGGGATATGGAAAAGCTAGATACGATTTTTTCAGACATGACGGCATTTTAGGTTGTTGTATCCTCGAGTACAGTTGAAACTATATCTACCATTTCTAGAGATGAGGGGTGAATATTAAAAGGTGTGAAAAATTCGAGAGAATAAATACAAATCACCTTTCCTGCTGGGCCGATGACCTAGATGTTAGGCCCTTTAAACAAGCATCATCATCCTTTTCTAATGGGTTTATAAAATAACAGTGCACTGAAAGGTGTAAAAAATACATCAGACAACAAAAATATGAAAACATTTGCTTCAGGAGGCCATGAAAATATAAAGTATTAATGCAGATCTCACTCTTTCTAAAGCAAATAGTAATAAAAGCCTTTTATTTTGGACCAGTGAGTTATTAAAAATTATTTTCTGGTCACACTCTTAGTCAGTGAATTTGAGGTTACCCTCAACCATGTGCGACTGTGACTTTGGCTGCCATTTTGAAACCGACAAAACTTTGATTCGACCAAAGTGAATGATGAAGTCGAAACTCGAAGGTGCGAGTTTCAACATTTGCGCTACCCCTACACCCGTAAAGAGGCGGGCGCCAGTTCACTTTTGGATAGATTTTAATTTTATCTTCTTTAGTAAGGAATTTCAAGACTATTTCTGAATCCATAACTAGGATGTCACAAGACAAATATGCGCCACGCTAGCCAGCTTCAGACGATTATGTTCCTAATCCAGATGTAGGCTATCGGGCGACAAATATACGCTACAATATCCTTCGCCATACCACTCAACACAAAATCAATTTCTAATTTCTGAATGGAATGTGAAATAGCACAAAGAGGCCCACTGTGTTATTCAGCAATCTCGCTGCTAACCGGCAAGCAAAACCGAACATTCCTGAGGCTAACGGCTTGCTCCCTGAAGGTGCAACTTATCCTGTGAAGTAAAAGAATTCTAGGCCTTTACCCATTATTATGCAACTGTAACAAGGACCCTTTCTTACCCTAGTTGGAAATCACATTCCTTTCACAAGGGATGACAAATAACATTGTCCGAGCTAGGAAAAATGTGATCGTACTAAGCAGTAATAACGAAAATTTGTGATGCAATAAGTAAGGTATTTTTATATGGATTTAAAATTATGAGAATCAGGACTTTGAATTTACAACGTGCTAAGCGAGAAAACTTGTTAATGAGGAACGCAGTAACGAGGTTTCACTGTATATCCCTCCACATAGGGTTTGTGTCAAGGAAGGCATCAGACTGTAAAACTGGGACAAATCCACTTGAATGCCAATCCCAGATAATTTGGGAAAAGCCATGATGATGATTAGTTTCCGTTACTGTTGTTGTTGGTGTTGGTGTTCTGGGTTTTACATGCTTTACAGAGGTGTAAGAAGGTGCTGGGGTGGATGGGTGGATAGTGAAATGTTCAGAGCATAAGTTAAAGCACTAAATTTTCAAATTTAATTTCTTTTCCCTTTTTTTTCCTGAGTTTAAAATTTTAAAATTTGGTAGATACTGTGAATAAGTAACAACAAATAAGTTATCATTGAGCTCATTAGCTCCCGCAATAACAATGATTTAAAGTCAAAAATCAGATGCAGTAGAGAAAATTGACACACTAACTTGCAAGGATTGAGCAATCTAGCTCAAAACTGGTACACTTTCACAAGAACATGTTTACTCTACTCATTTGCATTCTAGGAGACTGCGCTCCAAAAGTTACTACACTCCAGTCTCTCAGAGGCACCAGCTTCTAACAAAATTACACCTTATAAACTTCAAAAACTATATTTAATGGGCCGATTGCAGAAACAATGACTAGTTTTAAGCCTTAGACAACGTCTACCAAAACAACATCTAAATCAAGCACGATCTTCCATTGCATAAACAATGTTCAGTCGATGTTTAACTAGACATCACTTAAACTTTCAATTTTGGTTTGAAAATGGAGACAGAAGTATCTTTCATGTAACTCTTTGCTTGTCACAACCAATGAAATTCGTCGGTGCGCGCTCTGAACGCAAGTTAGCTGTTTGTCTTCCTACACATTACTCAAATATGGCTAAGCATGAGCATGACTTGCCCACAGATAAGAGTATCACTTTCGGTGGAATTTAAATCTCATCATAATATTATCAACACTAAAGCGACATGCCACCGTACGGGGAAGTGTAGCTTTGATTATAATATTGTTACAGTGAGTGTAATCTATTCATAAATATGGTAGCTTCGACGAAGGGAAGATGAAGCAAGAGTGATGTGTAACCGAGTGTGTTGTACGGTCCATATAGATGTAGCTTGCATTCTGGAGATCGTAGGTTCGAAACGCATCATCGGCAGCCGTGAAGATTGTTTTCCGTAGTTTCCCTATTTTTACACCAGGCAAATACTAGGGCTGTTATTATGGACACGCCCCTTCTTCCCCAGTCCTCTTTAAGCAATAATCACCAACACTTGCCTTTTCCTATCTGATAGTTGCCGACAACTTATGATTATATATATAAAAAACCCATACAAGCTACTTTATAGTTTTCATTATTATGTGTGTTTACTTCGCAGTAAATATAAGTGAACCCCTCCCTGTTGATGTATGTGACAGCCCTCTGATGATCGGGACATGTAATTTTTACATCTGGAACACCTTGGGGTAGACAATCAGTAGAGACACACTTAATTTTTAAATGCCACATCGGCTAAGGAACGGACTGAAGTAGGTGCAGGTTACATTACGAGTGACGACTCACGACACAACTGCAAACTCAAAACAGACAATTAACGACTGACGATACAAGACTGCCTATACAAGACTGACAGGAGATAGAGGGAAGGCTGCGGCTGGGCTAGAGGGGAGTAGCCAATCCGGTGCTTTATTGAACCACATGACTTATGACGTATACAATGCTCCAGTCTGCGCTGGTAATACACTATTACAGCTGTTTGTACTCGCAAGGTTACATTCGTATTTTCTAGAAATAATATGAACACTTAACTAAATATATTACAGTAATTCTGAGATGTATGTAGTCGAAGTGACCCATAATTCCATGGAAATTACCCCATGTATATAATAAAATATATCGGTTGCCAAGAATTGTATTCAAGTTGACAAGTACCAGACTCTCTCTTTGTCAGTCTCAAGAAACAAGTCTCTTGTAAAGGGAAACCTTATTTTAAGATCTATCTCCCCGTATATGTCAAACGAATTGCTGCTATTTAGCAGCGGGCGACCCACAGAGAGGCCATCGGACTAACCTTTCTTCCCGGAATCGTCTCAGCATGATAATACAAATTATATGTTTCATGGTACATAACCTCTGATTGTGATTCAGTCCTCTCATGCTCTCGGCATTGTTTAAACAAGACCGATTGAACATCGGTTTTAGACAGTGCCTAAGTGATAAATAACGTCTCTCCAATGCGGCAGCCATACTTAGGCATTGTTTAACCATAGACATTGTCTAAATACCGTTTCTGCAATCAGCCCAATGTCATTTCTGCTCGACGGTCTGTTACACACTCTCTATAAATAATGACAATTTAACAAGGGGCAATGAGTGCCCATTCTAAATGGCCTTAATGTACAAAATAAAAGGTTTAAGACGATCAGTCATGAACAAAAAGCTAGGAGGCGAAACACTTGCACTACTTTTAGAAAGATACTTGAAATCCTAAATGGGCTCATGGCCCAAGGTTTGCAGAGGCCAAGCATACTACAGAGGGATGACTAGATGTGAAATAATAAGTACCAAAGCAGTGTGAAGAATTTAGAGGTTTAGAAAATCGTAGTCATCCCATACCAAGTTCAGTGAAAATTAACAGAGGGTGAACACTCGATTCCCTAAATTTAGCATATTTCCCAGCAGAGATTTGAACAGAGTCCTTAGAATTGCCAAAAATTTACATTTAAACAGAGACTTGAGAATTTTACATTAATAAAAGAAGTTGGAAACCTTCCCCTCAAGTTAACTGCCTGGAGCTATCACATGTTAACAGATGCCTGCCATTACCTTTGAGTTGTTAGGCCTTCTGACGATTACAAGGCTGCCCCTGCCTCCTAAAATACGCCGTACACACGCACTAGACTGGAGCGATGAATATGTCAATACGGCCCTAAAGCGCCCAGCTTTTATAGCATCTCAGAGCGGGAAGTTCCAGAACTCTCTTGAGCTGGGCAGATTGCCTGTACACACCTCCATTTTTAATTGGCTACAGAAATATACACCAAATTCCTGATTGGTTAATAACTAAGGAAGAAAGAAGCCGTAGAAGTGCTGATAACATTGGCACATAAAAAAGCAATCTACAAACATTGAAAATTCCCATAAAAGGTAATTGTCCGTAATCCCACCAGAGGGGGCATATAGGCTGATAGTAGACATATCCAAAGGTTAAAGGTCCAAGTGTCTTGTGATACATAGTTTAGGATTCACAGCACAGATAGCCCTCTAGAAGACGTGCAGTTCAACCGGACGGAGAAGATGTACCCCCGGTACAATTATTAGTATTATCAGATTTTCTCATTACATTACAAAATTGGCAGTTCTTGCTAATGGAGGTAAATTTTAAAAAAAAATCTGCTTAGAAAATAAGAAGTGACATTCAATTTTTTTCTGTTATTGTATGAAAGACATTGACTCATCAAAAATCTTGTCCGGCTCCATGGCTCCAGGGTGCTGGGCCTTTGGTCATAGGGGTCGCAGGTTTGATTCCAGGCAGCGTCGGGACTTTTAACCATCCTTGGTTAATTTCGCTGGCACGGGGGCCGGGTAAATGTGTTGTCTTCATCATCATTTCATCCTCATCACGACACGCAGGTCGCCAACGGGTGTCAAATCAAAAGACCTGCACATGGCGAGCCAAACATGTCCTCGGACACTCCCGGTACTAAAAGCCATATGCCATTTCCTATTTTTTCCATCAAAAATCTAAATTTCAAGAATTCATATTGTGAAAGGTACAAGAATTCTTGATGACCTGAACAATATTTACACCAGGTTCCGGATTACATGAACTCCTGAACATTGGATCTTTGTCCAGTTTAAGTTATTCATATACATTTCATTAAAAAATCCATAATTTTACATCAAAACTTTTAAAATTTTGTTAGTAGTTAACAGGAAGGTAAATGAAGACTGTTATGCTATGAGATTGCCCAATTTATCATTTAAGGGCTGTTCAAGAATTTTTTTTGTTAACAAAAATGGCACTTTTTTGAGACTACCTAGCAACTACAAAAGTGCATTTATTTTAATATTTCTTTCCCCAAATCGTTAGTGTTCTTGATGTCCCCTACTAAATGTTTTAGTTTACCACAATTACATAATTATAACACATTCTTTCAAAAATTCAGAATTTCAAAAATAATTTTTCATTTCTTAGTACTCAGTTTTTGAACGGGGATATATTTTTTCTCAGTTCTAGTACAGGACATTCCTAAATTAATTCAATTTGAGACCTTTTTGTGGTAGATGTTTGAATTAGAACTCAACTTATTGTTTTTCGAACCTGAAAAGAAAACATAATTTTTAGTTTTGAGTAAATTAAGTTTTAAAGTTTTGTATTATGATTAGACCTCTTTATCTGAAAGTATTAGAATTCTCCCGCTGCATAGATGCGACCTTCCTCTTCAAGTTTCTTGTCATATTTCAGCTTTCTTCTTCCCCTGAGGTACCTTCTTCGCTGTCTTTGTTCAGCAGTGCTCTGTAGCTGACTTCTGCGTACACGTGCCTTATCAGCTTGTAACACTCCTGATGCTGAGTACGTATCAGGCACAACCTTCATTCTTCTTAAAACGTCTATTTCAACCTTGTTTCCACAATTAAAGTGTAAAACTGCGTCCATGACACCCAGTTTGAGAGTGGACAGCCCCACATATGTATCTTTTCTACACCTCTTCCATACTGTACCGTTGAATGACTCACTAGTATTTTGAGTCGAACCATGAAGACATTTTGATAACATTTTTGGATTACAGAGCCTTTCATACACAGGCCTCATTGCATGTAGGACTTCTAGTGGTATCCCTGCTTTATGCTTAGAATTGTCAAGTAGATTGCCAGCTTTGGCTCGTTGGTATGAACACCAACTGTCTGTTCCTATAGGACACCTGATATGGGAAGGCCTGTCTCTATGGGCAGTCAAATAATACAATGTTGACCATATAGCATTTGTCATATCTTTTATGAAACTGTAGTTGGAACGCAAAGCAATTCCAAAATAATTCTGACACTAGTCTATCAGTGCTCCAGTTAATTTGCCTCCACCACCTATCTTTTTGTTATGGTGTACAATTTTTCTAAGAGCTGTTCCTAAACGCTTTTGGTATTGGCCCCACACATTCCAGTTTATTTACTTCTTTAGCATTGTATGGATTGGAATCACAAACTGCCTTGTAACTTTTGGAATCCCCATCCCCATAGAAACCTACATACTCCAGACCTTTACTCTCACTTGAGTGAGAAAATATTTTTACTGTTCCATATTAGGTGAAGACCGACTGTAATTTTTGGTACAGACTGCAGCATGATCAGCCTTCCAACCTAAATAGGATGGGGAATGCTTATCATCATTTGAATGCTTCTTACATCCAATATAGTTTCTGGACATTATCTCAACAACGAATATACATCCAAATGCACACAAGTAAACAGGCAACGTGACAATATTTTCACTCAAAACATGCAGTTATGGAAACCATGGAAGCTGTCATTACCAAAGAGTATTACTGCTGCATACAAAGAATACGCATGTGGAGCCATCTATGGAGAGCTATTCTGTAACAACGAGCATCAAACTTGAATTAAAACATCGAAAGGAACCATGAAATTCTCCGTGCAGCGAAGCCACGCCCACCTCAGACCGAGACACGGGTGCACTGTTCCCTTTAAATCAGTTTTCTGAGCATATTTATGCATGAAACATGTAAGAACTATACATTTTCTTAAAGTAGAAGAATTAAGCTTTTATCAGGAAACAAAAATGAAAAAGTTAAAATTCCGTCCAAATACGTCATTTCAAACGTATATGAATACCTGCACCTGGCGAGCCGAACATGTTCTCGGACACTCCTGGTACTTAAAGCCATACGCCATTTCCTTTTTTTTCATCAAAAATCTAAATTTCAAGAATTCATATTGTGAAAGGTACAAGAATTGTTGATGACCTGAACAATATTTACATCAGGTTCCGGATTACATGAACTCTCGAACATTGGATCTTTGTCCAGTTTAAACATTGGATACAAATTTCAACAAGGTTGTGGAAATGAAAGTTCTGTTTGAGAAACTGTATGAATAAATCATATTTGTTCTGTTATACGTAATCTTTGCGTTCCCTTGTTAATATTTATTTTTATGTTCATATTTAAAATTATGTTCTGTGAAAGTGTTGTGATATTGTGATTATTTTTCTCAGGACGTCAACGCCGGGCCCCATTAGTACGGAGGAGCTGGCCCCCGGACAGTGAGAACGTACGGCCTGCATGAGACCCAATAGAAATGGACCTTCTATTCCATTTTGGGGCTTTGTGGGCCTCGCATACAGTCTGATACAGTGGTGGCATAATGAAGATGACTTTTTTTAAATTTATAGATGTATATATAGGGAGAATTAATACTAATTGAAGCAATGAACTTGAGATAGAAATCCTATACTTGCTAATGTTACGAGGAGAGGTGCTAGTCAGAGTTGAAAATGATCTGTCAATATTAGCTTATTGTTTTCTTGTTTATACGATTGTGTGCCTGTTGGAGTAAGTTGAGGGGAATAACCCAGTGTGAATGAGCTTAGTCTGTTTACTTCACATAAAAGTAAAATGATCTTCAAGTCATCGTTCCTCGTGACATATTCGTAAAAAAAAAATAAGCTTTACGTTTTAACTATCTTCTTTGTTTGGAGAATTTAGGTTTGTCCCATGCAACCCTCTTGAATTCAGTAGCTTTCCTCCTAACATAATGGAGTCTGTATAAATATACAACAATTACAAACTTTTGAAATGTTCTATAATGAGAATGATACAAATGATACTGTGTGAAGTATTCTGCCATAAAATACATTCAAGATAGGCCACAACCTGTCAGAATGGGAGCTAAATCCAAGATGGTTTCTGCTCACAAAATTTGACCCAAAATGGCATCCTTTGCTGGTTGTTTCTTGAAATAGATTAACTCCAATAAGAAATAAAGCATTAGCTTCTTACATTAAACTGAAAACATCTCTAACATTTAAAAAAAATAAAAAATAGAATATTAGAATTAATCTTGCATTTAAAATTATTCAAACTGCTTATGAGAATTAGACTGAGATGTTTTGCAGAGTTGTGATGATATTGTTTGGTTGCGAATAAGGTGTTGGAGTTCTCAGAAAGAAAGATTTCATTTTACAAGTACCTTAATAATTATAGTAGATGCTATTGGAGTGTACGATTCAGCTCACACTTGATACTTGCATTATCATTTCTTTGCTAACAGTATGTTAAGAAAAGCAAAGGAACAGTGAACTTGTTTTGCCTATTCAATTGGAGCTATACAGCATTAGACTACTTCATGGTTGATGATAAACTTCTTAGTAGAGTTACTTTTGACGTGCTCCACTAATTTTCAACATGGTACTTGCAAAATGAAGGCTGAACAGTTGTCAAAATTCTTTTGATATCCTTTACTTTAGGACAGAAGATACAGTTTGTGTCTGCTCTATGCTCACACCTTATATTGAAAGGAATGGATGGGTGGAGGAATGTTATTTTGAAACTAATCATATGATGCCAATATATGTGTATATGAGATGCTACATTATATAGAGTTATAAAATATCTTTTATAAAAACATTTTATTTGAGGATGGATCTGAATTGTGCATGAGTGAGATGTGTTACGTAATTGTTTGTGCTTAAAGACTAATGAATTTGTAGTATGTATACTGCATTGGACAGTTTTAAAACTATGTAGTGCACATCTTCTACAACAAAAGACTTGTTAAGTGACATTTACGAAATGCCCAGGAAACGAAGAAAAGACAACATTGAAGACTATGAAGATACATGTGTGTAGAATTTGCAGTGATGATTTTTGACTACGCTTGATGTCTTTTGAAGTCTGGAAATTGCTCTTTTTAAATGTTCTGTGCACATATCTTCACTAGGTTTGATTCATCTCTTTTAAGGACCGACTTAAATTATTTTAAATTCTGATTTTGTATGTTCATGAATATTCATACTTGAAATTATTTAACAATCTCAAATTTTACTCAGTTTTCATACATACATACATACATACATACATACATACATATTATTAATTACAGATTGTTATGCCTTTCACCATTCAGTCTACAGGCTTGTGTGAATTTATTAAATGCCTCCACAATCCTATATTTGTAATTAGCTCCATGACCTCAGTTATCTTTAAATCATTAGATCATCATTGTCAGGTTCCCTCTACTTCTCTTACCCTCCATGACCAAATCCATTATTCTCCTAGGTAACCTATTCTCCTCCATTCACTTCATATGACCCCACCATTGAAGCCAGTTTATGCTTACTGCTTCATCCACAGAGTTCATTCCTAACTTAGCCTTTATCCCCCCCCCCCCCAAAATTCAGAGTACCCTCTTGCCATTGTTCCCATATGTATGTACCAACAATCATTCTCACTGCTTTCATGTCTGTTACTTCTAACTTGCGAATAAGATATCCTGAGTTCACCCAGCTTTTGCTCTTGTACAGCAAATTTGGCCCGATAACAGATCAGTGTAAAAATAGTTTCATCTTGGAACAGACTTATTTCTTGCAGAATACTGTTGATCGTAACTGTAAGCTCACTTCATTAGTTTTGCTGCAGCTCTGTTCAGTCTCACTATACTACCCCCCTGGAAGAATACACATTCTAAATACTTTAAATGATCTACCCGTTCCAGTTTTCTGTTCCCAATTTGACATTCAATTCTCTTAGGTTTCTTCTGTACTGACATGCTAATTTTCATATCAGACTTACTGCACCTATTTTCATGTTCCAAGATGTTAAACTGCTGGTTACTTTTACACCTAACTGCATCTCTACCTGCCAATTTATACCTTTCAGTATATCATCCATGTAAACTGTGAACAATAATGGTAAAAGATTACAGCCTTCTCTAATCCCTTTAAGTACCTTGAACCACAAACTTATACTACAATCAGTTCCCCCTGAAGCCCAGTCGTTAATATAAACTGATTGATTGCTTTTAATTATTTACCTGTACTGTAATTCCACGATACCTTAGTACTGCCAACATCCTTTCCCTTGGTACTCTGTCATATGCCTTCTCTAGACTATAAAACTTAAACATAACTGTCTGTTCTTCTCGTAGCATTGTTCAATTACCTGGCATCCTGACATCCCCTCTTTGGTCTGAAACTAAACTGGTTTTCTTCTAACTTACCTTCAACCAGCCCTCCCTTCCAAAATGCCAGTAAACACCTTGCTTGGTATACTGATCAGTGAAATACCTCTATATTTACTGCAGTTCTTCCTGTTCCTTCATTTTGTCCAATCAGAAGGTACCTTACTAACATTCCATGCTAATGTTATTACTGTATGAAGCCATTTCATCCCTGCCTTTCCACTATATTTCATCCAACAAACTTCATCTGATCAGTCCATCTTGCAGTTGTTCAACCTTGGGTTTTTTCCTGGCACATTTTCTTGCACTACCAGCTTCCTCATGGCTTCTGTTGTTTTGAAATGTGCCCGAAGTATCTCTAGAAGGTTCAATTGATCTTCTCTATGAATTTTCCTTCACGCTAAGTTCCTCAAGAATTCCATTTGCTAGTGTGTTGTTCCTCCAAGTTACTCATCAAACTTGACGGTAGACCCACATTTCGTAAAATTCTATTTTGGACCATGTCTCAGCAGCGTACAAGGTGATTGTAAGTAACGGAGCATTGACTTAAGTTTTGTGTTTTGTGTAATAGTCCTATCCTCTTACCCGACACCTGTGAGGGTTTAAAGGGAAAATAGGAAGAAGAAGAAGTCGTATCCTTTCATATCTTGGTGAGCTTGGCAGTTGTATGGGCTATCATAAGGTATTTTCCTTAGATTTTTCCGAGCTGTTCTCGTTATTAGAGATCAAAGCTCCCAGGTACACAAATGTGTCTCCTACCTCAAATGCAGCCAATTTCTTCAGATGGGGTAGATTGTTGTACGCTTTATCCACTATCATGACTTTTGTCTTAGCACTGTTGATCTCTCAAGACCACGTTGCCTACTCGCCAGTCGACCCATAAGTAATTTCTAGTGTCTTACATTAGCTGCTATGATAAGGGTGTCCTCTGCATACTGAAGGTTATTGATGGTCTTTGCCTCCTACTTAAATGCCACCTTCCCAGTCATCCAGGACCTTCCTCATGTTTGGAGTAGATGTTGTACAGCATTGATGACAAGATACATCCTTGCACAAATCCTGCCTTGGTCTTGAAGGTGCCTGAGAAATTTTCGTTGACCCTTATCTTGGTTCTATTGTGGCTATAAAGAGCTTTAACTAACCTTGACAGATGAACTCCCATGTCACACATTATGTCCCATAATGACTCCTATTTTTCAGAGTCAACTGCTTTCCTGTAGTCAACGAAGCATAGGAACATCAATGTATCGAACTTCAAGTATTTCTATACGATCTGTCATTCAGATTTTCCTGGCACAAACCCACAATATCATCGTTGCCATAAGACCTATCTTTGTCGGTGTGACGTAAAGCCAATAGCAAAAAAAATCATCACCTCATCTACCACTTACCACTTCCTTATTCATGGCCTTCAGCATTACAGTGGTGATCCCATCCATACCAGGAGACTTCTTTCATCATAATGGCTTTCTCTACTTCTTTAGCATAGCTGAAGTGAAATGCCATTTCTACTGCTGTTATTAAGCATTTAATTTGTACATTGTACTGGTTGTTGTTATGATCAGTGAAACAATGAGGACTTTATTTACCGAGCGAGTTGGCCTGCGGATAGGGTTGCGCAACTGTGAGCTTGAATTCAGGAGATATTGGTTTCATACCCCACTGTCGGCAGCCCTGAAAGTGGTTTTCTGTAGTTTTCCATTTTCACACAAAGCAAATGCCAGAGCTGCACCATAATTAATTTTGACCATTTCCTTCCTGCTCCGTGTCCTTTCCTATCCCATCGTCATCATAAGACCTATCTGTGTCGGTGCAACGTAAAGCTAATTTTTTAAGAAAGACAATTTTCTTTAAATTTTAGTCTATAGCCTATGTGTTTGTTACAAAATTCCTTTATACTTGGAACTACCTACTGACTTCCTTTATACTCATATTATTGGAATTCCAGTATAAATTGATCAAAAACTCCATAGAATGTATTTAAACCACAGATTTTGCTGTATTAATGCATTTTGTTGTTTTTGAATAGCTAGGTATCAGCTGATTATCAGTGAAATCTCACTGTATGAAGAGATTGTGATCTTGATTTGAAATCATTATCATCTTTATTGAGCAAAGAACTATGAATATAGTAATGAATTGAAAACACATTCATTTTTGATAGTTAAGAATAATATTTTCAATATCTTTATGCATGTATTCTTCCTTTTATTTCTTACCATTTAGTTATCAAATATTTTCCCCTTCAGATAATTTTGTGTGTGTCTGTGATAGGGAGTGATAAAGTAAAGCAATTCTTTAATATATATAATGGTAGACTCGTTTGTTGGGTTTGAAAGAAAAGCTCATAACGTTTGCCAGTTTTAAGTTTCAACTCATTAGTCTTTGACTTCTTTTTACTTCCATTCTTCTACTTGTAGAATTCAGATGATTACAAATGAACTTAAAGGACTTCCATCATCTTCAGTAGCTTATTTACGCAACTTGTTTCTAAATTGTCAAAATACAATTAGGCTTATGGTGGCCAACTTCTGAAGGAAGGAATGAGGGACAAGGCAGTCAAAAAAAAGGGGATATTCCACTATTTTGGAGGACAGCTTCATTTTTAGCTGCAATTTTAAAACTTGAAAATTGTTAACATTGTGTTGCCAGTTTCCCTCTTGTAATAACACAGAAAAATATATTTCACTCATCTTTATTGTATAATTTCTTTACCAGTCTGTGGGTTGAAGACACTTCATCCACATGAAAACATACAAAATACAACAAATTCTGAAATAATAAAATAAATATTGACCTTTTTATAACTTAAATGTAATTAAAAGTTTAAAAAAAATAGGAAATAGAAGAAAAAATATAGATTTGAATCATATCTCTGTTTTATTGGTTACATGAAATACTTTCTAACAGCACTGGTTCTAAATTTCAACCTCTAGTTTTAACTACTAAGTATAAAAATATTGAAAACCTCAACATAAGTGAAACTATTACATCACTTATCTTGTTTGAGAGTATATTTATTTTGATTTGTACATCTGATTTTAGAGTATAATGAAGTCTGTTCCTAAGGTCTGACCATGAAGTTTTTCCCTGGAAAGTTTCTTTCTGCAAAGGTATTTGATGGAGGAATAGAACACAAAAACTGTACCAGTTTTGAAATATTATAATTAATTTGTTTTTCTTCAGGCAGTAAGTTTAAAATAACAATCCATATTTTTAACCCATTCAGGTCACAATAAATGGCTATACTGTAGTTCGAGCGCAATTGTCACAAAAGTCTTGCATATAATATTAACTAATGAAGATAATTCAATTAAATTTTGCATTCATGTTATTGAGAGTTATGACTTTCCCATATTTCATTCCTTCATTGACTGCTGGATGTGGTTTTTTGTTTCATTTGAAATGATTTCAAAGAGCAGATTCAGTTATTCTAAAACGATCACAAGTTTGGACGGTGGAACAGACTCGTTTAAGTTTTTGTAAGTACACTGCGTGTTTCTGATACACCACTGTGCCTCATAAATGGTTATATTTCATGATTATCATTATTCTCCCATTTCCAATCATTACGGTCCGTTTGCATCAAAAGTCATTTGCGTTTGGAAGGATCTTTCTTCAATGCTCTCCGCACCTGAGTAACTTTCACTGTCACTATCACTACCCTCAGCATCAGATTCATTCTCAGAAAAGTCATTACTGTCAGAATCTCTGTCTAAAACACTGTCTACAATAGCTTTCAAACTCCTGTCTGCATTCGAAAGATAGCGGTTTCGAATCCCACTGTCGGCAGCCCTGAAGATGGTTTTTCCGTGGTTTCCCATTTTTCACAACAGGCAAATGCTGGGGCTGTCCCTTAATTAAGGCCACAGCTGCTTCCTTCCCTTCCTATCCCATCGTCGCCATAAGACCTACATATGTCAGTGTAACGTGAAGCAAATTCTAAAAATAAAAAATAAAAAAGTTTAAAAAAATACCTCATCACCCCATTACCGAATGGATGATAAAAATACTGAATAACAATGAAAATAAACAGTAGTTCAGTGATCCTAGTGCCAGGCTGAGTTACTCAGACAATTGAGGCGCTGGCCTTCTGACCCCAACTTTTGGCAGGTTCAATCCTGGATCAGTCCGGTAGTATTTGAAGATGCTCAAACAAGTCATCCTCATGTCGATAGATTTACTGCCACGTAAAAGAATTCCTGCGGGAATAAATTCTGGCATCTCAGCATCTTCAGAAACCGTAAAAGTAGTTAGTGGGACGTAAAGCAAATATTATTATTATTATTATTATTATTATTATTTTAACAATCCTAGTGTCACACAAAAATACAGATTGCATTGTTTACCAACATTGCATGCCTCTGATTCCTAACAGTGTGTATTGTGACAACTTACATTGCAAAGGAAATCTAATATATTATGAAGGTAAGCAAGATATTGCATCATTGTGAGCTGAGCTTGTAGTTTGATTTGTGCACCAAATCTCTGCACGCGACCACCACTCGTCAAATGATGCAAATGGGTTAAACAAGAATCTTCCACATACTGTATTTGTTCGTTGCAGCAATATTAATAGACTCGGAGAAAATTCTGAATATATCAGCATAAAGTTTCATTTTAAATCATGAACAACTTACAAAATAACGTTACAGTCAATTTCTTTCCTGAAAGGCATAACATTTATCTTAAATACTGTAAAACTTCCTCAAAGCAGAATCGCAAGGGACCAATTTTTTTCCGAACGAGACAAGTTTACACATTACACAACATAATACAGTATGCGGTATTTTTAATTATTATTTAGAGCATACCTGTATTTTCCTATGCATGATGCTTGGCTATCCAGATTGATTTATGTAGCATTGTAGTATACTGATTTTTTAATTATTATTATTATTATTATTTTTACTGCGCTTTTTTATTACATATAGGATGATACACAGTATATCTTTTCGACACTATCACAACACTATATTACACTCCTTAAGCTTATTACCATCATAAAACACTATACAGTACTTCACAACACTAAGCTTTCTTCCACAGATCAAACAAAGAAACTTGTTTCCTCTTCTAATTGTGTTTTTTCTGAATGCAGTCCTGATGAGTACATTAGTTCAAAGAGGGTGGAAGAGTTAGCTGTCAGTGCAAATTGCTTCACGTCACAAAAGCATTCTGGGCCTTTTCATGGGTTTGAATCTTGTTTTGATCTTCATCTTCTTTCTTGTATCCTTTCAGCCATTCTCACTGCTAGAAGGGCTGTAGGTGTTTCGAAAATGTGGTGCATCATAAATTGTTCATCACTTCGAATAAATTTCTCTGCCTTGCAGGGAATGTTTCTTGCTTGGCACAAGTTGAATATTGCCAATATGTTTTCAAGCACTTCATTCGTTCCATCATCCGTATTATGACTCCCTGAAAACACATGTCAGTTTGTCCAAACAGTGACATTGGTCATACCAGCCCCAGAAATGCACAAATATGTACATAGAACTACATCAGTTCCTAATATTTTCTGCATTGTACAGGTATATATTAAAGAATCCTTTCATTTTTTGGTTTCCATTTCCACTTTGAGGAGATTCTGCATTATGCAAAAGTAAGAACATTATTAAACCCTAAGCTTTGCGGGGACTGATAAAATATTCTGCAGTGGACAAGTTTCAGCTATATTCAAGTTCCGCTTAGAGCACGTTTTACTGAGTAATATATTTACATCTGAGAAATCACACCGAGAGGTGAGATATTTTAGTGCTACTTCATACTAACCTAGAAACTCATTCTGAATTTGTTGCACGTTTTTTCAGCCATATCATTAAGAAGTTTTGAATTGGAATTAACCAATGAAGGTTGAAATCCCCGACCCAGCCCGGAATTAATTCAGTATTTAATGGTAGTTTTTATATTTCTAGCATTGTAGGGGGTATATATCTACTGTTTTTAAGTGATACCATTATATGATGCACCTCAACTGTTAACAACTCTATTTTTTTTTCAATACAATTGTGCAATGAAATATAGAAAAATTCCAAGTAGCACTCAGTTAAGGGTATATTTTCATTGCCAAAAATGTCTGGATTGATACAGGGCAATCTTCTTGTAGTGAAGTGATATGTGACTGAATGACAGGATAAAGCAATATTGAAAAGTCTCTATACTTCTGGGTAAATACTTAGCCATCTTATTGGTACATGTCTAATTATTTCCCTGTGTTCAATGTTCCAAAATTAAAAAAAAAAAAAAAAAAAAAAAAAAAATTCAACCCTCCTACTGTTTTTGAATGACAGGAAAAGTAATTATACATTTTGCTTACAAAACCTTCGAGGTCAAAATGACTGAATTTGTCAATCGCGTACTTGGCTGTATTATTTATTTTATGAGCAGAACAAGGTGAAGGCAGAATATTTTCATTGTCAGTTTTCAACAATGTAACAAAAACTTTTCAGTCTGTCAAACACATTGCAATTACAATATAAATCATAACATTATAAACCAGAGCCAAATGCAGTTAAAGCCGGAAGGTACGCTTAACAACGCTGGATATATCTGTCAAGCGGAGGCCGAGAGAAAAGGGGGCCTGTCTGATTTTGAATGACTTCACCCATATTCACTACATTTAGACAAACACAATGATTGTGATAAATGTAAACTCATCGTAAAATGGTACTAAGAAACACACACATCATTAAATGCATTCACAGAAGTTAGAAATACACATTTTACGTGAATAAAAACAAAACACTTCAAGAACAGTACTCACAAGCTCGATTATTGTGGAGCGTTGACAGCTTCCTCCGCTTAGTGTTTTTATCCTCACTGCTGACATAACTCATGTTCTTAATCTGCTTCCAGCACTTATCTAACGCGACATTGGAAAATCTAGACAATAAACAAACTTTCGCACCATTATTGTCGTGCCCCACAATGATGGTGTTCAAACCAGACTGTTGATTGTCATCTCTTCCTAAAGCAGCTCAGGATAGAGAGAACAGAAATTCTGTATCATTTTCACAACCCAGGTGGTCTTGGTATACCACTGTTCTGCAGACACACACAATACAATGTGATGGCACCACTAACTCACCTCCCTGAAGTTCTTCAAAATAGGGATCACCTGTTTCATTACTCTGCATCGAGCTCGATAGCTGCAGTCGCTTAAGTGCGGCCAGTATCCAGTATTCGGGAGATGGTAGATTCGAACCCCACTGTCGGCAGCCCTGAAAATGGTTTTCCGTGGTTTCCCATTTTCACACCAGGCAAATGCTGGGGCTGTACCTTAATTAAGGCCAAGGCCGCTTCCTTCCCACTCCTAGGTCTTTCCTGTCCCATCGTCGCCATAAGACCTATCTGTGTTGGTCCGACGTAAAGCAACTAGCAAAAAAAAAAAAACAATTACTCTGCAGGAGACCTAAACAAGTGTCATAGCTTATCCTCTGGATATTGCCCTTTGTGTATATCCAGAAATGTATAGCATATTGCCCCTGACATCTCAAAATGCCCATCAAAAAGTTTCACATGATAAATGTGAGTCTAACTTGTTTATTACTTCCATATTGAGCCCAATAACGCCTGGAATCAGACATTTCTAATTAGCAAATGGTAAAATATCAAAGTGGTCTCAACTAAATGCATATTTATTAAATTACATTAGAACCACTTCTTGTAGTGTTAGTGTTAAGTGTGTACAAATAAATCTATTAAAATGCTTCAGAATCGTTATGTAAAGGTGGAGAATAAGGAACCACAATCTACGCTATAAATAATTTTATAAAACACCCTAATATCACAGAGTCGAAAGAAAACTAAATGTGAAGGCCTACAATGCAGAAAGCTTATAAAATTGATCAACAATAACATTACATTGACCATTGTTTGTTGTGAAGTGTTTTGTGTCTTGTGTCTTCTGTTGCCACTCATCTCCGATTGATAGGATTACTGCTGTGTACCAATTATTTTTTAAATTTCCCTTACGTTGCACCGAACAATGGTGACGATGGGATATGAAAGTTAGAAAGCCAGCTCTACAGTGCAAGCTATTCAGCCCTGGTTAGCCTTCACATTATTTTGATAATAGGCTCTATGTATGTTTATTCTATCACTCTTGTTATATATACTCGAACATATTCGTGAAAAATTAAACGAAACACAAGATTGAAGTTCACTAGACATCAACATACACAGATAGATCCCGCGCTTTCACCTTGGCCTCCACTGGACTTTGCCAAACATACATGACTCCGGCTTGTAACTGTAGTCGACTATGCTATAAACGTATCTAAAAAAAATACACAAAATAAACAAAAAAAATTTACGTTGGCACTGTCAGCAGAATATGTCACATTATTTATTCTCAAAGTTTGAACAAGTAACCTATCTTTTAATTAACCGAACATAGTATCTGCAATTTCATGACTCTTTCGTCATAGTCCAGCAAAACGTGCACAATTCCCTTGTCACAATGAAAGAAACTTAATACTATTGGGAACATCTTCAGGTGACCATGATTAGATATGCTTGTATATACAGAATAAAGCCTTTTCTCTACTAGTTCTCTGATATATTCTTAAGAGGAAAAGGTGCAAGTACATTGGTAACAAACGCTGTTGCTTTGGTCCATCCTTGAGATATACTTTTCACTATTTCTGAGTCTCAAAATATTACTGGGACTAGTTTAGAGTCATAATTGTAATAAGATGAGGCACATTGTGAATATCATTGTGAAATGCCTGCCTTTGTCACTTCTGAAGTAGTCACTTTGTCTTGAGCTGGGCTGAGTGGCTCAGACAGGTTTCATCCTGGCTCAGTCTGGTGGTACTTGAAGGTGCTCAGATACATCAGCCTGGTACTGGCACATAAAAGAACTCCTGTGGGACTAAATTCCAGCACCTTGGCATCTCCGAAAACCATAAAAGTAGTTGGTTAGAGGGACATAAAGCAAATAATATTATTTACTAGCTGATGTACCCGTGCTTTGCTATGGGATTCTCAGAAAGACAGACTTTGTGGTTTACCACACATTTTGTCACTTTCAACGATCAGTACTACAGTGACGATCTAACAGTCCAAAGTTCCAGAGTTGGAAGGACCAGGCCGCAAACAGCCGTGAACACTCCTCTGCCATTATTCCGTTATATGCAGTGCCTCAGTGCCTCAGAGTAGGGATTGAATAGCTCGAATGCAATGACGAACCAGTGTGTTCGTACCAGTACCGGTAATATCAGAAAATTTATGAACCAGAGAAATGGCATGCTAAAGAAGAAAATTACCTAACTCCCCAGCTACTTCCCGCCAATGTTCAGGCAGGCTGTTACACTCTGTGCAACCGGGAGAGTTGGTCGTGAGGTTAGGGGTGCGCAGCTGTGAGCTTGCATCCCGGAGATAGTGGATTCGAACCCCACTGTTGGCAACCCTGAAAATGGTATTCCGTGTTTTCTGATTTTCACACCAGGCAAATGCTGGGGTTGTACCTTAATTAAGGCCAAGGCCACTTCCTTCAAACTCCTAGCCCTTTCCTATCCCATCGTCACCATTGTTCAGTGCAACGTAAGGGAAATTAAAAAAATAATTGGTACGCAGCAGTAATCCTATCTATCAGAGATAAGTGGCAACAGAAGACACAAAACACATCACAACAAACAATGGTCAATGTAATGTTATTGTTGATCAATTTTATAAGCTTTCTGCATTGTAGGCCTTCACATTTAGTTTTCTTTCGACTCTGTGATATTAGGGCGTTTTATAAAATTATTTATAGCGTAGACTGTAGTTCCTTATTCTCCACCTTTACATAACGATTTTCGTTAAATTCTGTTTACCCATTTTCTCATGACTCGGTGCTGATATGGACTTAGTAACAAAAATCCCAACTCATGAATATCTCTGTGATAATAGCCGGTACTGTAAGAATGTAAAAGACATAAATGATCGTAAATTTAATACTATATAACTTTAATTATGTAGTATTTATCGATACAACCACAAATAACATAAATATTTGAGAATTAAATTTTTGGCCTTCCTCTACACTACCATTTTTCTCAGTGTGAATACAATTATTTATAGCCTAGATTATAGCAATTTATTCCCTGACTTTGCATACCAATTGTTATTACGATAGGACCACTAATAACATAAATAACTGAAAATTAACTTTCCGGCCTTCCCCTAAACTACCATTTCCATCAGTGTGAATAAAATTATTTATGACCTAGATTGTAGCGACTTACTCCCAGACTTTTCATACCAATTTTCATTAAGTTCTCTTCAGCCGTTTTCTAGTGATGCATGTACATACATACATACATACATACATACATACATACATACATACATACATACATACATACATACGACAGACAGACAGACAGACAGACAGACAGACATTACGGAAAAGTAAAAAGTGCATTTCCTTGTTACTATGGACATGACTGATATAGAAATACCATTCTTTTCAAATTCTGAGCAATGTACAGACAAAACTCTTATTTTATATATATATAGATTACTTTGTCTTGATGGGCGGTACTGGAACTGGAACCAAAAAATTATATTGTCTTATTCTAGGGGGATAAGCTGGCTGCTTTCTGATGTTCTTGGCCTTTATGTCTTGTCACGTTGTAGAAATGAGAAATACTGAATTCGTTCTTGCAGAGTTTACGAAATGCCTAGTGGATGTTACTTCGATCAGGAGATAAGTATGCCGTGTTGGTTTCCCACTTTGCATTATGTGCACATTTTTCTTCCCAGGTTTAAAGATAGCTTTCTTTGTGACAAAGTAGAACTACAGTCATCCGTATCTGATGCCGATTTCATTTCAAAATTCAAAGAAAAACGCCATTTAATACAACATGTTGACTCACCTTGTGCTACAGAATGGTCACACGCCACCCCATGCCATGCCATGCCATGGACTAATGGTATATCAGAAGGTACATCCAGAACGCTTCTCCAAAGATGGTGTATCCTGCTTCTTTCCACTTTGAAAGATCATACTGTTGGCAATGGTTACGCTATGTTTAGCTGAAGCTAGATGACAACTTACATATTGTGAAAATTCATACCACTGACAATAACACGAAAATTTGTTGCGTTAGAAAATGAAACAATTGTGGAATGACGTCCTGCGTGGGACATTTAGAAAATACCTTAAAATGTGAGCTGGTTGGTCACAGTGTACTAAAAATGAATTAATCTTCTGTATACTCATTACCCATGGGCAGAATTGATCAAGTAGGCATCAATATTTTGTGAATATTTTTATACTAATTAAGAATATTAAATAACAGACTTCTAGCTATTCCATTAAAGACTTTGCACCTACAAAGATAACTACTGCACAGTCGGTTGGCTTGCAGACATTGGAAGATTACATGGTAAGTATGAGTGATAGTCTCAGTTTCCTCAGGTCTATTGCTTGGCTTTCATGATTTCATTAACCGGGCTGAGTGGCTCAGTCAGTAGAAGCATTGGCCTTCTGAACCTATGTTGGTAGGTTTTGACCCGGGCTGAGTCTGATAGTATTTGAAGATATTCAAATATGTCAACCGCGTGTCTGTTAGTTTACCGGCGCCTAAAAGCATTGTTAATGCAGACTAACACATTATACAAGTTATCTATGATCATATAAAGTTCCAAGCTTGCTATGTTTTACAAATGCACATAATTATTTGAACTTTGTAGCCATGACACCAGATACTGGAGGATGATTATATAAATACTGTAATGGATATTTTATACTATAAGATAATGTACTGCTGTTTAATGTACAGTCTAAGTATGAATGTATCTCTTAGATTTTCCATCTTCAATTTGTTTTTTTGATACTTTTTCAGAATGTCATGAATTATACAGATCTCAACACTTCATCCTGACAGTAGTATAGAATGCTGACATACGAGATCTGTTTCAACATGTATCATAAAAGTGGCTTGGTTCTCGTGACTGAAAATGGACATGATGTTATGACACATTTCATTGTCATTCAATGTCTTATTTTGTTCAAATTCTTTTTCTTACACCAGTTTTTTTTGTCAACTTTCAGTTTTTTATCAATGTAATGTACTTTAGTATTCACTCTGTTACTATTTGTTGCATGTCAGCAAGTAATAAGTAAAAATGAAATGCTATGTTAATTTTTATAACAGCAACCCCGTTACTGTCGAAACTGAACTTGTGTAAAATTTATGATTAATAGTCAAATTACAAAATGTTTTCTTTGGTAGATACCTAGAGGAGATATGTGCACAAACATCCTCCAAGTTGTGGCCTTGCTAGGTCCATGTCAGGGATGTATTCCCATTCATGTAACTTATTAACAAGAAAAGAAAAAGGAAAAAAAAAAAAACTAATATAATCATATGGCTCCTTTTTTATTGTTTTTCTTTCTCACTTCCTCTGTACTTTTCAGATGCATTTCAAACACATGCTAAGTGTGGGAATAGGTAAGTTTCTACAGTGCACTCAAGTAATTCTTACAAGCTCATTATTATTATTGTTACCGTGTTTTGGTGGATCTCAGGGAGGTGAAAGAAGGTACTGGGGTGAATGAGTCTATCTGCAATATCAAAATTAATTTAAAACTTGAACTGAAGGTTGTATTTCTTCAAACACAACAAACTTAACAAATTTTCACTTAGTGAAATAACAATGACACATTTGGGGATTAAAAATAGAGAAGCCCAGAATAGGGAATCAAACAGCTTTGGGCTACAAGCCCCAGATTTACAAGTTCTGAGCTACCAGCTCAAGTTTACACAATTCACAATTTTATAAATGAGGTATAATTTAGACAAGGGCAGAAATCCCCCAATTCAAGAGCACTTGCTCCAAAAGTTACAATCTCTAGCCTTCCAGAGGCGCCCCTCACAATTACAGAAAACTTAGAAAAGAGCTTACATGCTCTCTAACATTAACAAATTTCTAACAGCCCGCTAAGGCAACATTACATCAAAAATCTTACACACTGGCCTCTCCAGGCACGATTTACAATAGAAGTTACTTTTACACTGGGGTATCTATTACCCAACCTACTGGGCCTTATGGACAAAGAACAGGTTAGATTACTGGCCAAAACACAAAATGAATGGAGGCGTATACTTGCACTCCTAGATAATGAAGAATAAAGTCCTAATGGAGCTCTCGGCCCAGATATACAGGGGCTAATCCCAAGCTACTGAGGTGATTCGAGTGAACGTTACTTTAAGGTATTACAGAAAAGAAGAAAAACATTTACAAAGTCGTAGTCACCTTGAACCAAGTTGAAGGGAAACTCGAGAGGGTAACAGTTAAAGACTATACGAAATTTTTACATTAGCTGATCGGAACTTTACATTTTAGAAAATGTTGGTTACATAGTTAGAAATTCGGACCTTCCCCTTGGATAAGTATGCGGAGACAGCAAGAAAGATAGAATTTATGTGGCCATTATCTGGTTGATGTTCTACCTGCCGGAGAATGAGGCGCCCCGCTTCCTGCATTAACACACACGCACACTCAGAAAGACGACAATCAAATGAAACAAGGAAACTTGAAAAGCTGCAACTTATATACCCTCAGGAAAGGTTTGAGAGATTCTGGACTAATCCGGACACACCCTCTCAATTTTTGTTGGATAATTCAGAGTGAACAAGAAATGCGGGATTGGTTGAAAATTAATTACAAAAATTCATGATTGGCCAGATTCAAAACTGGTGGAATGAAAAAGAAGTGTTGCCAACCCAAAAATAAATGAACACAGATTTAGTTATGAAAATCTAGAAATGCAAAACTTCTTTAAGTTATAAGTTCTTCCACCTTGCAACAGAGTGCATGACCAGAGTTGGTTGTTTTTTTTTTTTGCTAGGGGCTTTACGTCACACCGACACAGATAGGTCTTATGGCGACGATGGGATAGGAAAGGCCTAGGAGTTGGAAGGAAGCGGCCATGGCCTTAATTAAGGTACAGCCCCAGCATTTGCCTGGTGTGAAAATGGGAAACCATGGAAAACCATTTTCAGGGCTGCCGATAGTGGGATTCGAACCTACTATCTTCCGGATGCAAGCTCACAGCCGCACGCCTCAGGCCAGAGTTTTTGAAATGGCATCTATGGAGGAAAGTTTAAACTTCTTGAACTAAACAAACACAAGGCAAATAAATCCAGTCAGTTTAGGAAACTTCACAACAACACAGTTAATCAATACTTCAGTAGTGACATCTTTTGATTAAAGTTCCAACTTCATGTAGTAGCAGTTTCATGTTTGGCTAGATAGATAAGAGTTCTTTAAGGCGCATCTTTTGAATGTGTGGAGTTGAGGTGTACCTCCCGGTACAATTATTATTATTATTATTATTCATTCGTTCATTCATATCATTTTTGCCCTTATGGACAGTGTTTGAACTCTAATATCTCATGATGACACTATTTTCACTTCTTTCCCTTCTTCCTCTTCTCTTCCCAAAATCTCTTCATCCTTTGGCTGTGCTCCTGTTTCGTTTGTTCTGTCCACAAGTTCCTGTCTTCTTCTCATTTACTATAAATTTTGTATTCCTAATTTTGTTTCTGAATTCTTTTCTATCTCCTGTCGTTTGCCTGTTGATCCCTACCTGCCATAAGTCTCCCTCTATTTCATGATACAAATTTGCTTTCTTGCTTGAACTGTTTACTACATCATTTCTTTGTAAGTCTGTTGTCCATTCTCTGAATGTGCCCATAGAAAGTTACTCTGCATTTCCTGATCATGTC
This sequence comes from Anabrus simplex, assembly GCF_040414725.1. NCBI lineage: Eukaryota > Metazoa > Arthropoda > Insecta > Orthoptera > Tettigoniidae > Anabrus > Anabrus simplex. The sequence goes on along the minus strand of NC_090269.1, from coordinate 183,757,685 downwards.
TGTGAGTCTTGTCAGTGTGCTGGTACAGCTCTTCGGTAGGTCGTTTCATCCATATGCCATCTCTGTGTATTGGTCCAAATATTTTCCTGAAAATTTTACGTTCAACTTTTTTGTCTCTGTAATGCCTGATGCTCCAATTGTGGTTGCTTCTGACACATACAATGCTTCTGGTAATACAACTGTGTTGTAGTGTCTGTCTGGCCTGTCTTGATATGCTTTTCTTATTATACAGTAATGTGACCATGTGAGTTTGTATGCTTTCTGGAGTTTTTCCGTTTGTTCTATTTTAGATGTCTTGTTTGATCCTCCTATTTGTATGCATTCCCCTAAATATTTAAATTTTTTGATTCTTTTTACGGGATTCTTTATACTGGGTCTTCTCGTAAGATATCTGCAGACCTGTTTTGGCAGCTATTTCATGCAAGCGTTCCTGTGCTTCCTTCGCCTCCTGTGTATTATTGCTGCGTCTGATTATGTCATCTGCAAATGCCAGACATTTTATGATGGTTTTTGTTTCACATGTTCTTCCTGGCTGCATTCCTTTAACTTGTTCCTCCAACTTCTTGATAATTTTGTCTAACACCATGTTGTACAAGATTGGTGAGATCCCATCTCCTTGTTGGAAACCTCTGTTTATCTGGAAGGGTTCTGAAATTTCTCCCATGAACTTGATCTTGGAGGTTGTGTCTGTAAGCATCTGTTGTATCAGTGCTCTGGTTTTTCTGTCAGTGCCATATTCTTCCAGGACGCCAAAGAGCATCTGTCTGTCTATGATTCGTACACTTTTTTAAAGTCCACAAAGGTAACTACAGTGTTTCTTGATTGTCTGACTTTCAAAAGTGTTCTCAAGTTCCAGATCTGTTCGATGCATGATCTCCCTTTTCTGAAACCTGCCCGGTATTCCCCTATTTGTGGATTCGCTTGTGGTTCTAATAGCACTTTAGAGAAAATTTTGTACACAACTGGTATTAGCGAAATACCTCTGTAATTATTTGGATCTGCCTTATCATCCTTTTTATGTAATGGATATGGATTAATGCACATTTCTATTCCCCTGGCACTTTCTCTGTGATCCAAATTTCTGTGATAATCTTATGGAATTTTTTGGTGATGTTTTCAACTTGGAGCTTCCAGATCTCGATGATAATACCATCCTCTCCTGCTGCTCTGTTATTTTTTATTATTAACAAATACATTGCAAATGGGAAATATCCTTGTGGCAATGGTCACTTACAGTAATGTAATAATAAAGTAAACATAATTACTCAACAACAACAAATAAACAAACAAACAACAAGAGTACAACAAGCAAATCCATGGAAAGAATATATTACAGGAATTATGGCACTACTAGTTTAACATTCTAAATCCAGCATCATGTACAGCTTCGTACACAACTTAATTATTTTCAATACTTAACACTATGGCATATAAAGCTATCGGTTGAGCTTACTACTAGCTTAACATTACAAGTGATAAAAAAGTAAAGTTAAAAACATTGGTAATTACTCAACAACTACAACATGATTGGAAAGAGAATACCACAAAAACTCAGTTTCACAGCCTAACCAAGCAGGAAATCACAAATTCAGTGTCCATAATTTACAACTTTTACTTTTCACTAGCACTAATGGTCTTAAATGACTTGATCCCAGAAGGAAATCTATCAAAGACTGCTGCAGGTAATTTATTCCAATCCCTTATGGTCCTGTTAATGAACGAAAACTTTTCCGCGTCCGTATGCTGGTCTCTGGCCCTAATTTTATGCTTATGATCATTTCTGGATAAGTATGAGGGAGGTTCCAACCTATTCCTAATACTACTCCAGGCAGCCCTTCCCGTGTAGCTCTTATAAAGAGCACAAAGGCGAGCTATAGTTCTTCTAGTTTCAAGACTTTCCCAATTGTATTCCTCCCATTCCCGGTTATGAAACGCACCACTCTTCTTTGAACTTTTTCTAGGGAATTTATTAAACCCACCCTGTACGGATCCCAGCACGCAGATACATATTCAAGAATCGGTCTTGCCAAGCATTTATAAGCTTTACTTTTGGCACCAGAATTAGCTTTCTTGAGATTCCGCATAATAAAATGTAACTATCTCCAGTATTTCTTAACTAATTTTCCACTTGCTCTGACCACTTTAAGTCTTTTCTAATAGCAACACCTAAGTACTTACAACTGTCAACTTCAACACTTTCCCCTCCAATTTCGTAATCCCTCTGTCCTGTCATTTTCTTTTTACTGACACACAAATTCTTGCTTTTTCCGCTGTGGATTTTCATTCTATTTTCACGTGCCCATTTTTCAATCATATCTAAATCCTGCTGAAGCAATAATTTGCCCTCATCTGTCTTTATCTTCTGATGTATGACGCAATCATCGGCAAAGAGGTGCACTTCCGATTTTATCGAATCAGGCATATCATTCAAGAAAAGTATGAAAAGAATTGGCCCAATATCGCTACCCTGAGTCACACCAGAAGCAACACTTTTTGGAAAAGATAGCGTTTCTCCCACGCGTACCCTGCGAGTTCTTCCATTGAGGAGTTCTCGTATCCATTTCACAACTCTGATGTCAATGCCCGTACGCGCTAACTTGTTAAGGAAGATGTCATGTGGCAAAATCAATTACCATTGCGTCAGTTCTTGCCCACTATCGAGCTTATCTGATATATCTTGACATACGGAACAGAGCTGACTTTTTGCAGGAGAAGCCTTCCCTAAAACCATGCTGCTCCTTAAATATCATTCCAAAAGAGTCCCATTTTAACTTCAAATAATCTACTATCAATTGTTCCATTTGTTTGCATACGATTGACGTCAAACTTACCGGTCTATGGTTATTCAAATCGCTCTTATCACCCCCTTTGTGAATAGGAAGTACAATGGCCAATTTCCAGTCTTCTGTAACCTTGGTATTGTTCAGTGATATATTAAAGATTCTTATTAAACATGGTACGATCGCTTCACCCAAGTGCCTCTCCGGAAATAGAATCTGGCCCACAAGATTTACTTCTTCTGAGTTTAGAAAAACCTTTATGCAATAATGAAGCTTACATTTGGAAATCATTATTAGTTTTCGGCAAACCAAGCTCAATAGCTCCAGTCGCTTAAGTGCGGCCGGTATTCTGGAGATAGTGGGTTCGAACCCCACTGTCGGCAGCCCTGAAGATGGTTTTCCTTGGTTTCCCATTTTCACACCAGGCAAATGCTGGGGTTGTACCTTAATTAAGGCCAGGGCCACTTCCTTCCCATTCCCAGCCTCTTCCTATCCCATTGTAGCAATAAGACCTATCTGTCGGTGCGACGTAAAGCGACTTGTAAAAAAAAAATCGGAAAATTGTCCCTGAATAACTGTGCCGCCGGATTAAAAACATTTCCGTAGTGCTGATTTCATTCTTCCGTTTTATCTATATCTGTTGCTGCCAATAAATCGCCTCCTATAAAAAGAGAAGGAACCGACTTGTTCTCTCCCTTCAATCTTCGTATATATTTTAAAAAAAGCGTTCCAGGAATTCCAGTTTTCATTTAGGATGTTCCGAGGTATTTGTGGACCGCAGAGGTGAAAGAAGGTGCCGGGATGAATGGGTCTAAGTACAATGTGCAGAAAAGAATTTAAAATTTAAATTGAACGTTATATTTTCTTAAATTAAACCTTAACAAATTTTCATAAAAATGAGACGTCAGGTACAAGGACAGATTTTAAACAAGACAAGAAAATCCAAAATTTAGTGGCTTTTAAAATGTAGGCTTCAAGCCCCTCGCTTTACAATTCTCGAGCTCTAGCTCAAATTTACAAAAGAGCACAAATTTACTCAAGGGCAGAAATCCCTCAAAACATGTAGCATTTGCTCCCAACTTACAATATCAAGCCTCCCAGAGGCACTTTTACAACACTTGAAAAGAGCTGACCTGCTCTCAATTTTCTAAGCCTATTGAAGGCAATATCAGAAAATTACAATCACTCGCCATCAAGGCACAACTTACAAATTTGAAACTACGGGTATCTAGTACCCAACCTATTGGGCCTTTGCGGAAAAGAACAGGTTAAGTAAATGGCCCGAAACACAAATTGAATGGAGGCGTGTACTTGCACTCCTAGATATGAATCCTTAAAACCTAAAGGGCACTAGGCCGATGGAACAGGGGCTATTCCCAAACTACTGAGGTAGCACGCAAGGAAATCACTTTAATACATTGCAGAAAACAAAACTTGGCACCTCAAACCAAGATGAACGGGAACTCGAGAGGGTACAGCACACTCTATCCCCGATTTACAGTTGGAGATTTTATGAAGTACATTAGTCGGCAGAAAGTTACATTCTTAGAAAAGAAGGTTACATGGTTAACGATTTCGGACCTTTCCCTCGGGTTAAACTACGGAGCTAGCAAGAAAGAAATATGTTACGTGGCCATTACCGTGTCGAAGAACTGCTGCCTTCTGCTTTGACACACACACACACACACACACACACACACACACACACACACACACACACACACACACACACACACACACACACACACACACACACACACACACACACACACACACACACACACACACACACACACACACACACACACACACACACACACACACACACACACACACACACACACACACACACACACACACACACACACACACACACACACACACACACACACACACACACACACACACACACACACACACACACACACACACACTTACTTGGTAAGCTGACGATCAATTGGCCAAGAGACGTGAAAAGTCGCAGTTTATAAACCATCGGGGGAAAGTTCGAGACCATTCAAGATTATACTAGCCACACCCGCTCGATTTTATTGGATACTTTCAAAGTTACACTCAAAATCGAACAAGAAGACTGTGATTGGTAGAAAATTAATTACAGAAATTAGGGATTGGCTAGATTCAAAACTGGCGGAAAAAAGGAAATATTGCCAACCCAACAATAAATGAACATCAATCAGTAAAAAAAAAAAATTAATACAAAACTTTTTTTAAATCGAAAGTTCTTTCACTTCGCACCAGGGTGCATGATCATAGTTTTAGTAGTGACATATGTGGAAGAATGTACAAACTTCTTGATGAATGGCAAACAAAACTAGTAGAAATTCAGTCAGTTCAGGAACCTTCACAATAACAAAATTACATCATGTTTTAGTGGTGACATCTTCTGGATAAATTTATAAATTGGTGTAGTTTCAATTTCACTTTTTCTCCAGTAGAGGAGTTCTTTTAGGCGCTAGATGTAAATGCGCGGCGTTGGAGTGTACCTCCCGGTACATAGGATATTGTTGAGATATTTCTCTTAAGCCATTTTCTTTTCTGTTAGCAAAACCTTCACCAAACATCTATACTCCGCTTTGCACTCGTCATTATTTCTTCTCTTGAACGCTTTCCTAGTCTTACGTTTAAGCTTCCTAATAGTCGCTGTGTAGTAGTGATGGGCAGTCTGAAACAAGGTCTCGAGATTTCTCGGGATTTCTCGAGACTAGCGCAGGCACTATAGGTTAATTTAAATGGCCCAAAATGCAAAAGGAATGGAGGCGTGAATTAGCACTCTTAAATACACATTAAACCCTAAGAGGCAGTAGGCCGATGACACAGGGGCTATTCCCAAACTAGGGAGGTGACTCGTATAAGAAAAATTTTAACACATTAAGGAAGAGTAGAAAATCGGTTAGAAAACGTAGTCACCTCAAATCACAATGAAGGGGAGCTCGAGAGGGTAAAGCACACTCTATCCCCGAATTACAGTTAAAGATATATGAAGTTTTACAAAGACTGAAAGAAATTTACATATTTCAAGAGATAGGTCACATATTAAAGGTTTCGGACCTGCCCCGTGGGTTAAACTGCTGAGCTAGCAAGAAATAAAGATGTTAAACGGCCATTACCTTGTTGAAGAGCTGCTGCCCGAAGGAAGAGGCGCTACCCGCCCCCTCCTACACGTCCATACACAAAGCTAGATGTAGAAGAAGTGGCGAAGAGCCGTGAAAATCAGCAGTTTTTAAACCCTCGGGGAAGGTTCGAGACCTTTCATGAATAATTAAGACACACCCACCGTCTTTTATTGGCTAACATCAAAAGTTACACACAAAATCGGAGAAGAAACACATGATTGGTAAGAAATTAATTACAGAAATTCTTGATTGGTTAAAATCAAAACCGGCGGAAAGAAAAGATTAATACTGCCAACCTACAAATGAAAGAACGAAATTTAGTAAAGAGGAAAACTTATGAATACAAAATTTCTTCAAATAAAGTTCCTTCACCAGGGTGCATGATCATAGTTTTTTTTAGTAGAGACATCTATAAGAGAAAGTCCACACTTCTTGATCGATAGAAAACAAAACACGTTGAAATCCACACAGTATTGAAAACTTGGTAATCACAAAATTTTACTGTAGTGACATCTTCTGAGAAACTTATAAATTGGTCCATTTTTTTAGGTTCAGATTTTCTCCAGTAGAGGAGGATTCATTGGCGCAAGATTTAAAATTGCGGCGTAGGGGTGTACCGCCCGGTACAACAATAATAATAATAATAATAATAATAATAATAATAATAATAATAATAATAATAATAATTAGCTGCTTCGGTGTATGACAGTGCAATATGTAATTGTGTCTAGTTGCACGCGACAACGTGAAGACGATGTCCGAAATGCAACGTAAGTCGTGGATGTCGGTTATTTTGAAGAGATGCCACATAGCACAGCCCGCTGTGTTGTTTATTCAAAAGAAGTAAAATACATCGGCAGAAATACCTCTGGGATGATCTGATACTTAAAAACACATACTACAAATGAGGAGGAATAGTCACAGAACACCTCCGGCCCGGCCTGCATCACAGGAAGCTACCCTGCCGACAAAGATTGCGAGGCATCCACGTAGGTTTACATCATAATAACATTTATTAACAAATTATACGAGTTATTCAGCTAAGAAGTCCACCTGAAATAACCCGTGAACAGTTTAAGATACTGGCATTCTGTCTTCACTTTCGTTAATGCTATTAATGCAGTGCTTTCATAGGCTTTTGACAGAATTTGTCGTCACACATGTTTCTACATGAGAAGTGCTGATGATAAGTATCAATCTTACACTCGTAGTAACTGGGACGTCGCACAGCTCGCAGCACACGAGAATCGGTCTCGAGAGCGTTACCCATCACGTCTGCTGAAAGAATTGGAGCAAAGTCGGACGTTTTAGATTACACGTTCCACTCATGTGTAATGGGAGATGCATATGTAGCAAAGTGCATCTGCCCCGTCTCAAGTTCGAATAATGCACGCCTCTAGTATCCAGAATATGTATACATCATATCTACAGTTATTCTCAAATTATGCAGGATTATTCAGCTAAGATGTCCACCCCAAATAAATCGTGAACAGTTTAAGATACTGACATTCTGTTTTCACTTTCGTTAATGGTATTAAGGGGTTCATAGTTGAACATGCAGTACTTTTTCAGGCTTTTGAAAATTATATTGGCTCACACGTTTTCATATGAGAACGTTATTTCGCGCAATGACTGCCCATGATATACTATCAAGTTTACAGTCATAGTTACTGGTACGTCGCACAGCTTGCACTTCAGGATGATCGGTCTCGAGATTCTCGCGAGAGTCTCGAGATCTGCGACGTCAGTCTCGAGATTCTCAAGCGCGAGCGTTGCCCATCACTACTGTGTATTACGGCGGAGCTGAATTTACCCTAATTGTCCAGCAATTCCGATTTTAATTTGGGATATTGTTGAGATATTTCTCTTCAGCCATTTCCTTTTCTGTTAGCAATACCTTCAAGAAGTTGGAAGAAAACTCCATGGTGGAATGACAGAACAAAAACTGCTGTCCTGAACAAGAACAACATGTTCAGAAAATATTTCAAGGACCGGACTGACCATAATAAGGAACTATGCAGTGTTGCTAAAAACCAAGCAAAGCAGGTTGTTACAGAAGAACGAGAGAAGTGGTTGAAGAAGTGGAGTGATGAACTGAAAGAGGATGTTAATGGTAATAAGAAAATGTTATATGGGATGATGAAAAGTAGAAAAAGAGTAAAGAACACTCCAGATATACCTAAGAGATGGTCACTCAGGATGATAAGATTAAAGAGACGTGTAGGACTGCCTTTGATGAATTGCTAAATGTGAATTGCATGCAGCGTACAAAAAAAACTGTACCGGTACTGTCTCATGCAATTCTGCCTCTGACAAAAGGTGACACTTAACATGGAGTGATGCAGAATATGCCTGGTAATACATCAAAACTGGAAAATCAGTTGGTGCTGATGAAATTAATGGAGAAATGATCAAGGCTATGGGCATTTCTGGAAAATATTTGATCTACAGACTTTTTTGTATGATCTGGAAGGAAGGGGACATACCAGTCGATTGGAAAACCGGCATCATAATTCCACTTTTCAAGAAAGGAGATAGAAAGAATTGTTTCAACTATAGAGGCATCACTTTTAACATCTCAAGTTGGTAAACTTCATGGAAGAATTATAGAGCGTAAAATCAGACCCCTTATTGAAGAAAACCTCTTTGAAGAACAGTATGGTTTCAGGAAGGGGAGATCAACAACTGATTTAATCTTTACAATCCGTCAGTTAATGGAAAAATACTACGAACACAACCGAGATTTGTGGTTAGCCTTTCTGGATATCAAGAAAGCATTTGATGCTGTGAACAGAGAGAAGGTGTGGGAAACACTGAAGAAAATTGGAATACAGGATGACATGATTCACAGTGTCAAGAATGTATATGAAGATACCCAAAGTAAAGTCAAAACACCTGTACGAATGACTAAAATCTTTGATATAACATCTGGGTTAAGACAGGGTGGTGTTTTGTCTCCTCTTCTTTTCATCACTGTTATGAACGAGATTCAGAGAAAAGTCCACCAAATCATTGGAGGTAAGAAAATGAAAGTTATCTTGTTCGCGGACGATATATGCTTGTGGGGAGACTCTAAAGAAGACCTTCAAGAACAAATAAACTCTTGGACAGAAGCTGCTAAAGAATATGGACTCATCTTCAGCCAAGAGAAAAGTGAGGTTATGGTCATGAAGAGATACGGACAACCAATGGGACACATTGAATTGGAGGGGAAACAGCTACAGACGAACCATCAATTCAAATACCTTGGAAGTGTTATCCCTAATACTGGTTCTACCGACAAGGAAATTTCCCACAGAATTCAGGCAGGTAGCAACTTTTACAAAATAGTTATTTAAAGACATAATATGGAACAAGAAAATACCAACAAAATGTAAGAGTTATATACGAAACCTATTACGTAACAATCCTGACCTATGGTTGAAGAACATGGACCATAAAATATAAAGATTTTAGTACAATCCAGGCAGCAGAAATGAGATTTGTGTAAAGCTTCCGTACCCGGTGTGCGAAATTGAGGTTAGACATCCAACATGGTGTGACACGGGCGACGTCACTTAACACTCAAGAGGCTTGCCAACTTACGCATTTTTAGTGACAAGACCAGAGCTTGGCCTGGATTTGCAAAGATAGGTTAGAGCTGCTAAATTACATTTTTTTCTTGCCGTGCGGGCATTATGCCCCGCGGCTATAGTTAAGAGCCTCTCGAAGGGAGTGTGGCCCCCGAAGGGGGCCAGTGTTCTCATGACAGAGCTTGCTCTGGATTCGCAAAGATAGGTTAGAGCTGCTATATTACATTTTTCTTGCCGTGCGGGCAGTATGCGCCGTGGCCATAGTTAAGAGCCTCTCGAAGGGAGTGTGCACTGTTCTCATGACAGAGCTTGGCCGGGATTTGAAAAGATAGGTTACAACGAGTTAGGAATTCATGGTTCTCTTACTTTTAGCGAATATGGCAGCCCTGTACTTGCACACGATGCGAGCTCTTTTGGGAGAAATTAGAAAGCGTGTCCGACGAATAGGAACTCTTCTCGAACATTAGCCGGCCAATAGGAACACAGCACATGGTCGCTATCATCTCATTTACACAGTCTCAGTTTTAATTCTTCTACATAAGTAAGAATACCTTTTGGGGCGGGTTGGTGGGTTTCTGGCAGTCATGAAGGGAGGATCTCTTCTTTCCGCTACTTAAGGTATCCTTGCACATCATTCTTATATGATTTTTATCATCCCTAAGTCTGCACACCGGGTACGGAAGCGGCACCGAGACTTGTTCGTAGCATGATCGATAAAACACGGAGGGACAGAGTCCGTAATGAAGAAATCCGCAATCAGGCTCAAGTTGTAAGACTGCAGGACAGAATAAAAGCGCAGCGACTGAGATGGTATGGACATATGCGACGCATGGGAGATAACAGGTTACCGAAACAAGTGTATGATCTAAAACTTGAGGACAAAAGACCAAGAGGGCGACCAAGGACATGGTGAAGATTGACATTCTTGTCTTGTCTTGATAAATTGATGCGCTTCGAAGATTGACATTCAACAGCGAGGGCATACATCGGAAAGCATCGAAGAAGGAGAGAAGTTCAGAGACCGCAGGTGGTGGAGAAGTCTTGTTCGCCGACCCATCGCTTAACATAGAACGACGTGGTATATGTATGTATGTACACTTTTGCGAACGAATTTATTCAGTCTAGTATTTAAAATGGTTTTGAAGTTCTTCCAAATGTCGTCCATCCCCTTACCCTCCTTTAACCAATTAGTATAGCACAACCCCAGATAGTTTTGAAAACTTACGGAGTCTCCTCTCGCATAGCACCAAATAGTCTACATTCAAAAATAAAGGTAAGGTTATCCACCTGTTCAATACTACTTGCAATGTGTTATCATTAAAATATCACATTTTATTATTCCATTTGGTGGGTACCGGTTTCGACATTATATAATGCCATCATCAGCCCAAGATTTAAGCAAGCAAGGACACTTAATAAAATACATATGTATGTACAAAGATAGCTAGCAATGTTCATCGCGTTACATCATAAAACATTTGACCACATAATATCTCTAAAAACATTAAAATTCTGAAATTCTGGAGTTCTAGCTTTAAGATAAGAGTTTTTTGTATGTATAGTTCAGTATATTCTTATCACCCAATGATGTTGATTAATGATTTTTTCTATGTATATAGCTACAATAGCTGCCAATTTATGTAAGACCTTCTTTTATTTACCATATATATAGTTAAAAGACGATTATTCTATTGCTCTTGAACAACATATAGAGTCCTTAAGAACGTTCTATCGTGTAAGGTTAAATCCTATATACATAATTATCACATTTTAGACTATTACTGTACAGTATAAAATAGAGAGAAGATCATTGTACATTCAATGTAATAAAAATAGTTCCTCTTGGTAAAACTCAGATAGCCATTGAAAACTGGTCAGATGTTTAGAGCAAGTGGACAGCTTGTTCTTGGTGTAATTGTTGTTGGAATCTTACTGATACGTCTTAACTTGATAAGTCATGTAATTACAGAGGCTAAAATTGCAGTAATATCTTCAAATATAGGTGGGTTGAGGCCGAAGGTTGACTGTTTTTGAAACACGATGTTTTCAATGGTCAAACTTAACCTTATAGGATCTTAATTCAATCGGACCTAAAAGAAAATAATACCTGTGTAAGGATAACATACACGGATCAAGAAGGGTGTTGGCGATTTTTGAAAAGAAAGAACAGAAACTCACCTCAAGCACCACATTATCGATGAAAGGTTAAAACAGGACTGGCGGGCACCACTGCCGAGCGACAAGACACCTCGTAATCTGCAGGCCTTCGGGCTCAGCAGCGGTTGCTTGGTGGGCCAAGACTCTTCAGGGCCGTGCAGCTTTTACAAATTTATGAACTTTGCCACATACCTCTCTTTCCTTCTTAATATGCCTACCCTCCAGGGTTGATTTTTCCCTCGGACTCAGCGAGGAATCCCACCTCTACCGTCTCAAGGGAAGTGTCCTGGCACTTCTGACTTTGCGTCGGGTATACAACTGGGGAGAGTGACCAGTACCTCGCCCAGGCGGCCTCACCTGCAATGTTGAACAGGGGCCATGGTTGGGATAGACAAGGAAGAGGGAAGGAAGCGGCCGTGGCCTTAAGTTAGGTACCATCCCGGCATTTTCCTGGAGGAGAAGTGAGAAACCACGGAAAACCAGTTCCAGGATGGCTGAGGTGGGAATCGAACCCACCTCTACTCAGTTGGCCTCCCGAGGCTGAATGGAACCCGTTCCAGCCCTCATACCACTTTTCAAATTTCGTGGGAGAACCGGGAATTGAACTCGGGCCTTCGGGGGTGGCAGCTAATCACACTAACCACTACACCACAGAGGCGGACTTTCCACATATCAATACTTTTAAAAGAGTAGATTCCAGTTTGAATGGCAGTCCAATAGAACATACTTTCTGCAAAACATACAGTTCAAGGTTTTGAACAGAATGAAAAATTTATAACATCGAGAGAAGATGAAATTCTCATTAAACCATACATTAACTTCAAGGGAGGAAACATTGTAGGCTCATGTGCAAATACTGCCAGTGATGCTACATCAGCTTAGATGTTAGGCCTAAGCTAATATTATACGCGTCGGGCGAGTTAGGAGAGATAGACTGTTCGAATCTCACTGTCGGCAGCCCTGAAGATGATTTTCCGCGGTTTCCCATTTTCACATACGCGAATGCTGGGGATGTACTTTAATTAAGGCCACGACGAAGTAAGGGAAATATTAGAGAAAGGGAGGAAGGCGATATCAGGAGCAATTTCAGGTATAAGCAATGAATTTTGGAAGGAAACAGGCAAAAACAGCGTTTTCCTAGCAAGTATAGTCAAAATACTTAAGAAGATATTCGAAGGAGCAAGAATCCCTAAATCATGGCAAGAAGGAATCATCTGTCCTGTATACAAGAAACGTGGAGACAGATCTAACCCAAGGAATTATATAGGGATTACGTTGCTTGCTTCTTTAAGTAACATATGTACAGGGTTATTGGCAAAAATATTAATGAATTGGGCGGAGGAGTATTCGATCCTGTCGAGATTACATGCAGGATTCAGAACGGGAATGAGGACAAGTGACAATATAATGGTAGTTAAAACAATAATATATAAATATATCAAAAAGAAAAGAGGCAAGTTGTATATTACTGTAATCGATTTAGAAAAAGCGTTCGATTCGGTGAGTAGAAGAGCTGTCGTCCACAAGTTGGGGAAGATCGAAGTATCAACTAAAATTATAAGAGAGCAATTGATAACATATTTTCGGAATTTAAATGTACTGTCAAAGTTATAAGTGGTTTAGTAGTGGGAGAGATAACTTCTAAAGTGGGTCGGAAACAAGGGTATAAGCTGCCCCATATTATTTTTATTGTTTATTAACGATAATTTACACTCGAAAGTATTTGAGGAAGGAGCTTATCCATGTCTAGCGTATCAAGATATTCCAGGCCTAATTTTTGCGGACGATATCATTCTACTCGAATTAACACCCAACAAGATGCAAAATAGTGAGGTAATGAACTGCTATAAAGAGTGTAATTTAAAGGTTAACCCACAGAAAACCAGAGTAATGGTTTGTAAAATGTGTGTAAATCTTTCTAAGAGTGAACAGTGGTGGATAGGTAAGACAAAGAAGTGGTCAAAAAATCGAATACTCAGGCACGATTATAAGTAGTAATGGTAGATGGTCAAACCAAATAAAAAGAACAAAAATGAAGGGAATAAGTGTCTTGGCTAGCATCAAAATATTAGATAAAAATATCGAATATAGAATACAAAGTTCAGGAAAACATATTTAATGCAGTAGTTAAAGCAAAGGTACTCGTATTGTATGGATCAGAAACTTGGAGAATAACTCAAGTAATCGTAGCATTAGAGGTAATGGTTAGTGAATTTTGCCGAAATAATCATGGGACTGCCAAACTGTACTGCAAACAGTGTAGTAAGAATGATGTGTGAAGTGATAAGTATACGGGATGATATTGCGAAACGAATAGTCATGTATTGGTCCAGATTAAAGACGGGGGAGGTGGTGAAATATTAAGCATAGCCTACCAGCACCAAATGAAACATCTAAACGAAGGCTACTGGGTGGCAGTGGCGGTTCGTGCATGAAGGGCTTTCGGGCGCCGCCCCGCCGCCTTTACTAAAACACGTAACATAATTTCACTCCGTAGCTGATTATATAAAGAGATGGACAATGTAGCAAAGTCTAACTTATGGTACTGTGTTATTCAATTATTCAATGTTATCTTTATTGTTTTGGCTGTAAACGTTTCACTTTTCTTATTTTCAAAGACAAGGCAAAGGCTGTCTGACCGTGGCATCCGTTCAGCAAGCACGATGTTTTCTCTTTGGTCCAGCACAATGTTTTCTCTTTAGACATTAGGCGGTCGGGTGCTGGCAGGAGAGCCCCCAGTAAGCTCCTTGAGTTTAACAAGAGTGAGGGGTGCGGGAGGAGCCTTGGAAGACGATTTGGGCTTGTCAGGGGAAGGAAGAGTGCAGGCGGGGTGTATGCTTAGAGCATTTAATACTTGAAGGTTATATGGGCTGTCCGGCAGAGCCCGTAGCAATGTCGCCAACCACTTTACAATGTACCTAGGCCTTTTCCCACACGTCTTACGTTAACTGTTGTTAGAGGTTAATTCCAAAACTGCTTACAAAACAATGGATTCCATTACACTGACTATTTAAACAATTCAGTTCTAAAAATAAGCTAAAATAAATATTTAAAATCTAATCATAAGGTGACGGCACTATTTGTACGTTGGTCACATGTCTTTGAGATTTGAGGAAGCCGAAAGGAATTCTGGCGTGCATTGTTTATTTGTTCTCGTGAATGTCATTGTCGTTTGTGATCAGTGAAACAGGAGTAGCCGTGATTGCAGTAGCTGTTAGCCGGCTAATGTGTGTGTGTTTAAATGCCATTGTAGTGTAGTGTTGCTGTGCAAGTGTCCAGTAGATAAAACTACGGTACCATAATAGTTTAAATAACATTGTAAATTCTACGTTCAGTTTTAAGTGTCGTTTTAATATCTTCATTCGTGTGTTTAGTACTTACCTGCCCATTTGAAAACTAAATGTTACAGTCTTAATTTAGGAAGACAAGGAAGATGAATTCTGAAAATAGTATTTAAGTAGTGACGGGAATTTAAGTTTTGAACATAGGATAGAATTGAAGAAATTAGGGTCTTCTCGGCCGAATTTAAATATTGCACAAGAACAAAAATGCATATAGGTCTACTAGGAAGTTCAGTCCGTCACTTTATAAGCAGGCTGACTGGCTGTGCGGATGTGAGAAAGAATGCGTTCTTCTGTTACTCTTGTTTAGCAATGAATGTCGTTGACGCTCCATGGACATCATTCGGGGTATCAAACATAAAACACCTAGGTGAAAAAGTGAAAAAGCATAAAATGAGCGAGAAACATATAAACGCTAGTATTGAATTTGCTATGCTTGGTAGAGTAGATATTCGATGCGAATTAGACAGCGCATACAGATTTAAAATTAAACAATCAAATGAACAGGTTTCGAAGAATCGATACATTCTTAGTAAATTAATTGATGCTATTAAGTTCTGTGGGAAGTTTGAACTAGCGCTCAGGGATCACGTCTGTCTGATAAACCAGGCATTTTTCGAGGTTTAGTCAATTTAATGTCAGAGCTAGACAGCACACTGAAAGAACATATCGAAAGAGCAAATAACAGAGTATTTGTTGGGTTATCTAATACCATACAGAACGAGCTTCTGAATTCAATCTATGCCGTGTGCCATCAAACGATTTCGGAAGAAATCTCTCAGACAAATTTTGTGGCAATTCAAGTTGATGAAACCACCGATTGTTCCACCTTATCTTAACTCGTTTTTGTTGTACGGTACGAGCTGGGTAGCAAAATAAATGAAAAATTCATAAGTTTTGTGTTGCCTGATAATCACTCAGCAGAAGTATTCTGCAGTATTCCAGGAGTTGGAAAAACTTAAGCTGGACCAAACTCCGGACAAAGTCATTGCGCAGACGACGGCCATTCAGTAATGAGTGGAAGGCAGACTGGCGTTCAAGCAAGGGTCAAGGTCGTTTACAAAAACGCTCATTTTGTGCACTGCTACGCGCATCAAATAATTTAATTGTTGAGCGATGCGCTACTCAGAATAAGCAGGTCAGGATCTTTTTTTAGTAATTTAGAAGGGTTTTCATAATTTTTTTCAAAATCTGCGAACTGCTGTTTTGGACGAAGTGGTAAAAAGGCGCATCCCAAGAAATGCCACCAGAAGGTGGAACTTCAAGGCACGATGTGTAAGTACGGTTTTTATGTACAGAAATCGTATTTTCGCTACGTGATCGTTCTGCATCGGAAGAAGATACATACAGTGTTTAGCCAGTGTCATCGGATTATTATTATTATTATTATTATTATTATTATTATTATGATTATTATTATTATTATTATTATTATTATTATTATTATTATTATAATATTTCATCTACAATTATCGTGGTGCTGGACAGTGAAAACTGGGCCGTTGGAAGGGGGGGAGGAGGAGATGACGGCACAGCCCTGCCAGAGTAAAATGTCACGAACCGCCACTGCTGGGTGGATGGGGTGAAGAGGCTTCTGGAGTACATAGGATTGGGATCATACTGGGTAAGTAATATATCAAGGGATTGCATAAGAAAGTAGTTCAAAGAGTGAAAGATATACAAAGACAATAAGAGCAGAATGCAACAGCAAGAAAACACTAATATAATTTTGTAAAGTAAGTGAGAATGTGACTATAAGGCACAAATGTGAACAAAAAGGGAAACGAGAGGAATAATATGGTGGTTGATGGGAGTGTATAAAAACAAAGCTTTAAGAGAAAAATTGACGAAAATAAATGTATTTTATGTAATTCAAATACTGAAGTGGCACATTTGATTAAGGAGTGTAAAGAAACAAGAAATGTTAGAGAGAAATACATAGAAAGGAAAGAGTTGGATAAAATCTTGAATGAACAATAACTTTACACACTTTCAAGGCTATTAAATAGAGAATGGAAGAAACCGGGAAAAATAAAAAAAATATTTAATATTATTAGAGGTATTTGGGAAAAAATGTAAAGAAAACAGGGATAATTACATGTAGTTACAGAAGAGGTATCCTGGACTGTACAACTTAGTTAAAATCCAGGAAATACCTCATATGGATAATATATATTTAAGTAACTATTAAAGAATATGTCTGTGGTGTAAACTATAATTGAATGGGGCATCAGTTACAAGTGAGTTGCATTTTGAAATTGAACAGAGCCAGTGGCGGTGGATGCGATGATCGGACGGTCTCTCTCCCGGATTGGTGACCATCCGTGGCTGGGGAGGGGGATATCCGTTCTTTGTTTTCAATCGGTCGTGTGGAGTTAGATATATTTGATTTACCGTAATTAATGTTTCTGGTTGCATATGAGTGCAATGTTCGCGGCGGGCGGACCATCTTCTCCTCCCCGGTGGGTGGTTGTCCCTGACTTGGAGGGAGGTCTGTTCGCTGTTTTTATAAGAATGTATAATATGTATGGTGAATGCAACATATGCTAACATTATCTAACTGTTAACGAATTTGAATATCTTTGAATTTATTGTATCTTGCTTTCGTTTATTGGTTTGTTTGGAGTACGTTCAAATGTAACTACATGTAATATTTAGATTAAAATAAATGAATAAGCTCTCCCCAGTTGGTGGTCATCCGTGACTGGGAGAGAAGTGTATTCATTCATTCATTCACCCATTAATTAATTAATTAATTAATTAATACATTCATTCGTATTATTGTGAGAAGCCGCTAGAGTTACTATTTTTGTTTTCATCATTGCTTAACATTAGTTGAGGTTGTCTCTTCAGTACAATTGTATTTTGTTGAAGTTGTGGTATTATATCTTAATCCCCATACAAGTTTTGATTTGTTTACAATCCATTCTATTTGATTAGTTCCAAACAGAGAATCTTATTCTCTGATCAAATTACAGTAGCATTAGTGTATATAACTCCAGGACACTACAAGGAGAACAGGCATGGCTTGTAGAGAGACCTGGCTATAAACCGAATCGAACTCACATTACAGAACCATGGCCGGACTTTACTAAGGCCGTGACATTGGAGATCCGACAACGTCGCTTGGAGTCAAGCATGTGACTTCTGTGTTCGTAATTTGTAAACAAGTCTAACGTGGTGTATCATTATATTTTGTGTTGAGCGTGAATTAACTTGATGGCATTGTTTAAAATTCAAAGTATACTGAAGATATTTTATGTGTTATAGTTTAAAAAATTAATCTACACGCTATTTGGCATCCTGAAACGGCATTAATTTACGGCAAAGGTGAGCTTTCTCATGTTGCAGTATGTATAAGAGTGACAGTCCACACCGTTTTTTAAGCCATTCTCTGTTTGTATTTTTAAAAATTGAGTAGTTTGAAAGAGCAGAATTATTGTGTTATTTTATTTTACGTTGCACAAGTATGACAAGTATGACAAGTATGACAACCACAACTAAAGCTAGGCTTAATCTCAGATGCCAAGGCATTGCTGTGTTCCTTCGTGCTTCAGCAACTATGATTCTAATAGACAGTTGTGTGGTACTGTACCAGGAAAGCCTAGGTCCTGGCCCATATCAATCGAAAGAAACGTTATTTCAGCATAAAATATCACTCCGACGTACGAATAACTGAGCAAAGGAATGTCCCAGCATGTTCCAGACTCCACGAGTTCACTAGGTGAAGTCAAGTGACGTCACCTTTCGCTCGAAGCTCACCTCCCCTAGAGATATTTCTCGAAAAGAATTTTCTTTTCGCAAACTTTTCAACGCCTTAACCAATTTCAACGGGACAAACGCTGAATTACAGCGGAAGTCATTAAAGTTAATCCCTGTGAATTTCGAATTAATCCATCCCATGGTTGTTGAGTTATAATAATTTAAAGTCTAAGAAGATCGTGCACTCACGGTCACATGACAAAGAGAACCACCCCTCCCAGCGCCGGTATATATGTCAAGGCTAACAAGCAGAGCAGAGCAGTACAAGGACGAGTACACAGATGTGTTTGTGAGTGAGACAGAGGGGAGACCGGCCCTCGTACAATAGGTCCGCGCAGTCACGATGAAAGTACTTGCCGTCGCGTTTCCGGAATACGAAGTTATATCGCCGACAAAATTATAAAAGACGTCGCACTGTATTTAGTATATCGCGTTGCGACTACGGTCTAATTCTAAAGACATTTGAGAATATAATACGAGTGAACTTATTGAAGTGCAAATACCAAATATTTAACGTTCACAGAGTATATCATTACGTGTAGACTTAGTTTACTTCACACAATATTGAACTACAATGAACAGAAAGTAATGTGTAGTGAATACAGAATTTTCACGACTGCATTGTAATCGAAAAAGACTTTCAACGTATTAGGCCGTGTTACGTACATGTAGTACGTGTTGGAGAGATGTTAAGTACACAACAAATATGGCCAGCCGGACACCAGTGGGATCCGGTGGGTAGAGCAACCGACGCGAAATCGGGAGGTTGTGGGTTCGGATCACACTGGTGTCCGTCTGGCCATTTTTGTTCTGTACTTGACATCTCTTCAACACGTACTACATGTACGTAATACGGCCTAATACGTTGAAAGTCTGTTTCGATTACAATGCGGTCGTGAAAGTTCAATATTCATTGACATGCCCCACAACGGGCGACTTAAACGCACTCTACAGTGTGCTAGCAGCAGTGCCAGACCTGTATCTCAGATCCTTTCAAACAGAACAAAGATAGCCTAGGCCACCATAGCTCAATTGGTAGAGCAACCGACGCGAAATCGGGAGGTTGTGGGTTCGGATCCCACTGGTGTCCGGCTGGCCATTTTTGTTCTGTACTTAACATCTCTTCAACACGTACTACATGTACGTAACACGGCCTAATACGTTGAAAGTCTGTTTCGATTACTAATGTGTAGAATTATCAGAACTCATTTCTTTCCGAGCATTGAACTGTGTTCCTTTATTCACGTAGTGTTCATGCCATATTAGTATACGACTTACAGTAGTAAACTGGGTGAATACCAATAACTTTTTCTGAGGTAATATGACGTTATAATAACCAGATAATCAGAAAATAATCCTTAGTGACTTAATGACCGTGTTCAAAGACTGTGATTATAGACTGTGATTTGCCTTTTTCAAGTGTGAACTGCGTAATTATGGATATTCTCAGTAACGACTCTAAATAGTATTTCATACTGAAAGGACTGTGATTATTCATTTAAAGTCTTAAAGTTCAATTACGCCACAAACTGTATTCAACAGTAAATGACAGTGTCAGTGATAACTACTCGCACTAAGTGAATTTTCCGTGTGCGAAAAATCACCTTAACGAGCTGCAATTCTACACGATCCAGTTCCAGCAATCATCACCTCATCGAGGGACGTCAACATGGTGTGTTAATGGAACATCGCCGATCCTGATTCTCCACGGAACATTCCGGACGTCCGTCCTTCAACATTTGTAGCAACATTTCTTTCATTAAGTGAGTAGTAACAAACTGACTAAAATTTTCTCATTAATTTTGAACAGTGGAAACTTCAGTGCCGCGTGTGAACAAATATTTCAGAGTTCTCATAATTTCTCAGAAGTTCATTTTTTTGTGATTAATTTAATTTACAAATTTAATTTTCATATCTCATAGAAGAACTTTAGGCTTTTCAATTGTGCTATATATCAAGGTTTACAGACTGAAAAATTGAAAAACTTTCAACAGAAATTCTTTTGTCAATTTGCAATTACGAGTGTGTGCTCATATTTAGAAAGACTTTAGGTGGAAATCTAATACCTCGTATTCTCACATATGAAAGACTTTGGAATCAGTGATATTCATTTAATTTTCATGAACAGAATTTAAGAAGATTACGTTTAAATTTTAATTTCAATGCCAGATTTGAGTCCAATAATCATATTGCAGGGTGAAAAATCAATAAATTGTTAAAAAAATTATAACCATCTATTATTCCCTCAGCGAGTCTATCCTACTCTGTATCGGCTCCAAAACCAAGTTCCACTCCCTGAGGTCCTACTCATGCCCTTTACCCAAGAACTTTTCCTGATACAGTACCAATTATAATGTATCTGTTTTACAAGTTTTTGAAGCTGAGAAGCAGATAAGAGTGCAGTGTTTGCTAGGTTTTAGGTCTTCAAAATATAAAGAAATATATTTAAGCAAGGAGATGTTTGAATTAGATTCCGATTCATTGAACATAACTGACGAGACAGATATATGCAGTGAATTTTCCAATGTGCTATTGGAAGTAAATGAAATAGAAGTAGACTTTGATAACATGTCTCCTGTCATTTACATTTCAGGTTATGTAGCTTTCAAGCTAGCCAGTAAACTTAATTGCAGGTACTTGTATCTCGAACATATCAAATGAAACTGTTACGGAGTTCTCCGTGGTAGTTAGAGGTGAAAGAAGGTGCTGGGATGAACAGGTCTCAATATACGAAATTAAAGTTAATTTAAAATTTTAACAAGGTTATATTTTCTTTTTAAGATCAAGAAGTAACAAATATAACAGGTACTCAGTAGCCTAGCAACAAATCGAGAATGTACAATTACAGTGTTACAGGATTTGGGCTCCGAGAGCCAGACACATAATTCTTGAGCAATTAGCCCAACTTTAGCCAGATACCAGGTTTGACAAAGGGGCAGAAAACCCCAATCATGCCCAGGAGCTCTTGCTCCCAATTACACAGTAAGGCCTCCTCGAGGCACGCAGAAACAATTTTTTTTGGAAGAGCAACCCGCTCTCAAAGTTCCAGCCTATCAAAGGCCACACCAAACTCCACCTTCAAGTTGACCTCCAAGCACATGAAAACAGGGGTAAAAATACCCAACCTACTGAGGCCTACTCAATAAATAAACAGGATAATTACATGGCCTCCAAAATACCAACTTGAGAGGAGGCGTCCTTGCACTCCTAATACACTTTATTTAAAACCTATTTGGCACTAGGCCGCATATGCAAGAGCTAATCCCATACTAAAGAGGTGACACGATAGGAAAATTTATTACATTACGAAACGAAGAAAAATGGTTGAGAAAACGTAGTCACCTCAAAAACAATATGAAAGGGAGCTCGAGAGGGTTAGGCACTCTCTATCCCAATTTGTAGTTTAAAGAGATAGAATTTATACCAAGAGTCTTTTACATTTTAGAGGAAAGTTACATGGTAAGAGGTATCGAACCTGCCCCGAGAGTTAAACTGCTGAGCTAGCAAGAAAATGAGTTATTAAAAGGCCATTACCTTATTGAAGAACTGCTGCCCGAAGAAAGAGGCGCTTCCCGCCCCCTGCTACATAATTTACACAATGATAGATGTTACTGAAGTGGCGCAGAGACCCGAAAATCAGCAGTTTATATACCCTCGCGGAACATTCGAGACCTTTCATGAATGATAACACCCGCCCACAAGCATTTTATTGGACGGCCAAAAGATTACATGTCAAAACTGAAGAAGAAAACCAGGATTGGTGGAAAATTAATTACAAAAATTACTCATTGGTCGAATTCAAAACTGGCGGAAAGAGAAGGGTTATCCAGCCAACCTAAACAATGACTGAAAGAAATTTAACAAAGAACAAACTTATGAACACAAAATTTCTCCAAAAAAACAGTTCTTTCACTTCGCACTAGGGTGCACAATTGTAGTCCTTCAGTAGTGCCATCTAGAAGAGAATGTTCACACTTCTTACGACAGGGAAAACAAAAATACATCGAAAACGACACAGTTCAGAACACTTCAAAATTTACAAGTAGGGACATCTTCTGAGAAACTTGAGAATTAACACGGTAGTTAAAGTTCATGCTTCCTCCAGTAGAGGAGTTTCAACTGGCGCAAAGTTTGAATTAGCGGCGCAGAGGTGTACCGCCTGGTACAGACCTCCCCCCCCCCCCAAAAGCCCCTCCAAGGGGTAACACAGAAGAACATAAAAATTTGCTTTTTAACACAAGGTCCAAGTTATGCTGTTGAAATAGAAATTAATTGCAGAAGGATTTACAAACAAGTTTTCTTAAAATGATTGGATCCAGTTTCAAAATTTCTTTGTAGTACATTTTGAAGGAATGTCTTTATGCTTGTAGAAGTTGAATTCAGAAGGAAAAACTTTTAATACTAAAAAGTGAAGAAAATTTTTCTAAGTCCACCAAATATTGCTGTTGAATTCAAAAATGTAGTAATTGTTGATATTAAATGTCCATGTAGCTGATTAAGTACATTCAATGTTGATTAAGTTTGACGACCAGACCATCCGCCGCTGCTTGTATCCAGAGGAGACCGCTTGGACCCCTAAGTACCCTGAGATACCGCTCGCCCGCACTATGAGGGGAGTAGTGGAGTTGAAGCACGCCGCGCCCGCGGCGAACATACCGGTCGCGGGCAAGTTGCAGGTTGTGCGCCGCACATCAGCCTAGGCCGGGAGGAGGACTCCGGCTCGCCGTACACTGGTTGGCCTCACTGGAAAGGGGCGGGCCCATACCCCACCTCAGTGGCGGTACGGCGCCGCGCTGCTGCGGGGGCACTGAAACATTAAAATCTCGGCGGCAGAATTTTGTTGGACCAGATGATTTTAGGGTACAGTCTTTGTGGTGAGGTTGAGGGGCCAGCGGCGTGGAGGTTTTGTTTTTCATTTGAATAGCCACTGTTTTATGTTAGCAGGAGACGGGAGCATGGTAATGGCCATGGCAAGGACAGGATGTCAGTTTAACTGGTCGGGGAAGGTGTACAATAAATGCTTAAATACAAAGAACCTGACTCCAAGGGCAGAAGGCCTCAAAATGCAACCAAGAAAAAATATAACTTTCCGAATTATTTCAAAAATGTTAAAGCAAATATAAAATCAGCTACGTTAGCGCGGAAGCTACACAGGTTTCACCTGCGACAGGTGAGCCCTAAATATCCTCTCGGTGGCTGGATTGCTTAATAACAACGTAACCGGCGTAAGAAAATCAAGGATTATGCACGGCCCATGAAATCTGGGTGCAAGCTTGCCCGCGGGAACAAAATTCTTGACCATCACCTGGTCGCCTACCTTCAAATTGGTGGGTCTCCGTCCACGATCATATCTTTCCCTAACCTTTTCACGAGACACTTTAAGATTGGCTTTAGCCTTCTTCCAGAGATCTTTAATATTATCTGGATCTATTGTCTCGGGTAGAATGTCACTCAGAGACTGGAGGTTAGAGAGCGGCGTGTTGGGAACAAACTTGAACATCAGAGAAGCTGGAGTAAATTTATGTGATTAATGAACCGCCGAATTCAGAGCGAAAGCTAACCAATGCAGGGACGTGTCCCACCTGGAATGGTCTTCATGATGATAAGCAATAAGAGCCGACCTGAGGTTACGATTGACTCTTTCGGCAAGAGATGGTTGGGGATAATAAGCAGAAGTAGTCACATGAGATATGGACAGGTCAAAACAGAATTTACGAAACAGATTGGATGTGAAAGCCTTAACTCTATCAGACACAATATATTGACACGGACCAAAAGAAGCAAAGATTGAATTTAAACAAGTAATGGTGGACTGGGCGGTAGCCAGCTTAGTCGGGAATAACCAAGAAAATCTTGTAAAACCATCTACACATACAAAGATGAACTTGTTGGCATTCCCCTTTGACTGGGGGAAGGATCCTACGTAATCAATGTAGAGACGTTCCATGGGGCGCGACGCTTGATGAGAATACAAAAGGCCTACGTTGGTAGACATGGTGGGTTTACTGAGCAAGCAAGATTTACAAACCTTTACTAGTTCACGGATTTCACCGTCCATACCCTTCCAGATAAACATTTCACGGATCTTTTCATGGGTTTAAAAGATTCCTAAATGCCGCCATAATGGGGTCTCATGATAGTACTTGAAGTTCATTGGTACAAGAACAGCTGGAAGTACAACTGTCATCATCTTATCATGCCTCGAAGGGCAACATAAAACACCATTCCTCAGTACATAAGGGACGTTATGTTCCCCAGAAGAAAGGGTTTCCATGATCGGAGCCAGCGTAGGATCTTCACGTTGATATTTCTCAATATCCCTAAAGAGCATGGGAGTATCTGTTAAGATGGCATTAACCTCAGATAGCATGGACCCGGGAGGTGACGAACTATCGACCGATTCATGGGTCGCGACGTCATTGGAAAACTTACGACTGAGTCCGTCTGCCACAACATTTTCAGTACCTCTGATATGCCTAACGTCAAATTGGAAGGCAGAAATTCGGATGGCCCACCGGGCTATACGACCAGTACGACGCGGCCTACCTAAGACCCAGCTTAAGGCTTGATTATCAGTCTCCAGGTCTAATTTGACATGTTCCAGATAGACACGGAACTTTTCTAAAGCAAATAAGACTGCCAAATCTTCGAGCTCATAGATGGAATACTTGGCTTCTTGAGCCGATAGAATCCTAGATGCATAGGCGATGGGGCGCCTCCCTAGTTCAGTCTCTTGAAGAAGGACTGCAACTACCGCCGACGACGACGCGTCGGTTTGGACGATGAATTTCTTCGAGAAATCTGGCATAGCAAGGACAGGGGCATTACAGAGGGCTGATTTCAGGTCTTCAAATGCGGCTTGTTGCGAAGGCCCCCACTCGAATTTTATGCCTTCCCTACGAAGAAGGTTTAAGGGCGCCGCTCTAGTGGCGAAATTTGGAATAAATTTTCTGAAGAAATTCACCATACCAATGAACCTGGCAATACCTTTGATGTCCTTGGGAGGCTTGAAATCACGGATGACCTGTGTTCTAGAGTGATCGACTGCAACACAATCGGGCGACACAATATGCCCTAGGAATGACATAGAGGGCTTAGCGAACGCTACCTTGGACAACTTCACAGTTAGCCCCGCCTTACGAAGGCGATTGAGAACTTCCTTTAGATGATCTAGATGTTCTTCAAAAGTCTCCGAAAATACGAGGACATCATCAAGATAGTGGTACAAGTACTCAAATTTGATGTCGGAGAAGACCCTATCTAGTAGCCTCGTAAGCACAGCTGCTCCGGTGGGGAGCCCGAAAGGCACGCGGTTGTATTCATACAAATTCCAATCCGTGGCAAACGCTGTAAGATGTTTGGATTCTTCAGCCAGAGGAATTTGATTATAGGCCTGATTTAGATCCAAGATGGTAAAGAACTTAGCTTTGCGAAACCATGAAAAACAAGAATGAAGGTCAGGAAGGGGCACAGATTGTAACACCACCTTCCGATTGAGAGCCCTATAATCAATGACAGGCCTGAAGCCACCTTGGGGTTTCGGGACTAGGAAAATAGGTGAAGAATACGCCGATTTAGAGGGCCTAATATTACCATCCTTTAACATTTGATCGATTATTTCTTTCAATGCCTTCATTTTAGGTGGAGATAGCCTATAAGGTGGAAAACGGACAGGAATCGAATCCGTGACATCAATTTTGTATTCAATAAGGTCAGTAACACCAAGGGTATCGGAGAACACCTCTGGAAACGACTGACACAACTTACGAATTCTATCAGCCTGCTCCTCAGGTAGATGTCTAAGATCTAACAACATCTCATCCTGGGTAGGCGAAATAGATGAACATGATACAGAACTACACTTTAACAAAGGGATTTTACTATTAGAAGCAAATTTGAATGTGCACGACCTACTCTGAAGATCGAGCACAAGACCAGTATGGGACATGAAGTCGGCTCCCAATATAATGGGGCAAGACAAATGCTTAGCCACAAACAGTTTAACTTTCCAAGTAAATTTAGAAATACGAATTTTGGCATTTAATGAGCCTAAAATTTATAATGGAGATGAATTAGCCGAAACATATTGAACAGAAGATGAGCAATAGTCAGGAAGTTTACAGATAGATTTCAATTTCGAATACCATTCAGCCGAAATAATAGAACAAACACTGCCTGAATCTAACAGAGCTATTATAGGCTAATTATTTAATTCGATTTTAAGAAAAGGCACAGGTGCGGGGGTATCCGCCGCAATCCTAAGACATTCTTTGGGAGCTTCAAAAGATAAATTTGACGCCTGAGTTTTCCCCGAAATTTCGATATGTTTACTTAGGGCTGAGCCTCGAGAAGAAGGGTTCGCCTACTCGGCCGAAGCCACTAGTCACTTATCATTATTGGCATTGGTGGAAGTTGCACCAGAAGTTGAGCAGGAGGGGGTGCTATTAGAATTTGGGCAATTCTTGGCGATATGGGAAAACGCGCCGCATTTAAAACAACCTCGAGATGAACTGGCTCGATTATTTGTCCTACTTGATCTGATCAATGGACATTTGTTGCGAAGATGGTCAGGCGACCCGCAAGCATAACATTTACGGGGTGTGACTTGTCGGCGAGGTGGAGGCCGGGGATTACTAAAAGAAGGAGGGGGTTCTTTCGCGACACGCAAGGTATCGGCGTATCTAACTCCTTCGGCGGAGGCGGCCATAGCCTCTAACTTGGCAAAAGTTTGCGGACGCGACGCAAAACACAAGTATGATCTGTAAGATGGAGAAATGCCTTCCACAATGGCCTGTAAAATCTGATCTTCAGGGAAGTGAAGAGCAAACACCCTGGTATAGAATTTAATATCTTGTATGAAATCAGCAAGATTTTCATCCAGTCTCTGTACTCGACAATAATACTTCTGAATCAGAGATGACCTCGCACGAGCAGGGATGAAATTTGCAAGGAGGTGTGCATGAAAATCTTCAATAGATGACTGTTCCGCTATTGCCCTAACAATTTTGTCCGAGAGAACACCAATTGCATAGGGATAAATTATCTGCAAAATTTGACATGGAGAAAGAGAAAAAACAAGAGCAGGGTCCTGAAATTCAACTAAAAACCTTAAGAATGAAATAACTTCACTGGTAGAGTTAACCGAAAACTTAGAAATACCTCTGAGCAACATTGCTAATGGATGAGGTAAGCTGCTGAACCCGGATGACATTGTAGGTAAAGGTTTAAGTGGCAAGGATGCTAATTCAGAACGTACATTATTCAATGAGGTACGTCGTTCAGATTCATGGTCTAATGGGGCAGAGGTTTGTTGAACTCCTATCGATTTAGTACTTTCTTCCCCGGTGGGAGAACGGTCCTCGCTGACTACGTTTACCGTAGCGGGTTGGTCGGTTTTGGGAGGAACCTCCCCAGTTAACAATTGGGTAACCTTACTGGACAATTCAGAAAGATTTTCAAGAACAACGCTAGCTTCCTTCCTCTGAACGTCATTCAACTTCAGAGACAACGGGTCGTTAACTCTATTAGAAAAATGAAATAACCTGGCCTGCACACGTTTAATTTGATTAGGAGAAGGGTCATTTTCTTCAAAAAAACTAACTACAGTTGCTAGCTCTGTAGTATTGTCAGTGATCGCGGAAAGAGAGTCGTCAATTTCTTTCTCTCCCAAAGTGGGGATGGACATGGGCAAATGAAGGGACTCTCTAAGCTTATTTGTGTCTACCGCAACCGTGCCTCCAGATTGCACATTTCTAATTGTTAATTCATAGATCAACTCCTCCTTGCGCAAATAGTTGAGATGGAGAACATCGCGAGGGCCGGGCATGATGACAAAACAATTTAAAAAAGAAAAATCCAAAAATTCCAGTAACTGAGAAAATTGTTAGAGTTCGAAAGCAAAGCAATGTTTAGCCGTCAAAAGGGGCTAAATTGAGACCCATTCAACCACGCTCTGCTACCACTTGTTACGGAGTTCTCCGTGGTAGTTAGAGGTGAAAGAAGGTGCTGGGATGAACAGGTCTCAATATACGAAATTAAAGTTAATTTAAAATGTTAACAAGGTTATATTTTCTTTTTAAGATCAAGAAATAACAAATATAACAGGTACTCAGTAGCCTAGCAACAAATCGAGAATGTACAATTACAGTGTTACAGGATTTGGGCTCCGAGAGGCAGACACATAATTCTTGAGCAATTAGCCCAACTTTAGCCAGATACCAGGTTTGAAAAAGGGGCAGAAAACCCCAATCATGCCCAGGAGCTCTTGCTCCCAATTACACAGTAAGGCCTCCTCGAGGCACGTAGAAACAATTTTTTTTTTTGGAAGAGCAACCCGCTCTCAAAGTTTCAGCCTATCAAAGGCCACACCAAACTCCACCTTCAAGTTGACCTCCAAGCACATGAAAACAGGGGTAAAAATACCCAACCTACTGAGGCCTACTCAATAAAGAAACAGGATAATTACATGGCCTCCAAAATACTAACTTGAGAGGAGGCGTCCTTGCACTCCTAATACACTTTATTTAAAACCTATTTGGCACTAGGCCGCATATGCAAGGGCTAATCCCATACTAAAGAGGTGACACGATAGGAAAATTTATTACATTACGAAACGAAGAAAAATGGCTGAGAATCAATCAATCAACAATCAATCAATACTGATCTGCATTTAGGGCAGTCGCCCAGGTGGCAGATTCCCTATCTGTTGCTTTCCTAGCCTTTTCCGAAATGATTTCAAAGAAATTGGAAATTTATTGAACATCTCCCTTGGTAAGTTATTCCAATCCCTAACTCCCCTTCCTATAAATGAATATTTGCCCCAGTTTGTCCTCTTGAATTCCAACTTTATCTTCATATTGTGATCTTTCCTACTTTTATAGACGCCATTCAAACCTATTCGTCTACTAATGTCATTCCACGCCATCTCTCCGCTGACAGCTCGGAACATACCACTTAGTCGAGCAGCTCTTCTTCTTTCTCTCAATTCTTCCCAACCCAAACATTGCAACATTTTTGTAACGCTACTCTTTTGTCGGAAATCACCCAGAACAAATCGAGCTGCTTTTCTTTGGATTTTTTCCAGTTCTTGAATCAAGTAATCCTGGTGAGGGTCCCATACACTGGAACCATACTCTAGTTGGGGTCTTACCAGAGACTTATATGCACTCTCCTTTACATCCTTACTACAACCCCTAAACACCCTCATAACCATGTGCAGAGATCTGTACCCTTTATTTACAATCCCATTTATGTGATTACCCCAATGAAGATCTTTCCTTATATTAACACCTAGATACTTACAATGATCCCCAAAAGGAACTTTCACCCCATCAACGCAGTAATTAAAACTGAGAGGACTTTTCCTATTTGTAAAACTCACAACCTGACTTTTAGCCCCATTTATCAACATACCATTGCCTGCTGTCCATCTCACAATATTTTCGAGGTCACGTTGCAGTTGCTCACAATCTTGTAACTTATTTATCACTCTATAGAGAATAACATCATCCGCAAAAAGCCTTAGCTCCGATTCCACTCCTTTACTCATATCATTTATATATATAAGAAAACATAAAGGTCCGATAACCCTGCCCTGAGGAACTCCCCTCTCAACTATTACAGGGTCAGACAAAGCTTCACCTACTCTAACTCTCTGAGATCTATTTTCTAGAAATATAGCAACCCATTCAGTCACTCTTTTGTCTAGTCCAATTGCACTCATTTTTGCCAGTAGTCTCCCATGATCCACCCTATGAAATGCTTTAGACATGTCAATCGCGATACAGTCCATTTGACCTCCAGAATCCAAGATATCTGCTATATCTTGCTGGAATCCTACAAGTTGAGCTTCAGTGGAATAACCTTTCCTAAAACCGAATTGCCTTCTATCGAACCAGTTATTAATTTCACAAACATGTCTAATATAATCAGAAAGAATGCCTTCCCAAAGCTTACATACAATGCATGTCAAACTTACTGGCCTGTAATTTTCAGCTTATGTCTATCACCCTTTCCTTTATACACAGGGGCTACTATAGCAACTCTCCATTCATCTGGTATAGCTCCTTCGGCCAAACAATAATCAAATAAGTACTTCAGATATGGTACTATATCCCAACCCATTGTCTTTAGTATATCCCCAGAAATCGGATCAATTCCAGCCGCTTTTCTAGTTTTCAACTTTTGTATCTTATTGTAAATGACATTGTTATCATACGTAAATTTTATTACTTCTTAGGCCTTAGTCTCTTCCTCTATCTCGACATTATCCTTGTAACCAACAATCTTTACATACTGCTGACTGAATACTTCTGCCTTTTGAAGATCCTCACATACACACTCCCCTTGTTCATTAATTATTCCTGGAATGTCCTTCTTGAAACCTGTTTCTGCCTTAAAATACCTATACATACCCTTCCATTTTTCACTAAAATTTGTATGACTGCCAATTATGCTTGCCATCATGTTATCCTTAGCTGCCTTCTTTGCTAGATTCAATTTTCTAGTAAGTTCCTTCAATTTCTCCTTACTTCCACAGCCATTTCTAACTCTATTTCTTTCCAGTCTGCACCTCCTTCTTAGTCTCTTTATTTCTCTATTATAATAAGGTGGGTCTTTACCATTCCTTACCACCCTTACAGGTACAAACCTGTTTTCGCATTCCTCAACAATTTCTTTAAACCCATCCCAGAGTCTGTTTACATTTTTATTTACCGTTTTCCACCGATCATAGTTACTTTTTAGAAACTGCCTCATACCTGCTTTATCAGCCATATGGTACTGCCTAACAGTCCTACTTTTAAGACCTTCCTTTCTATCACATTAATTTTTAACTACCACAAAAACAGCTTCATGATCACTAATACCATCTATTACTTCAGTTTTCCTATAGAGCTCATCTGGTTTTATCAGCACCACATCCAAAATATTTTTCCCTCTGGTTGGTTCCATCACTTTCTGAATCAGCTGTCCTTCCCATATTAACTTATTTGCCATTTGTTGGTCATGCTTCCTGTCGTTCGCATTTCCTTCCCAATTGACATCTGGCAAATTCAGATCTCCCGCTACAATCACATTTCTTTCCATGTCGTTTCCCACATATCTGACTATCCTATCAAATAATTCCGAATCCGCATCAGTGCTACCCTTTCCCGATCTGTACACTCCAAATATATCAAGTTGCCTATTATCTTTAGAAATGAGCCTTACACCTAGAATTTCATGTGTCTCATCTTTAACTTTTTCGTAGCTTACAAATTCTTCTTTCACCAGAATGAAAACTCCCCCTCCCACCTTTCCTATCCTATCTCTACGATACACACTCCAGTGCCGTGAGAAAATTTCTGCATCCATTATATCATTTCTCAGCCATGATTCAACTCCTATTACAATATCTGGTAAATATATGTCTATTAAATTACTTAATTCTATTCCTTTCTTTACAATACTTCTACAGTTCAACTCTAACAATTTTATGTCATCCCTACTTGATTTCCAGTTCCTTGTTCCCTTATCACCGCTCCCTAGGCCATCCCGTTTCCCTGAATGTACCTCCCTATTACCCTTCCAAACAAATTTCCTAACTTATACGTACCACTGCGGTTTATATGAAGGCCATCCGAGCGCAGATCCCTTTCTCCTACCCACCCATTAGGATCTAGAAATTTCACTCCCAGTTTCCCACATACCCACTCCACAGTCTCATTTAAATCCCCAATCACCCTCCAGTCAGTATCCCTCCTACACAGTATTCCACGTAGTCACCTCAAAAACAATATGAAAGGGAGTTCGAGAGGGTTAGGCACTCTCTATCCCAATTTGTAGTTTAAAGAGATAGAATTTATACCAAGAGTCTTTTACATTTTGGAGGAAAGTTACATGGTAAGAAGCATCGAACCTGCCCCGAGAGGTAAACTGCTGAGCTAGCAAGAAAAGAAGTTATTAAAAGGCCATTACCTTATTGAAGAACTGCTGCCCGACGAAAGAGGCGCTTCCCGCCCCCTGCTACATAATTTACACAATGATAGATGTTACTGAAGTGGCGCAGAGACCCGAAAATCAGCAGTTTATATACCCTCGCGGAACATTCGAGACCTTTCATGAATGATAACACCCGCCCACAAGCATTTTATTGGACGGCCAAAAGATTACATGTCAAAACTGAAGAAGAAAACCAGGATTGGTGGAAAATTAATTACAAAAATTACTCATTGGTCGAATTCAAAACTGGCGGAAAGAGAAGGGTTATCCAGCCAACCTAAACAATGACTGAAAGAAATTTAACAAAGAACAAACTTATGAACACAAAATTTCTCCAAAAAAACAGTTCTTTCACTTCGCACTAGGGTGCACAATTGTAGTCCTTCAGTAGTGCCATCTAGAAGAGTATGTTCACACTTCTTACTACAGGGAAAACAAAAATACATCGAAAACGACACAGTTCAGAACACTTCAAAATTTACAAGTAGGGACATCTTCTGAGAAACTTGAGAATTAACACGGTAGTTAAAGTTCAGGCTTCCTCCAGTAGAGGAGTTTCAACTGGCGCAAAATTTGAATTAGCGGCGCAGAGGTGTACCGCCTGGTACAGAAACAGTGGAAAATGACATGTTTAATAGCTTAAACAGAGGTGGATTATCGGTCCCATCAGAATTGCTCTCAAATGTGTGTACAAGTATATATAAGATCATGCAGATTTTAATATCTGAGGAATATGAAGAAGCATTCTTTCAGAGTAAGAATCAGAAATGTGTATCGATTCAGCTTGCTAGGCAAAGTGTAAGTGATATAAGGGAGTGCTGCTGATATTGTGAAAACCTGTATATGAACTTCTATGCCTATCATTGCCCTATTTTGCAAATATTTTGATCAACAACTACACGAAACATGTTAATGATGCTGATGCCATGGTTATGAGTTCTGCCAAGAAAAGAAAACTGATGACCCTGGAGTGATTTGATTCCCAATGTTAGAAATGTATTTTGATTGACATAGGATTGTACTGTTTTTTCTACTGGTAGCCATATGTTTGTTTATTTTCATATTTACACTGACGTATTTATTTCAATTTTCACTTTGTTTTATATGTATCCAATGAAAACTGCTCTTCCAGCAACGTTTTATTTCAGAAAACATCATTGAAAGGTAACTTCCCATATGTTACAAGTAAGACTTCAAGGAGTAACAGTACAGTGTTGCAAAGTTTCAGTGTCACTGACTTTAGTGTAGTCTGGCCATGACAGAACACATTCGTGTTGTACGTGTTTACGTATCTGCATCATGGATGGTGCTAATAGTTCTTCGGAAACGGGTACCCGATTCCCCAGGCATATGGATTCGAATCTTCGCGATTCCAGTCGCAAACCATTACCAGCCGGCTGTGTATATATCAACATTACTTTCGAAAGTGGTAACACGTAATATTTTTTCTGTACTGGTGCTAGTGGGCATATGTCGGGCTAGGCAATAATTAGGAGAAGTGAGGAAGATAATATTGGGTCGATGAATAAAGCAGGCGTAAGAAAATATGTAATACGGTGGGATATGCGTGCGCAAGGGAGAATCACGGTATCCGTGTTAAAACATCATATACGCAGTATAGTGCTGGGATTTTTATTATGACTATGGCGCATGGTGTAATATTCACACAGTAGTTGTAGTTTTGGAATGAGGGGGGTATCTATAATGGCAAATTTCTCTATAATGTATTTATTAGTTAACATGAGTCTACGTATTTTCAGAGGTGGGGCTCCAGATTCCACAAGTAAAGCATGAGTGTGTGTTGTTGGAAGAGCTCCGAGGAAAATTCGTAGAGAGCAGAATTATATTGAGGTGCGCTAAATGAGTGTTCGAAGCCATATCTAGAACATGTGCACCATAATCCATGTAGGAATGGAGGGTGGCTTTATATAAAGAAAGAGTTGTCACAGGGTCCGCTCCCAAGTTTCGGCATGTGATACTTCTGAAGACATTTGAATAGGCAGTAGCTTTATTACGTAAATGCTTAATATGGTGCGTCCAGGTTGATTTGTAGTCTAAATGTAAGCCAAGTTATTCATATTGGGAACAGATAAGGATAGAATATGTATCGAAAGTAAGAGGTTTTCGGTTTTAATTACGGCGATGGGTGAAAATCACAGGTGAGAATTTGGATGTTGCAAGTTGAAGTCCATGTGAATCCAACCACGAGGAGGACTCGCTCATAAGTTGCGACATTCGCCTCTAAATGTATCTATATTTTTGTGGGAAAAATAGACAACAAAATCATCGGCATACGCTATTATGCGGGAGGATTGCGTTATTGTTCTTCGTTCTCGGTACCTGATCCAAATCACCTTCAGAACTTTAAATAGCTTGGTCCAATCAACATTATCGAATGCCTTTTCTAGATCTACGAATGCCATGTACGTAAAATCAGGATTGCTTCACGTGTTCCTACATTTCTTCTGAAGCCAAACTGATCTCCAAACTCATCTTCAACTTGTTTTTTCATTCTTCTGTAAATAATATGTGTTAAGATTTTGCGGGCATGTTATACTAAACTAATGGTGCGGTAGTTTTCACACATGTCAGCGCCGGCTTTCTTGGGAATAGGTATAACAACATCCTACCGGAAATCGGATGGGAATTCTCCTGTCTCATACATCTTACACACTAAATAGTATAACCTTTTCATGCTGGTTTATCCTAAGGCTGTCAGAAATTCAGAGGGAATGCCATCAATTCCAGGTGTCTTGTTCTAATTTAGGTCGCTCACAGCTCTGTGAAACTCTGACCTCAAAATTTGGTCTTCCATTTCATCACCATCAACAGCCTCTGCTTGTTCCAGAACCACATCTTTACCTTGATACAACTGTTGGATATGTACCTGTCATCTTTCTGCTTTGTCTTGTTTCCCTAGAAGTGGCTTTCTATCCGAGCTCTTAATACT
Source organism: Anabrus simplex (assembly GCF_040414725.1). Taxonomy (NCBI): domain Eukaryota; kingdom Metazoa; phylum Arthropoda; class Insecta; order Orthoptera; family Tettigoniidae; genus Anabrus; species Anabrus simplex. Next base: position 183,722,009 of record NC_090269.1, on the reverse strand, counting down.
CGTTGACCTAGATTTCCTTTCTCCAAAGGTTTCCTTGATTTTCCTGTATGCAGCATCGACCTTTCCTAGGACCATACAACCTTCGACATCCTTGCACTTCTCCTTCAGCCAGTCTTCCTTAGCTATCTTGCACTTTCTATCCACTTCATTCTTTAATCGCCTGTATTCTTTTCTGCCCTCTTCAGTTTTAGCATTCTTGTAATTGCGTCGTTCATCAATCAGGTCTAGTATCTCCTGAGTTATCCACTGATTCTTAGTTGATATTTTCTTCCTTCCTAACATTTCTTCAGCAGCCCTGCTGACTTCATTTTTCATGACTATCCACTCTTCCTCTATTGTGTTTCCTTCAGCCCTTTCATTTAGTCCTTTTGCAACATGTTCTTTGAAACAATCTCTCACACTCTTTTCTTTCAACTTGTCTAGATCCCATCTTTTTGCATTCTTTCCTTTCTTCAATTTCTTCAGCATCAGATGGCATTTCATGACCAATAAGTTGTGTTCAGAGTCCACGCCTGCTCCTGGGAAAGTTTTACGATCCAACTCCTGGTTTCTTAATCTCTGCATAATCATAATGAAGTCTATTTGATACCTTCTAGTGTCTCCAGGTCTCGTCCACGTATAAAGCCGTCGTTTGTGTTGTCTGATCCAAGTATTGGCAAGGACTAAATTATGATCGGTGCAGAATACCACCAGCTGACTTCCTCTTTCGTTCCTTTGTCCCAATCCGAATTCTCCTACTGTATTACCTTCTCTTCGGTGGCCTACCAGTGCATTCCAGTCTCTCATCACAATTAGATTCTCATCACTTTTTACAGATTGTATTAAATCTTCTCTATCTTCATATATTCTTTCGATTTCCTCACCATCTACTGAGCTAGTAGGCATAAGGACATGCACTCTTGTGGTGGGCATTGGTTTCGTGTCTATCTTGACGACAATAATTCTTTCACTATGCTGGTCATAGTAGCTTACCTGCTGTCCTATTTTCTTTTCCATTATTAAACCAACCCCTGCATTTCCCCTGTTTGATTTTGTGTTTATAATTCGGTAGTCGCCAGACCAACAATCCTGTTCTTCCTGCCAACGTACTTCACTTATACCAACTACATCAAACTTTAGTCTATCGATCTCCCTATTCAGATCTTTAATCTACCAGAACGATTCAAACTTCTAACATTCCACGCTCCGACGCGCAGAATGCCAGTTTCGATCTTCCTGATGGTCGCCCCTTCTCGTGTAGTCCTCACCCGGAGATCCAGATGGGGGACTAGTTTACCTCCGGAATATTTTACCCGGGAGGAAACCATCATCAGTACATCTTTCATACAGTGGGAGCTGCATGTCCTCAGGAGTTAGTTACGGCTGTAGTTACGCGTTGCTTTTAGTCGTGTAGCAGTATCAACACAGTTAAGCCATGCTCAGTATTATTACAACGCCGTATCATTGAATCATCCAGACTGACGCCCTTGCAACTTCCGAAAAACTGCTACCCCGCTATCGATGAACCATTCCTTAGTCTGGTTTCTCAACAGATACCCATCCGATATGGTTGCATCTGCGGCTCGGCTATTTGCTTTTTTGGGACACGCAAGCGGCCCCACCGCGGCAAGGTCACATGATTCACAGGTTGCGTCATTAGCCTTTCAAAATCGCTCATATATGTGTATAGAGTAAAAAGGACTCCACTGAAAATGTCCCCCTGCACTAAACCATACGAAGTCTGTTGACTAGAAATAGAATGTTGAGGCGATTTAACTATAAGAATGCGATATGTATGTAATTGTTGTAATATACAATAAAGCTAGGTGGGAATCACTTTGAAGAAAGACAATCCCATAACATTGTTTCCGGATAGAGTCATATGCTCCTTTAATATCTAATAAAGTAGCTATGATAATGTGGCGACGTGTCTTTGCCAAAATGATATCGACCACAAAGATGTTTACTTCATATTGAGAACTACGACCTTTAGAAAATGCATAATGATTTTTTGGGACAGGTTGATGGTACTCTAGCACCCATAGAAATCTCTGTAATAATATTTTTAGGAATGTTTTCCTAAGACACAAACCGCGGACGATTCCGCGGTAACTGTGAAAGTCGGAGGCTATCGCATTTGGTTTAAGTATTGGCACAAGGAAAAAGTCGTTCCATTGTTGGGGCATTGTGAGTGTAGGCAATTATTATAATAATAATAATTAATAAGCACTTTTTTGCTTTATTATTATGTCAAAAACATGGGTAACATTAGGTATATTTTTATGTAATCAGGTTTACGGCTTATTTGAATTGGGTGTATTTGAAAATGCAAGTCCAAGTTATTCATTTTATCGCTTTAGGTAGAAATGGATTGTAAAATAACACTGCTGAGATTTTTCCTATCAAAGTTCATATCATAGACAATGGAACAGGGTTATAACATGAAAATTGAATATGAAAATAATTGTAAGGCATTATTTGCTCTTTAAAAATCTACATTTTAAAACAATAACTGAATTTCATGACAGTGACAGTAAATGTTTTGTTATTGTTGGAGGTTAGCTTACTCATAATCTTTCTTGTAGGTACGGAATTGGTGGTACAGAAATAATTTATGTTTTTAGTATCTTTTTTTTGGTAATGGGTTGCTTGTTTTCTATTAGTGTGTATGATGTGAATACTCCAGTTGACTATGGTTCATTCCACGTTAAGAAAACAGTATTGCTCTTATGACAACAGGGTTGCCATATCGAACGGCTCTGCGCAACTCTATCACGGGGTAACGGCGGCATATCTATCTGTGAAATTCAACATTTAACTTCAAGATAACAAGCGGAATGAACTAAGTTGAAATTTTTTTGTATGAAGTAAAGGGGACGGTGAGTTTACAGGGGCTATTTTTGGTTTGTACAAAATCAGAGGTTAACTACGGCACATAAGAATCCTTAGGATTGAAGTATGAGTTGAACCGGCGGAGAAAATATACAAATAATATTTTATGGGCTCGAAGGGTGAATGATGCATTTAATTGCATTTAATAAATTTCCCCAGACGGGCTGAGTGGTTCAGACTGTTGAGGCGCTGGCCTTCTGACTCCAACCAGGCAGGTTCGATCCAGGCTCAGTCCGGTGGTATTTGAAGGTGCTCAAATACGTTACCCCCGTATCGGTAGACTTGCTGGCACGTAAAAGTACTCCTGCGGGACTAAATTCCGGCATCTCAGCGTTTCCAAAATCCGTAAAAGTAGTTAATGGGACGTAAAACAGCAATTATTATTAAATTTCCCCAGGCAACGCGGAGTTCTACTGTGCTGTCGTATCGCTTAACAAAATACAATAGTAAAAATTAAAAGCGGTCTTAAAGAAAACAGCGGAAAATTAAATGCGCTTAAGAAAGAACAGCTAAATAACAAAAGCAAGCACAAACAAAACACATGGCAAATTTTTGTATCGGTACAAGTTATGCCATGAATTTTCACTGCACACCACAGCATCAAAATCTTCAGTAATAACTTCTGTACAGTACGAAAATAACAGAACACGCACAAATACTATGCAATATACAACCAAAGTAAAAGATCTACCATTAGACAACAACTTTATGGTACTCACCGAATGTTACTTCCTTGCCGCTGCAGGCTGAATTCCTCTATCAATCTGAATGGGACGAAGATTCACTGCCGACAGCAATGATGGAGGGCTCCATTTCGTCCCGGATCAAATCAGATTTCCACATGTCCGCTTCAATATTTCTCACGTGTTTCACGTAGTTCGCCCAGTTTTCAGTAGACACGTGTAGGAAACCTTCATCGATGAGTCTTTCCATCTCCCTTGTTTTGAACGTGGTGTTGTTCATCGCAACATAGTGCTTCACTTGCGCCCAAACAAGTTCAATAGGAATCAGCTCACAATGGTATGGTGGTAAACGAAGAACCGTGACACCACTTTCTCTTGCAATTTCATTGATTCTGTGGCGATCGTATTTCCATCGCACACTGTTTACGAGGGCCATCAAGTCTGTTTTCAGCATTTTCTCAACATACACTACACCACGTTCTCGAAGCCATGACCGCAGGTTCTCTTTTTTCCATGCCTTCGTAGGCAGAGCTCCTTTCTTGCGGCTATGATAGGAGGCATTGTCAAGAACAATAACAGAGTTTGGCTGCAGGTTCGGTAGTCGACGTTCTTTAAAATACTCCTCATAACAATCACCGTCCATTTCGTCGTGAGCATCTGCGGTATTCTTCTTGCACTGAAATACGTACTTCGCCCCTCGCACGAACCCATTCTCGTTACCGGCATGAACTAACACAAACCGTGGACCACGACCTGTAGGTGACTTCAGACCGCAAGATAGTCCTGACAGAAAAGCATCCCGTGGAGTTGAAATGGTCTTATCTTTCCATTCTTTCCCAACAGTGTGCCCTGTGTTATCCCAAGACTCATCAGTGTAAAATATGTTCCTTCCCTTGCCTCGATATTTCTTAACTGTTGACAGATACTCGTGACGCCAAGATATAATGTCCTCTCTTTCCGTCAAACGAGCTGAATTTCCTTTCGTACTGGAAACCCATGTCTCTCAATAAACGATACATCTTTTGAACTCGGGAAGGTCTTTATTATTCTTCACTGACTGTAGGACTTGTTGCAAGGTTGGAGGTTGGTTTTTAAGGGAAAACTCGTGCAGCTTACGCCTTACACCACTGCGAACAAAATCATTGAACTTGACTGACCTGCTGTCTTTCCGTGGTACTTTACGTTCTCTTGTTTTAATCGGGAAGCCAAAGGTCCTGTAGTGGCTGCTGATCGCACTTTACAAACAGTCCTCTCAGAAATGCCGGTTGCTTCAGCAGTTTCTTTAACCACCCAGCTGAGACTTTTATCTGGATTCTTTCGAGAAAGGTAATTAAGTACGTTAACCACAGTTTGCTTTTGTTTCTTCCTCAGTACCTCTCCCTGTTTATTTCTCTGGACGTTCTCACCCATAACGCAAATAAATCACTATTAATGATCACTATTAATGTTAAAAGAAAGAAATCACAATAACACTCACTCAAAAGAATACGATTAGGCCTCTACACTGATATAAAGGCTGAAAAACACACGCAACAAATAAATACCCTAAACGACATCTCTACAAAAGAACGGTGTTAATGTTAAAAGAAAGAGATCACAAAAATAGGCACACAAGACAAGTACGCACTGATTTATAGCCTAAAAACACACGTGCAATAAAGAACTTATCTACAGAAGTGATCTGCCCGCGGTTCACAGATGCTTGTACCAGAGCAACATAGAAGGCGAATGAAGCGAGGTAATGAAGCGGTGGCTGTTCCCGCCATTTTACTTCCTCCCAACGATTGTATTTATAAAAAATAAAATGTTATATAGTTATTTTAATATCTGACGGGCAAAAATGTCTCATCCTTTTTATCTATCTTTCATAATACATTGAAAAGTACAGTATACTATCCCTTAATCACGAGAAATTATGGGTGTCTCAGAAGGGGTATGTTCACTCGTTGTAGGTCCGTAAGAGCAATACTGTTTTCTTAACGTGGAATGAGCCATAGAAGATGGATGGAAATAGCATGAATATATCTCAGAGTGTTAGCCTTTACTCACGGAAACGAGCGAATATACGTGAGAAACAAAACGTTACGGGGAAGGATATACAGTGTATATCAGAACTAACAAATATTTATGAATAGTTTTGGTTTTATAAGGTGTTGACAGTCTCTTAAGTACCGTAATTTAAACGAGTGTGTTATTCAAGCGGAGCGGATGGGTATCGCCTCCAAATCGCACCCAAAGCGTGACGTAATCGGAGCTACAGTACGGGCTGTATATCACGAGGGAAATGGCCCAGAACACTTTGGTGACGTCATGGGGGCACCGATTCCTCGCATGCGACATTGTGTGCGACCTCGGAGTCGTAGGAACCGATTCCCGCGATTCCAGGCGTCTTTCCCGCACATCACTACAGATGGCTCCAAGTCACAGAATGGAGTTGGAGCGGCGTTTTATGTCACTCAATCCCAGTTTCCCAACAATTTAGATTATGTGACACCCTTACCATTTATTCTGCTGAACATGTTATGAAGCACCAAGCCATTATTTATATCAAACAACACGCATTTACCAAAGCAACCATTTACACTGATGTTATGAGCGTATTACAAACACTCTGTTCCACCTCCTTCTCATTAAGGTATCTTTATAACGTAAAAGATCTTATCTATACCCTTTACATACCTCCTTCTTCCATGACATCTCAACCCACCCGCATCTCTTGGCGAGAGATAGGGTGTAAACCTTTAGGTGGCTCGCCCCTCCCCTTCAGGGTGGGGAATGAAAACGTTTATCGATAGATTATCTATACATTGGCTCACTCAGGTGTATATCTCACGTTTGTGTTCGTGCCAGCGCATAATGCATTCATGGATATGAACAGGTAGATACTAATGCAAAGCAAGCAGCACATCTTCCACTTTCCGCCTTTCATATAAAGATACGGCCATCATGAATGGCAAACAAAATGGCACACTGCTAAAATATACAAAAGAAGATCGTACCATCAAATGCAACCTCTTATTCCTCTAAACCCTTGGTTTATGACAAGTCAGTACTCCCGACGATATATTACCAATGTTATCCGTCTCCAGAATACAAATACCGTTTTCACCTGACCCCTCAGCCCTTTCGTGAACGTGGTAGCCCCGACGGAGATGCCAATCATATTTTTTCACAATGTCCATTATATCATTCAGCACGGCAAAGTCTTTTACACCGCCTTGAACAGCTCAAATTTTCATTGCATACCAGTGTTTCTTGTTTATTCTATAACCTGAAACATAATCTAATTACTACAATTAACACATTTCTTGATGATTCTAACCTCACTTTATAAATCTATAAACTGTGAATCTTTCAATTCCGTACGTTTACATGCAGGATTCAGATCGATCTGAGTACACTTCCCGTATTGGAAACGCCATGTTAACGGGGACTCAAGTTCGGATTGAGTCTCAAGGTCTCAAGGTCGATACGGTAAAATCTGGAATCGTATCGTACTCGGTTCGGATTGAGTTCCATGTAAACGGGATCGTACTGAGATCGTATTGAAAACGACTGCGCACACACTCCATTTTTGTTCTGACGAAATCATCATCATCAAATTTCTGTCAAAATAACAAATATAATAAGCCAGTTAATATATTTACCTGCATAAATGATCAACAACTCCAATCATATTATAAGGCGGGCAGCCCTTGCGATTTACAAAATCACGATAACCTTCTGTTGGGGGGTTAAATTTGAATGTGCGTTCCATCTATTGCACCAATTACATTTGAAATATCACACATACTTTCAAACCTGAAAGTTATCTCGTGGGCTTCTACTGCATTTGGCGTTTTTAAATTGAAAGAGGTGATATCGATTTTAGTACAATTCTGCATCGTTCGTATACGTCGGTGTTGTCTGGGGGATTCAATACGATACTCAAATAGACTACAACATATAAACGGGGATAAGTGTACTCAAATCTCAATCCCCATGTAAACGTACTAATTGTTTGTGCATGTACGCTCCTGACTCCCTTTGTGTATACAACATGATTGTTTTGTTTTTTATATTTCTATCCACCAATTATTATATGTTTCACGCTCGCTTGTGGAGCTGTCCACTACGTGTCTCTTATACATCGTATCACATACAGTTACCATCTAATATCAAGTCAATAGTTCGTATTCATATACACAGACCCTATTATTTTGTGTATAAAGCAGTGCCCCCCTTGGATATGTACATTATTTATATAATGTGTTCTGCACTAGGCATATATCACGCAGAACTTGTCCGCTAGGCAGCATAATGGTAACACCCGGTATGCGCTTTCCGCTGCTCGATGGTTTCATATGAGACTTATATGGAGTATTCCTGCATTTGAGATCATCGAAACGAAACTTTTGTTTGAATGCATGAAAATGGAGTTACCATGTACTGCTAATGTTTTTAAAAAACGGAAAATGGTATGGGTGCAATAACGATTGCGGATTGGGAAGCAGAATTGAAGAAACGAGGCGAAAAAATATCTGGAAAAAAGCAAGAGTTGATTGAAAGGTAACGACTAAATGCTGCAACTCATTCTTTTATCGTTTTTGTTAAGATTGAATTCTTTAAGTACAAATAGCATTTTGAAAACATTCTTAATACGGTATTTTTCCTTTCTTTGCAGGTTAGAGGCGTACATATGGCACGACATTGGTGTGACAGCAGTGCTTGGGGCTACATCCAGTACGAATGAACTTCATTTCCCTGCAGCGGACGAGTTTCAGGATATTGTTTCGGACCATAAGACAAATACAGTATAAAGATTTAAAATTTGAAATTAATGAATTATTTCGTGTTCAGGAAGTCTGAAATTGATGGTGCTCCAGTGTCAAATTATAGGTCACTGTGTGATTCAGGGTAACGTACCGCACACGGTGTTATGGCTGTTTTCCTACTTCTATATCTTACTGAAATAGGTCATATTAACTTTTCAGAATGTCACTACCTCCTTATAAAATTATTTTTAATTAGTACTAATTAGCTTACTGACCAGTTTGTGATAGTACATATATCACACCCCCGACTTATATGTAGAATTTAGAGATATTATTGTCAGTATTCGATTTATTATTATTATTATTATTATTATTATTATTATTATTATTATTATTATTATTATTATTATTATTATTATTATTATTATTATTATTATTATTATTATTATTATTATTATTTCATTTATATATTTTGCCATTTATATTGGTAAGCTGGAAGATATCCACATACGTAGGTATGAGTAATTTGCTTTGCACGAGTGGGAAAAGATTGCTTTAATAACTCTGGTAATTTGAATGAGTCATATGGCTACCCCAGTGTTTGTTGTGATGTACTTGTGTTGGGAAATTCATGAGTCATGTATATATATCCCAGCCTGATGAGATGAGCTTGTTGTTGTATTAGGAAAATTTGGTGAGTCATGGAATATACCCCAGAGTTTGTTATTGTCTTGGGAGGAAGAAGTAGTTCAGGGCTTGGGCTTAAGAAGAGGACCACCCATGATTGGCTGGCAAGCACCAATCCAGACGTATCATCTGAGAGGAGGGGGATGTTGATGTCTATAAAGGTTGATCATACGGCGGCAACCTAGAACATTGTAAGGGTGATTGTAGAGGTGATTGTAAAGGAACGAGAAGGAAGATAACTACAACTACAACTGACGCACTGTCCGGGAAGGAAGTGGTGCTGATACACGGTACTGGAGTGACACGGCTGCAATGGACTGGACTTCAAACGTTCGTGGAGCGTAGTCTTGTTATGTTCGTGGAAAGTGGATGATTGTGGAGAGTGCGTGCGCATTAAGTATTGTAGCACTTGTGGCGGCCTAGCATTATATGTTGGTGAAAGCTATCTCAGACTTTCCATAAATTTATTTGTTGAGGATCGACAGACGTGTGTATATATCTTTACAACAAGTGTTAAAATATGTGAACACAGTAGTACAAGGTACAGTATCTATGTGATGTGATAACTGCCGATTATGAGAATCGGTAAGTCGAATTGATATAGAGACAGTGAAGGGTATTTATCTTCATACATGTACATTGTTCATCGGACCATCTACAAATGGTAGCTTAGTTCTCGCTTTCGTTTTCCCACGATTGTCATTATTATTGTTGTTGTTGTTGTAAATATGGAGTCTTCCAGCAATATTTTATGTGTGTATTATATGTATAATGTTGTATGTTGATGAGGTGCTCATGCACGGAATTTGTTCAGAATATAGTTAGCTATTTTAGAATCAGTGTTATTGATGAACCTAGGTGCAGTTCCTACCTAATTAGTCGTTTTCAGGAGGTTAGGTAAGGCCTGCAGCAGATGTACCAGTACGCAGCATTATGTACACGCCCTGGGATATAAAGTTTATCATGCTCTTATCTAAATTCGAGGGATCCATTCTGGTGAACTCTGGCGCCCATACTACGGACATTTTGGTTAATTATGCTTATTAATTTTATTAAGTTTTTGAGTAATTTTATTTATATATTTTTATTCATGATTTTATTTATTTATATTCATCAAAATATAGTTACAAGTTTCAGTAATGACGATCTTCAACTATAAAATGTTTCGAGCAGACCTTAATATTATGAGTCACATTTTTATTTCGTAGGTCTGCCTACGAATCGCATGCAAACCACCTCTTACGGAAAGGATTTTGCTTAGGAAATTGATGATAAGAATACGTTCGATCTTGATTTTGGGATATTGGGACACAGCAATAGTCAGTCATCACAATTTTCTTGTTTTCTTTGTTGTCGTAACGATATATTAAATCCTTAATTTCATCATTTAACTAGGTATCTTCAATTAAAAACACATACAAACAAATGATGATCGACAAGCGCATACCGGGTACAACTCGTGACACATCTATCGATAGTGTTTCAGTACATCCCTATTACCCCAAGATATCTGACTGGGCGAAAATAAAAGGGAGGCCAACTAACCTTTCAAGGAGAAGAATAATAATAAGAAGAAGGCGTAGGGTTTTATTACGATATCAAACAACTAACCACGAAGCTGAAGAAGAAGGCCAACGAGCTAGATAGCTGCAGTCCCTTAAGTGCGGCCAGTATCCAATAATCCGGAGATAGTGGGTTCGAGCCCCACTGTCGGCAGCCCTGAAGATGGTTTTCCGTGGTTTCCCAAATTCACACCAGGCAAATGCCACGGCTGCTTCCTTCCACTTCCTAGGCCATTCCTATCCCGTCGTCGCCATAGGACATATCTGTGTCAGTGCGACGTAAAAACAAATAGAAAAAAGGACAAACGACAGTCGTTCCGCGGGTGTGAAAGACTTGTCAGCCGGGCTGGAGTAATGATCATAAAGTCTGTTCCCTTGAAGAAGGTAAGCGCTAATTAGTGTAGTGACTGGGTAACGGCTATTCAGCATAGCTCAAGTATAGTTTGTAAAATACTGGAGAGTTTAATAGCAAAGTACATCAGAGGGATATGTGATGATAAAAATTGGTTCATGAGGAGCCAGTATGGATTTAGAAGGAAATTTTCTTGCGAGGCACAACTGGTGGGATTTCAGCAGGACATATCAGATCAGTTGGATTCAGGAGGCCAGTTAGATTGCATAGCCATAGATCTTTCCAAAGCCTTTCAGAGAGTGGAACATGGAATATTATTAAAGAAATTGGAGGGAATAGGATTGGACGTAAGGGTTAAACGTTGGATAAGAACATTTCTAAATTCAAGGGTTCAGAAAGTCAAAGTAGGAAATTATATATCACAGGAAGAGAAAGTTTGGAAGGGAATTGCACAGGGTAGTATAATCGGTCCGTTACTTTTCTTGATATACGCAAATGATTTAGGGAACAATATAACATCGAAAATTAAGATTGTGTGCAGATGACATAATTGTTTATAGGGAAATAAATAACATTGAGGATTGCTCAGAATTACAAAGGGAACTTGAGAGTATCCAAAAATGGTTTGAAAAAAATAATATGAAGATTAATGGAGGCAAATCAACTGTTACAACATTTACAAACAGGAGCTTTAAAACTGAATTTGAATATACTTTGGATGAGGTAGTTATCCCTAAAGATGGCAAGTGCAAATACTTAGGTGTGAGATTTGAAAGTAATTTGCACAGGAAGGGTCATGTTGATGACATTGTTGGGAAAGCATACAGATCGTTACATGTCATAATGAGGCTACTTAAAGGATGCAACAAAGAATTAAAAGAAAAAAGTTACTTAAGTATGGTTCGTCCATTATTGGAATATGCAAACAGTGTTTGGGATCCTCACCAAGAATACCTAATAAAAGAACTAGATGGTGTGCAGAGGAAGGCAGCAAGGTTTGTAACAGGGTATTTCCGGAGAAAGAGTAGTGTATCAGAAATGTTAAAGGAACTTGGTTGGGAACCTTTAAGTAAGAGAAGGGAGAAAACTAGACTTATAGGATTATATAGAGCCTATACAGGAGAAGAAGCATGGAGAGATATCCGTGAGAGGCTTCAGTTGGAAAATAATTATATTGATAGAACTGACCACAAGTACAAAATTAGAAGGAATTTTAGCAGAAGCGATTGGGGTAAATTTTCATTCATTGGGAAAGGCGTGAAGGAGTGGAACAGTTTACCAGGGGTAGTGTTTGATCCTTTACCAAAAATCTGTACAGATATTCAAGAAGAGAATAAACAACAGAGAAAATAAATGAAATGTTAGAGGCATTCGACCAGTGCAGGATATTGTAAATAAAAAATGTGTGTGATTAAATTAATTCCATCCCCTGGTCTATGGAGTTTGGACAGCCCAAGTAGGGAACTGCCTGTAGGGGTGAGTACAATGGGGACTTCGAGGGCCCTGGGACCGCTACGGTAGCTGTGAAGGCCCTTCAGGAAATCTGAAAAGTGGTGGCAAAAGAGGCTCTGGTTAAGACGCAGCAGGTCGTTATGCTACTTAGGTTCCAAAATGGGTAAAATATAAATATGTAAATAAATTCAATGTTAATTTTAATCTTATACCAGTTGTATATTATTATTAGAAGTAATTTCACATACTGTATATGAGTTGACTATGTTTGAAAGATATTATAAGTAGAATTTTGTAAACAATTATAAATTTATTAAGGATGATGTATGTGTTTAATAGAACAAATTATTAGCGTAAATTGTGTAATATTGTATTCTAGGAAAATTTTCTTCGTCTCTTGTTAATTTAAAATTTAGTGCTTGACAATAATGTATTTTAGTGTATCATTTGCCACCGAGGTAGACACCTCATTTGCAAATAAAGAGATATTGATTTGATTTTTTAATTTTGAAATGTATTTATTTATTTATTTATTTATTTATTTATTTATTTATTTATTTATTTATTTATTTATTTATTTATTTATTTATTTATTTATTTATGGGAGTAACGGAGTCCCACTCGCATTTGACAGGCGAGGGACTACTTGGAAACAACTTGGCGAACGAAATGGAATTCGATGGGGAGCTATCAATATTAATGGGGCTTATGGGAGAAAGAAAGTATAACTGGCTGAAGCAAAGAGGATGCATCTGGATGTGCTAGGAGTAAGTGATATTCGGGTAAGGGGAGATAACGAGGAAGAGATAGGAGGTTATAAAGTGTACTTGGTGGGTGTTAGAAAGGGAAAGGCAGAGTCTGGGGTAGGGCTCTTTATCAGGAATACCATTGCACGCACATAGTTTCTGTTAGACACGTAAATGAGCGAATGATATGGGTAGATTTGTCAGTTGGAAGAATTAGGACAAGAATTGTGTCCGTGTATTCACCATGTGAGGGTGTAGATGAGGATGAAGTTGACAAGTTTTATGAAGCATTGAGTGATATCGTGGTCAGAGTGAACAGCAAGGATAGAATAGTGCTAATGGGCGATTTCAATGCGAGAGTTAGGAATAGAACTGAAGGATATGGAAGGGTGATTGGTAAATGTGGCGACGATATGGAAGCAAATGGGAATGGGAAGCGTTTGCTGGAATTCTGTGCTAGTATGGGTTTAGCTGTTACGAATACATTCTTCAAGCATAAGGCTATATACCGCTACACATGGGAGACTAGGGGTACCCGATCCATAATAGACTATATCTTAACCGACATTGAATTCAGGAAATCTGTTAGGAATGTACGAGTTTTTCGCGGATTTTTCGATGATACAGACCACTATCTCATCTGTAGTGAACTAAGTATCTCTAGGCCTAGGGTAGAGAACGTAAAATCTGTCTGCAAACGAATAAGTGTAGAAAATCTCCAGGACGAGGAAATTAGACAGAAATACATGGATATGATTAGTGAGAAGTCTCGAACAGTAGACTGTAAGCAGGTTCAGGATATAGAAAGTGAATGGGTGGCATACAGGGATGCTGTAGTAGAAACAGCAAGGGAATGCCTAGGAACAACTGTGTGTAAAGATGGGAAAAGGCGAACATCTTGGTGGAATGATGAAGTGAGAGCAGCCTGTAAACGTAAAAAGAAGGCTTATCATAAATGGCTCCAAACAAGGGCCGAGGAAGACAGGGATTTGTACGTAGATGAAAGAAACAGAGCGAAATAAATAGTTGTTGAATCCAAAAAGAAGTCTTGGGAAGATTTTGGTAATAATACGGAAAGACTAGGTCAATCAGCAGGGAAACCTTTCTGGACAGTAATAAAGAATCTTAGGAAGGGAGGGAAAAAGGAAATGAGCAGTGTTTTGAGTAATTCAGGTAAACTCATAATAGATCCTAGAGAATCACTGGGGAGGTGGGGGGAATATTTTGAACATCTTCTCAATGTAAAAGGAAATCATCCTGGTGGTGTTGCAAACAGCCAAGCTCATGGGGAGGAGGAAATTTATGTTGGTGAAATTACACTTGAGGAAGTGGAAAGGATGGTAAAAAAACTCCATTGTCATAAGGCAGCAGGAATAGATGAAATTTAACCTGAAACGGTGAAGTATAGTGGGAAGGCAGTGATGGAATGGCTTCATAGAGTAGTAAAATTAGCGTGGAGTGTTGGTAAGGTACCTTCAGATTGGACAAAAGCAGTAATTGCACCTATCTATAAGCAAGGGAACAGGAAGGATTGCAATAACTATCGAGGTATCTCGCTGATTAGCATACCAGGCAAAGTATTCACTGGCATCTTGGAATGGAGGGTTCGATCAGTGGTTGAGAGGAAGTTGGATGAAAACCAGTGTGGTTTCAGAAAACAGAGAGGCTGTCAGGATCAGATTTTCAGTATGCGCCAGGTAATTGGAAAATGCTACGAGAAGAATAGGCAGTTGTGTTTATGTTTCGTAGATCTAGAGAAAGCATATGACAGGGTACCGAGTGAAAAGATGTTCACTATACTGGAGGACTATGGAATTAAAGGTAGATGATTAAAATCAATCAAAGGCATTTATGTTGACAATTGGGCTTCAGTGAGAATTGATGGTAGAATGAGTTCTTGGTTCAGGGTACTTACAGGGGTTAGACAAGGCTGTAATCTTTCACCTTTACTGTTCGTAGTTTGCATGGATCATCTGCTGAAAGGTATAAAATGGCAGGGAGGGATTCAGTTAGGTGGAAATGTAGTAAGCAGTTTGGCCTATGCTGACGACTTAGTCTTAATGGCAGATTGTGCCGAAAGCCTGCAGTCTAATATCTTGGAACTTGAAAATAGGCGCAATGAATATGGTATGAAAATTAGCCTCTCGAAGACTAAATTGATGTCAGTGGGTAAGAAATTCAACAGATTTGAATGTCAGATTGGTGATACAAAGCTAGAACAGGTCGATAATTTCAAGTATTTAGGTTGTGTTTTCTCCCAGGATGGTAATATAGTAAGTGAGATTGAATCAAGGTGTAGTAAAGCTAATGCAGTGAGCTCGCAGTTGCGATCAGCAGTATTCTGTAAGAAGGAAGTCAGCTCCCAGACGAAACTATCTTTACATCGGTCTGTTTTCAGTCCAACTTCGCTTTACGGGAGCGAAAGCTGGGTGGACTCAGGATATCTTATTCATAAGTTAGAAGTAACAGACATGAAAGTAGCGAGAATGATTGCTGGTACAAACAGGTGGAACAATGGCAGGAAGGTACTCGGAATGAGGAGATAAAGGCTAATTTAGGAATGAACTCGATGGATGAAGCTGTACGCATAAACCGGATTCGGTGGTGGGGTCATGTGAGCAGTGGCGGCCGGTCAGTACGTGCTACCGGGCTCCAGCACGTAGTTTGGAACTTTAAGGAATATTATTTATGTACAGTACAATTATCCTGGTGCCTTTTTGTTGTTCTGAGTACGATATGAATTTGTGTTTTGTGAAAATCAGGACGAGATCTGCCGAACACCTAGCGCCGTTCTCCCGGGGAACAAGGCTCGTGCTCATGTGAAGTGAGCCCTTGCCTGTAGCCTGCAGGAAGCAATACGCAGGCGCAGCCAAGCTTGCAACACTCCCCCTAGCCGGCGGAGTATACCATAAACCGGGATCAACTTTCACTGATCCCGTCTATAGTTACTTCCTCTCCCGCAAGGGGGTAGAAGTACTCCTGCTACCTTGATGTTGAACGTGGTAAGCGAGTCTGCCACTAGAGAGTAGCATCGTCTGTTCTCGAAAGTAAAGCGTAAGTGGAGGCAATCTATCTCACACATGCTTATTAAAATATCCATCTTCCTTTTGTGTCAAAAATAAGGAATTCGTAGGTGAGTCAAAGAATCTTTGACTGACCCTAAATGTTATCCCGCATTACAATGTAATTTACTCTGGTGAAATGAAATAGCGTATGGCTATTAGTGCCGGAAGTATCCGAGGACATGTTCGACTCGCCAGATGCAGGCATGGGCGCCCGCAAGGGGGGGCAAGGGGGGGGGGCGCTTGCCCCCCCCCTGGAATTTTAAAAAATTGATGTTCAATTGTTTAATATCATACCAGATTATTTCATAAACTGAACTTACTGACAGTCATTTAGCATATGTTATATTCGCAAACTTCTGTAAACAATTTAATGTTGCTGACGTTATATTGGTATTTATATTCAAGAAAATTGTTAGTGTGCCCCCCCTTGGAAAAGATCCTGCGGGCGTCCATGGATGCAGGTCTTTTGATTTGACTCCCGTAGGCGACCTGCGAGTCGTGATGATGAAATGATGATGAAGACAACACATACACCCAATGATGGTTAAAATTCCAGACTCTGCCGGGAATCGACCCCGGGATCCCTGTGACCAAAGGCCAGCGCGTTAACCATTTAGCCATGGAGCCGAACATTTACTCTGGTAATAGGGAAGGTCTCAATGAATCAGTTGGCAGCTCTTTCAGTTGCTTTGTGCGGTTTTTAATCTCGCGGCTATATTACTGGTGCGTGTTTTTTGTGTCATTGTGTTAGTGCTAAAGTTTATAAGGAGATTGATCAAATTATTTATCCACTGCAGTGCATATAAAGTGAAATTAAATTAGTGTTCTTAGTGGGGATCTATATTCCCACGATTCTATTTGCACTGATGTAAGTTGCGCCATTAGGTTAGTAAAAACAATATTTCTCGAATGAATTATTTATCTCGTAGACAGTTGTCGAATAATTCATCTGCTTCCAAATTAATTTTGTTTTTGTTTGTTCTGAGTTATAAATTGTGAGAAAAGTTGTATTATTATTATTATTATTATTATTATTATTATTATTATTATTATTATTATTATTATTATTATTATTATTATTATTATTATTATTATTATTATTATTATTACCAAGTTTGAAGTATGCGTTGTTTATCATGGCAATATGCAGATTTAAAACAGCGTATTTAGCTTGTTTCTTGTAGCACGTAGGACGATTTTTTCACGAGCCGCCACTGCATGTGAGTCGATTGGAGGAGGATAGGTTACCTAGGAGGATAATGGACTCTGCTATGGAGGGTAAGAGAAGTAGAGGGAGACCAAGACGACGATGGTTAGACTCAGTTTCTAACGATTTAAATATAAGAGGTATAGATAAATGAGGCCACAACACTAGTTGCAAATCGAGGAATGTGGCGACGTTTATTAAATTCTCAGAAGCTTGCAGGCTGAACGCTGAAAAGCATAACAGTCTATAATGGTAATGTATGTATGTTATATTTATTTATTTATTTATTTATTTATTTATTTATTTATTTATTTATTTATTTATTTATTTATGTATTTATTTATTTATTTATTTATTTATTTATTTATTTATGTATTTATTAATTATAGAATAACCCAGTGAGCTAGTGGCTCAAGGAGGGACTGCCCTTTACAATCACAGCTTCGTAGCTTTCAGTTGAAGTTAACAGATAAGATATATAAACACCAAGGAACGTCTTACAAGTATTGATTTGCATCATAATATCATTCTTTTACATGAAAAAAGAAGATATTCAAAATAAAATAAACTTAGGAGGAAAAATAGGCACACAGTGGTTATCGATTTATTCTCCAACATACTGTTCAAGGAAGCACCTGCGTACTTCATTTTTTAACATCTGTACAACTTATTGATTTGTTTCAATTTAGGAGTTAGATTGTTAAAGGCTATACTTGCCGAATAAGAAATGCTTTTAGCACCATATTTGGTAGTGTTAGTAGTGGAATCTTTGTAAAACTGGTTTGCTGATCTTGTGAATATCTTTGCTGTATCGTAGATCTGTATTAACAGAAGTCATATAATTTTTATACTTGAACATAAATAAAGCTTGAGTGTATTTAATCTGGCATTGTAATGGTAATGTATTTGTTTCATGAAAACTTACACAGATGGTTTTAGAAAAATATATCCATACATAATTCTCTTTTGGAGTATTTCTAGTTCCTTTGCAGGTTCCTGTGTAAAATTTCCGCATACTGTATTCATGTACAAAAGTTGTGAATATATGAGGGAGGTATGTATGTTTCTTAAGTGTTGGTTGTTTGTTCCATAGTCCATCAGTCTTTTTAGTACTCCAATTACACTAATCATTGTTTTCTTTACATTTGAGATCTGCTCATTCCAACTTAAGTTATTGTCTAAAGTTAGGCCTAAATATGAAAATTGCCTTACTCCTTCAATGGGTTCATTGCCAAATTTTACTACATTACAGGTATTGATAATTTATGTTGGTTTATGGAATATCATGTGTTTTGTTTTTGAGGTGCTTATTACTAGATTATTTTTATTCAGCCATGATATTAGTATGTCCAGATATTTTTTGCATATAATCCATTATATTTTGTTCGCAACAGCTGTCATCTATATATATAAAATAAGAGTTTTGTCTGTACATTACTCAGAATTTGAAAAGAATTGTATTTCTGTATCGATCATGTCCACAGTAACAAGAAAATGCAGCTTTTATTTTTCCGTAATTTCTGTCTGACTGTCTATCTGTCTGTCTGTCTGTCTGTCTGTCTGTCTGTCTGTATGTCTGTATGTATGTATGTATGTATGTACACGCATCACGAAAAAACGGCTAAAGAGAATTTAAAAAAAATCGGTATGTAGAGTGGGGGGGGGTGAGCCGCTACAATCTGGACTATAAATTATTTTATTTACGCTGAGTGAAATGTTAGTTATGGGGAAGGCCTAAAATTCAATTCTCAAATATTTATATTACTAGTGGTCATATCGATAAATACTACATAACTAAAATTATATAGAATTAAATTTCTGGTCATTCACATCTTATGCATTTTTACCGTACCATCTATGATAACACAGATATTCATGAATTTTGATTTTTGTTGCTAAGTCCATATCAACGCCGACCCCCGACAAAATGGGTAAACAGAATTTAATGAAAATCGGTATATAGAGTCGGGGAATAAGAAACTACAGTTTAAGCTGTAAACAATGTTATTCACCCTTGGTGAAATGGTAGGTTAGGGGAAGGCACCTAAAATTTAATTTTTAAATACCTATGTTCTTGGTCCTATGGAAAAGTACCGCATAACAAAAGTTATAGAGAATATAATATTCGATCATTTATGTTTTATTCAGTTTTACCGTACCGACTATGATAAGAGTGGTATTTCAGAACCGGAAGACAATTAATAATGTGAAGGCCTACAATATCGAAAGCGCGTAACATAGATCAACAATAACATTACATTGACCGTTGTTTGTTGTAATGTTCTTTGTCCCTTATGCTGACATTCAACTCCGATAGATGTCATTACTGCTGCGTACCGAGTATAATCGCCTAACTGAATATTGGCGGGAAATAGCTGAGGAGTTAAATAACTTTCTTCTTTAGCATGTCAATCCTCTGGTTCATACATTTTCTGATACTGCTGGCACGTAACACACTGGTTCATTATAGTATGCCAGCTATTCGATACCTACTCTGACGCGCTGTTTTGAATGAGCAGTGGGCCCACTTAAGTCAGAGGCTCAGTTAGTAGTAGTAGTAGTAGTAGTAGTAGTAGTATGAACTGGTCTGGAATTACAATTTAGCCCTATTCCAAATTATAGTACCACAATTCATTAAATAACTCAAAATTCGACCCTGAAAAGAGCCGTTTCTTAGGAAAAGCTTCTTCCTCTTCACTTTCATTATATCTATATTAATTTTATTCCAAATTAGCAGCGAAGATGTGGTTTCTTCTCTGGCTTGGAGAAAAAATTGCCTCCACGTCGGATAGTTCTTTCCCCCGCCAGTGTAGTGAATTGAGATTTTCCGACTTATCGGGTACTCCCAGGAAACAGATAAGTAAACGGGCATAGTTTTTGCCTTGGGACTATCCACTATTTCAAACACCCTTCCCCCGCCGGAAAAAGGACGAAGATTGTTCACGGATCACGGATGTCTGCGTCTTGGTCATTCCAGCTCTGTAGCTTTGGACTGTTAGTTCAGCAGCATAGTACTGTTCGTTAACAGTGAGAAAATATGTGGTTTTTCATTTGATCGAGTATTTCATATGAAGGCACTGCTTTTAATCGCGCCATTCCTACTAACGTCATTGTAATGACCCATGTTCATTTCAGTTGGGAAAACCACTAAGAGAGTCTTTCAGAGAATCTATAAAGGCAGGCGGAGAGTGAGTGTCTGCCATTATATTGAAAACTCCCCAACCTGATTGTGACTGACGGTAGGCAAGGTGGCCTACCATTACAATGAAAATTCCCTAACCCAGTCTTGATATGAGAAAAGACGTTGGTGACTTTCCCGTCGTGCTTCTAGGGCAACTTTAAAAGCTATGCAACTTAATACAATCTTGCTCACAACGTTTACACTACCTAACCTAAAATTCTGTATAAAATGTAGAATTCCGTAGCGAAGCACGGTTACATCAGCTAGTAAAATATAAATATATAATCTGCAAACAGGAATATCCTACCATTAACTCAAGATAACCTATATCATTAATAAATATTAGAAACAACAATGGTCCCAGCATTGACCATTTTGGGACGCCATGTGAAACATTGTAGATGGGCCCTTTAGTTTCATTGATATTAATGTATTGCTTCCTATCAGTTAGGTCATTTTTAAAACACTCAAAGGCTATTCCTCTATTTCCTGCATTTGCTAGTTTATTAACTAGTAGGATATGGTTAACTGTGTCAAATGACTTCGCAATCTCTGAAAAGTCCAGCTGCTGATTTAGGCCTATTATTATTTAATGCATTCTGTATAAGGGACAAAAGCAACTGAAAGTGTAGTATGTTTGGGTAGG
This sequence comes from Anabrus simplex, assembly GCF_040414725.1. NCBI lineage: Eukaryota > Metazoa > Arthropoda > Insecta > Orthoptera > Tettigoniidae > Anabrus > Anabrus simplex. Next base: position 183,700,803 of record NC_090269.1, on the reverse strand, counting down.
AAGCCATACTGTAATTTGAAGAAGAAATGTGTTTTTATTAGGAAATTCAAGGCTTATTTTTTGTTACTACTTCGAGTACTTTTGCTAATGAAGATACAATACATAGTGGCCTGTAATTACTGGGGCCAGACTGTGTTCCTTTCTCATTAACTGGAGTGCCACAATTGGCAAGCGAAGTTAACGAGTAGTAAGAGGTGGGCCTATGGGGCTGGACAGATAAGCAGTCGAATCATAGTGTCAAAAGTTTATTTATATAAATAGTTTAAATTTGCTTTGTTTCGATAACAGCATTATTTCGAACCTTAATCATAGGTTCTATCTGACATAACTCTTTATTCAATATATAATAATGTGCCATTTCACTGTTCCCAAGCAGATCTAATTGGAACAAAAATGAAGTTTGAGCCATGAGAACGTTATTGGTAAAGCGTCCCAATATTCCTACATGTCAAAGGAGTACTGTTTTCGTCAGGTACTTGATGAGAAAGGAGCATAGAAGGCTGTGGTAAAGAAAGACGCAAGAAGATTGTTGAAATTTATTATTGGAATATAACATTCGATTCGCACTAAAGGTACAGAAGGAGAACCTCATCCAGAACTACTCGAGAGGAAGAACAATATCGTCTAGACGAAGTATAAGACATTAGATAGATAAGGGTTACTGTCCACGAACAATTTTGCGAGATATCGACGCTGAATAATATTTCTCTTCGAAAATTGAAATTGTCCCTACAGAGTAAAAAGACTTCCGTACTGCTACGTCACGATATCTTTATAAAACGACGTATTAGCCGGTATAATTGACTTTGAGAGGCCACATAGAAGTAATATCAGCATAGCGAAAGAGAAAAGAAAAACGTTTACTACCAGAGCTCAATTGAAATATTCGTAGATACATTATAAGTCTTAGAATAACCCAAAGATAATTTTTAAGAAGCGGTATTCCCATATGATGTATAGATTAGAGGAGGCTGTATGTGTAAAATGACGAAATTAACCATGCTGACTTACTGTTCTGTTTGGATTGCACAAGAGACCAAGAACATCATGCACTGAGGAAGAGGAGGCGCAGCTACCTAGATTATGGCAACACGAGATGACGGATCCAACCCATGATGACCGGTAACCGACAGAGACTGTCCCAGGAGTTTCCAAATAGATGAGGGAAATGCCGTGAATAAAGTCTGTATGTCTAACCACCGAGACATGTGATGACAACGAGGGAATACAGAGAAAGGTAAGTCATTGGAGTTATTATTGTAAATGAAATTCATTTCTTTTGAAAGTGCTATCTTAATTAATATCGTAGGAGTAATAACATATGAGAAGACGACTTTTATAAATAGGTTAGAGGTTGGTAGGTAATCATCTGAGAAAGCCGTCAAATCCATATATAGGAGGCAGTTAACCAGTGGTAATTAGGTATTCCGTTCGTAATGCTTCCAATATTAAGTGAAAATAGCTTAAGTTTTTCCTTTAGGTGAATGATATACGACGTTGTGGTAGTCACTAGGTTTGTAGAAGAACACGTGACATGAAACAGAGTGAAAATGAGATCGTATATACGATTTTGAGGGCTTAATAGTAAAATGTGGTGATCTTTTATGAATTTATTCAAGATTGAGTATACAGCGGAATAATCAGGTGAATGGTCAATGATGGCATAATAATACACGTCGGGATGAAATGAATTGATCTGTTTAAGGTGATGTAGAATGTTATATGAGATAAATAATGTGAAGTGATGGTTTTATATGCGAGTAATGGTAAGAGATTATGATGAATAATGTTGGTGATATTTATTGTTTCATTGCAAGTGAAATTTTAGTTAATTTTTGCGATGATATTTTTTCAATTTTGCGTATTTTTGAGATGATAGATGATTACAATTTGTTTTCAACCGACCGTTGATACTTGAATAAGTCACACATAGCGTAGAATACGATCTCAGTAACGTTCATATGTTGATATTCTGTCGGTAGATCATAGAATAATTCCTAATAATAGGGATAACATAGAAATAGCCTATTGTCATGTGTTTCTTCTAACCACAAGAATTCTTATTCAGGTTAGCAAAGCTAGGAAGCTTATTTTTCTGCATTACCCAATATCACTGGTAATTTTTCTTCACAATTGAAGATTGTTAATAATCGATAGAATCTTCGTACAAGCTAGATCACCTGAAAACACCATGATCTGGCTGAATGACATGTCAGATATAGATAATAGTACCATATTATAACATTATTTAATTACTTATTATTTATATATTTAATTAAGACCTACAACTAAGAGAACAATTTGAGTAATTTTTAGGCATTATATTTGATCATATTTTTCTGAAGGATATAATAACTAAATGGATTATCTTTCTCTAGAAGAAGAAAGCGCTAAGAATCTTGAAAGAATGTTAGAAAAGTGTAATACATGTTGAATATTTTTATGGTTTCTGGAAACATTTTCTCATGAATAACCTGTTGTCCGTAATTGAACATGAACAGTTACAATCAAGCGAAAACGTTGCACTGTGAAGGAATTGGCAAGTATTTGATGAAGGTGAGATAGATTGTAGGAACATTTCGCACAAGAGTTAATAAGATGAAAGATATGATTCTAATTTTTGTTTGTAATTAAGTCATAAAAATCTGCGTCCAATGCATTTGATAACTCTCAATCGATGACGTTGTAAATAATGTAATCTGATATATTTGCCTTCATTCAATTAGATGCATCTAATATCTTCAATCTAATATATCCAAGACATTTCCGAGGTATTATATATGCTTATTTTTTGTTTAATTTATATGACATCAAGTCAGTTATTTCTTATCTACTTTCTCGAAGAAGAATTCAACATTTAATTATTCCCCTCAAGTTTTATTTTCATTTTCAAATAAATACTGTATTGTAAAACCTAAGCACTCTTTCAATGAATTCTTAGAATAAGTATTAGATGTAAGTGATGATTATTTTATATTTTCATGAGCCAAATGTGGAAACTAATGAAATTACGGGTAGTAGACGTCCACTACGTAGATTATGTCTTTCCTGCAAGCATAAGCCGGCCATCTTTTCTCGAATGCGGGACCCATAGCCCATAAATTTTGAGAAACGAGAAATTAAGATATATTCGAGCTAGCCTGGATCTCATGCGACTCGACCTGGACGCGGGAACGGCGTAATAAGAACATTCTTACACAATACATAGTTTACAAATGCTGCACGTAATAATCTAGGGAACCAGCCCAGGTAATTAAAAAATACAGTTAATACAAAGCTAATAATGAGGGCATTCCGGTGGCTTTACAATTCATACTCCACGATCTTACAATTTAAATATCCCCATGCAAGGGGTACAACATGCCTCCTCAAACAAAGTGCCACGGCAGGAGTAAAATACAGGACAAGAAATATGGAGCCTTAGCTCTATATAATCACATGAGCTAGACCTTTACAATGACAGTTATAAATGAACTTTGTGCAAACCTCACACCTTGGTTTTCATTTAAACAAAGATTCAACCACCTCATACCCTTTCTCACTTAGTGAGACATTGGGGGGCTCTAGTAATTTCGACTCTTTTTTCCATGTCAGTAGAACCTAGTTCGACTTCCACATGGGACCAGCCCGTAGAGTGTCGCATTCAAGCACGACAAGCAGAGTGTACCCTCACAGTTCGGTCAGCCGTCACCTTGCCTCACGGGCAAGGTCACGTGCCGGGTGAATGACCAATGATCGGAACCCCCGAGAGGGACAGGGGAAGTGGCCCAACGACATGGTGGTACGAGAAGGGGGATGAATTTAGAGGGGAAGCGCTCCAGATTGGGAGAAATCCACTTGCTCTGGAGCCATACTTAATAATCAAAGAACGGAATTATACTTTATTAAGAGAAGGAAGGCAGGCTAGAAATGAATATAGGTATACATATACAAGAGCACAGTTGCAAATATGAAGTTACACATAACATTAGAGCCTGGCCAGACTGAATAAAATACAAAGGGCCGGGAAATTTTCCCGCGGCACAACTAGTACAACTCTTGGAATTTTACATTTGTCTGGTATTGCTCCGGTTTGCAATGACAAATCACTTACGGTGTCTCAGTGAGCAACGGGGCCACATGATTTACACACCTCTTGAGGAGTATGTTATTACTTTTCCGTCATCTGTGTAGTTATTCTCGTCGGTTAGTGCTTCTATGATTTGTGTAACTTCCTTAACATCTGCTGGCCTAAAGTATCGAGAGTTGCAGATCGTATTATTAGATAGCAAAATGGGTTACATGGACCGTTGCCTACGAGATACACAAGGCCGGGAAATACAGCACACTAGACTCATTCTCAAGATACTTCCGACAAGTGCCGCTAGAGTTCTCTTTACTGTTCTGTCTCGCCCGCTCATTGCAACAGGTTCGAATACGAAAAACTATAAAAATTCATTAAAACTAGTAATTTCAGAAGGCAGTAAACAGATATGAGATCAAAGATAGACCAAGAGCAATTGTTTGACTTATTTTCTACAACGTATTTCTTACAATATGCTTAAACGAAATAAGTAATTCACGAAAGAAGCAGAGAAATCCGATAGCGAGTTTGTCACTTCTTACCGATTCCTTTAATTGTGCCTCAGAGTATCCGTTAAGCGGATCGAGATTGCGGTCATAAATAACTTCGGGTTTAATCGTCCTTTCACCAATTATCAGCGATCCAATCTTTTCCTCCGCACATCTGATATTTTGACATTCGTATGGATGCCGCTGTTTGGTGAGCGATGTTATGCCCGTTACGCAAATATTTAGCGTCGTTTTACCGTATTTCTCTTTTTTCTTCCCGTAAAATTCAATTGTGTTCGCTTCTGTGGTGTAGTGTTTAGTGTGATTAGCTGTCACTCCCGGAGGTCAGGGTACGTATCTCGGCCCTGCCACGAAATTTGAAAAGTGGTACGAGGGCTGGAACGGGGTCCACTCAGCATCGGGAGATCAACTGAGTAGAGGTGGGTTCGATTCCCACCTCAGCCATCCTCGAAGTGGTTTTCCGTGGTTTCCCACTTCTCCTCCAGGCAAATGCCAGGATAGTACCTAACTTAAGTCCACGGCCGCTTCCTTCCCTCTTCCCTGCCTGTCTTTTCCAATCTTCCCATCCCTCCACAAGTTCAGCATAGCAGGTGAGGCTGCCTGGGCGAGGTACTGGTCATCCTCCCCAGCTGTTTCCGCCGACCCAAAGTCTGGTGCTCCAGGACACTGCCCTTGAGGCGGTAGAGGTGGGATTCCTCGCTGATTCTGAGGGAAAAACCGACCCTGTAGGGTAAACGGATGAAGAAGGAAGAAGAAAATTAAATTCATTCTAACAGGAATAAAGCTCCTACATGACCAATTTTAGCATGCTTTTCAATTTGGTTTGCTTTTTGGTCAAGTTCAGATACCGTAAAACTTTTTTTTCTGATTTCATTATCCGTATCCTACTTCTCAATTTACAGATTATTTTCTGTAATCTGGTATTTAATTTTCTCATGCGTATATTTTTTAGATTTAACAGAGATACTCGTAGACTTTCCTTGATATAGAAACGAGACTTTTGCTCCTTTTTCGTTTGTAGCTGACGTGTGAAGATATGGTATGTTCATCGTTATCTGGATCGGAACCTTTACTAAATTTTGATGACACATCATTTTTGGGAGCTGGACGCCTCCTGCGTTTGACATTTTCCTGTTTGTGAACATGATACACAATGAAAACAGAAGGAAGTTTAATTGATGTGCTTACACTGAAATCTGTTTTATGAGAAGAATTGCTAGGTACCTAAAGAGATCCTATATATCACCTTGCATAAAAATAGTTTGCTTCCATTTCTCCTGGGTTTGACATTTTCCTGTTTGTGAACATGATACACAATGAAAACAGAAGGAAGTTTAATTGATGTGCCTACACTGAAATCTGTTGTATGAGAAGAATTGCTAGGTACCTAAAGAGATCCTATATATCACCTTGCATAAAAATAGTTTGCTTCCATTTCTCTCTTAACCGCACTCGGAAGGGAAACTATGGAACGTCAATTTTCATGTTTTTTAGTGTCATCCGAAATACAGAGAGGTACACAACAGTGCACCTTATTCTCAACTTCAGAGACACTCACCGACAGAAACAATATTCACAATAAATTGCACAAAATCAACCCAGCATCACAATTACTCCGCATATCACAATGTTATAACTCCGCCAAGAACAGAACGGAAACCTGACATCTAGCGGCCAAACCGTGAACACGGTCGGGCCGCTTTTTCAGCGACAAAGTAGTAGCTATGTCCCGGCCTTGTATATCTCGTAGGCAACGCATGGACCAAGATCTTTAACCAAGGTTTCAACTACATTAATGAAAAATGTGTAAAAAGCTCTACAAATATCTTGACCAGAAGTGTGTTGAACATTTTCGTATACAAGTTCTATAACTTTTGGTTTACTAGTAGTTTTACCAAGTATCTGGTTTACTGGCTTCCGCATATCTTTTATAGTATCCCCTGTTCTAATTACACGATTTTAATGTGACCTTTTTAGCAATCTTTTCATTTTAATTATGTAGTACTATAAAAATCTCTGTCGCTGGAAGAATATATATGCAAACACAATATTACTTACATGTTCTTGTAACGAGGGAACCTGAAGAACGACCGCGCATTTTTCTCTACTTCGTAATTACTGCAGCCAAACACAGCACATACTTTCCCCTCATATTGAGAGGAGATATCAAGGAATAACACACGCTACTATTTAATTATGTCAACTCACTGAAAACGCATAAATAACACCAAAAACTACACACAAATATACACGTGCTCTTATGAGAAAATCGGTACTGTTCAGGTCTATCCGCTAGAGTGAGTTCCAAAAGCTGTCCCTCGATATCTCGCTCAGTGTCGCGTATTGTCTCTACTGTATTTGCCCATGGCTTATATGTATCTTTTCGTGCTGTTTTTAGCCCAGTATTTGAAGCAGAAGAAAAAGATGTATTAGAAGAAGAAGAAGAAGAAGAACGCAGTGACAGTGGTACGGTACACTACTCTACTTGTGCGAGTTAGAGGTGCGCGGTAGTGGTAACCACTTGTGTTTTCGTTCGCGTGTGCTGCGGGAGTGCCAAGCAATGGAGACCGACAGTGGAGGAACGTCGGCGGTAACTGGGAATTCCTTACGAGTGGAGCGTGAAATTGTAGTACCTATGGAAGAAGAACCCATAACCAATTCATCCAGTAATACGACACGACAGCAAGATTCTCAGTCCACTGAGTCTGACGTACAGAAAAGTAATACCGAAGTGGTAGACCGTTCTAATTCTGAACAATCTAACAATCAATCCGAGACGCCCCAAGCGGCTCCTACACCGGAATATTATAATCGATTTCATCATGGACCTTTCTTTGTCTTTGTTGAATCCATAAACGAGCAAAACATCGGCAATTTGCATCCTATGGCACTTGGTCGCCGTTTTTATGAAACCAAACTCAATGTCAAGTCGATTCAACGTAAAGGACGTAATCGACTACAAGTTACCTTTCATACGGCTTCTCAAGCAAACGCATTTCTGAGTAATCCCATGCTTGAAACCCTCAAAATTAAAGCGTACATCCCATCCTCACAAGTGTTAAGAGTTGGCATTATTCGCGGAGTTGAAAAGGGTTTATCGAATGATGACATATTACAGTACCGGTACCTGGAATCCGAGGCACCAGTGAAAAGTGTGCAACGACTTAATCGCCGTGCCGTCCAAGATGGGGAAACCCAATACCTGCCTACGGGTTCAGTAAAAATTGTTTTCAGATCACAAACACTACCCTCCCATGTCGCCTTATATAAGGTGTACATGGAAGTGGAACCCTACATCTTTTCACCTATTCGTTGCCGCAAATGCCAGCGATATGGCCACACCATTCGACAATGTCAGGCGAAAAATGCTCGTTGTGGGAAATGTGCTCAACAACATGAAACCCAAGCATGTACGGAGCAATTTACGCAATGTGCGTACTGTAAAAAAATCCATGTCACAGGTTCATCAATTTGTCCAGAACATAAATATCAGGTCACCATTAAAAAATTAATGAGTACTGAACACATATCCTTTCCCGAAGCCAAAGCCCGAATCGCCCTCCCCATTTATCATTTCGAGCAACAAGACCTGCAGTTCCCTCCTCTATCGTCAAATCCCCCATCCCCTTCGACTCCCAATCCGCGTAAGCGCAAGTTCACCCAAGTAATCATGCAATCTCCCCCTCCTACACCCGAACCCGGTTTCGACCGTCAAGGATACATGGCCATTCTGCGAAACGAACCGTCAGTTCCAGTACATTCGATTCCATCAACGAGTGCCATGCAACAACCTCTGTCAATAGCATATCCCTCAAGTGCGCCCACATCTGCTAGGCAGCCACCCTCTGCAACCCCTCAAGATATACATTATCCTCCTTCCAAGGAACGCCTACAACAAGAAATCCAGCAATTGCTGGTAATGTTAATTCAAAGTATGGGTCACGAGCCTCAACTTCACCATGTCTTATATAAGCTACGAGACTATCGTGAACATACTAGCATGATTACTTTACTTCATTGGAATTGTCGAAGTGCCGCCTCTAAAAGACATGAGTTACAAATTTTGCTGAATGAAACACGAGCTCATTTTATCTGTTTACAAGAAACGTGGTTTCAACCGCACATCATTTTTCGTTTACGAGGTTATCAAGTTTTCCGACATGATGGTAACGGCTTTGATGGAGTTGCCACATGTGTACATACTTCCTTATCAGTTACACATTTCTCTTTACAATACATCATCCCGCACACTTATGCTGTAGGAATAGTACACCATAACACCTGTTTCATCAACATCTATTGCCCTCCCCACATTTACATTACTCAGAACCAATGGATGCATTTTATCCAACAATTTGACACATTTCCACATCTTTGTCTTCTCGGTGATTTTAATTGCCACCACACTGAATGGGGATGTATGGTAGATACAATCAAAGGTTCCAACTTACTTACTATTTCAACTCATCAGAATTTGTTTCTTTTAAATGACGGCTCCCCGACCCGTTTAACTCCGCCTGGATCTCCACCCAGCGCAGTAGACCTTACTTTCTGCCGCACCACTATGGCCCCTGTCACCACCTGGCATACATTATCTGATGCGCACACTAGTGACCATTTCCCCATTCTCATCACATATGGTATTCACCCACCACATTCCCAGTTTCAGGCACTCTCCTGTATAAGTAACGTCCGATCTTATAAAAACTTCAATGTTTCTAATTACCAATCATATCTCAATTATATCTTGCAGCAGAAACATAATTCCCCTCTTTCCTTTTCCCTTTTACTCCCTTATTTAACCCAATATTTAAACATGTTCATCCGTGCCGACCATTAAAAGTGACGACCCATCCACAGCAATACGAATTAAAATGGTGGGACAAAGAATGTCACGATCTTATTCATAAGCGCAAACAATTATTCAAACAATATCGCCAATCGATGACGCAGCAGCATTATTTTCAATTGCGAAACCATATCGCGAAAACAAAACTCGTCTTTAATGCAAAAAAGCGAAAAGCTTGGCAATCTTTTATTTCTCAATTAACTCCACAGCTTCCAGCAACGAAATTTTGGAACGCGATCCGCATGATCACGAGAACTTTCCAATACCAAACTTCTTCTGCTTATCCGCGACAAGTTCTAGAAGATTTTTTATACACCCTTGCCCCTGTTACCGTAAATCCACTCTTTCTACCCACCTCACGGAATAACTCTTGTTCTTTTATTTCCCTTTTGCATCCAATTACATATAATGAATTACACTCTGTATTATGTACCGTCAATAGCTCATCACCAGGACCTGATGCATTTACTTATCAAATGCTCAAGGCCTTACCCCCCCATGTCCAAATTTATTTACTCAAATATTATAATAGTATTTTCGAGACATTACATGTACCAGCATCATGGAACGAGTTTTTCATCACACCCATCCTGAAACCAACAAAACGGCCTACTGAACCTGACAATTTCCGAGGCATAGTTCTGGGATCGTGTATACGCAAAGTTTTTTGTAAAATCCTTATGAAACGAATGGCGTGGGTATTGGAACATCACTCGTTATTACCCAAGTATCAGTTTGCCTTTCGACGGGGTAATAGTACACACGACCTTATCATTATTTTCTTACTCGACATCTTATTAGCAAAATGGCGGAAACAATCTACCGTAGCAGTGTTTTTGGATATTAAAGGTGCCTATGATGCTGTATTATTGCATATCCTCTGGGAGAAATTATTTAGTGCTGGAATCCCCTTCCAATTCATTTCTATTTTAAATCAACTATTTACTAACCGCCGGTTAACTATTAAATCTCCTCAATACACAATTGATAGCCGTTACTCATCACAAGGTTTACCACAGGGATCGATACTCAGTGGAATTTTGTTTGCCCTTTACATGAAAGAGCTCGAATCTCTTGTGTTACCACACGCCCGTATTCTAGCTTACGCGGATGATTATATGTTATTTATTGTGCCGACTCCCACATTGATCTTTGTAGAGACAAAATATCTCAGGTTTTAAGTTTAGTCTTTCAGTGGCTAACGGCCCATGGACTTTCCCTTTCTATACCTAAATGTGCAGCAATGATCTTTACACATAAACGAACCTTTGATAAAAGCCCTATTAACTTTGACACCTATAGCATTCCCTTGGTTTCACAACACTTATATTTAGGAATATATATCGATCAAAAACTCACATGGCAAACTCATATACGACACCTTATTAAGAAATCTGATCGTTATATTGCACCCATCGGATGAGTCTGATTGGCAACATTTTAATAATTGTATTTGTTAATAAGTAGTAATAGCTAGCGTTCTTATACAAAGGGACAGAAGTGGAAATTTCTGGTAGCTAGCCCGTGAGAATGAAGCCTTGATAGGAACTCACGCTTCTTTCTCTGCTAAAAATAAATTATTGGGACACCTGTTATTACATCATCTTTTGGAACTGCGTAGTTAGAGTGGAAAAGTACTGGCAGGAGTGACTGAGATGGAGAATCATGGTTTTAGATACCCGAATCCCCTCATTCTGGAATGAACTCGTCTGTACAGATGAACATCGGAGTATGCGCTCCAATCAGATTGCTGCATTTAAATAATTTCAAAATTATCGCGACCAAATGATATGTGGCTTGTAATTAATCCCTGTCAATATTTAAGGAAGATTATATCAAGAGGAGATGCCAGTAATTATTATAATAATTCTGAACTAACTTATTGGTTTGTGGCAAATGGATTGGAATATTGTGTATCCAGATGTTTGTTATCACCGGCAGTGGGAACCCCTTTGCCAGCGTGGAGAGTGGTTTATCAGCGCGGCAGAAGATATAGTCCAACTAACGCCTACTGTATTGTAAAAGAAATTACGAACAATTTTAGAGTCAGGGTGCATCATGGCAATAACAAGAATTTATGCAGTCTGTGTGTACAAGGCATTTCATGTTTTTGGCAACTTTGTTTGGGAGGTACCCAGCATTCCTTTGGTTGGGATTTTTAGTGGCAAGAATTAGTGTCCCTACGCCGATTTAGTGCGCCAATATTCCCCGACTAGTGGCTTCTCACGAGTCAGTCATCATCAAGAGTCTTGTGGTGGTCAGACGTGTCTTAATTTTGCTCCGTATTCAAGTACAAAGGCCCAGAATTGTATGTATTTATTACTACAGTGGAGGTGGAAATATGCTTCATAAACAGTAGTTGAGTTGTTAAGGTACTTAAAACCACCCAAGTGAGTGGAGTATTAAATTGACAGATTTTACGAGTGTTCAATCTATGTAGGGCGAAGACGAAACTCTGAATTATGCGGTAATTGCATCTTAGGTGACGCAGTTTGAGTATGTAGCCTGCAGAGCAACGCAGACAGTTAAAATATATGCGTAAGCCGTAAATAGTGGAGAACAATTAGCCTGCTGCAGCGCAGCTGGTAGTATGTTTGAAACATTTGAGCGGAGGAAATACTCTCCCTTTCTATAAGTATTTAGGTCGTGTGGGGGTGAAAACTTTCTCCCTCAGCTGGTCTGTACAAAAGAAACCGTTGAGCCGATGAAGGACTTTGCTACGTGAGAAGCAACAGTGTGTTTAAGCAGAGTACGTAAAAATCCGGCCTAAGTTCCAAAGATCTGAGTACTGCGTATGTGTGTATATATGTATTACAGTGTAATGTCTAGTTTTAAAACAAGTTATCATGTTTAATATTATGTGTAGGAAATAAACGTGTGCAAGTGTCAAGCGAGAGTGGAAAGTAGTAATATACGCCAATGCCGGATACAGCAAGAATGGTCAGTGATATCAACATGTTGGTCATGAATCTGTAAGACAACATGGCTGCCTTTAGTCCTGGCGATCCCGAAGTGCCAAATGTGAGTACACAATCTCATGTTTGATTTAAAATCTAAAGCTTTCCTTTGGTAGTGGTATCTTTATTTAGATAGGTATGCGAGTGACGATGATGTAACTATAAACCCGAGTACACAGCCAGAAATTTAGGATCATTCTGTTTATGAGTAGTGTAAATATTATTATTATTATTATTATTATTAGTCGTGCGTGTACTATTTTGTTCTGTATTGACCAAGTTATATTTTCGAGGCAATTATAATGAGTGATTTGCATATACGTGCACTTTTATTATTATTATTAGTAGCATTGTTAGTATTTTATTTAGGTGGAATTTTATTTGTTTGACGCAAGCACAGTTACCGTAATGGAGGAGTGATGAAGTCAATTAATGATAATAAAACATATAAAATATATATATATATATATAATCAATAGTTACTGTCGAGAATTCTGTTGGGACGACAGTAACACTGATACATCAACATATTGGTTGCTATGGCAAGTAACGCGGTTAGACGGTTGAGTGAACAATGTTAAATAAAAGGATTTATTTTTGGTTCATGTAAATCAAGATGTTGTCAAATAATAAGAACGATATTGAGCAACGGTAATTTATTTGAGATGTTTGAAGGTCCGTAGTTGAGAGGATATGGTAACACATGAGGTTATTTACCTGAAGATAAATTATGGGGAACAAAGAGTGTGGTGAACATATTCTCAATAAAAATGGAAATATAAGTATCAGCATGATAGCTGAGAGGTAATAGAATTCGTGCAGGATAAGAAATGATGATGACGTCGTAAATGAATAAATGTGAGGAAATAAATAAGCCAGTTAAAAAAGGTATATGAGTTAGAAGGACCAGATGATACATGTAAATGCTTTAGCCGTGAGACAATATCGTTCTATTCAGAGAAAGTTATAGTACGCATTTAAATGATATTTCAAAGTTAAGTTGGTAACATGGATCACGCAACTGGGCTGGTATGAATGCTTGCCAGTAGGAACTATTTTATTGGTTTTAACAGATTATTATTATTATTATTAATATTAAATATACATGTTATTTTTGTTTGCCTCGTATTAGCCATCATTTAGGTACATTCTTTTATTGTCTGTGCATTGTCTATGCATTTTTGATTCTGTAGAAACCACAGTAACATTTTCAATGGGTCATGGCTATATTTCAGCGAATTAAAATATGTTGAGACGCTGAAATAAGCCAAAAGTGTGGTATGTGCTGATGACAAGGTTCATATATGTATATATTAGTGGAACTTTAGGTATTAGGTTAGGAATTCTGGCTGCGTTATCTCGCTTGGTATATATATTAGCATAAGTTAGTGTATGTTTTATTTGAAGTAGGAGAGTTTGTCTTTTCTAGATTAATTTTACGATATCTAAGCAAGGGTCACTCGCATATATCGAAAGTAAAGCTTTAGATTTTTGTATGCAACAACAACCAAGGTCCATTATGTGAGTTAAAGTTACTGAATTCTCAGGTTAAAGCTATTATTGTTTATTGCACCTGGAAGGAAGATATTGAAGTTATGGGAACTCAGTAACAGTTTTGGTTAGAGAAATATTATTATTATTATTAATATTGGTGAACTCTATTATGAGAATTTCATGGTTATGCCTTTACACAGTGGATTAGGTACTTCATTAAATTATGGCAAATATGGTTTTATAGATAAAGAAAACCCAATATGCACTGTTAAGTAAGATTCTATTCAAATGGTGTTACTCATGGCAAATGAATGTTCTAAGATAACTGACATAAACATACTATAATTTATCAGGATGTTGGATCAAGAGTACCGTAATTACAGGTCATGTTAAGATATTATTATTTATTATTATTATTATTATTATTATTATTATTATTATTATTATTAATATTGGATATTATTATTTAACATTTTACCAATGAATTTCACAAGCAATTAGGGAGTCTTGATGAGTACCATGTTAATCACTTGTGTCAGTCAATTATGGATTTATTAATTAATTAAATAATTTACATTTTATATTTTTTTATTATTCAATTTATCTACGATTTGGTTAACAACAGTATTGGATTTTGGTAGGCGATTATAATATTTCTTTAGGACTTTTCTTTATGATATCCAACATAGAAGTAACATTCATTAAGTGATATTATTATTCTCGTTTCAATTATTATTATTATTATTATTATTATTATTATTATTATTATTATTATTATTGTTATTACAATATTATTAGTATTATCATTTCGATGCAGTGTAAATTCATTAATATCACTATATTGGAGGATGTGAGTCACAAGACAAGGATTTCCAGTGATCAGTTAGGCAATTAATTATGTAATCAATTAAATTTGAGTACAATCAAATTAGTAAAATTAATTAATTGTTATATTATGGTAACTTTTGGTATGTTTGTTTGTAAACTTATTTCACATATCTGAGAGATTAGTAGGGACATTTCTAGGTTTTGATCTACGCAAAAATCGTCATATTATTTCAATTATTATTATTATTATTATTATTATTATTATTATTATTACTATTGTATTACATTTTAGGTTGGTTTTCCAAACTACAGATATGCATTTGGGATACACTGTGGAGACTTTCCTGTATTCTTTTAATTGGTTTACAATGTAATTCAGTGATATCAAAACAATTTTATTAATTAGTTAATCGATACTTTATTTTTTTTTATATCTATATAAAACAATTTTATCTATTATAATTATTTTGACTGATGGCACGTAGTTTTTTTTGATGAATAACTTGAATTGTCTATACAAAAATTTATTCATATCAATATTAATATTATTATTATTATTATTATTATTATTATTATTATTATTATTATTATTATTATGGTTATTATTATTATTATCATCACTAAATGTTCTCATGAGTATATTGTTATTCAATTGATCCACCTGGTTTATAAACAACGTTATCCTAGTAAATATGTAGAGTTACACCGACATTATATAATTGAATGAACAAATATGGGAAACATCATTTAAAACAAAATTTTATGGAAAATTACAAATATTATACTTTAGGGATTAATGAGGTAGTCATGTGTGTCATTAATGAGAGTTCTAGCTGTACAGTCTCATATGATAATAATGTAACATTAACAAGTCTATATTTACATTTTATAAAATTTATTTACTTTTCTCTTTTTGATTTATCAATAAAATTTTATACACATATTTAAACTCAAATCAGTCTGAGTCATAAATTATTGTAGTCAATAGTTTACCGAATGCACTATCCCTATGCATCCTGATTCGACGACAGGGACTGATCGCGCCTGAGAAGAGGACCTCACCACCTTCGGTAAGTATTTTTTTTTAGGGCAGCCGAGGCAACGTTGACATCTAATCTACACCGAAGGAGCTCTGCAAGGGTGCATAGGTAATCAGGAATAAGTCGTTAAAATGTCACCCAACGTTGGAGCTCGACTGTCGTCTATAAGGGAATGGTAAGTCAACGTTAGGATTATTTAAATGACCAGACTGAAACTTAGAACATTCATTGAACTTGTAGTAAAATGAACACTGTGTAAAAGGCGAAATTTCATATATGTGATACATATTGAATATATGTTATTAATGTTTATTTATGTAAAACATGGGACATTTGTTGTTGTTGTATATAGCACGTAAGGTCACCTAGGCATAGAGGCAGACTTTTATGCATAATGGTTATAACACAGGAGCAGTGGGAGCAGCTAGTTACGAGCATTAATATGCTCAACACCAAGGTAGAAACTGTACAGAGTGAGATGAAGGAAGGACAGGATGAAATTACTAAAAACTTAGAAAATAGTCAAACAGTACTCAAGGACGAAATTACTAAGAACTTAACAGAAAGTCTAGAAAATAGTCAAACAGTACTCAAGGACGAAATTACTAAGAACTTAACAGAAAGTCTAGAAAATAGTCAAACAGTACTCAAGGACGAAATTACTAAGAACTTAACAGAAAGTCTAGAAAATAGTCAAACAGTACTCAAGGACGAAATTACTAAGAACTTAACAGAAAGTCTAGAAAATAGTCAAACAGTACTCAAGGACGAAATTACTAGGAACTTAGCGGAAAACTTAGAGAATAGTCAGGCAGTGCTTAAAGATGAAATCACTAGGAACGTAACTGAAAGTTTTTCCCAGAAACTAGAGGATACGCGGGCTATGTTGGAGACACTCGATGGTAAAATTATTAGTAGTCAGGGCGAACTGAGAAAGGAATTCCTAGATAACCAAGAAAAGTTATTAAAGCTCTGTGAGACTAATAGGGCACACACTAAGCAGGAGTTGCACAGTTTAGCCGTTGCACATAAGCAATTAATTAAGCAGATAGGCGATGTAAGCATATCATTTACAAAAAGTTTGCAAGAAACCAAAGAAGAAGTGCAAGCTCAGTGTGAAAAGATGTCACAAAAGATCGTTATGATCGAAGATAGGGTTAATCAGGTGGAGACGGAGACACGCGATAACCTTACGACGGTTACCACTAAAATGCAGGAAACCATGGAAAGGTTGGACCAGGGATTCAAAACGGTCGAGGCCAACCGGGTAGCAGACCAGGAAAGGGTGACACAACAATTCGCTGACATGAAAGAAGACATAGTTGAATGGCAGGTGGACATGAATAATAAATGGGAACAGTTAGATAAAGGCTTGATCTCTAGTGAAGAAGGGGTTAGAGAAGAGGTGAAAGAAGTCCTAAATAAGGAAATACACCAGTTGCAAGTACAAAGTGACAACTTAGCAACATTAATAAAATTTGTGACAGAGGAGCAAAGCGAAATTAAGAAACAGCTGGCTCAAACCACGACATCACAGGTAGTGACAGATGCTAATCCGTTCCGGGATTTGTTGATTAACAAGGAATCCAATACTCCATTAACCTCAGTTGGAGGTGGACAGACAGTTGCTGCACCGGCAAGTCTCATAAATGTGCTTAAGATTACCGACGAACAACCGAGAAAATTTAACGGGAGTGGGTCGTTAACTCCAAAAATGTTTCTGAAAGATCTTAAGGCCTACTTTAGGGAAATGCAAGTACCTGAAGAAAAGAGGTTGAGAATCGCAGAAAGATACCTCGAGGGCTCTCCTAAAACATGGTTTATTGGTTTCCGATTTTTATTTGAAACTTTCGAAGATTTTGAAAAGGCATTTCTGAATCGGTATTGGGGAAGCGACGCTCAACAGAATTTAAGGCTTGAGTTGTATTCCCGAAAGTACAATTCCAGCATGCCCACGAGATACAGTGATTACTTTTTGAATCAGCTGGTTAAGATGAAAGAGCTAGATAATCCTCCTTGTCAACAGGAGCTGGTTCAAGCCATAGTAAAGCAGTTTCCTCCAGATGTACAAAGGATGATGATTACCGCCAAAGCACAAAGTCCTGAGGAAGCGGAAGGAATTTTGCGACAGCTGGACAACACTGTAAATATGAGCACTCCGAGGCAAGCCAAGGCCACAGAGCACAGGGCATTTGTAGTTGATGCGGTGAAGGCAAATGATAAACAAGATGAGAAGGGACGCGTCACTGGTACAATTTCAAGACGACTACCGAATGAGAGGAATACACCAAGTGGTCGAGAATTTTATGAACATCGGCAGTATCAACAGAACTATAATTATCCCAGGTCATATTCGAGAAGATACTGGAACAAGGAGCAAAATAGATACCAAAATAGGAATAGAAGTCAGCCATATCAACGGTACAGTCGGAGAGGAACGTGGAGTGATCATCCATCGCAGAGATCAGGCTACAGGAATCCGGAATACCGCAATTATGAGAAGAAAAGATTTGTGCAGGAACTGCGGGAGCAACAGCAACAGCAAGAGCAACAAAAGTGGAAGCAAGCGTTGGACAGACAAGACTTAAATCCCGATCTCACTGGAGCAGAGAGTATAGAATTTCAGCGAGCAAGGGAGCAGGATGGTCGACGTCAACAATCGCTTAATCCAATGGTTCAAGCTTACCCACCTGGGGGTAACAGTCAAGAAAAAAAAAACGTCAATTTTGAATTGCTAAATACATCTAAATGGAAGGATACGGGCTTAGTGGATGAAAATGCAAGTGAATGGGTGGTAGCACAAGTAGACTCTTGGGTTGTCGAACCATCAGATCTGCTAGAGGATCCAATTAAAAGGGAAGCAACACAAGTTAGGAAACTACCTGTTATTAATGTTCGAATACATGGCACACAGGCAAGGGCATTGGCTGACACCGGCGCCACGATTAGCATTATTTCTAGAACATTATTTGAGGATTTGAAAGAAAGGCACAACCTACCAGAAATACCTGTATCGGCTGTAAAAATTAGAGGAATCGTGCCGGACAAAACTACAACTTGCAAGTCACAAACACTTTTAGATATACAGATTGGAAATTCATCCTTTACACATCCGTTTGTCATCATGTCGCGGATGAATTACAATGTCATCCTGGGAGCAGACTTCTTAAGGGAAACTAATGCTGTAGTAGATTTGGCACGGAACACTGTTAAATTTCGCAAAATAGATGGCAACGAACGTATACAAATGAGTCAAGAGGTCGGAAGGAATGAGGAAATTAATTGTGTAGATCAGGCTAGTGTAGAACTTGAAGAGATAGAGCATATTTTGGATCATGAGGAAATTTTTCAGGATATTCTTAATAGTGAGATTCAATCGGAACTAGAAGAATTAATTAATGTCAAGGTGGCTGAGTTTAGTGGTACGAAGGAACAAAAACAACAGCTGAGGGATATGCTGATAAAGTATCAAGAAGTTTTCGATTCAAAGGTGGGAAAAATTCCGAATTTTGCCTACGCTCTCAATGTAACAGATTGGCGTCCATACAAGAGAAAGCCATACCCGATTCCCGAAAAACATTATCAGGAAGTAAAAAGGATTATAAGGGAAATGGAAGAAAATGGGATTATAGCTAAAAGAGTTACACCTTTTGTAAACAATTTAGTCACAGTTGTCAAACCAGATGGGTCGCTGCGCATTTGCTTGGATGCACGACAAGTAAATGAAAAACTTATTCCAGAAAATGATAAAGCGCCTCCAATTAAGGATATCATCCGTCGTTTCAAGGGAATGAACATGTTTACGGGGGTAGACCTGACCTCTTCTTTTCATCACATCCAACTAGAGGAGAAGTCAAAATTACTAACTGGCTTTATATTTGACCAGCATACGTACACCTTTGAACGTCTACCCTTTGGCCTGAAGAATAGCAGCGCAGCATTGATAAGAGCCTTGGACAGGAACCTGACTGACGCTGTCAAGGAATTTACAACCAGGTTTATCGATGACATCATCATCCCAAGCACATCATTCGAGGAAAATTTACAACGAGTCAGTCTATTGTTCCAAAATTTAATTGATACGGGATTTAAGGTCAATTTAAAGAAATCTCACTTTTGCCAAACTGAAATACTTTTCCTAGGGCATATCATAGATGGCGTGGGAATTCGACCCAACCCAATAAAATTAGAGGCCATCAATAACTTTCAGAGGCCCAGGAAGATTAAGCACATCAGGCAATTCTTGGGTATGTGCCAATTCTTTGCGGACCACTGTCCTAATTATACTGAGGTGGTGGCTCCATTGCAAGACCTGTTGCACAAGAATAATAAGTGGCGATGGACGGATGTAACGGAGATGTCTTTCCAGCGAACAAAGGAGTTGCTTTCTAGAAGTATCAAGTTATCTTATCCAGACTTTGAGTTGCCATTTGTACTGCAAACGGATGCTTCCAATGTTGGAATTGGTGCGGTATTATTTCAAGAAGAAGAGCACCCACCAAATGCCAAAAGATATATTTCATTTTACAGTAGAAAGTTGAGGAAACATGAAGTCAACTATAGCACCACAGAATTGGAAATGTTAGCCATAGTTCAAGCGCTGCAACACTGGCAGAAGATAGTATATGGTTTTCCAGTAAAGATCAGGACCGATCATAAGGCACTCACATTTATGTTAAAAACGGCTGTTTCTAGTCAACGAGTTTCACGATGGTCTCTATATGTGCAGCAGTTTAATTTCACAATAGAACACTGTCCTGGTAAAGAGAACATCATTGCAGATATTCTCAGCAGAAACCCTAATGAAGAAGAGGAGCAAGCAAATTATGTTGACCTCGTACAGGAAGACCAAGAAGTTTTGCTTCATTTGAGTCAATTAGCTCGCTATCAGCAGGCAGATGATACCTTGAGTAGATTAATTGACTTTCTCC
This sequence comes from Anabrus simplex, assembly GCF_040414725.1. Classification (NCBI taxonomy): domain Eukaryota; kingdom Metazoa; phylum Arthropoda; class Insecta; order Orthoptera; family Tettigoniidae; genus Anabrus; species Anabrus simplex. The sequence goes on along the minus strand of NC_090269.1, from coordinate 183,680,132 downwards.
AGGGAAGAATTCAACAAGGGGATCCTAACTATATAGAAATTCAGAAAGAGGCCGAAGAATACCTAATTGTAAATAATCTTTTGGTCAGATATTTGGACAAGGATCATACAAAATTAAGGGTGGTAATTCCATCTCAACTCCAGGAAGAGATTATTTGGCACGTTCACCGGATTACAGGGCATGGAGGAATTGACAAAGTAGTGGCTACCATTCAAGAGAACTTTATTTGGAAAAACCTTAGAAAATCTGTAAGAGAAGCAATTATTACCTGCGACATTTGCCAAAGGGTTAAGGCAAATTCATACCTTATTAGGCAAATGCCTATTCCGTTGTTGCCAAGTAAGCCCAAGGAGTTGTACGCAATGGATATTTTTGGTCCAATTCCGAAGTCCACTAGGGGAAACAGGTTTATCTTGGTGACAATGGACGTATTTTCAAAATTCACCACCTTATTTCCCATGCAAAAGGCAAACACTAAACTTGTTGTAAGATGCCTCACTCGGAGTATAATTCCTGGTATGGGAAAACCGGAAAGTTTACTAACTGACCATGGGCCCCAATTTACAGCAGCTCAATTTAAAGCGACTCTACAGGAGCTAGACATTAAACATGTTATGAGTTCTATTAGAAATCCTCAGAGTAACCCATCTGAGAGGGTTATGAAGGTCATTTCGAAATTTTGTAGGATCTATATCCCTAATGAGCATGCCAAATGGATGAAACTTTTGCCAGTGATTACTGATTGCATCAATAACACAATCCATGAAGCAACAGGATCTATACCATCAGTGGTTCATTTAAATCAATATCCCGCTAGACCTTGGCACGCTGTCGTGGATAGCCCAGTGGATGCACAACCTGCACCGGAAATAAGAATACGAGAGGTAGCCGAACATCTGCAACAACAAGCACAGCGTCGCTTGAGGAGAGTTCAGGGAAGAAGATTTCATCGTCCGCTGAGAGTGGGAGAACTTGTATTGGTCCGACGTCCAGCTACTTCAGTACCTGCAGCTAGATACTATGCTAAATTCGCACCACTTTACATAGGCCCATATCGTGTCACTCAAACCTTTAACAACAATGCATACAAGATAACGGATCTGGACGGGAACAACGAAGTCATTTTCAATGCTTCAAACTTGAGACTCTATAGACAGCCACGACACGAGGTTCCACCACAAGTTAATATCGCCGAACAATGGGGAAAATCATCAGAAGAAGATGACGTCTGTTCCGAGAAGGAAGAAGAAGATGGGGAGGACACGGAGCCGTCATCAGATGAGGAGGCGACATCCTTTGTTTCCGAGGAGGAAGACGACACCATTTCGGCCCAACGCCAGGGAGAAGAGAGAAGAGAATGCTGCCCAGTATGTCTGCAAGAACGAGTGGAATTGAGGAAAGTTTTACTAAATATAGCAGAACAGTTAATAGAGGAACAGAGACGCCTTCTTCAAGAGAATCAAGAGCTCCGGAGTAACATGCTTAAGGCAAATAGAGCATAAAATAGTGCAGACTCACAGATGGTTGCAAGTGATGCACACAAGTTACATTATCAATATGGAGGTGGAAAAATTTTCTCGATACTCTCAAAAAATTTTATTTAAAGTGGGAGAGTGTTGCACCCATCGGATGAGTCTGATTGGCAACATTTTAATAATTGTATTTGTTAATAAGTAGTAATAGCTAGCGTTCTTATACAAAGGGACAGAAGTGGAAATTTCTGGTAGCTAGCCCGTGAGAATGAAGCCTTGATAGGAACTCACGCTTCTTTCTCTGCTAAAAATAAATTATTGGGACACCTGTTATTACATCATCTTTTGGAACTGCGTAGTTAGAGTGGAAAAGTACTGGCAGGAGTGACTGAGATGGAGAATCATGGTTTTAGATACCCGAATCCCCTCATTCTGGAATGAACTCGTCTGTACAGATGAACATCGGAGTATGCGCTCCAATCAGATTGCTGCATTTAAATAATTTCAAAATTATCGCGACCAAATGATATGTGGCTTGTAATTAATCCCTGTCAATATTTAAGGAAGATTATATCAAGAGGAGATGCCAGTAATTATTATAATAATTCTGAACTAACTTATTGGTTTGTGGCAAATGGATTGGAATATTGTGTATCCAGATGTTTGTTATCACCGGCAGTGGGAACCCCTTTGCCAGCGTGGAGAGTGGTTTATCAGCGCGGCAGAAGATATAGTCCAACTAACGCCTACTGTATTGTAAAAGAAATTACGAACAATTTTAGAGTCAGGGTGCATCATGGCAATAACAAGAATTTATGCAGTCTGTGTGTACAAGGCATTTCATGTTTTTGGCAACTTTGTTTGGGAGGTACCCAGCATTCCTTTGGTTGGGATTTTTAGTGGCAAGAATTAGTGTCCCTACGCCGATTTAGTGCGCCAATATTCCCCGACTAGTGGCTTCTCACGAGTCAGTCATCATCAAGAGTCTTGTGGTGGTCAGACGTGTCTTAATTTTGCTCCGTATTCAAGTACAAAGGCCCAGAATTGTATGTATTTATTACTACAGTGGAGGTGGAAATATGCTTCATAAACAGTAGTTGAGTTGTTAAGGTACTTAAAACCACCCAAGTGAGTGGAGTATTAAATTGACAGATTTTACGAGTGTTCAATCTATGTAGGGCGAAGACGAAACTCTGAATTATGCGGTAATTGCATCTTAGGTGACGCAGTTTGAGTATGTAGCCTGCAGAGCAACGCAGACAGTTAAAATATATGCGTAAGCCGTAAATAGTGGAGAACAATTAGCCTGCTGCAGCGCAGCTGGTAGTATGTTTGAAACATTTGAGCGGAGGAAATACTCTCCCTTTCTATAAGTATTTAGGTCGTGTGGGGGTGAAAACTTTCTCCCTCAGCTGGTCTGTACAAAAGAAACCGTTGAGCCGATGAAGGACTTTGCTACGTGAGAAGCAACAGTGTGTTTAAGCAGAGTACGTAAAAATCCGGCCTAAGTTCCAAAGATCTGAGTACTGCGTATGTGTGTATATATGTATTACAGTGTAATGTCTAGTTTTAAAACAAGTTATCATGTTTAATATTATGTGTAGGAAATAAACGTGTGCAAGTGTCAAGCGAGAGTGGAAAGTAGTAATATACGCCAATGCCGGATACAGCAAGAATGGTCAGTGATATCAACATGTTGGTCATGAATCTGTAAGACAACATGGCTGCCTTTAGTCCTGGCGATCCCGAAGTGCCAAATGTGAGTACACAATCTCATGTTTGATTTAAAATCTAAAGCTTTCCTTTGGTAGTGGTATCTTTATTTAGATAGGTATGCGAGTGACGATGATGTAACTATAAACCCGAGTACACAGCCAGAAATTTAGGATCATTCTGTTTATGAGTAGTGTAAATATTATTATTATTATTATTATTATTAGTCGTGCGTGTACTATTTTGTTCTGTATTGGCCAAGTTATATTTTCGAGGCAATTATAATGAGTGATTTGCATATACGTGCACTTTTATTATTATTATTAGTAGCATTGTTAGTATTTTATTTAGGTGGAATTTTATTTGTTTGACGCAAGCACAGTTACCGTAATGGAGGAGTGCTGAAGTCAATTAATGATAATAAAACATATAAAATATATATATATATATATATATATATATATATATATATATATATATATATATATATATATATATAATCAATAGTTACTGTCGAGAATTCTGTTGGGACGACAGTAACACTGATACATCAACATATTGGTTGCTATGGCAAGTAACGCGGTTAGACGGTTGAGTGAACAATGTTAAATAAAAGGATTTATTTTTGGTTCATGTAAATCAAGATGTTGTCAAATAATAAGAACGATATTGAGCAACGGTAATTTATTTGAGATGTTTGAAGGTCCGTAGTTGAGAGGATATGGTAACACATGAGGTTATTTACCTGAAGATAAATTATGGGGAACAAAGAGTGTGGTGAACATATTCTCAATAAAAATGGAAATATAAGTATCAGCATGATAGCTGAGAGGTAATAAAATTCGTGCAGGATAAGAAATGATGATGACGTCGTAAATGAATAAATGTGAGGAAATAAATAAGCCAGTTAAAAAAGGTATATGAGTTAGAAGGACCAGATGATACATGTAAATGCTTTAGCCGTGAGACAATATCGTTCTATTCAGAGAAAGTTATAGTACGCATTTAAATGATATTTCAAAGTTAAGTTGGTAACATGGATCACGCAACTGGGCTGGTATGAATGCTTGCCAGTAGGAACTATTTTATTGGTTTTAACAGATTATTATTATTATTATTAATATTAAATATACATGTTATTTTTGTTTGCCTCGTATTAGCCATCATTTAGGTACATTCTTTTATTGTCTGTGCATTGTCTATGCATTTTTGATTCTGTAGAAACCACAGTAACATTTTCAATGGGTCATGGCTATATTTCAGCGAATTAAAATATGTTGAGACGCTGAAATAAGCCAAAAGTGTGGTATGTGCTGATGACAAGGTTCATATATGTATATATTAGTGGAACTTTAGGTATTAGGTTAGGAATTCTGGCTGCGTTATCTCGCTTGGTATATATATTAGCATAAGTTAGTGTATGTTTTATTTGAAGTAGGAGAGTTTGTCTTTTCTAGATTAATTTTACGATATCTAAGCAAGGGTCACTCGCATATATCGAAAGTAAAGCTTTAGATTTTTGTATGCAACAACAACCAAGGTCCATTATGTGAGTTAAAGTTACTGAATTCTCAGGTTAAAGCTATTATTGTTTATTGCACCTGGAAGGAAGATATTGAAGTTATGGGAACTCAGTAACAGTTTTGGTTAGAGAAATATTATTATTATTATTATTAATATTGGTGAACTCTATTATGAGAATTTCATGGTTATGCCTTTACACAGTGGATTAGGTACTTCATTAAATTATGGCAAATATGGTTTTATAGATAAAGAAAACCCAATATGCACTGTTAAGTAAGATTCTATTCAAATGGTGTTACTCATGGCAAATGAATGTTCTAAGATAACTGACATAAACATACTATAATTTATCAGGATGTTGGATCAAGAGTACCGTAATTACAGGTCATGTTAAGATATTATTATTTATTATTATTATTATTATTATTATTATTATTATTATTAATATTGGATATTATTATTTAACATTTTACCAATGAATTTCACAAGCAATTAGGGAGTCTTGATGAGTACCATGTTAATCACTTGTGTCAGTCAATTATGGATTTATTAATTAATTAAATAATTTACATTTTATATTTTTTTATTATTCAATTTATCTACGATTTGGTTAACAACAGTATTGGATTTTGGTAGGCGATTATAATATTTCTTTAGGACTTTTCTTTATGATATCCAACATAGAAGTAACATTCATTAAGTGATATTATTATTCTCGTTTCAATTATTATTATTATTATTATTATTATTATTATTATTATTATTATTATTATTGTTATTACAATATTATTAGTATTATCATTTCGATGCAGTGTAAATTCATTAATATCACTATATTGGAGGATGTGAGTCACAAGACAAGGATTTCCAGTGATCAGTTAGGCAATTAATTATGTAATCAATTAAATTTGAGTACAATCAAATTAGTAAAATTAATTAATTGTTATATTATGGTAACTTTTGGTATGTTTGTTTGTAAACTTATTTCACATATCTGAGAGATTAGTAGGGACATTTCTAGGTTTTGATCTACGCAAAAATCGTCATATTATTTCAATTATTATTATTATTATTATTATTATTATTATTATTATTATTACTATTGTATTACATTTTAGGTTGGTTTTCCAAACTACAGATATGCATTTGGGATACACTGTGGAGACTTTCCTGTATTCTTTTAATTGGTTTACAATGTAATTCAGTGATATCAAAACAATTTTATTAATTAGTTAATCGATACTTTATTTTTTTATATCTATATAAAACAATTTTATCTATTATAATTATTTTGACTGATGGCACGTAGTTTTTTTTTATGAATAACTTGAATTGTCTATACAAAAATTTATTCATATCAATATTAATATTATTATTATTATTATTATTATTATTATTATTATTATTATTATTATTATTATTATGGTTATTATTATTATTATCATCACTAAATGTTCTCATGAGTATATTGTTATTCAATTGATCCACCTGGTTTATAAACAACGTTATCCTAGTAAATATGTAGAGTTACACCGACATTATATAATTGAATGAACAAATATGGGAAACATCATTTAAAACAAAATTTTATGGAAAATTACAAATATTATACTTTAGGGATTAATGAGGTAGTCATGTGTGTCATTAATGAGAGTTCTAGCTGTACAGTCTCATATGATAATAATGTAACATTAACAAGTCTATATTTACATTTTATAAAATTTATTTACTTTTCTCTTTTTGATTTATCAATAAAATTTTATACACATATTTAAACTCAAATCAGTCTGAGTCATAAATTATTGTAGTCAATAGTTTACCGAATGCACTATCCCTATGCATCCTGATTCGACGACAGGGACTGATCGCGCCTGAGAAGAGGACCTCACCACCTTCGGTAAGTATTTTTTTTTTAGGGCAGCCGAGGCAACGTTGACATCTAATCTACACCGAAGGAGCTCTGCAAGGGTGCAATATCACCATTTTACGAACGGTAACGAAACGTGCATGGGGTGCTGACCCTTTGTCAGCACTACAGCTATATCATGCAACCATTCGGTCCATACTTGATTATAGCGCCCATATTATTGATTTAACCTCTAAACATAGTTTATTAGCGTTGGATCGTCTCCAATTTTCAGCACTACGTATCAGTGTGGGTGCCCTCCGCACAACACCAACTAATGCTTTATTAGTAGAAACTACGGAAGAACCACTGTACATCCGCAGGATAAAACTTTCAAAAAAATTCCTACTTAAACATATTAGTAGAACGAACTCCCTTATTGTCCCTAAATTACAATTATTATATGAATATTATCAACAACGTCCTCCTCCCAATCATCGGTATCCCGCCATATATATGGCTTATGCTGAAATCCACCATCTTACTGAGACGATATTTCGTACACCACGTATTAATACGTATTCATACCACTCTGATATTCAAACATTCCGTCCTTCTGTTATCATTGCCCCTTCCGATGCATCAATCCAATCAATGTCTGCACCTTATCCCACATTATACGCTCATAAGAAATTTAAAAGTTCCATAACTACACCAGATTACCACCTATTTACCGATGGGTCAAAATCAAATACTGGAGTCGGAGCAGCATTTTACGATCCACAACTATTCATTAGCTTTAAATATCCGTTACCTAATAATTTAACTATTTTTATAGCAGAATTATATGCCATATACCAAGCCCTTGTATATGCTCAACAGTTGCAATCCAAAAAAATAAATATATTCAGCGATTCCCAAAGTGTTTTACAAGCTCTGCATTCACTCGCCCCTCATACAAATACATATGTCTACGAAGTCAAGTCTCTTCTATTTCGACTTGAAACATCCGGTTTTGTTATAACGCTAATATGGATTAAAGGGCATAATCGGCACGTAAGCAACGATATGGCCGATATAGCAGCGAAAGACGCCAGTGAAGATACCGCGAATATATTACAAATCAAAATTCCGATTCCCGACTTCTTTCCACATATCAAAACTGCAGCTCAACACACATGGTGCACACAATGGCGATTATCTGCTCGTACGAAAGGTCAATATTACTATCAACTTCAACCGAGTATTCCCACACTGCCGTGGTTTGCAAATGGTACGTATACACGACGTCACATTACTAATATCATCCGACTACGGTTTAATCATGCCTTCACCCCAGTATATTTAACTCGATTTCACATTACGAACGACCCAACTTGTTCCTGTGGAGAATCTGAGGGCGATAGTGACCACCTGTTTTTTCATTGCCCCCAATATGCACATCACCAGACCATTTTAATGCAGAAATTACTCAAAGTTCAAGTATCCTTCCCTACACGACTTTCAGTTTTGTTGCACCAACCTTCGCCTACGATCATTACTATTTTAAACGAGTACCTTGATAACACTCACATCAAATTGTAATTATGATTTAGTTTTGCAGTTGTTTTTGTTCCGACATGTTTGTGAGGTGGCACTTTTAAATGTCCCTGGTGAGTAGATATTGTCTCAAGGTTCTTATTACTTTCCGATCTTGTACAGTGTAACACGTTACTCCTATTCCAGCTTACTAAGTTCTTTGTGTCCTTGCTCAGTACCGAATGTAATACCTCCATGAACCTCCTCTTACCCGATATAATTTTTCTTCTTTAAGTGCATCTATCTACGTGTGATCATGCTAAAATCGGGCATTAGTGTTGTAAACGTGTGTTTTTGTGATATAAGTGTAATATATTAATGATCTTGTGACTGGGAAAGAGTCTTTTGAATCCCAAATAAATATCCGCAAGACAAGAAAAGACAAGAAGAAGAAGAAGAAGAAGAGTAGAGTGCCTTCACTACGCTTGTGTCTTTTGCAAATTTCGGCGGACTCTTCGAACTACTACGATTGCTTAACTCTTTATTTTTTTTTAGGGTACTAGAAACTACAAGTTGAGTTTAGCCAGTAATATTCATTTTGTCTTCCGTCACAGTTTATTTTAAACGATATATTGCCTATTTTCGGTGAAGTGTGTTTTTCAGCAATGACTGTTTGCAAATATTTCCAGCAAGGTATTTGTAGATTTGGTAATAGATGCAGATTCGAACATGTCTATGTCATTGGAGAAGGAGATGGGGGAGGAGGAGGAGAAACTAGTGGTGTTGCTTCTAGCAGTGGGACATCTGTTTTCAATAGAAATAAACTAGGTGGGCAGCACTCAACAAGCAGCTTTTTTAGCCAAGCTGTTCCAAATCTTCCAGTAAATTCGAGACCCAGTGCAACTACGCCTGACACAAGAGACCTTGTGCAAATGGTAATAAGTGAACTAATGCAGAGTGAGCGAGGTGGTCAATGGCCCCTTTCTTGTTTTGCACCCTTCAAGGAGCAGGGGTGTTTTCCTGGTTTGGAGGATCATTCTCCAGAAGAACTCCGTTATTTGATGTATGAAGCCGTGAAAACTGGTAATTTAGAGGAATGTACAAGAAAAATTAAGGAACTTTATGAGAGAAATAGTACAGTTAGGAAGCAGATAATGAATCCAACAGCAGAAATATGTTCTGTTGTTGAGAAGTTGTTTAAAGGGCAAAAGATAGAGTCTATGTCTAGTTCATTGTTTGCATCACCTCTTGGGAGTTCTGGTAATTCTATTATTTCTCCAAATCCCTCTCTGTCAACCAATTTCACCTTCTCTTTATCCCCAGGGGGAGACAGCAATGTTCCTAACAATTTTGGTTCATCACAACCTATTTTTGGTAATTCTAGCGGACTTGTAACTCATTCTCAAAGTATTTTTGCTCAAAATCCTCTAAGCACAAATCAGAACATGTTTAGTAATGTAAATCAGCCCTCTGCAGTACCTGCATTTGCAAATACTCCTCACCCAAGTGCTGCTTTTCAGTCACCAGCTGGTAATTTTAATTCTCCGTTGTTTAATGAACAAAATAAAAGTGTGTTTGGAGGCAATACAATGAATCAGAGCAAAGGAATATTTGGGGGTACTGCTACAAACTGGAATCAAGCACACACATCTGTGAGTGAAGATTCAGTCTACACCGCATTATCAGAACTCTCTGATGATGAGAAAAATGCGTTTAGTTTAAAAACATTTACGATGGGTAAAGTTCCAATTAAAGCACCTGCTAAAGAACTATGTTTGTAATATTTATGTTATAGTAGACTGCAGTTGATTAAAAGGTGTTAGTCATCTGAGACTGCCTTGTAACATGTCCACAGAAGACTAATGTTAATTTTAATTGGTGACTGGCACTTCAGGGTAACTTAATTATACATTATCATGTTCATGAATTTATAAATTTTAATTTGCTAAATACTCTACATTTACCTAATTTTTAGAAGTTTGCTGCTTCAGTTGATTTTTGATTATTTTAAATGTGCGGTAATTGAAACATAACTCTAATATTATTGTTTTTTATTGTTGAATAAGATGTTTTCCTGTTGCCTAAATTCCTTCAAATATTTTCCAACTATATTATACTGTACATGAAGACATTGCTTGAACCAAGCAAGTGGTTGTGTGGTTTGGGTCATGTAGCTGTCAGCTTGAATTCGGGAGATAGTGGATTCGAACCTCAGTGTCGGCAGCCCTGGCGATGATGGGATAGGAAAGAGCTAGGAGTGGGAAGGAAGTGGCTATGGCCTTAATTAAGGGACAGCCCCTGCATTTACCTGGTTTGAAAATGGCAAACCACAGAAAACCATCTTCAGGGCTGCCTACAGAAGGGTTCGAACCCACTATCTCCTGAATGCAAGCTCATGGCTGTGCGCCCTTAACTGCATGGCCAGCTTGCTCGGTAAAATAAATAAATAAATAAATATATATATATATATATACGGTACACATATGTATCTGTCTGTCTGTTAGGTCATCAGCCCAGAGGCTGGTTGGATTCTCAAATAGCACCACCAAAGGCTATGCAGTTATAGGGAAACTGCAAAAACCAATGGCAGAACCCAAATGAGGCGTACTAGGCAAGATGAGGAGTGAGGTAGTTTGCCATTGCTTTCCTCACTGGACCAGAAGGTGCCACTTCAGCACGACTGATCCTATGAGCAACACCTTTCCTAACACTCGGACACTAGTTGTGCCCCAAATGTCATTACTCAGCACCACCCATACCCCAGCAGCTTCCATATTGTCACAGCCATGGATGAGACTAGGACTTCGGTGGAAGCTACACTTTGCTCTAGCCTGTGCCAAGAGACGGATACAAAAATACTGCATCCATCAAGAAATGGCAACAGGCGGAACACATATATATTATAAATAATCTTATATGATTATATTTACCATACCAAATCATACATGCACAATAAAAAGTTAAGTTGGATAAGGAGGGAGGAAATCTGTATATATAAAATAAGAGTTTTACCCATACATTACTCAGAATTCAGAAAGAATGGTATTTCTATATCGGTTGCGTCCACAGTAACAAGCAAATGCACTTTTTAATTTTCAGTAATCTCTGTCTGTCTGTATGTATGTATCTATGCACATCACGAGAAAATGGCTGAAGAGAATTTAATGAAAATCAATATGTAAAGTCGGGGAATGAGTCACTACAATCTAGGCTAGCCTATAAATAATTTAATTCATGCTGAGTGAAATGGTAGAGTAGGAGAAGGCCTAAAATCTAACTCCCAAATAGGCATATCTATGTTATTGGTGGTCCTATCGATAAACATTACATACCGTAACAAAAGTTATAGAGAATACAAATTACAATCATTTATGTTTTATACAGTTTTATGGTACCGACTATGATAATAGAATTCATGAATTTAGACGTTTGTTGCTTAGTCCATATCAACGCTAAGCGTTGTTAACATGGAAATATTGTTCAATCATATTAAGATGTAAAACCACGTGGTCATTGGTCCATATCGACAAGGCAAACTGTAAAAATGATCATATAAAAAGTGAGAAAAAGTAGTAAAGGAATGATCGCTTGAAGAATAAGACAAGGAGAAGTCGTGAAAGAAGGAAGGACTCCCTTTACATTAGGTGCTATAATATAACAAGAGTCGGAAGAAAACTGAATGTGAAAGCCTAGAGTATCGAAAGCTTATAAAAGTAATCAACAATAATATTACATTTACCATTGTTTGTTTAATGTGACTCGTCTCTTCTGCTGCCACTCATCTCCAGTAGGTGGAATTTCTGCTGCATCCCAAGTAGAACAGCATATCCGAATACTGCTGAGAAGTAGCTCGGGAGTTGCACGTGCTATATGATTGTCCCATCAACATTGGGTACTACAGCTAGTACTGAATAAATCCCAAAATGACAGGAATAAAATACAAATATTTCAACTTGTAGAAGGGCTATAACCTCTAACATCCTGATGGTAATTTGCCTTAACTATTAAGCTTCAATCAATCGGTCATCAATGATCTGCATTTAGGGCTGCTGCCTTGGTGGCAGATTCACATCACTTGTTTACGTAGCTTTATCTTAAACGTTTTCAAAGAACTTGGAAATTTATTGAACATTTCCCTTGATAATTTATTCCAATCCCTTACTCCTCTTCCTATAAATGAATATTTGCTCCAATTTTTCCTCTTGAATGTATCATGATGTATGATATTATGTTAAAGATTTTTTACTTGGGTAGTAGAATAACAATGCAGAGGTGCCAACTACATGTATTGTCTGTATCCGTTACGGATTTCACCTCTCAATTTCGGCATGACGGTTGAAAGGGGGAAATTATTATGGGAAAGCGATATTATAAAAAAAAAAAAATTTTCTGTGAAAAAAAGGAAAGAATTCTTTCGTGCAGCACTCCTCGACCTTCCTTGTTTCAATGCTTGTTATTTTGCAACTAAACTTATTCTATTGTCAGTTCCTTTTGCTACCCGTGAGCATTGTGCAATTCATTGCGAATGAAGGAACTCTGCTCTTCTCCACTATAAAACCTTAAGTAATGTATTTGCAGTGCTGTATTGAGTGTACCTCATAATAACTTTCCCACAGAAGGAGTTTTCAGTTTGTTAGGAAAAAATCAGACAGAATTTAGGCCTATATTAAGCACATCTACACTGGAATCACTTATGGTACATAACTAAATATCATCAGAGTGCGAAGAATGCTTCAAGAAAACCTTCTATGAAAAGCAGCTGCTGAGTGCGAAATAAGCTACAAACATTGTTTTATCACAGTACTACCGGTAATGTGCAAATTTTACTGTTCCATATGATGTAAGCTCACCGGAGAAATCATTATAAGCATCATTTAATATGGTGTAACTCTGCTTCTGGACTTGGTTAGGAAGTGAGTCCAAAAGCTTGTGCAGGTACGTTGCATCCAGGTTAAACCACTCGCTGAGGATTTGATCACACAATTCCACCAAATTGATGATGTTGGCATTTTACCCGCTGTTCCAACGTCCTACAGATTTTCAATGGGGTTCAAGTCAGGTGATTTTGCAGGCCAATCGAGATGTAATAAGGTGGGTGAGTATTCATAAAACCAGCCATATGTGCGACCAGCCTAATGAATTTTACTGTTGTCATCTTGAAAAATCTGGGGGGTTTCGATAGTATGCTCATCATGCAGATGTTGACTGAAAGGCAGAATATTTTTACATGCTGATTCATGTTAGTGGTCACCTGCGTGAGTGGGCCCAAACCATGATATGAAAAATACCCCCTTGCACACATCCAGGATGAAATGCTTCATTTGGTCTTCAGTGTAGTGGACGACGTGCATCATTGGAATACACTCAGAAACGTGATTCGTCAAACCACATTACATTCTGCCAGTCAGCTTCTGTCCATGTTTGATGATTTTTAGCCCATTGAAGACGCGCAGCTCTATGTGCCTCTGTGCACAATGACCTCTTGCAAGGTGACCGACGCCAAATGTTCAATCCATGCAGTTCTCGTTGCAATGTTCTCTTGCTAACAGGTTGGGATGGACCTTCATTCACTGACTGCAGCAATTCCTGTTGGGTTTGAAAGTGATTTTGATTCACAAGCCGTGAAATGGGCCTCTGGTCGCTCTCAGTCAGGATCTTTTATCCAACCCAAATTCTGACTTGTTTCGTGGACACTTTGTAGTAGGCCTACACCACTGCTTGTAGACACGTTACACAGTCTGCTGTGAAACTCCATTAAATTCAGCAACTTCCCACATGGTATAATATGGGGGCGGCCAAACACGATTGCCCCTTTTTGCCACTCTGTCACATCCTTATATCTACCCATGTTGATGTACACTATCTGCTTGAAAGATCAATGTCTCATCAATCGCTACATGCGGTTGAGCACGGGACTCATTCACTGTGCCTTCTCTGCATGTGCACTAGGGTGAGTAATTTTTTTTTCTGGTGTGCTTACTTTAGAACATGTTGTTATCGGTAAGGGCAAAAGGCATGTCATCCAGGGGCGTAACGTGAGGGCCTGCAGGATGTGCGATAAAGGCGGGCCTGGGCTTGTAAGGGACTTTGCAGACTCCTCGTGAAAAAATACAAATAATATACCCTATCCTAATGTCACTGCACAGAAATGGTCAGGGTGTTTTTGTAGAATTAGTCGACATAGGTTTTTCTTTAACAATTTGTATGTAGAGGAAATGCCACTTGCTACCATCTAGCAGCAGTTTATTGTAATGAGTGTAACACAGCACAACAGTAAAGTCTCTAGTAACACTGCGACACTCTCCTCAGAAAAGGCTTGCACCCAATTGTTTTAAAATAATTGCAACAGTGAAAATTGATACCAAAATGTCATATTATAGTATACTTTTCTGTTGTGTAGTGCACCTGAGATTGTGCTATGCAGAATATTTACTTGTCACATTTATTGAAAACGGTGCATGAAGCCAATAAGAATTTGGTGTAGTAACAATCAGTCAACTCATTTCAAACAAGCTCTGTTTGCGTGAAGTTAATAACAGGCTCATTAGTTGTACGGTTTGATAATTTTCAATTGGTGTAGTAACAATCAGTCAACTCATTTCAAACGAGCTCTGTTTGCGTGAAGTTAATAACAGGCTCATTAGTTGTACGGTTTGATAATTTTCAAACTTTATTTAAACAGTTTTTATTTTATTTTTGTTTGTTTATTTTTCTGCATAGTAATTGAATAAATTTTTATAACTCGGACACTTCGGTATTGGTTACAGAGCATAGTTCTGTATTTGCTGAAAAATGAAACCAATTTAAACGGTAGATGTAGAGTGCACCCCGCAAGGATTATAACGTAATGTATTAGTTTCAATACTGCTATTCTTACCTAGAAATGATTCTGGAGAAGAGATGTGTTCATTATGCCTGCCAGGGTCTAACCAACCCGTCCCTAAAAGTATATTTACTTTACCAACCACTCCAAAAGAAAAAAAACTAAAGAGGCCTGTGAAGTTTGAAAGTTTCATAGTGTCGGATGGTAACCTTACACTCTTCGTTTAATCTCGGGGCTTACGGCAAGAAATAAAGGTCATTTATTAGCTTTAGCATATTTTTGCACATCCAGGCCAATCTCTGCCATGAGGATAGTGGCCCCTTCATTCCCTTCGAGAGGCTTTATCTATGGCATACTGTCCGCACAGCAAGAAAAAAGTTAATTTAGTAGTTGTAACCTATCTTTGCATATCTAGGTCAATCTCTGTCATGAAAACAGTGACTCCTTCAGGGCTACACTCCCTTCGAGAGGTTTTTTACTATTGCCGCAGCGCATACTGTCCGCATGGCAAGAAAAAATTATAGCCATATCAAACCAACAGTTGGCAGCAGTGCTATTCTACTCACTTCTACTTACCTCAGCGCTATTAGTGGAAACCTAAGTATTAAACAAAGGACAGTTACTTTGTGTGCGCCACATAGTGATGTCTCGTGTTACTAACATTGCGGGGCGGACTCTATAGTTTTGCCATTTTAAGTACCGTACCTAGGAACACCTAAGTGGTGTGCAGTATTGTTGACAGTTCAGCAGCTTGGCCGTTAAACCACGGAGGCAGTCAAAAACCTCTTAATCTAATAATCTTACAATGACAAATATTCCCTTTGTAGACATGATGTGGGCTTATGGCGTGTCAAGAAAACAAGGTGTAACTCTTTATGTTTTGCAGAGAACTTTGCTCCGCGTCTTCAGAAGAAAATCTCGACTGTTCACGAGGAAGACTTCTACAGCAATGAAGGTTTGAATTTAAACATTAGTAATAGAAGTGTAAGTGGCATGTTCATTTGTTCCCAGATGATTCACTGTATGCGGTACAGCGCTAGCATTCGAAGTGGAAGCTGACGACACCAGAATCGGTTTGGGAGATGGTGTGTATGTATAACTGGTGTAAACACACATGTAAGTACAACTCTGACATAAGCCTGTTGAATAGCGATGCTTGCTATCAATTAAGTAATACGTGGTCGCCAGCCATGAAGGATTTACTATCATTATTTCATTTCAGTGTTTTCCACATTCATATATTCCTCATCATCAGATGCGTCATAGTCATACTTACATATGTGTGTACACCAGTTATACACCCCTCCCCCTCTCAGACCAATTCTGATGGTGCCGTCAGCTTCCGCTTCTAATGCTAGCGCTATACCGCATACGATGAGCCATCTGGTTACAAATGAATGTACTACTCACACTTCTATTACTAACGTCCAAATTCAAACCTTCATTATTGGAGAAGTCTTCCTTGTGAACAGTCGAGGTTTCCTTCTGAAGATGCAGAGCAAAGTTCTCTGCGAAACCTTGTTTTCTTGAGACGGCCTAAGCACAAACGCCCATATCGTGTCTACAAGTACAGGCCATGAAAGCATCAATGTTAACAAATATTCCCTTTGTTTATATAACTTGACATTATATTGAATGATTTATGTTTACGTTTATTTTTCGGAACCAAACTACAAGAACACACAGTGTCAACTTCATATGACATTAAACTCCACAGCATAATTTAACAGTTTTAGAAAACTAAAGATATATACAAGCTGGACAAACCGCCATGGGTATACAACAACGGAGTCATCATTTTAACGGATTTTAAAATGAAATGCAACTTCATCATGTACCATATTTTATTTTATATTCATCTGTGCAAGTGTTATAGTGTGTTTTTAAAGTTGTTTTTAAGTTGTATTTCATATTTATCCATGGAGGTGTTATAGTGTGTTTAAAGTTTTAAGGTTTTATTGTGTTTGCCTGATTTGACTTTGTGGCTGATGATGGCACATATTTGGTGCCGAAACTAGTACCTCATGTGAACGATATGTGATTCTTTCACGTTAATAAACATCTTTGTATTGAATAGGAGGAACCCTCTTAATTTCAAATATTATAACGGTTGTGGCTCGGACGTCCATTGTACCTGTCTGCCTCTAACCTTCTGACGTTGTTTGCAGTTCTCAGGGCACTGTCTCCTGACAGTGGTTCCATTGGTCCCACAACATCGCATTGAATATGCACACCGGCACGCAGCTTTGTACTGACACTAGCATCTGGTCAGGTAAAGTCTACGTACAGTAGCTGTTGGTCCAGGTTCCACTTCTCATTTCCATGAGGCAAGGCTGCTTCCTGCCTGCAGTCACACACCGCATTGCCAGCAGATGATTTCTCTGGAGCCTTAGCATCTCTCCATTAATAACGAGTAAACCTCTGGCTTTTTTTCTCCCCTTAACACTAGAAAAGCTGAGAATCTCACATTCCAAGAACAGCGGTAAGGGGTCATTTTGACACTTCATAAGAAATGCTTGGAAGCATTTAAAATAGAACACAATAAGAGATGTTTTTTGTTTTAGTGTGTTTTCACAAATTTATTTTATACACAAAGACCTGACATTAGTGTACTGTATGGTTCTTTTATATTACTCATGGCCCCATGAATAATCACAAACAACTGCATCTTGTTTTTGTTTCTCTAAGGAGTTTTCACAAAATTAATTTATTGAACACCTTTTTTTAGTCAGTCATCCAAATTGCAACAATTATACATTTTCAGAAATACTTCCAAGAAAATAAAAAACACTCTAAACACATTTTGCACACACAACTACTTTTTGTGCACATTTTCTGCACACTGCTTTGAGACACTTGCTGCAGACATTGCTAGATTTGTAGCCTTTACACAGATCAACTTGGCACTTCTTCCGCTTTTAAGATGGAAACTGCCCTACAGCCTTCTCTTGTTGTTGTTGTTGTCGTTGTTCCCCTTGCTTGTCCCGGCTTGTTATTTCACTTGCCAGTTGGAGGATGAACTTCTTCCGCTGTATCTTCCTATCCATTACTTGCTCGTAAATGACCTTACTTGCTCGTAAATGACCCAAGCATTGACAGCTGGTAGGTCTAGGATATTGTAAAAGATATGAATTGGCCACTTCCTGCATGCAGCCTCGGTGGTATATTTATGTGACATTTGGTCAACTACATGTACACCGCGTTTCATGCTGTTGTAGAAATTTACAGATTCTGGCTACTTATTTCATTCTGTGCTATTCTGTGCTCCTTATTACTTGAGCGTGCTGTGTGCTGAGAAGAAGGGTGTTCTTCTTCCCTTAGGACACTGTATGTTCTCAGTCTGTCGCAAGGTGGTTATAGAGTAGAGTATAATTCAGACGCAAAAAAAAAAAAAAATCAGACTTTGACTTCTTCACCTCAATATGGATTTCCCGACAAATGGGGTTGATTATTCCCACCAACGAAGTCTTTTCCTCTTGGAGTTTCTTTAGCAAGTTGGAGAGATGTAAAGATGCTGTCTTGTCATCACGTTTTTCGCTTGGTTTAGAAATGACTCCATGAGGTGAAGTACGACTTACTCTCCCAGTGGCTGCCAATGAGGACGTGTGTCAAGTATACCAAGATATCGAAAGGCATTGCAGATATATTTTGAGTCCACATCTGCAACAATCCAGAATTTGAGTCATACTTGTCGGGCTTGTTTGTCATAAATTGGGTATAGGGTATCTGCAATTAGTTTTGCTGGGAAGTAATTGTTCATCACTGTAATATTTTCACTTGGGTGGTAACAGTGAAGGCAATTTTCTACAAATTTGTTCCAGGTTTCAGAGACAAGAGCAAACCTGTTAGCTGGCAGGCTCTCAGCTGAGGTTGATTTCTCATTGAAACGGAGCAATCTGAGAAGCTCTCAAAATCTATCTCTTGACGTTGTGTCCTCCTTGAATTGCTGTCCACAAAGACACGTCCATAGATCATCATACACACCTTTTGAATACAGGACACGCGGGCATGCATGATGGCAATCATAGCCCACCAACTCCTTGAGCGACACGGTCCAGTCCGTGTTCTTGAGTTCTTTCTGAGTGTTTGATTCCGTGTGTCATTTCATTAGACGAAGCATCGATTCATCAAAGAGGAGACGAAAGGCCCTAATGACAGAGTCATCAACTTTGCGGTAAGCATATGTGGTAGGACCTCCCTGCTCTTTTAGGACATTCTTTGCAACCTGCCTTCTAGATGAAGAGTTCAAATCCAAGACCACCCGTTCTGTTCCGTCTTGGGTGACCAACTTCGCTGATGAAACACCTAAGCGAGACAGACATTTTGGGCAAGTTTGGTGGCAGATTAGCACTTTCGATTTCTGCTACGGATAGTTCATCCTCTTTCTCATTATGATCTTTGTTCTTACTAGTCTTGCTTGTCCCAAGCAAGAAATCACCATCTGAATTGTACAGTTCACTTTCAGACTCAACGTCTGAATTTTCTAGCATACGAGACACCTCATCAGTAGAAAGACAATCGTAACACGACATGTCTGTAAGAAGAACACTTTCTAAATGATGAGATGAATACAATAATCCCGCTGACTAGAACACTCATCTGACAGTAAGAGGTCAACAGTACTAATAATCCAGGCCGGGTACACACTGTTGTCTGACAGTGCAAACTGCTGCGTTATTATAAGGCATTGTATAGGTGTCAAAATGGCCCTACCGCTGTCCAGGGTATGTCATATAAAAAATGTATGAAAATGTAAATATTTTGCTGGGTGCGATACATCACCGTAAACAGGACGAAAAACTGTGAAAAGTCAAGATATTTGTAGAGAAATGATACAAGAATGCACACATTACATGAAGGCGAGTGTCATTTTGACCCCTTCCTCTGTAGTAGTGTTAAGGCTTGTACCCTTGTTGATGGCATTAAAGGACATTGGCGAGGGCCTCCTTGAGGCAATACTCATCGCAGATCCCAGCATTACAAAGCCCATCAACAACTGTGTAGGCAGCCTCCCACTGTATGTGCTCTAGTGGTAAGCCACCTTATGCCCTGTAGGCTAGCTGTTCTACCTCCATGGTGAATTCCTACAGCAATATGCCTGCATACTGTGTCCTCTTCAGTTGGAGATGGTAGGGGCTGCCAGTTGGTGGTCCCTATAGCATCTCTCAGGTGCTCTCATTGACCTCTTTGTACGCAGCGCCCAACCAGATGCTGTTTAGCACTTCTGTTGCTCATCCGTGCAGCCCAATGACGTTGTATGGTGCTCTCCTCCTGTATCCACCCATTATGGTTAGCCCTGGTCTCAAACTGGGTTCAGAACTTTGTCCACGATGTACTTTCGTTGTGGCGTGGAGGTTTCACTTTTGGAACGCTAGTACGCCTCTGTCTGGCTTCTAGGGCTGTTGCCCTTCCCTGTAGATCACATACCTCTTGTCTCAAACCTTGCTCCAGATTCCAGAATCAGAGGTATTGTCTGGAACTGTTCATTTACCATTTCATTTATTTCTTGCTGCAAGTCCTTGAACTGTTTATGAACCATTTCATTCATCTCTTGCATCAAATCTTGAACATTGGACTCTATAGTCTACTCTCTCCGCGATCCGTAAAAATTGAGTGGCTGATGTATGTCACATCATATGGTTTAGGGCGTAGTCTTGCTATTTTTTTTTTGTAGTTATTTTTTTTTCTTTTGCTAGTTGCTTTCCTTACGTTGCACCGACACAGGTAGGTCTTATGGCGACGATGGGAGAGGAAAGGCCTAGGAGTTGGAAGGAAGCGTCCGTAGCCTTAATTAAGGTACAGCCCCAGCATTTGCCTGGTGTGAAAATGGGAAACCACGGAAAACCATCTTCAGGGCTGCCGACAGTGGGATTCGAACCCACTATCTCCCGGATGCAAGCTCACAGCCGCGCGCCTTTAACCGCACGGCCAACTTGCCTTCTGAATATTGCAGTATACTCTGCCAGTTAGTATGTCTACCATGCACAACTTGCAGTTTTGCTGACATAGAAGTATTTAAGTTAGATTTGTCATTAACAAAACATGAGGTCCATCAGAGAGCGTTCATCAACACGACTTGCAAGTTCTAAGAATTTCTGGCCCTGAGGCACAAGTTTTTCTTCTATTTTCTAGGAATCCGTAAGTGCTAGGCTTAAGGGTTTTATTTCTCAAGCATCCATAAAAACAAAGAAGCCATAATAACCTGTTTTTGGAAAAATTCAGACATACAAGGTTTTAGAAGCAAGGTGACAATATGTTCCACAAACTTAGATAAGAAAGCTATGTATTTCAAATCTTTACATTACTACAGGTTTCAAGGGATGCAGGAGTTCTCAAATTTTGCTCTAGAACAGTTTTGTGGAAGAAGTGGAGAAATGTATAGAAGATGATGAAATATTACTTGAGCAGAAGTAATCAAGACTCCATACCATACCCAACCAGTAAGCCCAGGTTTACTACGAGGAATAATCGTATTTATTATTCCCGAAATATTTTTCTTTTCATTTTCTGGGCTTCTTTTCATAGTAGATTATCTCGAGAAAGTAATGATAGTGGGAGACATGAGTGCACAAGTGGAAAAAGAGAACTTGAAATCCTATGACTATTACAGTAAGAATTGAGAAGATATAGGGAACATATGGTTTGAGTAGAAAACTGAATAGTACCAGGCTGAATGGTTGAGGCGCTGGCCTTCTGACCTTAACTTGGCAGGTTCGATCCTGGCTCAGTCCGGTGATATTTGAAGGTGCTCAAATACGTCAGCCTCGTGTCGGTAGATTTAATGGCACGTAAAGGAACTCCTGCGGGACAAAATTCTGGCACCTTGGTGTCTTTGAAAACCATCAAAAAAGTCGTTAGTGGGACGTAAAATCAATAACATCATTATTATTAAAACTGAATGGTACTTACATCAACTTAAAGTCTTTTACCTATAAGCCAGATGGTCATAAAAAGCAATAACTCATACAGACTTTGATTAATAGATAAGCTCGTCAGAAGTTGGTGGAAGGAAAGCACAGAAAGATAGATACAAGATATCTTCTGTGAACTGCCCTAAATCATTGCCTTTTGAACTGTAAAATGACTAAAATTCTTACACCTGGCTTGTGTTCAAAATGATCACAGTTGCTTAGAAAATGTTCAGATGATATCTAACAAGCAGATTTTCAGGAGGGGAAAATAAAAATATTACATTTTATTACACCCGCAGATGCCTCAAAATTACATTGAAAGTTAACCACAATTCTACAAACCATGTGGAATTAGATTAAGCACTAGAATGGTTTAAAGATGACAATTATCTTAGGTCATCATAGGTTGTGTACTGCTATACCAGGCCTGAAGACATGCAATTTGGACAGACAAAAGCGAGGCAGTAGTGTAGTACTGTATTGTGTATGTTGGCTGCAGGTGAACCAGTTCTGTTATCTTCTGTTAAAATATATCTTTTAATGAGAGTTAACGTTTAATCAGCCAATCAGTACTATTTGTTATATTTGATTTATGCATACATGCCTCTCCCTATTTGAAGGGCTTCTTCAGTGCGTTATGTTCCTTGGATCAACGAAATAAAAATAATTCAATTTTAACGTTACATAATTCATTAACATACTTTAATTATATTTAAACCGCTGTATGATGAGAAGTTATTCAAATTAAAAGTCTTTAAAGCAAATTAAGGTTAAACATAAAAATGTAAACAGGGACAGGGAATTGAAGGACTGTTACATGCTTCCTTGGCCTTTAGTTTCTTAGTCTTCATGTTAGAACATTTACTGGCATGTAAAAGAACTCCTGCAGGACCTCGGCATTTCCAAAAACTCCCAAAAGTAGTTAGTGGGACATAAATCAATAACATTATTAGTTTCTTAGTCTAAAATTACATACATTTCCTAAACTTCGATTCCAAAGCCAAAATTTGATTTAAATATTATTTTGTAGTATATAGCAGTGATGGGCAGTGCTCTCTCTCGAGACTGACACCTCAGATCTCGAGACTCTCGCAAGATTCTCAAGACTGCTTCTCCTGTGCTGTGATCTGTGTAACATCTCGGTAACTATGAGTGTAAGCTTGATTGTATGTCATCAGCAGTTATTGCATTAAAATAACTTTCTCATATAGAAATGTGTATGCCGGTAAATTTTGTCAAAAGCCTGCTGTCTGAGTTGTAAATCATTATTCATCTCATATAACCATAAACAATGTGTAGAACTGATGACTAAATATTACAAAATGTGTGATATACAAAGCATCAAAAACAAACAAATTCTATATTCTGTAATTTTGTAAATGTTTCAGTAAAAAGAAACAACCAAACATTTCTTTTCGCTATTACAACACTGTTGTTTATGTCCTATTTGGCTATGATGATGTTATTTTGCAGCATCAACAAGCCAAAAACTTACGATATAACAGTGGCGAAGCTATTAGTTAATGAATGGGTAGGCAGGAAATCTTAGCTTAAAGTTTCTTGTAGAGTAGTTCCAAACGTCGAGTTTTCTTTATTGCAAAATGGTCAAACACACAGTCCTCCAATAGTTCATCCTTCATCAATGCCTTCACAGGCTTTTTCTTGATAGAAATGGTTTTAAGACTGCTGAGTCTTTAATTGTTCATTGTATTACACAAGTATGCTTCAGAGTACTCATATTCCTTTCAGAGGAAGCTATGATCACCGGAAATGTTACACGAATCAATTTTGACACTTCAGCATACACTGGTTCGAGGTCGTTGAGAACAATGTAATGTAAAAGCTTTTGAGGAGACAAATGTTTTTCTATATCGAAATAAATGTTTATCAATTCACTTTCCAGTATTTCTCTGTTAGAAAAAGGGTTATATGTTCGTAAGATTGTTCATTTTGATAGCAGGGAAGGTCTCTTTTTAAACTATGAAGCGAGTTAGATCCAACAATTCTATAAACTGAATGCTTTCAAAATCATCAAATCGTATTTCCATTTGCATAATTAAAGTGTCAAGGACTTCACTGTTAACATTTTGAGCATTTGGAATGTCCTGTCACCTACATCTCACTATTTATTTTACGACATTTTCAACACAACAGGATACCATGTTTTCTGATAGCATGTTCTTGAGGATACCAGTGGTTTTCTAATTTTATTATTGCACAGAATTACATCAGATATGGTTTTATGTTGCTGTAAAACAAGGAGATGGTCTGTGTAAATAAAATAATCTCTATAGAGAGAGAGCAAATAAATGAATTGGGCCTTCCTGAGTATGTTAAGCAACCCAACAGCAGAATTGTACGACACACTGCCCCAGCCCTCATCACTGTGCAATATCTTAAAAAACCTGTCTTAAATCATCATAGTATGAAAATATTGTGGGGACTGCTCTGGTATGAAAGCTCCAATGGATAGTACATGCTTGTGGAAGTCTGAATCCTATGGATTCTAGAAGATGAGCTCTCTATGAGGATCTACTAAAAATGAATGAAACGCTGTCAGCTTATGAATGAAGAGCCTGACTGATATTATTGTTTTGGAGCAATGGAGAGGTACAAGGATTAATTGGTAGAAATTTTTCCCATCGGCAAACTTGTTTAACGTAATGCCGAACACCCACTCTCCATGCTTTCCTGCCATTGTAGAGTACCCGTCATATGTTTGACAAACAATTTTATCACTTTCACAGAATATCGACAATTAATTCTGATATCGAAAACTATTGCCCTGTAGCTCCCCTCAGTGCTTGCTATAAACTACTGGAAAGAATGATTCCAAATCAAATCAATAGCAAAATTATGGATCATATCCCACATGAACAAGCTGGTTTCCGAACAGGGAGGAGCTGTAATAGATCAAGTCCTTAGTCTTAAAAATTATATTGAGGCAGGCTTTCAAGATGGCATGAAGACGTCTGTAGTGTTTATTGGTTTGACAGCAGCCTATGACAGTATGGAGAGAGGGCCTCCTTTTAAAATTCTTAAGAGTTATCCTGGGCAAGGAAATCAGTAAGCAAAGGACTTTGAAAAAACGGTCTTCCACAAGGCTCTGTACTCGCACCAATCCTTTTTCAATCTATATATTGCAGACATCCCTCGTACTGTACGCAGGAAATTTGCTTATGCAGATGATCTAGCCATTGGCATCAGTAGAAAATGCATAGAGGAAACTGAAAGCATATTGACAGACGATCTTTCAGTCCTATGGCAGTATTACCACAAGTGGCAATTCACACCAAGCCCAAGTAAAACAGAATCTTCATGTTTTCATCTTCATAACAAACAGGTAAACCGACAACTGAAAATCTATTTTAACGAAAAGCTAGTTAAATATAATCATACTCCAAAGTATTTGGGTGTCACACTTGACAGATCCCTAACATATCGACAACACCTGAATAATACAACAGCCAAAGTTCATTCCAGGAACAACATCCTTCAAAAGCTGTGTGGTACTACATGGGGATCAACAGCTGCAACACTTCGTTGCTCTGTACTGGGACTAGTCTATAGGAGAGCAGAATATTGTACTCCAGTTTGGCTAAATAGGAACCATACCAGTAAACTCGACATCCAGCTCAATACTGCAATGCGTACAATCACAGGTTGTCTAAAAACTACACCAAAATTTTGGCTTCCAACTTTGTCACATTCATCCACCTGCACTGAGAAGACAGGATGCTTTGTTATGTGAATATAAGAAAATATTGGATCACCCGGACCTTCCAATTCATGACTACATTCCAAGTGCAATATCTGGCAGGTTAAAATCCAGACATCCAACAATAAAATCTGCTGTTGAACTTTTCAATACGGGCTTCAATATAAATGATCATTGGGAAGAAAAATGGATCCAACATGCACCGCCAGACATTATAACTGTTTTAAATACCCAAATTAAACCAGCTGGTTTTGATCTACCTCCACGTACATGGAAAACTGCTAACAGGATTCATACAAACCATGGAGTATGTAATGACTTCCTCTACAAATGGAACAAAATTTCTGATCCATCTTGTGTTTGTGGAGCGACTCTCCAGACCATCCAACACATTGTGCAGCAGGGTAGTATTATGTCATACTCGGGAGATCTGAAGAACTTACTTTCGCTGACTCCAGATGCTGTTAAC
Organism: Anabrus simplex; assembly: GCF_040414725.1. Classification (NCBI taxonomy): domain Eukaryota; kingdom Metazoa; phylum Arthropoda; class Insecta; order Orthoptera; family Tettigoniidae; genus Anabrus; species Anabrus simplex. The sequence goes on along the minus strand of NC_090269.1, from coordinate 183,654,138 downwards.
TGGATAGACAAAATGACTCACACTTTATAAGTGCATACATTGTCATTGTATACTCTGGTTCATATCTAATAGTATTAATGCCCTAATTATTTTAGTATATCATTTATACATTGTTCTATATTCCAATGTGTAGCCATACGATAAATAAATAAATAATAAATAATTCTGATATCAATCAAAACATTATAAAAGCCTATGAATCTTTCTGTGGGATCCTGTTCTGAGCAGAACCAGAATATTACATAGACTTGAGATCTATTTGTTACATCTAAGGTCTCATCCACTTGAATACCAATTAAGTCAAAAGTATCTAACTCTGCTTTGATCATCTCCTGAATTATGGTAGTTACAGACTCAATTCATTCTGTATTTCGCTTGATGTGCCTTTAAAGTCTGACGTGCCTGGTTGAGGAGCTCAGAGAGTTGACACTGGAAAAGAACTGCGGAACTAAATTCCGGGACCTCCGAAATCCATAAAAATAGTTAATGGGATGTAAAGCAAATAACACTATTATTATTGTTATTATTATTATAAGCCCGACGTGGAGTGAAGATGATCTGGAATGTATTGTTCCTGTTTTGAAAGAAAATCTAACAACTCTAAGCAACTGCTACTGTTGATCGAGTCTTCTTCTAAAAAAAATGATCTCAAAGTCAAAGCTCCTGGTTCCCAAGAAAACACACAATATCAAGTCTCTCAACAAGCCAATTTTGTTTGATGACTTCGTTATGTTTAACGGCTTTAATTCTTGCACCTTCAGATAAAGAATGTTATATATTCTGGTGCCTTAGTAAACAGAATTTCTCTTCATTCTGAATATGTTTATTTCTGTTACGGGGTTACCTGTGGAATGCAGAGGTGAAAGAAGGTGCGGGCTGGAATGGGTCTAACTACAAAGCTGAAATATTGATTAAAATTGCATTAAAGGTTATATTTTAAAAAATAGCAAAGCAATTTTCACATAAAACAAATAACAAGAAGTCAAATCAGGTACAATTACCAGGAAAGCCAAGATTTAGAGATATTATAACAATCTGGGCCACAAGCCCTAATTTTTACAATTTCTGAGCACTCAGTTCACAACCACATATTACCAAAGGGCAGAAATCCCCTCATTACATGGAGCACTTGCTCCCACCTAGCAATGTCAAGCCTCCTAGAGGCACATTTGCCACAAATCAAAGAGCTGACCCGCTCTCAATGTTCTGAGCCTATCAAAGGCCACAACGGACTTTACTATTAACTGCCCTCAAGGCACACTTTCAAAGAAACAGGGGTATCTTCTACCCAACCTAATGGGCCTGAGTAGGAAAATAATAGGTTAAGTTAATGGCCCGCAACACTAAGTAGAATGGAAGCGAGTACTTGCACTCCTACATGAAATCTTTTAAAACCTAAGAGGCACTAGGCCGATGAACCAGGGGCTATTCCCAAACTATGGAGGTGACTTGAATAAGAAAATTTAATACATTAAGGAAGAAAAGGTTACCAAAACGTAGTCGCCTCAAGGCAAAATGAAGGGGAGCTCGAGAGGGTAAAGCACTCTCTATCCCCGATTTACAGTTAAAGATATATGAAGTTTTACAAAAGTGACAGCAATTTACATGTTTGAAGATAGGTTACATAATAAAGGTTTCGGACCTTCCCCGCGGGTTAAACTGCTACGCTAGCAAGAAATAAAGATGGTTAAGTGGCCATTACCTTGTTGAAGAGCTGCTGCTGGATGAAAGAGGCACTTCCCGCCTCCTGCTACACTTCCATACACAATGCTAGATGTTGTTCGAGTGGCCGAGAGACAGGAAAATCAGCAGTTTTTATACTCTCGAGGAAGACTTTCATGAATAATTAAGACACATCCACAGTCGTTTATTGGTTGGCTAAAAGTTACACATCAAAATTGAAGGAAGAAAGACACGATTGGTCAAAAATTAATTACAGAAATAATTGATTTGCTAACTTCAAAACTGGCGGAAAGAAAAGATTTATATTGCCAACCCACAAATGAAAGAACGAAATTTAGTAAAGAACAAACTTATGAATACAAAATGCTTCAAATAAAGTTCTTCCACTTCGCACCAGGGTGCATGGTAATAGTTTTTTGTAGAGACATCTATCAGAGAATGTCCACACTTCTTGATCAATAGAAAACAAAACAAGTTGAACTCCACACAGTACTGACAACTTCGTAATCACAAAATTTACGGTAGTGACATCATCTGAGAAAACTTATGAGTTGATACAGTTGTTAAAGTTCAGAGTTTCTCCTGTAGAGGAGTACTTTAAGGCGGAAAATTCAAATGTGTGGCGTAGAGGTGTACCAGCCGGTACAATTTCAATTTTCATGCTTCTCTGCTTTTCTAAGGACTTTTCTGTAGCAATTATCCCATTTAAAGCCCATCCGTTTTCACCACCAAACAAAACACACGTAGACTCTATAACAAAACCACGAATATCGTGTATACCAAGAAAATCGAAACTTTCCAACTGCTTTACCGTCAAAATATTATATTTGAATTAGGCATACATCTTTTGTTTTTGGCTTCACACTTCTCTTCTTAAGTCCAAAAAAGAGATCGGTTTACATTTAAAGAGTTCAAAAGACTTGTAAAGTTAAACGCATGTTTGAATCAGATGATGTCAGTCTTGTTTTACACAACGGAAACTCAGAAAGTGAATTGTTAGTTTCCATTTCTGAATTGTCACTAATATTGCCAATAATGCAGTGATTGCCTACTAACTCAAAAGAATAGCATGCACACTTACACAATTAACAATATGTACTTCATTGTTGCCTTGGCGCTTGGAATTTCTAAACACTCGAAGAGCAAAAGAGGCATGCCTCAACAGGTCCAAGACTTTGTGGAGAGAGGGGAGCAGGTGGTAACCTAACTTTCCTCCACCACCCCACTCCCAATCGCCAAGCTGGCGAAATGCAAACAAAACAAAAAGTCGTGGGTGAGTCAAGTTATTTGCTGCCTCCCTGTCAGAACAAGTAGTCCGCTGTTACCATCTTGTGGCGATCAGTGAAGCACGTAGCCTGCTGTTGACCATGTAGTACATATTAAATAGAGATTATTGTACTTTTAGCACTATAACAACAGCAGACAAATTTGTTACGATATTTATATAATTTAATCGTATTTCTTAGGGTAAGCATTGCCTCAAATGGCTCCAAGTAGTTTCGCCACTGCCATATAAAAAGAATGCTGAACTTAGGCTTCTCCATTACGCTGTATCTCCACAGTAGCATCGGCTAGAGCATTATGACACACACTTTTTTTTTTTGCTACTATGACAAAATTGTGCATTGCTCAGTGGCTGAAGGATGTGATACATGACTTGATGTGTCGTTCATTATATCCATACACTCCGTTGTCAAATAAACCACTGTGCTTGTCACATGATGTGTACCTGTGAATGGCGACGTTGGTCCTACTGTACCACGCTTTGTATAAAACACAAACAAATCATGAATTTTGTTAATATTGTACCACCCGCCTCTAGTCATGGCATAATTTATTATTAGTACAACATCTACACTCTAAGAGTTTTAAGTTGTAAATTGCTGCTTTACTGGGTGAACATGAATAAGAATATTATAAACAACTTGGTCTTATCTTGGATAATATTGTGTACAAAAGCATTATTTATTAGTTTACTTGGCTGGGTTCTTGGACCTTATCACAAACAGTAGATTTGACTGCAAACAAGACTTAAACGTACGTCATGAACTGCATGGTGAAAGCCAGACAATAAAGGAATCAGTTACATTAATAACGATGTAATAAACACTACAGGTCTAGGATTATACGGAAAGCTGTGGAAATATGTAAAAATCCTAATAATTTCAACAGGGACACTGGCTAGCAATTAAGCAATACGTGGTTGCCAGCCATTAAGAATTTGGTAGGTAGTTCTTTTCCCTGTCCTTTCTATATTATTATTACTTCGTTTTGGTGTTTTCCAAATTTGTACGTTCATCATCCCCAGTTGATTTAATCCAAGCTACAGTGTGTGTTAATGTCATACTTTCATACCATGAGTGCACTGTTTATGCCCCCTCTCACCACCACCTTCTCACACTGTCTTACATCATTATCATCCCCTGGTTTTCTCCACATACTTTCTTTCCATTCTTCAGCTCTGCTTTATTCTATCCTAGTGTCTTTCGTTGCATTTTATTTGATTAGTTTCTATTTATTTCTTCTACCACATTTGTCCCTGATTCGTTTGTCCTCTCTGATACTTCTCACGCACACACAGTGTGATGGATGCTGTGCCAGCATACAGTGAGCCACCTGGTGATGAACAAGTGTACCACTACAGGTCCAACAGTAAAGCATTCTTAAATTCAAACCCTCTTTATTGTAGAAGACTTCCTTGTGAACAGTCGGGATTTTCTTCTCAAGATGTGAAGCAAAGTTCTCTGCAAAACGTAAAAAGTTTCATCTTGTTTTCTTGACACGGCATAAGCCCAAAAGCCCATGTGTCTACAAGTAAATGCTGTGAAAGCATCAATGTTAATGTGATAAAAGATGTTAGGAGGTAAATTTTCTCACATACAACAATAACACACATGTACTGTACAATATACCTTATAATAGAAATAATTCATTAATTGAATGTGTAACTTATTATGAAACTGTACCATGTATGCTCCACACATTTACAATATCTTTGTGTGAGCAAACTGCTCTGTGGGATTAATAAATAATGGTAATAATAATGTGGACCTCTTCATCACAGTGTAAATTAATTATGCCTTTGCAGCCACATAATTCTTATAAAAATACGTTTGCCTACCAGCTTCCCCTGCAACCTATTTCTATGGTTAATAATAAAGAAACCAGTCTTGGAAAATATTTGTTCACTCTGAATCGATGTAGCCTATAACGGAGAGTTATTTCCTGGCTAAAACACGCAATGTGGGATGTTGACTCTCGTTGCAGTGCCAGTATTCTAGAGGATTGACTGTACATTGAACATAGGCTTTTCCAAGATTGCACTGTATCTCCATAGCAGCTTCAGCTACAGCGTTATGACTTCTGTTTTTTGCTGTTACTACTACGGCATCATACGATGCCCATATCAGAAATACATCAGATGATGATGATAGTGTGCATTGCTCGCTGGCTGAAGTATGTGATACATAACTTGATGTGTCGTTCAATATAGCCATACATTTTGTCGTCAAATACTCCACTGTGCTTGTCGCATGATGTGCATCTGTGAATGGCGACGTATTGAACCGAGGGTTGAGAATCGCCACGGTGGCAAATATGAGATTGGTTTCAGGGTCACTTAGCTTTATATTTACAGATTCCCGCAAATCGCTCTTCAGTTGTTGCGCAGCCTCTATTATCCAGCCTCTCCTGGACATCCCCAAACAAAGTTGCCTATTTGTTCAAAAGAACATGTCAGCAGAAACACTTCAGGGATGATCCATCACTTAGTGTAAAAACACATACTATCACAGAAGGCGAATCGCCACAAAGATCACCTCCAGCCCATTCTGCATCACAAGAAGCTATACTGTCGACATCAATTGCGAGGTATCCAGGTAGGTGTACATCCTATCTACAGTTATTGACAAATTATACAGGGTTATTCAGCTGATGACTTATTCAAATAACTCATGAACTGTTTAAGATATTGACATTCTGTTTCTACTTTTTTTTATGGTGTTAAGGGGTTCACAGTTGAACCTATGGTGCTTTTCCAGTTTGTCAATATCTACTAAGATAACGGTAATAATTTAGTTTTTTAAATAGAACTACCATATTTTCTACACCTACGGTTAAACTTACGGTCAGTACAAATTTAGCACTGTGATTATAGTCCGACTCGTTGGCTGAAAGGTCAGCACACTGGCCTTCGGTTCAGAAGGTCCCGGGTTCGATTCCCGGCCGGGTCGGGGATTTTAACCTTAATTGGTTAATTCCAATGGCACGGGGGCCATCACGACGCGCAGGTCGCCTACGGGAGTCAAATAGAAAGACCTGCACCTGGCGAGCCGAACCCGTCCTGGGATATCCCGGCAATAAAAGCCATACGACATTTCATTTTACTGTGATTACCTTGAAAATTGGACAAATATTTCTCAAGAAAGTAGAATATTTTCAAACATGCTTCATTTGCCAGCCGTAGGAAGTCATGTTTGATTGAATCACAAACTATACTCTTCCAAAAAAACACGCTATGACACATGAGCTGTTGACGTGCAGTTTTCTTTCACCTTATGATAACTAGGCAGTCGCTCATCTGTGCCTGTCAATACTCTTATGATAAAATGTATCACTTAACATCTTTCATCTTGTCGTTACAGGTAAAGAAAAAACGAATATGCGACGGTTTCTGGGAGACAACATTATTATCCTGATGTGACATTAAACCATACAGGACTGAGTGAGCTGGCTGCATGGCACGACTGTGGAATGTACTATGTGGCATCTTTTCAAAATAATTCCATGTCTACGACATATGTTGCTTAAAATTGCACATTGCACAGTCATATGTCGAAATATGTAATTATGATGCGGATACTCTGTAACACTGTCAGGAATTTTTTCCTTCATCTCCAAAATGTCTGTAACACAAGCACTGTTCAAATGGATATTGAATGTGGGGTCTGATAAATTATGACTGATAACGATGTATACTTCAGTAGCTGTCAATTTATGTACTTAGCCTACTCATTCATATACTTACCACTCCATACAATCCAAAATGCATATCCTTTATAATTATGTTATACCTTCTGTGTCGGTAATAGACCGCTGTAGAAATGAACAACCTAATCGCTTGCTGACACATATTTATGGAAGGGAAGTTGCCCATGGTTTAAAGTATGTTTTCTGCATATCTGTACTCATTTTAGGGGTTCATTCGAGGTACCCATAATGAATAAATAGTGGCGCTCATGATACCTACTGTCTTCTAGCCCGTAAACACACATCTTGTTACATTACCCCGGTTTAGGGAGAGGAACTGATGTCTTTCAGAATTTAAATGTGAAGGGATGCATAAAACTGGATTGCAAGGGGCTGGTGAACCACCCAGTATAGACCAAGGCGGTTGAAATTAGTCTGGAAATGATCAAGGCTACTTGACCTGTTGGACTACAGTGGGTGTACAGATTGTTAAAGTGCATATGGAAAGAGAAATGTGTGCCAGAAGACTGGGAAAGGGAATGATAATGCCAGTCTTTATGAAGCGGGACAAAAACGTGTGTGATTACTATAGAGGAATCGCCCTCCTATCACAAGTGGCAGAACTACTGGAAAGGATGTTAGAGAGAGGGGAATGAGAAGAAAGGTAGAAAGATAGTTACAAGAGGAACAGATGGCCTTAGAAGTGGAAGATCATGGGGCAATTAAGGGAAAAGAATTGGGAATAAGGAAAGGATCTGGTCATAACATTCTTAGATCTAGCAAAGGCATGTGATAGTGTTTCCAGGGAGAAGGTTTGGGAAACCATGGTCAAAAAGAGACTGGGTACACAAATTGTAGAAATGGTGCAAGCAATGTACAACTGTGTCAGCAGTGTACAGACTCTGGTTGGAATGACAGAATAGTTTTGAAATGAAACTGGACTAATAGAGGCTAGTGTGCTGTCACCCCTTTTGTTTCTAATGGTTATGGATGAAATTGTAAAGAAGACAAAGGAAGCATATGGGAATTAGGGAGTTGAAGTTATTATTTGCAGATGGCATTGTGGTCTGGGGAATGAACAGTAAAGAACTACAAGAACAACTTGATGCACTGAATGAGAAAATTGAAAAGTATGGTATGAAAATCAGCCCATATAAAAGCAAGAATGTGGTGATATTAGGAGAAAGACAAGGGAAAGGTATTGTGACAATTGGTGGTCAAAGCCTTGAAATTAAGGACAGTTTCAAATACCTAGGCATGAGACTTGCACAGGGTGTGTCCGGTCTCTATCTGAATCGTTACAGAGGAGAGGGTAGTAAGAAATAAGTATAATGGAATTTTTCTAAGTTTGTTGAAGAGTTTATTTATAAAGTAAAGGTCAAAATTCAACATGACCTCAGTACAGAAGTTACAGTAAGTGTCTCTCCTTGGGTTGGGCTGGAAATGGTACACTGCGGGTTTGCAATGTCCATTTACAGCTGCACCATCTTCTGAGAAGGTCTGGAATATCTCTAATTATGGGAATATCTTCAATTTCTAGAAGATCTCAATGATTTAGGAGCACTTGTAGAAATGGGAATGACAGTGCACTAGTGTTCGAACGAACTCATAAGGTATTCAATCTCTGCACAAACAAAATTATTATTATTGATGATTTCAAACAGGTTACAGGTAACGACGGACTGTCCCTAGAGTCTGACCGAACTTGATGAATATGATATAATGTCACTGACGTCAAAGTTAACATAGTCAATAAAATTTTAAAAAATCAAATTGAACTTGTAATGTTAATTGAGATTGAATCTGTGATGTATCAGCCAAGAAAGAAAATAAACAGGTCACTTTATCACAGTCAAATATGAATAATGTTGGCTGAATAATAATGAAGAAAAGAAAATATTTAACTTTGAAGTTCACACAGTTCCATTGCAAATTTATCCTTGATATAAACTGTACCTAACTAAAGATTCTTATTCTGTGAATTTAGTTCCGTTCACAATTAAATAATGTTGAAAAGAAAGCACTGCTTTTTCTAGAACTGTCCTGGGTTTGATACAAGTTCTATCCTAATAATTAATAAATATCTTATGCACGTTAATTACACCAGTTCATTTAATCACAGATTTGAGACTGAGTTCTACCAAGACTCTGATCACTTGGAAAAAATCTAAGTTCGTTGGCACTGTTAGACTCAATTAATTATGTCAGCAACTTGGGTAAAGTAAACATACAGTTCGAAGAAATACTCTTTCACCTTGGGAAAATTCAAATACTAAATTATGTACAGTTTGATGTTCCACTGTCAGAAAAGTTCTAACACTTGTTAAATGCAAATATTGGACCATGTAGAAGTCAATATTTCACTGTCGGAAAAGTTTTATCGTTAAATTTAAATACGGGGTTAAATCACTTCGTCAAGAAAACGTACAGTTTGATGTTTCACTGTCATACAAATTCTATCAAATTATGTTCAAGTGCTTGGTAAGGTAGAATCGTACTCATGAGAAAAAAATATAAGTTTGAACCACACTGTTCATTTTGTTAAAAATGAAGCCATGTTTTCCAGTGTTGACTTAGTTAAATGTAGCAAAGGCTTTTCAGTCTGTCAAACACATAGCAAATACAATGTAAATTAAAACACTAAAAGCATATCTGTAAAACACACACTAACATACAAAGAATGACATGTTTCGTTCTACAAGAACATCCTCAGATTCTATCAAATCACTTAAAATAAGCTTATATATGTACAGTATTGTTTACGTAGCGTAAACTTGTCAATGATAGATGAGTGATAACATGAAACAGTAATGACAAAAAATAAATTATATACAATTATAATATAGTGAAAAACTTACGTATTTATCTAGACTGCCGATGTTAAGTCTGTTGTCACCAAACACTATTTCAGGACTGTCATTCTTTGTATGTTAGTGTGTGTTTTACAGATATGCTTTTAGTGTTTTAATTTACATTGTATTTGCTATGTGTTTGACAGACTGAAAAGCCTTTGCTACATCCCACACTGTTCACGTAAATTAGTCACTCGAAATGTACACATCTTGTAGTGGAACTGCTATTGTCACACGCAACACGATGTAAAATATTCTAAGTTTGATCGAAGCGTTGCAGAGTTAGAGTTCATAACGCGGATTTAAACTTTCGCTGAGGTTGAACTGGAGACTCACATTACGGTGGCTAAGAGTGACCATCAGCCAACTGATCGGCCTCGACTGTGGCACAAAGTAGACTGGTTTAACAAGCGAAATGCCTACCTTTTTATACAGGATCTTGGAGAATTGAAGCTATTTTATCTTACTCAATATCTCCCTTAATATTTGCCATATTTATTCCAAGTTTGGGAATAATGATTATAAAAAATTGGGCTACACGATGATGTAGTTCATTTTCCCATATGGTAATCCAATCAAAAGATACTGATGGTAGAACGTATAGAACTTTCCTTTAGCTGGCGTAATCTGGCCTTGATCGTGTTCCTCAGGTCTTAACATCACAACTCCACCTCCCTCGCAGCTGTCGTGACATCACAACTCTACCTCCCTCTCAGCTGTCGTGCTTGCAGGCTGCCGGATGTGATCATTTGGCGCGGAATGTAACTTTATACATCGGAGACTCTGTCTTGGACCATCATTCCTGGTATAATACAAAATATATTATCATCCATATTGACTTACGCAGCTGAGACCTGGACAGTCGCATGTAGTGAAGAGACTAGAATTCAAGCCAGTAAAATGAAATACGTAAGAAGTAAGATAGGAATGACAGATTGAGAAACAAAGATATGAGAAAGAAAGTCAGAATGGAAAACCTAAATGAGATAAACGATAGGAGTAAACTAAGATGGTTTGGACATGTAAAGAGGATGAAGGAGAAAAGAATAACAAAACAGATGATGAAGATGAAGTTTGAGAGAAAGAGAGCAAAACGGAGACCTAGAACAAAGTGGATTGATTTCATAAAATGGAATGCAAGAAGAGGAAACTTGGACTGGGACAAAATAATGGAAGAGGAATGGTGGAACAAGAGAGGAAGGTGAAGTGCCATAAATGGCCCGATCGGGCAGGAGCTGGATAAGAAGAGAGGAGGAGGATGATGATAAGAACTACCTGAAGAACAAGACAGTTCCCATAAAGGCAGAGGAACCAGGGATCAAGTTGTTAAGATTCACTGAATTATGGAGAAAGCAGGAGAATGACTGTGTTGACTATGGTAAACTGTGGCAAGTGCTCAAGAATGTGGGAATACCAGTTCATTTTATTTGCCTGAAAGTTCAGTGTCATGAAAATGTCCTGGTGAACAGCTGTGTTCAGTGCTTTCAAAGAAAATTGGTCCAACGATCTTTATCGGTGGAAACTGCACACTACACACCCATCTTTTGCAAATGAAGTGGTTATTTGTAGATCTCATGAGGGTTGTCTGATGTCCAAATCTTTGTGTTTGAAGAGTTTACTTACCCTGAGAGATGAAACCAAGCATCATAGATAACCCATGCTATGTTACAGTATCAAGACTGATAGATGAAATGAAATGATATTGGAGAGTTTTGCTGGGATAAAAGAAAATGATATTGGAGAGTTTTGCTGGGATAAAAGATGACAGGGAAAACTGGAGTACTTGGAGAAAAACCTGTCGTGTCTCTGCTTTGTTCAGCACAAATCTCTTATTGAGTGACCAGGATTTGACCCACAGAACCCAGTTTTTAAGAGGCCGCCTGAGCTACAGAGGCTTCAGAAGGACAAATACTGGGACAAAAACTGAAGTCCTTTGGTCATATTATGAGAGGACATGATTCACTGGAAAATACCTTAATCCCGAGGAAGACTGATGGCAGAAGGAGAAGAGGGCAACAACGGTTATGATGGACTGATGGCATCAAGCAAGTCTCTGTCTAGCACAAAATTTCTGACATTGATTCAGAATGACTTTATGTGGTTATTATTGAAGCAGTGTATTATTGAAGACTCAATTGATTGGAATTCATTATGTGAATTATGACAATTGATTCAATGTCTAACAGTCTATCAGTGTTGCTACTGAATTAAGTGTATTCCAGAGGTGGAATTGCAATAGCCAATAAGTCTTGTTGGAAAACTGAATATTGAACCAGCATTAATCCAAAGCTGAAGTCTAATTTTAATAAATATAGTTTTTAAAATTTGCTTTGATGTAAAGAAACTAATGCACTGATGGAGTTCTTAAAGAGCTGAAAAATATACACATAAGTACAGGGTGTTTCAGTAAGAAGACCCCTTGTAGATGGGGGTGGCAGAATAACACCCATTGTAGTCTCTGCCTGTTGTAAGAGGTGACTAAAAGAGGCCCCAGGGGCTCTGAACTTGGGAGTGTGGGTTGGTGACCACGGGGTTCTTAACTGAATCCTGGCATTGTTTCCACTTACTTTTGCCAGGTTCTCCCAACCCCCCTTGGTGAATTCTTGTTCTTTTTCGACCCTGGCGCTATTAGGTTACGAGGGCTACGGAGTCTTTCATTTTCACACCTTTCGTGACCCTTGTCTTTCTTTGGTAGATACCTTCATTTTTTGAAGTGTCAGATCCCTTCCATTCTCTCTCTCTGATTAGTGTTATATAGAGAATGGTTGCCTAGTTGTAATTCCTCTTAAAACAATAATCATCACCACGTTTCAGTGGAAGTCCCACATTTGAATTCAATTATAATTTCATGTCCATGATGGTAGTTACATATATGTGGACTTCTCAACAGTTTGTGTTTCTTATTGGCAGATGGCACTGTTGGAATGCTGCCATTGTTTTTAGCTTGTAGCAGCTTTTCTCACTCTAATTCTCAGTTATCGACACAGGTAGAATGATGTCTTACACAGTCCAGCAGTGCATGTTTATTGTGATGAAATACTGGCTTACCGAATTCATTACTGCCTCACAAATATGGACTGGAAGATAGTTTTAAAGCTTGCTGTGAAGCTGAAAGAAACTGTTCATTACTGAGTGAGAAAGGGAAGCACAAGCAGCTGGTTACTCTGTGACAATATGCCAACGAGCAGCTAAAAAGGCAAAAATCAGGCTGAACAGAATGACAGCTGTACATCAGCTGACATAGCCTGATCATAACAAGTGTATGAATTATTATTGCAATAGATTCCTCAATTTCCTGGAAAGAAACCCTGAAATTTTGACAATGACATGGTTTATCGATGAAGCTTGTTTTCATCTATCAGGGTATGTAAACTCTCCAAACATGAAGATTTGGACATCAGAAAACCCTCACAAGATCCACAAGTAACTACTCCATTTACAAAAGTCGGGTGTGGGGTGTGCAGTTTCAAATGAAAAAAATAAATAAATAAATCGTTGGATCAATTTTCTTTGAAAGCACTGTGAACACAGCTGTTCACCAGGACATTTTCATGGCCTTCATAGAGCAATTAGATGGCACTGAACTTTCACAGGGGTACTTCCAGCATGATGGTGCTACACGTCGCACCCCAGAGAGTCCATGGCACTCATCAGCAGAGCCGACGACAAGGGGGACCAGAGAGGCAAATGCCCAGGGGGTCAGGACCAAAAATATGAAGTAAAAATAAAAATTTAAAGTTTAGATAAATTTAAATGCCAATAAGAATATGAACTTTTGCTGTTTAAAAAGTGAAAAAACAATTCAAGGTAGAACGTGTCAGTGGTAGCAGAGAAGTATGACATTAGCGTTGTTGTTGTTACCAGTTTTGTATCTATTTTGTACTATATTTTTTGGAGTAAATGTGATTATGCACTAATTTTGTAACAAAGTGGCACAAAGGTTACTTCACAAATGTACCACAATGCTTGCTTCAAAAAATACACAAAAAATACACCAAGATTACACTAATTTTGAACCATTATATTTGTGGGGTAAATACGAAGAAAACTGCACAAATTTTGCACTAAACTGGCAACAAGGCGAATCCACAAATGCACCTAAATCCTTGGTGTAACTTTGGAACATTTTTGAAGTAAATTTGGTTCAACAGCAGTGTTGACAATAAAGAAGGTTGAAAGAAAAACGTTGCTGTATAGTACGCGAACCTCTTCCTGAGCCCTAGTTCCCATTCAGCACTATGGAGCTCAGGGCCTACTATACTTTTGGCGTGAACTTCATGCAGAAATTGACTGATTAATTTGTTGTACCTATGGTGTAAAATGTTACTTCTCTTGTACCAACTTTGTTGATGTAAGAATGTATGGTGTAATTATGGTGCAGATTGGGTGCATTTTTCATTGGTGTTAAATCTGTGCAGTCATTACTGCTTTTGCACAAAATTAGCACCACATATACACCATGTTTGTACCACTAAAAGTTTTGCACCAATTTTACACCACTATTACACCAATATTTTGTGGAAACTTTGCTGCCAAGATCTGATAATCGGTAAGTCTTGGTTATAAAATTCTGACCAACATTGAACAGCCGTGTGCAGAGATCAGTGAAGCCACAGAAGTCCTTGTCATTATTTAATTTTGGCCTTGTCGTCATTTTAGAATTTTAGGTAAAACTTGTGCGAAAAATTTGTTTTGAGAATTAATGTGAATTAGAAAATATTAATTAGATTAAGGTTTTGAGGACTCTCAACAAAGACATTACCAAAGAATATATTGAAAGTTTTTTGTTTAATTATTGTAACTGATGGGTATTTAAAATTTCCTGTAATTGTGGTTGTGTCATTGGTCTGTTGTAAATTACATCTAAAATTGGTAACTAACTTTTGTGCTAGCCTGTACTGGCATGTGTAATTTTAATAACTAAATTTCTATATGTTTTGCAATCGAACTCTCTCAAACTTACCCTGCAGATATCTGAAGAGTTGGGATTGGTCGAAATACCTTTTCTATTGGTGAATATGGAGATCTAGGGAAATTCTGTGTTTTCATTGGTCTTGTTTTGATCGCACGATTGCCGGGTAAGGGTTCCTCATGTGTGCAAGGCAATTTGTCCGCGTCTTTGAATTCCGATCGCCTCTGCGGGCAGACGCGCTTTGTGTCCGTCCCACCTTGGGTCCCTGGTCTCTTACGGTAAGTGCTATGTTATTGCTTTTCAGTTAATTTAAATTCATTCTTGTGTTTCAGCCTTTTCTTGTTTATGTAAATTTCGGTAGTAATGGCATTTGTTTCACATAACAGAGTTTTCCTCCAGACTTTCACATTCACCAATTTTAATTTTTGAATGACAGTGCCTCAATGGACGGTCACAGCAGCATTTGTGTTTTTCGAGGCAACTCTTATTTGGTTCTAAATTTGTAACCTAATCCACTATCAGAAGAGCTGTAATTTTTAATGTTAGTCTGTATTTTAGTTTAGGGTACTTGAGTTTTATTTCTTAGATTGTTAGCTGGCCTCTTTTCCTACTTGATTTTATGCTTTGTTTAATATACGTATATGTTTTTTGAGGATGTTTGTCGTATGTTTCCCTTTCCTCACAATGAGATACGATCCCATCTCCTCATTAGGGTTCCTTCCATGTTCTGTAATCCTTCCGTAGTTGTCGTCGTTAGACTTGTAAGTTAATCGTTGTCGCAATGCGAACTTGGCGTAAAAAATTTTTTTTTTTTAAATTTCATATTTTTTTTATTTCATTTTTTATTACCATTATTATTACGTAGACACAAACTGCTGCTAGAAAAATAACCTGCAGGTTCGCAGTTCTGGTCTAAATTAAGTGAGGGGGAGGGTAACTGGGATTTTGGAGGCTTGGACCCCTCAGTTGCCCAGGGCCCAAAAATACTGTCACCATACCTGCTCATCAGCAGTTTCAACATTCAGTGACCACTAGGAGAGCAGATTCATTTTGCACTGAAAAGAGCAGATTTTTAGAAAAGCTATTCATTTTAAGGGTACTAAAGGAACTCGAGAATGCTCAGTGTCGAGAAAGTTAGCCGCTCTGCTAACGAACGAACGTTTCGCAGGATATGCTACGGGGAAGCCTTTCTCATGTTCCCCTACCTATGTAATCCTGCTGCTAATCACAAACTTAACATCAGCTGGGTAGGAAGGCAGCTTGAGTTCACTCCTGTTGTCAAATACTTTAGAGTTCAGATTGATCTGTCTCTTAGAGCAGATTGTCATTCTGTCAGTATGAAGGTCAGAGCCAGGAATAATCTACTACGCGTGTTAATGGGGTCAAGCTGGGGAGCACATGCAGCAAATGTACGAACTGTGGCCCTGGTCTTTTCTTTCTCTACAGCTGAGTTTGCTTGTCCTGTGTGGGTCAGCTCTGTCCCTTCCAAGACAGTGGAACTTGCTTTGAGCAATACGTGTCATGCAGATTTTGGCTGCCTCAAATCAACAAATGTCGAAAAGCTATACTACGCTTGTGTCATAGGTCCACCTTTAATCTGTCAGGAAGTAGCAGCTGAAACTGAGAAACTCAAACAAGAGGTGGACAACTGTCATCCTCTCTATGTACATAAAGTAGTAAAATAGCATCTCAGATCACGGAGGAGTTTCATTAACCCATTTACTGGCGAGCACAACTTAAGTCGCTCGAGGAAATAACCAGCTAGGTGGGGAGAGCGACTTCAGTTGTACGCTCCTGGTTTTTTTTACTTTGACTCTGAGCCTAACCACAGTTATGAAATTTAGTCCTCCTTATCTGTATGCACCTGTCATCAAGTGGTATTTTTAGTAAGTACTTCCATTTGATAGAAACAGAGCAGACAGAGCTGTATGTCATTCAACAAAATTTGCTTCAATGCAAAAGCGTACTATGTGTTGCCTCACACGGGAAGTACGCTAATCAGCTGTGTTCTTACTATGTGTTTACTCGAGTGCTTTAGTGTTTTATGAGACACGGAACTATATATTATATCAATGTGAAAAGGAGTAATTATGGCGAAGAGTGAATTTGAATTTATGTCCGACTCATTGGCTGAATGGTCAGCGTTGAGGCCTTCGGTTCAGAGGGTCCCGAGTTTGATTCCCGGCTGGGTTGGGGATTTTAATCGCCTCTGATTAGTTCTTCTGGCCTGGGGACTGGGTGTTTGTGTTTGTCCCAACACTTTCCTCTTCATATTCACACAACACACTACACTACCAACTACCACAGAAACACGCTATAGTGATTATATCCCTCCATATAGGGTTTGCGTCAGGAAGGGCATCCGCCCGTAAACAGGGCCAAATCCCCATGTGTGACACAGTTCGCACTCACGAAAAGCGGTAGAAAAAGAAGTGAATTTGAATTTATAGATGTGTTGCACTTCTGATATGGGTTTCATGAGAGTATTTTTCAGTTATAATGTCTTCTAAACGACATCGGGTTGAAGAATTACATGATGACAGCTTGCACTCCCTTGTACATGAAATGTAGGTGGAACACATTTCTTGTCTGTACAGTGAATCCGATCAATATGGAAAATGAAACTTATAAATAATAATGTTGGAGTTTAGCGACAAGGACGATGACTTCAGTGACTTCCATTCAGATAGTGAAGATTATTCATTCCTTGGAGAAGAGGGAGACACAAGTGGTACAGCACAGCATTCTGGTGCTATCACAGCGAATGGTCGTGGGCTTGAAAGTGAAACTTTCAATGACGACAGTGACAGACAGGCAGAGTCAAACGGCAGATATATGTCAGGGCCTATTACATGGGTAGGAGACGGACAGAAAATGAGTAGATTTCCAGCAAAATTCATTCCTGGAGTACAAGGACAGTTCTTGGATGTGAAGACTCCAGAGGATATTTACGAACTGTTGTGGATGATACTATCTGTCTGTATGTTGCTGAGTAAACTAATATTTATGCTCAACAGAAAATTCATGGGAATACACTGATGAGCAAAATGAAGCGAAGGAATAAGGAAAAAGATTGGATTCCTACAAATAAGGATGAAATAAAACTGTTATTCAGGTTTTTGCTTCTTCAAAGAATTGTCCACAAACCTACAATGGGGCATTATTTTTCTTGTAAGAAGTTATTAGCCTTGCCCATATTTTACAAGATCATGACAGAAAACAGATTTGAGATGTTTCCTTTTATTGACATTTCTCCATTTTTCTGACAATGAGGCATACGATGGGCAGATGCCTCCCAAACTATACAAGGTAAAGCCAGTCTTCGATCACTTTGTGAAAACGTTTCAGGAAGCAGTAATGGCAAAAAGTAAATTTACAAGTATTATTTGTCCTGAAATAACGGGATGTGACAATGGACTTGGCATCGGTAGTCTAGATAAGTACGTAAGTTTTTCATTATATTAATACTTATAAATTTATTTTTTGTCATTACTGGTTCATGTTATCACCAAACTCTTTATCATTGACAGGTTTACGAAAGGTAAACAATACTGTACATTTAATCATGTTTTAAGTGATTTTGTAGAATCTGAGGATGTTCATGTAGAACGAAACTTGTCATTTTTTGTATAATAGTGTGTATTTTTACAGGTATATTTATAGTGTTATAATTTATGTTGTAATTTCAGTGTGTTTAACAAACTGAAAAGTTTTTATTACATTTATTGTCATTATTCGTATTATTACTATTATTATTTCATTTGTATATTTTTGAAAATTGTTTTTCAATGTCAGGTGGATTTTGACAAGTTAATATCGATCTCGATCCAACATGGACCTTTAACTCGAAGTGGCCAAGCATGGTGTATGTGAGGAGCTGGAATGCAATGAAATTCTTAACATTAAACTTGGAAACTTTGTATGAGTCATATGGAACTGCCCAGAGTCTGTTGATGTTGTTATTGTCTTGGTACCTGGAAGAGGTTCAGGGCGTGGTCTTGGTATGGCAAGAGGATCTTCTACTCGTGATTGAATGGCCAGAATCAATCTACTGTCGCGGCCACCAAAGTAGGCGGGTGAGGAAAACTGCGCTGTCGTCAGATATGAAAACGGCGAAGCGACAGATGGTCGAGAGTCGCTTACCTCCGAGCACAGATTGGTAATGCTGATTGTGCAGTGCTATCTAGCTGAAGCCCATCCGCTCCAGGCCACCTTACCCGAGGCATTCCCTGTCATGCAGCTGTTGAGCTTGCACTGTAAGTGCAGTTAAAGATGGATAGTGAATGTGAATTGATTTAGGTTCAAGTCAAGAGAGAAGTGGCAGAGAGGAACAAGACATTCAAAATAAAGGACATAGAAAATCTCACATCAGGAGCCATCGACTGTGTGACTGCTGCAGATTGGGAAAAGTGCTTCAATCATGTGGAAAATCTTCAAACATACGATTGGGCCAAGGAAATGGTAAGGGACAAAAGAATGGAGCCATTCCTCATCAGTATAAATGATGACTCGACAGATAGTGTGATGAGTGGTGACAGTGACTAAGAAATATTAGACTGCCTTGAAGCTAGAAACCGATTCTTAATTCGTTGTAAATTATTATAAACCTATTGTTTAAAGTAGTTCCTTTTTCTATATTACTCAGTACAATATACAGTATTCAAATATTTTAAGTTATAATGTAATAAAACTGATACAGATTAATATGTAATCCGAAAGTATTTACGGCGTTCTGCAGAGTCTGAGCTGGTGTGCGCTCCCTGAACTGCCTCAGCTAGCGACATTTACATGATCGCATTCTGGGCAATTTTCGAGGAAAACTACAAGACTCATGGAAATATGTTTCAGATAAAAAATATAAGTCAGGTGATTTTTTTTTACATTTTTCCTGCAGACAAAATGTTATTGGCTGAAGAAATAAAAACTGGCCACATACTGAAATTTTCAATACATAATTCTACTAATTTAAATTTACTCGTTTAAGATTTTTATTTTTAATAATTATTTAAAGTGGTTTATATGGAAAATAGTTATAGCACTGAAATCAGCAGTCTTTTCTGAAGCTTGTAGTATAATTTGTTCTGGAGCATTGTATGAAGTAACATCAGGAGCTTCAGAAAGAACAACATGCCTTGCACTCCGAAATAATGTGTTCAGTTAGACATTTCTTCGCCATTTGCTACAAAACCTTGGCAACAGCGTAATATCTCTGACCCACCTAATTTGGTGATCGCAACAATAGACATATCATGTGAGAGTAAGGGTAAGCTGAGGTCTATATAGGCATGTGAGAAAACAGCAGAGAGAGGACTGAAAACTTTGGTAGTAAGAGGAGATGTAACTTACGTGGAACGTGGTCTTACTATGTTTATGGAACATGATTGACATACAAACTGTGCAGTACTTAGGGACTTGATATTGTATTACTTGTGGTGGCTTCGTGTCTTATATGATGGTGAAAGCGATGGGGTACTGTGTCTCAGACTTTCCATAATTTATGTTCTGGAACAGCAAGTGTGTGCTGCTCAAGTCAATGTACCTTTAAAACAAGTGTTAGAATCAGTGAACACAGTATTATAAAGGTATGGTATCTGTGTGATATAACAAGTGCCAATAATGAGAATATGCACGTTGTCTTTACACACACAGGCAGCGAAGGGTATTCATCCACATATATATGTTCGTATTTAACTTTCAACGGACTGATTGCAAATGGTAGCTTGGTCTTCATTTTTGGTTTCCCACTGTTTTTTATGTTGTTGTTGTTGTTGTTGTAAATATGGAGTCTTCCAGCAGTATTTTGTAAGTGTATTTTATGTATATTTTGGTTGTTGATGAGGTGTTCATGCATGGGTGTTATTTAGAATATAGTTAGTTATTTTGGAATCAGTGGAGTTATTGATGAACCTAGGTGCAGTTCCTACCCATTGAGTTGTTTTTCAGAAGATTAGGTAAGGCCTGAAGCAGATGTACCAGTATGCAGATTTATGTACAGCCCTGTGAGGGAGTATTATCAATTTTTATTAAAATTTGAGGGATTCATTCTGGTGAACTCTGGCGCACATACTACTGACATTCTGATTTATTATTTTTATTAATTTAATATATTTTAGTAATTTATTCAGTTATTTATTCATATATTTCGAATTACATTACTATTGACGCCCAAGCGTGCAGCTATTAAGTAGTTTATTTTATTCATGTATGATTATTTTAATCATATTGAAATACCTATTAATTATTATTATTATTATTATTATTATTATTATTATTATTATTATTATTATTATTATTGTACCGGGCGGTACACCTCCACGCCGAGATTTAAATATTGCGCCAGTTGAAAACTCCTCTACAGGAGAAAGCCTGAACTTTAACAAACTGTATTACCTCAACAGGTTCTCCGAAGATGGCTCTATGTGAATTTCGAGGTGTTTCTGTTTTTCATGTATCAAGAAGTGTGGACATTCTCTACCAGGTGTCTCTACTAAAAACTATGATTACGCACTCTGGTGAGAAGTGAACGAACTGTTTTTGAAGAAATTTCGTATTCATAAGTTTTGCTTTTACTATATTTTGTTCTGTTATTTTTGGGTTGGCAACATCAATCCTTTCTTTCCGCCTGTTTTGAATTTAGCCAATCCCAAATGTCTTTAATTTATTTTCAACCAATCATGTACATCTTCTTCGACATAGGTATGTTGCTCTAAGCGATCTGTAACCGTATTTTCGTATATAGTTTGTTAGGTTAAAATCATGTAATTTTGTTTATATACCATGTAAAAACGTAATATTATAAGAAGAATGTATAGTTAGGGAATATTGCATATGTTCATCATTATATTTTGTATAAATTTCCGTTTGGGTAAGAGTCTGTAAATATGGCCTAGCCGTAAGGATTGTGCAACCGGGAAAACTGCGACTATATCGGGAAGGACGGTTGAAGTCAGTTGGATGTGTTGCAACAGGTGGCTTGAAAACACGGGGTACGGCAGGTTGTATCGGTTGAAGAATTGGGGTGAATCAATGTGGACATACATGAGTGGACGGTCTATGTCACATCATATACTCGATAGCCAATGCGAGGGCTTTGTTTTGAGCGAGGTTTGTGTTGACAGAGTGACGCGGGAAGAAGTGCCGGTGTGAGCGTTGCTACCAATAACTTTTCAGGACGCGATTACCACGCGTAGCAAGGATATATAAGTGGGTAAGCGTGTGCGGCGAGGCATTCTGATTCTCATTGTGTTTCTGACTCTGATGCTGATACTGTGTGTTTCTCATTTGTACTGGTCTGCGGGAGCGACGTATTTGCGCAGTTTGCTATACGATCTGCTATTGTTTGGAGTATCTGTTACGGAGTGAACATGGTATAATCTCAACGACTTACCGGCTTTGCAGTGGACTTTCTGTAAAAGAAAGTGTTTGTTTGGAACTTGTGACCCGAGTATGCAGCTTCAGCTGGTGGAGAATTTTGCTGTTTGCTTGCCTCCGGACATGTAACGCTGTCTGTCCAGCCAGCAATTGTAAAGAAATTCAAGACGACGAAGAAGTGTAAATAAGGTTAGGGATGCTGTTAGTAAAGAAGGTTGCATCCATATGTAGAGAAATAGTCGTCGTACTTTTCTCTACCAGATTAGGATTCACGGTAACAGCGGAGTGCAGTGGGGCTCTTACCTAGAGGTATGTTAAAAGTATAATGATGTTCGATTTGTAGAGATGATTTTGTTGTATAGTATTGTGTATATTAGCTCTATGTAAACAGCAAGCACTAAGTGGGTTGCATAAGTGTTTATTTTGTTGGTGTTTGTCACATATTAGTTCTTATTCTGGGAGTAAAATCATAGAATCAAACTTTAAGTGAGTCTTTTGTCAGTGGAGTGAGGCTGAACCTGGCATGTTACCCAAATTTAATTTCAGGGGTTATATAGCAACAGGTAAGGTTACAAAGCAAGTCTGGAGCCTCGTCAGCCTGATGACCGTCGCCTTGGGAGAGGGAGTGGCTCGTTGCTCTACATAATTAAATATTCCTGCAAGTGTTTTGCAGGTGGCGCCCATTATCCTTGTTATTTACACTTATTTGAGTCAACGTTTATCTGTTCAGGAATTTCAGTAGTTTGAAGGGGAGTTACAATTGGCGCCGCCAACGTGAGGCAGAATGATATCCAGACTTGCTATATAACCTTGGTAGGCACATTTGGTCCAGTGTTTTAGTGAGCTTGTGTCAGGAGTTATGTATCGGTGTTGTCATGTTTGGAGTGTTATGTTTATCAGTGGAGCATGAATATTAGTGAGAATAATAGTAATGCTATAAATTTGAGAAGTGTAGTGCATAAAGGAAGCATGTCTGTTAATGATCAGGAGAGCAGCTCTGACACAAGCATACAAAGTTTTGATGAAAGTAGTTGTCTGAGTGAAAATATGTCTATGGAAAAAGTGTATGGAATTGTAATGGGGGGTGAAGGGGAAGCTAGTGAGCAAAATCAAAGTAACATGGGGGGTAATAATGAGTTTATGAAGTTAGTATTAGAGCAGTTGGCTAAATTAAGTGATAAATTAAG
The DNA here is from genome assembly GCF_040414725.1 of Anabrus simplex. Classification (NCBI taxonomy): domain Eukaryota; kingdom Metazoa; phylum Arthropoda; class Insecta; order Orthoptera; family Tettigoniidae; genus Anabrus; species Anabrus simplex. Next base: position 183,631,165 of record NC_090269.1, on the reverse strand, counting down.
TGATCAAGGGAATAATTTAAGTAGTCAAATCAGTAATCAGGGGAAGGAATTAAGTGATAAAATTAGTAATGTAGGGGAGGAGGTAAGTAATTTAATTGATAAGCATTGCACGGCAGCTAATGATTGGAGTAGTAGTGTGGAGAAAGGAATTGATAATGTAGGGAGGGAAGGTGATGATTTGAGGGATTTTGGGGGTAAGGGATGTGAAGAAAAGGAGGAGGATTTGTCGGAGGACCTACTATGTGCTAAAATTGATGGTGATAACACTGTGGTAATTGATGCTCTTTGGGAAGTTGCAGAAATTGAAAAGGAAGTTAGTTGTAAAGATGATGAAGATTATTTTGTGGAGGAAGAGTCTTTGAGGAAGACATATCATGTTGTAGAAGATGGTGTAATTGAGGAGATTAATGTTACGTCGATAATGTGTCCGAGTAGTGATGATTTTGAGATTAATGAAACTTCCGTTAAGAGGGTCAAGAGCAACAGTGTTGATGGCATGAATGATGTGCGAGTGGGAACAGCGATGAAAGATATGGAAGTGGGAGAATTTAGTAGTAATGGTCGGGATCTCGAGTTCAGTGATAGTAGTGATTTCAGGAAGAGAGAGAGTGTGAGTGAAGGAAAGTGTGAGAAGGGTTGTGTGAATGAGATTGAGGTGGTTGAAGCTGGTATGTCCGATAAGGATGAGTGGAGGAAAACTGTCGATGCTGTGGGTGAAATTCTTTGTGAAGTGGAGGTTAGGTCACATTTTGTGCATAATGAGAATCATAAGAGTGGTTGTGAATATTATGGGGATTCAGGGTTTGAAGATTTTATGAGGAGTAATTGTGTTGGAAAGCTTTTTGGTATTGGGAGAAAGGTCAAAGAAATTGAGAGTGATAATGTGTATGAGAGAACAGGAGGTCGATTCAAACGTATGTTGAGTGGAATATCTGATGCTGAAGATCGTACGAATGATTTCATTGAAGTGTGGAAGAGTATTGATGAAAGAGGTGCGATTGTGGTGTGTTTTCAGAACAGGAGGGATGTTTTGATTGTGAAATGTATATGTGTTCCGAATGAAGGTCTGTGTAAGTTGTGTGTGAATGAATGGGAAGAGAGTTTTTGTGTGAGATTGGCAACCATGGTAGATCTACCCTCAGCAGAAGTGGTATCTTCAAAGGTGATTGATTTAGCGAGGCAGAATTTAAGGAAGTCAGCTGATAGGAGAATGATGCAGCAGGGGAGGCATCATGGAGATAGTTTTGAAGTAGGGGAGGAGGTGTTACTAAAGGTTCCACACATTTCATCTGCAGACAACAAAGAAATTCATAAGTTTTTTAAATTGTATCAGGGACCTTATACAGTAGGTAAGAAAGTTGGCAAGTGTGCTTATCACCTGTTGAATAACAAAGGTGACATGATTGGTACACACAATATTCACAATCTTAAGAGGTATGTAAGGTGAAGTATTGTAAGTTCAGATGTTTTGTGTATGTTAAGAAGAATATGTGAATTTTCTTTAAATCCTGAGTGACTTTGACAGGCTGTGTAGGCTGCTGTACTGAAAAGACTGTGATTTGCTCAGATGTATTGTTTATAATCTTCACAAATCAAGGGGAGGTATTGTAACCGTACGTATGTACGACTCCCGAGTTTTTAGGTTAGGAAATTTTCGTATATAGTTTGTTAGGTTAAAATCATGTAATTTTGTTTATATACCATGTAAAAACGTAATATTATAAGAAGAATGTATAGTTAGGGAATATTGCATATGTTCATCATTATATTTTGTATAAATTTCCGTTTGGGTAAGAGTCTGTAAATATGGCCTAGCCGTAAGGATTGTGCAACCGGGAAAACTGCGACTATATCGGGAAGGACGGTTGAAGTCAGTTGGATGTGTTGCAACAGGTGGCTTGAAAACACGGGGTACGGCAGGTTGTATCGGTTGAAGAATTGGGGTGAATCAATGTGGACATACATGAGTGGACGGTCTATGTCACATCATATACTCGATAGCCAATGCGAGGGCTTTGTTTTGAGCGAGGTTTGTGTTGACAGAGTGACGCGGGAAGAAGTGCCGGTGTGAGCGTTGCTACCAATAACTTTTCAGGACGCGATTACCACGCGTAGCAAGGATATATAAGTGGGTAAGCGTGTGCGGCGAGGCATTCTGATTCTCATTGTGTTTCTGACTCTGATGCTGATACTGTGTGTTTCTCATTTGTACTGGTCTGCGGGAGCGACGTATTTGCGCAGTTTGCTATACGATCTGCTATTGTTTGGAGTATCTGTTACGGAGTGAACATGGTATAATCTCAACGACTTACCGGCTTTGCAGTGGACTTTCTGTAAAAGAAAGTGTTTGTTTGGAACTTGTGACCCGAGTATGCAGCTTCAGCTGGTGGAGAATTTTGCTGTTTGCTTGCCTCCGGACATGTAACGCTGTCTGTCCAGCCAGCAATTGTAAAGAAATTCAAGACGACGAAGAAGTGTAAATAAGGTTAGGGATGCTGTTAGTAAAGAAGGTTGCATCCATATGTAGAGAAATAGTCGTCGTACTTTTCTCTACCAGATTAGGATTCACGGTAACAGCGGAGTGCAGTGGGGCTCTTACCTAGAGGTATGTTAAAAGTATAATGATGTTCGATTTGTAGAGATGATTTTGTTGTATAGTATTGTGTATATTAGCTCTATGTAAACAGCAAGCACTAAGTGGGTTGCATAAGTGTTTATTTTGTTGGTGTTTGTCACATATTAGTTCTTATTCTGGGAGTAAAATCATAGAATCAAACTTTAAGTGAGTCTTTTGTCAGTGGAGTGAGGCTGAACCTGGCATGTTACCCAAATTTAATTTCAGGGGTTATATAGCAACAGGTAAGGTTACAAAGCAAGTCTGGAGCCTCGTCAGCCTGATGACCGTCGCCTTGGGAGAGGGAGTGGCTCGTTGCTCTACATAATTAAATATTCCTGCAAGTGTTTTGCAGGTGGCGCCCATTATCCTTGTTATTTACACTTATTTGAGTCAACGTTTATCTGTTCAGGAATTTCAGTAGTTTGAAGGGGAGTTACAGATCCAATAAAAGCGAAAGGGGTGTGTCTAATCATTTCTGAAAGGTCTGGAACGTTCCACGAGGATATATAAACTGCTGATTTTCCTATCTCCGGGCCATTCGTATTACATCTTTCTAAGTGTGTGGATATGTAGCAGGGGGCGGGAAGCGCCTCGTTCTTCAGGCAGCAGTTCTTCATCAAGGTTATGGCCTTTTAACACCTTTATTTCTTGCTAGCTCAGCAGTTTAACTCTCGGGGAAGGTTCGAAACCTTTAATATGTAAACCATACAACGTGTAAATCCTTTTGCCTGGTAAACTTCATTTTTCTTGAACTTGAAAGCGGGGATAGAGAATGCTTCACCCTCTCGAGCTCCCCTTCATTTAGAAATTGAGGTGACTACGTTTTCGTAACCGTTTCTTCTCTTCCTTAATATATTAATCACCGGGCGAGTTGGCCGTGCGCGTAGAGGCGCGCGGCTGTGAGCTTGCATCCGGGAGATAGTAGGTTCGAATCCCACTATCGGCAGCCCTGAAAATGGTTTTCCGTGGTTTCCCATTTTCACACCAGGCAAATGCTGGGGCTGTACCTTAATTAAGGCCACGGCCGCTTCCTTCCAACTCCTAGGCCTTTCCCATCCCATCGTCGCCATAAGACCTATCTGTGTCGGTGCGACGTAAAGCCCCTAGCAAAAAAAAAAAATTAATGTTTTCCATACTAGTCACCTCCCTAGCTTGGGATTAGCCCCTGCCTGATCGGCCTAGCGCCACATAGGTTTTTAGACAAAAACTTTGTGTAGGAGTGCTAGTTATCGCCTCCATTCAATCTTGTATTATGGGCCAGTAATTTAACCTGATGTTTTGTTTTCCTCATGTTAAGGCCCTGTAGGTTGGGTATCAAATACCCCTGTTTCTTAGTGTGCCTTGAGGGCAGTCTGAAGTGAAGGTTGTAGCCTTTGATAGGCTTGTAATATTGAGAGCGGTTCTGCTCTTTTCTTTAACATTGTAATTAGGAGCAAGTGCTCCTTGTACTTAGGGGTTTTCTGCCCTGTAGCTGTTGTGATTGTGAGCTGAGAGCTCAAGAGTTAATGAATTCGGGCCGTAGCCCAATATATGTAAAAATCACCTAACTGGGTTTTGGTACAGCGGCTGTATACCTGATTGTCTTTGTTATTTCCCCTAGTGGGAACCGGTTAAATATTCTCTAAATTGTGTACCTGATTTAACTTGTTACTTGTTGTTGTATGCTCTAAATTCTATGCTACCATTGTTAAGTTTTGAAAATATAACCTTGTTAAAATTTTAACTCATCTTTCGTGCTTCTGTAGTTGAGACCTATTCCAGCCCGCACCTTCTTTCACCTCTGCAAAACCACAAAACCCCGTAACAAGTGGTAGCAGAGCGTGGTTGAATGGGTCTCAATTTAGCCCCTGTTGACGGCTAAATATTGCTCTTGTTTGAACTATAACAATTTTCTCAGTCGCTGGTTTTTTGATTTTTTCTAAATTTGTAAAGTTCGGTCATCATGCCTGGCCCTCGCGATGTCCTCCATCCCGGCTATTTGCGCATGGAGGAATTGATCTATGAATTAACGATTAGGAATGTTCAATCTGGAGGCACGGTTGCGATAGACACCAATAAGTTAAAAGATTCCCTTGATTTGCCTATTACCATCCCGACTTTGGGAGAAAAAGAGATCGATGACGCTCTCTCCACGATCGCTGATAATGCTACTGAGCTAGCATCGGTAGTTAGCTTTTTTGAAGGGGGTGATCCATCTCCTAATCAACTTAAACGTGTACAAGCTAGATTGTACCATTTTTCCAATAGGGTGAGTGATCTATTGTCTCTTAAATTGAATGATACTCAAGGGAAGGAGGCTAGTGCCGTCCTCGAAAACCTTTCCGATTTATCCAGTAAGGTTGGCCTACTGTTAACTGGGACAGTACCTCCCAAAACTGATCAACCCGCTACAGTAAACGTAGGCAGCGAGGAAGAGTCTTCTAAAGGAGAAGGAAATAGGAAAGCTGTTGGAGCTCAACAAACCTCTGCCCCATTAGACAATGAATCTGAGCGTCGTACATCGCTGAATTATGCACGTTCTGAATTAGCTTTTTCGCCACTTAGGCCTCTACGTACTATGCCACCAGGGTTCAGCAGTTTGCCCCATCCATTAGCAATGTTGCTCAGGGGTATTTCTAAGTTTTCTGTTTACTCTACCAGTGACATTATTTCATTCTTAAGGTTTTTAGTTGAGTTTCAGGATCACGCCCTTGTTTTTTCTCTTTCTCCGTGTCAATTTTTGCAGATCATTTATCCCTATGCAATTGGGGTTCTGTCTGACAAAATAGTTAGAGCAATCGCTGAACATTCATCCATAGAAGACTTCCATGCCCATCTGTTGGCAAATTTTATCCCCGCTCGAGCTAGGTCATCGCTCATTCAAAAGTACTACTACCGAGTACAACGGTTGGATGAAAATTTGGCAGACTTCATCCAAGACATTAAGTTCTACACTAGGGTATTTGCTCTACATTTCCCTGAAGATCAAATTGTACAGGCTATTGTGGAAGGTATTTCTCCATCATACCGATCATACTTGTGTTTTGTGTCGCGTCCGCAAACTTTCGCCGAGTTAGAGGCTATGGCTGTCTCAGCCGAAGGAGTTAGATATGCCGACACACTACGTGTGGCGAGGGAGCCCCCTCCTTCTTTCAGTAAACCTCGGCCCCCACCTCGCCGACCAGTCACTCCCCGTAAATGTTACGCTTGTGGGTCGCCTGACCATCTTCGGAACAAGTGTCCATTAATTAAATCTAGTGGGATAAGGAATGGAGCAGGGTCATCCCAAGGCTGTTTTAAATGCGGCGCGTTTTCACATATTGCTAAGAACTGCCCTAATGCTAACAGCACCCCCTCCTGCTCAACTTCAGGTGCAATTTCCACCAACAATCAAAAGTGACTAGCGGCTCCCGCTGAGTCGGTAGATTCATCCTTTCAAGGCTCAGCACAAGTTAAATCTGACGAAAATGCAGGAAAAAGTCAGAACTATTCTACATTCCCATTTGAATGTCCCAATGAATGTCTTAGGATTGCGGCGGATTCACCCGCACCTGTTCCCTTCCTCAAAATTGAATTAAATAATGAACCTGTAACAGCTTTATTAGATTCAGGCAGTGTTTGTTCCATTATTTTGGCTGAATGGTATTCCAAATTAAAATCTATTTGTAAACTTCCTGATTTTTGTTCGACTTTGGTTCAATATGTTTCGGCAAATTCCTCTCCATTAGAAATTTTAGGTTTTTTGTATGCCAAACTTCGTATTTCTAAATTTACTTGGAAGGTTAAACTGTTTGTGGCAAAGCAATTGTCTTGCCCCATTATATTGGGAGCAGACTTCATGTCCCACACTGGTCTAGTGCTCGATCTTCAGAGCAAGTCGTGCACGTTCAAATTTGCTTCAAGTTGTAAAATTCCCTTATTAAAGTGTAATTCTGTGTCGTGTTCATCTGTTTCGCCTACCCAGGATGAGATGTTGTTAGACCGTAGACATCTACCTGAGGAGCAGGCAGAGAGTATTCGTAAGTTGTGTCAGTCGTTTCCAGAGGTTTTCTCTGATACTCTTGGTGTTACTGACCTTATCGAATACAAGATTGAGGTTACGGATTTGATTCCTGTCTGTTTTCCACCTTATAGGCTGTCTCCACCTAAAATGAAGGCATTGAAAGAAATAATAGATCAGATGCTGAAAAATGGTATTATTCGCCCCTCTAAGTCGGCATATTCTTTGCCTATTTTTCTAGTCCCGAAACCCCAAGGTGGCTTCAGGCCTGTGCTTGATTATAGGGCTCTCAACCGGAAGGTGGTGTTATAATCTGTGCCCCTTCCCGACCTTCATTCTTGTTTTTCATGGTTTCGTAAAGCTAAGTTCTTCACCATCTTGGACCTCAATCAGGCTTATAACCAGATACCACCAGCAGAGGAATCCAAACACCTGACAGCTTTTTCCACAGATTGGAACTTGTACGAATACAACCGCGTGCCTTTCGGGCTCCCCACGGGAGCAGCTGTGCTTACAAGACTGCTAGATAGGGTCTTCTCCGACATCAAATTCGAGTACTTGTATCACTATCTTGATGATGTCGTCGTGTTTTCTGAGACCTTTGAAGAACATCTTGATCATTTGAAAGAGGTCCTGAGTCGCCTTCGTAAGGCAGGGTTAACGGTGAAGTTGTCCAAGGTTGCATTCGCTAAGCCCTCCATGTCGTTTCTAGGGCATATTGTGTCGCCCGATGGTGTCGCTGTAGATCATTCTAGAACACAGGCCATCCGTGACTTCAAACCTCCCAAAGACATCAAAGGTATTGCCAGGTTCATTGGTATGGTGAATTTCTTCAGGAAATTTATTCCAAATTTCACCAGTAGAGCGGCGCCCTTGAACTTATTACGTAGGAAAGGTGTCAAATTTGAGTGGGGACCTTCTCAACAAGCCGCTTTTGAAGATCTCAAATTAGCTCTGTGTAATGCCCCTGTTCTCGCCATCCCTGATTTCTCGAAGAAATTCATCGTACAAACCGACGCATCGTCGTCGGCAGTGGCTGTGGTCCTTCTTCAAGAGACCGAACTAGGGAGGCAACCCATCGCCTATGCATCTAGGACTCTTTCGGCTCAAGAAGCCAAGTATTCCATCTATGAACTTGAGGGTTTGGCTGTCTTGTTTGCGCTAGAAAAGTTCCGCCTTTATCTGGAACATGTCAAGTTCGACTTGGAGACTGATAACCAAGCCTTAAGTTGGGTCTTAGGTAGGCTGCGTCGTACTGGTCGTATAGCCCGGTGGGCCATCCGAATTTCTGCCTTCCAATTTGACTTTAGGCATATCAGAGGTACTGAAAATGTTGTGGCAGATGGACTAAGCCGCATTTCTTCCAATGATGTAGAGACCCATGAACTGGATGATAGTTCTTCACCTCCCGAGTCCATACGACCTGACGTTAATGCCATTTTAACTGATGCTCCTATGTTGTTTAGGGATCTTGAGAAATATCAGCGTGAAGATCCGACGCTGGCCCCTATTATGGAAACCCTTTCTTCTGAGGAACATGTTGTCCCTTATGTGCTGAGGAATGGTGTTTTATGTTGCCCGTCGAGGCATGATAATAAGATGAAGGTGGTGGTTCCAGCCGTTCTTGTGCCCATGATCTTCAAGTACTATCATGAGACCCCATGGGGGGGGGCATTTAGGCATCTTCAAAACTCGTGAAAAGATCCGTGAAATGTTCATCTGGAAAGGTATGGACGGTGAAATTCGTGAACTAGTAAAGGCTTGTAAATCTTGCTTGCTTAGTAAACCCACCATGTCCACCAAGGTAGGCCTATTGTCTTCTCATGAGGCGTCGCACCCCATGGAACGTCTTTATATCGACTACGTAGGACCCTTCCCCCAGTCAAAGGGGAACGCCAACAAATTCATTTTTGTGTGTGTAGACGGTTTCACAAGATTTTCTTGGTTATTTCCGACTAAGCTGGCTACCGCTCAGTCCACTATTTCCTGTTTAAATTCCATTTTTGCTTCTTTTGGTCCGTGTCAATATATTGTGTCCGACAATGCTAAAGCTTTCACTTCCAATCTTTTCCGTAAATTCTGTTTTGATCTAGCCATCTCGCACGTAACTACTTCTGCTTACTATCCTCAACCATCTTTAGCTGAACGGGTCAATCGTAACTTGAGGTCGGCTCTTATTGCCTATCATCATGAAGATCATTCTAGGTGGGACACATCCCTGCATTGGTTAGCTTTTGCTTTGAATTTGGCGGTTCATGAATCTCATAAATTTACTCCAGCTGCTTTGATGTTCAAGTTTGTTCCAAACACGCCGCTTTCTAACCTTTGGTCTCTGAGTGATATTCTACCTGAGACAATAGATCCTAATAACATTAAAGAGCTTTGGAAGAAGGCTAAGGCCAATCTTAAAGTGTCTCATGAAAAGGTTAGGGAAGGATATGATCGTGGACGGAGGCCCACCAACTTAAAGGTAGGAGACCAAGTTATGGTCAAGAATTTTGTTCCCGCGGGCAAGCTTGCCCCCAGATTTCATGGGCCGTGCATCATTTTAGATTTCCTTACCCCGTTGATGTTGTTACTAAGCAATCCAGCCACCGAGAGGATATTTAGGGTTCACCTGTCGCAGGTGAAACCTGTATAATTTCCGTGCTAACCTTGTCTTTATAACTTTGTAAGAATCCTGAAGGTTATATTTTTAGTTTCATTTTAAGGCCTTCTGCCTCTTATAGTTTTACATTTGGTTGAATCTGCTTTGTATAAATATTGTAAAACCCTCCTTGAGGTTACTCTGCTGTCCTCTCCATACGGCCATTACCACGCTCCCGTCTCCTGCTAAATCACACTAGTGGCTAATTAAAATGAAAGAAAAACCTCCATGCCGCTGGCCCCTCAGCCTCACCACAAAGACTGTACTCTAAAACCATTATGGTTCAACAAAATTCTGCCGCCGAGATCTTAATGTTTCAGTGCCCCCGCAGCCATGCGGCGCCGTACCACCACTGAGGTGGGGTACGGGCCCACTCCACTCCAGTGAGGTCAACCAGTGTACGGCGAGTCGGAGTCCTCCTTCCCGCCAATGCTGATGTGCGGTGCACCACCTGCAAACTGCCCGCGGACTGTAAACAATCGTCGCGTGTGTGGCGTCCTTCACCACCACTACCCCTCTCATAGTAGCGGGAGAGGTGTATCTCAGAGTACTTGAGGGGTCCGAGCGGCCTCCTCTGGACACTAGCAGCGGCGGCTAGTCTGGCCGTCAAACTTAATCAACAACTAATGTACTTATTCAGCTACATGGACATTCCATATTCACAATTACTGCGTTTTTGGATTCAGCATCAACATCTGGTGGACTTAGAAAAAAATTTTTTGTTTCTTTTTCCAAGAATTAAAGTTTTCCTTTGGAATTCAACTACTACAACCATAGAGACCTTTCATCAAAAACTACTACAAAGAAATTCCAAAACTGGATTTTATTTAATCCCACTTATATCAAGCTAACTTCTGAGACCTTCGACTATTGAAAAGTTATATTTTTCTCTTCTAAATTCTTCAACTCCTCAGCAAAAACTTGGACCTTTTTTTAAAAACAAATTTTTTGTTTTCTTCTGTGTCACCCCTTGGTAGGACTTTTGTGGGAGGGGGGGGGGGAGGTCTGTACCGGGCGGTACACCTCCACGCTGTGAATTTAAATATTGCGCCTTTTGAAAACTCCTCTACAGGAGAAAGCTTGAACTTTAACAAACTGTATTACCTCAACAGGTTCTCCGAAGATGGCTCTATGTGAATTTCGAGGTGTTTCTGTTTTTCATGTATCAAGAAGTGTGGACATTCTCTACCAGGTGTCTCTACTAAAAACTATGATTACGCACTCTGGTGCGAAGTGAACGAACTGTTTTTGAAGAAATTTAGTATTCATAAGTTTTGCTTTTACTATATTTTGTTCTGTTATTTTTGGGTTGGCAACATCAATCCTTTCTTTCCGCCTGTTTTGAATTTAGCCAATCCCAAATTTCTTTAATTTATTTTCAACCAATCATGTACATCTTCTTCGACATAGGTATGTTGCTCTAAGTGATCCAATAAAAGCGAAAGGGGTGTGTCTAATCATTTCTGAAAGGTCTCGAACGTTCCACGAGGATATATAAACTGCTGATTTTCCTATCTCTGGGCCATTCATATTACATCTTTCTAAGTGTGTGGATATGTAGCAGGGGGCGGGAAGCGCCTCGTTCTTCAGGCAGCAGTTCTTCATCAAGGTAATGGCCTTTTAACATCTTTATTTCTTGGTAGCTCAGCAGTTTAATTCTCGGGGAAGGTTCGAAGCCTTTAATATGAAAACCATACAACCTGTAAATCCTTTCTCCTGGTAAACTTGATTTTTCTTGAACTTGAAAGTGGGGATAGAGAGTGCTTCACCCTCTCGAGCTCCCCTTCATTTAGAAATTGAGGTGACTACGTTTTCGTAACCGTTTCTTCTCTTCCTTAATATATTAATGTTTTCCATACTAGTCACCTCCCTAGCTTGGGATTAGCCCCTGCCTGATTGGCCTAGCGCCACATAGGTTTTTAGACAAAAACTTTGTGTAGGAGTGCTAGTTATTGCCTCCATTCAATCTTGTATTATGGGCCAGTAATTTGACCTGATGTTTTGTTTTCCTCATGTTAAGGCCCTGTAGGTTGGGTATCAAATACCCCTGTTTCTTAATGTGCCTTGAGGGCAGTCTGAAGTGAAGGTTGTAGCCTTTGATAGGCTTGTAATATTGAGAGCGGTTCTGCTCTTTTCTTTAACATTGTAATTAGGAGCAAGTGCTCCTTGTACTTAGGGGTTTTCTGCCTTGTAGCTTTTGTGATTGTGAGCTGAGAGCTCAAGAGTTAATGAATTCGGGCCGTAGCCCAATATATGTAAAAATCACTTAACTGGTTTTTGGTACAGCGGCTGTATACCTGATTGTCTTTGTTATTTCCCCTAGTGGGAACCGGTTAAATATTCTCTAAATTGTGTACCTGATTTAACTTGTTATTTGTTGTATGCTCTAAATTCTATGCTACCATTGTTAAGTTTTGAAAATATAACCTTGTTAAAATTTTAACTCATCTTTCGTGCTTCTGTAGTTGAGACGAATTCCAGCCCGCACCTTCTTTCACCTCTGCAAAACCACAAAACCCCGTAACAATTATTATTATTATTATTATTGTGGAGATAGAAGATAGCGAGGCACGAAAGCTGTTAGACATAGGCAAAATTAAAGTAGGCTGGCTATACTGCGGAGTAAGACGGTGGGCCGTAGTTCCTCGATGCTTTAGATGTCTGTCATATGGGCATCAAGCACAAAACTGTAAAGGATTGGACAGAAGTAAACTCTGCTTTAAGTGCGGGGAAGCTGGTCACAAGGCAGTAGGATGCGAAACGAGTCCATGATGCATAATTTGCACAGATGTGGGCGTTGAAGAGTCAAAACGACATCACACTCTTGGCTCAGGAAAGTGTATTGTGTTTCGTGAAGCACTAGAAAAGGCCAAAGAGCAGTGGTGAATGGTACAGATCCTTCAAGCCAATATACACAGGAGTCTAACTGCCAATGATCTATTGACACAGATGACCTATGAGATAGGAGCAGACATCTTGATTCTTAGCGAACAATATCAAGACAGAGATCAACCAGGCTGGTTTTCAGACAATCTAGGGACAGCTGCGATATGGGTGCCAGACCTTGGAAAATATTCAATTCAATCAATCAATCAATACTGATCTGCATTTAGGGCAGTCGCCCAGGTGGCAGATTCCCTATCTATTGCTTTCCTAGCCTTTTCCGAAATGATTTCAAAGAAATTGGAAATTTACTGAACATCTCCCTTGGTAAGTTATTCTAATCCCTAACTCCCCTTCCTATAAATGAATATTTGCCCCAGTTTGTCCTCTTGAATTCCAACTTTATCTTCATATTGTGATCTTTCCTACTTTTATAAACGCCTTTCAAACTTATTCGTCTACTAATGTCATTCCACGCCATTTCTCCGCTGACAGCTCGGAACATACCACTTATGATATATTAACAATTTGTTGGTTATTTTGATCCACCTTTTCAATACAAATTACAATAGTAATTACAATAGTAATTTGTATTGAAAAGGTGGATCAAAATAACCAACAAATTGTTAATATACCATAGCATAGTTCAATACGGGCCTAAAAATGAGATTAGTTACATGTATCATACCACTTAGTCGAGCAGCTCTTCTTCTTTCTCTCAATTCTTCCCAACCCAAACATTGCAACATTTTTGTAACGCTACTCTTTTGTCGGAAATCACTCAGAACAAATCGAGCTGCTTTTCTTTGGATTTTTTCCAGTTCTTGAATCAGGTAATCCTGGTGAGGGTCCCATACACTGGAACCATACTCTAGTTGGGGTCTTACCAGAGACTTATATGCCCTCTCCTTTACATCCTTACTACAACCCCTAAACACCCTCATAACCATGTGCAGAGATCGGTACCCTTTATTTACAATCCCATTTATGTGATTACCCCAATGAAGATCTTTCCTTATATTAACACCTAGATACTTACAATGATCCCCAAAAGGAACTTTCACCCCATCAACGCAGTAATTAAAACTGAGAGGACTTTTCCTATTTGTGAAACTCACAACCTGACTTTTAGCCCCGTTTATCAACATACCATTGCCTGCTGTCCATCTCACAACATTTTCGAGATCACGTTGCAGTTGCTCACAATCTACCGGGCGAGTTGGCCGTGCGCGTAGAGGCGTGCGGCTGTGAGCTTGCATCCGGGAGATCGTGGGTTCGAATCCCACTGTCGGCAGCCTTGAAGATGGTTTTTCCGTGGTTTCCCATTTTCACACCAGGCAAATGCTGGGGCTGTACCTTAATTAAGGCCACGGCCGTTTCCTTCCAACTCCTAGGCCCTTCCTATCCCATCGTCGCCGTAAGACCTATCTGTGTCGGTGCGACGTAAAGCCCGTAGCAAAAAAAATGCTCACAATCTTGTAACTTATTTATCACTCTATAGAGAATAACATCATCCGCAAAAAGCCTTACCTCCGATTCCACTCCTTTACTCATATCATTTATATATATAAGAAAACATAAAGGTCCGATAACACTGCCCTGAGGAACTCCCCTCTCAACTATTACAGGGTCAGACAAAACTTCACCTACTCTAACTCTCTGAGATCTATTGTCTAGAAATATAGCAACCCATTCAGTCACTCTTTTGTCTAGTCCAATTGCACTCATTTTTGCCAGTAGTCTCCCATGATCCACCCTATCAAATGCTTTAGACAGGTCAATCGCGATACAGTCCATTTGACCTCCAGAATCCAAGATATCTGCTATATCTTGCTGGAATCGTACAAGGTGAGCTTCAGTGGAATAATCTTTCCTAAAACCGAATTGCCTTCTATCAAACCAGTTATTAATTACACAAACATGTCTAATATAATCAGAAAGAATGCCTTCCCAAAGCTTACATACAATGCATGTCAAACTTACTGGCCTGTAATTTTCAGCTTTATGTCTATCACCCTTTCCTTTATACACAGGGGCTACTATAGCAACTCTCCATTCATCTGGTATAGCTCCTCCTACCAAACAATAATCAAATAAGTACTTCAGATATGGTACTATATCCCAACCCATTGTCTTTAGTATATCCCCAGAAATGTGATCAATTCCAGCTGCTTTTCTAGTTTTCAACTTTTGTATCTTATTGTAAATGTCATTGTTATCATATGTAAATTTTATTACTTCTTTGGCCTTAGTCTCCTCTTCTATCTCAACATTTTCCTTGAAACCAACAATCTTTACATACTGCTGACTGAATACTTCTGCCTTTTGAAGATCTTCACGTACACACTCCCCTTGTTCATTAATTATTCCTGGAATGTCCTTCTTGGAACCTGTTTCTGCCTTAAAATACCTATACATACCCTTCCATTTTTCACTAAAATTTGTATGACTGCCAATTATGCTTGCCATCATGTTATCCTTAGCTGCCTCCTTTGCTAGATTCAATTTTCTAGTAAGTTCCTTCAATTTCTCCTTACTTCCACAGCCATTTCTAACTCTATTTCTTTCCAGTCTGCACCTCCTTCTTAGTCTCTTTATAAATCAAGGATGCGGGGATGGGTTTGTCTGGGTCCAAGTTGAGAAGGTAATTTTTGTCAGCTGTTATTTTACCCCGAATGAGGCTATTTCTGACTTCCAGACAAAACTAGATGGGCTTGAAGATACTCTGCAAGGGATGAACACTACTAACCTAGTTGTTGCTGGTGATTTTAATGCTCAAGCAGTTGAATGGAACATGCCTCAAACAGATTCTAGAGGGAGACATACAATGGAGATGGCCGCCAGATTGGGATTAATGGTTATCAACGTTGGTAATGTGACAACCTTTCGGCGACCAGGATGTCTGGAAACTGTACCAGACGTAACCTTCGCTTTTGAAAACATTGCGTCTAGGATAACTGAATGGCGAGTAATTGAAGAATATACTGGGAGCGATCACCAGTATATCACTTTTTGTGTACTTCAAGAGACTCCGCATCTAAGGATTACCACGCGCAAGCCAGAAAGATGGAACACAGCTACTATGGATAGAGAAAAATTTCATGAAGTAATACTGAATGGAATGGACTCTATGCCGGATACATGTCACGGAGGCAATAGAAGTATAATTGCTAACAAATGCGTGGAACACACCATGAGACTCCTTCAGCAAGCATGTGGCGCATCAATGACCAGAATCAAACAACGGAGAGGCAAGCGTCCAGCATATTGGTGGAATGAAGAAATTGCTGAGTTGAGGAAACAGTGCCTGCGACTCAGACGAAGGACACAAAGAGCATGACATAACGATGAAGCTCTCTCAGTAGAGTATAAGACTATGAAGAAAAGACTGCGAAATACAATTAAAAAGAGTAAAGCCGACAAGTGGTGGGAAATGTCTAAAGAAGTGGATGAAAATCCATGGGGATTAGGGTATAAAATTGTTAAGAAGAAATTTGGGATGCTGTCAAGCCCTATCATGGATCCACGCACAATGGAAGAAATAGTACACACACTATTCCCTGATCATGAAGAGAGGATTGATGATGAGGCCGAGAAAGAACTAGTTAATGTACCACCTTTTACAACTGAAGAACTGATAACAGCAATTAATTCCCTTAGAAATAAGAAACCCCTGGATCAGATGGTATTCCAGCAGAAGTACTAAAGGTGGCAGTCGAATTATGTCCTCAACTGCTGTTGAGAATGTATAACCATTGTTTGAAAGCGGGAATTTTTAGCTCTCGTTGGAAGATAACTAGACTGGTTCTGATCAGTAAAGGGAAAACTGGGGGTTACAGACCTCTATGTATGCTGGACACTGCTGGGAAATGTTTAGAGAAGCTATTACAACCGAGAATACTAGCAGCAGTCCGATTAGCTGGCGACCTGTCAGACCAACAACATGGATTTCGCAGAGGTCACTCAACTTTAGATGCCGTGAAAGAAGTGGTGAAGACAGCAGAACAAGCTCAAATAGGTAATCATTACTCTAGAAAGCTGACGCTTCTTGTGACTCTAGATGTTAAAAATGCTTTCAACTCGGCAAGATGGACTGATATTTTGGAAGCTCTAAAAGAAACTTTCAAGCTATCAGAATATCTCATGTATATACTGCGAACCACGTGACCTTGCCGCGGTGGGGAGGCTTGCGTGTCCCAATGATGCAGATAGCCGAGCCGCAGGTGCAACCATATCGGATGGGTATCTGTTGAGAGACCAGACTAACGAATGGTTCATCGAAAGGGCGGTAGCAGCCTTTCGGTAGTTGCAAGGGCGGCAGTCTGGATGATTGACTGATACGGCCTTGTAATAATACTCAACATGGCTTAGCTGTGTTGATACTGCTACACGGCTGAAAGCAACGGGAAACTACAGCCGTAACTAACTCCCGAGGACATGCAGCTCTCTCTGTATGAATGATGTACTGATGATGGCTTCCTCCCGGGTAAAATATTCCAGAGGTAAACTAGTCCCCCATTCGGATCTCCGGGTGGGGACTACACGAGAGGGGGCGATCATCAGGAAGATGGATACTGACATTCTGCGAGTCGGAGCGTGGAATGTTAGAAGTTTGAATCGTTGTGGTAGGTTAGAGAATCTGAAAAGGGAGATGGATAGGCTAAAGTTAGATGTAGTTCTCATAAGTGAAGTACGTTGGCAGGAAGAACAAGATTTTTGGTCAGGCGACTACCGAATTATCAACACAAAATCAAACAGAGGAAATGCAGGAGTTGGTTTAATAATGAATAAGAAAATAGGGCAGCGGGTAAGCTACTACGACCAGCATAGTGAAAGAATTATTGTCATCAAGATAGACACCAAACCAATGCCCACCACAATAGTGCAGGTCTATATGCCTACTAGTTCAGCGGATGATGAAGAAATCGAAAGAATATATGAGGAGATAGAAGATTTAATACAATATGTAAAAGGTAACGAGAATCTAATTGTGATGGGAGACTGGAATGCAGTGGTAGGCCAAGGAAGAGAAGGTAGTACAGTAGGAGAATTTGGATTGGGACGAAGGAACGAACGAGGAAGTCGTCTGGTTGAATTGTGCACTGATCATAATTTAGTCCTTGCCAATACTTGGTTCAAACACCACAAACGACGGCTGTATACGTGGACGAGACCTGGAGACACTGGAAGGTATCAAATAGACTTCATTATGATTAGGCAGAGATTCAGAAACCAGGTGTTGGATTGCAAAACTTTCCCAGGAGCAGACGTGGACTCTGACCACAACTTGTTGGTCATGAAATGCCATCTGAAGTTGAAGAAATTGAGGAAAGGAAAGAATGCAAAAAGATGGGATCTAGACAAGTTGAAAGAAAAGAATGTGAGGGATTGTTTCAAGGAACATGTTGCACAAGGACTAAATGAAAAGGCTGAAGGAAACACTATAGAGGAAAAGTGGAGAGTCATGAAAAATGAAGTCAGTAGGGCTGCTGAAGAAATGTTAGGAAGGAAGAAAAGATCAACTAAGAATCAGTGGATAACTCAGGAGATACTAGACCTGATTGATGAACGACGAAAATACAAGAATGCTAGATATGAAGAGGGCAGAAAAGAATACAGGCAATTAAAGAATGAAGTGGATAGAAAGTGCAAGGCAGCTAAGGAAGAATGGCTGAAGGAGAAATGCAAGGATGTCGAAGGCTGTATGGTCCTGGGAAAGGTAGATGCTGCATACAGGAAAATCAAGGAAACCTTTGGAGAAAGGAAATCTAGGTGTATGAATATTAAGAGCTCAGATGGAAAACCACTTCTAGGGAAAGAAGACAAAGCAGAAAGATGGCAGGAGCATATCCAACAGTTGTATCAAGGTAACGATGTAGATAATTTGTTTCTGGAACATGAAGAGGCTGTTGATGCTGATGAAAAGGGAGTCCCAATTTTGAGGTCAGAGTTTGACAGAGCTCTGAGTGACCTCAATAGGAACAAGGCACCTGGAATTGATGACATTCCCTCTGAATTACTGACTGCCTTAGGAGAAACCAGCATGGCAAGGTTATTTCATTTAGTGTGCAAGATGTATGAGACAGGAGAAGTCCCATCCGATTTTCAGCAGAATGTTGTTATACCTATTCCCAAGAAAGCCGGTGCTGACAGGTGTGAAAACTACCGCACCATTAGTTTAGTATCTCATGCCTGCAAAATTTTAACACGTATTATTTACAGAAGAATGGAAAAACAAGTTGAAGCTGAGTTGGGAGAAGATCAATTTGGCTTCAGAAGAAATGTAGGAACACGTGAAGCTATCCTGACTTTACGTCTGATCTTAGAGGATCGAATCAAGAAGGACAAGCCCACGTACATGGCATTCGTAGATCTAGAAAAGGCATTCGATAATGTTGATTGGACCAAGCTATTTATGATTCTGAAGATGATAGGGATCAGATACCGAGAACGAAGAATTATCTACAATCTGTATAAAAATCAGTCTGCAGTGATAAGAATCGAGGGCTTTGAAAAAGAAGCAGCAATCCAGAAAGGAGTGAGGCAAGGTTGCAGTTTGTCCTCTCTCCTTTTCAATGTTTACACGGAACAGGCAGTAAAGGAAATCAAAGAGAAATTTGGAAAGGGAATCACAGTCCAAGGAGAGGAAATCAAAACCTTGAGATTTGCGGATGATATTGTTATTTTATCTGAGACTGCAGAAGATCTCGAGAAGTTGCTGAATGGTATGGATGAAGTCTTGGGTAAGGAGTACAAGATGAAAATAAATAAGTCCAAAACAAAAGTAATGGAGTGCAGTTGAACGAAGGCAGGTGATGCAGGAAATATTAGATTAGGAAATGAAGTCTTAAAGGAAGTAGATGAATATTGTTACTTGGGTAGTAAAATAACTAACGATGGCAGAAGTAAGGAGGACATAAAATGCAGACTAGCCCGAGCAAGGAAGAGCTTTCTTAAGAAAAGAAATTTGCTCACTTCAAACATTGATATCGGAATTAGAAAGATGTTTTTGAATACTTTTGTGTGGAGCGTGGCATTGTATGGAAGTGAAACATGGACGATAACTGGCTCAGAAAGAAAGAGAATAGAAGCTTTTGAAATGTGGTGTTACAGAAGAATGCTGAAGGTGAGATGGATAGATCGAATCACGAATGAAGAGATACTGAATCGAATTGGTGAGAGGAGATCGATTTGGCTAAATTTGACGAGAAGAAGAGATGGAATGATAGGACACATCTTAAGACACCCAGGACCTGTTCAGTTGGTTTTTGAAGGAAGTGTAGGGGGTAAGAACGGTAGGGGTAGACCAAGATATGAATATGACAAGCAGATTAGAGCAGATGTAGGATGCAGTAGTTACGTAGAAATGAAAAGGTTAGCACAGGATAGGGTGGTATGGAGAGCTGCATCAAACCAGTCTATGGACTGATGACTTAAACAACAACATACTGCGAGACTATTTGAAAGACCGTACATTGTTATACGACACGGAAGATGGTCAGAGAAGAAAACGGTTCACAGCTGGTGCAGCGCAAGGCTCAATTCTCAGACCACACCTTTGGAATATCATGTATGATGGCTTGTTACGGCTGGAGATGCCAGAAGATGTAAAACTTGTGGGTTATGCTGATGATGTGGCTGCTGTGATAGTAACTCGTAATCTAGAGCTGGCTCAATTTAAATTGAATCAGGTGATACGACGTGTCAAAGAATGGATGATAAATCACAAGTTAGAACTCGCAGATCATAAAATGGAAATTATCCTTCTGATGAGGAAAAGGATTAATACTGTTGTACCGATGCAGATCAGGCAGATAGCCATTGAAACAACTAGGAGCACAAAATATCTTAGTGTAACGCTTGATACTAAGCTTACATATTGGGACCACATCCAACGGGTAACAGATAAGGCAGCAAAAACCATGACTGCACTTAGTAGACTCATGGGAAATATCAAGGGGCCGAAATCTAGTAAAAGGCGGCTTCTCATGTCGACTGTTCAATCGATACTGCTATACGGTTTGGAAATTTGGGCTGAATCATTAAAAATTGCAAAATATCGGAAAAGAATTGCGGCTGTACAACGGAGAGCAGCTTTACGAATTGCTTGTGCATTACATAAAATCAGCTTCATGGTCCGTATCGCACTTCAATAGATTCACAATTAAGTATTTATTTTTTGTATCGACTAGGTGGAAAATAAATACTTAATTGTGAATTTGCTTGTGCATATCGTACAGTATCAGAAGCTGCGATTCTAGTAGTAGCAGCAGTAGCTCCTATTGACTTGTTGGCCTTCGAAAGACAAATTTGGCTCACACAAGAAGAGCTAGGAAGGAAAAGGGCAAAGGCTTTGGCTCTTAGTCGCAGAATGCAACGATGGCAAACAAGATGGGAAGATGATTCTAGAGGGAAATGGACTAAAAGACTGATACCTTCTCTGGGCGTATGGGTTGGCCGAAATCATGGTGAGGTGAACTACTATCTACCACAGTTCTTGACAGTTCATGGATACTTCCGAAAATTTCTTCATAGACTAGGGCTAGCAACTAGTCCGGCGTGCATATACTGCGGTGATATCGATGACGTATTACATACTTTTTTTGTGTGTGTTCATTGGCTGCCACAAAGAAGATGCTTAGAAGTTATGCAGGGAGAAATGATGCCAGAAGGGATCGTGTCATTAATGCTACAAAGTCAAGAATCTTGGGTACAGGTGGCAGTTTACGTAGAAAATATTCTGCGTCAGAAGAAGAAGGACCTGGATGATTACGACAGACAGTAAAGCAGAAGAAGGAAGATGAAGCACAAGGTGCATTAAGCACGACATCCGTCCTGAAGTAATGCGAGAGCGGTTTCCGGGGCGGAGATAAACGTCGTGGGAAAAGGGAGTGTGGTTTTTAGTGGGTAAGAATCTCCACACACTTGTTGAGTGCGGACCCTCACAAGCGTCTTATGAAAGATTTTCCACACTCCCTCGCAAAAAAAAAAAAAATTATTATTATTATTATTATTATTATTATTATTATTATTATTATTATTATTACATGGAACAGAGAGGTGAAAGAAGGTGTGGGCATGAATGGCTCTATCTACAACAGTCAAAGATTATTATAAAACTTTAAAGGTTATATTTCTTTTAACACAACAACTCGCTTGGCGACAGAACAAGATATCAGGAACAAAACTAGCTTGTTAGCTTAGATACAAGGTAGAAAAACCCAGAAAAAACAGCAAATAGTCTCTTAATACGCAGAGCTTAAAGGTGTCATCTTAACAATGATTCTGAAGTGCTAGGGTTTCATTCACCCAATAGTTAAGGAGACGAACCTCCCAATTTCTGTTGCCGGATATTCAAAATCACCATTTTCCAGAGCACCTTTTGCTCCGAACGTTACAAGTTACGGCCTTCCAGAGGCACCATTCCATGTTTACATACACATCTATTATATTAATAGGGAGAGCATCTTTGCTCTAGAATTTTTACCTAGGAAACTGCGTTCCAAACCTTTATAACCTTGAACTTTTACATTTGTGCCCAGAGCATCTTTGCTCAATAATATTTACACCTTCAGGCCTCTCTAGGCACAACCTGCAATTTACAAGACCATACTAGTTGTCTTTTAAGGCACAACCTACAATTTACAAGACCATATTAGTTGTCTTTTAAGTTTACATGGAAGAAATAACACAGGGGTATCGAGCACCCATTCTACTGGGCCTTTGTGGAAAACAATAGGTACAATTACTGGCCCAAAAATCAAAAATGTATGGAGGCGGCAACATTAAAGATTAAAACCCTCTTTGGGCTTGTGGCCCGACGATGTAGAGGCTAATCCCAAACTACTGAGGTGGCTAGATGGACCAGTTAAGTTACACATTACAATAGTGAAAACAGTTACAAAATCGTAGTCATCTGAAGATTAAATTGAAGGGGAATTTGAGAGGGTAAGGCACTCTCTATCCCCGGTTTTTAGTTAAGTGCTGTAGACTTGTTGAACTTTTACACGAGAAGAAAGAAAAATTCTCATTTTCGAAATTTTACAGTTACATTATTAAAGATTGGAACACTTTCCCTCGAGTTAGCTTGCAAGTACTCTAAGAAGGTTATAGAAAAATGGTGGCCATACCTTAAGCTGATGTACTGCTTGCTGATGAGCGAGGTCCCTGCCTCCTCAATAAACACACACGCACTCTCTCAGAAAGCTTGGCGATCAATAAGACAAGTTAGCTCAAAAAAGCTTCAGATTTTATACTCGAGAGGAAGTTTCGAGAGGGTTCTTAGCTAAAATCAGACACACCCCCTCTCCTTATTGGTAGATAAAATAGGTACAAGATAAATATAATTGGTTGAAAAATAAATAAACCAAACTTCTGATTGGCCAGACTCCAAATCTGGCGGAATGAGTTAGAAGTGTTGCAAACTTTGAAGTATCAAAAACAAAGAAAATTCAATTCAGTTTAGAAAACCTATAAATACAAAATTTCTTTAAATTTTTAGTCATTCCACATTACACCAGAGTGCATGACATCAGTTTTTTTTATACAGACACCTATGGAGAAAAGTCCGTGTGTTAGATGGCGTTCTTCAAGGTGCTTCATTTAAATGCATGGGGTTGAGGTGTACCTCCCGGTAGAATTATTATTATTATTATTATTATTATTATTATTATTATTATTATTATTATTATTATTATTATTATTATTATTATTATTATTATTATTATTTAAACAGATTTCAATGAGGACACTTTTGTCTCAAAAACTGAAGATGCTTTGGTCATGAAATAAAAATAAACACTTTTTTGTTTTTGGAAAATCCACTTAAAGGTGGAGGGGTGAAAAGAAGTGAAGAAGATTGAATTCCTTTTTATGAGGATACAAATATCTTAATAAATGAAGATGTTACACACATGAATATTGGTAGGCATTTGGAATCTCCTTTAAAATTGAAGGAACACGTACACTCATGTTCATAAAAGCCAGAACACCTTGAAAGATTAGAGATAGGAAGTTCATATTCACAGGATATGTACAATAGTATATAAGTTCTGAAGAAATAATTAGCATTTGATCCATGTCGGCCCTCAGGTTCAAGGTCCACATTGATATCTCGGCGCACCACCATAATCATCATCATTAATGTCCCACCCCAGTTGCCGGGGTGTGGTTAACAAGCCTCCTCCACTCCTTTCTGTCCTTCCACTTTTCCTGCTCCATTATTTCCGCCACATTCAATTCAGCTTCTCTAATGTCCTTCCAAATCTGATCCATCCACCTTCTCGGTTTTCCAACTGGTCTCT
The DNA here is from genome assembly GCF_040414725.1 of Anabrus simplex. NCBI lineage: Eukaryota > Metazoa > Arthropoda > Insecta > Orthoptera > Tettigoniidae > Anabrus > Anabrus simplex. The sequence goes on along the minus strand of NC_090269.1, from coordinate 183,607,736 downwards.
TTACCTTAACTTCTCTTTCCAATTCCCTTCTTGCTACCCGTTCCTTTCCCATTCATTTTACATGTCTGAACCATCTCTGTCTTGCTTTCTGTATCTTCTGTACTAATGGTTCTGTATTTTGCTCTTCTCTGATTTTAATATTATGAATTCTATCTCTTCTTGTCTTTTTAACCGATGTTCTTAAAAATTTCATTTCAACTGCTTGGATCTTACTATCTTGTCTCTTATTAGTTACTAGCGTCTCTAGTCCGTATGTTACAACTGGTATGAAATACTGTGTACATAATGTTAATTTCGTTCCTTTGAGTACTATGTCATACCGTAAAAGCTCTCTGACTTGATGATAAAATCTTGTACCTTTACTTGGTCTGTTATTAATTTCAAGGTTGATTTCATTACTTCCATTAATAATGCTACCCAGATATGTAAACTGTTCTACATTCTTTAACCGTTCTCCGTCTATGTTCACTTGGCTTCTCTTTTTCTCTTTTCCACAGTGCATGACTACAGTTTTCTTTTTACTAATTACCATTCCAAACTCCTTCAGATTTTCATTCCAAATGTCCAGTCTCCTTTGTTGTACTTCCTTTTCTCCCTTTTCCCAAATCACCACATCGTCTGCAAATACCAAAGCATTCGCTTCATCACTACTCATACTCTGTTTTACACGTTTTATGATTTCATCCATCAATAATGGCAATAGTGCACTTCATTGCTTGAGACTTTTTTTTTTTTTTTTGTATAAAATGATTTTGGTGCTTACTTTTCCATTAGGCATTCCCATTTATGTTTTCTCTTAACTGTATCATAAGCTTTTTCCAAATCCAAAAATGTGAAGATAATTTCCTTGTTCCTTTCTGGATGTTTTTCCATTATTATTCGCACTGTAAATATCAAGTCTGTTGTTTGTTGATCTATTTGGTCGAAAGCCATATTGTTCTTCCTCTAACTGGGTTTCTATTATATCCCTCAGTCTTTTGTCTTTGACTTTCTCCATTTCATCCTTCTATATTGCATTGAGGGCTCTGTATAGCCACTGTAGTCCAATGCTTCCTGCTGCCTTAATCATATCAGCGTTGAATTTGTCTTTTCCACTTGCTTTTCCTTTGGTCATTGTTTTCACTGCCCTTTCAAGTTCCAACCATGTTATCGGGTTCTCTTCTTTTTCTCCGTCTATTATTTCCATTTTCGTATCTCCTTCTTCCTCCAAGCAGTCATCCTCATTATAAAGTTTTTGAAAATACTTTGTCATCACCTTCTGAAGACCCTTTTCGTCTTGTACTGAGGATTCATCTTCTCAATCTAATGCCTTGATTTTTCTTGATTTAATCTTTTCGATTTTATTACTCTGTATAATAGTTTCTGATTTCCTTGACTATCTTGCTCAATTTTGTTGGTAAACTCTCCCCAACATTTCTCTTTTTCTTCCTTGATACTCCTCTTTACTTGTAGTTTCAATCTTTTATATTCCACATTATACCAGGAATCATGTATAAAGTTATATTCCGCGCCAAGCGATGACATCTGGCAGCCTGCTAGCCAGCCAGCTGAGAGTGAAGTGGAGTTGTGTTGTCATGACCTGAGGAACATGGTCAAGGCCAAATTACGTCAGCCGATAGAAAATTCTATACATTCACGCAACCTGCTATACCATACAACAGCATATCCTGCATAAGCATCAGGGGCTATCATACTGGAATGAACGGAATGAATCCAGAAACATCAAGAAACAATGTCACAGGTCTATGTAAAGCCAGACAGTGCTGACACGCCTCAGTTTACATTAATCTGAGGCTGAGCTATCTTACTCAATCAAACTGAATAGTTTAGTTAGTGGAATGCGTCCTCGATCAAAGGTGTGGAACCCATTCGATTTAAGACAAGTTGATGGTAAAACAGAGGCAACATGTAAATATTGTAAAACTAAATATTATTTCATCTTTTGATTGGATTACCATACGGGAAAGTGAACTACATCATCGTGTAGCCCAATGTTTTTGTGATCATTATCCTCGAATTTGGAAGAAATATGTCAAATATTAAGGGAAATCTTGAATAAGATAAAATAGCTCCAATTCTCCGAGATCCTGTATAAAAAGGCGGGCATTTCACTTGTTAAACCAGTTTACATTTTGCCACAGTCGAGGCCGGTCGGTCGGCTGTTAGTCATTCTTTGCTACTGTAAAGTGAATCTCCAGTTCGACCTCAACGAAAGTTTAAGTCTGCGTTATGGAACTCTAACTCTGCAATGCTTCGATCAAACTTAGAATATTTTAGCATCATGTTACGTGTGACAATAGAAGTTCCACTACAAGACGTGTACATTTCAAGTGATTAATTATTTACGTGAACAGTGTGGTTCGAACTTATATTTTTTCTCATAAGTACGATTCTACTTTACCAAGTACTTGAACATAATTTGATGTTTGAATTTCGTGAGGTGATAGAAACATCAGACTGTATGTTTCTGGACAAAGTGATTTAACATAACCCCGTATTTGAATTCTAAAAGTGATAAAACTTTCCTGACAGTGAAATATCGATTTCTACATAATTCAGTATTTAAATTTAACAAGTGTTAGAACTTTTCTGACAGTGGAACGTCAATTTAGTATTCAAATTTACCAAGGTGACAGAATATTTCTTTGAACTGTACGTTTACTTTACCAAGTTACTGACATAATTAATTGAGTCTAACAGTGCCAACGAACTTAGATTTTTTTCCAAGTGATCAGAGTCTTGGTAGAACTTAGTCTCAAATCTGTGATTAAATGAACTGGTGTAGTCAACGTGCATAAGACATTTATTAATTATTAAGATAGGACTTGTGTAAAACTCAGGACAATTCTAAAACAAGTACTATTTTCATTTCAACATTATTTAATTGTGAACGGAACTAAATTCACAGAATAAGATTCTTTAGTTACCGTTTATTTCAAGGATCAATTCGTAATAGAACTGTGTGAATTTGAAAGTGATAACAAGTGAAATACTTTCTTTTCTGAGTTATTCATATTTGACTGTGATAAAGTGACTTGTTTATTTTCTTTCTTTCTTGGCTGATACATCACAGATTCAATCTCAATTAACATTACAAGTTCAATTTGATTTTTTATTTTATGGATTGTGTCAACTTCGACGTCAGTGGCATTATATTATAATCATCTAGTTCGATCAAGCTTTATGGACAGTCTATGGTTACCTGTGATCTGTTTGAAATCGTTAATAATAATAATAATAATAACTTTGTTTATGCAGAGATTGAATACCTTACGTGTTCGTTTGAACACTAGTGCAGTGTCGTTCCCATTTCTACAAGTGCTCTTAAATCATCAAGATCTTCCAGAAATTCAAGATATTCCAGAAATTTGAGATATTTCAGACCTTCTAGGAAGATGGTGCATCTGTAAATGAATATTGCGAACCCGCAGTGTACCAGTTCCAGCCCAAGCCAAGAAGAGACACTTACTGTAACCACTGTAATGAGGTGATGTTGAATTTTGACCTTTACTTTATGAATATACTCTTCAACAATCTTAGAAAAACTCCATTATACTTATTTCTTGCTACCCTCTCTTCTGTAACGATTCAGATAGAGACCAGACACCCCTGTGTCTAGTCTCATGCGTTGTTAGCCGATATAACCTACACTTACTGTTACAACATGTAACCTTTCTATCTTATTCTCATCCCTCTGATATGTTTTTTGCTTTTCTTTATCCATTTCTTTCTTCACCTTGTTCCTTTCTTTTATTTTTTTGTCTGTCCACCACCGTGTCTCTTTTTTCTTAACCTTTGCGTTTGTTTTCCCACATACATCAATTGCTGCTTCCACAAATGTCTATCTTAAATTGTTCCACTCTTCTTCTCCACTTCGTATTTCCATGTTAGGCAACTTCCTTTTTATACAATCTTGGAATGCTATTCTTTTATCCTCCTCCTCCAATTCCCTAATCCTGATCCTTGGTTCCTTCTTCAATACAATTTTAGGGATTTTTACTTGTTATAATTCCACAATTAATAATCTATGATCACCTTCCATACTTTCACTGGGGTTTATCTTCATATTCATGATGTATCTTCCCCATTCTCGGTGTGTTATTATTAAAATCGATGAGTGTTCCATACTGTCCATCCTAAGTATATTGGCTGATCTTATGGCTATTCCTCTTCATAAGCCATGTGTTCTTTATTATCAGGTTATTTCTGATAGAAAAGTCCAACAGTTTCTCTCCATCTTCATTTCTATTGCCATACCCATGTGGGCCCAGAACATTCTCATACCCCATTTCAGTTCCCACATGAGCATTCAGATCTCCCATTATCATGATCCCATCTCCAACAATATGTGTTTCCAGTTCATTGAGGAACTCTTCTCTTTCTTCCACGCTATATCCTGTCTGTGTAGCATACATGTGTACTATCTTCAGTAGTTCCTTGTTTATATGTATGTACATTATTATAATTCTTTCATTTACCTACTCAACTTCAGCTATTGATTCAACATTCTGATTCACTATAAATCTCACTCCATTTCTTTTCTCTCTACTGTTACCCATCCAGTACAAGGTCTATCCCTTTCTTAGTTTCTTCATTCCTTTCCCTTTCCATTTTACTTCACTTAATCCCAGGATGTTGAGTTTGTCTCTCCATTAGGTCAATCAATTCATTTTCCTTCCCATTCATTGTTAAAATATTTATTGTTCCAAATCGGGTTTTGTTCTCTGATCTAACACTTGCACGAACATCAGCATTACCATCAGACTGTGCAACTGTAGTCAGAGACTTGTCAATTCCATTTCCATTTTTCAACTTCCATCTGAAGCTTGCAAGCAAGTACAAATTTACTCATCTGCTGACCTGCTAAGCCTAACGCATCTAAGGATTTTCTTTCGGGGTTTACTCCCTTAGCCTTTAAAGATCCCTTTTCTTCAGAAGGCAGTGGTTTCCTCTTCTAATTGTCCCCAGAGAGGATGGGTTGCTTCAACCACCATCTTCGCCATTCCGGAGGTTTCATTCTCTGCCTCAGATGCTGTTAAGGTTTTTACCTGTAACCTTGGGCATGGGTCCCACGTTATACCCCGTGAGACTGGGTCTCTGCCTGAACTTAGCTCGTGATACAATTCCTTTAGGTGTGCCAATTGCCACCTATTCAATACAATAAAAATATACTACAAACTTACATATTTATTATGATGTTTACATGGTACATGTTTCACTCCTTTTCGTGAGCATCATCAGCCAAACTATCATTAATCTAAGATTGTGTAAGATCATAAAACAATTCTATTGGTTCAAGATTACTCTTATAAAACTAATTGACAATCTTATAACATTTTAAAAGTCATACAACAATAAAATTATGTCTTAAGTTAACACTTTTTGTCTAAAATCTTCTTCAGTCCAAACATTTTATCGCCGAAACTCATCCGGTGAACATCTTTTAAAATTGTTTAAAAAATAAGAATAAAATAAAAAACTTTGAAATCTGGCTAGTTGTGTTGGTTCCCATTGCGTAACTTGTATAATTATCATTAAAACTTCATAACAGTATTGAATATTTTCTGCAGTTGATAATTGTCATTATGGTCGATAGATTTGTTCTCGTTGCTGGAGTAACATTTATAAAATGTATTGATATTAATTTATATTATCAGTGGGGTAAAATTGTTCGTGAACAAACTTGTTGATAAAACACTTTTTGATGTGATATTGGATTTAAAATGTTTAAAATCCAAAAAGTGTTTTATCAACAAGTTTGTTCACGAACAATTTTACCCCACTGATAATATAAATTAATATCAATACATTTTATAAATGTTACTCCAGCAACGAGAACAAATCTATCGACCATAATGACAATTATCAACTGCAGAAAATATTCAATACTGTTATGAAGTTTTAATGATAATTATACAAGTTACGCAATGGGAACCAACACAACTAGCCAGATTTCAAAGTTTTTTATTTTATTCTTATTTTTTAAACAATTTTAAAAGATGTTCACCAGATGAGTTTCGGCGATAAAATGTTTGGACTGAAGAAGATTTTAGACAAAAAGTGTTAACTTAAGACATAATTTTATTGTTGTATGACTTTTAAAATGTTATAAGATTGTCAATTAGTTTTATAAGAGTAATCTTGAACCAATAGAATTGTTTTATGATCTTACACAATCTTAGATTAATGATAGTTTGGCTGATGATGCTCATGAAAAGGAGCGAAACATGTACCATGTAAACATCATAATAAATATGTAAGTTTGTAATATATTTTTATTCTATTGAAAAGGTGGCAATTGGCAAACCTAAAGGAATTGTATCACAAGTAGATCATCAATACGGACAAGGAAAATGAAGTTTATAACCTGCAATGAACTTAGCTCTCCTTCACACCGGCCTACTGATGTAGAAGATACCCATCCCCACAACGTGGATGCGACAGACAAGAATTAAACAAAATTAAAATAAGTGAGTTAAATCCACCTTTTCAGTGCAAATTAAATAGGGTTTATTAAATAAGCATTTAATGGGACTAATTTTGACCTGTTTAAAGGTCATCTTCAGCCATATCGCATGTAGAACAACGTATTTGAAACACAGTTGTTTTAAAGATGGTCTTAAAACAGAAGTTTGACGCTATGAATAAATTGTTTTTAGAATTTCCTTAAAACACTTTTGTTCACTTAACTGTGGAAATATATGAGAAGAAGTCTTTTAGTATTCAAGAACGTAGATACAAGTCGAAATTCATAATCTTGATGAGGTATGGAATTGGGCACATATGCATTATGTTGTTGTAGTAGAGAAGAAGTCTTTTGATATTCTTCGTATCACGTAGATACACTTTTACACTTTAAATAATTTATAATCTTGATGAGATGTAGACTTGAGCATATATGCAAAGAATGTCCTAATTAAAATATGAATTGAACAAATATATTATTGCAGTGGAAAGGTGCATGTATGGAACGAAGTGTGTCAACAGTACAACGGGTGTGTACAGAATGAGTCACAGAAGGCCGTAGAACACGACGAGATCACCCCCCTAGAAAATCGACACCTCATACGAATCGCATTGCAGGACAGATCTACGTCCTCCTCGGCTCTGGCGCAACAGTGGATCGTACACTATCAGGAGTGACAGTCCATTGCCATTTATTATGGTCTGGGTTACCGGCGCATCGTCCACTTCTCCGCTTACCTTCAACTAATGTGCATAAACATGCTAGACTGCAGTGATATATGGAACAACGTCACTGGGGACAGGAATGGCAGCAGATAGTGTTTTCAGACGAATCCAGATTCTGTTTGTTTGAAAATAATGGCCGCATTTTTGTTTGCTGCAGACAGGGGGGAGAGTTATCACATTGACTGCATTCACACAAGAGATACAGCACCAACTCAAGGCCTTATAGTGTGGGGTGCTACTGGGTACAACCACAAATTGCAGTTGGTGCGTATCCAGGGCACTGTGACCAGTTTGACCTACGTGAATGACATCCTGCGACACGTAGCCATACCCTTTCTGCACGACACTCCAGACACCATATTTCAGCAGGACGATGTGCGACCACATGTTGCTGCACGGACATGTACCTTCTTTTTGTCACAGAATGTCAGACTGTTGCCCTAGCCCACCTGATCACTGGACTTGTTGTCAACCGAAAATGTGTGGGATTTGATGAAACGATGGGTGCGGTGCTGTGACCCAATGCCAACCACTAAAGATGAACTGTGGAACCAGGTGAATGCAGCATGGATGGCTATATCCCAGGATGCCATTCGCGCCTTATACACGTCAATGCAATCGCGCATGGAATAAGTTATCAGTGCCCATGGAGGACCCAGTGCCTACTAGGCAACAGGACACATGCTGAACATAGGTGACTGAAATGATAATCATTTCTGCAGAATATACTAATGAACATATCCTGTGAATATGAACTTCCTATCTCTAGTCTTTCAAGGTGTTCTGTTTTTTATGAACATGAATGTATTTTTTTAGTTTTTGGAATATCCACTTAAGGGGATAAAAAGAAGTAAAAGAAAGGAACCAATTACTTTTATGAGGAAATATTTCAAAAATTAAAGATGTTACAGATGTGAAAATTGGTATTTGGAATCTCCTTAAAAAAAGGAAACATACTTATTTTTTGTTTTTGACTTGAGAGGGGGCTGTTTCTCACATGGACTGCTCTATGTCGCATGATTCATCTTAGTCATCTTAACCCCAAAAGGCAATATAATAGACGTTGTTTGCAAAGAATAACAATATTATTGGCTTTACGTCCCACTAACTACCTTTACGGTATTTGGAAACGCCGAGGTGCCAAAATTTAGTCCCGCAGGAGTTCTTTTACTTGCCAGTAAATCTACTGACATGAGGCTGTCATATTTGAGCACCTTTAAATACTACCAGACTATGCCAGGATTGAACCTGCCAAGTTGGGGTCAGAAGGCCAGCGCCACAACTGTCTGAGCGACTCAGCCTGGCAGAGGTTTGCAAAGAGTGCTGTGGTAAATGAAACTCAACTTTTCAGTGAGACTTTATACTGTGGAATTTTCAGAAAATATCTTAGTACAGTAGCTAGAAACAATTACTTTTATCAAATGATGAAATCCATGTCAGCAAAGCCATGGGTGACAGCTAGTTTATTCATAGAAGAATATACATGTTTCGAGAAATATTGAAAGGGGAGTTTCCTCTCCTCCTTCTTTAAACTGTAAAGCTTTTGAGTATTTTGTAATTTACCTTGAGCTTTTGAGCTCCATGTCGTAAAATTTTCTGATCTGATGAATTATTCCCTTATCACAAATATTTTGAGATCTCAAACCACTTAGTTGTAAAATGTGTTCTTTTTTCAGGTAGTTTATAAGTGTATTTACTCAAAAGCTAGTTTTGGCAGACTGAAGAACCTAACAGTTATAAATTAGAGTAACGTAGTCTCTAAGACAATTTTCTTTCCTAAAACCTGGTTTTAAATAGGGCCCGGATTTTTAGGTTCCTAAAAACAACGTTTTAGTTTTTTAATAGCTCAAAATAGTTTTTTTTAGTTTTTTATCCTCCTGAAATAGTTTTAATGATCATTTCAATCATTACTAAAGTTATACTATTCATTCAAACTTTTGTTTTGCTAGGGGCTTTACGTCGCACCGACACAGATAGGTCTTATGGCGACGATGGGATAGGAAAGACCTAGGAATTGGAAGGAAGCGGCCATGGCCTTAATTAAGGTACAGCCCCAGCATTTGCCTGGTGTGAAAATGGGAAACCACGGAAAACCATTTTCAGGGCTGCCGATAATGGGATTCGAACCTACTATCTCCCGGATGCAAGCTGACAGCCGCGCGCCTCTACACGCACGGCCAACTCGCCCGGTCAAACTTTTTTTTTGTAGTCGCTTAAGTGCGGCCAGTATCCAGTAATCGGGAGATATTGGGTTCGAACCCCACTGTCGGCAGCCCTGAAGATAGTTTTCCGTGCGTTCCCATTTTCACACCAGGCAAATGCTGGGGCTGTACCTTAATTAAGGCCACGGCCGCTTCCTTCCCAGTCCTAGCCTTTTCCTGTCCCATCGTCGACATAAGACCTATCTGTGTCATTGCGACGTAAAGCAAATGATGACTTGCCTTTAGGCATCGCTACTTCTGAGATGCCCAAGCTTCTTAAACTGCCTTGAATAATAACTTGATTTATAGGGAAAATTAATTTTAGTGTGTCGCATAATAGTGTGTATAGAGCTAAACAGTCGTAGCTGGCGGTAGTCGACCGTACACAATGAGAGATGCACTGAAGCTGGCAAGTTAGGCGGGCTTGTACCTGCTAGATACAGGTCAGTGAACGCCAGGGGGTTGTCTCTTGATTTGTGCTGTACCCTAGTGGAATAGTATCGTATCACGTTGTTTCGCTCTCACTAGTTATACTTGCAAACCACTTCCAGTTCCAAACCATGAAGTCATTTCAAAAAGTCGTGCATAATGTTTATTTTTAAAAACTCATTCAATTTCATTAATATTTGGTACTTCTATTTCAAAATAACGTAATACTGTCTTGAATAGCCCATTTAGTTTTTTCAAGGTTTTAACGTCTTATTTAGTTATTTTTAGGTTTTATAAGATTCGAGTAATTTACTCCAATGGTAATGAAATGGATAAGTAAGTTAAAATACTACAGTTAGCTAGCAAGGAATAAAATAGTTTAAAACCTAAAAATCCGGGCCCTAGTTATAAGGCATTTCACAAAATACAATTTACTTCTGTACTATCACCATTTTTCACAACTAGAAGTTCTTCTTTCCACTCACCTTGGAAACAGTATATTTTCTTTCTTTTCTTAGCTTGCAGCCTTTACTGTAACCTTTCGATAATGAAGGAGGTAACACGCCTTCTATACAACAGTTCTATATCACAAATTTATCCATTTACTGTTTAAACAAACTAACTCTCCACAAGCAAAGTCGAAGCTGACGGCAGTGAATCCTTTAGCATCCCACCTCACTGATATTGATAGAGTGCAAATACATGGAATGTTTGAGTAAGATCTACTGGTGTTCATGAGCACCTTTCTACAGAGTTAATGCAAGCATGTTGGTGCTCGCAAGCACCAGTTTGAGAATTCCTGCTTTAGGTAATAGATTAACCTAACCTTCAATTTCTGTGCCTTTTCATTCAAAGAGAAATTTTTATTAGTAAGACAACAGCTGAATACAGAGGCAAATCCAGGATTCCCCAAAGGGAGGGGCTAACTTAAAAAAAAGAATACCACATCACAAAGAAAAAGCGAGTACTTGTGAAATTTTACTTCTATAGTGATGAAATTTCCCAAGTTTATATTTTAAGGAATTTGTTACAGTATAGTAAATGCTAGTTAACATTATTTATTGATATTTATTTCACCACAAAATTCCATTAAATATTTTTTAAAGTACATCAACTTTACATTGTACAGTTACATATTAATAGTTTACATCAATCAACATTTGACCAGTTAGAACTATCCAGCCTTCATGGTCAACATTTATTGCTCTTTCCTTATGGACGTTTGCTAATGCAAGACTATTTAGCCAGTTCTTCCCCACTGCAATAGTAGGTTTTTAGCTTTTTTGAGGCCGAAAAAATTTTCTCTGCAGGGGCTGTTATGACGGGCTGGGTAGCAATAGTCTGTTATTGGGAAAGAAGTCTTCATTATGTATGTAGAGCTCATTATATTCAACCTTCCTATTATGGTGCCAATGTAAGACGACACAGCTGTTTCAAAACCAATGTTAAATTCACTTTTTCTCAAAGCCACACCAAAGGTGACAGCTTCAATTAATGTCTCACTTTCTGGATCTTCTTCTATTTGTTCAAGAAGCCTTACATGTAATATTAGTTCCTGAAATACAATGAGTATGACAAAATGCCTTTTTATTTGGTCTTTTTTGACTCGCTGATATCAGGCAAACATTCTTTTCGCAGAACAGAGACAAACGTTGTCACTGATGAGATAAACCTCGAGCCTGAAAATCTTTAAAGTTCAATTAAACTTTTAAACTTTCAGCTTTTAAATGTAACTAGAGAGGGGGGCTAAAGCCCTCCTTAGCCCCTCTCTGGATCTGCCCCTGCTTGAATATACTGTTTATTGATTAATTCTGAATATACTGCTCTGATGGCTGTTGCTTTCTCTGTAGTGTCTACTGAAATGAACATAGTTTTTCGCTTGAATCGAGATAAATATCATAATCTTATCAAACGTACTTGTCTTTCTGCCAGAGTGAATACAACTTTTACAACTTTATGCAATAACACTTCATCCTGTCTGTTGCCGTTTCTTGAAGGATAGATTATTTTTTTCATCTAACTCTTGACATATGCCAGAACAAAATGTAGTTTCCACAAAAGTCTCAATCTCATTTTATGGCTATAACATTGTAGAAGCTGTTGAGGTGTGAGTGGTGTATGTTAAGAGCACAACCAGAGTGCCTGGATAGGGCTAGTCATGCTGCAGTAGGACATCCTGGCTGAGTAAACTACCTCACTCCTCATCATGCCTTTCATGCTCCATTATAGTGCTGCCATCAGTTTTTAGTTTTTCTCCTATGAGTGCATGACAGTTTGCAGGATCCATCCAGCCTCTGGGCTGCATTGCATTCCATGGTTAATGTACCGGGAGGTACACCCCAACGCCGTGCATTTAATTCTAGCGCCTAAAAGAACTCCTCTACTGAAGAAACTGTGAAATTGAAACTACACAAGTTTCCTGAACTGACTGTATTTCTACTTGTTTTGTTTGCCATTCATCAAGAAGTTTGGACATTCTTCCATAGATGTCACTACCAAAAAGAACTATGATCATGCACCCTGGTGCGAAGTAAAAGAACTTTTGATTTAAAGAAGTTTGGTATTCATAAGGTTTTTTTAACTAATTGATGTTCATTTATTTTTGGGTTGGCAATATTTATCTTTTCTTTCCGCCAGTTTTGAATCTAGCCAATCCCAAATTTCTGTAATTAATTTTCAACCTATTACAGCCTTCTTCTTCAATTTTGAGTGTAACTTTTACATTACCCAATAAAAATGAGAGGGTGTGGCTAATTTAATCTTGATGGTCTTGAACTTTCCCCGAGGGTTTATAAACTGCGGATTTTCACGTCTCTTGGCCAATTGATCGTCATCTTACTGAGTGTGTGTGTCAAGCAGGAGGCGGGAGGCCTCTTCGTCAGTGGCTGGAGCTCCTACAAGGTAATGGCCACATAACAACTTTCTTTCTTTCTTGCTAGCTCCGCAGTTTAACCCGAGGGAAAGGTCCGAAATCATTAACCATATAACCTTCTTTTCTAAAAATGTAACTTCTGCCAGCTAATGTAAAAACCTCATAAAATCTTTAACTGTAAATTGGGGATAGAGAGTGAAGTATCCTCGCGAGCTCCCCTTCATTTTGGTTTGAGGTGCAACATTTTTGTAATCTTTCGTTTCTGCAATGTATTAAAGTTATTTCCATCTGAGCAACCTCACTAGTTCGGAAATAGCCCCTGTTTCGTCAGCCAAGCGCCTCATAAGTTTTAAATTTTTGGAGCTCAGTCTTCGACTCCATTCAGATTGTACTCGGGCCATTTATTTAACCTGTTCTTTTTCACTAAGGCCCTCTAGGTTGGGTACTAGATACCTCTGTGTAATAAGATTTCTGTTTGTAAATAATGCCTTCTAAGGCCAGTGATTATTAGATTTTCATCTTATGTTGCCTTGAGTAGGCTTGGAAAATGGAGAGCACGTTAGCTCTTTTTCAAGTGTTGTAAAGTGCCTCTGGGAGGCTTGTAATTGTAATTTATGGAGCAAGTGCTCCATGTATTAGGGAAGTTCTGCTCTTGTATAAAATTTGTGCTCTTTTGTAAATTTGAGCTAGGAGCTCAGGAAAAGTTAAGTGAGGGCTTGAAGCCCACGATCTGTTTATACCACCAATTTTGTCGTTTCTAGACTTGTTTAATGTTGGCTACTTGTACCTGTAAATTGTGAAATTTTGAATTTTGAAAATATAACCTTTAGTTTAAGTTTTAATTAATTTTGACATTGTAGTTAGACCCATTCACCCCGGCACCTTCTTTCACCTCTGCGGTCCACAAATACCCCAGAACAGTTAACATTGCACCTCAGAGCCATCTAGAGTGTAATACAGTAAACCTCAGGTTCAATGAAAAATTGTCGTGTTTATGAAACAAGTTTTTTAAGTTTGACAATTTACATTTTACATGTAAGGGAAACTTGTAATATTTATGAAACAGGAAACTGTCATCGACAAATGTACCAGATCTACCAAATTTGTCACACTTGTCAAGGGCCCTGAAACACAAATCTGAGAGAAAGGCAAACCAATACTGGCACCATCACCCAGCCTCATTGTTGATTTAAATGTTTGGCTGCCCACCCTGCCTGTGACATTTCATCCTGACATGGGCTACTCAATAATAGTTGAAACTTTGATACGGTGTCAAGAAGATCTAATATCTCAGAAGAGATCGAAATAATGTTGTCAGTTTAATGCTTATTGTCTTGCTTAAAAATATCATTTAATAAAGATCGATTGCTGTATTTTCAATGTTATTATCTTGTGGTTGAGAAAACAATACAAATATGAGCCTGTTGCATAATTAATTGTTAGATGCTTATTTAATCCCAAAAGTAAGGTCTCCTATTTTTTATAATTACAGAACTCTGTTCGTGTGGCTGTTGGTCACAATATTGTGAAGAGTGTTTCCCGCGCTCGCATATAAACACGTGCACGCTGCGCTGAGGCACTCGGTCTTGGCTTGGCAGCCGTTGAGAATGGAGCTCCCTTTGGATGTTACTTCATTAGTAACTGCATTTTTAACAAGATTTTTCCATCCCGAGCGGTCTTCAGCTCTCTTAAGATATTGTGAAGAAGTAGACCGGTGATCTTCTTTGCTTGGTCTAACCATCTACTTGTTCTGCCTTTTGGTCTGGTGCCTTCAATTTTGCCTTGCAGAATGGCCTTTTCTAAATTGTCTCCTCTCCTCAAAATGTTTCCCAGGAACTGGAGGTAACTTTCACGAACGCAGGAAGATATACGTTTTGTGATGCTCAGTTCTTCTATAATGGAGGCATTTGTTCTTTCTGTCCATGGTATACGGAGCATTCTCCGCCAACACCACATCTCAAAGGCATCTATTCGGTTCTTGTCACTAGCCTTCACAGTCCAGGTCTCACAACCATACAGGAAAACGGAGAACACCAGTGATTCCACCAATCTTATTTTCACTGTTTTGGATGATGCCCGGTTCTGCCAGATCTTTGTGAGTTTAACCATTGCAGCACGACCTAGGACAATCCGTCATTTTATTTCTTTATCACAATTTCCCGTGTTATTGATTATGGAGCCTAGATATACACAATCATTCACCAACTCCAGATCTTTCAGGCATCCTGTTATTTGGATTGGGATTTGACTTTGTTGGTTGATAACCATTAGTTTGGTCTTTTTCATGTTAATTTCTAGACCAAAATCCGAACTAATGATTGTCACTCTAGAGAGCAATTCATCCTTGTCCACTTCCTGCAATGAGTGTAGTATCATCAGCGAAGGGTAAATTGTTGTGTTTCCTACCACCGATTGAAATTCCACTATCCTAGCCATCCAGTGCTCTTCTCATTACATACTCTGCATAGATATTGTAGAGTTGGGGTGACAGTATGCAACTTTGTCTGACTCCATTTGTCATATTGAAAAATTCTGAGCATTCACCATCCACCCTTATGGTTGCATTATGACTATTTTATAAAATAAAATAAAAAATAGGAGACCTTATTTTTGGGATTACCTTCGTAGTAAATATAGCCTATATACATATGATGGTTTTATATTTCTTTTAAGTGAAGGGGCTGGGGAGAGAGGTAGGAAAAACTAAATCAAAAGTAAAACACAGAATTTTGTAACTGAATGAGTGATAAATAAATAAATAAATAAATAAATAAATAAATAAATAAATAAATAAATAAATAAATAAATAAATAAATAAATAAATAAATATTACAGGAAACTTAAATCACAACCACCTCCTAACGTTAATTACCAACAGATAGAGATTCTTGTTAAGATGGACAATATGGTGCTTCTTTTTTTACTTGAATCCAGCTTGTGATATTTTACTGGAGTCTCAGTGTGATTAGTGTTACCTGTCTTTGAAAACTTCTTTATAACATGACCTTTTTTTTCATTATCTTTCACTTCTGGCTTTGTATCATTTGAAAAATAATTATTACCTGCTGACTTTTGGATATTTTTCATAAAGTAAAGTGGTAATTAAATTACAATAAATGTTGTTGTCATATGTTATGGCCTTATGCAGCCTGTTCCAAGCTGCTGGTAGGTTATGCTGAACCCAATTTCTTGATCTGGCTCAGACACCTCATCTGAGTGGAAACGAAGCACCATGGGACCAGATGCAAAACCTGCAAGCACAAGTAGTTATTGAATTACTATTTTCACTGCCTTAAAGGCAAAATGACCTTTCTGTGTTCAGAATAGCAACATTCCAGGTATGGGAATCTCTGTAAAGGCTATGATTAGAGGTGTGTCTGCTGGTATAGGGCAGTGTAAGTTAGTATATGGCTCAATGCTAATTTTGATTATGTTTGCATTTTGCTTACCTCGCTAATGTATGTATGTATGTATGTATGTATGTATGTATGTATGTATGTATGTATGTATGTATGTATGTATGTATGTATGTATGTATGTATGTATGTATGTATGTATGTATGTATGTATGTATGTATGTATGTATGTATGTATGTATGTATGTATGTATGTATGTATGTATGTATGTATGTATGTATGTATGTATGTATGTATGTATGTATGTATGTATGTATGTATGTATGTATGTATGTATGTATGTATGTATGTATGTATGTATGTATGTATGTATGTATGTATGTATGTATGTATGTATGTATGTATGTATGTATGTATGTATGTATGTATGTATGTATGTATGTATGTATGTATGTATGTATGTATGTATGTATGTATGTATGTATGTATGTATGTATGTATGTATGTATGTATGTATGTATGTATGTATGTATGTATGTATGTATGTATGTATGTATGTATGTATGTATGTATGTATGTATGTATGTATGTATGTATGTATGTATGTATGTATGTATGTATGTATGTATGTATGTATGTATGTATGTATGTATGTATGTATGTATGTATGTATGTATGTATGTATGTATGTATGTATGTATGTATGTATGTATGTATGTATGTATGTATGTATGTATGTATGTATGTATGTATGTATGTATGTATGTATGTATGTATGTATGTATGTATGTATGTATGTATGTATGTATGTATGTATGTATGTATGTATGTATGTATGTATGTATGTATGTATGTATGTATGTATGTATGTATGTATGTATGTATGTATGTATGTATGTATGTATGTATGTATGTATGTATGTATGTATGTATGTATGTATGTATGTATGTATGTATGTATGTATGTATGTATGTATGTATGTATGTATGTATGTATGTATGTATGTATGTATGTATGTATGTATGTATGTATGTATGTATGTATGTATGTATGTATGTATGTATGTATGTATGTATGTATGTATGTATGTATGTATGTATGTATGTATGTATGTATGTATGTATGTATGTATGTATGTATGTATGTATGTATGTATGTATGTATGTATGTATGTATGTATGTATGTATGTATGTATGTATGTATGTATGTATGTATGTATGTATGTATGTATGTATGTATGTATGTATGTATGTATGTATGTATGTATGTATGTATGTATGTATGTATGTATGTATGTATGTATGTATGTATGTATGTATGTATGTATGTATGTATGTATGTATGTATGTATGTATGTATGTATGTATGTATGTATGTATGTATGTATGTATGTATGTATGTATGTATGTATGTATGTATGTATGTATGTATGTATGTATGTATGTATGTATGTATGTATGTATGTATGTATGTATGTATGTATGTATGTATGTATGTATGTATGTATGTATGTATGTATGTATGTATGTATGTATGTATGTATGTATGTATGTATGTATGTATGTATGTATGTATGTATGTATGTATGTATGTATGTATGTATGTATGTATGTATGTATGTATGTATGTATGTATGTATGTATGTATGTATGTATGTATGTATGTATGTATGTATGTATGTATGTATGTATGTATGTATGTACACTTCACATGAAGAATCCACAGTATCAGTATGAATTTTATAGTACTAGATTTATGTAGTTATTCAAGGTATATCTGATTACTGCAATCACTCACTGTAAGTACACCATTAGCATACAAACACTTCTAACTTTTGTTAACCACTGCACCATCAACACTGGCCAAAATTTTCACAGGAATTGTTCTACAGATTGTCTCAATATCTCTCTTTGTGTAGGCAGTGTGGTTCCTTTTTGTCAGCCTTCAAGTTTCCTCACAGGTAGAATTCAAAGGTTGTTAAGTCAGGAGAACATGGCAGAAATTCAACTGCACCTCCTCACCCCATCAAACATCCTGGTAGCATGTTGTCGACATAGTCTCTCATGTGATAGTTTGTAGTGTAAGTGGTCTACCATCAAGGTAGAAGTAAAATTGTGCATAAAGCTCATGGATGGCCAGTAAAGTGGATACACACAGCATGCTGAGGTATACAAAGCTCTAAAATAGAATGGTCCAATTAATACCCTGGATGCCAGTCCACACCAGACATTAATACCTGGTAAATTCACTGCATTTTCCACATGATAATGTGAATTTCCTGGAGACTTATAAAGACAATTATGATGGTTGATTTTTTCGTCATGAAACCACACAATTATTCCCATGAAGGGAAATGAATGTTACTCACCTCCTTATTACTTTGCACGTATTCCCCACCAGATGGTGCTAAGCGAGCAACAACATTTCAATGGCCAAACTATCAACAATTATTGATCTCCTTGTACATCTTGAAACAGAAACAATCTAGGTCCTTCTCAACAAGGTTGTTGGGACCCTGTTTAAAGATTTGCTAGGTTAACACTGAAGGCATTTCTGGATCAAAATGACAACATCTTTAAAAACCACTCCTTGACCATGATTGATCTGTTCACCATACAAGAGATGCATGCCGCTGATTAAGGTCAATTGAGGGCAAGAGGGAATTTACCAAGTTTTGAATTGATAGGCACAATGTACCGCTGTACATATGCACCAGATGTCCAATATCTACTACAGTAGGTAATGAAAGCACAATAAATGTAGATACAGGAAGTATTAAGGTGATGAGTATGTACAAACCACCATGAATACTGTGGCCAGACATAGTGCTTCCCACCTGGAACTATTCATCTGTACTCATAGGTGACTTCAACAGCCATCACCTCTACTGGAAATAGGAGACTGAGGACAAATGTGCGAATCTACTTGTCAAATGGCCAGAAGCTAATAACCTGCGTCTGGAATTTAATACTAAAGCCAAAGCTATATTTTGGTTAACTTGCTGAAAACATGAATACAATCTGGATTTCAATCACTTGCCACTGATCTGTATTTAGGACAGTTACCCAGGTGGTAGATTCTCTATCTGTTGTTTATCTAGTCTTTTCTTAAATATTTGCAAAGAATTTGGAAGTTTATTAAATCTCCCTTGGTAAATTATTCCAATTCCTAACTCCTCCTTCTCCTACAAACAAATATTTGCCCCAATTTGTCTCTTGACTTCTAACTTTATCTTAATATTGTAATCTTAAAAATACCACTCAGACTTATTCATCTACTAATTTCATTCCACGCCATCTCTCTCCTGACAGCTTGGAACATACCACTTAGTCGAGCAGCTCATCTCCTTTCTCACAAGTCTTCCCTGCTCAAACTTGGCAACATTGTCGTAATGCTATTCTCTTGTCGGAAATCACCCAGAACAAATCAAGCTGCTTTTCTTTGGATGTTTTCCAGTTCTCGAATCAATTAATCCTTGTGAGGGTCCCGTACATTGGAACCATACTCTAGTTGGGTTCTTACCAGAGACTTATATGCCCTCTCCTTTCCATCCTCACTACAACCCCTAAATACCCTCATAACCCTGTGCAGAAATCTGCACCCTTTATTTACAATCCTGTTTATGTGATCACCCTGATGAAGATCTTCCCTTATATCAACACCTAGGTACTTACAGTGATCCCCATAAGGAATTTTCACCCTCTAAATGCAGTAATTAAAATGGAGAGGACTTTTCCTATTAGTGAACCTCACAATCTGACTTGTAACCCTATTTATAATCATACTATTGCCTGCTGTCCTTCTCACAACATTGTCTGCTTTGTCACAAGGGATGAAAGAGGCAATTCCTTTCCAGCCTCAAGAAAATTAATAGGAGATTTTCCACACAGCCAACACAGACCCATCTTGACAGTTATTGGAACTCAAATACTGCTAGTCAGATCCACACCTCAACTGTGCTGAAATTTCACTAAAGTCAAATGGAACCATTTCTCAATGTGCACACTTCATCCCACCAGTTTTATCAAACTATGCTCATTTTGTTGGTGCTGTGATCACTATTGCACAGAAACATATTCCATATGGCTTTTGTATGTAGTACATCCCTGGGTAAAATGAAACAAATGAAGAAATTTATGATCTACTGTATTCCTAAATAACTGTGGCCCTGAAATAGCTGATGACAGCTTGGATGACTCCAGGTGACAGAAATGGAATGGCATGGTTGAGAATATGAACTTTGCACACTCCAGCAGAGTGGTTTATAGTCTTCTCAGGAAACTAGGTTAATGCTAGGTGCAAAAGGGGTAGGGATTGTATCATCCCCAACCAGATTGTTAAACACATCATATAATCCCAGCTGAAAAGAAGCATATCATACAATTAAAGAAGCTGTTAAACAACAGAAAATCTCATCTCCAAAGACCTCATCCTTCTCAAATACATTTACAAAGCTTGAAGTAGACTTTACCCTTAGAGATGTCAAAAAGGAAAATTAAATTGATTCGTGGGAATATTTTCAGAACTCCCCCAAAACCCCATTGCACAACAGCCCTTAAAGGGCCTTGGCCTACGAAGTGACCACTGCTCAGCCCAAAGGCCTGCAGATTACGAGGTGTCGTGTGGTCAGCACTATGAATCCTCTCGGCTGTAATTCTTGGCTTTCTAGACCGGGGCTGCTATCTCACCATCAGATAGCTCCTCAAATTCTAATCACGTAGGCTGAGTGGACCTCGAACCAGCCCTCAGGTCCAGGTAAAAATTGCTCACCTGGCCGGGAATCGAACCTGGGCCCTCCGGGTAAGAGGCAGGCATGCTACCCCTACACCATTTCAGAGTTCCTTACAAACAGCAGCCCTAATACTGGACTGAATTCTATATCTTGAAAACCTAAATCCAAAAAACTAAGATAATTGTTACACTGAAACTCAGGAAACAAATTTACCGAGCTGACACCTACTACCCAGTTGTCTTGATGGATTGCTGGTATAAAGTCCTCGAGAGGCTCATTTATAACAGGATCATCCCCATGATTAATAGCATGGCCCCAGTAGAGCAAACTGTACAGATCAAGTACTAGCATTAACTACATAATCCGGCTCCATGGCTAAATGGTTAGCATGCTGGCCTTTGGTCCAGGGCTCCCGGGTTCGATTCCTGGCTGGGTCGTGGATGTTAACCTTCATTGGTTATTTCCGATAGCTTGGGGGCTGGGCGTGTGTGCTGTCTTCATCATAATAATAATAATTTCGTGTGGCTATTTCTCGCCGAGTGCAGCCCTTGTAAGGCAGACCCTCCGGTGAGGGTGGGCGGCAGCTGCCATGTGTAGGGAACTGCGTGTTATTGTGGTGGAGGATAGTGTTATGTGTGGTGTGTGAGTTGCAGGGATGTTGGGAACAGCACAAACACCCAGCCCCCGAGCCATTGGAATTAACCAATGAAGGTTAAAATCCCCGACCCGGCCGGGAATCGAACCAGGGACTCTCTGAACCGAAGGCCAGTACGCTGACCATTCAGCCAACGAGTCGGACGTCTTCATCATCAGAATTCATCATAGGTAGGGCCCCATCCTCATAGACACACATGTCACTTATAAGGTGTCAACTCGAAAAACCTGCATCAGGCCTCGTTGGAGGCCACATGCCATTTTTATTATTATTATTATTATTATTATTATTATTATTATTATTATTATTATTATTATTATTATTATTATTATTATTGTTCCAGGGTTTATTGTGGACCCCAGAGGAGAAAGAAGATGCCGGGATGAATGGGTCTAACTACAATGTCAAGAAAAGAATTTAAAACGTAAACTGAAGATTATATTTTCTTAAATTCAACCTTAGCAAATTTTCATAACAATGAAACGTCAGGTATACAATGGCAAATTTTAGACAAGACAAGAAAATTCAAATTTAGTGACAGTTTAAAAATTTGGGCTTCAAGCCCCTTGCTTTACAATTCTTCAGCTCCTAGCTCAAATTTACAAAAGAGCACAAATTTACTCAAGGGCAGAAATCCCTCAATACATGGAGCACTTGCTCCCAACTTACAATATCAAGCCTCCCAGAGGCACTTTTACAACACTTGTAAAGAGTTGACGTGCTCTCAGTTTTCCAAGCCTATTCAAGGCAATATCAGAAAATTACAATCACTCGCCATCAAGGTACAAAATTTGAAACAGGGGTATCTAGTACCCAACCTATTGGGCCTTTGCGGAAAAGAACAGGTTAAGAAAATGGCCTGAAACACAAATTGAATGGAGGCGTGAACTTGCACTCCTAGATATGAATTCTTAAAACCTAAAGGGCACTAGGCCGATGAAACAGGGGCTATTCCCAAATATGAAGGTGACTCGTAAAAGAATAAATTAAGACGTTACGGAAAGGAAGAGAGCCAGTTACAAAATGTAGTCACCTCACACCAATATGAAGGGGAGCTCGAGAGGGTACATCACTCTCTATCCCCAATTTACAGTTGAAGATTATATGAAGTTTTTACATTAGCCGGCAGAAAGTTACATTTTTAGGAAAACTAGGTTACATAGTTAATGATTCAGACTTTTTTCTCAGGTTAAACTGCGGAGCTAGCAAGAAATAAAGATGTTATGTGGCCATTTACCTTGTCGGTGTACTGCTGCCTGATGAAAGAGGCGCCGCCCGCCCCCTGCTTTGACACACACACTAAGTCAGATGACGATCAATTGGCCAAGAGACGTGAAAATCCGCAGTTTATAAACCCTCGGGGAAAGTTCGAGACCATTCACGATTAAACTAGCCACACCCTCTCACGTTTATTGGGTACTTTAAATGTTAGACTCAAAATCGAAGAAGAAGAAGAAGACTGTGATTGGTAGAAAATTAATTACAGAAATTAGGGATTGGCTGGATTCAAAACTGGCAGAAAGAAAAGATAAATATTGCCAACCCAAAAATAAATGAACATAATTAGTAAAAAAACTTATGAATACAAAACTTCATTAAATCAAAAGTTCTTTCACTTCGCACCAGGGTGCATGATCATAGCTTTTTAGCAGTGACATCTATGGAAGAATGACCAAACTTCTTGATGAATGGCAAACAAAACAAGTAGAAATTCACACAGTACAGGAAACTTCGCAATAACAAAATTACATCAGATTTCTGTGGTGACATCTTCTGAGTAAATTTATAAATTGGTCTAGTTTCAGTTTCACTGTTTCACCAGTAGAGTTCTTTTAGGCACTAGATTTAAATGCGCGGCGTTGGGGTGTACCTCCCGGTACAATTATTATTATTATTATTATTATTATTATTATTATTATTATTATTATTATTATTATTATTATTATTATTATTATTATTATTATTATTATTATTATTGTACCGGGTGGTACACCTCCATGCCGCTAATTCAAACCTTGCGCCAGTTGAAACTCCCCTACTGGAGGAAGTCTGAACTTTATCTAATGTGTTAATTTTCAAGTTTCTCAGAAGATGTCCCTACTTGTAAATTTTGAAGTTTCTGAACTGTGTTGTTTTCGAGGTATTTTTGTTTTGCCTGTAGTAAGAAGTGTGAACATTCTCTTCTAGAGGACACTACTGAAGAACTACAATGGTGCACCCTAGTGCGAAGTGAAAGAACTGTTTTTTGGAGAAATTTTGATTTCAAAAGTTTGTTTCTTGTTAAATTTCTTTCTGTTATTGTTTAAGTTGGCTGTATAACCCTTTCTTTCCCCTTGTTTTGAATTTAGCCAATCCCGAATTTCTTCAATTAATTTATGACCAATCAGGTGTATCTTCTCCAAACTGGATATGTTGCTTAACCCTAGCCAATAAAATTCTTGTGGGAGGGTGTTCTCATTCCTGAAACGCCTCGAACTTTCCGCGAGAGTATATAAACTGCTGATTTTTGGGTCTCCGGGCCACTTCAGTAACATCTTTCAGTGTGTAAAGTACGTAGCAGGGGGCGGGAAGCGCCTCTTTCTTCGAGCAGCAGGTCAACCACAAGGTAATGGCCTTTTAATAACTTCTCTTCTTGCTAGCTCAGCAGTTTAACTCTCGGGGCAGGTCCGAAGCCTTTTCCATGTAACTTTCCTTTAAAAATGTAAAGACACTCGGTGTCAATTCTTTCTGTTTTAACTACATATTGGGATAGAGAGTGCTTAACCCTCTCGAGCTCCCACTCATATTGCATTGAGGTGAACTTATTTTTCACAACCGTTTCTTCCTTAACGTAATGTAAATTGTTTCCTTCTAAAAGTCACCTCTTTAGTATGGGATTAGCCCTTGCAGTAACGGCCTAGTGCCAAGTAGGTTTTATATAAAATGTGTTAGGAGTGCAAGAACGCCTCCTTTCAAGTTGGTATTTTAGAGGCCACGTAATTAACCTTTCCTTACTTAATAGGCCTCAGTAGGTTGGGTATTTTACCCCTGTTTTCATGTCCTTGGAGGACAACTTGAATGTGGAGTTTGGTGTGGCCTTGGATAGGCTCGTACTTAAGAGCAGATTGCTCTTTCAAAAAATTTTGTTTCCTGCGCGCCTCGAGGAGGCTTTACTGTGTAATTGGGAGCAAGTGCTCCTGGGCATGATAGGGGTCTTCTGCCCCTTTGTTGAAATTGTATATCGTAAAGTTGGGCTAATTGCTCAAGAATTGTGAGTCCGGGGCTCGAAGCCCAAATGCTGTGAATACTGTAATTGTACATTTGTTACCTTGCTACTCTGTACCTGCCATTCTTGTTATTTCTTGATTTTGCTAAGAAAATATAACCTTGTTAAATTTTATCTTAACTTTAATTTCGTATTCTGAGACCTGTTCACCCCCGCACCTTCTTTCACCTCTGCTGTTCCACAGATACCTCAGAACAAGTGGTAGAAGAGCGTGGTTGAATGGGTCTCAATTTAGCCCCTTTTGACGGCTAAACATTGCTTTGATCCGAACTCTAACAATTTTCTCAGTTGCTGGAAGTTTTTGATTTTTCTTTTTTCAAAATTGTTCTGTCATCATGCCCGGCCCTCGCAATGTTCTCCATCTTAACTAATGCGCAAGGAGGAGTTGATCTATGAATGAACTATTAGAAATGTGCAATCTGGAGGCACGGTTGCGGTAGACACAAATAAGCTTAGAGAGTCCCTTGATTTGCCCATTTCCATCCCCACTTTGGGAGAGAAAGAAATTGACGACTCTCTTTCCACGATCAGTGACAATACTACTGAGCTAGCATCTGTAGTTAGTTTTTTTGAAGAAAATGATCCTTCTCCTAATCAAATTAAACGTGTGCAAGCCAGGTTATTTCATTTTTCTAATATAGTTAACGATCTGTTGTCTCTGAAGTTGAATGACGTTCAAAGGAAGGAAGCTAGTATGGTTCTTGAAAATCTTTCTGAATTGTCCAGTAAGGTTACCCAATTGTTAACTGGGAAAGTTCCTCCCAAAACTGATCAACCCACCACGGTGAATGTAGATAGCGAGGAAGAGCCTCCTAAGGGAGACGCCAATAGGGAAACCGTTGGAGCTCAAACAACCTCTGCCCCATTGGACAACGAGTCTGAACGTCGTATCTCGTTGAATAATGTACGTTCTGAATTTACTTCCTTGCCACTTAAACCTTTACCTACTATGTTACCGGGGTGCAGCAGCTTGCCTCATCCATTAGCTATGTTGCTCAGAGGTGTCTCTAAGTTTTCTGTTAACACTACCAGTGAAGTTATTTCATTCTTAAGGTTTTTAGTTGAATTTCAGGATCATGCCCTTGTTTTTTCTCTTTCTCCATGTCAGATTTTGCAAATCATCTATCCCTATGCAATTGGTATTCTCTCAGACAAAATAGTAAGAGCCATTGCCGAGCAATCATCTATTGAAGACTTCCACGCCCACTTGCTAGCTAACTTCTTTCCGGCTAGGGCAAGGTCCTCACTTATTCAGAAGTACTATTATCGTGTACAACGGTTGGATGAAAACTTGGCAGATTTCATCCAAGATATTAAATTCTATACTAGGGTGTTTGCTCTTCACTTCCCTGGGAAGCAGATTGTACAAGCTATTGTGGAAGGTATTTCACCACCTTATAGGTCATACTTGTGTTTCGCGGCGTGCCCGCAAACCTTCTCGGAACTTGAAGCATTGGCCGTCTCAGCGGAAGGAGTTAGATACGCCGATTCCTTGCGTGTCGCGAAAGAACCCCCTCCTTCTTTTAGTAATCCTCGGCCTCCACCTCGCCGACCAGTCACACCTCGTAAATGTTATGCTTGCGGGTCGCCTGACCATCTTCGGAACAAGTGCCCATTGATCAAATCTAGTAGGGCAAATAATGGAGCTGGCTCATCACAAGGCTGTTTTAAATGTGGGGCTTTCTCACATATCGCCAAGAATTGTCCAAATTCAAATAGCACCCCCTCCTGCTCAACTTCTAGTGCAACTTCCACCAATGTCACTAATAATAAGTGACTAGCGGTTTCGGCTGAGTCGACTAATTCTGCTTCCCAAGGCTCAGCCCCTGGTAAACAGGTCGAAAATTCAGGGAAAACTCAATCTTCAGAGTTATCTTTTGAATGCCCCAAAGAATGTCTTAGGATTGCGGCGGATACCCCCGCACCTGTTCCTTTTCTTAAGATTGAATTAAATAATGAACCTGTAACAGCTCTTTTAGATTCAGGCAGTGTTTGTTCAATTATTTCGGATCAATGGTATTCAAAATTGAAATCTATTTGTAAACTACCTGACTATGGCTCATCTCCTGTTCAATATGTTTCGGCTAATTCATCTCCATTAGAAATTCTAGGTTCTTTAAATGTCAAAATTCGTATTTTTAAATTTACATGGAAAATTAAATTGTTTGTGGCCAAGCACTTGTCTTGCCCCATAATATTGGGAGCTGACTTCATTTCTCACTCCGGTCTAGTGCTCGACCTTCAGAGTAAGTCGTGCACATTCAAATTTGCTTCCAATTGTAAAATCCCCTTGTTAAAGTGTAATTCTGTATCATGTTCCTCTATTTCGCCTACCCAGGATGAGATGTTGTTAGACCTTAGACATCTACTTGAGGAGCAGGCTGATAGTATTCGCAAGTTGTGTCAGTCGTTTCCAGAGGTGTTCTCTGATACTCTTGGTGTTACTGACCTGATCGAATACAAAATTGAGGTCACGGATTCGATTCCTGTCCGTTTTCCACCATATAGGCTGTCTCCACCTAAAATGAAGGCTCTGAAGGAAATCATTGATCAAATGTTGAAGGATGGTATTATTCGGCCCTCTAAGTCGGCGTATTCTTCACCTATTTTTCTAGTCCCGAAACCCCAAGGTGGCTTCAGGCCTGTCATTGATTATAGGGCTCTCAATCGGAAGGTGGTGTTACAATCTGTGCCCCTTCCTGACCTTCATTCTTGTTTTTCATGGTTTCGTAAGGCCAAGTTCTTCACCATCTTGGACCTGAATCAGGCCTACAATCAAATTCCCCTAGCCGAAGAGTCTAAACACCTTACAGCGTTTGCCACGCATTGGAATTTGTATGAATACAACCGGGTGCCTTTCGGGCTCCCCACGGGAGCAGCTGTACTCACTAGACTGCTAGATAGGGTTTTCTCCGACATCAAATTCGAGTACTTGTATCACTATCTTGATGATGTCGTCGTATTTTCGGAGACTTTTGAAGAACATCTAGATCATCTGCGAGAAGTTCTCAATCGCCTTCGTAAGGCTGGGTTAACTGTTAAGTTGTCCAAGGTTGCCTTCGCTAAGCCTTCCATGTCATTCCTAGGGCATATTGTGTCACCTGATGGTGTTGCAGTCGATCATTCTAGAACACAGGCCATCCGTGATTTTAAACCTTCTAAGGACATCAAAGGTATCGCCAGGTTCATTGGTATAGTGAATTTCTTCAGGAAGTTTATTCCTAACTTTGCTAATAGAGCGGCGCCCTTAAACCTTCTTCGTAGGAAAAGCATCAAATTCGAGTGGGGACCTTCTCAACAAGCCGCTTTTGAAGATCTTAGATTAGCTCTCTGTAATGCCCCTGTCCTTGCTATGCCCGATTTCTCGAAGAAATTCATCGTCCAAACCGACGCGTCATCGTCGGCGGTAGCTGCAGTCCTTCTTCAAGAGACTGAACTAGGGAGGCGACCCATCGCCTATGCATCTAGGACTCTGTCGGCTCAAGAAGCCAAGTATTCCATCTATGAGCTCGAAGGTTTGGCAGTCTTATTTGCCTTAGAAAAGTTCCGTCTCTATCTGGAACATGTCAAATTCGACCTGGAGACAGATAATCAAGCCTTAAGCTGGGTCTTAGGTAGGCCGCGTCGTACTAGTCGTATAGCCCGTTGGGCCATCCGCATTTCTGCCTTCCAATTCGATGTCAGGCATATCAGAGGTACCGAAAATGTTGTCGCAGACGGACTCAGCCGTATGTTTTCCAACGACGTCGAGACCCATGAACCGGTCGATAGTTCATCACCTCCCGAGTCCATGCTATCTGAGGTTAATGCCATCTTAACAGATGCTCCCATGCTCTTTAGGGATATCGAGAAATACCAACGTGAAGATCCGACGCTGGCTCCGATAATGGAAACCCTTTCTTCTGGGGAACATGTCGTCCCTTATGTACTGAGGAATGGTGTTTTATGTTGCCCATCGAGGCATATTAAGATTATGAAAGTTGTCGTTCCAGCTGTTCTTGTACCTATGATCTTTAAGTACTATCATGAGACCCCGTTAGGGGGGCATCTAGGCATCTTTAAAACTCGTGAAAAGATTCGTGAAAGGTTCATCTGGAAGAGTATGGACGGTGAAATCCGTGAACTAGTAAAGGCTTGTAAATCCTGTTTGATTAGTAAACCAACCATGTCCACCAAGGTAGGCCTGTTGTCTTCTCATCAAGCGTCGCGCCCTATGGAACGCCTGTATATTGATTATGTAGGACCCTTCCCCCGGTCAAAGGGAAATGCCAACAAATTCATCTTTGTATGTGTAGATGGTTTTACTAGATTTTCCTGGTTATTTCCGACTAAGCTGGCTACCGCTCAGTCCACCATTACTTGTCTAAATTCTATCTTTGCTTCTTCTGGTCCCTGTCAATATATTGTGTCTGATAATGCTAAGGCTTTTACATCTAATCTGTTTCGTAAATTCTGCTTTGACCTGTCCATCTCTCATCTGACAACTTCTGCTTATTACCCTCAACCATCTCTGGTTGAACGGGTTAATCGTAATCTCAGGTCCGCGCTTATTGCCTATCATCATGAAGATCATTCTAGGTGGGACACTTCCCTCCATTGGTTAGCCTTTGCTTTGAACTCGGCGGTTCATGAATCTCATAAGTTTACGCCGGCTTCGCTGATGTTCAAGTTTGTTCCCAACACGCCGCTCTCTAACCTCTGGTCTCTGAATGACATTCTACCTGAGAGAATAGACCCAGATAACATTAATGATCTTTGGAAGAAGGCTAAAGCCAATCTTAAAGTGTCTCATGAAAAGGTTAGGGAAAGATATGATCGTGGACAGAGACCCACCAATTTGAAGGTAGGTGACCAGGTGATGGTCAAGAATTTTGTTCCCGCGGGCAAGCTTGCCCCCAGATTTCATGGGCCGTGTACCATTCTAGATTTCCTTACGCCGGTTACGTTGTTATTAAGTAATCCTGCCACCGAGAGGATATTTAGGGTTCACCTGTCACAGGTGAAACCTGTGTAATTTCTGTGTTAACTTGCTTCATATAATTTTGAAAGAAATATGAAGGTTATATTTTGTTTGAGGGGTTTCACTTTTAAGGCCTTCTGCCCTTGGAATCTGTTTCCTTTGTGTGTAATTATTTATTGTAAACCTCCCCCGATCAGTTAAACTGCCATCCTGTCCTTACCATGGCCATTACCACGCTCCCGTCTCCTGCTAACATAACACACAGTGGCTTATATATAAAATGAATATCTTCACGCCGCTGGCCCCTCAACCTCTCCACAAAGCCTGTGCCCTCAAAAAATGATGATGGTCCAACAAAATTCTGCCGCTGAGCTTTAATGTTTCAGTGTCCCCGCAGCAGCGTGGCGCCGTACCGCTACTGAGGCAGGGTAAGGGCCCGCCCTTCTCCAGTGAGGCCAACCTGTGTACGGCGAGCCGGAGTCCTCCTCCCGGCCAAGGCTGATGTGCGGCGCACAACCTGTAACTGGCCCGCGACCTGCTTGTTCGCCGCGGGCGCGGCGTGCTTCAACTCCACGGCTCCTCTCATAGTGCGGGCGAGCGGTATCTCAGGGTACTTGAGGGGTCCGAGCGGCCTCTTCTGGACACAAGCAGCAGCGGCCGGTCTGGCCATCTAACTTAATCAACCTTGGATATATGTAATCAGCTACATGGACATTTAACATCAACAATTACTACAGTTTTGAATCCAACTACAATATCTGGTGGACTTAGAAAATTTTTCCGCAACTTTAAAAACTAAAAGTTCCCTTCTGATTTCAACCTCTACAAGCACAAAGACATTACATCAATAGTAATCAAAGAATTATGAAACTGGATCCAATCATTTTAAGAAAATTTGTTGGTAAATACTTCTGCAATTAACTTCCATATCAACATCATTACTTGGACCTTATGTTGAAACAAAAAGTTACGTTCTTCTGTGTTACCCCTTGGAGGGACTTTTTGGGGGGGGGGGGAGGTCTGTACCGGGTGGTACACCTCCATGCCGCTAATTCAAACCTTGCGCCAGTTGAAACTCCCCTACTGGAGGAAGTCTGAACTTTATCTAATGTGTTAATTTTTTAGTTTCTCAGAAGATGTCCCTACTTGTAAATTTTGAAGTTTCTGAACTGTGTCGTTTTCGAGGTATTTTTGTTTTGCCTGTAGTAAGAAGTGTGAACATTCTCTTCTAGAGGACACTACTGAAGAACTACAATGGTGCACCCTAGTGCGAAGTGAAAGAACTGTTTTTTGGAGAAATTTTGATTTCAAAAGTTTGTTTCTTGTTAAATTTCTTTCTGTTATTGTTTAAGTTGGCTGTATAACCCTTTCTTTCCCCTTGTTTTGAATTTAGCCAATCCCGAATTTCTTCAATTAATTTATGACCAATCAGGTGTATCTTCTCCAAATTGGGTATGTTGCTTAACCCTAGCCAATAAAATTCTTGTGGGAGGGTGTTCTCATTCCTGAAACGCCTCGAACTTTCCGCGAGAGTATATAAACTGCTGATTTTTGGGTCTCCGGGCCACTCCAGTAACATCTTTCAGTGTGTAAAGTACGTAGCAGGGGGCGGGAAGCGCCTCTTTCTTCGGGCAGCAGGTCAACCACAAGGTAATGGCCTTTTAATAACTTCTCTTCTTGCTAGCTCAGCAGTTTAACTCTCGGGGCAGGTCCGAAGCCTTTTCCATGTAACTTTCCTTTAAAAATGTAAAGACACTCGGTGTCAATTCTTTCTGTTTTAACTACATATTGGGATAGAGAGTGCTTAACCCTCTCGAGCTCCCACTCATATTGCATTGAGGTGAACTTATTTTTCACAACCGTTTCTTCCTTAACGTAATGTAAACTGTTTCCTTCTAAAAGTCACCTCTTTAGTATGGGATTAGCCCTTGCAGTAACGGCCTAGTGCCAAGTAGGTTTTATATAAAATGTGTTAGGAGTGCAAGAACGCCTCCTTTCAAGTTGGTATTTTAGAGGCCACGTAATTAACCTTTCCTTACTTAATAGGCCTCAGTAGGTTGGGTATTTTACCCCTGTTTTCATGTCCTTGGAGGACAACTTGAATGTGGAGTTTGGTGTGGCCTTGGATAGGCTCGTTACTTAAGAGCAGATTGCTCTTTCAAAAAATTTTGTTTCCTGCGCGCCTCGAGGAGGCTTTACTGTGTAATTGGGAGCAAGTGTTCCTGTGCATGATAGGGGTCTTCTGCCCCTTTGTTGAAATGTGTATATCGTAAAGTTGGGCTAATTGCTCAAGAATTGTGAGTTCGGGGCTCGAAGCCCAAATCCTGTGAATACTGTAATTGTACATTTGTTACCTTGCTAGTCTGTACCTGCCATTCTTGTTATTTCTTGATTTTGCTAAGAAAATATAACCTTGTTAAATTTTATCTTAACTTTAATTTCATATTCTGAGACCTGTTCACCCCCGCACCTTCTTTCACCTCTGCTGTTCCACAGATATCTTGGAACAATTATTATTATTATTATTATTATTATTATTATTGTACCGGAGGTATACCTTCACCGTCAATTTGAACTGCTCACCTCCTAGAAGACCGTCTGTGCGGTGTATCCTGAACTGTGTATTTGAAGAAGTTTTGACCTTTAATTTTCAGATGTCTCTACTATCGACTTATGTGCCCACTCTGGTGGGTGGATGGATAGTTAATTTTTAAGGGAAGTTTAAAAATTCTATTGTGGTAATCCTTAAGTGTTTGTAGATTTTTTTATGTGTTAAAGTTGTCAGCACTTCTACAGCTTCCTTCTTCCTTATGTTATGGACCAATCAGGAACTTTTGTATACATTTTTGTAGCCAATTAAAATTGGGGGTGTGTACAGGCATTCTGCCTAGGTCAGGAGAGTTCGAGAACCTTCCCCCTGAGTTGCTATATAAGCTGGGTGCTTTTGGGTCATTTTGACACCTTTGTCGCTCCGGTCTTAGAGTGCATGTGGTGTAAGTGCGGGCAGAGGCAGCCTTGTCCATCGTTGGAAGGCCCATCAGCTCAAGATAATGGCAGACATCTTTTAAATATGTGGTAGCTCCAGAAAGTTAACTTGAGGAGAAGGTTTCAAAATTCTTTCTTAATGTAAATTTCTAAAGTTTAATATCACCTTTTAAATGTAAATTTTCAGGCAAGTCTAAGGACTCTATTCAAATCCCTGCTGGGAAATATGAAACTTAGGGAATAAAGAGTGTTCACCCTCTATTTAATTCCCATTCAACTTGATATGGAGGTGAATATGATTTTCTAAAACTCTAAATTCTTCAAACCATTTTGGAACTTCATATTTTGCCATATAGTCACCCTCTGTAGTATAGGCTTAGCCTCTGTAACTTCAGGCTATAAGCTCATGTAGGATTTTAAGTGTATTTCAAAAAGAGTGCAAGTGTTTAGCCTCTTAGCATTTTGTTCATGGCTGATTTCTTAAACCTTTTCTTTTGTACACTAAGATCATTTGGAATGGGCACTTATTGCCTGTTTTAAGTATCATTAATAATGGACGAGTGTGTAATAGACTGTCAAGCTGAAATGACAGTAAACACTGTTTTGAAGCTTATCTAGTATAGAATTCAGATAAGAAACTTGTGCCTTTGAAAGCCTGGACTGTGTAAATTTTGGAGCTCAGTCTCCTAAAGTGTAAATGAGTGGAGGAAAAATGCTCTTTGAAATGATGTACCTTTAGAGCTAACATGCTCATTCATTTGTAGCCTATTGTATTGAAATCTTCAGTGTACCTGATTTTTTACTTTAAGGGCCTGTGCTACGACTGTCAGGTAAACAGCCAGATACATAGGCTGCAGTTTTGCAAACTAGAAGTTAAATATTTTCTTGCGTACTACCAACGGATTTTAACGACGGTATTGTAATGTGGAAGATGTAGTAACATTTTTATTGGGTTGGTAATAAGGTTACTGAAAATATAGTGAAATTTAGCGTGGTGGTATGCGTGTTCCCTGGTGTTTTCGTTTGTTTAGCTCTATTCCTTTTGAAATCGTATTACTAGATATAATGTGGAAATTCAGGTCAAAAACAGAACTTGGAAGGCGGCCATTTGCCTATGAGTCTAGGACTTTATCATCTCAAGAAGCCAAGTACTCCATAGAAGGACTGGCCCTCCTATTTGCCTTGGAAAAATTCCTTCTTTATCTTGAACATGTTAAGTTTCAATTAGCAACCGACAACCGGGCTCTGAGCTGGGTTTTGGCTAGGCCCTGTCGTACAGGATGAATCGCCCTTTGGGCTATTCGAATCTCTGCATTTCAGATTGACGTGCAACACTATTTCTTGCCTTAATACTATTTTTGCAACTTTTGGAACTTTTCAATATATAGTTTCTGATAACGCCAAGGCGTTCACATCTAATTTATTTAGTAATTTCTGAGAATGTGGGCACTGATGGGTTCAGCCAAATGTTTTCTGGCGAGGTTGATTCTGTTAACCCGGAGGAAAGCCCTTCTGCTTCTATTTCCATACGTCCGAGTCATCATTATTGTACTGGGAGGTACACCTCAATGCCGTGCATTTAAAACTAGTGCCTAAAAGAACTTCTCTATTGGTCAATAGTGAAACTGATAACACAACAAGTTGGAACTTTAATCAGAAAAAGTCACCACTGAAAAATTAAGTAATTGTTTTGTTGTGAAGTTTCCTAGGCTGTCTGAATTTCTCCTGGTTTTGTTTTGATATACATCAAGAAGTTTGGACATTTTCCTACAGATGACACCACTAAAAATTTATGATCATGCACTCTGGTGCAAAGTGAAAGAACTTATAATTTAAAGAAGTTTTATATTTCTAGGTTGTTGTAACTAATTGATGTTCATTTATTTTTGGGTTGGCAATATTTCCTTTTTCTTTCTGCCAGTTTTGAATCTGGTCAATGAAAAATTTCTGTAATTAATTTTCAACCTATCACAGGCTACTTGTTCGATTTTGAGTGTTACTTTGAACGCAACCAATAAAATTGAAAGGGTGTGGCTGGTTTAGTCTTAAATGATCTCAAACCTTCCCTGAGGGTTTATAAACTGCGGCTTTTTACGTTTCTTGGCCACGATCGTCGTCTTTCAGAGTGTGTGTGTTTAAGCAGGAGGCGGGTAACCTCTTTCATCGGCAGCTAAAACATCTACAAGGTAATGGCCAGATAACTTAATTCTTTCTTGCTACCTCCGCAAATTATTCCGAAGGGGAAGGTCTGAATCTTTGCTATGTAACCTACTTTCCTAAAATGTAACTTCTCTTTTGGCTTCATAAGATCTTTAATTATAAATCTGGGATAGAGAGTGAATTACCCTCTCGGGATCCCTTTCATCTTGGTTTGAGGTGACTAAATTTTGTAACTGTTTTTCCTTCTGTAATGTGTTAAAGTAATTTCTACATGAGTCCCCTCAGTAGTTTGGGAATAGCCACTGTTTCATCAGTCTAGCGCCCTTTAGGTTTTCAAGTTTTCATTATCTTGGAGCACAGTGTACGCCTCCATTCCTTTTGTGGTTGGGCCAGTTATTTAACGTGTTCTTTTCCATGAAGGCCCCATAGGTTGGGTATTAAATACCCCTGTATATAATAATTTTTCAAATTGTAAGTTGAATGAGGATGTTCATAACAACTTGCTACAAATGTATTTACGCTAAAGTGAGATAAATGCTTGCCAGTTACTATTCTCACATTGTATTGAAAAGAAAGAAACTAACTACTTATTCAGTGAGCAAAGAATAAATTGAATTAATGATAAAATTAACGATCCTACGCTGGATCAGTGGCATTAATCACGAATATAAACTTTGCTTTCGCCATAACACGCATACTCGTAAATAGTACTAGACAAAAATAAATAAATACATAACCTGAATCTTAACTTTTGCGTCCAGGTTACATTTTCAGTGTTTTTATTTTCTATAACAGTTTCTGTTTCGTTATAGGAGTTAATTAATTTTAACATTTCTTCGTATGTGTATATTTCAGTCCTAATTCTGTTTGAATTAGGGGATTTCTGCCCTGGTATAAAATTGTGCTCTTTTGTAAATTTGAGCTTGTAGCTCACGAAATGTAAAGCTAGGGGCTTAAAGCCCAAAGAGTTAAGGTTCTGAATCTTGGATTTTTCCCCATCTTGTTTAATGATTGCTACTTGTACCTGTAATATTTTCATGAAAAAATTGTTATGTTTGAAGTTCTAAAAACATAACCTTCAGTATAAGTTTCAAATTCTATTCTTGACATTGTAGTTAGACCCATTCACCCCGGCACCTTCTTTAACCTCTTTCTGCTCCACGGGTATCCCCATAACACTTACAATGATCCCCAAAAGGAACTTTCACCCCATCAACGCAGTAATTAAAATTGAGAGGACTTTTCCTATTTGTGGAACTCTCAACCTGACTTTTAACCCTGTTTATCAACGTACCATTGCCTGCTGTCCATCTCACAACATTATCGAGGTCACGTTGCAGTTGCTCACAATCTTCTAACTTATTTATTACTCTATACAGAAATACATCATCCGCAAAAACCTTACCTGTGATTCCACTTCTCTACCCATATCATTTATATACAGAAGAAAACATAAAGGTCCAATAATACTGCTTTTAGGAATTCCCTCTTAATTATTACAGGGTCAGATAAAGCTTCGCCTACTCTAATTCTCTGAGATCTATTTTCTAGAAATATAGCAACCCATTCAGTCACTCTTTTGTCTAGTCCAGTTGCACTCATTTTTGCCAGTAGTCTCCCATGATTCACCCTATCAAATGCTTTAGACAGGTCAATTGCAAAAGAGTCTATTTGATCTCCTGAATCCAAGATATCTGGTATATCTTGCTTGAATTCTACAAGTTGAGCTTCAGTGGAATAACCTTTCCTAAAACTGAACTGCCTTCTATTGAACCAGTTATTAATTTTGCAAACATGTCTAATATAACCAGAAAGAATGCCTTCCCAAAGCTTACCTGCAATGCATGTCAAACTTACTGGCCTGTAATTTTCAGCTTTATGTTTATCACCCTTTCCTTGATATACAGGGGCTACTATAGCAACTCTCCATTCATTTGGTATAGCTCCTTCAACCAAACAATAATCAAATAAGTACTTCAGATATGGTACTGTATCCCAACCCATTGTCTTTAATATATCCCCAGAAATCTTATCTATTCCAGCTGCTTTTCTAGTTTTCAACTTTTGTATCTTATTGTAAATGTCATTGTTATCATATGTAAATTTTAATACTTCTTTGGCCTTAGTCTCCTCCTCTATCTCGACATTATCCTTGTAACCAACAATCTTTACATACTGCTGACTGAATACTTCTGCCTTTTGAAGATCCTCACATACACACTCTCCTTGTTCATTAATTATTCCTGGAATGTCCTTTTTGGAACCTGTTTCTGCATTAAAATACCTATACATACCCTTCCATTTTTCACTAAAATTTGTATGACTGCCAATTATGCTTGCCATCTTCTTATCCTTAGCTGCCTTCTTTGTTAGATTCAATTTTCTAGTAAGTTCCTTCAATTTCTCCTTACTTCCATAGCCATTTCTAACTCTATTTCTTTCCAGTCTGCACCTCCTTCTTAGTCTCTTTATTTCTTTATTATAATAAGGTGGATCTTTACCATTCCTTACCACCCTTAATGGTACAAACCTGTTTTCACATTCCTCATCAATTTCTTTAAACCCATCCCAGAGTCTGTTTACATTTTTATTTACTGTTTTCCACCGATTATAGTTACTTTTTAGAAACTGCATCTTGCCTGCCTTATCAGCCATATGGTACTGCCTAATAGTCCTAGTTTTAATACTTTCCTTTCTATCACATTTATTTTTGACTATGACAAAATCAGCCTCATGATCACTAATACCATCTATTACTTCGGTTTCTCTATAGAGCTCATCTGCTTTTAAGAGCACCACATCCAGGATATTTTTCCCTCTGGTTGGCTCCATCACTATCTGAATCAGCTGTCCTTCCCGTATTAACTTTTTCTCCATTTATTTGTCATGCTTCCTGTTGTTCGCATTTCCTTCCCAATTGACATCTGGTGCATTCAAATCTCCTGCTACAATCACATTCCTTCCATTTCGTTTCCCACATACCTGATTATCTTTTCAAATAATTCTGAATCCGTGTCAGCACTACCCTTTCTCAGTCTGTACACTCCAAAGATATCAAGTTGCCTATTATCTTTAGAAATGAGCCTTACACCTAGAATTTCATGTTTGTCATCTTTAACTTTTTCATAGCTTACAAATTCTTCTTTCACCAGAATGAATACTCCCCCTCCCACCATTGCTATCCTATCTCTACGATACACACTCCTGTTCTGTGAGAGAATTTCTGCATCCATTATATCATTTCTCAGCCATGATTCAACTCCTATTACAGTATCTGGTAAATATATATCTATTAAATTACTTAATTCTATTCCTTTCTTTACAGTACTTCTACAGTTCAACACTAACATTTTTATGTCATCACTACTTGATTTCCAGTTCGCTGTTCCCTTATCACCGCTCCCTAGGCCACCCCGTTTCCCTGAATGTACCTCCCTATTACCCGTCCTAACAAATTTCCTAAATTATACGTACTACCACGGTTTAAGTGAAGGCCATCTGAGCGCAGATCCCTATCTCCTATCCACCCATTAGGATCTAGAAATTTCACTCCCAGTTTCCCACATACCCACTCCATAGTCTCATTTAAATCCCCAATCACCCTCCAGTCAGTATCCATCCTACAGAGTATTCCACAGTATTGCAATTCCCTTCTTAAACATTTCATTTCTACTGCTGGGATCTTGTCTCTTATTAGTTATCAGCATTTCTGGTCCATATGTGAAAATTGGTATGAACTACTGTTTATATAATGTTAATTTCATTCTCTTGGGCACTTTGTCATCCCATAAAAACTCTCTGACTTGATAAAATGTACCTTTACTTAGTCTGTTATTAATTTCAGGGTTGATTTCATTACTTCCATTAATAATGCTACTGAGATATGTAAACTGTTCTACATTCTCTAACCATTCTCTGTCTATGTTCACTTGGCTTCTCTTTTTCTCTTTTCCACAGTGCATGACTACAGTTTTCTTTTTTCTAATTACCATTCCAATCTCCGTCAGATTTTCATTCCAAATGTCCAGTCTCCTTTGTACTTCCTTTTCTCCCTTCCCCAAATCACCACATCATCTGCAAATACCAAAGCACTCACTTCATCACTAATGATACTCTGTTTTGCATGTTATGATTTCATCCATCAATATAATAAACAACAATGGCAACAGTGCACTTCCTTGCTTGAGACCTTCTTTTGTATAAAATGTTTCAGAGTCACCAATCCCTACTTGCATGCTGCTTTTACTCTTGTTAATTTTTACTTGTTAATTAATGATTTTGGTACATTCCTTTTCTTTCGGCATTCCTATAAATGTTTTCTCTTAACTTTATCATAAGCTTTTTCCAAATACAAAAATATGAAGATGATTTCCATGTTCCTTTCCAGGTGTTTTTCCATTATCGTTTACACGGTACATATCAAGTCTATTGTTGACCTATTCAGTCTGAATCCATATTTTTCTTCCTCTAACTGTGTTTCTATTATGTCCCTCAGTCTTTTGTCTATGACTTTCTCTATTATTTTTAGTCCATGTTATAATAGGATTATATCTCTATAATTTTCATATTTCTTCGTATTTCTTTTTTGAACAATGGTACAATGCTTCCTTGTCGCCAATCTTCAGGTATCCCTTCATCCTTCCATATGGCATTGAGGGCTCTGTATAGCCACTGTAGTCCAATGATTCCTGCTGCCTTAATCATATCAGCATTGAATTCGTCTTTTCCACTTGCTTTACCTTTGGTCATTGCTTTCAATGCCCTTTCAAATTCCAACCGTGTTATCAGGCTCTCTTGTTTTTCTCCATCTATTATTTCCATTTTCTTATCTCCTTCCTCTGAGCAGTCTACTCATTATAAAATTTTTGAAAATACTTTGCCATCAGCTTCTGAAGACCCTTTTTGTCTTGTGCTGTGGATCCATCTTCTCTCTCTAATGCCTTGATTTTTTCGTGATTTATTCTTTTCGATTTTATTACTCTGTATAATAGTTTCTGAGATCCTCGACTATCTTGCTCAATTTTGTTCTTCCTCTAACTGTGTTTCTATTATATCCCTCAATCTTTTGTGTATGACTTTCTCCATTATTTTTAGCCCATATGATAATAGGGTTATACCTCTATAATTTTCTCCTTTTCTTCCTTGATACTCCTCTTTACTTGTAATTTCAATCTTTTATATTCCACATGTAACCTTAGTATCTTATTCTCATCCCTCTGATATATTTTTTGCTTTTCCTTATCCATTTCTTTCTTTATCTTGTTCCTTTCTTTTATTTTTTTAAATTTTGTCTGTCCACCACCGTGTCTCCTTTCCCTAACATTTGCTTTTGTTTTCCTGCGTACATCAATTGCTGCTTCCACAAATGTCCATCATAATTTGTCCCACTCTTCTTCTCCACTTTGTATTTCCATGTTAGGCAACTTCGTTTTTATACAGTTTTGGAATGCCATTCTTTTATCCTCCTCCAATTCCCAAATCCTGATCTTCTACTGAAATCCACATTTTTTAAACACCTTCCACGGAACAGAAGACCTGCACATCTCCAAACCCATTACTCGGGGAATTCCAACTTGACCATGTCAACATCTCTGCAGGTTCCTCCAAAGAAATTCAGAACGTCAAAGTGCTTTGAGGCATTAACCTCGACTCTGACTATTACCCCTCCATTAAAGATCAAGTTCATCCCGAGAAACACATGAAAAACGGCCTTGACGAATCCTTTGATCTGACACCGAAAAACTTAAAAGTACTTCAAACCGAATTGTTAGAACAAATCTCCTCTCTTTCATCGCCAGACCTCAAACGATTGGAATGTTCTCTTGTTGATACAGCTCTTAAAATTGCACCTCAAACAAGGAAACCCAGACGCTCTTGGTGGAATTCGCAATGTGATGTAGCCCTCAATGGCAGACAGCAAGCCTGGCTACTTTGGAAATTGTATAAGATACAGCGGACATGTCAGAAGTTCGTAATCTATAATCTTCATTTCCGTATTGACGAATTGCACAATTAAAAATAGGAGAGGATTTCCACCAATCAATACTTATTTATTGTATATATTAAACTACAGGACCGGTTTCGACCTCATATTCAAGATCATCTTCAGCTGAACCATACATACATATTTATATAATGAAACTTTGATTAAGATTGTGTTGTTAAAGGAATGCTATATGATGATGATGTACATTTAGTCACATACAAATGGGGCACGTCTTAGCGTGAACTGGCGTATATGTCATTCTGTACATTATTGCAACTGTATGTTTAAAATGTTGAAGGTCTTAAAATTAATGTATAAAATATGTCTATACTTAAACTAACATATATATATATATGTACAAGATAAATACAATATATAAAAACACTTCATGCATATGAACATTCATTCTTGCTTGTTGGTCAATACATCGACTAACTTCCGTATTTAAGTCTTATTTACAGTTGTACACGCAACAGAAAAACACCAAACAACACACCCAGCTCCACCCCTACCCCCACAACAACAACTCTCCCTACCCCTCCTTCCCTTCCCCTCACAGCAGCTAGTATAAGCCCAAGAAGAACATGAAGTAGTACATTACAGGCTTGCACGTCAAACACAACTCAGCTACACCAACAACAGTAAGTACATATTCCAATTCACACACATAACCCTTAGACATTCCTCCAACACGATATCACTTATAATTCAATCTTATCTTCCACAGATAAACATAACATCATTGCACAGCTACAAATGGGAAAGGAGCCACTACTTTGAACCCAATGTCATCCAAATTTACGGACGCCAAAGGACAACATGAATTGGTTCTAATAAAAGGGCAACACACACAGCAGAGCTGAACATATTTTAGTTGAATTTCATCCATACATTTGGCACCTTTTTAAAATTGAAAGTGTTTTGTCCCACATATACACAGGAAGACAAAACTTTTTACCCATGCAATTTTACAAACTCCAAGAATAGCAGCTGAAGTGTACAACTGTAAATAAGACTTAAATATGGAAGTTAGTTGATGTATTGACCAACAAGCAAGAACGAATGTTCATATGCATGAAGTGTTTTTATATATGGTATTTATCTTGTACATATATATATATATATATATATATATATATATATATATATATATATATAAGTTAGTTTAAGTAAAGACATATTTTATACACTAATTTTAAGACCTTCAACATTTTAGACATACAGTTGCAATAATGTACAGAATGACATATACGCCAGTTCATGCTAAGACGTGCCCCATTTGTATATGACTAAATGTACATCATTGTCATATAGCATTCCTTTAACAACACAATCTTAATCAAAGCTTCATTATATAAATATGTATGTATGGTTCAGCTGAAGATGATCTTGAATATGAGGTCAAAACTGGTCCTGTAGTTTAATATATACAATAAATAAGTATTGATTGGTGGAAATCCTCTCCTATTTTTTAAATGTCAGAAGTTCCTCGAAACCCACAAGAATACTGCCCGAATTATTAGGAATACCAAAAGAACTTTCTACAAGAACGAACTGGCCAACATTGAATCCAATTTTCAGAAGAGTAATTTGAGAAATTTCTACCGCACATTCAAATGGAACCTAGCCAAATACAACCCTCCAAACCTATGTTTCCGTGACCCAGCCACTAACCAAGTCGCCCACAATGATGGACAAAACTGTCAGATCTTAGCAAAATACTTTGAGTCTCTTCTCAACTGTGATCCACCACAATCGACTTTTATCCCTAACTTGAATCCAGTTGCAACCAACCCTGATTCTTCCCCACCAGACATTTCTGAACTTCGAGACATCATCACTTTCCTCAATAAAGCTTCAGGTGAAGACTCAGTGATCACAGAATACTGGAAATTACTGGATGACAATATGCTACAACCCCTCCTTCAAACTATACAACAGATTTGGAAGATGACTCAGATACCATCCAAATGGGTCAGAGCTCTTATTTGTCCCCTTCATAAAAAAGGTGATAAATCAGATGTCAGTAATTATCGCAGCATCTCTCTTTGTCCTGTTATAAAATCCTTTCCAAAACCTTACTCAGTAGAGCCATAGAACAACATGACTCACAAATAAGTGAATACTTAGCCAGCTTCCGAAAGTCCAGATCCTGTGCAGAACAGATCAAGAATCTAGAAATGACTGTTGGCTACCTGAAACTCAGGGCTAGACCATTTGTCATCACTTTTGTAGATTTCCAGAAGGCGTATGACTCGATTGACCGCACAGCCCTTTTTGAAGTTCTCCAAAAATTTGGCCCAGACAACAAGATCCGACAGATCATTCAAAATACACTCACTGGTACGTCTTCCATAGTAAAATTCAGATCTAGGATTTCTGAAGCCTTTCAAATCCAAACAGGAGTTTGGCAGGGGGATAGACTATCAACTGTGCTCTTGAGAGGGTCATCCAGGAATGGAGACATCTTCTTCAATCTAAAGGAATTCCTAATGAAGTTCAAATAGGCCGAACTCGTAATGGTATCAATATTGACTGCCTTGCTTTTGCAGATGACCTCGCTCTCCTTACTTCCTCTCCTGAACTAGCTATTCAACAAATCAGTTACCTGCATGAACATGCAGTTAAGATTGGTCTCAAAATCTCCTATACCAAAATCCAGTTCATATCTAACATCATACATGCTCCACCACATCTTCTGACTACCCATGATAGATTCAAGTACCTTGGTGAATAGGTTGAATCCAATAATTTTGAGAAGTTCGCCGTCTTAACAAGTTTGAAACAGCCTTCCGAGTCACTCAAAACATATATAACAAAAAGTCCATCTCTTGAAATGCAAAACTTTGACATTATCAGACTGTAATTAGACCTGAAGCACTATATGCAGCACAATGTTTACCACTTCGAACGCATAGCCTACTTTAAAAACTGATAATTAAAGAAAGGAGGATTATCCAAAAAATTCTTGGTCCCAGTCTCAAAGATGGTATTTACAGACTTCGGAGCAACTTAGAAATATACACCCACACTGAAAAGATATCAAGCGTAATCCAGAAAAGAAGGATAACATTTTACGCTTGCCTCTTCAGATTGCCAGCTGAAAGAATCTGTAAATGTTTGTTGTCCTGCTTCAGAAGTCTCAAAACGATTCCTCCTTGGTTGGTGGAGATCTATAAAGATCTTTTAAAGTATGGAATCTCAGAAACAGACATTCAACTCCGAGCACCATTCTAACACAAACTTAGACAAGTTCACCAAGAAGAAGTCCCAACTCGACCTAAGCATGTTCATTTTGATGCGTGGAAGAAAGCACAGTCCCAAAGTATGAAAACCTGATGGCCCCACAAAAAGACAAACAGTTGAGACCTCGCGGTCCTAAGTGGCCCTAACAATGAATAAATATATATTGTAATAATAAAGTTGTAACGTTGTAATTTCTTTTCTGACCAAATTATCACTGGAGATTACACTTCCAAGATTTCCTTACCTTGAAATTGTAATCTCCAGTGATAATTTGGTCAGAAAGGAAATTACAAACAGAGTGCAAAAGGGAACAGAATTCTACCAGCAAGTAAGAACACTTTTATGGGATGACATGATTCCAAAACGAGCCAAACTGATGATGTTTAACAATTATTTCATACCAATACCAATATTGACCTATGGTATTGAAGCATGCACCCTCACAAAAAGAGAAC
The DNA here is from genome assembly GCF_040414725.1 of Anabrus simplex. Classification (NCBI taxonomy): domain Eukaryota; kingdom Metazoa; phylum Arthropoda; class Insecta; order Orthoptera; family Tettigoniidae; genus Anabrus; species Anabrus simplex. The sequence continues at coordinate 183,563,240 of NC_090269.1, read as the reverse complement.
CAAGCTCGATAGCTGCAGTCACTTAAGTGCAGCCAGTATCCAGTATTCGGGAGATAGTGGGTTCGAGCTCCACTGTCGGCAGCCCTGAAGATGGTTTTCCATGGTTTCCCATTTTCATACCAGGCAAATGCTGGGGCTGTACCTTAATTAAGGCCATAGCCGCTTTCTTCCTACTCCTAGCCCTTTGCTGCCCCATCATCGCCGTAAGACCTACCTGTGTGGGTGTGACGTAAAGCAAGTTGTAAAAAACAAAAACAAAAAACAAAAAGAGATTCATCAAGACTGCAAGCATCAGAGATGAAATTTCTTAAAGCCACCATCCAGAAGACCAAGATGAACAATTTAAGAAATGAAGAGGTGAGGAAAAAAGCCGGAATAAAGACATCCCTAATAGACCGAATCAGCACATCCAGACTAAGGTGGTATGGGCATGTGATGAGGATGGAGCCGACATGAACAGTCAGAATAAATTTCGAAAAACAGGTGGAGGGAAAAAGACCTGCAGGAAGACCTAAAACCCGATGGATGGACATGATCAAGGTTAATCTCCATGACAAGTTGTATATGGACAGGAAGAAGTGGAAGAGGCTCTTTAACAGTACCTGGGAAATTGGAACTGTCGTAATCTATAAGTTTTATGTCCGTATTGATTTTTGATATTCACAGATATGAAGTTTTGAAGCATCCACCTAATCAATACTTTATTTATGTATTGTTATTTTACAGTACCGGTTTCGACCTTGTAAAATTACAATTTTAGGAGATGCCGAGGTGCCAGAATTTAGTCCTGCTGGAGTTCTTTTACATTCCAGTAAATCTACTGACATGAGGCTGACGTATTTGAGCATCTTCAAATACCACTGGACTGAGCCAAGATTGAACCTGCCAAGTTGGTGTAAGGCCAGCGCCTCAACCATATGAGCCACTCAGCCCGGCTACATGAAATTAAATTCCCGAGTAAAGATTCTATCTGGTGAATGGATCTTGGTAACAAAAACAGGCAGGATTATAACTAGCCTGGTTAGACCAAATTTGGAGACATACTTGAGAAAAACACTAACAAATAAATAGGTTTTTTTCCCAGTGTTCTACATGATTTCTTATAAAAATATTAAAAAAAGCTCAAGTCTGACACGGCTGTCAAGACACCAGTGCAGAAGTTTAAATGGAGAGGTGCACGCACATGTAACAACAATTACCTCTGAAATTTAGGCCAAATTTTGCTTAAATGGTGGCAATCGAAGGTTATTGCAATTTCTTTAGGAACAGTAAATTTACCTTTAGAACTGTAATTTATTTTACACCAATGATTTGATTACATAGGAACATTATCCCTCCGTCCGGCGCAGCTGGCCTGAGAGGCCAGGAAAGCACGTTCTGGCATGCCCTCCTTCCACCCCACTCCCCAGCAGGCCGCCCCTACGAATAGTTTCCTGACTCGTGGCAGTGCATAAGACACCGTACCTCAGTTGACTGCCAGTCTCCATGCGGCACGCCTGTAACTTCCGCGGCTTGTGAGACCGACTGCGCCCAATTACGTCATAATTTTGAAGGTGAGTTTTTTCAGTATATTTTTATTGCAAGGGTTAATTTTACTCAAAATAAGCTTGTTCTGTGTGAAAATTCATCAATATCTTTAGAAATAAGTGCTATTCTGAACCTGGCCTCTCAGGCCGAGTGTGCCTGATAACGTTACATCAAAAACTAATTTAAGTATTTATATCTTTAGTTTCAGATTTCCTGCTGAAATGGCCCAAAAATTGTATGATGTCTCCAACCCCAAGGATGTTGCGGAAATACGAAGCATGCTCCTTGAGGATAATGGTGATGATCCTGCTTTAGTTGAGGATTTGGGTGAAGAAAGCGACACTGCTTCTGAGGACGAGGTTGAAGAACGTGAAGTGGACTCAGAAACTGAACAGGAAGGAGGGACTAGTGGTGAGGAAGACGAAGGAGAAGGGAACATATTGGATGCCTTTTTTCTTGGAAAAAATAAACAAAGTGGACCAAAATGCCATCTCTGGCTGCTGTTCGTCGTGCACAATGTCACAACATCATTACACACCTTCCAGGTGTAAAAGGAGATGCAAGAAATTGTAAAACCATATTACAATGTTGGGAATGTTTGTTCAATACAGATATTTTTTAAATGATTGTCAAATATATCAACTGATATATTGACTCAGTCAAAGCCAAATTTGCCAGAGATAGAGATGCTAGGGAAACAGACCTCATAGAAATTAGGGCATTCATTGGTCTATTGTACCTGGCTGGAGCTTACAGAGCGAACCGTCAGAGTCTGGAGGAATTATGGGGAACAGAAGGAGATGGGATTGAAAAATTTGGCCTCGTGATGAGTATAAAACGGTTCAAGTTCCTCATACGTTGTATTCGTTTTGACGATCGTACCAGCCGTTCACAACGGAAACGATATGATCGACTTTGCTCAATCCATGAAATGTTTGATTGTTTTGTTCACAACTGTCAAAAGAACTACATTCCGGGAGAAAATGTCACAATCGATGAGATGTTGCCAGGATTTCGTGGAAAGTGTGGTTTCAGACAATACATACGATCTAAACCCACCAACTATGGGATAAAGACATTTTTCCTTGTTGATGCCAGAATGTTCTACACATACAATATGGAAATTTATGCAGGAAGACAGCCTGAAGGGCCATACAAAGTAAGCAATAAGCCAAGTGATGTGGTCAAACGATTGGCTGAGTCTATTTTTGAGACAGGGCGTAACATAACCTGTGACAATTGGTTTTCAGACATTGATCTGGTAAATGATTTGAAAGAGAAGAAGCTATCATATGTTGGGACAGTAAGAAAAAATAAAAAGCAGTTGCCGCCCAGTTTTGTCAATGTCAGAGGGAGGGAACAATATAGCAGCTTGTTCGGATTCAACAATGGTAACACTTTGATTTCATACATACCAAAGAAAGGGAAAATTGTAATTCTCATTTCATCACTTTGTGAAACTGATGCCATTGATCAATCTACTGGAGTGCAGAAGAAGCCAGAAGGGATTACATTCTACAATATAACCAAAGGTGGAGTTGACACAGCTGACCAAATGTCTGCAACTTTCAATGTGAGCCGGAACACAAGATGCTGGCCGATGGTCATTTTCTTTGCCTGTCTGAACATAGCCGGCATAAATTTCCAAGTGATTTCGATTGGAAATGGACTGGAAGCATTAAGAAGGAGAATCTTCCTCAAAACTTTGTCTCATCAACTAGTGATTGGACATCTAGCCCGGCGAAGTCTGAACACAAGTGGAATACCTGCTCAGCTGCAATTGCGCTTGAAAAGGTTTTTGCCCCAAAAAAGAACGTGAAACATCTTCCTCCATACCTCCCAAAAGACACAAGTGTGGTACATGCATGGCTGAAACAGGATTCAGAAGGATGACAGATTACGAGTGTCATAATTGTCATGAACCGATCTGTCTAAGCCACGTAAAACCGCTGTGCCAGACCTGTTATTCAGCTGCTGATTCTGAAGATTCATCATAGGTTTCTGCTCACATCTGCGGCAAAGAATGATGGTCCCACGTCAGAAGACAGTGTATTTTACCTTTGTATTTCAGTTCTTTTCTTTTATAATGTTTAATTCGTCTAATTTTAACATTTCTGACATACACAGCCAATGAGTAGCTACAAATATATAATACGACCATCATTTCCAAGTACTTATTTATAAAGTTTGTAAACTAGTACAGCTACATTAACAAGCATTATTTCATTTCTTATGAATGTTTTAAATTTAATGATCACTTTAGTATTTATGAGCGCCAGCCTGAGTATTTCAGATGGTTGAGGCGCTGGCCTTCTGACCCCAACTTGGCAGGTTCGATCCTGGCTCAGTCTGGTGGTATTTGAAAGTGCTCAAATACGTCAGCCTCGTGTTGGTAGATTTAGTGACATGTAAGAGAACTCCTGCAGGACTAAATTCTGGCACCTCGGTGTCTCCAAAAACCGTAAAATTAGTTAGTGGGACATAAAGACGATAATATTATTAATATTTATGATCCATAAGCATGTTCACTCCCTGTCCTAACAGAAAGTTTGCTGGACACAACATATGCATCCTCCACAGAGACCATGTAAACACCCATCGTTAAAAACAAATCTCAGTTTAGTGTGCTTTCCTGCACATGACTGGCCCACCAGTGCTTATTGCACTATAACCAGGCATGATGTCATTTTCCCTCAGTCGAGTGAAAGCGTCATGCATCTGTTGTGCCATAATTGACAGTTGCTCGCCAAGTGATTATGATTGAGTGAATAAGAGGCCGCTTAAAGCCATACCTGAGTGGACGGTGAGCGACGGGGACACATACAGTGCACGCACCTTTGCCATGCATTTGGAGTGCTCTAGTTCAGCCCTTGTTAGGCATACCCTCTGATAACAGTGGGCAGAATCTGCTGTATGGGGAAATTTCAGGTTATGGTGGAAGATAGTGTTTTGCATGGTATACAAGTTGCAGAGTTGGGGATGTTGGGGACAGCACTAGTACCCAGACCCCGAGCCAAGGGAATTAACCATTAAAGATTAAAATCCCATATCTGGTCACAGATCAAACCCGAGACCCTCTGAATCTAATGCCACTGTGCTAACCATTGAGCCAGGGAGCCAGACAATCACAATAATAATAATAATAATAATAATAATAATAATAATAATAATAATAATAATAATAATAATAATAATAATGAATAACAATAAAAAAGCCTCAGCTACTAAGCTGCAGACTTCTCAAATGGTACCACCTAGGTGGGCTGCAAACCATTTTCAACATTCCAGTTGTGCTGTTGTGCAGCACACTGAAAGCAGAATTCTGCTGGACATTTTCTGTGGCTCAGTTAATGCATTAACTGCCATGAACCCCATTTGGGAAAATGCTGCACAAGTACTGAAGCAATCCTATAGTTAGCGGTTGTCAATTTGTTACTTCTCTCGTTGACAAGAACTTGTTCAAGCCTGTACATTAAGTGATGATCATTGAATTGTTTAAAACACATCAGTTGTAAAATAGTACTTGTAGGAATATCACAGGCTCCTCATCTGGAAGTCATATTATTGTGCAGACAATCTGTAATTCCAGAATATTATTTTGTTTCTTATATTCAATAGATTATATCTAACAGAATTTTGTTCTCACAGCTCATTAAGGTTACTCTAAGACAGATTCCCACTTATGGCTCATGATGCATGACAGTTATTCAAAATGTCTTCTTAGTGTACTTTTCCCTGTTACTAGGTTCTTTAAGAAACCTTGTAAACAGTTAAAAGAGAAGGAAAAAATTGGTAGTTAAATGGCTCATTTAATTTTGCCAGCTGACACAGAGATCTTTAACATGCCTACAACAAGGACGTGGAGTGCTGAGATTTTTGACCACACTTAAAAATCAGCTACTTCAACTGGGATCGAACTCACAAACTTGGGATCATGTTTGGGACACCCTACCACTGATTCACTGAAGTAAAGATAGTGATCTGAAAATGTTCCTGCAAATGAAATGTAAAACTGAAAAAGAAAGTGAATAGTATATCAACTGTACTAGCAACAGTCAGTGAAATAACTATACACCCCTTTCACCTTAATTCACAATCTAGCAGTCTATAGACTGAACTAACCTTTGTAAATGAACGCATAATAGTATGATAAAAAGAGGCTTAGGGTACGTTTATGCTGCAGCTTTGCTGCTGGCACATCGCCATGCCTCGCTGTTCGATGTTAGGCAATGATGAAACAAATCAATGGCTTTCCATGGGTGCCTTTACCCTGGAGCCTGGCTTCTGCTACGCTGCTGGCTGCTATCCTCGCCACATCAATGGTCTCAAACATGTTTGCTTTTGGAGCCTGGCACATTGCCGACTATCATGTAACTTGGACTGTGATTAGTTCTTTCAAGATCACCCACTCTTCCCCTCTCTGCACTTCATGCAGATGTTCTGTGATCACTAGCTATCTGAACCGAATTCTGTCTTGTGTTGTGCCATTTTGTTTCTGTGATGGGCAACGATTTTAAACAAAAATGATGCTCATACCAGCCATCTTCGAATGAAATGTGATTTGGAATCAGTGGCATGCGGATCATCATAACAGGTTCAAACAGGGTAATCTATGGAATGACAAGATTAAGAGCTGTCAGTAGACCTTGTCATCCATTTTATGAGGGATAGTGGCCTGTTTTATCTTGTTTTATAGTAAAGTTTCTATTTGTTTTTAATGTTATTGTTAACAACGCTTTCATTCTACTGACTGTTTTTCTTTCTTTGTGTATTTTAATATGTTTCATAGCTTGTAATTTGAATTAAATATTAGATTTTAAAGCATTTAAGAGCTGAACTCCATATTTCATTCCCTTCCTTCTTGTCACATACCACACAATCATGCCACTGCTGAATCGGAACCATCGTTTTCAGAAGACTAAAACATCTTCACAAGATGAATTTTTGACTACAACTGAGAGCTGCAGGGTAAAAGGTCCATGGTGAGCAGCCTGTCTATGGCCAACGGCGAGGTGCTAGGGCAAGCATCCATGTGCCAGGAGTGAAGCTGCAGCATAAACATAGCCTCAGGTTTATCACTAGTTGCTCCCAGCCTACAGTTCAAGCAACACTGCAGAAGTGCTCAAGATAATTTCACTCCAGAATATTCTCTTCTGAAATGTTTGATATGGGGTTCTGTTTGTCCCAGACAATTACTAAAGACATCCCATGGAGCTCAGGCACCTGGCTCTGCAACTCACAATTTTTGTAGAATAATATCTGTAGTCTGCATCAAATGAGTAGTGTTATGGCCTTGAGAGGCTTCTCAGATTTGTGCAACCAAATGGCTGATATGCTGTTGCCTTATTCCACCCATTTGATGAACTGCACTCTGTGGGTAGTTTCACTGTGTTAAATACCACTTGCGCTAGGGCAAGATACTTTTACTACATAAAAACAACTGTGATAGAAACAACTTTCTATTTGACACTTAAGTCTACTTACTTGTGACGACAGATGCTGTAGTTATATTTTCAGGTGGATCCAGCACATATCCTGATCGTAGTCGTTCAGCATATTCTTCAACTGCAAGTCCTGAGAGACTGCGTCCACAGAACTTATCAGTACTGGCAGTAGACAGGACAGTTTGCTCTGTAGCTCCATCACCTTCTTCATTAATACTTCCTCCACGTCCACCAGGGATGTGCAGATAGTCATGCGATGTAAGATCACAGCTTACTATACCTGTTCTCCCGACACCCTCCTGTAACTCTGGCCCTGGGGGATGAATACTACATTTTACTGTATAAAACTATATCCTGATACAAACAAAGGATTCTTAGAATATAAATAAGACAGAAATTATAAAAATAATCGTTTGTAACTGAAGAGGTACGAAAAACACTTTTATTTTGATTAAAATTAATTTCAAAATCCTAAAGCTCTGTACTAGCAATTTCATATAATGGAGTAGCTGTTGTACTGATTGTGATGAGTTAATATCTGTACAATTTCAGAATTGCAGTGGTAAAGTCATCTAGGAGAAAATAACAGGATCTCAACTAACAGTAGTAGTCAGAGAAATATTGTCGCTGATTGGTTCAAAAGGCTTAGGACACCTCTGTGTATTTGAGTGCACTATGAAGGTCTGATAACCAATGTTATTGCAGTGAATATAGTAGTGTGTCTACTGTGATTATATATATTAGCGAGCCCTAGGATTTGTGTTGATGCTCTGGGACTGGAAATAGGGTACTATCCCAGCATTTTTGTGGAGAATGTAGAATACACAGCATTAAGGATTATATATTATTATTTGTCCTTTTCAATGTTAGAAATAATAGGAACAATTTTCCACAGATATATCATTAATGATTCATCCTATTAGAAATTGGGATTTTTAAAAAAATGTTTGAAGTATCTTCTCATACAACTTTGTTATATGTAGGTAAGTCATTAAGTATCTGGAATTTTGCTCTAATTGTCTTTTAGGTTAGCTCTATGGCATTGTGTGCTCACCAGCCGCTGAATGTCACCGTTGTCTACGTCTGTTGTAGGTTTCAGCATTATCAGATTAGTACAGCTTGCGCTGTTGTGACGTAAAGATGGCCATGCCACGCCCAGTTTGCACCAAGGAAGAACAGTGTTCCATAATCCGTTTTTTGTGGTCTGAGGTTGTACTTGGAACAGAAATTCATAGAATACTTTCAGCACAATATGGGGATAATGTTTTGCCACAGCAAAGTGTTTATCAGTGGATTGAACAGTTCAAAATGGGTCGCACGGGCGTGAAGGATGAGGAAAGATCCGGGCGTCCATCTGCAGCCGTAACTGATGCCAATATTGAACAAGTGGGTACAATGATCCTGAATAACAGACGAGTGAGTGTTCTAGTGTTCTATCAGTTTCTACTCCTGGTACACCCTCAGACCACAAAAAAAAAAAGGATTATGAAACACTGTTCTTCCTTAGTGTAAATAGAGAGTGCCGCGGCCATATTTACATCGCAACAGTGCAAGCTGTACTGATCTGAAAATGCCAAAACCTACTACAGATGTAGACAACAGTGCCATTTAGTGGCTGGTGAGCACCAGACAAATAAAGCAAAATTGCAGATACTGATTGACTTGTCCTCGTATGTACATTACAAAAAATAAAAATAAATGCAGTGTTGGAATGTGTGCAAACCTCCCCTATCTAACCTAACCCCATGGCGCTACAGCTCTGAAGGGCCTACCAAGCGATCGCTGCTCAGCCCAAGGACCGGCAGATTACGAGGTGTCGTGTGATCAGCACGACGAATCCTCTTGGCCGTTATTCTTGCCTTTCTAAACCGGAGCCGCTATCTCACCGTCAGGTAGCTCCTCAATTCTAATCATGTAGGCTGAGTGGACCTCGAACCAGCCCTCAGATTCAAGTAAAAATCCCTGATCGGGGCCTCCGGGTAAGAGGCAGGCACGCTACTCCTACACCACGGGGCGGGCAAACCTCCCCTATACTTAGGAATATTGTACAAATTTGTAGTCTAGTTTTTATTTCAGTTTTCCTTTTGTTCAAATTCCTACTTTCATGTCAATTACTCAATAAATTTGGTGTGATACTTCCACAAACAGATGAAAAAGCAACTGAAGGTGGAACTGAACATGATACATCTTGTCCAAGATGAAACTGCACTGGCCAAAAATTTGAAATGCACAGACAGAGAATTTTATACTGGGTGATTTTGAGCAATGAAGACAAACTACAGGAAACAATCCCTGAGAGGATAAGGAACAAAATGGGTCAAATGGACATACTGTATGTCTGGAAATGCTAGAGACCATTTACTTTATTAGTTCATCATTCCTCTACAGTACATTATAGTGCATGACATGCTGTCATTAGGTCTCTGTGTGACCCCCAAAGGCCTCAAGTCGTGAGCGTACACAGAGAAGACTGCCGCACATGTTCAGATGTGCCAGCCTGCATCCAAATGGCATCACAAACTGCATCCGTGCGGTTAGGGCCGCGCAGTTGTGAGCTTGCATCTGGGAGATAGTGGGTTTGAACCCCACTGCCGGCAGCCCTGAAGATGACTTTCCGTGGTTTCCCATTTTCACACCAGGCTGTACCTTAATGAAGGCCACGGCCACTTCCTTCCCAGCTCTAGCCCTTTCCTATCCCATCGTCGCCATAAGACCTACATGTGTTGGTATGAGGCGATGTAAAACAACTACAAAAAAAAAAAAAAAAAATGTGATTGAAAATAAGTGTGGAAAAGACTAAAACTCTTGTTATGACTAGAGGGAAAAAAGAAGGGAAGTTCAGATTAGACTTTCAGACAAGCCCCTGGAAATAGTGGAGACGTTCAAATACCTGAGGAGTAAATTAATGGAGAATGCTTGACTGGATGCTGAAATTAGTAAGAGGATTCGAGCTGGACGCTGTTTCTATCACAGTGTAAGAAACATGTTACGGGACAAAGATGTGCCAATAAAAGCAAAGGAAACTATGTACAAGATGTATTATGTACCCATAACAACTTACGGAGCAGAAACTTAGACAATGACAAAAAAGGATGAGAGTCAAATACAGGCAGCTGAAATGAAGTTCTTGAGGAGTATGATACAGAAGAGTAGAAGAGACAAAATAAGGAGTAAGAAAATCCGGGAAGAAATTGGAGTGGAAAAAATTAATGATAGAATAGAGAAGAGCCAACTAAGATGGTTTGGGCACATAAAGCGAATAAGTGATGAAAGAATGCCAGAAAAGGCGATGGAAATGCAAATGCAAGGAAAGAGAGGCCACAGACGACCACAAATGAGATGGAAGGACACAATCCAATGCAGTACTAGGACTGGGACACAGTGTTGGAGGAGGAGTGGTGGAAAGACTGAAGAAAGTGGAGAGGAACCATATTTGCCCCTAGCCGGCTACATCTGGATAATGGGAAATGATGATGATGAGGATGAAAGCATTTGAATGATTTAAGGTATATGTGAATTTGTATATGAACGTGGTGTATTTACAATGTTAAGATAATAGTTAGTAATTGGTCCGCTCAATCTACTGTCAGTCATAGTGTAAAATTTTGAAACACTCAAGGTGCGTGTGAATGTGTATATGACGGTGTTTGAATGTTTAGCTAGTAGTAAGCTCAACCTATAGTATAGTAAGCCGTAGTGTTAAGCACTGGAAATACTTAAGTTGTATGTGAATTTGTATATAATGATGCTGGATTTAGAATGTTAAACTAGTAGTAATTCTTTGTTGTTTTAACCTTACCTTATTATCACAATACTGTAAGTGATCATTGCCACCGGGATACTTCCCAATACCAATGTAATGGTCCGTTATTGGACATTATAAATTTTCCAGCTAACTCATTCTTGGTTGCCTGCCTTTTGCCCTCATGTGCTAAGTTAGATGCCAGGCAGGCATCTATTTTTGAAAGTGAGACATGGCTCTCTCAGTGCATTGGCACTGCTGGTGGCTTCAAATAGCCTATGCAGTGGCCTCCATGGTATGCACTAGCCTTGCGTCTTGGGTGGTGTGCTAAGTCCCAACTGACGAGCCTAACTTAGCACATGAGGGCGAAACGCAGGCAACCAAGAATGAGTTAGCTGGAAAATTTATAATGTCCAATAACGGACCATTACATTGGTATTATAAATTTACTCATTCAGGACAAATATTTTAGGTTCCCTATGGGAATCAACATCTACATCAAACTTCCCAATTGCGATGCATTTGTTAATAATAAATAAAACTATGATATATGATCTTATATGCTCAAACCTTCTGCAGAATTGATCCAGAATAGGGAATTCTCAGTCTGACGATACTCCACACGGCAGGTGTTAGGAGATCTTTGAATGCAGATAGCGTAGTCTAAATTACTCTGGTAATGGCCTTGCCCATCCTGGTAATTGAAGCTCTGGATCGTACCTGCCATCTCAGTGTGGTACTGGAGACACCCTGTTGGAGCTGAAAATGGCAGTGCAATGCATATTTTTTGGAATGGAATATTTACAACAATCTCTCTTCATCTTTTGGCTTAAAAGTTCATTAAGTGGAAATGTACCTGACATAACTTCAAACTTCTTTAATATGTCAATACAGTGTCAACATAAAGAAGTATTTAAATAGTATAGTTATGATTACATATAAAGTAATTGTTTTAGTAAGTTGTTCCATTGTCACATCTACATGCACCATTCAGACACTTACTTTTCTTTCTTTCAGAAATACAATATTAATAGTGACAAAAGAATAAGACTTATTTGACTCCAGTTTGTTATTTGAATTTAAATTAAACTGATTTCCAACTTGATAGCCCTAAAGCACAGTGTTAGGATAGGTGATAAAGTGAGTGCTTGGAACATGTTACTTTAATATCACATAGTTCCCTTGAGTGCCACTGTGGTGCTTCAAACTGAATGTAAGCAACGCTATGACATAGACCTTCAATAAGGTACTGCTACCTCTCAAGTTTCATTATATTTTTCACTGTTTGTTTGTTATACAATATGACAGTGACTGCTGATATTTTTAACAATACAATGGATGGCATATCGTAAGGTAATCAGCATATAATCTGGAAAGTTTCCGCTTTTGTTTGGTCTTAATTCCCTTTTAAAGTTTCTCTGTTTTTATCATTGTCTCATACTTGGGGACGTACAGTAGTGAATTATTCCTACAACAATTTCCTCTTTGTATTTAATGTGTAATTATGGAGAATCTGGGACACAGTTTCTTCGTAAACACTTGCCGACTTCGCATATGTTTCTCTTCAAGACAGTTTCAGTTACAGAAAAAAATTTGGTACATGCAATCACATGTATTAGGTCTTCTCTCATTTTAGATTTTAATCAATTTGCATTAGAAAATGCATTGTTCACAAGGTGGGAGATGGCATCTGTACACAGAGCACTCTAAATATGTTGAAAAGTTTTTCTTTACAAATCTCCATACATAACAAACTATACATTCAACTACTTCAGCCATACAATAATCATGTTCATCCTTTCATCATGGTTCCATAAAGCTGACTGTCCAGTTTACTCCTTAAATTATCTATAAGTGACACGACTTCGTGAGCTCAAGAAACACTTGTAGTCGTTGAAAGTAATGTACGTTTCTTTTTTTGGTATTTGTTTTACGTCACATCGACTCTGACAGGCCTTATGGCAATGATAGGGTAGGACTGGATTAGTACGGTATAGAAAACAACCGTGGCCTTAATTATGGTACAGTACCAGCATTTGACTGATGTAAAAGTAGGAAAACATTGAAAACCATCTTCACAGCTGCCGACAGTCGAGCTCCAACCCACTGTTTCTCAAATACAAGCTAACAGGTACACAGCACGCCACCTTGCAGTGTCTCACAATTCCCAAATTTTTGTGGTTTTATGAAATGTACATCGAAAGTAATGTGTACCAAATATAAAGTGTTGGCATTGTTGGAAGGTGATTTTAGAAACCAAGTGATCTTATAATTCTGAAAATCTTATCTGAAGAATCTGAATTGAATTTTGCAGATACATTCAATACCGCACCATTCTAGCAAAAATTTTGAAATGTCTATAATTGATTTTAAGGTTTCTCTCTACCATGCTATTGTTTAAGAAACTGCCCTTATGATTCTTTCCGAAGTTAATCCAGTCATTTTAACCCTCCTTCAGTTGCTTCAAAATCGGTGCTGTATTTTCTTATTGCTTGTGAGCTATAATGTCTGTTTAACATGTCGAACTATTTGTTCATTTTCAAAGTAAATAAAGCAGTGCCCTCAGTATTCTGTAATCATTTAGTCCGTCGTCTTGAATAAAATATAAATTCACTTGCAGCTGAAGTACTAAATGATTGTAATATATATTATGTTATTCTCTCTTTTTCATGTGGAATTTCAGGATTCACATATGACTGGGTTAATTTTGGACATATTCTAAGATGAGTTGCATGTACTATGTCAGCAGCAAACAGTCTTTCATAGTGACACCACTACATAATGTTTCCCTCAATAATAAACTGGTTATTTTTATGTAGGACGATTCAAATATATTCAAAGGGGTGGGGTACACCAGAAAACATGAATATACTCCTATTATCATCTGCTGGATTTATGAAGAAATTATTTAAACATTCCTCCTTCCCCGTTATCCCAAGTTCTTTCAAAACACCTCAGTTTGTTGATGCACCATCAACAACAGTTTCATTTACATGTGCTCTAGCCATTATTATTATTGTTATTGTTACGGAGATATCTGTGGAGCAGAAAGAGGTGAAAGAAGGTGCTGGGGTGAATGGGTCTATCTACAATACCAAAATTCATTTAAAATTTGAACTGAAGGTTGTATTTCTTCAAAAACAACAAACTTAACAATTTTCCACTGAATGCACACAACAACATGATAGGAACAATTAACAATCTTGAAAGAAGTGAATTTTTACAGCTTTGGGGCTTCAGACCCTTAGTTTACAAATTCTTAGATACCGGATCCAGTTTACAAAATTTTACAAAATCTCTATGGTTAGACAGGGATGGAAATATCCAGGTTTAAGAGCACTTGCTCCAGAAGTTACAATATTTAGCGTTCCAGAGGCACCCTTACTATTACAAAACTTTGAAAAGAGCTTACGTGCTCTCTATTTCTTACAGCCCACTCATGGCAACATTACATCAAAACTTTACACTCTATGGCTTCAAAAGGCATGATTTACAAATGGAAGTAGTTTTACGCAGGGGTATCTAGTACCCAACCTACTGGGCCTTGCAGAAAAAGAACAGGTTAAATAAATGGCCTGAAGACAAACTGAATGGAGGCGTACAATGCGCTCTCAGATAATGAAATATTAAAAACCTACAGGCCTCTCGGCCGATGAAACTGGGGCTAGTCTTAAGCTACTGAGGTGGCTCGCATGGAAATAAGTTTAATATATTACAGGAAAGAAAACAGTTACTAAACCGTAGTCACCTCAAACCAAGATGAAGGGGAGCTCGAGAGGGTAACTCACTCTATCCCCGATTTACAATTAAAGACTTTATGAAACTTTACATGAAAAGGATGAAATTTACATTAAAACGGTTACATAGTTAAAAATTCAGACCTTCCCCTCGGATAAGTCTGCGGAAACAGCAAGAAAAATTTAATTTATGTGGCCATTACCTGGCTGACGTTCTGCCTGCCTCCTGCCTTAACACACACACTGAGAAAGACGACGATCAGTGAGACAAGGAAACTCGAAAATCCGCAACTTATATACCCTCAGGGAAGGTTCGAGAGAATTCAGGACTAATCTGGACACACCCTCTCATTTTTTATTGATTAATTCAAAGTGAACAAGAAAAGCAGGATTGGTTGAAAATTAATTACAAAAATTCATGATTGGCCAGATTCAAAACTGGCGGAAAGAAAAAGAAGTGTTGCCAACCCAAAAATATAAATGAACATAGATTCAGTTACGAAAATCTAGAAATACAAAACTTCTTTAAGCTATAAATTCTTCCACCTTGCACCAGAGTATTTTGGGAGTGACATCTGTGGAAAAATGTGCAAACTTCTTGATGTACAGCAAAAACAAAACCAAGAGAAATCCAATCAGTTTAGGAAACTTCACAATAACACAACTACT
This sequence comes from Anabrus simplex, assembly GCF_040414725.1. Taxonomy (NCBI): domain Eukaryota; kingdom Metazoa; phylum Arthropoda; class Insecta; order Orthoptera; family Tettigoniidae; genus Anabrus; species Anabrus simplex. The sequence goes on along the minus strand of NC_090269.1, from coordinate 183,548,121 downwards.
TAATATTTCAGTAGTGACATTTTCTGATTAAAGCCTCAAATTTATGTAGTAGCAATTTCACATTTTGGTCGGTAGAGGAGTTCATAAAGGCACTTATTTTGAATGTGCGGAGTTGAGGTGTACCTCACTGTACAATTATTATTATTATTATTATTATTATTATTATTATTATTATTATTATTATTATTATTATTATTATTATTATTGTACTGGGTGGTACAATCCTACGCTGCACTTTTAAATCTTGTGCCAATAAAACCTCCTCTACAGGAGAAACTCTGAACTTAAAACTGGACCCACTTGTAAATTTTCTCAGAAGATGTCACTACCGTAATTTTTTTTTATGGTGAAGTTTTCTGAACTGTGAGAAATTCTAATTGTTTTTGTTTTCCATTCATCAAGAAGTTTGGACATTCTCTCATAGAGGTCACTACAAAAACTATGATCATGCACCCTGGTGCGAAGTGAAAGAACCTTTCTGAAGTAATATTGTTCTCCTAAGTTTTTCCTTTACTAAATTTCGTTCATTCATTTTTGGGTTGGCAATATTTATCCTTTCATTCCGCCTGTTTTGAATTTAACCAATCCAGAATTTCTGTAATTAATTTTCAGCCTATCATGGGTTTCTTCTTCGATTTTGTGTGTAACTTTTTCATCTACCAATAAAAGTGAGAGGGTGTGGCTTGATTATTCATGAAAGGTCTCAAACTTTCCCCGAGGGTTTATAAACTGTGGATTTTCTCGTCTCTTGGCCTTTGATCAACGTCTATCTAAGTGAGTGGATGTGAAGCAGGAGGCGGGTGGTGCCTCTTTGATCAGGCAGCAGGTCTTCAGCAAGGTAATGGCCATTTAACATCTTTATTTCTTGCTAGCTCAGCAGTTTAACCCGCGGGAAAGGTCCAAAAACTTTACCATGTAACCTATCTTTCTAAACATGTAATGTTCTGCCGGCTTATGTAAAATCTTAATCAAATCTCTAACTGTATTTCGGTGATAGAGAGCGATTTACCCTCTCGAGCTCCCCTTCATTTTGGTTTTAGGTGATTACATTTTGGTAACTGATTTTCTTCTCTTCCTTAATGTCTTAAAATAATTCTTATACGGGTCACCTCCATAGTTTGGGAATAGCCCCTGTGTCATCGGCCTAGTGCCTTTTAGGATTTAAGAAGCTGCATAGAGAAGTGCAAGTATCCGCCTCCTTCCTTTTGTTTGGGCCATTTATTTAACGGTTATTTCTTTTACTCAAAGGCCCTGTAGGTTGGATACGAGATACCCCTGTTTCAATTTGTAAGCTGGGCCATGGAAGGCCAGAAAGTGTAAGACATTTTTGGTGTTGTCTTGACTAGGCTTGAAACACTGAGAGGGTATCTGCTCTTTTCAAGGCTTGAAATTGTAAATTACAGAGCTAGTGCTCCATGTATTGAGGGGTGTATTGCCCTTGCATAATATGGTGATCTTTGTAAAAATAAGTGCGAAGCTCAGGAATTCTTAAGTGAGGACTTAAAGCACAAGTCCTGCTTATACCAACAATCTTGTCTTATATAGACTTATCTTTTGCTACTGGTACCTGTTATATTGTTATTGGTTGATTATCAATTTTTTTTTAAAGAGAAAGAAAAAATTTAACCTTTGTTACAGTTTTAAATTAACTTTTATTTGGTAGTTAGACCCATTTACCCCGGCACCTTCTTTCACCTCTGCTGATCCACCAAACCTCGGTAACAAGTGGTAGCAGAGCGTGGTTGAATGGGTCTCAATTAAGCCGGTTTTGACGGCTAAACATTTGATTCGATTCGAACTGTAAGAATTTTCTCAATCGCTGGGATTTTCCAAATTTATAAGTTCTGTCATCATGTCCAGCCCTCGCAAAGTCCTCCATCCCGGCTACTTGCGCAAGGAGGAATTGATTTATGAATTAGCTATCAGAAATGTTCAATCTGGAGTCACGGTTGTGGTAGATTCAACCAAACTGAAAGAGTCATTAGAATTGCCTATTAGTATCCCCACTTTGGGAGAGAAAGAAATTGATGAGGCTCTCTCCACGATCACGGAAAATTCTACTGAGCTAGCATCTGTAGTTAGTTTTTTTAAGTAAGTGATCCATCTCCAAATCAACTTAAAAGAGTGCAGGCTAGGTTGTACCATTTTTATAATAGGGTGAGAGATCTATTGTCTCTTAAGTTAAATGAAGTTCAGGGTAAGGAGGCAAGTAATCTTGCTGAACACCTTTTTAATATGTCCCGTAATGTTAGTCAATTGTTAACTGGGTCTGCTACTCCCAAAACCGACCAGCCTACTGTGGTAAACATAGCTAATGGGGAGGATTCTTCCAAGGGTGAAGAAGGTAGAAATCCGGTAGCTACTCAACAAAATCTTCCCCATCTGGGAATGAGTCTGATCGTCGTACCTCCATTCCAACTTTCTTTTTAAATAATGCTATGTCTGAAGCTACTGTTATGTCACCTGGCTTTAGTAGCTTTTCTCATCCTTTGGCTATGCTGCCTAGAGGAATTTCTAAATTCTTGATCAATTCTACTAGTGATGTAATTTCATTTTTAGTTGAGTTTCAGGATCACGCTCTTGTTTTCGCTTTCCCCTTCTCATATTCTTCAGCTTATTTACCCTTACTCCATTGGTGTTCTCTCAGACAAAATAGTCAGAGCCATAGCTGAACAATCCTCTATAGAAGACTTCCACGCCCATCTGCTAGCTAATTTCATTCCGGCTCGAGCTAGGTCATCACTAATTCAAAAGTATTATTACAGAGTACAGCGACTGGATGAAAATCTTGCCAACTTCATCCAAGACATTAAATTCTACACTAGGGTGTTTGCTCTTCATTTCCCGGAAGATCAAATTGTGCAGGCTATTGTGGAAGGGATTTCACCAACCTACAGGTCATACTTGTGTTTTGCGTCGTGTCCGCAAACTTTTGCTGAGTTAGAAGCTATGGCTGTCTCAGCTGAAGGAGTTAGGTATGCCGACACATTACGTGTCACTAAGGAGCCCCCTCCGTCCTCGAGTAATTTTCGGCCTCCACCTCGCCGAACTTTCCCAACCTGCAAATGTTATGCTTGTGGGTCGGCAGATCATCTCCGGAACAAGTGTCCTTTGATTAAATCCAGTGGGACAAAGAAAGGAGCAGGGTCATCCCAAGGCTGTTTCAAGTGTGGCTCGTTTAATCACGTTGCCAAAAATTGCCCTAATGCTAATAGCACCCCCTCCTGTTCAACTCCTGGTACAACTTCCACCAACGCAAATAATCAAAAGTGACTAGAGGCTTTGGCTGGGTCGGCAAATTCATCTTTTCAAGGCTCAGCCCCTATTAAACCATCCAAAATCTCAGGCTCGGAACATGGTAGAAAGTCTTCCAACCCCACATTTGAATGCCCTAAAGAATGTCTTAAGATTGCAGCAGAGACCCCCGCACTGGTAACTTTCCTGAAAATCGAGTTGAATAACGAACCGATTACTGCTCTATTAGACTCTGGGAGTGTGTGTTCCATTATTTCGGCTTGAATGGTATTCCAAATTAAAGACTGTCTGTAAATTTTCTGATTATTGTTCGTTTTCGGTTCAATGCATTTCGGCCAACTTTTCTCCATTAGAAATTTTAGGTTTCCTATATGCCAAAATTCGCATTTTGAAATTCACTTGGAAAGCAAAACTGTTTGTGGCTAAGCACTTGTCTTGCCCCATTATATTAGGAACGGATTTCATGTCTCACACTGGTCTAGTGCTCAACATTCAGAGCAAGTCGTGCACTTTCAAATTTGATAGTAATTGTAAAATTCCTGTGCTTAAATGTAGTTCTGTGTCATGTTCATCTGTTTCGCCTACCCAGGATGAGATGTTGTTAGACCTTAGACATCTACCTGAGGAGCAGGCTGAGAGTATTCGTAAGTTGTGTCAGTCGTTTCCAGATGTTTTCTCCGATACTCTTGGTGTTACTGACCTTATCGAATACAAGATTGAGGTTACGGATTCTATCCCTGTTCGGTTTCTACCTTATAGGTTATCCCCACCTAAAATGAAGGCTCTGAAGGAAATCATAGATCAGATGCTGAAGGATGGTATAATTCGGCCCTCTAAGTCGGCACATTCCTCGCCTATTTTCTTGGTTCCGAAACCCCAAGGTGGCTTCAGGCCTGTGATTGACTATAGGGCTTTAAATCGGAAGGTGGTGTTACAATCTGTGCCTCTACCCGACCTATACTCATGTTTTTCGTGGTTTAGTAAAGCTAAGTTCTTTACCATCTTAGACCTTAATCAGGCATATAATCAAATCCCTCTAGCTGAGGAATCCAAACATCTCACAGCTTATGCCACGGATTGGAACTTGTATGAGTACAACCGCTTGCCTTTCGGGATCCCCACGGGAGCAGCTGTGCTTACCAGACTGCTAGATAGGGTCTTCTCTGACATCAAGTTTGAATAATTATACCACTATCTTGATGATGTCGTCATATTTGAAGAACACCTTGATCATCTAAAAGAGGTCCTTAATCGCCTTCGTAAGGCAGTGTTAACTGTAAAGTTATCTAAGGTCGTTTTTGCTAAGCCTTCCATGTCATTTCTAGGGCATATTGTGTCACCCGATGGTGTTGCCATTGATCATTCCAGAACACAGGCCATCCGTGATTTCAAACCTCATGAGGAAATCAAAGGTATTGCCCGGTTCATCGGCATGGTGAACACCTTGATCATCTAAAAGAGGTCCTTAATCGCCTTCGTAAGGCAGGGTTAACTGTAAAATTATCTAAGGTCGTTTTTGCTAAGCCTTCCATGTCATTTCTAGGGCATATTGTGTCACCCGATGGTGTTGCCATTGATCATTCCAGAACACAGGCCATCCGTGATTTCAAACCTCATGAGGACATCAGAGGTATTGCCCGGTTCATCGGCATGGTGAACACCTTGATCATCTAAAAGAGGTCCTTAATCGCCTTCCTAAGGCAGGGTTAACAGTAAAGTTATCTAAGGTCGTTTTTGCTAAGCCTTCCATGTCATTTCTAGGGCATATTGTGTCACCCGATGGTGTTGCCATTGATCATTCCAGAACACAGGCCATCTGTGAATTCAAACCTTCTGAGGACATCAAAGGTATTGCCCGTTTCATCGGCATGGTGAATTTCTGCAGGAAATTTATTCCCAACTTCGCTAACAGAGCAGCGTCCTTATACTTACTTCACAGAAAAGGCGTCAAATTTGAGTGGGGGCCTTCTTAACAAGTCACTTTCGAAGACCTGAATTTAGCCCTCTGTAATGCCCCTGTCCTCGCTATGCCTGATTTCTCGAAGAAATTAATCGTCCAAACCGACGCGGCGTCGTCAGCGGTGGCTGCAGTACTTCTTCAAGACACTGAACTTGGAAGGCGACCCATCGCCTATGCATCTAGGACACTATCGGCTCAAGAAGCCAAGTATTCCAGCTATGAACTTGAAGGTTTGGCAGTCTTATTTTCACTAGAAAAGTTCCACCTCTATCTGGAACATGTCAAATTCGACTTGGAAACAGATAACCAAGCCTTAAGTTGGGTCTTAGCTAGGCCGTGTCATACTGGTCGTATAGCCCGCCTTCCAGTTCGATGTTAGGCATATAAGAGGATCGGAAAATGTAGTTGCAGATGGATGAAGCCGCATGTTTGCTCATGATGTGGAGACCTCCGAGTTGGAAGATAGTTCTTCTCTTCCCGAGGCCATGCCTCCTAGTGTAAATGCCATTCTTACTGATGGCCCCATGTTGTTCAGAGATATTGAAAAATATCAACGTGAAGATCCAGTGCTGGCTCCCATTATGGAAACCCTTTCTTCTGGGGAACATGTCGTCCCTTATGTGTTGAGGAATGGGGTATTATGTTGCCCGTCAGGGCATGATAAGAAGATGAAAGTTGTGGTTCCAGCTGTTCTTGTACCCATGATCTTCAAGTACTACCATGAGACTCCATTAGGGGGGCATTTAGGCACTTTCAAAACCCGAGAAAAAATCCGAGAAATGTTCATTTGGAAAGGTATGGACGGGGAAATTCGAGAATTAGTAAAAGCTTGTAAATCTTGTTGGCTTAGTAAACCCACCATGTCCACTAAGCAAGGGCTATTGTCTTCTCATCAAGCGTCGCGCCTCATGGAACGCCTCTATATCGACTACATAGGACCCTTCCCCCAATCAAAGGGGAATGCCAACAAATTCATTCTTGTGTGTGTAAATGGTTTCACTAGATTTTCCTGGTTATTTCCGACTAAGCTGGCTACCGCTCAGTCCACCATTGCTTGTTTAAATACCATCTTTGCTTCTTTTAGTCCATGTCAATATATTGTTCCTGATAATGCTGAAGCCTTTACCTCCAATCTTTTCCGCAAATTCTGTTTTGATCTGTCCATCTCTCATGTAACTACTTTGGCGTGTTATCCTCAACCATCTCTGGCTGAACGGGTCAATCATAATCTGAGATCGGCTCTAATTGCCTATCATCATGATGGTCATTCTAGATGGGATACGTCCCTGCATTGGCTGGCCTTCGCTTTGAATTCGGTGGTTCATGAATCTCATAAGTTCACTCCAGCTTCTTTAATGTTTAACTTTGTGCCTAACACGCCGCTCTCTAACCTTTAGTCACTTAGTGATATTCTACCAGAGACAATAGATCCCGATAATATTAGAGATCTATGGAAGAAGGCTAAGGCCAATCTTAAAGTTTCTCATGAAAAGGTTAGGGAAAGATATGATCGTGGGCGGAGGCCCACCAATTTAAAAGTAGGAGATCAAGTCATGGTTAAAAACTTTGTTCCCACGAGCAAGCTTGCCCCCAGATTTCATGGGCCGTGCACCATTTTGGATTTCCTGACTCCAGTAACATTGTTGGTGAGTAATCCAGCCACAGAGAGGATATTTAGAGTTCACCTGTCTCAGGTGAAACTTGTGTAACGTCATTGTAACTTAGTCATTAACCTTTAGCAGGAACATTGAAAGTTATATTTTTTCTAAATCTAAGGCTTTCTGCATTTTGATTGTAATTGGTTATCTAATTCTACGATCTTTCCCTCTGGTTTTCCTGCTGTCTGTTCCTGAGTGGCCATTACCAAGCCTCCGTCTCCTGCAAATCCTCACAAATGGCTAAAAGAATAAAAAAGAGCCTTCCAAGCCGCCCAGACCACAGCTTCACCAACAAAGATCGTACCCTAAAATCACAAGTCACCAATGACACTTTTCTGTCGCCGAGATCTTACTGTTTCAGTGTCCCCGCAGCCGTTCATCGCCGTACCGCCTCCGAGGTGGGGTACGGGCCCACTCCACTCCTGTGATGTCTACTTGTGTACAGCAAGCCGGAGTCCATCTCCCGGCAAAGGCTGAAGGGCGGCGCACCGACCGCCAACTCAACTGGGGACTGTACATATATCTTTGATCTGCGGCGTCCTTCACCACAACTACCCCTCTCATAGTAGTGGGAGAGGTGTATCTTGAGGGTACTTGAGGGGTCCGGGCAAACTCAACTGGATAACGGCAGCGGCGGCAGGTCTAGCCGTCAAAATTAGCAGCATGTATTTCAAAGTATACAGCAACAAAGACTCTCTAATTCTGAAGTTTAACTAGTTGCTACCCAACTACTTAAAAAAAAAAAAAAAAAAAAAAAAAAAAAAAAAAAAAAAAAAAAAAAAAAAAAAAAAAAAATAAAATTTTTTCTTCTTCAAATTTAAATAATACTGTTTTCAAAAATTCTTCTGTGTCACTCCTTGGAAGGACATTTGGGGGGGAGGTCTGTACCAGGTGGTGAGCTAGCTGGGAAATTTATAATGTCCAATAACGGACCATTTATATTGGTATTATAAATTTGCTCATTCAGGACAAATATTTCAGATTCCCTATGGGAATCAACATCTATATCATCTGATGGCCAAGCAGGCATCAATTTTTAGTGATGAGACAAAGTCTCTTAGTGCATTGGCACTGCCGGTGGCTCCAGTTAGCCTACGTAGTGGCCTCCACGGTATGCACTAGCCAGCGTATTGGTAAGTGTGCTAGGTACCAACTGATGAGCCCACCCTAGCACATGAGGGCGAAACGCTGGCAACCAAGAATGAGCTAGCTGGAAAATTTATAATGTCCAATAACGGACCATTTATATTGGTATTATAAATTTGCTCATTCCGGACAAATATTTCAGATTCCCTATGGGAATCAACATCTATATCATCTGATGGCCAAGCAGGCATCAATTTTTAGTGATGAGACAAAGTCTCTTAGTGCATTGGCACTGCCGGTGGCTCCAGTTAGCCTACGTAGTGGCCTCCACGGTATGCACTAGCCAGCGTATTGGTAAGTGTGCTAGGTACCAACTGATGAGCCCACCCTAGCACATGAGGGCGAAATGCTGGCAACCAAGAATGAGCTAGCTGGAAAATTTATAATGTCCAATAACGGACCATTTATATTGGTATTATAAATTTGCTCATTCAGGACAAATATTTCAGATTCCCTATGGGAATCAACATCTATATCATCTGATGGCCAAGCAGGCATCAATTTTTAGTGATGAGACAAAGTCTCTTAGTGCATTGGCACTGCCGGTGGCTCCAGTTAGCCTACGTAGTGGCCTCCACGGTATGCACTAGCCAGCGTATTGGTAAGTGTGCTAGGTACCAACTGATGAGCCCACCCTAGCACATGAGGGCGAAACGCTGGCAACCAAGAATGAGCTAGCTGGAAAATTTATAATGTCCAATCACGGACCATTTATATTGGTATTATAAATTTGCTCATTCAGGACAAATATTTCAGATTCCCTATGGGAATCAACATCTATATCATCTGATGGCCAAGCAGGCATCAATTTTTAGTGATGAGACAAAGTCTCTTAGTGCATTGGCACTGCCGGTGGCTCCAGTTAGCCTACGTAGTGGCCTCCACGGTATGCACTAGCCAGCGTATTGGTAAGTGTGCTAGGTACCAACTGATGAGCCCACCCTAGCACATGAGGGCGAAACGCTGGCAACCAAGAATGAGCTAGCTGGAAAATTTATAATGTCCAATAACGGACCATTTATATTGGTATTATAAATTTGCTCATTCAGGACAAATATTTCAGATTCCCTATGGGAATCAACATCTATATCATCTGATGGCCAAGCAGGCATCAATTTTTAGTGATGAGACAAAGTCTCTTAGTGCATTGGCACTGCCGGTGGCTCCAGTTAGCCTACGTTGTGGCCTCCACGGTATGCACTAGCCAGCGTATTGGTAAGTGTGCTAGGTACCAACTGATGAGCCCAACCTAGCACATGAGGGCGAAACGCTGGCAACCAAGAATGAGCTAGCTGGAAAATTTATAATGTCCAATAACGGACCATTTATATTGGTATTATAAATTTGCTCATTCAGGACAAATATTTCAGATTCCCTATGGGAATCAACATCTATATCATCTGATGGCCAAGCAGGCATCAATTTTTAGTGATGAGACAAAGTCTCTTAGTGCATTGGCACTGCCGGTGGCTCCAGTTAGCCTACGTAGTGGCCTCCACGGTATGCACTAGCCAGCGTATTGGTAAGTGTGCTAGGTACCAACTGATGAGCCCACCCTAGCACATGAGGGCGAAACGCTGGCAACCAAGAATGAGCTAGCTGGAAAATTTATAATGTCCAATAACGGACCATTTATATTGGTATTATAAATTTGCTCATTCAGGACAAATATTTCAGATTCCCTATGGGAATCAACATCTATATCATCTGATGGCCAAGCAGGCATCAATTTTTAGTGATGAGACAAAGTCTCTTAGTGCATTGGCACTGCCGGTGGCTCCAGTTAGCCTACGTAGTGGCCTCCACGGTATGCACTAGCCAGCGTATTGGTAAGTGTGCTAGGTACCAACTGATGAGCCCACCCTAGCACATGAGGGCGAAACGCTGGCAACCAAGAATGAGCTAGCTGGAAAATTTATAATGTCCAATAACGGACCATTTATATTGGTATTATAAATTTGCTCATTCAGGACAAATATTTCAGATTCCCTATGGGAATCAACATCTATATCATCTGATGGCCAAGCAGGCATCAATTTTTAGTGATGAGACAAAGTCTCTTAGTGCATTGGCACTGCCGGTGGCTCCAGTTAGCCTACGTAGTGGCCTCCACGGTATGCACTAGCCAGCGTATTGGTAAGTGTGCTAGGTACCAACTGATGAGCCCTCCCTAGCACATGAGGGCGAAACGCTGGCAACCAAGAATGAGCTAGCTGGAAAATTTATAATGTCCAATAACGGACCATTTATATTGGTATTATAAATTTGCTCATTCAGGACAAATATTTCAGATTCCCTATGGGAATCAACATCTATATCATCTGATGGCCAAGCAGGCATCAATTTTTAGTGATGAGACAAAGTCTCTTAGTGCATTGGCACTGCCGGTGGCTCCAGTTAGCCTACGTAGTGGCCTCCACGGTATGCACTAGCCAGCGTATTGGTAAGTGTGCTAGGTACCAACTGATGAGCCCACCTTAGCACATGAGGGCGAAACGCTGGCAACCAAGAATGAGCTAGCTGGAAAATTTATAATGTCCAATAACGGACCATTTATATTGGTATTATAAGTACTACGCTGCCGATCTGACAGTCCAAATTTCCAGAGCTGAAATGACCAAGCTGCAGAGAGCTGTGATCCGTAAACACACACCGTGTGGAGGTGCCGAATAGTGGAGACTCCCAGGGCAAAAGCTATGCCCTTTTAAAAATCTGTTTCCTAGGAGTACCCGATGAGTCGGAAAATCTCAGTTCCCTACACAGGCCTTGAAAAAATCTAGACTTGGAGACAAATTTTCCCTCCAGGCCAGAGGAGAAAGCCCCACTTCACTGCTAATTTGGAATAAAATGAATGTAGAATTTAATAAAAGTGAAGACAAAGAAGCTTTTCTTAAGAAACAACTCTTTTCAGGGTTGAATTTTGAGTTATTTAGAGAATTGTGGTGCTATAATTTGGAATAGGCCTAAATTGTAATTCTAGACCAGTATATACTACTACTACTACTACTACTACTACTACTACTACTACTAAGAGAGCCTCTGCCTGAAGTGTGCACACTGCTCATTCAAAACAGCGCATCAGAGTAGGGATTGGATAGCTGGAATACTATGATGAACCAGTGTATTATGTATCAACAGTATCAGAAAATGTATAAACCTGAGGAATGTCATGCTAAAGAAGAAAGTTATCTAACTCCCTAGCTATTTCCCGCCAATATTCAGTCAGGCTGTTATACTCGGTACACAGAAGTAATCCCATCTATCTGAGTTAAGCGGCAGAATAGGAGACAAATGTTATGTTATTGTTGATCAATGTTATGCGCTTTCAGTATTGTAGGCCTTCACATTTCGTTTTCTTCCGACTCTGAAATACCACTCTTATAGTTGGTACGGTAAAACCGAATAAAACATACATGGTCGGAAATTGTATTCTCTATAACTTTTGTCATGTAGTACTGTTCAACAGGATCAATAACATGGGTATTTAAAAATTGAATTTTAAGCGCCTTCCCCTAATTTCATCCAGGGTGAATAAAAATGTTAATAGCTTAGACTGTAGTTTCTTATTCCCCGACTGTATATACCAATTTTCATTAAATTCTGTTAACCCATTTTCTTGTGGCTTGGCATTGATGTGGACTTGGCAACAAAAATACGAATTCGTGAATATCTGTGTTATCAAAGCTGATACGGTAACAAAGTATGACATAAATGATTGGAAATTTAATTATATATATCTTTTGTTATGTAGTATTTATCGATAGGACCGCTAATAATATAAATATTTGAGAATTAAATTGTAGGCCTTCTGCTAAACTACTATTTCACTCAGCATGAGTAAAATGATTTATAGGCTAGATTGTAGTGGCTCATCCCTCGACTTCACATACCAATTTTCATTCAATTCTCTTCAGCCATTTTCTTATGATGCATGTACATACATACATACAGACAAATAGGCAGAAATGAAGGAAAAGTAAAAAGTTCATTTCCTTGTTGCTATGGACATGACCTATACAGAAGTACCATTATTTTCGAATTCTGAGCAATGTACAGACGAAGCTCTTATTTTATATATATATATAGAGATGAGAAAAGTTTGGTATTTATTTGATTATCCACTGAGAATTGGGGGTGTGTCAGGGCCATAGCCCAGAGTTTTCCGGAACTTCCCCTCGGCTATAAAAGCTGGCACATTTTCAGACCAGGTTGTCTTAGTGATCGCTCCGGTCTAGAGTGTGTTTATAAAGGAGGCGGGGGCACCTCGTCCATCTTCAAGAGGTCCACCAGCTCAAGGTAATGGCAGAACCTGATTAAAATCTGGTAGTCACTCAAAGCTAGCTCGAGGGGAAGGTTTCAAATCTATAGTGATGTAACATTTATTTTCTAAAATGTAAATTTCAAACTCTACATGTAATTTCAAACTAGTCAAAAGAACTTATCCGAAATCAGGGAATAGAGAGTGAGGTACCCTCTCGTATTCCTTCTCAACTTGATTTTGAGGTGAGTATGCCTTTGTAACATTTTCTGTCTTGTAATTTCTGCAACTTAAATATTTTTCTCCATCTAATCACCTCTGTAGTATAGGCTTAGCCTCTGTAACATCAGGCCACAAGCCAAAATACGATTTTATGCACCTAATGTCAATTTTTTTTTTTTTTGCTTGTGGCTTTACATTGCACTGACACTGATAGGTCTTATGGCGACAATGGGATAGGAAAGGGCTAGGAGTTGGAAGGAAGCGGCCATGGTCTTTATTAAGGTACAGCCCCTGGTGTGAAAATGAGAAACCATGGAAAACCATCTTCAGGGCTGCCGATAGTGGGATTCGAACCCACTATCTCCTGGATGCAAGCTCACAGCTGCACACTTCTAACCGCACAGCCAACTCGCCCAGAAATGTAAATTTTAAGGAGTGCAAGTGTCCGCCTCCTCACCATTTTGATTTCTGGGCCAGCAACTTTAACCTTTTGTTTTTACCAAAGGTCTTGTAGAATGGGTACTCGCTACCACTGTTAAACTCTATTTCATTCTTTTCATGTTAAAGATATCAGACTGTTGAGCATTTAAAACAGTGAATACTGTTTGATTTTGTAAAATGTAGGTTGTGCCTTTGATGGGCCTGGAAATTTTTGAAAATGATTTCCTAGTGTAAATTGATAGAGTAATAATGCTCTTCCCGTCGATGTAAAAGAAATTGGGAGACCCATCTCCTTGACTGTTTGTTGGTGGGAGAAGTTGTACTTATGTAAAATTGGTAATTATGGAGCTGCAAGCTCAAGCTTGCTAATTTATTATTGGGTGATTGTTCTGATTTTAAAAGTTGTTACCTAGCTTGTGAGCTAAATTTTGGTACCTGAATTTGTAAAGTCTAACTTTTGAAAAGAAAAAAAAAAAAGAAGAGAAAGAAATATAGCTCTAATTTTAAAGTTTTAAATTTATCTTCTGACCGTCTTATATCCACCCATTCATGCCCGCATCATCTTTCATCTCTGTTTTCTTTACAGTCCTCGGAACAATTATTATTATTGTATTGGGCGGTACACCTCCACGCCGCTAATTCAAACATTGCGCCACTGAAACTCCTCTACTGGAGAAAGCCTGAACTTTAACAACCACATTAATTCTAAGGTTTCTCAGAAGATGTCTTTACTGTAAATTTTGAAGTGTTCTGAACTATGTCGGTTTCAATTTGTTTTTGTTTTCTCTGTAGTAAGAAGTGTGAACATTCTCTTCTAGATGGCACTACTTAAGAACTACTATTGTGCACCCTAGTGCGAAGTGAAGGAACTTTTTTTTTGAAGAAATTTGCTATTCATAAGTTTGTTCTTTGTTAAATTTCTTTCAGTCATTGTTTGGGTTGGCAGTATAACCCTTCTCTTTCTGCCAGTTTTGAATCTGACCAATAAGGAATTTCTGTAATTAATTTTCCACCAATAAGGTGTTTCTTCTTCGTCTGGTGTATTAGTTTTTGCCATTATCCGATACAATTTTGTGGGCAGGTTGTAATCATTCATGAAACGTCTTGAATTTTCCACGAGGGTATATAAACTGCTGATTTTCTGGTCTCCTGGTCACTTCTGTAACATCTCTCCTAGTGTGATTATGTAGCAGGGGGCGGGAAGCACCTCTTTCTTCGGGCAGCAGTTCATCCACAAGGTAATGGCCGTTTAATAACTTTATTTCTTGCTAGCTCAGCAGTTTAACCCTCGGGGCAGGTTCAAAACTTTTCTCATGTAACCTATCCTTAAAATGTAATATACTATTGGTAAAACTTCATCTCTTTAACTATAAATTGGGATAGAGAGTGCTAAACCCTCTCGAGCTCCCACTCCTATTGTTTTGAGGTGACTTTGTTTTCACAACCGTTTCTTCCTTTCTTAATGTAATAAAGTCTTCTTATACAAGTCACCTCTTTAGTATGGGATTAGCCCTTGTGTATACGGCCTAGTGCCAAATAGGTAAAAGTGTATTAGGAGTGCAAGTTATGCCTCCAGTCAAGTTGGAATTTTGGGCCATATAATTATCCTTTTTTTTTTTTTTTTTTTTTTTTTTTTTTTTTTTTTTTTTTTCTGAATAGGCCTCAGTAGGTTGGGTATCATTACCCCTGTTGTTGTGTGCCCGGAGGGCAGCTTAAAGGTGGAGTTTGGTGTGGCCTTTGAATTGGCTTGATCTTTGAGAGCGGTTTGCTCTTTCTTAAAAATGTGTTTTCTGTGTGCCTCGAGCAGGCTTTACTGGGTTATTGGGAGCTAGTGCTCCTTGGCATGATTGGGGTTTTCTGCCCCTTTGTTGAACTTTGTACATAGGTAAAGTTGGGTTCATTGCTCAAGGATTGCGTGTCTGGGGGCTCGAAGCCCAAATCCATTAACCAGTTGCAATTGTACATCCTTAATTTGTTGATACGCTACTGAGTACCTGTTATACTTGTTATTTCTTGATCTTGAAAAGAAAATATAACCTTTGTTAAATTTTAAATTAACTTTAATTTCGTAGTTGAGACCTGTTCCACCCAGCACCTTCTTTCACCTCTGCTGTTCTACAGACACCTCGGAACAATTATTATTATTATTATTATTATTATTATTATTATTATTATTATTATTATTATTATTATTATTATTATTATTATTATTATTATTATTATTATTATTATTATTATTACATGGACTCTGTGGAACGCAGAAGTGTAAGAAGGTGCGGGCATGAATGGGTGGACAGAGAAAAGATCAAATAAATTAAAACCCTAAAATTTGAAATTTTATTTCTTTCCTTGTTTTTTTGTTTCTTTTTGGATTTTAAACTTTGTTAAACAAATAAGAGTTGGATAATCAGAAGGGGAGCTCTTCAGCCTTTATACAAATAGTTATTCAAATCAAATCCAAAATTTACATTAGAAAGAGCATCTTTGCTCCACACAATTAATCAGGAGACTACCCTCCAAAATTTACCACATTCAAGCCTCTCTAAGGGACAATCTAATTTTTACAAAAACAAACAGTAGTTACTGCCTTATCCACTCAACAGTCTAAGTTACATTTAAATAAAATAAGAGTAGTTATCTTTAACAGAAGCAATAAGTGCCCATTCTACCTGGCCTGTATGAAGCCATTTCATAGAGCCCTCCCACTATACTTCACCATTTCAGGTCTAATTTCATCTATTCCTGCTGCTTTATGTCAATGAAGTTTATTTACCATTCTTTCCACTTCCTCAAGCGTAATTTCACCAACATCATTTTCCTCCTCCCCATGAGCTTGGTTGTTCATGACACCGCCAGGAAGACTTCCTTTTACATTGAGAAGATTTTCAAAATCTTCCCTCCACCTGTTCAGTGCTTCCCTGGGATCAATTATGAGTTCACCTGAATTACCCAAAACACTTCATTTCTTTTTTCTCTCCCTTCCTAAGATTCTGTATTACTGTCCAGAAAGGATTCCCTGCTACTTGACCTAGCCTTTCCAGGTTATTACCAAAATCTTCCTATGACTTCTTTTTGGATTCAACAATTATTTGTTTCGCTGTGTTTGTTTCGTCTACGTACAATTCCCTGTCTGCATCAGCCCTTGTTTGAGCCATTTCTGATAAGCCTTTGTTTTACATTTACAAGGTGCTCTCACTTCATCATTCCACCAAGATGTTCACTTTTCCCCATCTTTACACACAGTCGTTCCTAGGCATTCCCTTGCTGTTTCTACTACAGCATCTCTGTATGCCACTCGTTCTCTTTCTATATACTGAACCTGCTTACAGTCCACTGTTCGAAACTTCTTACTAATCATATCCATGTACTTCTGTCTAATTTACTCGTCCTGGAGATTTTCTACCCTTATTCGTTTGCAGACAGATTTCACTTTCTCTATCCTAGGCCTAGAGATACTTAGTTCATTACAGATCAGATAGTGGTCTGTATCATCAAAAACTCCTCAAAAAACCTGTACATTCCTAACAGACTTCCTGAATTCGAAGCCGGTTAAGATATAGTCTGTTATAGATTTGGTACCCCTAGCCTCTCATGTGTAGTGGTGAATAGCCTTATGCTTGAAGAATGTATTTGTTATTGCTAAACCCATACTAGCCCAGAAGTCCAGCAAATGCTTCCCATTCCCATTAGCTTCCTATCTTCCCCACATTTACCAATCACACTTTCGTATCCTTCAGTTCTATTTCCGCATTGAAATAGCCCATTAGTACTATCCTATCCTTGCTGTTGACCCTGACTACAATGTCACACAATGCTTCATGAAACTTGTCAACTTCTTCCCCATCTGCACCCTCACATGGTGAATACATTGAGACAATTCTCGCCCTAATTCCTCCAACTGCCAAATCTACCCACATCATTCACTCATTTACGTGTCTAACAGAAACTATGTTGCATGCAATAGTATTCCTGATAAACAGTCCTATCCCATACTCTGCTCTTCCCTTTTTAACACCCATCAAGTACAATTTATAATCTCCTATCTCTTCCTCGTTATCTTCCCTTACCCAAATATCACTTACTCCTAGTACATCCAGATGCATTCTTTTTGCTGACTCAGCCAGTTCTACTTTCTTTCTTCCATAAGCCCCATTAATATTGATAGCTCCCCATCGAATTCCATTTCATTCGCCAAGTTGTTTTCAAGGAGTCCCTTGGCTGTCAAATGAGAGTGGGACTCCGTTACTCCCATAGGTCCGAGGCTTGCTTAAAATGTTTTTGCTCAGTAAATTCATGAAGCAGAATGCTACCCTACTTACACATAGTCCAAGTGAGGATCTCTCCTCTAACGGGTTACGGATCACAGTGGACTGTATAGTCCTAGATGCTTGAGCACAAGGAGGGCATGACTCACAATATGTCCGAGATTCCCATTCAATAGCAACTGGTATCCCAACTCTCAGGACCACTTACTAGGGCACTCAGCTGTTGCCTATGGTTCACGAACTCTGAACTGGGGACTGTTTTACCTCCGGAATTACATTTAGTTCCGAAGCCCACCATCATTGGTGCAAAACAAGGGATATCCTGTGGATCTTTAATGGAGTGTTTTCCCTCTTGCCTTCTGCATCCTATACCATTGATCATGCTGGTTCATCCTCCATTAGGAGCAGTTTCCTATTCCAAGGACAAGAGAGTGCCCTACACTATACCCACCCATCTGCCCTTCTTGGAGGCCTATCGATAAATACATAACTGTAGTTATATAGTATTATATTTCCGATCTTTATGTCTTCTATATTTTTACCATACTGGTTATGATAACAGAGATATTCATGAATTTGGATTTTTGTTGCTAAGTCCATATCAACGCCGAGCCACAAAAAAAATGGGCGCCGGTAAACAGAATTTAATGAAAATCGGTATGCAAAGTCAGGAAATAAGGAACTCCAGTCTACGCTATAAATAATTTTATCCACCTTGGTTGAAATGGTAGTTTAGGGGAAGGCGCCGATAATTTAATTTTTAAATACCTATCTTATTGATCCTATCGACAAGTACTACATAACATAAGTCATAAAGAATACAATTTCCAATCATTTATGCCTTATTCTGTTTTACCGTACCGACTATGATAAGACTGGTGGTAGTGGTTGTTTTAAGAAGAAGTACAGCTAGGCAACCATCCTCTATATAACACTAATCAGAGAGAAAAGTGGAAGGGGTGCGACACTTTGAAAGATGCCCTAATATCACAGAGTCTGAAGAAAACTAAATGTGAAGGCCTACAATACAGAAAGCTCATAAAATTGATCAAAAATAACATTATATTGACCATTGTTTGTTGTAATGTGCTTTGTGTCTTCTGCTGCCACTCATCTCAGATAGATGGGATTTCTTCTGTGTACCGAGTATAACAGCGTGCCTGAATACTGGCAGAAAGTAGCTGGGGAGTTAGATACTGTAACTCTCTTCTTTAGCATGCCATTCTTCTGGTTCATAAATTTGCTGATAATGACTGGTACATAACACACTCTTTCTTCATAGTATTCCAGCTATCCGATCCCTACTCTGAGGCACTGATTTGAATGAGCAGCGTGCACACTTAACGGAATAATAGCAGATGAGTGTTCACGGCTGTTCGTGGCCTGGTAATTCCAGATCTGGGAATTTGGTCTGTTAGATCAGCAGTGTAGTACTGTTCGTTAAAAGTCAGAAAATGTGTGATTTTTCATTGGATTGAGTATTTCATACGATAGCATTGCTGTTAATCGCGACCTTTGTAATGATCTATATTGACTTCAGTTGGGAAAACCACAATGACAGCATTTCTGAGGATGTAAAAAGGAAGGTGGGGAGTGAGTGTCTTCTGTTATAATGAAAAATGCCCAACTCGATTCTGACTGGCAGTAGGCAAGTGGGCCTGTCATCATAATGAAAACACTCCAACTTGATTGTGACAGAGAAGGCAAGAGGGCCTGCCATTACACTGAAAATTCTCTAACCCAGTTTTCACATGAGAAAAGACGTATTGTGTCTCCCTGCCATGTTTCTGGGGTAATGTTAATAGCTATGCAGTTTAATACAATCTTACAACATGTACACTACTTAACCTAGAATTCTGAATACTTAGCGTAGAATTCCATAGCGAAGCACGGATACATCAGCTAGTATGTATATAAACAGAGCTCGATACTATTAACATTGTTATGCAGTACATGTAAAAAAATGTTATCTACTTGATGTACACAGGAAATTAACCCACTTACTTACTTACTAGGTTGGCCACACAAACCCTAGTCAGTTTTTGGCCTTGCCAATTAGCCTACTCCATTTTTGATCCATGTATTCTTCTTTGGTTAGTCCCATTCTGCTCATATCCTCTCTGACCCCATCTATCCATTTCAGTCATGGTCTTCCCTTTGGTCTTTTGCTTCGGATGTTTTCTTCCATCACCACCTGCCTGATTATCTTACCTTCTTGATGCATTATGTGTGCATACCACGTCATCCTCCTCTCTTTAATCACAACCCACCATCATATTTTATTTTATAGGAATGAAAACTTGCACTCATATAACTGGTTTAACATTAGTACATATTAACAGACTATTTTGACATGTACCTATACTTACAATGATGTAGAAAAACTGCAATATTATATATGTTTTAAAAATCAAACTCACCTACAAGTTCTGGCTGTTCCTTACAGTCAATCTGTGTGGTACGGATTCGCCAATGATATGGTTTGGTACCTGAGGTCATAACCATGAGGGATACAGAAGCACTGCCCACAGCTGCATCCACTGGCACATAGACTGGAAAGAAATGACACGGTAGAATCTTGTGCAAAACTCCTTTAGAATATATAGCAAGGATTGATTTTATAAATATTTCTGAAATGCCTATACTCAGGACCGCATTTAAGGTCTGTTTCATGTCGATGATCCGTCTTAATTAAAAAACTGTTCTCTTCAGCTGCTTATTAAAACTGAATAACTAGGAAAAACATACATATCACACATGAACAAAAATGCTGTACACTAACAAATATTTAACATCTATTTAAGTGAATAGGAAATTGTTTTAAATTAGATTAGAACATAAGATTCATCTTCCCTTCTCATTTTACCGCCTCACTCAGCCCTCACCACATATTTTAATTAATCTTTTTTTTAAATTAGTTTTTTTAAGCATAACAAAGGTACTACCACTGAGTAAGTTGGCCGTGTGGTTAGGGACACGCAGCTGTGAGCTTGCATCCGGGAGATAGTGGGTTCGAAACCCACTTCCTTCCCATTCCTAAACCTTTCCTCTCCCATCGTCGCCATAAGACCTATCTGTGTCGGTGCAACATAAAGCAAATAGCAAACAAAGGTACTATTTTAAGACTTTTTTAGAAGAAGAAAATTCTCTGTAATTTCACCTCAGCAATGTTATGTAGCTGAAAATATTCCTAAGGAATGAAACATGTTGTACAAATAATTAATTTGCTTAAAGTAGATACATAGTATCAAACAGATGGAAGTTTACTTTTATTGATTTAATGTAAATAAGATTTGATACGGGAAATGAAGCTGATTTCTTGCAAAACATACCTTTTAGTCAAGTACATAGTTTGTCTTCTTTCTCCCGAGTCTTCCCAGCCCAAACTTTGCAACTTTTTTGTGACACTACTCTTTTGTCAGAATCACCCAGAACAAATTGGGCTGCTTGTATTTAACATTTTATCCAGTTCTCGAATCAGGTAATCCTGGTGAGGACCTCATACACTGGAACCATACTCTAGTCGGGGTCTTGCCAGAAACTTTCATACCCTCTCCTTTACATCCTTACTACAACCCCTAAATACCTTCATAATCATATGCAGAGATCTATACCCTTTATTTACAATCCCATTTATATGATTACCCCAGTGAAGTTCTTTCCTTATATTAACACCTAGGTACTTACAATGATCACCATAAGGAACTTTCACCCTACCCATGAGTGAATGATTACTTGTGTATTGACAGACCATTGAGGATACTCTGTTCCATGGTCTAGCAAATATGCAGGTGATTCAGCTGCAAAATATATTTTACATGGGCTGTTGATGTATCCGACATGGAAAAAGAATGAAAATTATTACTGAAGATACTCACTGTGTTGACCACTATTTTCACCACATAGGTCAGATAATCCAATGCCATTTGGTAGAGAGGTCATTGCCATGAAACGGTCATTTCTACAAATGCCCATTGTGCGGTGTGGTCCTACCAGAGAAAACTGCTCCAAATCCAATCTGAAATCCAGAAGGCCTCTATCATTTCCTTGGGATTTGGCTGAATTACAATTTTTAAAGTAAAAATACATTTGCTTATAATTTAAAAGTACAGTCTGCACATCCACTAATCATGGCTCTACTTTTTGAACTCACTTTATATGGAAAGTGTCAATTTGTGTATCTGGTGCTAAATTTCTTCTATAGTCAGATGTATAAGTGACTCAAATGAAA
Organism: Anabrus simplex; assembly: GCF_040414725.1. Classification (NCBI taxonomy): domain Eukaryota; kingdom Metazoa; phylum Arthropoda; class Insecta; order Orthoptera; family Tettigoniidae; genus Anabrus; species Anabrus simplex. The sequence goes on along the minus strand of NC_090269.1, from coordinate 183,526,685 downwards.
GTGAGTGGTTTTCAATCTGTGGGGTGGAACTCTCAGGGGATCGGGGGGGAAGGGTGGTATGAAATGCTAAAAAAAATGGGGACACAGAATACTTTCCTACAGGTAATTATTAAAACTTAAAACTTACTAAAGCTTTGGAGACAAATGGACCCAGAATAAGCCATAAGAAGACAGAGTATATGTTCTGTAACTTCGCCAAGGCAGAAGTTCAAGGTCTATTCAATACAATTTTCTTAGCGGGTGAACCATTGGCAGTAACAAATAAATTCAAGTAACTGGGCTCAGTTATTACCACAGATATGAAGATTGATGACGTTAAACATTGCACCACCAAGCTGGATAGCTGCAGTCGCTTAAGTGCAGCCAGTAACCAGTATTCGAGAGATAGTTGGTTCGAACCCCACTGTTGGCAGCCCTGAAGATGGTTTTCCGTGGTTTTCCATTTTCACACCAGGCAAATGCTGGGGCTGTACCTTAATTAAGGCGACGGCCACTTCCTTCCCACTCATATCCCTTTCCTGTCCCATCATCGCATAAGACCCATCTGTGTCGGTGCAACGTAAAGCAACTTGCAAAACGAACAAAAAAAGCATCGCATCAACGTTAGATGGACCAAATGGCACTTTCAGACAGGCATCTTATGTGACAGGCGGATGTCTACAAAGCTGAAAGACAAGATATACAAGACTGTTGTTAGGCCTGCCCTCACTTATTGCTCTGAGTGTTAGACAAGGCAAAAGAAGCATGATCAGCAAATGCATGTAACGAAAATGCGGATGCTGTGATGGTCAGCAGGTGTCACCCTCTTGGACCGAGTGCACAATAAGCATATACGAGGATCATTTAATACAGTCCCTTTCAGTGAGAAATTGGAGGAGCAGCAGTTGCGCTGGTACAGACACGTACAACGTCCAGATGAAGATCATCCCTTTAAGAGAGCTCCTTCAATCGAAGAACCAAGGGGAGGACGCAGACATCCAAGAGCAACATATTGACATACAGCTGAAAAGGTATTCAAGTGGCGGAGACATCCAACTGTAGGGATTACTCTCTGAGGATCAGAAGAGCTGACCCTGAATGGTGCTTTGAGGTATCCATATTGGGCACACATACAGCCAGGAAAGAAGATAATATATTAAAACTAACCTAAATAAAATTAAAATAAAGTTAGAAATGCAGGTTTTAACAACAATCCAAGCAAGTGGATGTGCAGTTTGGGTCAAGTAGCTATCAGCCTTCATTAGGGAGATAGTGGGTTCGAACCCTACTGTCGGCAGCCCTGAAGATGATTTTCCATGGTTTCCCATTTTCACACTATGCCAATGAAGATCATCCCTTTAAGAGAGCTCCTTCAATCGAAGAATCAAGGGGAGGACGCAGGCATCCAAGAGCAACATATTGACATACAGCTGAAAAGGTATTCAAGTGGCGGAGACATCCAACCTTAATTAAGGCCACGGCCGCTTCCTTCCCACTCGTAGCCCTCTCCTATCGCATTGTCCCCACAAGGTCTATTTGTGTCGGTGCAACGTAAAGCAAAATTGTAAAACAAAATTTTAAAAATATAACAACAAGATAGGCCAAGAACACAACGCTTCATTTCCATGTTAGAACTCATTTGCTACAACTGTAAATAGTACATTAATAATAGGAAACACACAGAAACAGAATGTACCAGCATACCACGTGAAACTCTTTCTTACATGAAATGTTCAAAATGCCTTCCAATAGCTTTCATATATGCTGTCGTCTTGAATACCAGATGAAATTACCTGCCTAAAGAGCAATTCTTGTTGATATTAAATTATGGTTTCTTATTGGTAACTTAATTGTTGATAAGAAACACTTATAAAAGACCATAGCAGGGGAGGAGGTACAGTATATAAAACTTGGTGCCTGTTCATCCAAACAAGAGTCCATTCAGCTTTTGGGTCAAGAAGTATATTATGAGATTAGGGGTTATACTGTTACTTCTCGGAGACAGAAACTTACCTGATCTGACATACGTTTGTATTTGTGATATCGATGCGGTAGTCACAAAATGAGCCCACTGTGTCCTGATTTGGATAGCTTGGATTAACAAAATAAGACACCATCTGTTGTGTTATATTCCTGCAGCTTTTCTCAACTGCAACAAATATGGGGCACATGATACTATGATTCTCATAAAGACTTCAATACGTTACAAAACATTTTAAATGAAATATCTATTTGATAGCCCATGAGTGGAATCAAATTTGTAAACAATTACATTTTCTCGATCTGACTTGTCTATTCCTATGTACCTTTACTTTTTTTTGTCAAGATTCCTCCTACTGTAAAGTGTATAAATGCCTTGTTCAGCCATACCATTCACTATAGCACACTTTCATAGATTTTAAGAACATTTAAAAAAATGAATTTTCATGATGAGTATATTGACTTGAAAAGAATTTCTGTACAATGATATCACAATAAAATAACTTCCATTAACTCAACAATTGAAAATGAAGAACACTTAAGAATACATAACTATGCACATGTTGTTCCCTCTCTTCAACAGGTCAGAAAATAAGACCACTCTCCTGATTCCAATGAAATATATGCCACTTTTTACCACATGCTATTATTGAGTTAAGCTCCATCTGTGGATCAGTGGTCAATTTTCAGTCTCCAGATCTTAAAATTATGGGTTCAAACCCAGCAGAAGCAGACAGATATTTAAATGGGACAAACACCTTGTGTTTACTTGACAAAATTAATTAAAACTCAGGCAAAGAGATCCAGTTTACTCTGCCATCTGTTTGAGTTAAACAGAACATAAAAACTGATACACAGGCAGCCTAGATGATGTCAAATCAAAATAATAATAATAAAAAGAAGAAGGATGAAGAGCTTTTGGGAAGACAAGAAGAAACGCTATGCTAAATAAGTTCACACATTCTCCTTAGTTGGGCATAACGAATCAAAAAAAAAAAAAAAATTGTTATGGACTTTCCATAGACCACAGAGGTGTAAGAAGTTGCGGACGTGAATGGGTGGACAGGAAAAAGGATCAAATCTTAATTTAAAACTCTAAAATTAGAAATTTTATTTCTTTCCTTGTTTTTTTCCAATTCAGATCTAATTGAACAACACCAAATAACAGTTTGGATAGACAAAAGGCGAGCTAGTCACCTCTAGAACAATAATTATTTGAAACCTAAGAATAATCAGGTACAATAGACAATGATTTTTAAGAGATGAGTATGGCAGCTCAAATGTTACACTATTACAAAGAGCACTAATGCTCCAATTGATTACAAGTTAGGAGACTGGGCTCCAAAATTTACAACATTCCAACCTCTCCAAGGCTCAATTCTCTATTTTACATTAGATTCAATATAAGCAGTCTTCACTGTCTTACTTGCTCGACTGTCTAAGTTTCAATCAAATAGAAAATTAAATAATAGTTTAACAGAGGGAGTAAGTGCCCATTCTACATGGCTTTAGTGAAAAAGAAAAGGTTAAAATTATTGGCTGTAAATCAAAATGTTAGGAGGCGAACACTTGCACTCCTTTGAAGTTCACTTGAAAATTCTTAAAACCCTAGGAGGGCTTATGGCCCGAAGTTACAGAGGCTAAGCCTATATTCAGAGGTGACTAGATGGAAAGAAAATTTAAAATTACCAACGGAAGAGATACATTTTAAGGTTTACAAAATCATAGTCACCCCAATACCAAGTTAATGGGAATGAAAAGAGGGTTCACACTCTTTATTTCCTAAGTTAGAATAAAGTCTTTAGACTTGTTTGAAAGTTTACATGGAAAGATTGAGTTTTACATTAAGACAGAATTTTGAAACCTTCCCCTCAAGTTAGCTTTCTGTAACTATTACATGATTAAGAGATGTCTGCCATTACCTTGAGCTGGTGGGCCTTCCAGTGATGGGCAACACTTGCCCCCCTGCTTCCTCTATGAACACACTCTAAACCGCTTGATTGGAGCGATAGAAAGACAACATGTCGCAAAAGGTCCCAGCTTTTATAGCGGAGAGGAAGGTTTCAGAAGTCTCTGGGCTGAAGCCCTGTACACGCCCACAATTTCTATTGGTTAATTTAATAAATATCCCAAAATTTTGATTGGCTACAGTTTTAAGAAGGAGGAAAGAGACAGAAGTGCTAGTAACCTTAGAACACCAAAAACAATCTACAAACAATTCAGTTTAGAAAACTTATGAATACCAAAATTCTCTTGAAAATTAATTGTCGATCCTCCTACCAGGGGGGCACATAAGTTGACAGTAGAGACATCTGAAGATAAACGTTCAAACTTCTTCCACTACACAGTTTGAAGTACACATTCCAGCTGGCCTTCTAAAAGGCGCTCACTTTAAATGAACGGAGTTGGTATACCCCCGGTACAACAATAATAATATAATGAAAATGAAAACCTACAACCTGTTTTCCAGTCAGTGACCAGGTCAGGGATGGAATGAATGAATGAAGCCCTCATCTTGTGGCGAGAATAGGAATTGTGCTGGCTGCCGAAGCCTGTCACACTCCTCGAGGGCAATGATTAATGACTGGCAGATGAAATGAAACAATATTGGAGAGTGTTGCTGGAATGAAAGATGACAGAGAAAACTGGAGTACCCGGAGAAAACCCTGTCCTGCCTCTGCTTTGTCCACCACAAATCTCACATGGAGTGACTGGGATTTGAACCACGGAACTCAGCGGTGAGAGGCCGACGCTCTGCTGTCTGAGCTATGGAGGCTACAATAAAAGCAATAATATTATTCTGGTGATTTCCTGGAATGCAGAGGTCTAAGAAGGTGCTGGGGTGAATGGGTCAACAAGGAAATGACCAGAGCATTAGTTAAAGCACTAAATCTTTAAAATTTTATTTCTTTCTTTACTTTTCTTTCTCATTTTAAAATGTGATTTGGAATAAATAATAGTTTAATAGGATAACAAAAGAGCTCATCAGCTCTGTTAACAACAGCAGACTGTAAGTCCAAAATCAGGTAAAATAGAGAAAATTACTGACACAATAATTTACAAGGGATGAGCAATATAGCTCTACACAGGGACACTTTTACAAGAGCATGCTTGCTCCACTCATTTATATTCTAGGAGACTGAGCTCCAAAAAGTCCAGCTTCTACCAAAATTATGCCTTATAAACTTCAAATACTTTGGTTACAATCACTTCTGCTCAACAGTCTGTTACACACTCGTCTATGAACAATTACCAAATAAACAGGGGCAATGAGTGCCCATTCTAAATGTCCTTAAATTAAAAATAAAAGGTTTAACATGAAAGGCTATGGACAAAAGGCTAGGAGGCAAAACTCTTGCACTCCTTTTAGAAAAATGCTTTGAAACCCTAAAGTAGAGTGAAGAATTTAAGAGTCTAGAACGTTTTAGTCACCCCATACCAAGTTGAGTGGGAATCAACAGAGGATAAACATTCTTTGTTCCTTTAATTTACATGTTTCCCAGCAGGGATTTGAATGGAGTCCTCAGACTTCCTGAAATCTTACAGTTAAACTATGACTTTAGAACTTTACATTAACAAAAGGAGCTTGAAACCTTTCCCCAAAGTTATCTGCCTGGATCTATCATATGTTAAGAGATGTCTGCCATTACCTTGAGCTGTTGGGCCTTCCGAATGCCGGCCTTCAGCCTGTCTCCTAATTATGCCGCACACACACTAGACCGGAGCGATGAAGATGACAATATGGCCCTAAAGCACCCAGGTTTTATAGCATCTCAGAGGGGAAAGTTCCAGAACTCTTTATAGATAGCCTGGATGCCTGTACACACCTCCAATTTTAATTGGCTAGAGCAAATATTCCAAATATTCCTGATTGGTTAATAACTTAATGAAGAAGGAAGCCGTAGGAGTGTTGACAACATTGATATATTAAAAAAATACAATCTACAAAAGCTTGAGTTTTGCCACCTACAAAAAAATGAAATTCCCTTTAGAATTAATTATCTTTAATCCCGCCAGAGGGGGCACAAAGGCCGATGGTAGAGACATCTAATGGTTAAAGGTCCAAGTATCTTGTCTTACATTAGTTCAAGGTTCATAGCACAGATGGCCTTCTAGAAGGTGCACAGTTCAACGGGACGGAGAAGGTGTACCCCCGGTATTATTATTATTATTATTATTATTATTATTATTATTATTATTATTATTATTATTATTATTATTATTATTATTATTATTATTATTATTATTATTATTATTATTATTATTATTATTATTACTGAATTATTGAGTAGAGGAGGTATAGCTATTTCATTCAATATACACTGCCTGACCAAAAAATTGAAGCAGCCAGAAGGGGAGAAACAAACAAAATGAAACTTCAAGTGTTGAGGGGGTATGTGATGTTATTTCAGTGAGTGCAAAATCGAGTCAGATTTTACAAAGAATTTGGCAGTATGAGCCCATTTATCAGTATGATGTTCCACCCCTTCTGGTCTGGATGCATGGACTGATTCTGTTGGGAAGGCTGCCATAAAGCAGTTGTATTCTCTCCTGAGGCAAACTGGCCCACAACTGTTGTAACTGGTCCTTGATATCCTGGATACTGGCACTGGGACGAGTTGACTTTGGAGCTGGCCCCGCACATGTTCTATTGGGGACAGTTCTGGGGATCTCTCTGGCCACGGGTGTATCTTAACATCATGCAGAGAGTTTATAGAGACATTTGCCGTGTGTGGACAAGCATTGACCTATTGAGAATTGGCACCACGATATTGTCGCATGAGAGGTAACACATGAGGACGCAGGATGTTCATGATGTACCAATGTGGCGTCAAGAGTTCCCTCAATCACTACCAGCTGTGACCTGAAGTCATACCCAATGGCTCCCCACACCACGATGCCACGAGTAACACCGCTGTGCCTCTCCAAAACATTGGAAGAATGAGACCTCTCCCCAGGTTGCTGCAATACATGTAGATTATGGTCATTCAGGATAGTGCAGAACCGCGATTCATCGCTGAACACAATGTGACGCCATTCATCAGCAGTCGATACTTCCCAATCATGGCACCACTCCAAACACAGCTGTTTGTGTTGTGATGTTAACGGCAGCCTACGCATGGGATGGTAATTCACTAGTCTGGCTGCTGCTAGTCTCCAACGAATGGTACGGGATGGGAGGTAAACTTGTCCCCCATTTGGATCTCCGGGTGGGGACTACACGAGAGGGGGCGATAATCAGAAAGATGGATACTAACATTCTGCGAGTAGGAGCGTGGAATGTTGAGCGTGGAATGTTAGAAGTTTGAATCGTTGTGGTAGATTGGAGAATCTGAAAAGGGAGATGGATAGACTAAAGTTAGATGTAGTTAGTATAAGTGAAGTACGTTGCCAGGAAGAACAGGATTTCTGGTCAGACGACTTCTGAATTATCAACACACAATCAAACAGAGAAAATGCAGGAGTTGGTTTAATAATGAATAAGAGAATAGGACAGCAGGTAAGCTACTATGACCAGCATAGTGAAAGAATTATTGTCGTCAAGATAGACACCAAACCAATGCCCACCATAATAGTGCAGGTCTATATGCCTACTAGCTCAGCAGATGGTGAGGAAATCGAAAGAACATATGAAGAGATAGAAGCTTTAATATAATATGTAAAAGGTGACGAGAATCTAATTGTGATGGGAGACTGGAATGGAGTGGTAGGCCAAGGAAGAGAAGGTAATACAGTACGAGAATTCGGATTGGGACAAAGGAACGAAAGAGGAAGTTGGCTGGTTGAATTCTGCACTGATCATAATTTAGTCCTTGCCAATACTTGGTTCAAACACCACAAACGATGGCTTTATACGTGGACGAGACCTGGAGACACTGGAAGGTATCAAATAGACTTCATTATGTTTAAGGCAGAGATTCAGAAACCACGTGTTGGATTGTAAAACTTTCCCAGGAGCAGACGTGGACTCTGAACACAACTTGTTGGTCATGAAATGCCATCTGAAGCTGAAGAAATTGAAGAAAGGAAAGAATACAAAAAGATAGGGTCTAGACAAGTTGAAAGAAAAGAGTGTGAGGGATTGTTTCAAAGAACATGTTGCAAAAGGACTAAACGAAAAGGCTGAAGGAAACACAATAGAGGAAGAGTGGAGAGTCATGAAGTCAGTAGGGTTGCTGAAGAAATTTTAGGAAGGAAGAAAAGATCAACTAAGAATCAGTGGATAACTCAGGAGATACTAGACCTGATTGATGAACGACGAAAATACAAGAATGCTAGAAATGAAGAAGGCAGAAAAGAATACAGGCATTTAAAGAATGAAGTGGATAGAAAGTGCAAGGTAGCTAAGGAAGACTGGCTGAAAGAGAAGTGCACGGATGTCGAAGGTTGTATGGTCCTAGGAAAGGTAGATGCTGCATACAGGAAAATCAAGGAAATCTTTGGAGAAAGGAAATCTAGGTGTATGAATATTAAGAGCTCAGATGGAAAGCCACTTCTAGGGAAAGAAGACAAAGCAGAAAGATGGCAGGAACATATCCAACAGTTGTATCAAGGTGAAGATGTAGATAATTTGGTTCTGGAACAAGAAGAGGCTGTTGATGCTGATGAAATGGGAGACCCAATTTTGAGGTCAGAATTTGACAGAGCAGTGAGAGACCCAAATAGGACCAAGGCACCTGGAATTGATGACATTTCCTCTGAATTACTGACCGCCTTAGGAGAAACCAGCATGGCAAGGTTATTCCATTTAGTGTGTAAGATATATGAGACAGGAGAAATCCCATCCAATTTTCGGCAGAAAGTTGTTATACTTATTCCCAAGAAAGCCGGTGCTGACAGGTGTGAAAACTATTGCACCATTAGTTTAGTATCTCATGCCTGCAAAATTTTAATACATATTGTTTACAGAAGAATGGAAAAACAAGTTGAAGTTGAGTTGGGAGAAGATCAATTTGGCTTCAGAAGAAATGTAGGAACATGTGAAGCAATCCTGACTTTACGTCTGATCTTAGAGGATAGAATCAAGAAGGACAAGCCCACGTACATGGCATTCGTAGATCTAGAAAAGGCATTCGATAATGTTGATTGGACCAAGCTATTTATGATTCTGAAGATGATAGGGATCAGATACCGAGAACGAAGAATTATCTACAATCTGTATAAAAATCAGCCTGCAGTGATAAGAATCGAGGGCTTTGAAAAAGAAGCAGTAATCCAGAAAGGAGTGAGGCAAGGCTGCAGTTTGTCCCCTCTCCTTTTCAGTGTTTACATAGAACAGGCAGTAAAGTAAATCAAAGAAAAATTTGGAAAGGGAATCACAGTCCAAGGAGAGGAAATCAAAACCTTGAGATTTGCCGATGATATTGTTATTTTATCTGAGACTGCGGAAGATCTCGAGAAGTTGCGGAATGGTATGGATGAAGTCTTGGGTAAGGAGTACAAGATGAAAATAAATAAGTCCAAAACAAAAGTAATGGAGTGCAGTCGAACGAAGGCAGGTGATGTAGGAAATATTAGATTAGGAAATGAAGCCTTAAAGGAAGTAGATGAATATTGTTACTTGGGTAGTAAAATAACTAACAATGGCAGAAGTAAGGAGGACATCAAATGCAGACTAGCACAAGCAAGGAAGAGCTTTCTTAAGAAAAGAAATCTGCTCACTTCAAACATTGATATAGGAATTAGAAAGATGTTTTTGAAGACTTTCGTGTGGAGCATGGCATTGTATGGAAGTGAAACATGGACGATAACTATCTCAGAAAGAAAGAGAATAAAGCTTTTGAAATGTGGTGTTACAGAAAAATGCTGAAGGTGAGATGGATAGATCAAATTTCAAATTAAGAGATACTGAATCAAATTGGCGAGAGGAGATCAATTTGGCTAAATTTGACGAGAAGAAGGGATAGAATGATCGAACACATCTTAAGACACCCAGGACTTGTTCAGTTGGTTTTTGAAGGAAGTGTAGGTGGTATGAATGGTAGGGGTAGACCAAGGTATGAATATGAAAAGCAGATTAGAGCAGATGTAGGATGCAGTAGTTAGTAGAAATGAAAAGGTTAGCACAGGATAGGGTGGCATGGAGAGCTGCATCAAACCAGTCTATGGACTGATGACTCAAACAACAACAATTAATTACATGATACAGAATGTTGCAGGGAGTTCGTTAGTTGTTCTCAGATGGTAAGTGCGGATATGAAGGGGTGCACAATACAGCCAAGGCCAACTAGATATACAGGCCATAAGGCTCCCCCTCCACTTCGGGCGCTACGTCACACTAGTCGCCAGCCGCTTCACTTCTCGCCAGTGACTTATAAGCTGATCTGAACTTCGCAGCAGTGAGGCTATTGATGGTGTTGAATGATTTAAACGTGTGTGAACATTGTGAATTATGGCCACGTCGTGTTGTATACCTGGTTGTAGAATAAAATACAGTTCAAAACAGCCTAATATTTCAGTGTTTAAATTTCCTACTGGCGTGTTTCGGAAACAAAAGTGGATCATAGCTATCCATCAAACCGAATTCATCCCTTCAGCAAGCTCAGTTGTGTGCATAAAACACTTCGACGAAGTTTCGTAATTAGGGACGATTCCGTTAAAAGACCTGATGAGTCTCTTTTAACTGTAAAACCTAACCATTTAAAACTCTCAAACGATGCTATTCCTAAGTTTTAAAATGTGCCTGCCTATCTGTATAAAAAATCTTCCAACAACGAGCAAAAATCCTATTCAAAGACAAGAAGAAATTGAAAAACGGGAAGAGGAAGGAAAGAAAGAAAGCTGAGGAAGAATATGACAGGATCAAGGACTTCGACGACGTTCAGGGTAATTTCAGTATTAAACGCAAATTAGATTTGGACAAAGTTTCCGTCAACTTTAACAGCCAAAGTCTGTATTTTCAAAATGTATGTGACTGAGGAAAATATTCCGAAAATTGGTACTTCCTTAACATTAAACGAGGCTCTTGATTTTAAATCCATTAAACATGATATTTTCATGAGTTATAACCCTGATATACGTGCATTAGGTGATGGGGGCAAGATATTAAAATGGTCAAATTAGAAAAGTATGTATAACTTCCTGTTTAGACCTGCTCGTAACTCAAAAGTGACTGTCCACGACAAAATAGAATCTGTACACAAAATAATCGATGAAATTGAAAGTGAAGTTAATGAGTGTATCATTACTGATATTTTTTTTTTTTTTAAGGAACAGTTAAATATAGCCTTTGCAAAGAAAGTATCTTACTCCTGTATTCTAATAACATGGTTCACTTCAATATTTTTCGCATTTCCTGGGGCGTAAACGAAGATAAGACAGTCAACGTTTCTTACAATGCCCCACTTGGTTATTCACAGTCTTTTACTGCAAAACTAGGCACGGGAAATTCGGGTATTGATGATTCACATTGGAATTACTTGAAAAAAGAAACTAAAATTGTTAAAGGAGCATGAAATATTTTGTAACTTGTTGAATGGAGTCTACATAAAACATGAGCTGAACTATAAAGGAGGAAAGGTTTTATTTTTGTTTTTGCCAGTGGCTTTACGTTGCACCGACACAGATAGGTCTTATGGCGACGATGGGATAGGAGAGGCATAACAGCTGAAGGGAAGCGGCCGTGGCCTTAATTAAGGTACAGCCCCAGCATTTGCCTGGTGTGAAAATGGGGAAACTACGGAAAACCTTCTTCAGGGCTGCCGACAGTGGGATTCGAACCCACTATCTCCCGATGCACGTTCACAGCCGCACGCCCTTAACCGCACGGCCAGATCGCCCGCTAGGAGGAAAGGTAGAGGGAGTTGCTTTTAGTAGTAAAAGCGGAGAAAATAACACTACATTAGCTATAACTGCACAAACTTTTATGTTGTCATCCAGTCTTTAAAAAAATAAAGACGTTGTTGATTTGTTTCCATGTAAGAACCTAATGTGACATTTCTTAGAAGAACTAACTTTGCAAGTCTTTAAAGTATTAACAGATAGTCCTATAGCTTATAAGGTAGCATGCATAATTTCTAATAATAACAGGAAAATGTTTGAAAAGCTGTGCAAAAGCAATTTACAAACCACTTTTCAAAATCCATTTGACGAAACACACACACACACAAAATTGTTTGATACTGGTCATTTATTTAAAATCTTAATAAATAACTGGCTTAATCAAGCTGAAAACTTATCCTGACTTTGACAACTCTGAGTCAGACAAAAAAATGTCTGAGTCTATCTAGTGCGGCCTTGGCTTGCTCCTGCCCTGTTACCAAAAGGTGTACCAGACTCTTTTAGAGCTACAAAACGTAAACCTGTATACTAATGTTTTTACATGAGGATTCTCAGAGAAAAATTCTGACTTCGCTTGTCAACAATGTTCTGGAAAACGAAAATGTTTAAACATGCTGTGATTAAATAAATAGTTTTAAACATTTCGTTGACAGATGTATATACATCTTTTGTAATATATTATTGAATAACAATAGAAAAGTTACCGTAGATAAACTCATCGCTGAGAAGAAGAAATCCTCAGGAAAATAAAAATGTACAAACTGAAACCTTAGGTATTCCTAGGTAAGTTTTAAGTTGCAGCTTAATTTCTAAGAAAGGTTTCAGACTTTTGTTGTGAATTGCCATCATGCATTTTCCTAGTAACATTAAAACTTTTTGTATACGTATTATGCGTTCTAATCTTTTAAAGATACCGTGTTGAGTTACAAGTGACAGATGTCATCATAATTTTACGTAAAGAAATGTACATGTACTGCCCTTCCAGTTTTCTCCCCGCATAAAACTCGTGTAGTATACAAGCCTAAGTGAAGCCACAATTGAAGTAGTGATCAATTTTATCGTTAAGGTTGAATAAATGAACAATATCATGGTGAAAGTGAGAGCGGGCCCTACACTGCCATGCTGAACGCCAGCCACTAGCATGACGTCACAGTCCGAGCCTTGTGGCCTGTCTATCTAGTGCGGCCTTGATACAGCGGTCCTCCCTTGTGGTGGTCAACTGTAATCGACTGGAAACTTGATGACAAGTATGCCTGCCCTCACGTTCCCATACAGTCCAACATTGGGCCACTGTTACATCCGGTAAGTAAGGGTGTATTCTGCCCAAAGGCAGGTCCGAGCCTCTGTAGAGGTGTGCCTGAGCCGGAGTTTACGTATGGTAGGGTGGCCAGTTCCTTTCCACTTCTCCATTACATTACCCCGACCAATAGCGCATGGCAACCTATCCAACTCCTGACCATGCCCAATGTTGCTTAACTTCAGAGATCTCATGGGATCCGGTGTTTCAACATGGCTACAGCCGTTGGCTGTCACATCCGAACGCCCCACAAATCTGGACATTACATGATTCAACCAGCTGTCCAAATTAAGACACATTGAGGCTCATTTCCGACTCTGTCAAGTGCTGATTGTGCCCCTTATATACCCTACCAGGCATGGTAACAACACTAAACACGGACAACACTAATGAACTCTGATGGCCATTCTACCTGTCACAGAGAATTGCAACTCTAATCATTCACATACCTGCCAATGACGTGTACGTGTACGAAGTTACATTGACATCTGATCATTTCTTCTTGGTGCTTCAGTTTCTCTGTCAGGCAGTACAATCTCTGTCAATGTTTCACAAGACTAGAAACTCAATTCCTCAAAGAATCTGGCTCCTTCAAGGCACTGCAGTCCTGAAAGACACTTTCTGCAAAATCTCTGTGTCCTTCTCTATTTTTCAGGAAGTGACTTGAATGCATAAACATGTGGTAGTCTGTTGGTGTTATGCCAATGTGAGAGTACTGCATTCTTCAGATCACTCAATTTTTTGTGTAGCTATGATTGCCTTATGAGGTCCGTTCCTATTATCCCTAAACAGCTACTCTTTCCTCAACTACTGGCTCATGCACAGTATTTGAGAGCAGTAGAGGAAAGACTTGTAATGGTCAACACCTAGTGCTGTGCAACACACTGACAACAAAAACTTCAGTGAAATCAACTTTGGTTTAGGATTTGGGAGTTTTGCCAACTACCCACTTTGCTTGTGATTTTTTGCAGGATCCACCTTCCATCACCAATAACTATATAATCAAGTTGCAGCTTTAGTAATGAATAGATAGGTTATTGCAGATGTCCACTATATTCATCACACTCAGTCAGTTCATGCAATATCCAAATGTCTATTTTTTTTCACTAGGTAGCTTTATTTGCTGTAAATGTTTGGAAATATTTAACTGTCATACAAGTTTCCAAACGGTGATGTGTGGATCTACCTTCAAACCCGTTTTCCACTTTTGATGGGTATCCTCTGCTTTCCTTATCATGGAAAATCTGGTCCCCAGCATGAGAGTAATTATTGTTTAAATCAGCAATGCACTGTCATTCTGAAGTTAACATTTAACACCTTACTATTCATTTATTTTGCCATATGTTCAAGTAGCAAAATCGTGCTGTCTCAATATATTGCAAAGAGCACTTTAAGACATCCTATGACACCTGTAGCTTCACTGCATAATGCACAATGACCTTCAGTTTTTATTAATCATGGTTCCATTTGTCCCACACAAGAGGAGGCAGAGAGGACATTGTGTACTAGTTCAGTAATTTATGTATGAACAACCTAATGTTTCCCTTATTTAATCGTTACACTCTAGCACACTGCTTTAGCAGTCAGGAGAGAGCCTTGCTGGGTAGCCAGTGGAGTGCTCCAGCAATTGAATAGCTTGTTGTTGAAAGGCACTAAGTCCAATTTTTAAAGTTTTGAGATAAACACAAAAAACTATTTTTCCGCTCTTATAATGTAATTGTCTGTGCATGTAAAGTGCGCGCACGCACATACACACACTGTTATAATAAAGTAAAAATTGTATTGTTCTGTATCTTACTAACACTTTTACTGACAAAATACGTAACTGGACTTAGTTCCTTTCAACATGGAATGAACAGAACCTGTAAACGAGTAATAACATTTACGTTCTTGGTTTATTTCCTTTATTTCTAAATGAATCTATGTATATGCAAGTATGAAAATAAAGGTAACTTAAATGGAATAACAGCTATTTTCTTCAAACAACACATGGAATTGTTTATTATTTTGTTATGTGGTATGTTTATATAACCCCATTATTAATAAAACAGCTGCACTGTAGTTGTATGTATGTATGTATGTTTAGTCCTCAGCCCGAAGGCTGGTTGGATCCTCAACAGCTCCGCCATCAGCTGTCATAGATGGCCTAGGCATCACTGAAGAGGCGTACTAGGGAAATGAGGAGTGAGGTAGTTTCCCGTTGCTTTCCTCACTGAGCCAGAAGTTGCTATTACATATCAGTCTGCCAAGCCCAATGAAATGCACGCACCAACCGACCCTATGAGCAATATTTTCACACCATTCATAGCAGGGACTGGCTGCAGAAGGAATGGCATTACTAGCATCACTCATACCTCAGTCACTTTCATTTTGTCAAAGCCAAGGATAAAGCTGAGACAGATCAATGAAAGTAACAAGATTGCTCTAGCCCATACCAGAAGACATAGTGCACTGTAAACACTAGGTCCCGCCAGCAAAGGCATGCACTGTAGTTACAGACATTAAAAAACAAAAGCATATTAGTAAAACAAATAATACTGTTAGAAAAGACAGGTAAACCTTTTTCATTAACACGGCCATTCTAGTAATTCATCAAAGAATGCTTTACTCACCTCAGAAGTCATGACATAACGATGAACCTTTTTGAGATCATCCTTTTTTTGTTGATTTGATTGGTACTCATCCTTTCTCATAGGCCTTTAGCAACTGATTCATAAGAGGACCATTTCTTGGCCGAGGCTGGGACAAATGGAATGTGTGATGGACTATGCTCTCAATGAAGGGATGAGCAATCACTCTGCCAGGATGATCTGCAGAATACTGGAACTTGGAAAACGATACAGGAGCAAACACCACCTTCGCACTTCTAGGAACGTCCTTCCCTGTTGATTCATCACTTAGAGTTGTTTTCCTATAATGCTTAGGCCAACACGCATCCACATCAATGATGTCAGTTCCTTCTACCATTTTTATTGTAACATCATTTTTTTGTGTTAGCAATAATTGTACAATATTCTTTTGGAGTGTAGATTCTGTCGCAGCACTTAATTTGTTTCTTGAAACACCAAAATACCAATCGCATGGCAGGAAGGAATGACCTCTAATAGGGAAGCAGTGAATCCTCTAATCATTTATCTTTGACCAAGCCCATGCAGAAATGAATAAATGAATGATTCCTATTTTGGCCCGGACACACATCCGAGTACAAGTGAAGTTTCTTCGTGCCTGGTTTAATCTCATTGGTGAAATAGTCCAATATGAATGTGCACACTTCATTGGCCCCTTTCTTGGCCTGCCCCTCATGATACATGTATACTTTGGAACTATTGTCTTGGAAGTTGTGTATTGTAACTACATGTACCCATAGCTGCCTTAGGTAGAATATTTCCTGAACAGGTATATGAGTTACAGGTAAATTTCGCATGTAGTCAAAGGCAACACAGATTGTATCATCAGACTGGCAGGATTCTGAGCATGATTTCATAGAAGAATAAAATTTGTGACCCTTGCGCTTGTGAATATTTAGCTCACTTGCTGCTGTTGATTTAACATTTTGTGACAAATGCAGAGAATTCATTTTGACTTGAAGTTCTTCGCAGATACTGCACACATCTATTTGGGGTCTATCAAATCTGTAGCCGAAGTTCTTATTGAAATAATCAACATAAAATGTATATTTTACTTCAAGATTAGGACCTTCCTCACAAAAATAAATCATGCATTTTTTTAAGGTTCAGCTTTGCATCCAAATAATTTACTTCGTTACCCCTATGATGAGACATTTTGACTGGAAACTTGAGAATGTGGCCCCGAATTTCAGTGCAGATTTCATGTGATATAACATGCGTCTTCTTATTGAATCCTATCTTGTCCACTGGGCTTTTGCCTTTTGCCACCAGCTTAGCAATCCTGAATACACACTTCTGCGTTACTCCATGTAAACTAATGAATGCATTCCTACTGACCTGCAGATGCTCCTGATTTCTAAGAACAAAATATGTATATGGTGATTCACGTTCCACTTTTGATCATTCTCCGTCTTTATTAACAGCCCTAGGTCTTCGCCATTTAATGGGATGCCATTCAATCAGTCTCTGTAAGTGGATTTCCTGTTCATTTTTGGTTTCATAATCATAAAAAGCAGCCCCTCTTCTTCTTGCAATATATTGAAGCATTGATGCTTGCACCTAAAACAAACAAGTTACCTAGGCAATATCTTTGTCAGATATCCATTAAGTAATCATAACTTCAGTATCAATAATCATTCGAATCCCTTTTATGGAAGTGAAATGGTTCAACAGATAATATTTAGGTAAAAACGATAACTTCCATCATACCTGCAGGGAGGTCCAATACTTTTCTGAGGAACTTCCTTTCCTGCATAGCTTGTGTATGCAGTACCCTTGATTGCTTTACTTTATTCCTGGCATAATTTTCTTCTTTACGTTTATGTTTCTTTCCTGCCATAACTTCGTTGTCCATGATGAAATTAAGAACACAGCAAGAAAAAGATTAATAATATGCAGAGCACAAAAACCATGTAGCGTATATTGTCAGTGACAACATTCAACATCTATGTAAACAAATGAAACAAGCATGCCAATCTTGACATCCAAGACATAGCAGCACTCTCTGCATAGGTTGGTTGGCGCTGGTAGACATTCCATGTTGAAACGCACTAATTGCAGGACTAAGTTCCTTTCAACACGGAATAACTAACCTGATGGCTGTGGTAATGGCACAAGCGCTGCCAGGACATGGTTCCTTTCAACACCAAAACATGCTTCTTGTTTCTTAGAATGCAAAATCGCTGTAAAATGAATTTGTCAAAAATGTGGACTTAGTGCCTTTTGACAATAAACGATTCAATTGTATGGGAGTGATGTTGCATGGCTGGTGAACTGCTGTAACAGTCAAGTGTTTGTTCAGCTTCTCTATGTTTTCCTATGGTAGACTGCTGGAGGAGTTTGAACTTCATGATATTTTGCGATTTTCTTGGAAGTCTGTAGCTACTGGTAGAGTCACCAGATGCCAGGAGCAATCAGATAAAAGGTAAGGTTTTGAGTGACCTTCACACTCATTGCTTGCTGCCTAGTTGCTGTTCACGGACAGCGTAATATGTTGGCACTTTTGGTAAAGATGAGCCAAGGTAACTGTGCAACTCGTGACAGTTATTGTGCGAGGTAGGCAACTGAGTGAAGAAGGAGACAGAGAGATTCGGTGTATGCGTGGAACAGCAAAGTACCTCTGTTACTATCTTTCTTACTGCAGTACATCTCTGAGTGATCACTCTGCTAACTTTGTCATCGTTCTCATCACACAGCAAAACTCTTATCCCAGAATGAGCCAGCGCTAGTTGACAAGCAAACGACTTCACCGTGCCTGGTAATTGTAGCTTTGTTCAAGTGATTTGATTCACAAGGAGATGAGGAATTGAAAATTGTTCACCGTGCTTTACTGATGATGTTGATAAAGGGTTAATTTTCAGCTGAAAGAATGTTAAATTCCCCTATGTATAGCTAACCTGGACAACCTATGAAGTTATCATGTTACGATGAGTGATAGTGTGAGAAGTACAGTCATTTAGTGCAGGTTCGGTGAATAGATTTGGTGATTTAGTTATATTTAAGACAGTACCACCTGTGAACTCCGAAATAAAAAGCAAAAGGCTGCATGTACAAGGGAAGGATGTAATTTACAAAGTGATAAACAAGGAGACATCTAGGACCGCTAATTATTTTTTTACATTTATGAATTCATAAAAATACTGAATAGAAGTTATATTTTTTGCTTGTAAATCACACTGAATTGTCAAAATAAATTGCTGAAGTATCATTGCCTCAGAGTTGTTTGTTTTTGTGTAAATCAGTATTATATTACAATAGATGTTAAATATTTCATTGTAATTGTATACTCATAATTATTCATTGTATATAATAGTTCAAGACAATATTCAATTATTTCAAAATATAAATAATATAAATAATTATAAATATTTACAAAATTATCAACATTGGTCAGCACTTTTACAACTCTAAAACTTTTGTACTTTTTATATGCAATATTCAGGTCTATCTCTTATTTTGATAAACCTATCGTGAAAAATCATGGCATGATACATAGAAACGGATAACAGATTAGTGTTCAGTGACCCAAAATCAGTTAAGATCACCTACCACATCTCTTGCCGCAAAGAAATAATTTTAAATGCTGGATTGTGTAATTTTCAACCAGTCTGCTTGAAACTCTTAAGATAGTCTTAGATACAACAGAATAACAAACTGATTTTCAAATTTTACAATATATGCAATAGTTTAGGAGCAATTGTTTTGTTCTCATCATGATCATCATAAAATATAAAAATTGAGTTATGGCTATGTGAAATAATTTTCTTTTAGTGTAATTAAAATTTTTCAAAACCCATAAATCACTTCTTTTATATTAGTATTTTTAAACTGAGATAAAATTTTCAGCCAGATCTGTTGAGCCATTTGGCCTGAGGAGCATTTTATAAATACATCAAAAAGTTTTAAAAATTTAGATAAAGTTATGAACATCTCAAAAACTGTTATTGATAGAAACTTGAAACTTTGTATGTGATGTTATACTGATGCTGAAATAAAATGTTCAAAATTCTAAGGTGAAAGGATGAAAATTATAGATTTTTGGATTTTCACGGATATATTGCCTTAAGGCCTACTGGGGTGAATGGTAGCAAATTATCCATAAAGATATTTTTAATACTGTATGCTTCACCTTCTAGAGTTGCTTCTGTAACAGAACAATACTTATAATACAGTATTTACACTGGAAGCTATGTCAAATACTTACCCAAACAACACACTCCTTCACCATCAGCACATGAGGCAAGACTCATTCCTCCCAGGTCCTCACACTCTTGAGACGTGTAACATAGCCCTGTGGTACCATCTGGAGAGTCGCATAGTAGATTGTCATTGCGAGATGACCAATTGACATTGTTCTTGTTGGTCTTCTCATTCTGTGGTGGTGAGAACAGCGACTGGTATAATATGAGATCTGAAACATACCTCTTGCATTATTAGTGGGAATTGAAGTCAGGATTGTTCAACTTCACACTCGTGGTGCAATTCTTACATAACTCAATTCATTGCTATTGTTTATTAAACTACATTAACCAAACTAAATGAGTGCTGACGTTTGGCCTCCTGATGGAACTGCAAAGCAGAAATTAGTTCACCTGAGGCTGAGAAGAAATACATGTAGAGGAATTTGGACTGATGAGAAAAGAACCCTTTTACAGGGTCTCCAATATAAACTAAGACCGAACGCAGTGTTTGTACTCTGAGTTACAGCAGCTGCCTCAGCCAAACTTACGTCACATGCGGCCGCCCTGCTTTAAACCTTACCTTAGAAAAGGTGTTGAAAATGTCATCTCCTGGGTTATACAGGCATTGTATCTGGTAACCACATTCTGGCTGACACGAGTGAGTTCTGTCACTGTAGTGTTTCTGATTTCATTCATAAAGTTTTCTTGAAAATTAGTTCGATACACTTTTTCTTCCAGTTTACCCCACAAGTAAAAATCACACACTGTTAGATCTGGGGAACAAGGGAGAAGTAGACCAGCACCAATCACTCTGTCTGCAAACACTTCTGAGATTGTAAGAAGTGAATCTTTTGCTGTATGAGCAGGGGCTGAATCTTGTCAAAACCACCAATGCAATTTTTCTTCTTCCGTTAACTGGAAGAATGGCATCAAAATGTCATCTTGGTACCTCTCTGCATTTACTATTGTCTCGAACAAAATAGACCCAATTATTTGTCTTGCACTAACAGTACACCAAACACCAATCTTCCTATCATAATGAGAGACTTCATAAACACCATTAGGATTTCCTGCACACCAATAACAAGAGTTATGACTGTTCATACAACCATTGAAATTAAACCAGAACTTTTACATATGAAAATACGGTGTTGCAATGCTAACTGTCTCACCATGTTAACGGCTGAGATTGAGACTGGCAACTGATGCTTGTCAGGTTGAACATGTTCAGGCTGCTTGCAAAGTCAAGAGCTATGTGGGTGCCTCCCAATACTGCAGCTCACATACCGCAGAGTAGAAACACTGCTTCTGTGGTCGTAGTTTGTATGACAGATCCTGTATTTGAAAATAGCAGTGTATGCTGATATGGAGATTATCCATGTTAGTTTGTTCTTGTCTCCTCTTTCTGGTGCCTCTTTCCACACTGACCTGTCATTGTCTAATAATATGTGTTATCCTCTTACGGATTTCTTCCCATGTTCCATTTTTTTTTCTATGTATGATTTGATTTGCCACTTGTTTGTTCCCTTCCACTGCTTATATGGACACATTGAAATACTTCTCTCCTTCTACAGAGTGGCCCATCCTTGCTCGCTTTGCTCGAATTTGCATATGACCAAGGCCAATGCTGATGTTGCCCTGATTGCTTCACGTGAACTGCTGCCTCATAAGCAGGATTCCAGTAAGATATAGCAGATATTTTAGATTCAGTCATTGCTATATACCTATCCAGAGCTGTTGATAGGGTAGATCATGGGAGGCTACTAGTGAAAATGAGGGCTATTAGACTAGACAAAAGAGTGGTAGAATGGGTGGCTAAATTTCTAGCGAACAGATCTCAGAGAATTAGAATAGGTGAAGCATTATCTGATCCTCTAATTACAAAGAGAGGAGTCCCCAAGGCAGTAAGATACATTTTCTGCTAATCGCTTTTCATGTTGTAAAGAAAGGAATAGAACTAATTTAATAGATATATATCTACCAGATATTGGGCTCTAGATTCGATTCTTGGCCAGGTTGGAGATTTTTTTACCTTGATCTGAGGGCTGGTTTGAGGTCCACTCAACTCATGTGATTAAAATTGAGAAACTATCTGATGGTGGCCTCGGTCTGAAGAGCCAACAACAATGGCTGAGAGGATTCTTCATGCTGGCCATGCTTATCCTCATAATTTGGAGGCTATTGGGCTGAGCAGTGGTCAACTGGTAGGCCAACATCCATCAGGGTTGTAGTGCCATGGAGATTTTTTGTTTTGTTTTGTTTTGTTTTGTTTTGTTTTGTTTTGTTTTGTAGGATTATATAGAAGAGAAACATGGACAATAGCAAGTGCAGGAAGAAGGAGAATAGAAGTTCTTGAAATATGATGTTTCAAAAGGATGCTGGAAGTGAGATAGATAGATAGATCAGATCATGAATGAAGTAATACTGAATATAATTGGTGAGAGGAAAAATGAGTTGACTAAATTTGACCAGAAGAAGGGATAGATTGACTGGACACATCTTGAGATCACTAGGATTTGTTCAGTTAGTATCTCTTAGGAAAGTGTATCTGGTAAGAACAGGTCAGGGTAGACTGAGGCATGAATATGACAAACACATTAGAGTAATGTAGAGTGTAGTAGTTACAGGGGTTAGTATATGCTAGGGTGGCATAGCGAGCTGCATCAAACCTGTCTATGGACTAACGACCCAAACAAGAACAAGAGCAACAACATCAACATTATTTAATATACATTTTTTCATTACAGAAAAACCTGTATGAGAATTTACTTCTTTCCTTCAGTCATGACATTAGTAGACAAATAAGTTTGGGTGGTGTCTTTAAAAGTAGTTGGAATTCAAGAGGACAAATTGGGACACATATTCGTTTATAGGAAGGGGAGTTAGGGATTGGAATAACTTACCAAGGGAGATATTCAATAAATTTCAAATTTCTTTGAAATCATTCAAGAAAAGGCTAGGAAAACAGCAGATAAGGAATCTGCCACCTGGGCAATTACCCTAAATGCAGATCAGTAGTGACTGATACTTGTATTCATGGACTTAAACATTTTCAGCTAATCGCTTTTCATGTTGTAAAGAAAGGAAAAAAACTAATAGATATATATTTACCAGATATTGTAATAGGAGTTGAATCATGGCTGAGAAATGATATAATGGATGCAGAAATTTTCTCACGGCACTGGAGTGTGTATCGTAGAGATAGGATAGGAATGGTGGGAGGGGGAGTGTTCATTCTGGTGAAAGGAGAATTTGTAAGCTATGAAAAAGTTAAAGATGAGACACATGAAATTCTAGATGTAAGGCTCATTTCTAAAGATAATAGGCAACTTGATATATTTGGAGTGTACAGACTGGGAAAGGGTAGCACTGATGCGGATTCGGAATTATTTGATGGGATAGTCGGCTATGTGGGAAACGACATGGAAAGAAATGTGATTGTAGCAGGAGATTTGAATTTTCCAGATGTCAATTGGGAAGGAAATGCGAGCGACAGGAAGCATGACCAACAAATGGCAAATAAGTCAATATGGGAAGGACAGCTGATTCAGAAAGTGATGGAACCAACCAGAGGGAAAAATATCCTGGACATGGTGCTGATAAAACCGGATGAGCTCTATAGGGAAACTGAAGTAATAGATGGTATTAGTGAACATGAAGCTGTTTTTGTGGTAGTTAAAAATAAATGTGATAGAAAGGAAGGTCTTAAAAGTAGGACTATTAGGCAGTACCGTATGGCTGATAAAGCAAGCATGAGGCAGTTTCTAAAAAGTTACTATGATCGGTGGAAAACAGTAAATAAAAATGTAAGCAGACTCTGGGATGGGTTTAAAGAAATTGTTGAGGAATGCGAAAACAGGTTTGTACCTTTAAGGGTGGTTAGGAATGGTAAAGACCCACCTTATTATAATAGAGAAATAAAGAGACTAAGAAGGAGGTGCAGACTGGAAAGAAATAGAGTTAGAAATGGCTATGGAAGTAAGGAGAAATTGAAGGAACTTACTAGAAAATTGAATCTAACAAAGAAGGCAGCTAAGGATAAGAAGATGGCAAGCATAATTGGCAATCATACAAATTTTAGTGAAAAATGGAAGGGTATGTATAGGTATTTTAAGGCAGAAACAGGTTCCAAAAAGGACATTCCAGGAATAATTAATGAACAAGGAGAGTGTGTATGTGAGTATCTTCAAAAGGCAGAAGTATTCAGTCAGCAGTATGTAAAGATTGTTGGTTACAAGGATAATGTCAAGATAGAGGAGGAGACTAAGGCCAAAGAAGTAATAAAATTTACATATGATAACAATGACATTTACAATAAGATACAAAAGTTGAAAACTAGAAAAGCAGCTGGAATAGATAAGATTTCTGGGGATATACTAAAGACAATGGGTTGGGATATAGTACCGTATCTGAGGTACTTATTTGATTATTGTTTGGTCAGAGGAGCTATACCAGATGAATGGAGAGTTGCTATAGTAAGCCCTGTGTATAAAGGAAAGGGTGACAGACATAAAGCTGAAAATTACAGGCCAGTAAGTTTGATGTGCATTGTATGTAAGCTTTGGGAAGGCATTCTTTCTGATTATATTAGACATGTTTGTGAAATTAATAACTGGTTCGATAGAAGGAAGTTCGGTTTTAGGAAAGGTTATTTCACTGAAGCTCAACTTGTAGGATTCCAGCAAGATATAGCAGATATCTTGGATTCTGGAGGTCAAATGGACTGTATCGCGATTGACCTGTCTAAAGCATTTGATAGGGTGGATCATGGGAGACTACTGGCAAAAATTAGTGCAATTGGACTAGACAAAAGAGTGACTGAATGGGTTGCTATATTTCTAGAAAATAGATCTCAGAGAATTAGAGTAGGTGAAGCTTTATCTGACCCTGTAATAATTAAGAGAGGAATTCCTCAAGGCAGTATTATCGGACCTTTATGTTTTCTTATATATATAAATGATATGAGTAAAGGAGTGGAATCGGAGGTAAGGATTTTTGCGAATGTTATTCTCTATAGAGTAATAAATAAGTTACAAGATTGTGAGCATCTGCAATGTGACCTCAAAAATGTTGTGAGATGGACAGCAGGCAATGTTGTGTTGATAAACGGGGTTAAAAGTCAGGTTGTGAGTTTCACAAATAAGAAAAGTCCTCTCAGTTTTAATTACTGCATTGATGGGGTGAAAGTTTCTTTTGGGGATCATTGTAAGTATCTAGGTGTTAATATAAGGAATGATCTTCATTGGGGTAATCACATAAATGGGATTGTAAATAAAGGGTACAGATCTCTGCACATGGTTATGAGGGTGTTTAGGGGTTGTAGTAAGGATGTAAAGGAGAGGGTATATAAGTCTCTGGTAAGACCCCCCACTAGAGTATGGTTCCAGTGTATGGGACCCTCACCAGGATTACCTGATTCAAGAACTGGAAAAAATCCAAAGAAAAGCAGCTCGATTTGTTCTGGGTGATTTCCGACAAAAGAGTAGCGTTACAAAAATGTTGCAAAGTTTCGGTTGGGAGGAATTGAGAGAAAGAAGAAGAGCTGCTCGACTAAGTGGTATGTTTCGACAACAATAAAGGTGTTTTAATTTGTTCCACCTATTCAATACTTTTATTTTCACTTATAGTGGTTACATAAATAGACTCTTAGTTAAATGGGAGATTTTTCGCCCTCAATTAAGGGCATCATCAGCCTAAAAACAATCATCAAGAATACAACTAATAATAAAAGTGAAAGCTAAAAGTTTAGCCAGTTATTAAAATTCAGAACATAAAAATGTGAAAAATGATACAATATATAAAGATGCTAGTGGAAAAATGTCTATGATTAATCTTATCGGAGACTAAAACTTCTTCCATTAAAATTCTAATTAAAAACAGTTCATTTAAAAATTTAGTGGAAAACCAAAGTGGTAATAATATAAAGCCAATGACATGAGGGTGTGAACACAAGCATAAGCATGATTGTCATAAATACAATCTTTCCAAGGCCGCTGATGAAATTCGTCAGCATAAAGTGAGATAGAAGCATCCGTTGAAAAATTGTAAGTGGCCCTTAGCACCGGTAGGTAATACAATTGGCTGGAACCTTGCCAGGAAATGTCAGTAGATGCAGAAATAATGTTTTATGTTAGTGGAAGTTGTTATTTGTTATCTACTGTTGTGTTGGTTGCTGCCCGTCTGTTGGCTCTGAGTCTGGTGTTGTAACTGTGCTGCAGAGGCTTAGTTTTTTATGAACTCTTTTTAATTAGAATTTTAATGGAAGAAGTTTTAGTCTCTGACAAGATTATAGTTTAATCATAGACATTTGTCCATTAGCATCTTTATATATTGTATCATTTTTCACATTTTTATGTTCTGAATTTTATTAACTGGCTAAACTTTTAGCTTTCACTTTTAATATTAGTTGTATTCTTGATGATTGTTTTTAGGCTGATGATGCCCTTAATTGAGGGCAAAACATGTCCCATTTAACTAAGAGTCTATTTATGTAACCACTATAAGTGAAAATAAAAGTATTGAATAGGTGGAACAAATTAAAACACCTTTATTGTTGTTGAACTGTAAATTTTCAATACGGACCTAAAATGAGGTTTATAACATGTAATAAGTGGTATGTTCCGAGCTGTCAGTGGAGAGATGGTGTGGAATGACATTAGTAGACGAATAAGTTTGAGTGGCGTTAATAAAAGTAGGAAAGATCACAATATGAAGATAAAGTTGGAATTCAAGAGGTTAAATTGGGGCAAATATTCATTTATAGGAAGGGGAGTTAGGGATTGGAATAACTTACCAAGGGAGACGTTCAATAAATTTCCAATTTCTTTGAAATCATTTAGGAAAAGGCTAGGAAAACAACAAATAGGGAATCTGCCACCTGGGCGACTGCCCTAAATGCAGATCAGTATTGATTGATTGTATTGATTGATTGAAGTTAGAAAGCGTTCTGTATTCAGCTTAAAACCTTCAGTCATAAAGCATTACTTACTTTTCTCTTTCCTCTGTGTGGAATTACTGATGAGCTCTGCTCCCAGTACACCTACACCAAGGTACAGGATTAGCAGCATTCTGTGAATCAGCATTCTGAAAATGGTTAGAATAATTTTGAATCCAAGATACTGAATTTACTTATTTATAAACAAAGTGATTATACTTTATATGTGTGTAATGCCAACATTAATGTATCCTCAAGAATTATGAAGACCTAATATATAGAAGTACAAATTATAGTAATGACAGAAATGTTACGTACACATAAAAATAAAATTCAAGAGTGTATGGTGAGCTGCATACTGAGGGTATGACTATTGTATTGCTGAAGACTGTTAGACTGTTATTTGATTCTTCCAGACAATTTTAGAATGGCAGACATTGTTGTAGCACTTTTGTCTTCGTTTAGAGAAATCTGGTACTTCTGCCAAGCAGGTTGTAATAAGAAATACTATATCATTATTAATTTACAAGTTGCTTTATGTTGCACCAACACAGATAGGTCTCATGGTGAAAATGGGAAATGACAGAAAACCATATTCAGGGCTGCTGACAGTAGAGTTTGAACCCACTATCTCCCGAATGCAAGCTCACAGATGCGCACCCCTAACCATGCAGTTATTCAAATGGCTAATTGATGTACTGTATTATACAACAGTTTCATGAGTATCACAAATTCTATGAAATAGATACTACTACTATGAATAATTTCTAATCAAACTGAAATTTGGTACTGCATTATTGTTGCTGAAAAATTTTTCATATCTAGCAATAATAATGTCCAGGATATTCTTATTTTGGGATTCAGGACTGAGAAAACATTCCCTATAACATCCTGTACTTTTATGGATAGTAGACCTGCCCCAGTGTGAGCAAAAATACTAGTATTACAACAGTCTGCCAGCAATTACTGATGAACTTTGGACTGGAGTGTATATTGGGTGTTTGACTATTGTACTGCCAAAAACTGTTAAAATGTAATTTGAGCCAGTACCCAGATGAATACTATAGAGCCAGGGTTAGTGGTTTGGATGGTAGAGCACAGGTTTTCTGAGCCTGAGGTGGTGGTTTCATTTCTGGCTGAGTCCAGTAGTATTTGAAGGTTTTCAAAAGTATTGATAAAGATTTCCTTGGGGCTGATGACCTTAGATGTTAGGCCTCTTTAAACAACAAGCATCATCAGCAAGCAAAGATTTTCTTTCCCATCTCCCAGCCTCAGCAGTGTATGTCAGACCATAGATCTTACTCAGCACTTTTCCTTTGAATGCATCAACTTACTCTTCAAGTTTTTTTTTAAGTTGCCCATATTATTAGTTTTACTAGAGTCATGCCGTGGTGGTGGTGTTTTAAGAGGAATTGTACAACCACCCTCTCTTAACACTAATTAGAGGAAGAGTTCCATCCCTTCAATAATTAAGGTATTGATGAAAGAAAGGAACAAAGAAACAAAAGTGCCACAAAGGACAAGAAATTGAAAGATTCAATAGGCTTCATAAACCTAAAACCAGTGG
Organism: Anabrus simplex; assembly: GCF_040414725.1. Taxonomy (NCBI): domain Eukaryota; kingdom Metazoa; phylum Arthropoda; class Insecta; order Orthoptera; family Tettigoniidae; genus Anabrus; species Anabrus simplex. The sequence goes on along the minus strand of NC_090269.1, from coordinate 183,498,340 downwards.
GGTCAGAAGAGAATGAGACCAAGGAAGATGGATAGAAAAAATGAAAGTGAGGAGGCTGGCACAAGTAAATAGAAGCAAAGCCAGACTTAGGTAAGGGTCTCATGGTAACTAAACCACATTCCCGTGCTGAGAGCCCCTGGAGTAACTGCAGTCATGCAAAGATAGGTCTTGCTTCTCTAAGGTACCAAGTGCGATGAGTAAAGGTGATTTTAAGCTAAAATAGGTATAAGGAGTGTTCATTATCCTTTGCTGTACCTCCTGTCAGTAAAATTGTTGCAGGCAATATTTACACTGCAGTTACGGGTTTGTGAATTTGGATCTGTTCCTATATTACTCTATATTGTATTCTTTGATTTCTTGTAGCTCTCATTGAAATACCGATATGATATTATTGTTGGTTCCATAGCCAGTTAGTTGAGACCACTGCAGTATAAGAGGGGTGGAAGTACAACCTGAAGAAAACATGTGCAAGGTAGAAGGTCAACATGTATTTATCCATAACTTTCTCAAAAACTGAGGGAGGAGACTTCTATTAGGTAATTAGTGTACCTTCTTTTTTTGCAATAAAAATTGCCTGTTTGTCACATGAAGAATGGTGGTCCATACAATATTTGCATTTAGAATGTAACAGAAAGTATTAGGCTTAAGTGTCTAACTTAAATTCAAAATTATTTGTTAGGATTTTCCTTTTTTATAGCTGGCATTTTAAAATCAAATTAATGCTGTAGTAGTGAGACATGGAATTAGGATACACCCCCGCTTTTGCCTGGTGTAAAAACAGGGAACAATTTTTTGCAGCTGCTGACAGCCTACCATCTCCTCAATGTATGCTTACAGCTACACGGCCTGTACTGCGTAAACAAATAACTTGTTGTTGTGTAAATACTATGATGAAAGTGAAATGAATAAAATAAGTAATATACCACACCAGTATTTTGTATTGTATTGTATTTATATTGTATTGATTAGAATTGGTTAAGGGGGCCTGGTGCTAAAAGTGGATGTCTAAAAATAGATATACTGATTCACACTAGTGATGGGATAATAGAATACAAAATAATTGTTTATTTGAGTATTTCATTTTATTCAATGATTCAATTATTTTTTTCTGTTCAATTTTTTTTTTGTTATTTGATTAATTTTTCCATTCGATTATTTTTCTATTATTCATTTAAAACTCAATTCAAATGAATGAGGCAATCGAATAGTAAATACTTTTTAAAAAAATGAGTGAAAAGTACTCTAAATGTTGTCATTTTAAGTCATCAATCTTATCAGAGGGTAATTAAAATTACCCATCTTTATACCCTTACAGAAAGTGTGTGGTTGGAGGATCTGTCTCCGATAAGCCTTCCAAAAATAATACAAATTCATGTTCTAGACTAGAAGCAGCTATGATCATGCACTCAGATGCCATTACTTAACATGCATAGATTAATATATTGCAGGTGGTGGTGGTGGTGATTATTGTTTTAAGAGGACGTACATCTGGGCAATATTCCTCTATGTAATATATTGCATCACGTGCCCATGCAATTACACAAAGTTCAATGCTAGTGTTGACTACTTGGCTCACCAAATTTATCAAGTTAAAATTCACCAGAATTTTCTCTAAATGGGGAAGTTGCTAGTTGCTATCTTTGAGTGGCGTCAGTGACATTAGGCAACAGTCTGATGTAATCGCAGCAATCAGGCAAGGTAACGACAGTTCCTAGACAATCGCATATGGCTCTTACCATGTGCTTGGAAGTAGCCCGGTGATTCGCCAATCAGTATGGGGACCACAGATGGATACATGATTTCTTTGTTTACATCAGTTTCGGTTCTCTCAATGACGGCAGAAATAAATGACTTCAAGAAGACTCCAGATCATTAGAGGTGTCAACGCTGCTGCTGCTGATGATGATGATTTTGAGAAAGTGATTCTTTCCCCAGACAAGTAAATGTGTAAATGGTCGATACAAATCAATAAGGGTTGAAAACATAAAGGAAAAGGTGGCAGTGGTGATTAATGTTTTAAGAGCAAGTACAATACTAATCAGAGGGAAAAAATGGAAGGTGTCACATACTTAAAAAAATGGAGGTATTGGCCAAAGAAAGACAAGGGCCACGCAGAGTGTGAAAATGAAGACTGCCTTGGCCTCGGAAATCTAATACCGTCAGGCTCAGAAAAGAAGAAGAGTTGACTAAAGAAGGTGGGTTAGGATAGCTGAAAGTAAGGAACCTGGCACAAATGAGTGGAAGCAATGCCTGGATTCAGCTAAGGACCCTGTGGTCGCCAACCCATACTCACTTAATCGATCAGTAAATCGCTACTAATATCCATTTAGGGCTGTCACTCAGGTGGCAGATTACCTATCACGTATTTACCTTGACTTTTCTTCTATAATTAAAAGCTCCTGGGGCCCCCTTTAGTCGCCTCTTGCGACAGGCAACGGATACCGTGGATGTTAATCTACTGCCCCAACCCAGAGGGGAAAATAATGGTTGGTGAATGAGACAGAGTTGAATAACAATTATAATAATAATAATTATTATTATTATCATATGGCATCAGCTACTGTGTGCGGATATTTTAATTCGGCACCATCTGGCTGTCTGCTCGTCAATTTTGATGTTCTGTTTTACTCTAGGCTTACTTGATGTCAGAGTCAACTGACTCTCTCTTGGGCGTCTATGGCTGAGTTTTAATTAATTTTGTCAGATAAATACCAAATTTGTCACCTGAGATCTTTTACATGCCAACATCGTAAGACATGGAGTCGAATAGACTTTTTTCTGCCCTTCAAAAATCCAACTACCTCTGCTGGATTTGAACCCGCTATCTTGGGATCCGGAAGCTGACACTCTACCACTGATTACGACAGTTCATTCACTCATTTAGTTTCAACATTTGGAGATTCATTAGAGATTCATTCATTTTTTGTAAGATTTTATATATTTGTTTATTTCAATTGATTATCCATCCGACACACTTAAACCAAAATTTTACTCATGACGTATCTGATTATTCTATGTGATACAACTGAATGATATTTGAAGCTCATCTGATTATTTCATTCAATTATTTATTTGATTACATAAATAATTGGATAGAGGTTATTCGATTATTAAAAGTATTTGATTTTCCCATCACTAATTTACGCTAAGTCATGAAAAGAGAATTTAAATGAAATCAATATTTAAAACTCTCTCTCTTAAAAAATAGTAAAGCTGAGAAATCTCTGAATTCCATTTGTATTGCCCAGTACCGTAATGCAGTTTGTAGTCTCCAATTCTTCAGTGTCCTACAGGACGTCGTCCCAAATAGCTGTCGCACACGTGTTTAGTTTTTAATAATTCATGATGGTCACTAAAAGCTGCCTCTGTGGATCCGTGGTAGAGTGTCGGCCTCCGAATCCCAACATAGCGGGTTCAAACCCGGCAGAGGTAGTCGGATTTTTGAAGGGCGGAAAAAAGTCCATTCGACACTCCATGTCATACGATGTCGGCATGTAAAAGATCTCTGGTGATACATTTGGTATTTACCCGACAAAATTAATTAAATCTCAGCCATAGACGCCCAAGAGAGATCCGGTTTACTCTGTCTGCCATCTAGCGGACCTAGAGTAAAACGGAACGTCGAAATTGACGAGCAGACAGCCAGATGGCGTCAAATCGAAATGTCTGCACACGGTAGCTGAGGCCATACGATTATTATTATTATTATTATTATTATTATTATTATTATTATTATTATGGTCACTAAAGCAAATTATGTCATCATTTTGAATTTTCCTTTGAGTAACTGATTTGTGCCGGCCCCGTGGTGTAGGGGAAGCATGCCTGCCTCTTACCCGGAGGACCCGGGTTCGATTCCCGGCCAGGTCAGGGATTTTTACCTGGACCTGAGGGCTGGTTTGACGTCCACTCAGCCTATGCAATTAGAATTGAGGAGCTATCAGATGGTGAGATGGCGTCCGCGGTCTAGAAAGCCAAGAATAATGACCGAGAGGATTTGTCGTGGTGACCACATGACACCTCGTAATCTGCAGGCCTTTGGGCTGAGCAACGATCGCTTGGCAGGCCAAGGCCCTTCAAGGGCTGTAATGCCATGGGGTTTGAACTGCATATGTAAAACCCTTGCCAGAGTCAGCCAAATCCTAAGACTTAATCCTGACTCAGAAGCATAAAAATAAGGCTTGCAAGGAGAACCTGAAATGCGATGAAAACTCAACAGTCCATATTTCTCATGAAAATGTTTAAAAAAGTACTTTCTTCAGTAAAAATGTTACTGTTAACTTCTTTCATAGAGAAATATTTATAGACGGCACAGTTTTTACAGGTTAAATTCAATTGCTTTTGTACCGGGCGGTACACCTCCACGCCGCGAATTCAAATATTGCGCCAGTTGAAACCTCTCTACAGGAGAAACTCTGAACTTTAAAATCTGTATTACATCAAAGGTTTCTCGGAAGATGTCTCTACTGTAAATTTTGAAGTGTTCTGAACTATGTCTGTTTCGATTTGTATTTGTTTGCTCTGTAGCAAGCAGTGTGGACATTCTCTTCTAGATGGCACTACTTAAGAACTATAATTGTGCACCCTAGTGCGAAGTGAAGGAACTGTTTTTTTTTTTTTTGAAGAAGTTTTGTATTCATAAGTTTTGTCTTTACTAAATTTTGTTCTGTGGTTTGTGGGTTGGCAGTATAACCCTTCTCTTTCCGCTTGTTTTGAATTTAGCCAATCCCGAATTTCTCTAATTAATTTTTGACCAATAAAGTATGTCTTCTCCGATATGGATATGTTGCTTTAAGCTATCCAATAAAGTTGAGGGGGGGGTGTGTGTGTACTCATTCTTGAAAGGTCTCGAATGTTCCACGAGGGTATATAAACTGTTGATTTTCTTGTCTCGGTGCCACTTCATCGACATCTTGCTTAGTGTGTGATTATGTAGCAGGGGGCGGGAAGCGCCTCTTTCTTCGGGCAGCAGTTCATCCACAAGGTAATGACCGTTCAATAACTTTATTTCTTGCTAGCTCAGCAGTTTAACTCTCGGGGCAGGTTCGAAAACTTTTCTCATGTAACCTATCTTTAAAATGTAATAGACACTTGGTAAAATTTCGTCTCTTTAACTATAAATTGGGATAGAGAGTGCCTAACCCTCTCAAGCTCCCACTCATATTGTTTTGAGGTGACTACGTTTTCATAACCGTTTTTCTTCTCTTCGTAATGTAATAAAGTTTTCTTATCATGTCAACTCCTTAGTATGGGATTAGCCCTTGCGTAAGCAGCCTAGTGCCAAGTAGGTTTCAAAAGTGTATTAGGAGTGCAAGCTTCGCCTCCATTCTATTTTGTATTATGGACCAGTAACTTAACCTGATGTTTTATTTTCCTCATGTAAAGGCCCTGTAGGTTGGGTATCAAATACCCCTGTTTCTTGGTGTGCCTTAAGGGCAGATAGAAATGAAGTTTGTTGTAGTCTTTGAGAGGCTTGTCAAATTGAGAGCGGGTCTGCTCTTTTTTTCTTAACGTTGTAATTAGGAGCAAGTGCTCCTTGTACTTAGGGGTTTTCTGCCCTTGAGCTATTGTGGTGGTGAGCTGAGAGCTCAGAAATTAATCTTGGGGCTCGAAGCCCAAGCCTTGTAACTATTGTAATTTCTTAAATTGTTGTCCTGCTACTTGGTACCTGTTACTCTATTGTTGTTATCTGTTGATTTTGAAAAGAAAATATAACCTTGGTTAAAGTTTTAAATTAACTTTAATTTCGTAAGTTGAGACCTATTCCATCCAGCACCTTCTTTCACCTCTGCAAATCCACAAAACATTGTAACAGCTTTATTTTCCAAGTGCTTGACTTCCTTATAGTATTAATTTAATGGCTTAAATTTTTAAAAACCATATGCACTGTTTACATTATTGTCAAGTTCCACTATATTTGGGAGGAGGGGTTTGAACCCCTCCTGGGTACAGCCCTGACTACAACAACACATTGAATGGTTACTTAATTATTATGTCAAAATGATTTGAACCCTTATGTCAACGACATACCGGTACTTCAGAATATCTGACAAAGCAAGCCCTGGAATGGAATCCTCAGGGACAGTGAAAGCGGGGTTGACCATGGCAGAATTGGAAGAGATCCATATTGGAGGAGGCAAGTGAGGCAGGTAAAACCTGGGGAGAACTACGTCGAATGGCCCGCAGCAGAGTTCGCTGGCGAAAATTCATCGAAGCCCTATGCTCCTGAAGGAGCCACAGGAAATAAGTCAAGTCAAGTAAGTCAAGAATATCTGACAAGGAACATTACCAGTACGGTACCCAAAGTTTACACTCTGATTTTGATGAAACTAGTTTTCACTGAAAACACTTTCAAAATGATGAACAACTATACCGGTACCAATTTTGTCAGCAATCATCAATGCTCAATTGCGAATATATAGGCTAGAACTTTCGTTTTAATCTAGTAAATACCAAGGAACATAAGAAAATGGATTAATAATTAACTGATGAAGCTGGCAATCTGCATTATGTTGACAATAATGATAAGTAATATAGAAATGAGAGGATCAAAGAGAATTTTGACACCAATGGCAGATTAAGAAGTGAAAATTCTTACCCTCATGAGTTCATGACATTTAGTTTATCTGTTGGAGAAACAGATCTGAACTATATTTTCGAAACTTAAAAGCATTTCTTTCATATAGTAACATTTAAACCAGGCACCCTGGTCATATTTGTGCTTGGGCCAACATGGGCCGTGGCCCGGGTGGCAATTTCTTTTCAAATCAAGATTCTTTAGTACGGTACAGTACCGGTACCTCATAAGTAGGAAAATTATAAATGTAGTATTCACGGTCTTGATAAACTTCTTTTACTCAAATAATTGTCAGTTAATTAAAGAATGTGTTAACTTCAAATACATATAGCCTACTGATGTTTGATGTCAGACCATACTGTATTGTCACGTCATGTACATCGCTGAATTAACACTTGTAACTTTCTTATATTCACTGTACGACGCAATCATATTACTTCAAAGTCAATCAACACGTGTTTTATACATTTTGATTTGTTGAAAAATTTAAAGTGCAGTATATAAGGTAACGTCTACTCATTTGTGGACATAAGTTTACCTACATTCGTGTTTGTGTACCGTACCCCAAGATTTCAACAGTTTAGCTGAACGTTCATTTTCGTCATAGCGACGAATCAAAACAGGTTCGTGTACAGTGTGGGTCTGGGCGAGTGGATGATGTAAGTTAATAACCGCCTGACCCATATAGCCTGCTTAGTGATCCTAGTGATATAGTCTCAGTTAGGGCTCTCTTTAAGACCAACTGCAACCTGTAGTGTTGTAGTTGGCCTTGTTGGTCTTGCTCTCTTAAGCCAAGTGAATGGATAATCAATAAAAAACGAATGAGTGGGCTAGATTTATATCCAAGATCAGAGAATTATGGAACTGTAAATCGATGACCATGGTTAATACATTAATAGGATTTATTTTAACCATCTTTACAGTTACAAATTTCGCCTTTTAGACGATGGACTCGTTATTAATCTTTGAAGTCTAGATCACAATATAGATGTCAGTTATAGCTGTAAATAATAACAACTTAGAAAAAGTATGGTAGGCTTTCTGAAGATTAGTGTTGAGATTTCAGATAAACAGTATGATACTAATCAATTTAACGTACGATATATTAATTGATGAGTAACGTTAGGAAATCAAATATTTTTATTCAATTTGGCGTTTATTATAATGAGACAATTTAGGTGTCACTTTTCACTTGAAAACTGATGATGGCCAACAATACAGATGTCACTGTTAATCATTCTGAAAGTATTTTCAGTGACACTAGTTTCATTAAAATCGGACTGTACAGTTTGTCTAGTGTCTCTTGTATGTTATTCATTCGTGTAGTAAGTGTATTACTTTTCCTAATCGTTACCTTCCATATAAATACCACTATTTAAAAGGGGGCTTCGCGATCTAGGTGCAACAAGCCTATCCTACCTCTTACCCGGAGGCTCTGGGTTCGATTACCGACCAAGCCATGGATTTTTACCTGGATTGAGAGTTAGTGCGAGGTCCACTCAGCCTATGTGCGAATGAGTGAGGAGTTATCAGATGGTGAAATAGCGGCCTCGGTCTAGAAAACCAAGAGTAACGGCTGAGAGGATTCGTCACGCTGCCCATGCATCATCTCGTAATCTACAGGCCTTAGCAGCGGTCACTTAGTAGACCAAGGCTAAAGTGTCATGGAGTCATTATTAAAACAAATTAAATTACTTGCATCAGATAAATGAGTCCAAGGCATGGTGCTCATATTAACACTGCCATGTTAAATTCCATGCAGTTATCTTCAATGTTTTTTTAAAATTACAATGGTGAGACAATGTCTTAAGCACGACAGTGGAATACACTGCCTCTCTCTGTCAGTGGGGCCTCCAACATTGCCATCAATATATTTTAGGTTTAGCCTAGCAGTTCTGGATTGCTATTGAAGCTGCTATCGTACGTTATGCCTTTCTTCAAGCTGTGTATGTACCCAAATAGTTACCATTAAGGATCATAGAAATAAACTAAGTTAATAATAATTTTGTGAGAACTGTAGTCATATTATCATAATAGTGCCGCAACATTGTGCCAAACTAAGGAGCACGATTAGATTAATTTGTCTTTCTCTCTTCCCAGAATATCTTCATCATCTTGCTGCGATTTTTCTTCCGTTCTTCCGTTTATGGAGTGTTGGTTCTCACCTTGGGTTTTTCAGCAAAATGATGTTTGTTGGCCAATGTTCTAAACCCAGGCCTATCCCAATGTAACTCTGTCCATTAAGTTGATTCCTTGAAGGTCTTTAAGGTCTTTCTATTATTATTATTTTTTTGATTCATTGTGCCCAACTGTGGAGCGCGTTTGAACTTATTATGCACAATGCTTCTTCTTCTTTCCTTCCCAATATCTCTTCATTTTTTCAATGTGTTCCTTTCTGCATGTTTCTGTCCAGCCTGTATTTTTTCTTGTTGGTTTCTCTGCAAATTTATGTTTGTTTACTAAGCTTCTAAATTTCATTCTATCTTGAATGGTTTCGTCCTCAATACCCATTTCTTGTAGATCTTCATGAATTTCTGCTAAACAATTGTTGCGGATTTTCAGGGTTAGAGCTAGATTTAGAATTTTCTTTGTCAGCCTGTTGTTATCCATTCTGTGTAGGTGTCCGTAGTTTTAATCGTCTCTTTCTGATGGTATCTGTGATTTTTTTCTGTGAATTGAAAAATTTTGTGTGGTTTCTTTTTCACCCAAATTCCATTTTCGAACTTTGGTCCTAGGATTTTTCTGAGAATTTTCCTCTCTTGTTTCTCAATGCTTTTCATTTGTGACCTGCCGCCAACGATTAGTGTTTCAGATGCATAAAGTGCCTCTGGTTTGATGATTGTATTGTAGTGTCGTAATTGTGCATTTTTTGATATACATCTTTTGTTGTGTCTGTTCCATGTGATTTTGTAAGCCCTTTGCAGTTTAGCAGTTCTTTCTTTGTTAGCTTCCTGATTTAACCCTGCTGGCTGAATAATTTCACCTAGATACTTGAATTTGTCTACTTGGGAAATTATTCCACATCTGGTGATTAATGGTTGATTGTCGAATCTTGATTTAGTTCCTTCCGTAAACTGTGTCTTTTCAAATGAAATTTGAAGTCCGGTTTTTTGCGACTATTTCATGCAATTTATCTATGGAGTGGATTGCTTCTTTTCTGTTGTTCAAAAAGATCGTAAGGTCATCTGCGAAATCTAAGCAATCAAGGTGAATTTTGTCTTTAAGAAGTCTGCCAATGTTTATACCTTTAATTTCTTTTCTCCATTCACAAATCACTTTTTCCAAAACTAAATTGAATAGTAGTGGGGATAGTCCATCTCCCTGTCGGACACCAGTTCTGATTTCGAACAGTTCAGAAATTTCTCCCAAGAACTTAACTTTTGATGTTGTGTTGGTCAGAGTTTGTTTAATCAATTCCCTCGTTTTCCTGTCAACTTGAAATTCCTCTAGTATGTTGAACAGGGTCTGCCGATCTATGGAATCATACAACTTTTTGAAGTCAACAAAGGTGATTATAATTATTATTGTTGTACCAGGAGATACACCTGTACACCGCACATTTAAATCTTGCGCCTTAAAGAACTCCTCTGCAGGAGAAACAGTGGACTTGAAACTGGACCAACTCAGAAGATGTCACTACCGTAATTTTTTAAATGGTGAAGTTTCCTGAGCTGTATGAAATTCTACTTGTTTTTGTTTTCCATTCATCAAGAAGTTTGGACATTCTCTCATAGATGTCACTACAAAACTATGATCATGCACCCTGGTGCGAAGTGAAGGAGTTTTTTTGAAGAAATTTTGTATTCATAAGTTTTTTCTTTACTAAATTTCGTTCATTCTTTTGGGGGTTGGCAATATTTATCTTTTCCTTCCGCCAGTTTTGAATTTAGCCAATCCAGAATTTCTGTAATTAATTTCCTACCAATCACAGGCTTCTTCTTCTTCTTCTTCTTCGATTTGGTGTGTAACTTTAAGCTACCCAATAAAATTGAGTGGGTGTGGCTGTTTTCTTCATGAAAGGTCTCGAACTTTCCCCGAGGGTTTATAAACTGCTGATTTTCACGTATCTTGGCCACTTGATCAACATCTAACTAAGTGTGTGGACATGAAGCAGGAGACGGGAAGCGCCTCTTTCATCAGGCAGCAGGTCTTCAGCAAGGTAATGGCCGTTTAACATCTTTATTTCTTGCTAGCTCAGCAGTTTAACCCGCGGGAAAGGTCCGAAACCTTTACAATGTAACCTACCTTTCTAAACATGTAATTTTCTGCCGGTGTATGTAAAGACTTTGTAAAATTTGTAACCGTAATTCAGGGATAGAGAGTGATGCACCCTTTCGAGCTCCCCTTCACTTTGGTTTGAGGTGACTATGTTTTGGTAACTGATTTTCTTCTCTTCCTTAATGTTTTAAATTTCCTTCTTATACGGGTCACCTCCATAGTTTGGGAATAGCCCCTGTTTCATCGGCCTAGTGCCTGTTAGGTTTTAAGAAGCTAAATAGAGCAGTGCAAGTATTCGCCTCCTTTCATTTTGTATTCGGACCATTTATTTAACTGTCATTTCTTTTACATGAAGGCTCCTGTAGGTTGGGTACTAGATACCCCTGTTTCATTTTTCATAAGTTGTGCCTTGTTGGCAAATAATTGTAAGTTCTGGTATTGCCGGGAATAGGCTAAAAAAAAAAAAAAAAACTGAGAGCGTGTCAGCTCTTTTCATGTGTTAGAAAAGTGTCTCTAGGAGGCTTGATATTGTAAATTTGGGAGCAAGTGCTCCAGGTATTAGGGGTTTTCTGCCCTTTGAATAAATTGGTACTTTGTTAATGTTGAGCTAGGAGCTAATTATTGTAAAATTAGGGCTTGTAGCCCCGAGAGTCTTTAAATTTTGAAATCTTGGATCCTTCTGAGTCTTGGTTCTAAATTGCTATAATATTGTTATCTCACCTAGTGAAAAGTTTTTAAAGTTTGTTTATCTAATATTTATGTTATTACTATCCTATCGTAATAAAAATCGGTATGCCACGTCAGAGAATAAGTTGCTACAATCTAGGCCATAAATAATCTTATTCATGCTGAGAGAAATGGTAGTTTAGGGGAAGGCCTAAAATGTAATTTTCAAATATTTTATGTTATTATTGGTCCTATCTTAATGAAAATCGGTATGCCAAGCCGGAGAATAAGTCGCTATAATCTAGGCCATGAATACTTATTCACGATGAGTGAAATAGTAGTTTAGGGGAAGGCCTAAAATGTAATTCTAAAATATTTCTGTTATTAGTGGTCCTATCGACAAATACTACATAACTGAAGTTATATAGTATAAAATTTCCGATCATTTATGATATACATTTTTTCCGTGCCGACTATGATAACAGAGATATTCATGAATTTGATTTTTTGTTGCTAAGTCCATATAAGCGCCGAGTCACGAGAAAATGGGTAGGCCCTATACAAAATTTAATGAAAATCGGTACGGTATGCAAAGTCGAGGAATAAGGAACTACAGTCTACGACTTTACGCTATAAATAATATTGCAAGACGCCCTAATATCACAGAGTCGAAAGAAAACTAAATGTGAAGGCCTCTCATAACATTGATCAACAATAACATTACATTGACCATTGTTGTGATGTGCTTTGTGTCTCTGTTTCCACTCATGTCCGATGGATGGGATAGCTGCTGTATACCGTTTTTTTTTAAAATTGCTTTACGTCGCAACGACACAGATAGGTCTTATGGCGACGACGGGATAAGAAAGGGCTAGGAGTGGGAAGGAAGCGGCCCTGGTCTTAATTACGGTACAACCCCAGCATTTGCCGGGTGTGAAAATGGGAAACCACGGAAAACCATCTTCAGGGCTGTCGACAGTGGGGTTCGAACCCACTAACCCTCGGATGTAAGCTCACAGCTGCGCGCCCCTAACAGCACGGCCAACTCGCCCGGTCGTACGGAGTATAACAGCTTGCCTGAATATTGGCGAGAAGTAGCTGGGGAGTTAGGTAACTATCTTCTTTAGCATGCCATTCCTCTGGTTCATAAATTTTCTGATACTACTGGTACGTAACAAACTGGTTCATCATAGCATTCGAGCTATTCACTCCCTACTCTGAAGTACCGATTGGAATGAGCAGTGTGAATATTTAATGGAATAATGGCAGAGCAGTGTTCACGGCTGTCTGCGGCCTGGTCATTCCAGCACTGGAACTTTGGACTGTTAGATCGGCACCGTAATAACATTCGTTAAAAGTGAGAATGTGTGCGGTTTTTCATTTGATCGAGTATTTCACATGATAACATTGCTTTTAATCGCTACATTCCTACTGACGATTTTTAATGACCTAAGTTGACGTCAGTTAGGAAAACCACAGACATTCTTTCTGAGGATCCCGTAGCGAAGCAAGGGTACATCAGCTAGTGTGTAGTAAAAGTGAAATCTCCAACAAAATTTGTGCATAATATGAACTCAGATGCGCAACAAATTAAGAAAATATCATTTTAAAAATCTAAAATACGTTATTTTGGTATCAATTTTCATTGCTGTAATTATTTTTTAATAATTTGGCACAGTTCTTTTGTGAGGAGTGTTTTGCGATGTTACGAGAGATGGCAAGCTCGTTTACTGTTGTGCTGTGTTTTTTTTTTTTTCGCGGCGTCGACCCATGTGGATCTTTTGTCCCTACTGGCACCATAATTGTATGAACCTGCGTGTAATTGGAATTACGGTAGTGTGAAATGTGGTGTGTGAGGAAAGGAAGATTAAGGACATCACAAACATCCAGTCCCCAGGCCAGGGATATTAATCATTACAATAAAAAACCCTGACCCGGCCGGCAATCGAACCCGGGCCCGCCGGGTGACAGGCGTGTGCTGTGTTACACTCAGTACAATAAACTGCAGCTAGGTGCAACCAAGTGGCAATTCCTCTACTTACAAAATGTAAAAGAAAAAAAGGAAACTCTTTCGACTGAATGTACAAAACCGCCCTGATCCTTTTCGTGCAGAGTGACATTAAGCGTTACATATACTGCGAGGAGTTTTAGAAGCCCTTTAAAGGCCCGGGCCAGCCTAGCCTGCAATGCGGCCCTGACGTTGCGGCCCTAACGTTACGCCCCTGATTTTTTTTCTATTCTATTCTGTTATAAAAGTGGATGTTACGGAAAATGAGTGACAAATATATATTATGATGAGTGGGATGTAACAGAATTGTATTGCAAATTGTAACATGAACAGGAAGAAAATGCGAATAAAGACATTGAGAAAAGACGGTGGCAGCCATCTGAATAAGTGGGCAATGCCAGTCGAATTATGTTGAAAGGAAAAGCCCTCAGATTTGCTTCTGAGCTAAGTACCGTATAGTCAGTTTCTCCGCAATTAACGGATGGTTGGATAGATTTCGTCTCCGACACAATTGCCATCTTGCGAACAGCTTGCGGAATATTGTGATATATAGTACATTAGTACTAATAGTTGATAGTTTGATATTCCCTTTAAGGAGGCCACCCCTCTAAAAGATCGATCTTTACTTATTTGGCCAGCTTAAAGAGGTCTGACTGCATTTCGAAATAGAAGAAAGCATATTCTATAAAGGCCGAGCGAGTACCTGCGTGATTTGGCTCAGCTAGCTATCAGCTTGCATTCGGAGATAGCGGGTTCGATCCCCACTGTCGGCAGTCCTGAAGATGGTTTTCCGTAGTTTCCCATTTACACGCCAGTCAAATGCTGGGACTATACCTTAACTATGGTCGCTTGCTCCCTTCCCGCTTCTAGCCTCTTCCTATCCTATCCATCTGTGTCCGTGCGACGTAAAAAACAAATGGTATTATTGTTGATATTCTATAAACAAAGATATATAAATAAAAACGCACTTTTTTGGACCTATGAAGGTGAAATTCTTCTCCCTAAATTAAGGACACTCATTGATGAGGAAATTGAAATAAAGCGATTATCAAAGTCGTTAATCAACGCACAGAATGTTACTTGTCTTACCTGGCGTGTCTCGGATGATCTTCCTTCAGACTTCTGAACTTAACTTAAGGTCTAGGTCGTTCCTATATATGAGGGACATTGACCGTAAGTAACCATTAGCATAACTGCTATTGGTCCTGTAAGAACTGTACGGCCAAGAGATTGGTCGCCGTGAGGCTGTTTCTTCCCCAACAATAGGCCTTAGATTCGCTTAATCATGTTCGTCTCTTTTATTTGTAAAGACGTGGCCTGCACCTCCGTCCCATTAGCCTGACGTGTTCTCATTCGAGATGAGGAATGATCAACGGTGCTTTGAGACACTCCAGTAGGATATACTCCATTAACAATGGTTATTTTTTTAAATCCCCTTCCCCTCAAAGGTCAAACTTAGGTGTTTCGGTACTACCTATATCTACTAAGTACTATGATTAGTTTGTCACATTTTAAAATAAACTTTCTTTCGTAATATACCACGCGATAACAATCTATTTTTCTTCCAGGATGAGTGGTTCAGAACGTAGAGTACTGGCTTTCTGAGTCAAATTGGCAGATTCGATCCCGGCTCAGTCCCGTGGAATTCGAAGGTGCTCAGATACGGCTGCCTCGTGTCAGTAGATTTATCGGTACGAGACACAAAACAACACTTGCGGGACAAATTGCCCTATACTTACGTGTGTCCGGAAAGCGGAAAAGAATTTAATGAGTCATAAATTATTATTATTATTATTATTATTATTATTATTATTATTATTATTATTATTATTATTATTATTATTATTATTATTATTATTATTATTATTATTATTTACTAGATCCTTAGAGAGTGACCTGAAGGTTAACATTCAAAGAAAGTTCAATGCTCGTATCAATCAAAATAATAATACCGAATGAGTTGGCTCTCGTGATACGGGTCATATAGCTGCAAGCTTGCATTTGGGTAAGGTGAGTTCGAATTCTTCGGTCGGCTGCCTCGAAATAGTTTTCTGTAGTTTATCCACTTTTACACCAGGTAAATGCTGAGATTGTCCCATCGAAGACCTAGCCCTTTTATCCCAGGGTTGTCGAAAGCCTTCCTGTAGCATCATCTATGTTAGTACAACATCTGTTGGTTAAATCATCTGCACACAGGTTTGTTGAATCATTAAAATATAACCAGCAAAGGTTAAGAAGTTATAGAAAAGCTGCAAAAACTGACGGCTGAGTCACATTGAGAAATACACGAGGAATGAGGTAGTTTGCCATTGCTTTCTTCTATGGGCCAGAAAGTGCTATTACAGTACGAACACAGCTTTAAGTGAGCCTATATTCGCGAGGTAGTGGGTTCGAACCCCACTGTCGGAAGCCCTGAGGATGGTTTTCCGTGGTTTCCCATTTTCACATTAGGCAGATGCTGGGTCTGTACCTTAATTACGCCTTTGCTATTTGCTTTACGTCGCATCGACACATATAGTCTTATGGCGACGATGGGACAGGGAGGAGCTAGGAGTGGGAAGGAAGCAGCCGTGGTCTTAATTAAGGCACAGCCCCAGCATTTGCCTGGTGTGAAAATGGGAAACCACGGAAAACCATCTTCAGGGCTGCCGACAGTGGGGTTCGAACCTACTATCTCCCGAATACTGGATACTGGCCGCACGTAAGCGACTGCAGCTATCGAGCTCGGTCCTTAGTTACGGTCACGGCCACTTTTTTCACTCTTCTAGCCCTTTCCTATCCCATCGTTGCCTAAGACCTGTCTGTGTCGGTGCGTCGTAAAATAAATTATAAAGAAAATCCCTCCAAGTAGCACCTGTCATAAATTGAGACGCACTAGTCGAGCTCCGACTGCCATTGCTCAGCCACACCTTAACAGCTTCCATACTGCCATACTGTCACAGCCATAAATAATAATGCTATTTGTTTTACGTCCCACTAACTACTTTTACGGTTTTCGGAGACAGCCATAAATGAGACTGAGACTTTTGCTCGGGCCTGTGCTAAGAGACGGCTATAAAAATACTGCATCCGTCAAGATATAACAACGGGCATAAGTACAAGGCAAAAGTAGCTAGCAATAAAAACAATTGATAATGGATATGGCTTTGACTTTGGCCAAGAGAATATTTCTTCCTTACTTCACTCTCAAGTACATATTCAGAGATGTCCTACTTCGTGGTTAACTGGTCAGCGTCTTGGCTTTCAGGCCTCGAGATCCCGGGTAATAATCACGTTGAGTTTTGGGACTTTAATCGTAAGTGCTTAATTTCCTTGGCTCAGGGACTGGGTATTTGTATTGTTTCCAACATTCCTGCAACTCCCACACCTCACTTAGAACATTACCCTCCAGGACTGACAACTTTTAAAGTGTAGGCCTACAATACGGTACGTGCTTGATCCTCCATCCTAAATCTAAATATGTCCGAAAAATCCCTGATTGAAACTCTTCTTCTTAAAACACGGAGGTTGTCGATCTGATATTGACAGCGCCGAATGGAATGCCACTTCTGAAGTACAGCAGTGCCATCATCGAAGGTCTTTCAGCCATGAATTTCTTCTTCTCCCAACAGATCTCTTCCCCTGTATTTTTCCTTCGATAATAAGCTGTAATAACTGATACCTCTCACCTCTCATGATATGTCCTAGGTATTGTGTTTAAACAGCGAACAGGTTAAACGATGTTTCATCTCGCTGCTCTCTGAAGAATAAAAAGTCCTTGTCACAGACTAATTATTAGTCTTTATAGGGCCGGGCTGAGTGGCTCAGACAGTTTAGGCTCTGGCCTTCTAACCCCAACTTGGCAGGTTCGATCCTGGCTCAGTCCGGTGGTATTTGAAGGTGCTCAAATACGACAGCTCCGTGTTGGTAGATTTACTGGCACGTTAAAGAACTCCTGCGGGACTAAATTCCGGCACCTCGGCGTCTCCGAAGACCTTAAAAAGTAGTTAGTGGGACGTAAAGCAAATAACATTATTATTATTAGTCTTTATAGGGATTGAGTCGCTTGGGTGGGTGCAAGCCAAGAATATATCTTATCCCACTTCTCTAAAAGTATATTGTAGGTTCTATATAATTCTCCTTGTTTTACGCGGAGGGGAATCTCTTATTTTCAGCGCTTTAGCTGAACATATTTTCGGGAGGACTCACCTTTAATGGCATGTTTTGGAGCTATAATTTTCACATTTAAAATCGAAATATTTCGAGGAATGGAGTATCCTCTCCTTCAACTAAACACTGTCATTTTGATTCAAATGAATGAAATGAGGAAACTTACAGTATTATTGGCATTGAGTCGCACCGATACAGATAGGTCTTACAGCGACGATGGAACAGGAAAGGGCTAGGAGTGTGGAAAGAAGAGCGGCCGTGGCTTAATTAAGGTACAGCCACAGCATTTGCTTGGTGTGAATATGGGAAATCACGGAAAACCATCTTCAAGTCTTCCGACAGTAGGGTTCTAACCAAATAAGGAAAGCAAATAATAAAATGTTTAATTTTATTACTGATCCACCAGTACATGTATTGGCCATCCGGTATGGGGTCCATAAGGGGCAAGCTTTTCTAGCTTCATATACGGGTCATCCCTTACATAAGGCAGACCTGGTAAACCTAACCTTCCACGCAGTCTTTTATACACGACAAGCGCCGCTCACTAGGCTAGAAATAGCCACCAAGGAGGCTTGCACTTGTGTCTCAACGGTGTAGGCCCTACTAGCTCAATTGTGTTGGGATAATTTATTTCTGGTGGACAAATTACCGTCAAATGATTGTAAATATACCTGTAAATATTGTCTGGGGAAACAGTACCGGGCGTTTCAGATACAAAATCTGCAGTATAATGGGTGGTCTACTTGGTGCGCTGTAGGAGCTTTCATTGTGATGCACGAAGCGGCTACCCGCAACAACGTACTGTCGAGAAGTTGCTGAATGTTACAGGGGCTACAGACTAATTGGGAATTTTATATGCTGAAACGCCGGGTGAGGACCCTCTGCATTGCTCATGGTATAAGAATAACATAATGGGAGGAGTAGTATTGCGTGAGTGTGTGTGGGACAGCAAGGGGGACTATCTTGAACATTTGTTGTGATGAAACATACAACATTACGCATGTACAGAGTGAATCACTTACATAAAGGTTAGTACGGTATATTGGGTTGCCTAATGAGTTCAGCGTTTGAGAATTTCATTTCTACGACTATGGTGTAAACCCTATTGAATGAAACAAAACCGTTTTAGGTTATCTAAAACATCCTCGTACTATTTTCCTCAAACAGTTAGACCCTGAATTGCAGGAAATTGCGCTATGCTTCATACCAATCGCTCAAAACGTTTTGTTTATTCCAAACAGTTTCAGCCATGCAGAAGTTTCTTCTTGCTGTTGGCTTCACGTCGCGCCGACACAGATATGTCTTATGGCGGCGATGGGATAGGAAAGACCTAGGAATGGGAAGGAAGCGGCCGTGATCTTAATTAAGTTACAGTCCCAGCATTCACCTGGTGTGAAAATGGTAAATCACGGAAAACCATCTTCAGGGCGCGGCGTTGGGGTGTACCTCCCGGTACAGAACTTCCCCTCAAAGGTCCTTCCTTGGGGTGACACAGAAGAATTTTGAAAAAAATTATTTCCAGTTGAAGAAAATTTCTAAGTTTTTGAAGTTATAGGTAGAAGGTAGTTTAACTCCATCTTTAGAGTGTCCTTGTAGTCATAGAAGATTAAATACATGTGAATATTTTTGAAGGCAAGACCTGCCGCTGCTGCCGATATCGAGTAGAGGTCGCCCGGACCCCTCAAGTACCCTGAGATACACCTTTCACGCTACTATGAGAGGGGTAGTCGTGGTGATGGTCGCCGCAGATTAGAAGTATATAGGCAGTCCCCAAATGAGTTGGCGGTAGGGGCACCGCACTTCAGCCTTTGCCGGGAAGATGCACTCCGGCGCGCCGTTCAGAAGGCGACCATACTAGAGCGAAGATGGCCCTTTCTTCTCCCTGATTTCCCTCACAATATGTTAAAATACGGCGGCGAATGGCTGAGGGGGCACTGAAACAGTAAGATCTTGGCGACAGAAAAGTGTTGTTGGAGATTGGAGATTAGAGGGTACGATCTTTATCGGTGATGCTGAGGGGCGGGCGGCGTGGAAGGTATTTATTGCCAATAGTGTGTATATGCAGGAGACGGGGGCTTGGTAATGGCCACTTAGGAAAAGACAACAGGAAAACCAGAGGGGAAGATCGTACATAACAGGTAAATTATATACAATAACAGTGTAGAAGACCTCAACAAATCAAAAACATATGACCTTCAAACTGCTGCTAAATTTTAGCGGCTATGAACATTTAAAAACTAATTATACAGGTTTAACTTATGAGAGGTGCACTCTAAAGATCCTCTCTGTGGTTGGATTGCTCACCAATAATGTAACGGGAGTCAGAAAATCCAAAATGATGCCCCCGCCCATGAAATCTGAGGGCAAGTTTGCCCGCGGGAACAAAGTTCCTAACCATGACTTTATCTCAGACTTTTAAATTGGTGGGCCTCCGTCCACGATCATATATTTCTCTTACCTTTTCATGAGAAACCTTCAGGTTGTGCTTAGCCTTCTTCCATAAATCTCTAATATTATCGGGATCTATTGTCTCTGGTAAGATATCATTAAGTGAACAGAGGTTAGAGAGCGGTGTGTTAGGCAAAAATTTAAACATCATAGAAGCTGGAGTGAACTTATGGGATTCCTGAACTGCCGAATTCAAAGCAAAGGCCAACCAATGCAGGGACGTATCCCACCTGGAATGATCTTCATGATGAAATGCAGTGAGAGCTGATCTAAGATTTCGATTGACCCGCTCAGCCAGAGATGGTTGAGGATAATACGCCGATGTAGTTACATGTGATATAGACAGATCAAAACAGAATTTACGGAAGAGGTTGGAGGTAGAAGCTTTAGCATTATCAGAAACTATATATTGACATGGACCAAAAGAAGCAAATATGGTATTCAAACAAGAAATAGTGGACTGAGCGGTAGCCAGCTTAGTCGGAAATAACCAGGAAAACCTAGGGAAACCATCTACACACACTAGAATGATTTTGTTGGCGTTCCCCTTTAATTGGAGGAAGGGTCCAACGTAGTCTATATAGAGGCGTTCCATGGGGCGCGACGCTTGAAGAGAAGATAATAGACCTAGCTTAGTGGACAAGGTGGGTTTATTAAGCCAGCAAGATTTACAAGCTTTTACTAATTCTCGAATTTCACCGTCTATACCTTTCCAAATAAACATCTCTCGGATCTTTTCTCGAGTTTTGAAGATGCCTAAATGCCCCCCTAATGGGTTCTCATGAGAGTACTTGAAGATCGTAGGTACAAGGATAGCTGGAACCACAACTTTCATCTTTTGATCATGCCTCGACGGGCAACATAAAACTCCGTTCCTCAACACATAAGGGACGACATGTTCCCCAGAAGAAAGGGTCACAATAATAGGGGCCAGCACAGAATCTTCACGTTGATATTTTTCTATATCCCTAAACAACATGGGGGCATCAGTTAGAATGGCATTTACACCCGAAGGTACGGGCGTGGGAAGAGAAGAACTATCTTCCTGTTCAGAGGTCTCCACATCATGAGCAAACATTAGACTTAGTCCATCCGCAACAACATTTTCGGATCAAATTGGAAGGCCGAAATCCTGATGGCCCAACGGGCTATACCACCAGTACGACACGGCCTAGCTAAGACCCAACTTAAGACTTGGTTATCAGTTTCCAAGTCGAACTTGACAAGTTCCAGGTAAAGGCGGAACTTCTCTAACGCAAATAAGACTGCCAAACCCTCAAGTTCATAGCTAGAATATTTTGCTTCTTGAGCCGATAGTGTCCTGGATGCATAGGCGATGAGTCGCCTTCCGAGTTCAATTTCCTGAAGAAGGACAGCAGCCACTGTCGATGATAAGGCGTCGGTTTGGACAAAGAATTACTTGGAACAATCAGGCATAGCAAGGACAGGGGCGTTGCAAAGAGCTAATTTCGGACCTTCGAAGGCGGTTTGTTGAGACGGCCCCCACTCATATTTGACACCTTTCCTACGAAGTAAGTTCAAGGGCGCCGCTCTCTTAGCGAAGTTAGGAATAAATTTCCTGAAGAAATTCACCATACCGATGAACCTGGCAATACCTTTGATGTCCTTGGGAGATTTGAAATTACGGATGGCCTGTGTTCCATAATGATCGATCGAAACACCATCGGGCGACACATTATGCCCTAGGAATGACATGGAAGGTTTAGCAAAAGCTACCTTAGATAACTTCACCGTTAACCCTGCCTTACGAAGGCGATTAAAGACCTCTTTGAGATGATCAAAGTGTTCTTCAAAGGTCTCAGAAAATACGACGACATCATCCAGATAATGATACAAGTACTCGAATTTGATGTCGGAGAAGACCCTGTCTAGCAGTCTCGTAAGCACGGCTGCCCCCGTGGGGAGCACGAAAGGCACGCGGTTGTACTCATACAAGTTCCAATCCGTGGCAAACGCTGTTAGATGTTTTGATTCTTCAGCTAGAGAGATCTGATTGTACGCCTGATTAAGGTCTAAGATGGTGAAGATCTTAGCTTTCCGAAACCATGGAAAACAAGAATGAAGGTCGGGAAGAGGCACAGATTGTAACACCACCTTCCGATTTAAAGCCCTGAATTCAATGACAGGCCTGAAGCCGCCTTGGGGTTTCGGTACCAGAAAAATAGGCGATGAATGCGCCGACTTAGAAGGTCGAATAATACCATCTTTGAACATTTGATCGATGATCTCTTTTAGAGCCTTCATTTTAGGTGGAGACAGCCTATAGGGTGAAACCTCACTGGGATCGCGTCCGTAACCTCAATCTTGTATTCAATAAGGTCAGTAACCCCAAGAGTATCTGAAAATACATCAGGAAATGACTGACACAACTTACGAATACTATCACCCTGCTCCTCAGGAAGGTGTGTAAGGTCTATCAACATCTCATCCTGGGTAGGCGAAACAGATGAACATAATACAGAATTACAGTTAAGCAAGGGAATTTTACAGTTACTAGCAAATTTGAAAGTGCACGACTTGCTCTGAATGTCGGGCACTAGACCAGTAGAAGACATAAAATGTGCTGCTAATATTATGGGGCAATCCAAGTGCTTGGCCACAAACAATTTTACTTTCCAAGTAAATTTAGAAATATGAATTTTAGAAAAGATGAAACCTAAAATTTCTAAGGGAGAGGAGTTAGCCTAAACGCGTTAAACAGAAGATGAACAATAATCAGAAATTTTACAGACAGACTTTAATTTGGTATACCACTCAGCCAAAATAATGGAACAAACACTCGCTGAGTCTAATATAGCAGTTTCTGGTTCACTATTCAACTTAATCTTAAGAAATGGTACAAGTTCGGGGGTTTCCGCCGCAATCCTAATGCATTCTTTAGGGCATTCACTTGCGGGGAGCTTTCGGTGGTTTTAACCGGGACTGAGCCTTGGGAAGATGAATATGCCGACTCAGCAGATGCCACTAGTCATTTCCTATTATTAGGATTCGCGCAGTCACACCAGAAGTTGAACAGGGGCGGGAGGGGGTAATTGCTATTGGCGTTAGGGCAATTCTTGGTGATATGAGAAAACGAGCCACATTTAAAACATCCTTGTGATGACCCTGCTCCATTCTTTGTCCCACTCGATTTTACTACTGGGCACTTGTCGCGCAGATGATCTGTAGACCCACAAGCATAGCATTTGCGGGTGGTGAAAGTTCGGCGAGGTTGAGGCCGAAAGTTTCTCGAAGACGGAGGGGGCTCCTTAGCTACTCGTAAGGTGTCGGCATACCTAACTCCTTCGGCTGAGACCGCCATTGCCTCTAATTCTGCAAAAGTTTGAGGGCGCAACGCGAAACACAGATATGACCTATAGGGTGGGGAAATGCCATCCACAATGGTCTGCACGATTTGATCTTCAGGGAAATGAAGAGCGAATACCCTGGTGTAGAACTTAATGTCCTGGATGAAGTCGGCGAGATTTTCCTCCAGTCTCTGTACTCTGTAATAGTACCTTTGAATTAATGATGACATTGCTCGAGCCGGAATAAAGTTAGCCAGCAGATGTGCATGGAAGTCTTCTATAGAAGATTGTTCAGCTATGGCTCTGACTATTTTGTCCGAGAGGACACCTATGGAGTAAGGGTAAATAATTTGAAGAATTTGAGAAAGAGAGAGAGAGAGAAAACACTAGAGCGTGGTTTTGAAATTCACCTAAAAACCTTAAAAATGAAATGACATCATTAGTAGAATTAATGGAAAACTTAGAAATTCCCCTAAGCAACATAGCCAAAGGATGAGGCAAACTACTGAACCCGGGTGACATAATAGGTAAAGGCCTAGGGGGTGAAGAAGCTTCAGATACAGCATTATTTAAAAAGAATGGTGGAATGGATGTATGACGATCAGACTCGGTTTCCAATGGGGCAGATGTTTGTTGAGTAGCTACAGATTTTCTGCTTTCTACATTCTTGGAAGTATCCTCCTCACTTACTATGTTTACGGCAGTGGCTTGGTCGGTTCGGGAGTAGCTGCCCCAGTCAACAATTGAAGAACTTTATTAGACATTTCAGAAAGGTGTTCAACCAGGTTATTAGCTTCCTTAGCATGGTCTTCTTTTAGTTTAATAGACAATAGGTCCCTAACTCTATTGTAAAAGTGAAACATTCTAGCCTGTACTCTTTTAAGTTGATTGTGAGATGGATCACTCACTTCAAAAAACTTACTACAGATGCTAGCTCGGTGGTGTTATCAGGGATAGTGTAGAGAGCCTCATCAATTTCCTTCTCTCCCAAAGTTGGGATACAAATTGGTAATTCAAGGGATTCCTTAAGCTTGGTGGTATCGGCCGCAAACGTGCCTCCAGATTGAACACTCCTAATAAGTAATTCATAAATTAATTCCTCCTTGCGCAAGCAGCCGGGATGGAGGACTTCGCGAGGGCCAGACATGATTAATCTAGTTTTACAAATTTAGAAAAGAGAAAATTCCAGCTACTGAGAAAATTCTTAGAGTTCGAAACGGATACCATGGTTAGCCGTCAAAAGGGGCTTAATTGAGACCCATTCAACCACGCTCTGCTACCACTTGTTCCGGGGTTTATCGTAGAACGCAGATGTGAAAGAATGTGTCGTGGTGAATGGGTCTAACTACAATGTCAAGAATTTAATTTAAAACGTAAACTGAAGGTTATTTTTTGAAAAACAACAAACTTAACAAATTCTCACTTAGTGAGGTAACAATGACTTTTCAGGTACAAAATATCAATTTAGAAGCAAGACTAAGAAAAATCCAAGATTCAGAACTTTAACACTCTTGGGCTTCAAGCCCCTAGTTTTACAATTTTAGAGCTTCCAGCTCAAATTTACAGACGAGCACAAATTTGTTCAAACGGCAGAAATCCCCTAATTCACGGAGCACTTGCTCCCAAACTTACAACATCTAGCCTTCAAGAGGCATTCATTAATATTACAAAAACTTTGAAAAAGAGCTAACAGGCTCTCAGTTTTCCAAGCCTACTCAAGGCAACATAGCATGAAACTTTAATAATCTCTTGCCTTGCAAAGCACTATTTACAAATATAAATCTAATTACACAGAGGTATCTAGTACCCAACCTGCAGGGCCTTAGTGAAAAAGAAAATAAACGGCCAGAGTACAATTTGAATGGAGTCGAAGACTGCGCTCCAAAAAATGTTAAAACCTATTGGGCACTTGGCCAACGACACAGGGGCTATTCCCAAACTATGGAGGTGACTCGTATAAATTAAGACATTACGGAAAGGAAGAAAACCAGTTACAAAACGTAGTCACCTCAAACCAAGAGGAAGGGCAGCTCGAGAGGGTATATATCACTCTCTATCCCCGATTTACAGTTAAAGATTTTATGAAGTTTTTTGCATTAGCCGGCTGAAAGTTACATTTTTAGGAAACCTGGGTTACATAGTTAATGATTCGGACCTTTCCCTCAGGTTAAACTGCGGAGCTAGCAAGAAATAAAGATGTTATGTGGCCATTACCTAGTCGGTGTACTACTGCCTGACGGAAGAGGCGCCGCCCGCCTCCTGCTTTGACACGCACACTAGGTTAGACGACGATCAATTGGCCAAGAGACGTGCAAATCCGCAGTTTATAAACCCTCGGGGAAAGTTCGTGATCATTCAAGATTAAACTAGCCACATCCTCTCACTTTTATTGGTCCCTTTAAAAGTTACACTCCAAATCGAAGAAGAAGACTGTGATTGGTAGAAAAATAATTACAGAAATTTGGAATTGGCTAAATTCAAAACTGGCGGCAAGAAAAGATAAATATTGCCAAGCCAAAAATAAATGAACATCAGTTAGTAAAAAAACTTATGAATACAAAACTTCTTTTAATCAAAAATTCTTTCACTTTCCACCAGGGTGCATGATCATAGTTTTAGTAGTGACATCTGTGGAAGAATATCCAAACTTCTTGATGAATGGCAAACAAAATAAGTAGAAATACAGTCAGTTCAGGAAACTTCACAATAACAAAATTATATCATATTTTAGTGGTGACGTCTTCTGAGTAAATTTATAAGTTGGTCTAGTTTCTGTTTCACTGTTTCACCAGTAGAGGAGTTCTTTTAGGCGCTAGATTCAAATGCGCGGCGTTGGGGTGTACCTCCCGGTACAATTATTATTATTACTCTTATTATTATTATTATTATTATTATTATTATTATTATTATCATTATTATTATAATTATTATTATTATCATTATTATCATTATTATTATTATTATCATCATTATTATTATTATTATTATTATTATTATTATTATTATTATTATTATTATTATTATTATTATTATTATTATTATTATTATTATTATTATTATTATTATTATTATTATTGTTATCATTTCGTGTGGCTATCCGGTGAGGGTCGGTGGTGTCTGCTGTGTACGACCAAACTGCATGTTTGTGTGGTGGAGGATAATGTTGTATGCGGTGTATGAATTGCACGAGTGTTGGGTACAGCACAAATAGCCCGTCCCCGACCGAAAGGAATTAACCGTTCAAGGGAATTGATGGTCAAGACGTTGTCTATTCAGGAAAGGAGCCGGACTGTTATTACCATCAATTTTAGGACATACTGAGTGACATTCACCCAAATTTCCTTGAAATCTGTCTGGTCCAACATAAACAGCTAGTGTCTCAGAAGGTTAGAGAACTGGCCTTCTGAGCCGAAGTTGGCGGGTTAGATTCCGGCCCAGGGTAACATTTTTCTTATTCTTATGCTTATTATTATTATTATTATTATTATTATTATTCCCCCCCCCCGGTGAACCATGTGACTTTGTCGCGCGGGTGAGGGGGGGGGGGTGTTGCGCGTCCCAGTGAGACAGATAGCCGAACTGTAGGTGGGACCATATCGGAGGGGTGTCTGTCGAGAGACCAGACTAACGAATGGTTCATCTAAAGAGGGGTAGCAGCCTTTCGGAAGTTGCAACAGTGGCAGTCTGGATGATTGACCGATATGGCCTTTTAATAATGTTGAACATGGCTTAGCTACATGGCTGAAAGCCACGGGAAACTACAGCCGTTAATAAATCCAGAGGACATGCAGCTCTCTTTGTATGAATGAATGATGTACTGATGATGGTTTCCTCCCGGGTAAAAAATTCCGGAGGTAAAATAGTCCCCATTCGGATCTCCGGGTTGGGTCTACGCAACAGGGGGCAATCATCAGTAAGAAGAATACTGCATTCTGCGGATCAGAACGTGGAATGTTAGAAGTTTGAATCGTTGTTGTAGGTTAGATAATCTGAAGAGGGAAATGGATCGACTAAAATTAGATGTAGTTGGTATAAGTGTAAGTACGTTGGGAGGAAGAGCGGGATTTTTGGTCAAGCAACTACAGAATAATTATCAACACAAAATCAAACATGGGACATGCAGGAGTTGGTTTCATACTGAATAAGAAAATAGGGCAGCGGGTAAGCTACTATGGCCAGCATAGTCTACGAATTATTGTTGTCAAGGTAGATACCAAGCCAGTGCCCACTATAATAGTGCAGGTCATGCCTACTAGTTCAGCACGTGATGAAGAAATCGAAAGAATATATGAATAGATAATAGATTTAATACAATATGTAAAAGGAGACGAGAATCTAATTGTGATATGAGACTGGAATGCAGTGGTAGGCCAAGGAAGAGAAAGAAATACCGTTGGACAATTCGGACTGGCATGAAGGAATGAAAAAGGAAGTCGGCTAGATGAATTCTGCAATGAACATAATTTAAACCTTACTAATACTTGGTTCAAACATCACAAACGACGGCTGTACACGTCGGCAAGACCTGGAGACACAGGAAGGTTCATAGGTATAATTATGATTAGGCAGAGATTCAGAAACCTGATGTTGAATTGCAAGACGTTCCCGGGAGCAGACGTGGACACGGACCACAACGTGGTGTCTTGAAATGCCACCTGAAGATGAAGAAATTGAAGAAAGGATAGAATACAAGGAGATGGGACCTATATAAGTTGAAAGAAAAGAATACGAGGGATTATTTCAAGGAACATGTTGCACAAGGACTACCTACCGCTAAGACTGAAGTAATCACGACAGATGAAGAATGAACGGTTGTGAAGAATGAGATCAGTAGGGCTGCAGAGGAAACGTTAGGAAGAAAAGTAAGATCAATTAAGAATCAGTGGTTAACTCGGGAGATATTAGACTTGATTCATGATCGGCTAAAATGCAAAAATGAGGAGGGCAGAAAATAATACAGGCGATTAAAGAATGAAATAGGTAGAAAGTGCAGGTCAGGTAAAGAAGAATGGCTGAAAAGTGCAAGGATGTTGAAGATTGTATGATTTTAGGACTGGTAGATGCTGCATACAGGAAAATTAGGAAACCTTTGTAGAAAAGGGAAACTAGATGTATGAATATTAAGAGCTCAGATGGATAACAACTCCTAGGGAAAGAAGACAAGGCAGAAAGATGGCAGGAACATATTAAATAATTGCATCAAGGAAAATAAGTAGATGATAAGGTTCAGAAACAAGAAGAAACTGTTGATGCTGATGAAATGGGAGACCCTATTTTGAGGTCAGAATTCGACAGAGCCTTGGAGAGAAGGAAGAAAGCACCGGGATTTGATGACTTTCCCTCAGTATTACTGACCGCGTTAGGGGGAACTTGCATGGGGAGGTCATTCCATTTAGTGTGTAAAATATATGATGCAGGAGAAGTGCCATCCGATTTTAGACAGAATGTTTTATAACTATTCCCATGAAATCAGGTGCTGACAAGTGTGAAAACTACCGCACCCATAGTTTAGTATCTCACGCCTGAATATTTTAACTCGTAGTATTTACAGAAGAAATGAAAGTCAAGTTGAAGCTGAGTTGGGAGAAGATCTGTTTGGCTTCAGAAGAAATGTAGGAACACATGAAGCAAGGTTCACTTTACGTCTGATCTTAGAGAATCGAATTAAGAAAGCCAAGCATACGTACACGGCCTTCGTATATCTATGAAAGCTATTCGATAATGTTGATTGGACCAAGCTATTTGAGATTCTGAAGGTGTTCGGGATCAGAAACCGAGAAAGAAGAATTATCTACAATCTGTTCAAAAATTAGTCTGCAGTGATAAGAATTGAAGACTATAAAAAAGCGGCAGCAATCCAGAAAGGCGTGAGGCAAGACTGCAGTTGGTCGTCTCTCGTTTTCAATGTTTACATAGAAGAGGCGATGAAGGAAATCAAAGAGGAATTTGAAAAAGGAATCACAATCCACAATGGGGAAATCAAAACTCTGAAATTTGTGGATGCTATTGTTATTCAATCTGAGTCTACAGAAGATCTGGAGGAATTGCTGAATTGTGTGGACACAGTCTTGAAGAAGAATACAAGATGAAAATATATAAATCAAAACAAAGGTAATGGAGTGCAGTCGAACGAAATCAGGTGATGCATGAAATATTAGATTAGAAAATGATGTCTTAAAGGAAGTGGGTGAATATTGTTACTTGGCTACTAGAATAACTAATGATGGCAGAAGTAAGGCGACATAAAATGCAAACCAGCACACGTACGGAAAATCTTTCTTAAGAAATTTGCTCACTTCGAATACTGGTATAGGAATTAGAAATAAGTTTTTGGACACTTTCGTCTAGCTCAGAAAGAAAGAGAATAGAAGCTTTTGAAATGTGGTGTTACAGAAGAATGCTGAAGGTGAGATGGGTAGATCGAATCACAATTGAAGAGATACTGAATCGAGTTGGTGAGACGAGTACGATTTGGCGTATTTTGACTGGACGAAGAGACAGAATAAGGCACTGCTTAAGACACCCAGATCTTGTTCAGTTAGTTTTTGAGGGAAGTGTCGGCGGTAAAAACGGCAGGATTAGACCAAGGTGTGAATGTGACGAACAGATTAGAGTATATATAGGATATAGTAGTTACGTAGAAATGGAAACGTTGGCACAGGATAGGGTGGTATGGAGAGCTGCATCAAACCAGTCTATGGACTGATGACCCAAATAACAACGACAACAATAACACATTATTATTATTATTATTATTATTATTATTATTATTATTATTATTATTATTATTATTATTATTATTATTATTATTATTATTATTATTATTATTATTATTATTATTATTATGATTATTATTATTATTATTATTATTATTATTATTATTATTATTATTATTATTATTACGGCGATATCCGTGGAGCAGAAAGAAGGTGCTGGGGTGAATGGGTCTATCTACAATACCAAAATTAATTTAAAATTTGAACTGAAGTATGTATTTCTTCAAAAACAACAAACTTAACAATTTTTCACTTGGTGAAAATAACAATGATACCTTAGGTACAACGCCAAAGAAGGGTGGACACCCCAGAATAGGGAATTTAACAATTTTGGGCTTCAAGCCCCCGATTTACAAGTTCTGAGCTACAAGCTCAAGTTAACAAAATTTACCATTCTAAATGAGGAATAATTTAATCGAGGGCAGAAATCACCCACTTCAAGAGCACTTGCTCCAAAAATTACAATCTCTAGCCTTCCAGAGGCACCCCTCACTATTACCAAAACTTATGAGAGAGTTTACATGCTCTCAATTTCTTACAGCCTACTCAAGGCAACATTACGTCCAAGTCTTACACTCTCTGGCCTCACAAGGCACGATTTACGAATGAAAATAGTTTTACACAGGGGTATCTAGTACCCAACCTACTGGGCCTTTGCGGAAAAAGAACAGGTTAAATAAATGGCCCAAACACAAACTGAATGGAGGCTTACACTTGCGCTCCTAGATAATGAAATATTAAAACCCTAACAGGGCTCTGGGCCCGACGAAACAGGGGCTAGTCCCAAGCTATTGAGGTGACTCGCATGGAAATAAATTTAATACATTACAGGAAGAAAACAGTTACGAAGTCGTAATCACCTGAAACCAATATGAAGGGGAGCTCGAGAGGATAACTCACTCTCTAACCCCGATTTACAGTTAAAGACTTTATGAAGTTCTACATTAGCCGAAAGAAAATTTACATTTTAGAAAAGTTTTGTTACATTGTTAAGAATTCGGACCTTCCCCTCGGATAAGCCTGCGGAGGTAGCTACAGAAAAGATAATTTATGTGGCCATTACCTGGCTGATGTACTGCCTGCCGAAGAATGAGGCGTCCCGCCTCCTGCCTTAACACACACCCACTCAGAAAGACGACGATCAAGAGACAAGGAAACTTGAAAAGCCGCAACTTATATACCCTCAGGGAAGGTTCGAGAGGATTCTGGGCTAATCCGGACACACTCTCTCATTTTTATTGGCTGAACCCAAAAGTTACACTCAAAACCGAACAAGAAGGCTGTGATAGGCTGAAAATTAATTACAGAAAATTTTCATTGGCCAGATTCAAAACTGGCGGAATGAGACAGAAGTGTTGCAAACCTAGAATTTCATAAGGAAAACAAATGAAAGTTGAGAAAACCTATAAACACAAAATTTCTTTCAATAACAACTTCCTTTACCTTGCACCAGAGTGCATTACTATAGTTTTTTGGTAGTGACTTGATGCACAGCAAAAACAAAACCAATAGAAATCCAATCAGTTTAGGAAACTTCACTATAACACAATTACTTAATATTTCAGTAGTGAAATCTGTGATGTGAAAATGGGAACTAATATTTACTGGACATAACTGAATTGTAACATCAGGGCGTCTAAGAGTATTTATTTATTCATCTGTCATGTCGACTTGTGTATCCGGCCGTTATCTATATTATCGGCCATTGTTGGAACTGTTACCTTACTGTGGAGGTTACCAGACCAATTTAATTCAAATTTCTTATCCATTATTGTCACGCATTTGACTGGACTATGTGATGCGCTGAATTATCATTTGTGACTTCTGCGCACTTTCGCGGTGCACGCGTTGAATCATGGGACTGGCGACTTTTCCAGATCAGTGTGAGCTCAGTAGTCTGGTCGCCGCCAAGGACCATATAAGAGAAATAGATCCGTCACTCCTGTGTAATAAAGTTGACTGAGAAAACAGGTCATGGAAGCTACAGCGGCCACTTTCTCTCTGCCAACATAAGGAAATAAATCCCACGATAGTACCTCGTAGTAAGCACGATGATGATAGTTGTTACTTTGTTAAAATTTTAATTGTGATAGAGATAATGATTGTATTTCGGTAGGAAAGTTGTATCTAAAGCTTCTCTCGTGTCTTTTACTTGAAAAGTAAATTGCAATTACCGTATTTGTATGTTGGCAATACTGTTATAACGCTAGCTTGTATCGTTGTTTCACCGTTCGCATTTTAATGTAAATTTACATCTATTAAGTGATAAATTCAACATTGATTACTGAAAATGTTAATGCAATTCATATAAAACCCCAAAACGCCCATACCTGCCTAAATCACGATCTAACATAACCTCATTCTTTCGTTCGTTCGTTGAACACTTCCCACGACTTTTATGTATGGGAATGGAAAACACGAGAAGGAGAGGATGAAGGTAAAACACAGCATAATGAACACAGTTTATATTTTGAATTTATTTATTCTAAACAGCAGGTAAGAAGCACAATCACACAGACGTTTACTCGCAACAGCTAGGTAGTTCAATGTGAAGTATGTTCATGATCATAATACTATTTCTTCACACTAAGAACGCGCATAATTATAATTTCACACCATACTCTCAAAAAACTGGATCAAAAATCTCGTTCAATGCGAAAGAATCTCAACAAATTTTCGTCTAACAAACACTATTACATACCGTACGACCAAGGTCCCTTCGCGCGCAACGATAACGGTGTTGTGTTTTCAATTTGCTGTACCACGCAACTGAATGTGTAATGCCAACTTCTTCCTTCTAAATTAACCCTCTGAAAGAGAATTTTAGTTTTCATTAGTTGGCAGAGATCGATTGGCCCATCTCAGAACTGCTTCGGACGCTCCCTATGAAGTGTCACCCCCCTGGTCGCCGCTACTCTCCAAGATGGCTGTGTTGTGTGAAGCTCCCAAGTGGACGGCTTGGCAAGAAGGGAAAGCGATTACAATGGAGCCTGACTCTGGTGGTTAAATGATAATGTTAGAGCTAGGCCCTGTTATTCTTTTGAAAGTTGTCCAGTGTGCTCCAACCGTAATATTTTCTTAATGTAACATGTAAACTTGGTGTTGTGAGTTAACCGTTATCGGTTTGAAAAGTTTTAAGTGTCTTGTAAGTTGGATATCTTAACTCCAAGTAAGTACTGAAAATTATAATTTATTGAAGGGATTCCGTTCGTTCAGACACTAGAGTGAGTAATTTCATCGTGGACATGACCAACATCATAAACGCAACTTTTGGTATAGTGTAACCTTGTAAGCAAAATTTGATATATATTTGAACTGAATCCATTGGAAAAAGAAAATTAATGTAATGTAGGGAGATCGGGATCGCTAGTTATGCGTCTAGGAGGTGGTATTTTGTGCAATTGATTTTATCTTATGGTTTTGTCGGTGTGCATTATTGCCAACTGTTTTTCTTGGTGTTCATAATGATGAATATTATTATTATTATTATTATTATTATTATTATTATTATTATTATTATTATTATTATTATTATTATTATTATTATTATTATTACTTTTATTCTTTTAGTATTCATTTCGGTGCGTGTTTTCTCCCTTAATTTTTCCCTGGTTGGTGGTATTTGCTGTCTGATTTTAGTCCTATTGCCTTCGTGGCTGATTATTTGTACGTGATTATTACTGCATTGTTACGGGCGTTAATTAATGACACCTCATATTCGCATCGTAGCGCAATCCAGGGCCTCCTCTGTTCTAAAGTATGTAAACCGCAGGTGAATTGATTAACTAAAGCTAATGTAAACTGGTATTATCACCTCTTGGATAAATAATAATTATTATTATTTTTAATTA
Organism: Anabrus simplex; assembly: GCF_040414725.1. Taxonomy (NCBI): domain Eukaryota; kingdom Metazoa; phylum Arthropoda; class Insecta; order Orthoptera; family Tettigoniidae; genus Anabrus; species Anabrus simplex. The sequence continues at coordinate 183,464,339 of NC_090269.1, read as the reverse complement.
CTTAAAATCTTAAAATTGAAATTTGCTGGTCGAAATTATTTAATATGGGGGTCTTCTTTCGTTGTCTTATAACATTTCTCCCATTGTTTGTGTTCCTTGCTTTTGTCTTTATTACGTCATGTCATCCCTTCTTATCTAATCTGATGATACGTTATTTCTTTTGGGTGGCTTTGATTATTATTATGGGATCTTGGCTTCGCGTCGGTAACTGGTAGCTCCTGTTGTGTGCTTCAGTGTTCTATTATTATTATTATTATTATTATTATTATTATTATTATTATTATTATTATTATTATTATTATTATTATTATGTGCGCACCGTTAATTGTAAATTTCCTTTAATATTCTTCATTTTGTTGGGGTTGCTGTGCGCCATTCTTTTATTGTGTTTTCATCTAGGTCGTTTCTTTGGTGTAATGTTAATTCGCGGTTGGAGCCACTAATTTTTTTTCCCTTTTTCGCGTGTCCTTGTGTGCGTCTTGTAATTTAGCATTTTAGTAGTGTAGCAAATTTCAATTTTAAAGAGATTTTATATCGCGGGCCCGCATATCGGTTGCAACCAAATTTTAAAATAAATTTTAATCTTTCTGTATGTAAGGTAATGAGTTAGTAATGAATTTTCAAACCTTAATTTTGGTGGAAGCCTATGTTAATGCTAGCTTCATTTCATCTTAATTTCAACTTTATTTTAAAATACTGTTTCTCTCATTTAGTTTAATTGCATTTTTAAATTTTGGAAAAAGAAATATATTTATTGTTCTTATTTTATACCATTTTCAAATTACATTTACTTAGTAAATTTTCTTCATTTTAAATTTATCTCTTGTGTCATTTAGTAGCTAGCAATATTTACCTGGCAACCTGTCAAAGTTATGTAATACCCTGGCCTTTCTTATTCTCGCTTTTGCCCTCCACGCTTCATATTTTATGCTACTGCCCTTCGGTAAGTATTGTGTTTGTTTTCTTCTTGATGTTTGTGCTCTTCATTTGGATGTTTTGTTTACTAATTGGTAAGGTTGCAAAATCTTCTGATTAAACTCTCAACTTTTTGTAGTAACAATTCCACATTTTGGGCGATACAGGTTTTCATTAAGGCGCTTATTTTGAAAGTGCGGATTTGAGGTGTACCTCCCGGTACAATTATTATTATTATTATTCCGGGTATCTGGGGAACGCAGAGAGGTGAAAGAAGGTGTGAGCTTGAATGGGTCTAACTACAATATCAAAAATTAATTTAAAACTTTAAATAAAGGTTATATTTCTTTTCAGATCTCAAACTTAACAACATTCTTCAGGTACAATGACAATTTTGATACCAGAATAGAAAACCCCAGAATAGGGAATTTAAGAGTTTTGGGCTTCAAGCCCCAAATTTACAAGTTTACAATGTCGCCAAAGTAGCACAACATTCCAGAGCACTTTGCTCCAACAGTTACAATTTAAGGCCTTCCAAAGGCACCACTCATTATTACACAAATATCAGAAAAGATCTTACATGATCTCCAAATTTTACCAAGGAGACTGAGCTCCCAATACCATACAATCTACACAAGGCAAATTTTTACAAAAACCTTACAATCTCAGGCCTCTTTAGGCACAACCTACCATTTACAATAACATGTGGTTTACACATGGGTATGTAGTACCCATGCTATTAGACCTTCGTGAAAAGAAAGAACAGGTTAATATTACTGGCCCAAACTCAACATGTATGGAGGCGTACACTTGCGCTCCTTGAAAACCAAGTTTTAAAACCCTACTTGGGATAGTGGCCCGATGACGCAGAGGCTAATCCCAAACTACTAAGGTGACTCGAAGGACAAGTTAATTTATGATTTACATGAGATAAACAGTTACAAAATCGTAGTCACCTCCAGATAAACTGAAGGGGAACTCGAGAGGGTAACGCACTCTCTATCCCCGATTTTACAGTTTAAGACTTTATGAAATTTTACATGAGAAGTAGTAGTTTACATTCTTAGGAAACGGATGGCTACATAGTTAGAAATTAGAACCTTCCCTGGGGTAAGTCAGCGGAGACAGCTACAGAGATATAAAACTGGTGGCCATTACCTGGGCTGATGTTCTGCCTACCGAAGAATGAGCCACACCGCCTCCTGTCTTAACACACACACGCACACTCAGAAATCCGACGATCAATAAGACCAGGCAAATACAGTAGAGATAATACGCGACACTTACGGATTTAGCCTTGTTAAAATGGGAGACAATTCGACGGTGGCGCTCCTAGTGACTTGACCTGAAAGTCGGGCTAAATTCAAATATCAATGGAAATGCATATACGATAATGGATAAATAAATTACGTCTAGAAAGAAAGTATTATTGAGATATTAATTTCGAAGTTGCTAAAACAGTTCTGGATAAATGAATGAAGAATTCTTTAAAAGGTTATTATTTAAAGACTGAAATTAGACATATAAACAAGATGTGAAATGGACTGCTGTGAAATGGGTTGATCTTTCATTTATGCGTTACTTTTTTTGCTTTAGCGTTCCTGCCTGACTTTTACGGTTAGATTTGTCTTTTTTCTCATTTAAAAAACATTGTATCATCACATTAAGACACTTGTCAATAAAAATATCGGCACATTCCTTACACACATGATGCAATGAATTAACATTTAAAAGCTGGACAATTTTACTCTTAATATGAAGCCTACTAACAGAAAGAAAATCTATAAAATCCCGGCTTTAATCTGAGAAGACGGATAAAAGAAAGAAAAATATGAAAATGTTGTCGATAGTGATGCTTTGAGAAATATTTACGTACAATTAGGGTAAAAATGTAACATACCCTTGGCTGTATAGTCGAGGATTTTTAAAGTCGCTGGACTGGAAATGATCTGAACAGGTCTTATAATTCTTATATAAACGTAACGTCCCTTCTTTCTTGTACACCTTATCCAAATCACTTCTGTGACATTTCAAACCCCACAGATCACACCTACAACACCACATCGGTTTTGAAGGTTAACTGCTGCACTATACAATAAAATACGCGTATTATATTTTAAGCCAGTTAGAATATGGGTCACGCAGGTCAGAAGATTATGAAGTACGGTACTATAAAAATCACTTTGTTACTGGAAGAATATATATGCAAACACAATATTACTTACATTTTCTTCTCACGGGGGAAGTCAATTAATCAATCAATCAATCAATACTGATCTGCATTTAGGGCAGTCGCCCAGGTGGCAGATTCCCTATCTGTTGCTTTCCTAGCCTTTTCCTAAATGATTTCAAAGAAATTGGAAATTTATTGAACATCTCCCTTGGTAAGTTGTTCCAATCCCTAACTCCCCTTCCTATAAATGAATATTTGCCCCAGTTTGTCCTCTTGAATTCCAACTTTATCTTCATACTGTGATTTTCCTACTTTTATAAACGCCATTCAAACTTATTCGTCTACTAATGTCATTCCACGCCATCTCTCCGCTGACAGCTCGGAACATACCACTTAGTCGAGCAGCTCTTCTTCTTTCTCTCAATTCTTCCCAACCCAAACATTGCAACATTTTTGTAACGCTACTCTTTTGTCGGAAATCACCCAGAACAAATCGAGCTGCTTTTCTTTGGATTTTTTCCAGTTCTTGAATCAGGTAATCCTGGTGAGGGTCCCATACACTGGAACCATACTCTAGTTGGGGTCTTACCAGAGACTTATATGCACTCTCCTTTACATCCTTACTACAACCCCTAAACACCCTCATAACCATGTGCAGAGATCTGTACCCTATATTTACAATCCCATTTATGTGATTACCCCAATGAAGATCTTTTCTTATATTAACACCTAGATACTTACAATGATCCCCAAAAGGAACTTTCACCCCATCAATGCAGAAATTAAAACTGAGAGGACTTTTCCTATTTGTGAAACTCACAACCTGACTTTTAACCCCGTTTATCAACATATCATTGCCTGCTGTCCATCTCACAACATTTTCGAGGTCACATTGCAGTTGCTCACAATCTTGTAACTTATTTATCACTCTATAGAGAATAACATCATCCGCAAAAAGCCTTACCTCCGATTCCACTCCTTTACTCATATCATTTATATATATAAGAAAACATAAAGGTCCGATAATACTGCCTTGAGGAATTCCCCTCTTAATTATTACAGGGTCAGATAAAGCTTCACCTACTCTAATTCTCTGAGATCTATTTTCTAGAAATATAGCAACCCATTCAGTCACTCTTTTGTCTAGTCCAATTGCACTCATTTTTGCCAGTAGTCTCCCATGATCCACCCTATCAAATGCTTTAGACAGGTCAATCGCGATACAGTCCATTTGACCTCCAGAATCCAAGATATCTGCTATATCTTGCTGGAATCCTACAAGTTGAGCTTCAGTGGAATAACCTTTCCTAAAACCGAATTGCCTTCTATCGAACCAGTTATTAATTTCACAAACATGTCTAATATAATCAGAAAGAATGCCTTCCCAAAGCTTACATACAATGCATGTCAAGAAGTACCAAAATAAATGAAAGTCAATTTCGTTGCGAAAACCTATGAACACAAAACTTCTTCAAATCATTAATTATTCCACATTGCACCGGAGTGCATGACCTCAGTTTTTATACAGACATCTATGAAAAAAGGTTCAAACTTCTTGATGTACACCAAAACAAAACAAATAAATCCAGTCAGTTTAGGAAACTTTAAAATAACACAATACCCAGTTATTCAGTAGTGACATCTTCTGATCAATGTCCCAACTTTATCCATTAGCAGTTTCAAGAGTTGTTCGATAGACAGTATTTCTTAAGGCGCTTCTTGTAAATGTGCGGGGCTGAGGTGTACCTCCCAGTACAATTATTATTATTATTATTATTATTATTATTATTATTATTATTATTATTATTATTATTATTATTATTATTATTGTTACGGAGTTTCGTGGATTTGCAGAGGTGAAAGAAGGTGCGGGGGTGAACAGGTCTCAAAATACGAAATTAAAGTTAAGATAAAATTTAGCAAGGTTATATTTTCTTTCCAAGATTAAGAAATAACAAGAATGGCAGGTACAGAGTAGCGAAGCAACCAATCGAGAATGTACAATTACAGAGTTACAGGATTTGGGCTCAGAGAGCCAGACACATAATTCTTGAGCAATAAGCCCAACCTTACGCTATACAAGATTTAACAAAGGGGCAGAAGACCCCAATCATGCCCAGGAGATCTTGCTCCCAATTACACAGTAAAGCCTCCTCGAGGCACGCATAAACAAATTTTAAGAAAGAGCGACCCGCTCTTAAGTTCAAGCCTATCAAAGGCCACACCAAATTCCACCTTCAAGCTGTCCCCCAAGGACACATACACAGGGGTAAAAATACCCAACCTACTGAGCCTATTCAGAGAAGAAACAGAAATATTACATGGCCTCTAAAATACCAACATGAGCGGAGGCGATCTTGCACTCCTAATATACTTTATTTAAAACCTACTTGGCACTAGGCCTCAAATGCAAGGGCTAATCCCATACTAAAGAGGTGACTTATAGAAGGAGACAATTTACATTACGTTAAGGAAGAAACGGTTGAGAAAATAAGTTCACCTCAATGCAATATGAGTGGGAGCTCGAGAGGGTTAAGCACTCTCTATCCCAATATGTAGTTTAACAAGATAGACTTGATACCAAGTGTCCTTACATTTTAGGGAAAAGTTACATGGTAAAACGCTTCGGACCTGCCCCGAGAGTTAAACTGCTGAGCTAGCAAGAAAAGAAGTTATTAAACGGCCATTACCTGGTGGTTGAACTGCTGCCCGACGAAAGAGGCGCTTCCCGCCCCCCGCTACGTACTATACACACTGAAAGGTGTTACTGAAGTGGCGCGGAGACCCGAAAATCAGCAGTTTATATACTCTCGCGGAAAGTTCGAGGCGTTTCAAGAATGAGAACACCCTCCCACAAGAATTTTATTGGCTAACCAAGAAAACCCCTACACAAGATGAAGAAGAAACACATCATTGGTGGAAAATTAATTCGAGAAATTCGGGATTGGTAAATTCAAAACAAGGGGAAAGAAAGGGTTAATATTGCCAACTTAAACAATGACTGAAAGAAATTTAACAAAGAACAAACTTATGAATTCAAAATTTCTCCAAAAACATAGTTCTTTCACTTCGCACTAGGGTGCACAATTGTACTTCTTCAGTAGTGCCATCTGGAAGAGAATGTCCACACTTCTTACTACAGGCAAAACAAAAATACATCGAAAACGACCCAGTTCAGAAACTTCAAAATTTCCAAGTAGTGACATCTTCTGAGAAACTTGAAAATTAACACAATAGATAAAGTTCAGGCTTCCTCCAGTAGGGGAGTTTCAACTGGCGCAAAGTTTGAATTAGCGACGTGGAGGTGTACCACCCGGTATTATTATTATTATTATTATTATTATTATTATTATTATTATTATTATTATTATTATTATTATTATTATTATTATTATTGAGCCTCCGTGGCTCAGGCGGTAGTCCACCGGCCTCTCACTGCTGGGTTCCGTGGTTCAAATTCCGGTCACTCCATGTGCGACTTGTGCTGGGTAAAGCGGCGGCGGGACAGGTTTTTCTCCGGGTACTCCGGTTTTCCCTGTCATCTTTCATTCTAGCAACACTCTCCACTATCATTTCATTTCATCTGTCATTCATTAATCATTGCCCCAGAAGAGTGCGACAGGCTTCGGCAGCCGGCACGATTCCTATCCTCGCCGCTCGATGGGGGCTTCATTCATTCCATTCCTGACCCGCTCGAATGACTGGGAACAGGCTGTGGATTTTAATTTCATTTTCATCTAAACTAATAATATTATAAAGAGGAAAAATTTGTATGTGTGTTTGTAACGAATAGACTCAAAAACTACTGAACCGATTTTAAAAATTACATCACCTATAGAAAGCTACATTGCCATTGAGTAACATGGGCTGTATTTTATTTTCAAAACAATTCGAGGTGGGTGTACGGGTGGGGGAGGGTAGATATAAAAATAATAGGCTAATATAGGCAAAATATCGAATTTGTCGTATAAGGACGAGATAAAGCTCGATTTAATCCTCTTGACGCAAAGAGTAAAACTCGGTAAGCCCTACGGGCCCGAAAACCATGTTTTAAGGCCCTAAAACCAACCGTTACGGAGATATTGGCACCACACTACCCCTGCTCTGGGATTCGGATAAAGTAATGAACTGCCGAAACCATGGCAACGTCAGCTCCAGGATTCTACAGCAGCGAAAATGTCTACAATAAATCACAAAAACCTAACATGTTACAGACATCAAAACTGATATTTGGAATCCTCTTTAAAAATAAAATAACACAAATATTCGTTTTCAGAAAATCCACTTAAGCGGGGGGGGGGGGGGGGTGGGGGTTGTGAAAAGAAGTGAGGAAGGAGTTCAATTATTTATATGCGGATACATAATCTCAAAAATGAAGATGTTACAGACTTTAAAATTGGTACTTGGAATTTCCTTTAAAAATGATCACACTCTTTTTGGAAAATCCACTTAAGGGGGTGAAAGGAATAAAATAGCGGGTGAATTTTTAAAATGAGTATCTTCTTCTTCTGCTTATTCTTCTTCTATCGCTTTACCCACACCTGTGGGGTTGTGGGTGTGAACTGTGTCGCACGTATGGATTTGACCCTGTTTTACGGCTGGATGCCCTTCCTGACGGCAACCGTATGTGTAGGGATGTAATCTATACTTCTATACTAATATTATAAAGAGGGGAAATGTGTGCATTTGTTTGTAACGGACAGACTCAAAAACTACTGAACCGATTTAAAAATTACTTCACCTATAGCAAGCTACATTGCCAGTGAGTATAATGGGTTGTATTTTATTTTCAAAACGATTCGTGGGGGGCGGGGCGACGGGGGGAGATATAAATATTAAAATAATAGGCTAATATAGGCGAAATCGAATTAGTCGTACAAGGACTAGACGAAGCTCATTTTAAGCCCCTTGACGCAAAGAACAAAACTCGGTAAACCCTTCGGGCCCGAAAACCATGTTTTAAGGCCCTAAAACCAACCGTTATGAAGATATTGGAACCACACTACCTCTGCTCTAGGAATAGGATAAAGAAACGGACGGTCGTAACCATGGCAACTTCAGTTCCAGGATTCTACAGCAGCTAGATTATGCATGTACGTTTGGGCATAGCTGCCAACCAAAATTGATACACATATGACTTACTATCTGGAAAAAATAAACTGTTGTGTAAGACGCTCATAGCACTCCTTTGGGCGGGGATGGAAAGGGAGTGAAGTATAAAAATAATAGCCCCGGAGATCTCCGTAGTACAGCGACCAGTGGCTGCCGACGGGCCTCCGTTTTTACGTACTGGCTTAGGTTTCAGCTTTTTGTGGAGTCTGTTACCTATAGTTTAAACTATTTTCTATCAAATCATGGAGTAGTACGATCACTGATGTTATTCGTACCGATATTTTGTTCCACTTTCTCAACATTTATACTCAGATTCATTATATGATGTGCGACATGAGTGACAAGCCCTGAGAATTATAATTCTCGATAATTATAGTAGTTTCTTTTATGCATCGCGTATTTCCTTGATCATTTGTAATAGTTACGAAATGTCGGATCAATCAAATACATTCAATAATATTTATTTCTGTGGTACTATCTAGCGGAAGTATACTTACACTAAACCTGCAGCTTTCAATCAATCACTACTACTGATCTGCATTTAGGGCAGTCGCCCAGGTGGCAGATTCCCTCTGTTGTTTTCCTAGCCTTTTCTTAAATGATTGCAAAGAAATTGGAAATTTATTGAACATCTCCCTTGGTAAGTTATTCCAGTCCCTAACTCCCCTTCCTATAAACGAATATTTGCCCCAGTTTGTCCTCTTGAATTCCAACTTCTCTCCACTGACAGCTCGGAACATACCACTTAGGCTTTGTGAAGGGAGCAGGTATATCTAGGTGTGAATGAAGGAAAAACATGGTAGCAAAAGATCTTAGAGGTCGACGCTAATTAGGAACTAATATTTAGAGGCCCCCATGAAGAAAAGAAGAAGAAGAAGATACACTATAATTCCAAATGTGACAAATAATTTCTACGTACTTAAGTAAATACACCAGTGATATAAATATCTATTGAAGTCAGTCACACCGATAGTATGAGTAACTAAAGCCAGTTTCTGATAACCCGTACGAAGAACGGGTAGGTACTTCTGCTAGTTATTATTATTATTGTACCGGGCGGTACACCTCCACGCCGCGAATTCAAACTTTGCGCCTGTTGAAACTCCTCTGCTGGAGGAAGTCTGAACTGTATCTACTGTATTAATTTTCAAGTTTCTCAGAAGATGTCACTACTTGGAAATTTTGAAGTTTCTGAACTGGGTCGTTTTCGACGTATTTTTGTTTTACCTGTAGTAAGAAGTGTGAACTTTCTCTTCTAGAGGACACTACTGAAGAACTACAAAAGTGCACCCTAGTGCGAAGTGAAAGAACTGTTTTTTGGAGAAATGTTTATTTCAAAAGTTTGTTTCTTGTTAAATTTCCTTCTGTTATTGTTTAAGTTGGCTGTATAACCCTTTCTTTCCCCTTGTTTTGAATTTAGCCAATCCCGAATTTCTTTAATTAATTTATAACCAATCAGGTGTATCTTCCCCAGAGGGGATATATTGCTTAATCCTAGCCAATAAAGTTTTTGTGGGAGGGTGTTTTCATTCCTCAAACGCCTCGAACTTTCCGCGAGAGTATATAAACTGCTGATTTTAGGGTCTCCGGGCCACTTCAGTACTATCTTTCAGTGTGTAAAGTACATAGCAGGGGGCGGGAAGCGCCTCTTTCTTCGGGCAGCCGTTCAACAACAAGGTAATGGCCGTTTAAGAACTTCTTTTCTTGCTAGCTCAGCAGTTTAACTCTCGGGGCGGGTCCGAAACCTTTCACTATGTAACTTTCCTCTAATATGTAAAGACACTTAGTTCCATTCTGTCTTTTTAAACTAAAAATTTGGGATAGAGAGTGCTTAACCCTCTTGAACTCCCATGCATATTGTTTTGAGGTGAACTTGTTTTTCACAACCGATTCTTCCTTAATGTAATGTAATTTGTTTTTTTCTAAAGTCACCTCTTTAGTATGGGATTAGCCCTTGCATTAGCGGCCTAGAGCCAGTTTAGGTTTTAAACAAATGTATTAGGAGTGCTAATTGCCTCCTCTCAAATTGGTATTTTGAGGCCATGTAATTAACCTTTTCTCTCTTAATAGGCCTCAGTAGGTTGGGTATTTTACCCCTGTTTTCGTGTAGTGGAGGACAACTTGAAAGTGGAGTTTGGTGTGGCCTTTGATAGGCTTAAGGTTTGAGAGCGAGTAGCTCTTTTCTTGAAAATTGAGGGTTGTATGCCTCGTGGAGGCTTTACTGTGTAATTTTGGAGCAAGTGCTCCTGGGCATGAATGGGGTTTTCTGCCCCTCTGTGAAAACTTATTTTGGAGTAAAGTTGGGCTAATTGCCCAAGAATTGTGAGTTCGGGGCTCGAAGCCCAAATCCTGTAAATACTGTAATTGCACTTTTGTTGCCTTGCTACTCTGTACCTGCCATGCTTGTTATTTCTTAATTTTGAAAAGAAAATATAACCTTGTTAAATTTTAAATTAACTTTAATTTTGTAGCCTGAGACCTGTTCACCCCGCACCTTCTTTCACCTCTGCTGTTCCACAGATACCTCGGAACAATTATTATTATTATTATTATTATTATTATTATTATTATTATTATTATTATTATTATTATTATTATTATTATTATTATATGTTCTGTTATACACCCCACATGATGGCCATGATCTTTAAGGCGTTGAAGTCTAAACGGTCTGACGTCGTGGATAGCCTGTTCGAGTCCCGTTGGTCGAAAAAATGATCATCAGAATGTTAAATAATAATATTATTTATTTGCTTTACGTCCCACTAACTACTTTTACGGTTTTCGGAAACGCCAAGGTGCCGGAATTTAGTCCCGCAGGTGTTCTTTTACGTGCCAGTAAATCTACCGACTTGAGGCTGACGTATTAGAGCACCTTTAGTTACCACCGGACTGAGCCAGGATTGGACCTGCCGTGTTGGGGCCAGAAGGCCAGCGCCTCAACCGTCTGAACCACTCAGCCCGGCATCAGAATGTTGGGTGGCAAGGTAGGGGAGGTGGTGGTATACAATTTCTAATCACAAGGTTGCGTGCCAAAAGCCTGGACTAAATTCCAAACCTCTCCGCAGTGATAGTGTGGGTATATGACGCTGTTGATGGAGATTCATCCGTCGGATGGAGACGTTAATCCTTGAGCAGACCCCTTGGTGTTATTCGACGGGAGTAGGCTATGCGCCGGTACTAGGTTTCACCATGTTCCTTCTTACTATCATATATCACGTCATTCATTTCATCTCATTAAGACCTGATGAGACTGATGTCAGAAAGGGCGTCCGGTCTTATAAAACCCGCCACGACAGATTCATCTCACCTCATACCCGACCCCGGAGAGAAAGGGGACAAGGGTTGGACAAACAAACATAATCTGTTATACGAAGAGGTTCCGTTCTGTCTGAATTATTTCCATTTAACTTTGACGAGTGTGCCACAGTAGAAAATGTGAGCGCAGCTGTAAGCTTGCATCTTGGAGCTAGTGGGTTCGGACTCCACTATCGGCAGCCCTGCAGATGGTTTTGCGTGGTTTCCAATTAGCACACCAATTTTCACTTAATTAAGGCCACGGCCGCTTCTTTCCCACTCAAAGGCTTTTCCTATCCCACCGTCGCCGTGTCTCCTTGCGACGTATAGCAAGTTCCAATAAATAAATAAATAAATAAATTGCAGTGTCTGTATCATGAAACACTGAACTGTGCTGCTGCACGACTCAGACCACGGCAAGTTGCTCTACTACTGACTACTCGTCCGCTAGCCAGTAAAATGCCATCCGTATCTGCGTGCTACTGCGCGTGAAATAACAGTCATTTCTGTTTTTCCTTTCTTTTGGCCCCCAGGCAGGATGTGGTTCTACCTAGGATGAATTCTAATGTTTAAGACGGTACCGAATCGGAGGAATTATCAATTAAAGCTAAAATCCTCGACCGGGAATCGAACACAGGACCCCTTGGACCAACCAGTTAGCCATGGAGCCGGACTCTATGTATGGTGCAACTAAGAAACAATTAAAAAAAAAATGAAATGGCGTATGGCTTTTAGTGCCGGGAGTTTCCGAGGACATGTTCGGCTCGCCAGGTGCAGGTCTTTCGATTTGACACCCGCAGGTGATCTGCACGTCGTGATGAGGATGAAATGATAATGAAGATGACACATACACCCAGCTCCCGTGCCAGCGAAATTAACCAATGATGGTTAAAATTCCCGACCCCTATACGGAGGGATGTAATCTCTATTTGCGTGTTTCTCTGGTGGTTAGTCTAGTATGTTGTCCGAATATGAAGAGGAAAGTGTTGGGACAAACACAAACGAGAATTAATCAGACGCGATTAAATCCCCATCCCGGCCGGGAATCGAACACGGTATCCAATGTACAGAAGGTCTCAATGCTGACCATTCAGCCAATGAGTCGGACTGAAGATTATAGGAAATAATCAGAGTGACGTTCCTCAACTCTTAATCAATTTTGCAGACATTAGGCGAATCTTTTCCTGCGAGTTGTTCGATACAACCTACCGAATGTTCTGGAGTTTTTCTCTTGAGTGAGAGTTGTTGACATAATATTTTCCTTTCAATATCCTCCACATGTACTAACCACAGGTATTTAAATCAGGGAATCTAGCAGGCTCCGATCTCGAAAACGTCCCTTATTACTTTTTTCTTTCAATATGCTTCACGTAGCACCGACACAGATAGGTCTTATGGCGATGATGGGATATGAAAGGGCTAGGAGCGGGAAGGAAGCAACTGTGGCCTTAATTAATGTACAGCCGTTATTACTACCGCGCCTTCGTTCATCCGACAGCTCTTGAAAAAATGGTTTTAGATCGGCATTTATAGATTCATAAATATTGGGCCTATAATTCTGCGAGTACTTATCGCACACCAAGTGGTCGGGCATGAAGTCGCCTCTGAATATTGCACAAAATAATCTAGAAATGTTCCCAGAATATTTTCCTAAACCATTCAGTGTTCCAGAAATATTCTAAAATATTTATGAACATCCCTAGTGCCCTCCAGAAAGATTTATAAAATGTAGTACGTAAAATGTAAAGACTTTAAAATATTCTTCCCTTGTAGCGATACATCATGGTCATTTAGTGAGCTACGCGCTCTCGACAATTTGGCGCCCTGGGCCATAAATTCTGACTGGCCTTACCTGTTCTAAAGATCACCTGCTCACAACAGTAGCAGTAAAAGGAGCTGGAACCTAGAGAAAGAGTAGCATTTAACTTTGCTTCCTTCCTTCTTTTCTTTCTTTCTTTCTTTCTTTCTTTCTTTCTTTCTTTCTTTCTTTCTTTCTTAATCTGTTTACTCTCCAGGGTTGGTTTTTCCCTCGGACTCAGCGAGGGATCCCACCTCTACCGCCTCAAGGGCAGTGTCCTGGAGTGTGAGACGTTGGGTCGGGGGATACAACTGGGGAGGATGACCAGTACCTCGCCCAGGCGGCCTCATCCGCTATGCTGAACAGGGGCCTTGATGAGGATGGGAAGATTGGAAGGGATAGACAAGGAAGAGGGAAGGAAGCGGCCGTGGACTTAAGTTAGGTACCATCCCGGCATTTGCCTGGAGGAGAAGTGGGAAACCACGGAAAACCACTTCCAGGATGGCTGAGGTGGGAATCGAACCCACCTCTACTCAGTTGACCTCCCGAGGTTGAGTGGACCCCGTTCCAGTCCTCGTACCACTTTTCAAGTTTCGTGGCAGAGCCGGGAATCAAACCCGGGCCTCCGGGGATGGCAGCTAATCACACTACACCACAGAAGCGGACATTTAACTTTGCTACATGTATTAAATACATTTTTACTTATGGTTTGTTTTATTTCTACATTATTACCGGCACTCGTCATTACCGTGACATGAATTTCGAGGACTGAAGCGTGGTAATACCAAATATGCGCGTGTCTGCAGTAAGCGGGTCACTGGGGCGCGAGATTTTGTAACACAATTTAGCTCAGTCGTGACATCTCATGGCATGGTCTCTTAAAATAGTGTAGAAAATGTATGTACACCTGTACGCACAGCTGTGGCACTTGAAGAGGTAAAAGAAGGTGAGGATAACGGAAGAGGGCAGTCCTAAGAAGTGGCATCGTATCACAGCACATAATAAAGTATATTGATGATTTTCATTCGTATTGTAACAGAATTATTATAACACATGTTCAGAAACATCTGTCACGAGTTATTTGAAATTTGAAGGAGTGTTTGCAGAATTCTGGGAATGTATGTATATGTTCAGTTCCTTGGTGGAATGGTCAGCGTCGAGGCCTTTGATTTAGAGGGTCCGGATTCGATTCTCGGCTGGGTTGGGAACTGGGTTTGATTAATTCCTCTGTCTGGATGTATGGTATTGTCTCAACATATACACACAACACACTACACTACGAACCATCACAAAAGCACGTAATAATGACTATGTACATCCTTCCACATAAGGCTAGCGCAAGAAAGGTCATCCGGCGGCAAAATAAGGCCAAATCCACATGTGCGACACAGTTTGCACCCGCGACCTCGCCAGGGTGTGGAAAAAGCGTAAGCAGAAGAGGCCTCATGTATGTATGTATGTATGTATGTATGTATGTATGTATGTATGTATGTATGTATGTATGTATGTATATGGACTGTATAATCGAGGCGATAAAAACGTAGTGTGTTCTCTTGGAAGGACGTGGGTTCAGTTCCTCGTTAGGCAGTCAAAAATTTAGAAACGAGATTTCCGCTTTTGGCGAGGCACATAGTTCTAAGGTTCACTTATCCTACTCAAAAATTGAGTGTCAGGTTAATTTCTAGGACCAAAGGCATAGGGATGACCACCCTGTCGCACTTAGTGTCGAGGTTACGAATAGTAGATACCATTATCTTCCACTCCTTCTGGGGCCTTCATGACTTATGTGGAGACTGCTTTTGAAAATGAACGGTGTGCATCATTATGAACACATGAAAAAAAAAACAGTCATTACAGATAACTTCTCATTAGGCTGAAGACTATGTCGAGAACGCAAATCTTTCATCCGCCATTAACTTGAGTAACAGTCATTTATTTAAATTGCAATAATGGGTGAAATTTTTCTTCCTTTCATTTTGACCTTCAAATTGGTCTTCATGATAGATCATCCCTTTTCTCCTGTATCTTGTGTCTTGGAGCTGACATTTTATATCCGGTATGGTATTCAACTGGTGTAGATGATAAGTGACATGTTAATTCAGGAAAGATAGGAAGAAGTAGAGAGGGAAGTAAGCAAGTGTTAAGCACAATTCCAGCTTCTTTTTCTTTTTTCTCTTTGCTACTTGTTTAACGTCGTACTGACACATCGAAGGTTTTCGGCGTCGGAAGGATGAGAAAGGGCTAGGATTGGGAAGGTAGTGGCCGTGGTCATAGTTAAGATACAGCCCCAGCATTTGCCTGGTATGAAAATGGGAAACCACGGAAAACCATTTTCAGGGCTGCCGACGGTGGGATTGGAACACACTATTTTCGGAATGCAAGCTCATAGCTGTGCGACTCTAACCGCATGGCCAACTCGCTCGGTCGTTCCATCATTGACTTGTTAAGCTGTTATAATGGGAACGCATGAAGGGGGCGTGAGTAGAGCGGTGGCTTAACTGCTAGTATTCCATCCAGACGTCCGAAGTTCGACACCTGGTGGAACTTTTACTGAAAAATCACATAGCGTCATCAACGAAGGCAGGGCCCTAACGAATGAGATACTCTATTTTACGGCATCACTTTATAACCCTTATTATTGGAGCGTTTTAGAAGACAGGATACGGTACATATGGTCGTGAAACAAGAAACAAACCTAGGTTAACATATTTGCTGTTAACCTTTCCTCCCTTCACGTTGAAACTTCTCGTCAATACCATGCAGCCGAGATTTGTAAATGGAGCTTGTGATCCGCGACTTCAGGGGTTGCTTTCATACGTGACCGGCAATTAATTCTGTTACGGGGAATACCGTGGTGGACAGAGGTGAAAGAAGGTGCCGGCATGAATGGGTGGATAGAGAAAGGACTAAATAGCAATTTAAAACTTTAACATTTTGGAATATATTTCTTTCCTCGGTCTTTTCTTTTCTTTTCTTTTCTTTTCTTTTCTTTTCTTTTCTTTTCTTTTCTTTTCTTTTCTTTTCTTTTCTTTTCTTTTCTTTTCTTTTCTTTTCTTTTCTTTTCAAACTTTACACTTTGCTAAGCAAATAACAAAAATCAGGTACAAGGTCCAGCTCGTGAGCTCGAGAAACACTATAAGAAAAGTCTAGAACATGATTTAACCACCTGAGCTTGAAGCTCCCCAGTTACAATTTTAAAAAGAGCACCACTGCTCTCTTCAATATATACTCGAGGAGACTGAGCTCCAAAATTTACAACAGCAGAAGGAGCGATTTGCCCCCACACAATTACTCACTAGGAGACTATTCTCTAAAATTTACAAGTTCCAAGCCTATTAAAGGCACAACCTACATTTAACAAAAACCAACAGTAGATACTGTCCTATTTGCTCAACAGTCAAAATTACATAGAAAAATAGCAAACTTTAACAGGGTTAATAAGTGTCCATTCTACCTGGCCTTAGTTAAAAAAAGAAAAGGTTAGAGTTACTGGCCGAAAATCAAGATGTTATAAAGCGAACACTGGCACTCCTTGAAATTCACATGAAAATACTTAAAACCGTATGTGGGCTTATGGCCCGACGTTACGGAGGCTAAGCCTTTACTAAGGACGTGACCGATGAAAGAAAAAAGTAAGTTACGAGATAGATTTTAAAAGTTACAGAATCATAGTCACCTCAGTACCAAGTTGAAGGGGAATATAAGAGGGTTCCCACTCTTTATTCCCTAATTTCGGTTAAGTTCTTTAGACTGGTTGAGAATTTCCATTGAGAAATCGAAGTTACATTAAGAAAGAAAATTGAAACCTTCACCTCGAACTATCTTTCAGAGACTATTACATGATTACACTGAGTCTGCCATTACCTTGAGCTGGTGGACCTCCCGGCGATGGACGAGGCAGCCCTTCCCCTGCCTTCGCTACTAACACACTCTAAACCTCTTGACTGGAGCGATCAAAACACAACATGGCTCACACGGTCCCAGCTTTTATAGCCGAGAGGAAGTTTGCATATTTCTCTGGGCCGAAACCCTGACACACACCAAATTTCCACCGGACAATCAAATAAATATAAAAACCCCTGATTGGTTACGTAAATACATGTACAAAATTTCCTATTGGCTACAATGTTAAGTTGGCGGGAAGAGATCGAAGTGTTGATAACTTTAGAATACCAAAACTAATTTCACCAACTAACGAATACAACATTTCTCTTGATATTTAACTGTCCATCCTCTCATCAGAGCGAGTATCTAGGTTGACAGTAGAGACCTCTGTCGAGAAACGTTCAAACTTCTTCTACCACATAGTTTAAAGTACAAGTTGCAGATGGCCTTCTAAAAGGCACTTAATTTAAATTCACGGAACGGTTGTACCTCCCGTACAAATTCACACCCGAGAAACAGCGAGGCTTCGCCGATTTTCCGTTCACTAGAAGTTTTAGTTTTTCGGTCCCACACATATTAGCTCTCAGCATCACTGTAACCCTTTCTTTACTTGTTAACTGTTTCTCACAAACAATAAATGCCGTATTGCACAGTTAATGTTGCTCAAAATTCGAGTTACAGAGTATTTTTTTGTTTCAAGAGAGGAAATGTTTGCTTCGAGAAATCGAGAAATTCGTGTAACCGGAATTTCGAGTAATAGAGAAATAAATACACATGGAGTATAGGACAAACGGCCGGGAAATTTAAGTTAGTTCGAGATACTGAGAATTCGAGTAATGGAGGTTCGAGATATCGAGGTTCGACAGTATTGTCAATTTATTATTGTCAAGAGATTATTCATTACCGGTATTGTAGGATTATTAAAACATAATGTTTAAAAGGTCTTATGTGACTACCTCCGTGCTGTAACGACTAAGATGCTGAACTTCCAACAATGAGGCCATAGGTTCAATTCCTGGCTCCGTCGCGAATTTAAGATCGATTGGAGGCAAGGGCGCCCATGTCCGGGGGAAGGGGGGCCGTCCCCCCCCCCCCTAGTTTTCAAGGAAAGAAAAAATCTAATGTAGTCAGGTGTTTTTCCTTCGAGAAAATGATTTAAAAGGTGGTATTACGAAGAAGTGGTTCAACACTAAAATATTGTTTATTGTAGCTTTTTCTTTACATATATACTTAATTCTTTCTAAATATTAGTTCAAGCATGAGTAGCTGCCGCTGCGGTCTCAAGGCGCAGTATACAGCGAGAAAGAGTGCGCAAGCGCAACGTCCTTCACGAATCATCCCCCATCCCCAATCCTACCCAAGCCCACGCGACGATACATCACAACAGACTTCGACTAGTCAGTTTTTTTTTTGGTTGAGAGCGTGAACATGCCGATGAGTCGGAACATCTCCATCACGTGCACTGGCGGGGGAGGAGCGATTTGTCGTGAAGAAGAAAACTTTTTCTCCAAGCTACTGTAATAAAATATCTAATAATGAGTTCGGAGTGAATTTAATGAAGAAGAATTTGAAGAGGTGGAAAGCTTCCCTTATTAACAGACGGGCCTTTTCAACGGGGGGAGGAGATTAATTTGGATTTTAAGTAATTTAGATTGTTACGTAAAGTTGAGCCGAAAAGATGGGAGGTAACCAGTTAAAACAGGTCGTAGGTTAGCCAAGGGCCGCGATATTTGAAACGGGTATTCGGCTTCTTGGTCCTTACGATCTGTTTTAAGTGTAGGATGCCAGAGTCGGTAGAATGGTTGAGGATGATTCTAGACTTGGCCATCTTGACTGTTTTATTTACCTGAGATCTAATAAGCGGAATACGAAATTACTCTGCTGTACGAAAACATAATCATTCTTGGTGACTTCAATACTAATCTCCTAGTTACAAGTAACGAATCAACATACTTACAAAACTTATTCCATGGCATGGATTACAATATACTGACACTAGACGCGACTAACCACGTTCACACAATAAACCACACGTCTCACACACTGATCGACCTTATGATAACAAACAATCCGCAGAAAGTGGTAAAACATGGACAGCTTGCTGTGCCAGGTATTTCGACCAACGATCTCGTATACTTATGTTACTCTCTCAAGGTACCAAAGTACAAAACCAGGTACATAATGCGAAGGGACTTCGAGCATTTTGACACTGAGGTAATACGAAATGAAACATATCAACTGCCGTGGAATGACATTCTACTGACTAATAACATTGATGATAAGGTTGCCAGACTGAACTCTTTAATATTAAGACTGTATGACAAACACGCTCCGAAGTAGCAAGTTTCCCACCCTTCGTCTCTTTGGTTAACACATAAAATTAAATCGGTCATGGCAAATCGTGATGCGTGGTATAGGCGATTTAGGCGAACTGAAAGCACTAGTGATTTCGAAAATTACCGTATTCTTCGAAATCAAGTTAAACAATTCATTCGTAGCAGCAAGTACAAATATATTCAAGAGATAACAAACAGGCGAATTTCAGTACTACCGGGTAATATGGAAACATTTGCATCAGATGGCTATAGGTCGCAACCTGACCAAGCAGGCACCCAGTATACCACTTGATTATGTAAATTCTCATTTTACGTAAGCAGCATACACTAATAATGATATTACTAACAATAATGACTATGATAATAACTCCTAATAATAATAATAATAATAATAATAATAATAATAATAATAATAATAATAATAATAATAATAATAATAATAATAATAATAATAATAATTGTACCGATCGGTACACCTCCACGCCGCTAATTTAAAATGTGCGCCAATTGAAACTCCTCTGCTGGAGGAAGTCTGAACTTTATCTACGGTATTAATTTTCTACTTTCTCAGAAGATGTCACTACCTGGAAATTTTGGAGTTTTTGAACTGTGTCATTTTCGACGTATTTTTGTTTTGCTTGTAGTAAGAAGTGTGAACTTTCTCTTCTAGAGGACACTACTGAAGATTAACAATAGTGCACCCTAGTGCGGAGTGAAAGAACTGTTTTTTTTTTTTTTTTTTTTTTGGAGAAAATTTAATTTCAAAAGTTTGTTCTTTGCTAAATTTCTTTCAGTCATTATTTAAGTTGGCAATATTAACCCTTTCTTTCCCCTTGTTTTGTATCTAGCCAATCCCGAATTTCTTGAATTAATTTTCCACCAATTAGGTGTTTCTTCTTCATATTGTGTAGGGGTTTTCTTGGTTAGCCAATAAAGTTTTTGTGGGAGGGTGTTCTCATTCCCCAAACGCCTCGAACTTTCCGCGAGAGTATATAAACTGCTGATTTTAGGGTCTCCGGGCCACTTCTGTTCCATCTTTCAGTGTGTAAAGTACATAGCAGGGGGCGGGAAGCGCCTCTTTCGTCGGCAGCGGTCAACAACAAGGTAATGGCCGATTAATAACTTCTTTCTTTGCTAGCTCAGCAGTTTAACTCTCGGGGCGGGTCCGAAGTTGTTCCATTATGTAACCTTCCTTAAAATGTAAAGAAACTTGTATTTATTCTATCTTTTAAACTACATATTGGGATAGAGAGTGCTTAACCCTCTCGAGCTCCCACTCATATTGTTTTGAGGTGAACTTATTTTTTTCTCTACCTATTCTTCTTTAACGTAATGTAAATTGTGTCCTTTTTAAGTCACCTCTGTAGTATGGGATTAGCCCTTGTATTAGTGGCCTAGAGCCAGATTAAGTTTTAAAAACAAATGCATTAGGAGTGTAGATCGCCTCCTCTCTAATTGTTATTTTAGAGGTCATGTAATTAACCTTCTTCTCATTTAATAGACCTCAGTAGGTTGGGTATTTTACCCCTGTGTATATGTCCTTGGAGGACAGCTTGAAGGTGGAATTAGGTGTGGCCTTTGACAGGCCTGAATTTTGAGAGCAAGTTGCTATTTTCCCGAAAATTTTGTTTTCTGCGCGCCTCAAGGAGGCCTTTCTGTGTATTTTGGAGCAAGTGCTCCTAGGCATGAATGGGGTTTTCTGCCTCTCTGTTGAAACTTGTGTTTTGGGGTAAAACTGGGCTAATTGCTCAAGAAGTGTGAGGCTGGGGCTCGAAGCCCAAATCCTGTAAATATTGTAATTGTATTTTTATTGCCTTGCTACTCTGTACTGCCATGATTGTTATTTCGTTATTTGGAAAATAAAATATAACCTTGTTAATTTTACATGCACTATAATTTCGTAGCTTGAGACCCGTTCACACCCGCACCTTCTTTCACGCATAACTACCGCAAAAACACGGTAACAAGTGGTAGCAGAGCGTGGTTGAATGGGTCTCATTTTAGCCACTTTTGACGGCTAAACATTGTTTTGTTCCGAACTCTAACCATTTTCTTAGTTGCTGGAATTTTTTGAGTTTTTCAAAATTGTTCTGTCATCATGCCCGGCCCTCGCGATGTCCTCCATCTTAACTATTTGCGCAAAGAGGAGTTGATCTATGAGTTAACTATCAGAAATGTGCAATCTGGAGGCACGGTTGCGATAGACACCAACAAGCTTAGAGAGTCCCTTGATTTGCCCATTTCCATCCCCAATTTGTTAGAGAAAGAAATTGACGACTCTCTTTCCACGATCGTCGAGAATATTACTGGGCTAGCATCTGTAGTTAGCTTTTTCGATGAAAATGATCCTTCTCCTAATCAAATTAAGCGCGTGCAAGCCAGGCTGTTTCATTTTTCAAATAGAGTTAACGATCTGTTGTCTCTAAAGTTGAATGACGTTCAGAAGAAGGAAGCTAGTAAGCTGCTTGAAAATATTTCTGAATTATCTAGCAAGGTCACTCAATTGTTAACAGGGGAGGTTCCTCCCAAAAGCGATCAACCAACCCCGATGAATGCAGGTAGCGAGGAAGAGCCTCCTAAGGGAGAAGTCAATAGGATAACCGTTGCTGCTCAAACTATCTCTGCCCCATTGGACAACGAGTCTGAACGCCGTGCATCGTTGAGTAATATACGTTCTGAACTAACTTCCTTGCCATTGAAACCTTTACCTACTATGTCACCCGGGTTTAGCAGCTTGCCTCATCCATTGGCAATGTTGCTCAGAGGTATCTCTAAGTTTTCCGTTAATACCACCAGTGATGTAATTTCATTTTTAAGATTTTTAGTTGAATTTCAGGATCATACCCTTGTTTTTTCTCTTTCCCCGTGTCAGATTTTGCAAATCATCTATCCCTATGCAACTGGTATTCTCTCAGACAAAATAGTAAGAGCCATTGCCGAGCAATCATCTATTGAGGATTTCCACGCCCACTTGCTAGCTAACTTCATCCCGGCTAGGGCCAGGTCCTCCCTTATTCAGAAGTACTATTATCGTGTACAGCGTTTGGATGGAAACTTAGCAGACTTCATCCAAGATATTAAATTCTATACTAGGGTGTTTGCCCTTCATTTTCCTGAAGATCAAATTGTACAGGCTATTGTAGAAGGAATTTCACCATCCTATAGGTCATATTTGTGTTTCGCGGCGTGCCCGCAAACCTCCTCTGAACTTGAAGCATTGGCCGTCTCAGCGGAAGGAGTTAGATACGCCGACTCTTTGCGTGTCGCGAAAGAACCCCCACCTTCCTTTAGTAATACTCGGCCTCCACCTCGCCGACCAGTCACACCCCGTAAATGTTATGCTTGCGGGTCGCCCGACCATCTGCGCAATAAGTGTCCACTGATCAAGTCGAGTGGGACAAGGAATGGGGCTGGTTCATCACAAGGCTGTTTTAAATGTGGGGCTTTCTCACATATCGCCAAAAATTTCCCAAATTCAAATAGCACCCCCTCCTGCTCAACTTCTGGTGCAAACTCCACCTATGCCAATAATAAAAAATGACTAGTGGCTTCGGCTGAATCGACTAATCCCTCTTCCCGAGGCTCAGCCCCTGGTAAACAGGTCGAAAATTCAGGGAATGTTCTATCTTCAAATTCATCTTTCGAATGCCCCAAAGAATGTCTTAGGATTGCGGTGGATACCCCCGCACCTGTTCCTTTTCTTAAGATTGAGTTAAATAACGAGCCTATAACAGCTCTATTAGATTCAGGCAGTGTTTGTTCAATTATTTCGGACCAATGGTATTCAAAATTGAAATCTGTTCGTAAACTACCTGACTATGTCTCATCTCCTGTTAAATATGTTTCGGCTAATTCATCTC
Source organism: Anabrus simplex (assembly GCF_040414725.1). Classification (NCBI taxonomy): domain Eukaryota; kingdom Metazoa; phylum Arthropoda; class Insecta; order Orthoptera; family Tettigoniidae; genus Anabrus; species Anabrus simplex. Next base: position 183,440,963 of record NC_090269.1, on the reverse strand, counting down.
CATTGGAAATCCTAGGTTCTGTAAATGTCAAAATTCGTATTTTTAAATTTACATGGAAAGTCAAATTGTTTGTGGCAAAGCACTTGTCTTGCCCCATTATATTGGGAGCTGACTTCATTTCTTACACTGGTCTTGTGCTCGATCTCCAGAGTAGGTCGTGCACATTCAAATTTGCGTCCAATTTTAAATATCCTAGTTAAAGTGTAATTCTGTATCATGTTCATCTATTTCGCCTACCCAGGATGAGATGTTGTTAGACCTTAGACATCTACCTGAGGAGCAGGCTGATAGTATTCGTAAATTATGTCAGTCATTTCCAGAGGTGTTCTCTGATACTCTTGGTGTTACTGACCTTATTGAATACAAAATTGAGGTCATGGATTCGATTCCTGTCCGTTTTCCACCATATAGGCTATCTCCACCTAAAATGAAGGCATTGAAAGAAATCATCGATTAAATGTTGAAGGATGGTATTATTAGGCCCTCTAAGTCGGCGTATTCTTCGCCTATTTTTCTAGTCCCGAAACCCCAAGGAGGCTTCAGGCCTGTCATTGATTATAGGGCTCTCAATCGGAAGGTGGTGTTGCAATCCGTGCCCCTTCCTGACCTTCATTCTTGTTTTTCATGGTTTCGTAAGGCCAAGTTCTTTACTATCTTGGACTTGAATCAGGCCTATAATCAAATTCCCCTTGCCGAAGAGTCTAAACATCTTACAGCGTTTGCCACGGACTGGAACTTATACGAATACAACCGCGTGCCTTTCGGGCTCCCCACGGGAGCAGCTGTGCTCACCAGGCTGCTAGATAGGGTCTTCTCCGACATCAAATTTGAGTACTTGTATCACTACTTGGATGATGTCGTCGTATTTTCGGAGACCTTTAAAGAACATCTAGATCATCTGCGGAAAGTTCTCAATCGCCTTCGTAAGGCAGGGTTAACTGTCAAGTTGTCCAAGGTGGCCTTTGCTAAGCCCTCTATGTCATTCCTAGGGCATATTGTGTCACCTGATGGTGTTGCCGTCGATCATTCCAGAACACAGGCCATCCGAGATTTTAAACCTCCCAAGGACGTTAAAGGTATCGCCAGATTCATTGGTATGGTCAATTTCTTCAGGAAGTTTATTCCTAACTTCGCTAATAGAGCGGCGCCCTTGAACCTTCTTCGTAGGAAAGGCATCAAATTCGAGTGGGGACCTTCTCAACAAGCCGCTTTTGAAGATCTTAAATTAGCTCTCTGTAATGCCCCTGTACTTGCTATGCCTGATTTCTCGAAGGAATTCATCGTCCAAACCGACGCGTCGTCGTCAGCAGTAGCTGCAGTCCTTCTTTAAGAGACTGAACTAGGGAGGCGACCCATCGCCTATGCATCTAGGACTCTATCGGCTCAAGAAGCCAAGTATTCTATCTATGAGCTCGAAGGGTTGGCAGTCTTATTTGCCTTAGAGAAGTTCCGTCTCTATCTGGAACATGTCAAATTCGACCTGGAGACAGATAATCAAGCCTTAAGCTGGGTCTTAGGTAGGCCGCGTCGTACTGGTCGTATAGCCCGTTGGGCCATCCGTATTTCTGCCTTCCAATTCGATGTCCGGCATATCAGAGGTACCGAAAATGTTGTTGTTGATGGACTCAGCCGAATGTGTTCCAACGACGTTGGGAACCATGAACCGGTCGATAGTTCATCTCCTCCCGAGTCCATACTATCTGATGTTAATGCCATCTTAACTGATGCTCCCATGCTCTTTAGGGATATCGAGAAATACCAACGTGAAGATCCGACGCTGGCTCCGATAATGGAAACCCTTTCTTCTGGGGAACATGTGGTCCCTTATGTTCTGAGGAATGGTGTTTTATGTTGCCCATCGAGGCATGATAAGATGATGAAGGTTGTCGTTCCAGCTGTTCTTGTGCCTATGATCTTCGAATACTATCATGAGACCCCATTAGGAGGGCATCTTGGTATCTTTAAAACTCGTGAGAAGATTCGTGAAATGTTCATCTGGAAAGGTATGGACGGTGAAATCCGTGAACTAGTGAAGGCTTGTAAATCCTGTTTGCTTAGTAAACCAACCATGTCCACCAAGGTAGGCCTTTTGTCTTCTCATCAAGCGTCGCGCCCCATGGAACGCCTGTATATTGATTATGTTCGACCCTTCCCCCAGTCAAAGGGAAAAGCCAACAAGTTCATCTTTGTATGCGTAGATGGTTTTACCAGATTTTCCTGGTTATTTCCGACTAAGCTGGCTACCGCTCAGTCCACCATTACTTGCCTAAATTCTATTTTTGCTTCTTTTGTTCCGTGCCAATATATTGTGTCTGATAATGCTAAGGCGTTCACATCAAATCTTTTTCGTAAATTCTGTTTTGACTTGTACATCTCTCATGTAACTACTTCTGCTTATTACCCTCAACCATCTCTGGCTGAACGGGTTTACCGTAATCTCAGGTCCGCGCTTATTGCCTATCATCATGAAGATCATTCCAGGTGGGACACGTCCCTGCATTGGTTAGCTTTTGCTTTGAATTCGGCGGTTCATGAATCTCACAAGTTTACTCCAGCTTCTTTGATGTTCAAGTTCGTTCCCAACACGCCGCTCTCTAACCTCTGGTCTCTGAGTGACATTCTACCCGAGACAATAGATCCGGATAATATTAAAGATCTTTGGAAGAAGGCTAAAGCCAATCTTAAAGTCTCTCATGAAAAGGTTAGGGAAAGATATGATCGTGGACGGAGACCCACCCATTTGAAGGTAGGTGACCAGGTAATGGTCAAGAATTTTGTTCCCGCGGGCAAGCTTGCCCCCAGATTCCATGGGCCGTGTGTCATTCTCGATTTCCTTACGCCGGTTACGTTGTTATTAAGCAATCCAGCCACCGAGAGGATATTTAGGGTTCACCTGTCGCTGGTGAAACCTGTATAATTTCTGTGCTAACTTGCTTCATATAATCTTGAAAGGATTATGAAGGTTATATTTTTTTTTTGAGTTTCACCTTTAAGGCTTTCTGCCCCTTCTATAGTATTTTGTTTTATATGTAAGCATTTTGTGAAACCTGCCCCGAACCATTAAACTGCCATCCTGTCCTTGCCACGGCCATTACCACGCTCCCGTCTCCTGCTCCACTCTACACAGTGGCTTAATTAATGCCATGAAATTCTGCACGCCGCTGGCCCCTCAACGCCTCCACAAAGCCTGTGCCCTCAAAAAATGATGATGGTCCAACAATTCTGCCGCCTAGCTTTAATGTTTCAGTGCCCCCCAGCCGCGCGGCGCCGTGATGCGACTGGGTTAGAGGAAGGGCCCCCTCGGCCCCAGCGAGGACGACATGTGCACGGCGAGCCGGAGCCCTCCTCCCGGCCAAGGCTGATGTGCGGCGCACGACCTGCTACTTGCCCGCAGCCTGTATATGTTCACCGCGGGCGCGGCGTGCTTCAACACCACTGCTCCCCTCATAGTGCGGGCGAGCGGTATCTCAGGGTACTTGAGGGGTCCGAGCGGCCGCCTTTGGACGCAAGCTGCAACGGCCGGTCTAGCCATCCAACTTAATCAACATCAACTATATGGACATTCCAGATCAACTTTACTACCTTTTCTTGGGTATTCTACTGCAATATTTGGTGGACTTAGAAAATTTTCATCAACTTTAAAAACTAAAGTTTTCCTTCTGAATTCAACTTCTACAAACATAAAGACTTTACTTCGCCTGTCACAACAAACATTTTGAAACTGAATCAAACCACATTAAGAAAATCCTATAAATACTTCTGCAATTAATCTCCATATCAACATCAAAACTTGAAACTTGTTTCCAAACAAATTGCCAGTGTCACCCCTGGAGGAACTTTTGGGGGGAGAGGTCTGTACCGGGCGGTACACCTCCACGCCGCTAATTTAAAATGTGCGCCAATTGAAACTCCTCTGCTGGAGGAAGTCTGAACTTTATCTACGGTATTAATTTTCTACTTTCTCAGAAGATGTCACTACCTGGAAATTTTGGAGTTTTTGAACTGTGTCATTTTCGACGTATTTTTGTTTTGCTTGTAGTAAGAAGTGTGAACTTTCTCTTCTAGAGGACACTACTGAAGATTAACAATAGTGCACCCTAGTGCGGAGTGAAAGAACTGTTTTTTTTTTTTTTGGAGAAAATTTAATTTCAAAAGTTTGTTCTTTGCTAAATTTCTTTCAGTCATTATTTAAGTTGGCAATATTAACCCTTTCTTTCCCCTTGTTTTGTATCTAGCCAATCCCGAATTTCTTGAATTAATTTTCCACCAATTAGGTGTTTCTTCTTCATATTGTGTAGGGGTTTTCTTGGTTAGCCAATAAAGTTTTTGTGGGAGGGTGTTCTCATTCCCCAAACGCCTCGAACTTTCCGCGAGAGTATATAAACTGCTGATTTTAGGGTCTCCGGGCCACTTCTGTTCCATCTTTCAGTGTGTAAAGTACATAGCAGGGGGCGGGAAGCGCCTCTTTCGTCGGCAGCGGTCAACAACAAGGTAATGGCCGATTAATAACTTCTTTCTTTGTTAGCTCAGCAGTTTAACTCTCGGGGCGGGTCCGAAGTTGTTCCATTATGTAACCTTCCTTAAAATGTAAAGAAACTTGTATTTATTCTATCTTTTAAACTACATATTGGGATAGAGAGTGCTTAACCCTCTCGAGCTCCCACTCATATTGTTTTGAGGTGAACTTATTTTTTTCTCTACCTATTCTTCTTTAACGTAATGTAAATTGTGTCCTTCTTAAGTCACCTCTGTAGTATGGGATTAGCCCTTGTATTAGTGGCCTAGAGCCAGATTAAGTTTTAAAAACAAATGCATTAGGAGTGTAGATCGCCTCCTCTCTAATTGTTATTTTAGAGGTCATGTAATTAACCTTCTTCTCATTTAATAGACCTCAGTAGGTTGGGTATTTTACCCCTGTGTATATGTCCTTGGAGGACAGCTTGAAGGTGGAATTAGGTGTGGCCTTTGACAGGCCTGAATTTTGAGAGCAAGTTGCTATTTTCCCGAAAATTTTGTTTTCTGCGCGCCTCAAGGAGGCCTTTCTGTGTATTTTGGAGCAAGTGCTCCTAGGCATGAATGGGGTTTTCTGCCTCTCTGTTGAAACTTGTGTTTTGGGGTAAAACTGGGCTAATTGCTCAAGAAGTGTGAGGCTGGGGCTCGAAGCCCAAATCCTGTAAATATTGTAATTGTATTTTTATTGCCTTGCTACTCTGTACCTGCCATGATTGTTATTTCGTTATTTGGAAAATAAAATATAACCTTGTTAATTTTACATGCACTATAATTTCGTAGCTTGAGACCCGTTCACACCCGCACCTTCTTTCACGCATAACTACCGCAAAAACACGGTAATAATAATAATAATAATAATAATAATAATAATAATAATAATAATAATAATAATAATAATAATTGTACCGGGCGGTACACCTCCACTCCGCTAATTTAAAATGTGCGCCAGTTGAAACTCCTCTGTTGGAGGAAGTCTGAACTTTATCTACGCTACTAATTCTCTACTTTCTCTGAAGATGTCACCACATGGAAAACTTTGAGTTTTTGAACTGTGTCATTTTTGATGTGTTTTTGTTTCGCTTGAAGTAAGAAGTGTGAACTTTCTCTTCTAGAGGACACTACTGAAGATCACCAATAGTGCAACCTAGTGCGGCGTCAAAGAACTATTTTGTTGGAGAAATTTTTATTTCAAATGTTTGTTCTTTGCTAAATTTCTTTCTGTTATTGTTTAAGTTGGCTGTATACCCCTCTTTTTCCCCTTGTTTTAGATTTATCCAATCCCGAATTTCTTTGTGTTATTTCCGACCAATCCGATGTATCTTCCCCCAACTTGGATATGTTTCTGTACCCTAGCCAATAAAGAGTTTGTGGGAGGGTGTTTTCATTCCCCTGACACCTAGAACCTTCCGCGAGAGGATATAAACTGCTGATTTTAGGGTCTCCGGGCCACTTCTGTTCCATCTTTCAGTGTATTAAGTACATAGCAGGAGGCGGGAAGCGCCTCTTTCCTCGGCAGCGGTCAACAACAAGGTAATGGCCGATTAATAACTTCTTTCTTTGCTTGCTCAGCAGTTTAACTCTCGGGGCGGGTTCTAAGCGTTCCACCATGTAACCGTTTCCTAAATGTAACAACTCTTTTCATTTATTCTCTTTTAAAGCTACATACTGGGATAGAGAGTGCTAACCCTCTCGAGCTCCCACTCATATTGTTTTGAGGTGAACTTATTTTTCTCAACCTATTCTTCGTTAACGTAAAACAAATGGTTCTCTTCTTAAGTCACCTCTTTAGTATGGGATTAGCCCTTGTATTAACGGCCTAGTGCCAAGTAGGTCTTAATCAAAGTGTATTAGGAGTGCAAGTTCGCCTCCTCTCAAATTGTTACCTTAGAGGTCATATAATTAACCTTCTTTTCATTTAATAGACCTCAGTAGATTGGGTATTTTACCCGTGTGTTTATGTCCGTTGAGGACAACTTGAAGGTGGAGTTTGGTGTGGCCTGGGAGAGGCTTAAATTTGAGAGCGAGTGGCTCTTTTGAAAATTGAGTGTTGTATGCCTCGTGGAGGCTTTTCAGTGTAATTTGGAGCTAGGGCTCCTAGGCATGAATGGGGTTTTCTGCCCCTCTGTTGAAACTTGTGTTTGGAGGTAAAACTGAGCTGATTGCCCAGGCATTGTGTTTCAGGGCTCGAAGCCCAAATCCTGTAAATATTGTAACTACCCTTTGACTTGCTACTTTGTACCTGCCATGCTTGTTGTTTCTTTGTTTTTGAAAAGAAAATATAACCTGGTTAAATTTTAAATTAATTTTACTTCAGTAGCTTGAGACCCGTTCACCACCCCGCACCTTCTTTCACGCATAACTACCACAAAAACACGGTAACAATAATAATAATAATAATAATAATAATAATAATAATAATAATAATAATAATAATAATAATAAGTATTAATTAATAATTAATAATTATTAATTAATAATATTTATTCTTCTCTTCTTCTTCTTCTTCTTCTTCTTCTTATTATTATTATCAACCAGTTGATAACCTAACTGATGATGATGATATTAACGCCATAAATGCTCATTCCCGAGTAAATAAAGTAAAATTCACATTCAAAAATGTTGGTGCGAAGGATGTGAAGCGTGTAATTTACTCCCTCAAGTCAGATGCTCCGGGTAATGACGACATACCATTATCTTTCATAATAAAATATTATTGGTGCAATATTACCTATCCTGACGCATATTTTGATCATTGCCTCGTACAGGGAGTATTCCCAACTGTGTGGAAGTACGGTATCGTCATTCCCATTCCTAAGAAGAAATCTCCTATTTTACCATCAGATTATCGCCCTATATCCATTCTCCCACCCCTTTCCAAAGTACTAGAACGCTTGGTACACGAACAAGTCCTCACTTACTTGACTAACTACTCACTGCTTGACCCTTATCAATCTGGTTTCAAGAAAGGACACAGCACAACGATTGCCCTACTGAAAGTAACTGATGATATCCGGCACGCAATGGACAATAGACAAGTGACTGTACTGGTTCTACTTGATTTTTCTAGTGCTTTTGATACTGTTGTTCCTCAACTGCTACTTTCAAAATTGGATTCATTAAATTTCAGCAAGACGGCAAAAAAAATTTCAGTTCGTACCTCAAAAATCGCCGTCAGTGTGTCAAAGTAAATAATAGCAGATCTGAGTGGCTTAACAAACCCCCTCGGTGTCCCCCAAGGGTCTGTACTTGGACCATTGCTGTTTGCAATTTACTTACACGATGTTGCCAAATCGATTACACATTGCAAGTATCATCTTTATGCTGATAATCTGCAGATCTACTACCACTAAGTAACTGATAAAATTCAGAGTGCTGTACAACAAGTTAACGTAGATTTAAGTGTCATAAGTAATTTTGCATTGAGTAACAATCTCAAAATTAATCCTCTTAAAACACAAGCAATAATCATTGGTAGGTACTTCGAAAAACTTACACGTCTTAAAACAATACAAAATTCCCCCTGTAGCACTAAACAATACCATTATTCCATATTGTGAAACAGTTATGAATCTTGGTGTGGCTATAAGCGAAACATTGAACTGGTCGCAACATGTGACGAAAGTGTGCCAAAAGATTTATCAAAGCCTACATCCCCTGAAGCGTTTTAAAAATATATTTCCTTGGTCCCTGAAAATATAGCTCATTCAGTCACTTTTGTTTCCAATTCTCGAATATTGTGATACAGTTTTTATTGATATCAATAAAGCGCAAGGCATGAGACTGCAACGTGCCCAAAATGCATGCATCAGGTATGCATTCGACATACGACCATATGCTCATGTATCCCCATACTATAGATAATTATCTTGGTGAGACTGAATGACAGACGTAGACTCCACGCAACGATTTTGGTGTATTAAGTGCTTTCTGAAAACACTCTTCCTTACCTATCCACCAGATTTCGCTACCTTAGTTCCCTACACCTGTTCAAAACCCCGTCAGGCTGTTCGCTAGAAATTCCCGTGCATCGAACCGCAACCTACAACAGATCGTTCACGATCACCGCCACGAGCTGGTGGAATGAATTTCCCAATGACATCAGGGAAGCTAAATCTAAGACAAAATTTAAAATCCTTTGTCAGCGTCATCTTATAAGCACTTCCAGTCTTTCTTGAGTGTGAATGGGATGCATGAATGAGAGTGAATATGGTTGTTTATCGTAATGTGTTCCTGTTTATACTTTAGTTATACTTTACTCACTTTAGTTAGTTTAGTGATACTTTAGTTGCTTTAGTTATACTTTAGGTTGTAAAGATTTCTTATGTTAAAATTTTATGTAAAGACTATATTGTATATACATGAAGCGTTTAAGTGTAAGAAAGGGCCGGGAGCTCTAACTTCGCCACAATAAAGACGCTTTAACAACAACAATAATAATAATAATAATAATAATAATATCGTTTTATTAGATTTCAGGATAGGCGCTTTTGTCACCCGTCGGAGGGTTTTATTTTGGAAACGTTGGAGTTTTAACATATACGTACGGTAGTTTATTAAGAGGTGTGTCAAATGTCAGAAAATATGTAATTTCGTAAGAAGTACGTAGAAATTCGTAATTTTTCGTAATAAAAATGCGTTGAAATTATTTTCATCAGAGCAACTCAAAAGCTAGATCACTACTTTTGTCTTTGTAGCTTAACAAAATTGAATTCTTAAAGTTATCACTTAGAAATGAAAAAAATCGAATGAAGGTAACCGCAACAAATAATTAAAAGAAATTCTCAGAAATTAATTAAAATGTGTAATGTCGGTAAGATATGTTTGCAATTCAGTGGGACATGCTCTTAAGGGCATTCAATACTTAATTTCAGAATGTTTAAGAGTAACTGCTTCCGAGTCTACTAAAGGGAGTGGAAGCCTTTAATTACTTATGGGGGGAAAATTGTCTTCCAAATTCAAAATTTCAACTTACATTTTACGTTTTAGACCTTCCAGAACATTAATTGTTATTCGATCAATTTAAAAGGTGTATGCTTACCTGAAAAACTATAAATATTCTGAACCGATGCGACGAAAGAGGAAAACTAAGAAACACTACATAATAACAATTATGTTCAATTATGTTCTTGATATTTCCACTTTTCACCGATTTATGTAGTTAGTGGAAAAGAACAACTGTCGGTGGGAGTGCGATTTGTAGAAGAGAAACTGAACTTTACAGTGAAAGAAGAATTTTTAGGGTTTGCAGAGCTAACTACATTGGATGCTAAGGGCATTCCTTAATCTATTTTAAAATTTGTTAATAATTTAGGGCTTAATATGAATAAGTTGATTGGCTTGGGCTTTGATGGCTGTTCGACAATGGCAGGCCATGAAACTGGAGTGCAGGCTAGGATTAGAGAAAAAGTATCCTTCAGCTGTTTATTTCCACTGCGCATCGTACAGACTAAACTTAGTTGTCAATGGCCTTAACAGAGTCCAAGAAATTCGTAACACTGTCGGAACAATAAAAGAAGTTATTAGGTTCTTTAGAGAAAGTGTATTGCGTAGGAAAACAATACCTAACATTCCAGTATTCTGTGAAACTAGGTGGTCACACAAATATACACCAATCAGGGTTTTCAAAGAAAACTTCTTGGCAATAAAGGATTGTCTCAATCATCTTGCAAATAGCCCTGAAAACAATCAGAGCACTAGATCACGTGCCAGCCAACTAGATAGTGCAACATCATCAACTGTATTTATTATTTGTCTGCACATTATATCAAGGTATTCTTCATATCTAGGACCAATAGTGAACAAATTCCAGTATGCTGATATGGATCTCCACTCAGTCTACAGATATGTCAACTCTGACTTGCTAGCCAATTTTCAAAATCAGAGAGAAAGCGATGACGAATTCAGACACATTTTGAAGGCAGTACAAGAAGCTTGTAAGGAACTTGACATACACATAAAAATCCCAAGATTGGTTGGAAGGCAGATCCACAAATGCAATATGAAAGTCCAGTGCTCATCGCCCGAAGACTATTTCAGAGCGGCAATTTACAATCCGTACATGGATTCTGCAATCATGTCACTTACTACAAGATTTAAAGAGATACCTTTCAAAGGTGGAATTCTTCACCCACATTTAAATGAAAAAGGAGAAGAAAGAAAATTTCAAGAGGGACATAAAAAGTTTGCGAAACTTTTATCAGATCGACAACTTGGAAGCAGAAGCCAATGGACTAATAAGGAGTGTTTGGAAAAAAAAAGAGAGCTCAGTGATATACTTTCAGAAACTATGTTTTACCCAGCAGTAAGGAGATTACTTATATTCTACCAAACTATACCCCCCACGACTTGCACTGTAGAGCGTTCTTTCAGCACCCTGCGTAGAGTGAAGACGTGGCTGAGAAGTACTACTGGCGAGGACCGTCTATCAAGCGTGTGCCTTCTTAGTGTCCACAGGAAAAGAGCAAAAAACCCTGGTTTCGAGGACAAAGTGATTGACTTGTTCGGCAAGGAGAAAAGAAATTTACAGCTTGCTTTTACGGATAAATATTAGTGCCAAATCCATAAACTAACCTATGATTAATAATTTAACTTACGGTTTGCTTTTTACATGAATACCAGTGTAAAATTTAATGAGGTGTGCGTTTTTTAGTTTTTCTGTATTAAATATAAGGACTTTTCTCCGGTCTTTGTGTTGCTAAATATTCACTGGTTTCAATAAAGCAGTTAAAATAACTTGTTATCCTTTTTCTTTTATAGAGTATGAGTATTTTAATAACAGGACAAAGTTTTTAACTGGGTCGGAACTGGAACTTTTTAATGGCTACTTACAAGGCATCATTCATCTTGCAAAATATTAAATGTACTACATACCCCCAGGTCTAGCCCACCTCCCCCCCCCCTACAAACTATCATATGGGTGCCGTTGCTGGAGGGTTTTGGAACGGGGTCCTACATGCCTCGTGTGGTCAAGCAGTGAATATAAGGAGCAGAGAAAATGAATTGGCCACCCTATCTCATGGAAACTTAGGGTCCCTGTGATTCCAACCAGTCTTTTTGAAATGAGCACTCAACAAACAAAACTATTTTATTTATGAATTAAATATATTATAAGTCCACTCCTGTGGTATAGTGGTTAGTGTGATTAGCTGCCACCCCTGGAGGCCCGGATTTGATTCCCGGCTCTGCCACGAAATTTGAAAAGTGGTATGAGGGCTGGAAGGAGGTCCACTCAGCCTCGGGAGGTCAACTGAGTAGTGATGGATACGATTCCCACCTCAGCCATCCTGGAAGTGGTTTTCCGTGGTTTCCCTACTTCTCCTGCAGGCAAATGCCGGTATGGTACCTAACTTAAGGCCACAGCCACTTCCTTCCTTCTTCCTTGTCTATCCCTTCAAATCTTCCCATCCTCCCACAAGGCCCCTTGTTCAGCATAGCAGGTGAGGCGAGGTACTGATCATTCTCCCTAGTTGTATCCCCGACCCAATGTCTCACGCTCCAGGACACTGCCCTTGACGCGGTAGAGGTGGGACCCCTCGCTGTGTCCGAGGTAAAAATCAACCCTGGAGGGTAAACCGATTAAGAAGAAGAAATATATTATAGTGATTTAAAGCCACTATCAATAAGCATCTACTTCTAGCTGCTGTTTGTTGTAGGCCTACTCATTTTGAACATTACCTATTACTATTCACGGTACTTTCTGTAATGAAAATGAAATAGCTTTTAGTGCCGAAGTGTCCGAGGATAATTTCGGCTCGCCAGATGCAGGTCTTTTTTGATTTGACTACCGCAGGCGACTTGCGCGTCTTGATGAGGATGATATGAAGACGACACTTACACCCAGGTCCCGTGCGAGCGAAATCAATCAATCATGCTTAAAATTTCCGACCTTGCCAGGAATCGAACCCGGGACCCCTTTGACAAAAGACCAACCATGGAGCCGGACAGTTTCTGTGATGCGACCGTATTGATGATTTCGCTGACATCACATTCAATAGTCTCCTGAGAAGCCCCACAATAAGTTCACGAAGTCTGTCGTGGGTCATAGATAGTTATTTATAAGTTTTACTGTAGCTTCGAAACTGGCAGTTCAGACGAAAAAACGGTTAACAGTAATAGTCTGAAACAAGTACGGTAAAACGCCGTGCATAAGTGTGGAACGCTAGCAGCTACGATTGAATTCTCTAATAGCATACTAATAGCTGTGTTAAGTTAACTACAATTCTACAGAGATCAATGAGGCTATTTCTTTGCGTTTCTGAAATCTCCTACCTGGTCTAGGAATTCACGGGATTAATCTTCGTAAAAATTCAGCTTGAAGAACCGCTACTGTGTTGTGAATCTCTTTGTCGGAAGCGGAATTTAGAAATATTGAGAAAATATTTTTGCGTTAGTGGTTAACATTATGCCGGCCCCGTGGTGTAGGGGTAGCGTGCCTGCCTCTTACCCGGAGGCCCCGAGTTCGATTCCCGGCCAGGTCAGGGATTTTACCTGGACCTGAGGGCTGGCCTGAGGTTCACTCAGCCTAAGTGATTAGAATTGAGGAGCTATCTGACGGTGAGATAGCGGTCTAGAAAGCCAAGAATAACGGTCGAGAGAATTCGTCGTGCTGACCACACGACACCTCGTAATCTTCAGGCCTTCGGGATGAGCAGCGGTCGCTTGGTAGACCAAGGCCCTTCAAGGGCTGAAGTGCCATGGGGTTTGGTGTGGTTTGATTTGGTTTTGGTTAACGTTATGCATACCCTCAAATCTATTCTTTAATATCCGGCTGCAATAATGTCCAAATAGCCACTAAAAGAGTGGTTCTGATGATGTATGCTTCTTGATCTGCTAGTCGCTCGTCCTCACACAATTCATCATCTTTTTTCTTCACTTTTCGAATTCTCCTGTTTTCAAATTTTTGTGGAATATCCAGTGGCGGCGCGTGGATAAAACGTCTGGGGGTTCACTGCTGTGGAAAATAACGTGTTCAGATTATTATTGTTACTTGATGTTTACATAGATGTAAAATAGTGACATTGCTTGATTATAAACATGACTTTGCTTTGCAGAGACACGGCTACAGCTCGAAGAAGTTATCAAAACAATGAAGAATGAAAGGCAGAGGATATGAGGTGCAATTACTTTAAGCTGATCCAATTTCCCCTCATTTTGAAGACGTTGCTTACGTAGGAATAACTTCTTCAAGAACGTGTTAGGCAGACTACTGTTATTTATTTGTTGTAGTATTTTGCTGTTTACTTTTCATAAAACACGTATTACTAATGAAAAGTTTCATTTGATTACATAAACTTAGGCTACTTACGCCTGTTGATGCTATACAAACCGTAGTTAGCTAAATATTCTGGCTCATTGCGGTTAATTACATCAGAAAGACAAATTCGCCAAATTAAATTCCCTTCAAAACCTACCACATACGGCAAATTTTAACCGCGCGCTCTGACAATGCTTCGGCTAATTTCGGAACTGCTCGATATCTTGTAGATTAGCGAGAAGAGTGAGATTTCTCAGTAGTTACTTAGATAAGACTTGTCTCCCTTTTTGTGCAGAGGGTGGATGATAGCCGACGTCCAATAACTAGGTAGTTTCTATGTCATCCAGCTGTCAGGTATAATCTCTTGAATTCATTGAATGGAATCTTCGTCTCTGTATTTCCACAATTCTGATATGATACCATCTTCACCTGCTGCTTTATTGGACTTAAACTCGGAAATGGATTTCCAGATCTCCTCCTTCGTTGGTGAGAGGGAATTTCCATTAGGAACTTCCTTTATTTTAAGGGGAGTATAAATGACCATGTTGTTGAAAAAATCGTATTTTTTTATTTTTATGCCAAAACCTTATTTGGAGTTTGCTGATCAATTTGGTGTATGACTTAAATTTGCTTGATTAGAAGTATATTTAATTTAATTTAATTTAATTTAATAATTTAATTTAATTTAATTTAATTTAATTTAATTTAATTTAATTTAATTTAATTTAATTTAATTTAATTTAATTAGTTGCGCAGGGCATTTTCAGGGTTTCATATACCATTTTTCAGTAAACACTTAATATCTCAAGAACCATACGATCTAGAAGTCTGTGGTTTGATTTAAATTATAGTGGGAACATTGCTGCGTAAGTTGGCGGGATTGGCATAACATTTGCATTTATTGTTTACGTTGTGTGCGCAATATTCTTGGTATAACGTGCATATTTTTTCATTCTTTGTGCTGTTGTGGTAGCGTGTTATTGATCTTGAGTACATTTGATCATGACAAGACCAAAAGGGGTCGTATGCTAGACAATGCCATCAATAAACTATCAGATTACTATGGTCAGGCGATCAGAAGCAATTAAAATAATCTAGATGATGTGAAAAAGGCTGTGTGGGCAACATTTTTCCATAAAATATCAACAGATGACAATCCAATCCACAACCTTCATTCTGGCGAGTGTTGTAAATACAAAAGATAAGTTAACCCATATGAACTCTATCCTGAGGCTGTTATGTTGGCTATAAAGGAAGTTAATAGAGATTTGGCAAATCCAGATCTACTGAAGAAATGTCTGAAAGGGAAATCACAAAACGTAAATGAGTCATTCAACAATGTAGTGTGGACAAGGGTACATAAAAATGTATTTGTGGGGTAGCATACATTGAAGATTGGTATTATGTTACTGTCATCACATTTAATGATGGCAGTACTGGTAGACTGAAAGTCTTGGAGGAGCTGGGTGTGAAGACTGGTTGGAATGCATGAGCCATACTGAAAGAACTGGACAAGGAGAGAGTAGACAAGGCAGAGCTACAGGACCAAAAACTGTCCAAGGAGGCAAGATCTTTGAGGAGGAAGAACAGGATACACTCGGACAATGTAGGAGATGATGAAGACTACACTTCCGGTGATTTTTTACTCTTGTTGCTATTGAAAAATGAGTTACAATCTAAATTAATTTTTATTTTCGATTTCTGAAAAACTCAATTTTTTCAGACAAATGACCCGTTATTTCCGGATCTATAGAAGATAAACCCTTGATATTTTCACTGTTCATGTATAATATTCTAGTAATACCACACCTCTAGAATGGTAGAGATAGATTGTATATTTGAAGAAAAATTTTAAAACATTTGACAAAAGAAGTTGTAAAAAAATAACACAGATAATTTTTTTATCCCAACTCCTAGAAAATGTACTTCAATGAAACTAGAGGAATAAGTACCCTACATAAAGCATGTATAAATAATCTGTAAAAGTTTCATTACCTTTCATGAAGTAGTTCCTGAAAAAATGGGTCATGAAATAAGCAAATTTAACATTGGCGGTATAGGAGATTCATACTCCCCTTAAAGAATTGTTTCTCTCTGGGTTCTTCTGAATTGAAGAGTTTGCTGAATATTCTACTAGGGCAGATGTGCAATCCACATTGTTCATATTCATCTTGTCATCTGGTCCCCGAAAGTGAAATGTAAGGAAAAGGAATTAGTACAGGGTTATTTGGGCCCTGAGGATTTGATATAGGTCTTTCATGTTGTACCTTTGAAGATCTTTTCCTGCCTGGTCGTTGATGTCCTTATTGTATTTCCACTTAGCGTTTCTGATTATTCTGGCGGTGGGTTTCCCGGTTGTTAAGATGTTTGTGTAGTTAGCATTGCTCTTATTACTGTTTTCTACAATTGTATTGTCACATGCCGTGGTAAACCATGGATGTTTGTTTCTTCTAGTTGACGGGATGGTTTTTATGGCTGCATCTAATATTGTCTTCTGCGATTGTGGCCAATCATTTTTCTCCTTATTATCAGCTAAAATGTTGGTGAAGTCATCATTATCTTTCAACATGGTCTCATTGAATCTTGGAACTTTCGACATTCTGGAGCTGGTATCTCTGTTTTGTGAGAGGAATGAAATTAATTTCGACCATAGACAAGTGGTGGTCTGAATCAATGCTTTCACTTCTTAGGACTTTGACACTTAGCACTTCTTTGCTATTTTTTCTGCTAATGGTGACGTGGTCAAGTTGAAACTCCCCTAACATGGGATTCGGACACCTCCATGTCTTTGCTTTCCGGGGCAGGCGTTTAAAAGCTGTGGACTTGAGAAATATATAGAGGTTTCTGCATAGAAAGTAAGTTTCTTTTCTCTCCTTCTAGTTCTAGCGTTTGTGAAACAGTTCCAGATGATACTCTCACTTGAAATGTCACAGATGAATGCACTTCTAAAGTGAAATGTGATAATATAGGCCTAGTAATAGTGCTAATTCTTTATTATAACACTTGCTAACTTAGTACATTCTAGAATATTTGCAACAATATCTGAACAATTAATTCAAATTTCTCCAATTGTATTTTTCAAACAAACAGCTTGTTCTATTTCTTTTTTTTTTGCTAGGGGCTTTACGTCGCACCGACACAGATAGGTCTTATGGCGACGATGGGATAGAAAAGGCCTAGGAGTTGGAAGGAAGCGGCCGTGGCCTTAATTAAGGTACAGCCCCAGCATTTGCCTGGTGTGAAAATGGGAAACCACGGAAAACCATTTTCAGGGCTGCCGATAGTGGGATTCGAACCTACTATCTCCCGGATGCAAGCTCACAGCCGCGCGCCTCTACGCGCACGGCCAACTCGCCCGGTGTTCTATTTCTTCCTATTTCTTAGATGTGAATATTAATTTTGACAGAGCCTTAAGTGTGTTGACATAAGCATAACACATGGATTTAATAGAACGCTATCTCGAAGACAAACGTGTTGGACAAAGTATTTTGTTTTATTTATGAGATCGCGTAACACAGGATACCGAAAGCTCCCGTATTTTAATACTCTGGTTGAAGAAAAGAAACAATATTTCCAGTGCGCCATAAAAAGATCTTGAATTACACACGCAACATCGATATGTAATATATTTAAATTATGAGCTGCACAATACACATATTTGGCTGCCCTTTGCCTTGTTGAATTCTCGTTTCGACACATGTTTATAAGCCTGACATATAGGCACAACCGTCATATTCCTGACCGCGGTATTAAAATAATAAGAGTCCATTTTCGTCTTTTGCACTGAGCATTTCCTTCTCTATTGAAAATGCAGTTTGATCTTGTATTTCACGAAAGCCAAAAAGCTTTAATCAATTTTCACTTCACAAGGCTTTCCGGTTACATTATGTCAAACGGTAACGTGTCTTTATATCTGAGTTAATCGGTCTCTTTGTATTACTGTGTGTACTGGGCTGTATGTGTAATAATAGAAAAGCTTTAATGTCATTAATGATTTCTTTTTCAACTGCACGAAATGGAACACTTATTAACTTTTTTGAGTTGGAGAGCGTAGGTACTTTTGAGTGTACTTTTGTTTTATTTATGAGATCGCGTAACACAGGATCTTACTTTGCGAGCAGATCGATGACAGTAAATATGTTTCCACTATTTGATTTCCATGTCCTTCCTTATTTCCCTGAAACACTAGATTACTGGATGCCAGTGTTAATGTCGCATTCCCAATAACGGTACGCTCAAGGACCTGCTTTCATATGTTCTCACTTCTTTTTTTACCTCTGAAACCATACACACATAGACTGTGTTGCCATACGGCATGAATTACAACGCATGCGTTCGATTGTGCGATAGTAGTTTCATGTAGTGCTATATTTTGGTTAACCATCTCCACTCTCGAATCTCTTTCCTCCAAGCCGAAGATGATTTCTGTCCTCCAAAGGTTCAGCATGGTTTACATAGAACTGAGTCATTTTAGATCAATAACACAACCATTCTCTCCAAATACTTTACGCTGTCAATGTAAACATTTCGACATATATAGTGGGAAAGGATGTGTTATTCTGTGTAATATCTTTAGGGAGGGGACCCAGGGGCTGCCGGATTTTGTCTAAAACTAACTTTTTATTTTCATTGTCTACATGTAACTCATAATCTGCACGATTGTTTGAATGCATCCCGACATTGACAGACCTAATTATATTCATGGCGATTGCGTCAAAATCTCCTTTTTCACTTTTACAATTGCTTTCATTTATACTAGGCATACATCGCTTTTCACTTTAGAATTGCTTTCATCTGTGTCATTTGCAAGAGGGAGTATCATCTGCAACTGTTTCACAAACACTAGGTCTAGGGGGAGAGAAAAGAAACTTATTTTCACTAATTTGATTTTTTCTTTTTCTATCGCTTCTTCTTTCTTTTTCTGCATCATTTAGATGTTCCTCCGTAACTTTAAGCCTATTACTAACTTCGTGCAAAGAGAGCTCGTTTGAAACTGAGTTGACGTTGTTACTACACCAACTTCTTATTGGCATTGCGCATAATTTCTCAATTTATGCACATTGGTGCCAGATAATTCGTAATCCTTTCTCCATAATCTGCTCCCATGTAAATATGTTAATATAAGCTTTGTGATCTCCTAACTTTTCTAATAGAGTAGCGTCAATGTTTCATGCCAGACCACCAATGCTGGACGCTGTTAAAATGCACTGTGGTTTTACGCATTGATGCCAACTACTTGTATCTTTTACCTTAGACTGCCCCCATGTAAATAAGTTAATATAATCCTTTTTAAGGGAACCGGGTAGCGTGGAATGACCAAAAATAACATTTTTTGTTTTTAGGTTAAAAATTCTCCATTCTTTCCCGATTACAACAATATATAACACATGGGTATAAAAACCATATTTGAGGTCATTATTGATATTTTAATGTAACACTCCCTCTTTTTGTTTTCCGGGAATATTTCTTGTTCTTCATCGTGTAACTGAAATCGGGAAAGTTTGTTATCTTGGGAAATTCTTCTGTTCATCACATTGCCTAGTCTGAGCACGCATTAACAATTGCCAGTCGTTTTACCGCCTTTCTAATATTTAGGTTAACTTGATGTTTACATTGTGATTGTGCTCGTATTCAAACTTTAACCTCATTTTTCTCAAAACACAATTGTTGATGGATTATGTACCATTTTCTCGGGAATTAAAAACTGTACAATCCCTTAATTTCTACCACATACTGTAGCAGAATCGTTTTGAAACCATGAGTAGTTATTGAGATAAGTTATGAAGTATAACCAAAAAATGCCATTACAAAATGCTCAAAAAGTTTGCTCGATTAGATTTTTGTTTAAAAATCAACTATCAAGCCCTTCAATATAAATCAGCTACAGGCTATTAACTACACATTTTCAAGTACATACTCCAATATTCAAGGTTCTGAGTCTTCTAGATCCCAAAAATTGGTACAAAAACAAAGCAGCCCCTTTCTAAAATTTAATCTTACGCCACTGCTCATAGTTTTTCAATCATCACGAAATTCACATGATGTATACCATTAAGTTATTGTAACAATTATTCAAAATCTCATAAATATAGCTTAAGTAGTTTCGGAGTTATTCAAGATTTATTGGGAACTAACGTTTTCAGTACCCGGTTACTTTACTCCATATATTAATGAACATTGTTTTTCTCATTGAAATAGTAATTATTTTCCTAACATTTTTGTTAGTGTAACGTCAATATCATGTCTCACCACTGCTGCTGGACACTGTTAAATACCCTGTGGTCTTACATATTGGTGCCAGTCACTTGTATCCTTCACTTAGACTTCCCCCATGTAAATATGTTAATATAACATTTGTAAGACATACTCTAACATTTTGACGCTGTTATCCTACACAACTGTTAATTTACAGCCAACGGCTGATTTGTTGGTATCCATATTATCACTGAACACTGTTTTTCTCATTGACTATCTCTTCTGTAATGTGTCAATATTATTTCTTAGTAATTATAATTTAAATACAAGTCAGGTACCTGATTTATGCCTTGAGGTAGTATTGATGCCTTCAATGAAAGGCGGAACATGTCTCATGTGGAAATAAAGATATATTCCTAATTGTGTAAAATGTTAATGTATTGAATGGGTGATATAAACTAATTAGCATCCTACATATAGTATCTTCAATACGGATCCATAATGATATTTATCACTTGCAACAAAAGTACCTTGTAATACAACAGGTTAAGTTTGTTTACATAGATACCCCTATAGAAGACGCGCAGTTTAACTGGCTGGAGAAGGTGTACCCCCGGTACAATTATTATTATTATTATTATTATTATTATTATTATTATTATTATTATTATTATTATTATTATTATTATTATTATTATTATTAGTATTATACCGGTTGATACACATCTACGCTGCAAATTTGAATTTTCCGCCTTAAAGTACCTCTCTACAGGAGAAACCCTGAACTGTAACAACTGAATCAACTCTACTGTTTATCAAAAGATGTCACAGGGTGTTTTTGATTTGCTTTTGTTGATCAAGAAGTGTGGGCATTCTCTAACAGATGTCTCTAATAAAAAACTATGATAATGCACTCTGGTGCGAAGGAATGAACTTTCTTGGAGAAATTTTGTATTCATAAGTTTTGTCTTTAGTAAATTTTGTTCTTTCATTTGGGGGTTGGCAATATTAAGATTTCTTTCCGCCTGTTTTGAATTTAACCAATCCTAAATTTCTGTAATTAATTTCTTACCAATTAGGGGTTTCTTCGTCGATTTGTGTGTAACTTTAGCTGTTAGCCAATAAACGTTTGTGGGCGTGTCTTAATCGTTCAAGAAAGGTCTCGAATTTTCCGCGAGGGTATAAAAACTGCTGATTTTCTTGTCTCCGCACCACTTCAATAACATCTAGCTTAGCGTGTGGATATGTAGCAGGGGGTGGGAAGCGCCTCTTTCTTCGGGCAACAGATCTTCAACAAGGTAATGGCCATTTAACATCTTTTCTTGCTATATCAGCAGTTTAACTCGCGGGGAAGGTTCGAAACCTTTAATATGTAACCCATCTATTTAAAATGTAAATCCCTTTTCAGTCTATAAATTTCTTCAACTGTAAATCGGGAATAGAGAGTGCTTTACCCTCTCGAGCTCCTCTTCATTTTTTAATTTGAGGTGGCTATGTTCTCGTAACCGTTTTTCTCTTCCTTCTTAATGTGTTAAATTTATTTTATATACTAGTCACCTCCATAGATTAGATTAGCCGCTGTGTAATCGGTCTAGTGCCTATTAGGTTTTAAAATTTGTATTTAGGAGAGTTAACTCACGTCTCCATTCCTTTTGCATTTAGGACCATTTAAAGTAATCTATTATTTTTCATTTTAGGCCCAGTAGAATGGGTACAAGTTACCCCTGTTTATTTATAAGTGTGTCTTGAGGGCAGTTTGTAGTAAAGTCCGTTTATGGCCTCTTAATAGGCTTGAAAGATTGAGAGCTGGTCAGCTCTTTCTGGGTTTTTTGAAAGATGCCTCGGGGAGGCGTGACATTTTGATTGCTGGGAGCTAGTGCTCCATGTAATTAGGGGCGTTCTGCCCTTTGGTATTTTGTGGTTGTGAGCTGAGAGCTCAAGGATTGACGAATTTGGGCTCGTAGCCCAGAATTTGTAAAGACCCCTTAACTTGTGCTTTCTTTTGTAAAGTTGCATTATACCTGATTTTCTTTGTTATTTCACCTAGTGAAAATTGTTAAATGTTGTTATCTGTTGAAAATATAACCTTTATTTAAATTTTAAATTCATCATTAAGACCTGTAGTTAGACCCATTCCAGCCCGCACCTTCTTTCACCTCTGCCTTCCACGGATAACTCCGTAACAATTATTATTATTATTATTATTATTATTATTATTATTATTATTATTATTATTATTATTATTATTATTATTATTATTATTATTATTGTACCGGGCGGTACACCTCCACGCCGCTAATTCAAACTTTGCGCCAGTTGAAAATCCTCTGCTGGAGGAAGTCCGAACTTTATCTAATGTATTAATTTTCAAGTTACCCAGAAGATGTCACTACTTGGAAATTTTGAAGTTTCTGAACTGGGTCGTTTTCGACGTATTTTTGTTTTGCTTGTAGTAAGAAGTGTGAACTTTCTCTTCTAGAGGACACTACTGAAGAATTACAATAGTGCACCCTAGTGCAAGGTGAAAGAACTGTTTTTTGGAGAAATTTTTATTTCAAAGGTTTGTTTCTTGTTAAATTTCTTTCTGGTATTGTTTAAGTTGGCTGTATAACCCTTCCTTTCCCCTTGTTTTGAATTTAGCCAATCCTGAATTTCTCGAATTAATTTTCCACCAATAATATGTTTCTTCTTCGTATTGTGTAGGGGCTTTCTTGGTGAACCAATAAAATCCTTGTGGGAGGGTGTTCTCATTCCAAAACACGCCTCGAACTTTCCGCGAGAGTATATAAACTGCTGATTTGCGGGTCTCTGCGCCACTTCAGTACCATCTTTCAGTGTGTAAAGTACATAGCAGGGGGCGGGAAGCGCCTCTTTCTTCGGGCAGCAGTTCAACAACCAGGTAATGGCCATTTAATAAATTCTTTTCTTGCTAGCTCAGCAGTTTAACTCTCGGGGCGGGTCCGAAGCGTTTCCACCATGTAACTTTCCCTAAAATGTAAAGACACTTTGTATTTATTCTATCTTTTAAGCTACATATTGGGATAGAGAGTGCTTAACCCTCTCGAGCTCCCACTCATATTGTTTTGAGGTGAACTTATTTCTCACAACCGATTCTTCCTTAATGTAATGTAAATTGTTCTTTTCTAAAGTCACCTCTGTAGTATGGGATTAGCCCTTGCATTAGTGGCCTAGAGCCAGATTAGGTTTTAAAAACAAAATGTATTAGGAGTGCAAATCGCCTCCTCTCAAATTGTTATTTTAGAGGTCATGTAATTAACCTTTTTCTCACTTAATAGGCCTCAGTAGGTTGCGTATTTTACCCCTGTGTCTATGTCCTTAGAGGACAACTTGAAGGTGGAGTTTGGTGTGGCCTTTGATAGGCTTGAAGTTGAGAGCGAGTGGCTCTTTCTCGAAAATTGAGTGTTGTATGCCTCGAGGAGGCTTTTCTGTGTAATTGGGAGCAAGTGCTCCTGGGCATGATTGGGGTTTTCTGCCCCTTTGTTAAACCTTACGTACATGTAAGCTTGGGCTAACTGCTCAAGAATTTTGAGTCCGGGGCTCGAAGCCCAAAGCCTGTAAATGCTGTTGTTGCTCTTTTGTTGCCTTGCTACTCTGTACCTTCCATGCTTGTTATGTCTTGATTTTGAAAAGAGAATATAACCTTGTTAAATTTTACATTAACTTTAATTTCGTAGGTTGAGACCCGTTCAACCCCGCACCTTCTTTCACCTCTACCAACCACAAAAATACGGTAACAATTATTGTACCGGGCGGTACTCCTCCACGCCGCTAATTCAAATATTGCGCCAATTGAAACTTCTCTACTGGAGAAACTTGAAACTTTAACTACTTTACTAATTCCACGGTTATTCAGAATATGTCACTGAGTGTTTATTATTTGCCTTTTGTTTTTCAACGATTAAGAGGTGTGGACAATCTCTAACAGATGTCTCTACCCAAAACTATGGTAACACACTCTGGTGCAATGGAATGAACTTTCTTGAAGAAATATTGTATTCCTAAGTTTTGTTTTTACTAAATTTTGTTCTGTGGTTTGTGGGTTGGCAATATAAATCCTTTCTTTCCGCCCGTTTTGAATGTAACCAATCAGGAATTTATGTAATTAATTTTCCACCAATAAGGTGTTTCTTCCTCGTCTTGTGTATTCGTTTTTGCTGGTATCCAATAAAAGCGAAAGGGTGTGTCTACTCATTCCTGAAAGGTCTCGTATGTTCCACGAGGGTATATAAACTGCTGATTTTCTTGTCTCGGTGCCACTTCAGTAACATCTCTCTTAGTGTGTGAATATGTAGCAGGGGCGGGAAGCGCCTCTTTCTTCAAGCAGCAGTTCTTCTACAAGGTAATGGCCGGTTAACATCTTCATTTCTTGCTAGCTCAGGAGTTTAACTCTCGGGGAGGGTTCGAAACCTTTAGTATGTAACCTACCTTTTTAAAATGTAAATTCTTTTCTGTCTATGTAAAATCTATAAATTATAAATCTATAAATTACTGTGAAGCAGGGATAGAGAGTGCTTCACCCTCTCGAACTCCCCTTCATTTTTGAATAGGAGGTGACTACGTTTTCATAACTGTTCTTCTCCCCTTTAATGTAGTAAAGTTTTCTCATACGTGTCACCTCCCTAGCTTGGGATTAGCCCCTGTATGATCGGCCTAGCGCCACATAGGTTTTAGACAAAAACTTGGTGTAGGAGTGCAAGTTATCGCCTCCATTCAATTTGTATTTTGGGCCATTTACTTAACCCGTTTTGTTTTCCTTCCTGCGAAGGCCCAGTAGATTGGGTATTAGATACCCCTGTTTCCCTGTATGTGTGCCTTGAGGGAAGTTAATGTAAAGTCAGTTTATGGCCTCTTAAATAGGCTTGAATACTTTGAGAGCGCATCTGCTCTTTCTCGTGTGTGAAACGTGCCTCTAGGAGGCTTAACATGGTAATTGGGAGCAAGTGCTCCTTG
The DNA here is from genome assembly GCF_040414725.1 of Anabrus simplex. Lineage (NCBI taxonomy): Eukaryota > Metazoa > Arthropoda > Insecta > Orthoptera > Tettigoniidae > Anabrus > Anabrus simplex. The sequence goes on along the minus strand of NC_090269.1, from coordinate 183,416,032 downwards.
GCATGATTGGGGTTTTCTGCCCCTTTGTGTGAAATGGGTACATTGGTAACGTTGGGCTCATAGCTCAAGGATTGTTATTGTGGGGCTAGAAGCCCAGATCTTGTATTATCCCCTAACACTTATAATTTCTTTGTACCTGATTTTGGCTTGTTGTTGACTTGTTAATATTTTCAAATTCTATGTCACCACTGTTAACTTTTGAAAATATAACCTTTGTTAAAGTTTTAAATTAACTTTAATTTTGTAGTTGAGACCTATTCCCGCCCGCACCTTCTTTCACCTCTAACTACCACGGATATCTCCGTAACAATTATTATTATTATTACCGTGGTTTGGTGGATCAGCAGAAGTGAAATAAGGTGCCGGCGTGAATGGGTCTAACTGCTTGTCAGGAAGTAATTTAAACTGAAATGGAATGTTATATTTTCGAACAACAAAAATTTAACAAATTCTCACTTAGTGAGATAACAATTACATAGCAAATTAAAAACAAGACTTTAGAAAAATCCAAGACTTCAAATCCTTAACACATTTGGGCTACCAGCCCCTAGTTTTACAATCTTTGAGCTTCCAGATCACACTTCACAGAGGTGCATAAATTTACAAATGGGCAGAAATCCCCTAATAACTGGAGCACTTGCTCCCTACTTTACAATATCAAGCCTCCTAGAGGCACTTTTCCAACACAAGAAAAGAGCTGACACGCTCTCAGGTTTTTCGAGGATATTCCAGGCAATACCTGAACTTACAATTACTTGCTCACAAGGCACAACTTACAAAAATGAAACAGGGGAATCTAGTACCCAACATGCAGGGCCTTCGTGTAAAACAAATAACAGTTAAATAAATGGCCCGAATACAAAATGAAAGGAGGCGAATACTTGCACTCCTCTATTTAGCTTCCTAAAACCTATCGGGCACTATGCCGATGAAACAGGGGCTATTCCCAAACTATGGAGGTGACCCGTATAAGAAAGAAATTTTAAAACATAAAGGAAGGGAAGACAATCAGATACCGAAACGTAGTCACCTCAAACCAAACTGAAGGGGAGCTCGAGAAGGTAAATCACTCTCTATCACCGAATTACAGTTACAGATTTTATAAATATTTTACATAAGCCTTTAGAACTTACATTTTATAGAAGTTGGTTACATATTATAGTTTCGGACCTTTCTCGCGGATTAAACTGCTTACCTAGCAAGAAATAAGATGTTCAACGGCCATTAGCTTGCTGAGGAGTAGCTGCCTGCTTCACGTCCACACACTTAGTTAGATGTTGATCAAGTGGCCAAGAGACGCGAAAATCAACAGTTTATAAACCCTCGGGGAACGTTCAAGACCTTTCATGAATAAAACAGCCACACCCTCTCAATTTTATTGGCTAGCTTACAGTTACACACCAAATCGAAGATGAAGCCTGTGATTGGTAGGAAATTAATTACAGAAATTCTGGATTGGCTAAATTCAAAACTGGCGGAAGGGAAAGCTAAATATTGCCAACCCACAAAATAATGAATGAAATTTAGTAATAAAAAACTTATGAGTAAAAATTAATTCAAAAAGTTCCTTCACTTCGCACCAGGGTGCAAGGTCATAGTTTCTTAGTAGACATCTATGAGAGAACACCTCTTGAAGAACAAAACAAGTTGAAATCCACACTTCATAATCACAAAATTAAGGTAGTGACATCTTCTGAGCAAAAGTTTAAGGAGGTCTAGTTTATTTCATTGTTTCTCCTATAGAGGAAATCTTATTGGCGCAATATTTAAATGTGCGGCGTAGGGGTGTACCGCCCGGTACAGACCTCCGCCCCCCCCCCAAAATGTCCTTCCAAGGGGTGACACAGAAGAATTTTGAAAACATTATAGAAGAAAAAATATTTTTTGTTTTTCGAAGTAGTTGGGTAGCAACTAGTTGAACTTCAGCTTTAGAGAGTCTTTGTTGGTGTATACTTAGAAATACATGTTGATAATTTTGACGGCAAGACCTGCCGCTGCCGCCGACATCCAGGTGAGGTCGCCCGGACCCCTCAAGTACCCTCAGATACACCTCTCCCGCTACTATGAGAGGGGTAGTCGTGGTGAAGGACGCCGCAGATCAAAGAAATAGGTACAGTCCCCAGATAAGTTGGCGGTTGGTGGTCCGCACTTCAGCCTTTGCCGGGAGATGGACTCCGGCGCGCCGTAAACAGGAAGACCTCACGGGAGTGGAGTGGGCCCTTAGCCCACCTCGGTGGCGGTACGGCGACGAACGGCTGCGGGGCACTGAAACAGTAAGATCTCGGGATAAAGATGTTGTTGGTGACTTGTGACTTTAGGGTACGATCTGTGTTGGTGAGGCTGAGGGGTCAGCGGCGTGGAGGAAGGCAATTAGCCACTAGTGTGGATTTGCAGGAGACGGGGGCTTGGTAATGGCCACTAAGGAATTGACAGCAGGATAACCAGAGGGGAAGATCGTATATAAAATTTACAAAATACCACGATTGGGGCAGAAGGCCACTCAAAAATATAACCTTCAGGTTGCTGTTAAGTGTTGAAAGCTAAGTAACAATGACGTTACACAGGTTTTACCTGAGAGGTATAGACCCTAAAGATCCTCTCGGTGCCTGGATTGCTCACCAACAAGGTTACTGGAGTCAAGAAATCCAAAATGGTGCACGGCCCATGAAACCTGAGGGCAAGCTTGCCCGCGGGATCAAAGTTTTTAACCATGACTTGATCTCCTACATTTAAATTGGTGTTCCTCCGTCCACGATCATATCTTTCCCTAACCTTTTCATGAGAAACTTTAAGATTGGCCTTAGCCTTCTTCCAAAGATCTCCAATACTATCGGGATCTATTGTCTCTGGTAGAATATCATCAAGAGACCAAAGGTTAGAGAGCAGCGTGTTAGGCACAAATTTAAACATCAAGGAAGCCGGAGTGAACTTATGAGATTCATGAACCGCCGAATTCAAAGCGAAGGCCAACAAATGCAGGGACGTGTCCAACCTGGAATGATCATCATGATGAAACGCAATGAGTGCCGATCTCAGATCACGATTGACCCGTTCAGCCAGAGATGGTTGAGGATAATACGCCGAAGTAGTTACATAAGAGATGGACAGATCAAAACAGAATTTACTGAAAAGATTTGAGGTAAGGGCTTTAGCATTATCAGAAACAATATATTGACATGGACCAAAAGAAGCAAAGATGGTATTTAAACAAGTAATGGTGGACTGAGCGGTAGCCAGCTTAGTCGGAAATAGCCCGGAAAATCTTGTGAAACCATCTACAAACAGAGAATGAATTTGCTGGCATTCCCCTTTGATTGGGGGAAGGGTCCTACGTAGTCGATGTAGAGGCGTTCCATGGGGCGCGACGCTTGATGAGAATCTAGTAGCCCTAGCTTAGTGGATAAGGTGGGCTTACTAAGCAAACAAGATTTACAAGCTTTTACCAATTCATGAATTTTGCCGTCCATACCTTTCCAAATCAACATCTCTCAGATCTTCTCCCGGGTTTTGAACATGCGTAAATGCCTCCCTAATGGGGTCTGATGGTAGTACTTGAAGATCATAGGTACGAGAACAGCTGGAACAACAACTTTCATCTTCTTATCATGACCCGACGGGCAACATAAAACCCCATTCCTCAACACATAAGGGACGTCATGTTCCCTAGAAGAAAACGTTTCCATAATAGGAGTACAACGTGGCCTAGCTAAGACCCAACTTAAGGCTTGGTTATCTGTTTCCAAGTCGAACTTGACGCGTTCCAGATAGAGGCGGAATTTCTCTAGTGCAAATAAGACTGCCAAACTTTCAAGTTCATAGATGGAATACATGGCTTCTTGAGCCGAAAGTGTCCTAGATGCGTAGGCGATGGGTCGCCTCCCGAGTTCAGTTTCTTGAAGAAACACAGTCGCCACCGTCGACGACGACGCGTCGGTTTGAACGATGAATTTCTTTCTAGAAGTCAGGCATAGCAAGAACAGGGGCATTACAAAGGGCTAATTTCAGGTCTTCGAAAGCGGCTTGTTGAGAAAGCCCCCACACAAATTTGACGCGTTTCCTGCGGAAATTGGCGCCGCTCTATTAGCGAAGTTGGGAATAAATTTTCTGAAGAAATGGTGATGAACCTGGCAATACCTTTGATGTCCTTGGGAGGTTTGAAATCACGGATGGCCTGTGTTCTGGAATGATCAATGGAAATGCCATCAAGCGAAGGACATGTAAGGCTTGGCGAAAGCAACCTTGGACAACTTCGCAGTTAACCCTTCCTTACGAAGGCGATTAAGGACCTCTTTCAGATGATCTAGAAGTTCTTCAAAGGTCTCAGAAAATACGACGACATCATCAAGGTAATGGCATACGTACTCAAATTTGATGTCGGAGAAGAACCTACCTAGCAGTCTCGTAAGCACTGCTGCTCCCGTAGGGAGCCCTAAAGACACGCGGCTGTACTCATACAAGTTCCAATCCGTGGCAAAAGCTGTCAGATGTTTGGATTCCTCAGCTAGAGGGATTTGTTTATATGCGTGATTAAGGTCTAATATGGTGAGAACTTAACTTTCCGAAACCACGAAAAACAAGAGTGAATGTCGGGAAGAGGCACAGATTGTAACACCACCTTCCGATTTAATGCCCTATAGTCAATCACAAGCCTGAAGCCACCTTGGGGTTTCGGAACCAGGAAATTGGCGGTGAATACACCGACTTAGAGGGTCGAATAATACCATCTTTTAACATCTGATCAATGATCTCCTTGAGAGCCTTCATTTTAGGACGAGATAGCCTATAAGGAGGAAACCTAACGGGGATCGTATCCGTAACCTCAATCTTGTATTCAATAAGGTCAGTAACACCTAGTGTATCGGAGAACATATCAGGAAACGACTTACACAATTTACTAATACTATCAGCCTGCTCCTCAGCTAGATGTCTAAGGTCTAACAACTTCTCATCCTGGGTAGGCGAAACAGATGAACATGACACAGAATTACATTTAAGCAAAGGTATTTTACAATTCCTAGCAAATTTGAAAGTGCACGACTTGCTCTGAATGTCCAGCACTAGACCAGTAAAAGACATGAAATCCGCTCCTAATATAATGGGTTAAGACAAGTGCTTAGCCACAAACAGTTTAACTTACCACGTAAATTTAGCAATCCTAAATTTGGCAAAGATGAAATCTGAAAGTTCTAATGGAGAAGAGTTAGCCGAAATGCATTGAACCGAAGACGGACAATAATCTGAAAGTTTGCAGACAGATTTTAATTTAGAGTACCACTCAGCCGAAATAATGGAACACACACTCCCAGAATCTAACAGAGCAGTAATCGGTTCATTATTCAACTCAGAAAAGGAACCAGTGCGGGGGTCTCCGCCGCAATCCTAAGACATTCTTTGGGACCTTCGAATGATAAATTAGAAGAGCCCTGACATTCCCTGGCATTTGCTGGGTTTAACAGGGGCTGAGCCTGAAGAATGCGAGCACGCCGACTCACCCGAAGCCACTAGTCACTTTTGACTATTTATGTTGGTGGAGGTTGCACCAAAAGTTGAACAGGAGGGGGTGCTATTAGCATTCGGGCAATTCATGACAATATGAGAAAACGAGCCACATTTTAAACAGCCTTGGGATGCCCCTGCTCCGTTCTTTGTCCCACTGGATTTAATCAAAGGACACTTGTTCCGGAGATGATCTGCCGACCCACAAGCATAACATTTGCGGGTTGTGAATGTTCGGCGAGGTGGAGGCAGAAAATTACTCGAGGACGGGGGGCTCCTTTGCGACGCGTAATGTATCGGCATACCTAACCCCTTCGGCTGAGACAGCCATAGCTTCTAACTCAGCAAAAGTTTGAGGACGCGATGCAGAACAGAGATATGAGCGGTAGGGTAGTGAAATCCCTTCCACAATGGCCTGCACAATTTGATCTTCTGGGAAATTAAGAGCAAATGCCCTTGTGTAAAATTTAATATCCTAGATGAAGTCTGCAAAATTTTCATCCAGTCGCTGTACTCTGTAATAATACTTTTGTATTAATGAAGACATTGTCGTAGCCGGAATGAAATTAGCTAGCAGATGGGCGTGGAAGTCTTCTATAGATGACTGTTCAGCAATTGCTCTTACTATTTTGTCTGAGAGGACACCAATGGAGTAAGGGTAAATAATTTGGAGAATTTGACACGGGGAAAGAGAAAACACAAGAGCGTAATCTAGGAATTCAACTAAAACTCCTAAGAATGCGATGACGTCATTAGTGAAATTAACCGAAAACTTAGAGGTATTTGTAAGTAACATAGCCAAAGGGTGAGGCAAACTACTAAAGTCAGGCGAGATAGTAGGTAAGGGCCTAGAGGAAGAAGAGGCTTCAGAGACAGCGTTATTAGAAAGAAAGGTGGGATTGAGGTACGGCGATCCGACTCATTTCCTAATGGGGCAGACGTCTGTTGAGTAGTTACCGATTTTCTACCTTCTTCACCCTTGGAAGAATCCTCCTCATTAGCTATGTTTACCACAGTGGGCTGGTTGGTTTTGGGAGTAGCAGACCCAGTTAGCAATTGACTAACCTTACTGGACATTTTAGATAGGTGTTCAACAAGATTACTTGCCTCCTTAACCTGAAGGTAGTTTAACTTAAGAGACAATAGATCACTCACCCTATTATAAAAATGGTACAATCTAGCCTGCACTCTTTTAAGTTGATTGGGCGATGGATCACTTACTTAAAAAAAACTAACTACAGATGCTAGTTCAGTAGTGTTGTCCGTGATCATAGAGAGAGCTTCATCACCATCTTTCTCTCCCAAAGTTGGGATACTAATTGGCAATCCAAGGGATTCTTTAAGCTTTGTGGTATCGGCCGAAACCGTGCCTCCAGATTGAACATTTCCAATAGCTAATTCATAAATTAATTCCTCCTTGAACAAGTAGCCGGGATGGAGGACTTCGCGAGGGCCGGACATGATGACAGAAACTTTACAAATTCAGAAAATAGGAAAGAAAATTCCAGCGACCGAGAAAATTGTTAGAGTACAAATCAAATTGAATGTTTAGCCGTCAAAAGGGGCTAAATTAAGACCCATTCAACCACGCTCTGTACCACTTGTTACCGTGGTTTCGTGGGTCAGCAGAGGTGAAAGAAGTTGCCGGGGTGAATTGGTCTAACTACTTGTCAAGAAAGAATTTAAACTGACATGGAAGGTTATATTTTCCAACAACAACAAGTTAACAAATTCTCGCTTAGTGACATAACAGTTACATAGCAAATTAAAAACAAGACTTTAGAAAAACCCAAGACTTCAAATCCTTAACACACTTGGGCCACCAGCCCCTAGTCTTACAATCTTTGAGCTTGCAGATCACACTTTACAGAGGAGCATAAATTTACAAAAGGGCAGAAATCCCCTAATACCTGAAGCACTTGCTCCATAATTTACAATATGAAGCCTCCTAGAGGTACTTTTACAACACAAGAAAAGATCTGACACGCTCTCAGGTTTTTCGAGCCTATTCAAGGCAATATCAAACCTTACAATAACTTGTTCTCAAGGCACAATTTACAAAAATGAAGCAGGTGTATCCCGTACACAATCTACAGGGCCTTCGTGTAAAAGCAATAACAGTTAAATAAATGGCCAAAACAAAGAGGATGTTGGTTACATGTTAAAGTTTTGGACCTTTCCCGCGTGTTAAACTTCTGAGCTAGCTAGAAATAAGATGTTAAACGGCCGTTAGCTTGCAGAGGAGTAGCTGCCTGATGAAAGAGGCCACTCCCGCCTCCTGCTTCACGTATACACATTTAGTTAGATGTTGATCAAGTGGCCAGGAGATGTGAAATTCAGCAGTTTATAAACCTTCGGGGAAAGTTCGAGACCTTTCATGAATAAAACAGTCACACCCTCTCAATTTTATTAGCTAGCTTACAGTTATACCCCAAATCGAAGAAGAAGCCTGTGATTGATAGGAAATTAATTACAGAAATTCTGGATTGGCTAAATTCAAAACTGGCGGAAGGAAAAGCTAAATATTACCAACCCACAAAATAGTGAACGAAATTTAGTAACGAAAAAACTTATGAGTACAAAATTTCTTCAAAAAGTTCCTTCACTTCGCACCAGGGTGCATGATCATAGTTTTTAGTAGAGACATCTATGGGAGAACACTTCTTGAAGAACAAAACAAGTTGAAATCCACACAGTACTGGCAACTTCAGAATCACAAAATTAATGTAGTTACATCTTCAGAGCAAAAGTTTAAGGAGGTCTAGTTTTAAGTTCAGTGTTTCTCCTATAGAGGAAATCTTATTGGCGCAAAATTTAAAAGTGCGGCGTAGGGGTGTACCGCCCGGTACAATTATTATTATTATTATTATTAGTATTATTATTATTATTATTATTATTATTATTATTATTATTATTATTATTATTATTATTATTATTATTATACCGGGAGGTACACCTCTACGCCGCGCATTTAGATCCTGCGCCTAAAAGTACTCCTCCATTGGAAAAACATGAACGTGGAACTATACCTACTTAAAAGTTTACTCACAAGATTTCACCACTAATATCTAATGGAATTTAGTTATTTTGAAGTTTCCTGTACTGTGTGAATTTCTACGTGTCTTGTTAACCATTCCTCAAGAAGTTTGGACATTCTTCCATAGATGTCACTGCTAAAAAATAGGATCATGCACCCTGGTGCGAAGTGAAAGAACTTTTGATTTAAAGAAGTTTTGTATCCATAATTTGTTTACTAATTGATGCTCATTTACTTTTGGGTTGGCAATGTTTATCTTTTCTTTCCGCCAGTTTTGAATCTACCTAATCCCAAATTTCTGTAATTAATTTTTAAACCTATCACAGACTTCTTCTTCGACTTTGAGTGTAACTTTTAAATCCACCAATAAAAATGAGAGGGTTTGGCTAGTTTTATTCTTGAATGGTCTTGAACTTTCCCCGAGGGTTTATAAACTGCGGATTTTCTCGTCTCTTGGCCATTTGATCGTCATCTAACTAAGGGTGTGTGTCAAGCAGGAGGCGGGCGGCGCCTCTTCCATCAGGCAGCAGTTCTTCAGCAAGGTAATGGCCACATAACATCTTACTTTCTTGCTAGATCAGCAGTTTAACCTGAGGGAAAGTTCCGAAACATTAACCATGTAACCTAGTTTTCCTAAAAATGTAACCTTAGGCCGGCTAATGTAAAACTTAATAAAATCTTGAACTGTAAATCGGGGATAGAAAGTGATATACCCTCTCGAGCTCCCCTTCATATTTGTCTGAGGTGACTAGGTTTTGTAACTGGTTTTCTTCCCTTCCGTAATGTTCTAATTTATTCTTATACGAGTCACCTCCATAGTTTGGGAATAGCCCCTGGTTCATCGGCCTAGTGCCCCTTAGGTTTTAAGTGTTCATATCTAGGAGTGCAACCATTAGCCTCCTTTCAATTGTGTTCTGGCCATTTATTTAACTGTTGTTCCTTTTACACGAAGGCCCTATAGGTTGGGTACGAGATACCCCTGTTTCATTTGTAAGTTGGGTCATGGAAGGCCAAAAGGTGTAAGATATTTTTGGTGTTGCCTTGAGTAGGCTTGAGAACTGAGAACACGTTAGCTCCTTTTCAGGTGTATAAAAGTGCCTCTGGGAGGCCTGATATTGTAATTGCTGGAGCAAGTGCTTCATGGATTAGGGGATTTCTGCCCTTTGAACAAATTTGTGCTCGTTTGTAAATTTGAGCGGGGAGCTCAAAAATAGTAAAACTAGGGGCTTGAAGCCCTAGAGTGTTATAGTTTTGAAATCTTGGATTTTTTTAAATATTTTGTACCGGAAATGTCATTGTTATCTCACTAAGTGAAAATATGTTGTTTATCGAAAATATAACCTTCAGTTTAAGTTTTAAATTATTTTCTTGACATTGTAGCTAGACCCATTCATCCGACACATTCTTTCACCTCTCCGGTTCACAAATACCCCGGAACAAGTGATAGCAGAGCGTGGTTGAATGGGTCTCAATTAAGCCCCTTTTGACGGCTAAACATAGTGTCCGCACCGAACTCTAAGAATTTTCTCGGTCGCTGGATATTTTTAAAATTTGTAAATATGATTCATCATGTCCGGCCCTCGCGAAGTCCTCCATCCTGGTTACTTGCGCAAGGAGGAATTAATTTACGAATTACTTATTAGGAATGTTCAATCTCTAGGCACGGTTGCGGCATATACCACCAAGCGTAAAGAGTCATTAGAATTACCAATTAGCATCCCATATTGATGAGGCTCTCTCCGCTATCACCGGCAACACCACTGAGTTGGCATCCGTAGTTAGTTTTTTGAATTGAGTGATCCTTCTGCTAACCAACTTAAAAGAGTACAGGCTAGATTGTTTCACTTATACAATATATTAAGGGACCTATTGTCTCATAAACTAAAAGAAGACCATAACAAGAAGGCTAGTAACCTTGTTGAACCCCACTCTGAAATTTCAAATAAATTTCTCCAATTGTTGACTGGGGCTGCTGCTCCCAAAACCGACCAAGCCACGGTCGTGAACATCGTGAGTGAGGAAGCTTCTTCCAAGAGTGTAGAAAGTAGAAAATCTGCATCAAAGAAACAAACTTCTGCCCCATTAGAAAATGAGCCTAATTGTCGTGTACCCATTCCACCAATCTTTTTAAATAATGCTGTGTCTGAAGCTTCTTCAGCCCCTAGGCAGTTATCTATTATATCACATGGGTTTAGTAGTTTGCCTTATCCCTTGGCTATGTTGCTTAGGGAAATTTCTAAGTTTTCTATTAATTCTACTAATGATGTCATTTCATTTTTAAGATTCTTAGTTGAGTTTCAAGATCACGCTCTAGTGTTTTCTCTTTCTCCCCTTCAAATTCTTCAAATTATTTACCCTTACTCCATAGGTGTCCTCTCGGACAAAATAGTCAGAGCCATAGCTGAGCAATCTTCTATAGAGGACTTCCATGCACACCTTCTGGCGAATTTCATTCCGGCTAGGGCAATGTCCTCTCTAATACAGAAGCACTATTACAGAGTAAAGCGACTGGTTGAAAATCTCGCTGACCTTATTCAGGTGAGTAAGTTCTACACCAGGGTATTCGCTCTTCATTTCTCTGAAGATCAAATTGTTGAGACCATTGTGGAAGGCATCTCCCCACCCTATATGTCATATCTGTGTTTTACGTAGCGTCCTCAAACCTTTGCTGAATTAGAGGCTATGGCGGTCTCAGCCGAAGGAGTTAGGTATGCCGACACCTTACGAGTCGCTAAGGAGCCCCCTACGTCTTCGAGCAACTTTCGGCCCCAAACTCGGCGAACTTTCACCACCCGCAAAAGCTATTCTTGTGGGTCGGCAGATCATCTGCGTAACAAGTGCCCTTTGATTAAATCCACTGGGACAAAGAATGGAGCAGGTTCATCACAAGGGTGCTTCAAGTGTGGCTCCTTCAATCACCTCGCCAACAATTGCTCTAATGCTAATAGCACCCCCTCCTGTTCAACTTCTGGTGCCAACTCCACCAACTCGAACAATCGAAAGTGACTAGCGGCATCGGCTGAGCTGGCAAATTCATCCTCCCAAGGCTCAGCCCCAGTTAAAACCACCGAAAGCTCGGAACAGGTTAGAAGTTCTTCTAACCCCGCATTTGAATGCCCTAAGGAATGCCTTATGATTGCGACGGAGACCCCCGCACTTGTACCTTTTCTGAAAGTGGAATTGAATAGTGAGCCCTTTACCGCTCTATTAGACTCTGGGAGTGTTTGTTCTATTATTTCGGTTGAATGGTATTCTAAATTAAAGTCTGTCCGTAAACTTTCTGATTATTGTTCGACTTCAGTTCAATGCGTTTCGGCTAATTTTTCTCCTTTAGAAATTTTAGGTTTTTTATTTGCCAAAATTCGTATTTCTAAATTCACTTGGAAAATTAAACTGTTTGTGGCTAAGCACTTGTCTTGCCCCATAATATTAGGAGTAGACTTCATGTCTTCTACTGGTCTAGTGCTCGACATTCAGAGCAAGTCGTGCACTTTCAAATTTGCTAGTAACTGTAAAGTTCCTTTGCTTAAGTGTAGTTCTGCATCATGTTCATCTGTTTCGCCTACCCAGGATGAGATGTTGTTAGACCTTAGACATCTACCTGAGGAGCAGGCTGATAGTATTCGTAAGTTGTGTCAGTCGTTTACTGATGTCTTTTATGATACACTTGGTGTTACTGACCTTATTGAATACAAGATTGGGGTTACGGATTCGATCCCCGTTAGGTTTCCACATTATAGGCTATCTCGTCCTAAAATGAAGGCTCTCAAGGAGATCATTGATCAGATGTTAAAAGATGGTATCATTCGACCCTCTAAGTCGGCGTATTCATCGCCCATTTTCCTGGTTCCGAAACCCAAAGGTGGCTTCAGGCTTGTGATTGACTATGAGGATTTAAATCGGAAGGTGGTGTTACAATATGTGCCTCTTCCCGACCCTCACCCTTGTTTTTCATGTTTTCGGAAAGCTAAGTTCTTCACCATCTTAGACGTTAATCAGGCGTACAATCAGATCCCTCTAGCCGAAGAATCAAAACATCTAACAGCTTTTGGCACGGATTGGAACTTGAGTATGAGTACAATCGCGTGCCTTTCGGGCTCCCCACTGGGGCAGCCGTGCTCACGAGGCTGCTAGATAGGGTCTTCTCCGACATGAAATTCGAATACTTGTACCATTATCTTGATGATGTCGTCGTGCGTTCTGAGACCTTTGAAAAAACACCTTGATCATCTAAAAGAGGTCCTTAATCGCCTTCGTAAGGTAGGGTTAATTTGAAGTTATCTAAGGTAGCTTTCGCTAAGCCTTTTAGGTCATTCCTAGGCCATACTGTGTCGCCCGATGGTGTGTCCATTGATCATTCTAGAACGCAGGCCGTGATTTCAGACCTCCCAAGGACATCAAAAGTATTGCCCGATGGGCCACCATGATTTCGGCCTTCCAATTTGATTCATAGGCATGGTATTTTCTTCAGGAAATTTATTCCTAACTTCGCCAACACAGCGGCACCCTTCAACTTACTTCGTAGGAAAGGCGTCAAATTTGAGTGGGGGCAGTCTCAACAAGCCGCTTTCGAAGATCTGAAATTAGTCCTTTGCGACTCTCCTGTCCTTGCTATGCCTGATTTCTCGAAGAAATTCATCGTTCAAACCGACGCCTCGTCGTCGGCGGTGGCTGCTGTGCTTCTTCAAGAAACTGAATTCGCAAGGCGACCCATCGCCTACGCATCTAGGACACTATCGGCTCAAGAAGCCAAGTATTCCGTCTATGAATTGAGGGTTTGGCAGTCTTATTTGCACTAGAGAACTTCCGCCTCTATCTGGAACATGTTAAGTTCGACTTAGAAGCAGATAACCAAGCCTTAAGTTGGGTCTTAGCTAGGCCGCGTCGTACTGGTCTTATAGCCCGATGGGCCATCATGATTTCGGCCTTCCAATTTGATGTTAGGCATATCAGAGCCTCTGAAAATGTTGTGGCGGATGGACTACCCCGCATGTTTGCTAATGATGTGGAGACCTCAGAATTGAAAGATAGTTCCTTTCTTCCCGCGCCTATACCTTCGGGCATTTATGCCATTCTAACTGATGGCTCCATGTTATTCAGGGATATTGAAAAATATCAACGTGAAGATCCTTTGCTGGCCCCTATTATGGAAACCCTTTCTTCATTTAGACATCTTCAAAACTGGAGAAAAGATCCGAGAGATATTTATTTGGAAAGGTATGGACGGTGATATTCGAGAATTGGCAAAAGCTTGTAAATCTTGCTTGCTTAGTCAGCCCACCTTGTCCACTATGCTAGGTCTGTTATCTTTTCATCAAGCGTCGCGCCCCATAGAACGTCTCTATATAGACTACGTCGGACCCTTCCCCCAATCAAAGACAACGCCAACAAATTCATTTTTGTGTGTGTAGATGGTTTCACTAGGTTTTTCGGGTTATTTCCGACTAACCTGTCAACCGCTCAGTCCACTATTTCTTGTTTAAATACCATCTTTGCTTCTTTTGGTCCGTGTCAATGTATAGTTTCTGATAATGCTAAGGCATTTACATCCAACCTGTTCCGTAAATTTTGTTTTAACCTGTCTATATCACATGTAACTACATCGGCGTATTATCCTCAACCATATCTGGCTGAACGGGTCAACCATAATCTTAGATCAGGTCTCATTGCATTTCATCATGAAGATCATTCCAGGTGGGATACGTCCCTGCATTGGTTGGCCTTTGCTTTGAATTTGGTAGTTCATGAGTCCCATAAGTTCACTCCTGCTTCTCTGTTGTTTAAATTTGTGCCTAACACGTCGCTCTCTAACCTTGGTCACTTAATGATATTCTACCAGAAACAATAGATCTTCTATGGAAGAAGGCTAAGGCAAATCTTAAAGTGTCCTATGAAAAGGTTAAGGAAAGATATGATCGTTGACGGAGGCCCACCAATTTAAAAGTAGGAGTTCAAGTCATGGTTAGGAATATTCTTCCCGCAGGCAAGCTTGCCCCCAGATTTCATGGGCCGTGCATCATATTGGATTTCCTGACTCCTGTTACATTATTAGTGAGCAATCCCGCCACGGAAAGGATATTTAGAGTTCTCCTGTCTCAGGTAAAACCTGTGTTACGTCATTGTGAACTTAGCCATCAACGTTTTGCAGCAGTTTGTAGGTTATACTTTTTGGGGAAGCCTTCTGCCCCAAAATATTTTTTAAAATGTATATATATGATCTGTATGTACGAGCTTCCCCTCTGGTTTTTCTGCTGTCATTTCCTTTGGGGTCATTACCGAGCCTCCGTCTCCTGCATGTGCAAACCATTGGCATTAAGTTCCTTCCACGCCGCCCGCCCCTCATCATCACCAATAAAGATCGTACTCTCAAATCTACATCAACACCTTTCTGTCTCCGAGATCTTACTGTTTCAGAGCCCCCGCAGCCGTTCGCCGCCGTACTACCACTGAAGTGGGGTATGGCTCCACTCCACTCCCGTGAAGAATCCTTGTGCACGGCGCGCCGGTGTCCATCTCCCGGCAAAGGCTGAAGTGTGGCGCCCCAACCGCCAACTCATCTGGGGACTGTAGATATACTTCTAATCTGCGGCGTCCTTCTCCACGACTACCCCTCTCATAGTAGCGGGAGAGGTGTATCTGAGCGTACTTGAGGGGTCCGGGCGACCTCAGCTGGATACCGGCAGCAGCGGATGGACTTGCCGTCAAAAATATTCACATGTATTTAATCTTCTATGTTTACCAGGACACTCTAAACCTGGAGTTAAACTAGTTTCTACCTATCAACCTCAAAAAGTCTTAGAAATTTTCTTCAACTGGAAATATTTTTCAAAATTCTTCTGTGTCACCCCTAGGAAGGACATTTGGTGGGGTCTGTACCGGGAGGTACACCTCTACGCCGCACATTTAAATCTTGCGCCTAAAAGAACTCCTCCACTGAAAAAAAACGTGAACTTGAAACTATGCCTACTTAAAACTTTACTCACAAGTGTTAAAGTTCTGAAATCTTGGATTTTTTGTATTTTGTGCCTGAAATGTCATTGTTATTTCACTAAGTGAAAATTTTTTAGTGTGTTGTTTTTCGAAAATATAACCTTCAGTTTAAGTTTTAAATTATTTTCTTGACATTGTAGCTAGTTCCATTCATCCCGGCACCTTCTTTCACCTCTGCTGTCCACAAATACCCCGGAACAATTATTATTATTATTATTATTATTATTATTATTATTATTATTATTATTATTATTATTATTATTATTATTATTATTATTGTTACGGAGATATCCGTGGTAGGTAGAGGTGAAAGAAGGTGCGGGTGTGAATGGGTTTCAAGCTACGAAATTAACGTGCAATGTAAAATTAATTTAAAATTTAACTAGGTTATATTTTCTTTTCAAAAACAAGAGATAACAATCATAACAGGTACAGAGTAGCAAAAATGTACGTACAATATTACGGGATTCGGGCTCAGTGCCCTTACTTCATAACTCTCGGGCAATCAGCCCCGCCTTACTCCAAAAAATTTTAGCCAAGGGGCAGAAAACCCCATTCATGCCCAGGAGCCCTGGCTCCAAACATTACACATAAAGCCTGCACGAGGCATACAGAAACAAATTTCAAAGAGCGATCCGCTCTCAAAATTGTAAGCCTATCACAAGGCCACACCAAACTCTACCTTCAAGCTGTCCTCTAAGGACGTATTCACAGGGGTAAAATACCCAACCTACTGAGGTCTATTACATGAAAAGAAGGTTGATTACATGACCTCTAAAATAACAATTTGAGAGGAGGCGATCTTGCACTCCTAATACACTTTGTTTTTAAAACCTAATCTGGCTCTGGGCCGCTAACGCAAGGGCTAATCCCATACTACAGAGGTGACTTAGAGAAGAACACTTTACATTACATAAACGAAGAATAGTTTGAGAAAATACGTTCACCTCAAAACAAATGTGAGTGGGAGCTCGAGAGGGTTAGCACTCTCTATCCCAATATGTAGCTTTACAAGAAAAAGATGAAAAGAGTAATTACATTTTAGGAAAAGGTTACATGATGGAAATGCTTCGAACCCGCCGCGAGTGTTAAACTGCCGACCTAGCAAGAAAAGAAGTTATTAATAGGCCATTACCTGGTGTTGAACGGCTGAAGAAGAAAGAGGCGCTACCCGCCTCCTGCTATGTACTTAATACACTGAAAGATGGAACAGAAGTGGCCTGGAGACCCTAAAATCAGCAGTTTATATCCTCTCGCGGAAGATTCTAGGCGTTAGGGGAAATAAAACACCCTCCCTCAAAGTTTTTATTGGCTAGGGAAAAGAAACCCCTACATAGAGGAAGAAGAAACACATTATTGGTGGAAAATTAATTAAAGAAATTCGGGATTGGCTAGATCCAAAATAAGGGGAAAAAGAGGGGTATACAGCCAACTTAAACCATGACAGAAAGAAATTTAACAAAGAGCAAACTCTTGAAATAAAAATTTCTCCAACAAAATAGTTCTTTGATTTCGCACTAGGTTGCACTATCGTAATTCTTCAGTAGTGTCCTCTAGAAGAGAAAGTTCACACTTCTTACTTCAAGCGAAACAAAGACACATCAAAAATGACACAGTTCACAAACTCAAAAATTTCCAAGTGGTGACATCTTCTGAGAAACGAGAAAATCAATAGAGTAGATAAAGTTCAGATTTCCACCAGAAGAGGAATTTCAACTGGCGCAACTTTTAAATGACCGGAGTAGAGGTGTACCGCCCGGTACAGACCTCCCCCCCCAAAAGTTCCTCCAAGGGGTAACACAGAAGAGCATAACTTTTGATTGAAAGTAAGGTCCAAGTTTTAATGTGAATGTGAAGATAGTTTGCAGTAGCATTTACAAGATTTCTTAATTCAGTTTCAAAATGTTGTTGTTGCAGGTGAATGAAAGTCTTTATGTTTGTAGAATTTGAATTTCTGAAGATAAACTTTTAATACTTAAAGGTGAAGAAAAATTTTGCTATGTCCACCAAATATTGTTGTTGAATTCCCAAGTGTAGTTATTGCTTATGGTGACTGTCCATGTAGTTGATGTAGATTGAGTCGGATGGCCAGACCGGCCGTTGCAGCTTGCGTCCAACGGAGGCCGCTCGGACCCCTCAAGTACCCTGAGATACCGCTCGCCCGCACTATGAGGGGAGCAGAGGTGTTGAAGTACGCCGCGCCCGCGGTGAACAGATACAGGTTGCGGGCATGTAGCAGGTCGTGCGCCGCACATCAGCCTTGGCCGGGAGGAGAGCTCCGGCTCGCCGTGCACATGTCGTCCTCGCTGGAGAGGAGGGGGCCCATCCCCCTCCCCAGTCGCTGCACGGCGCTGCGCGGCTGCGGGGGCGCTGAAACATTAAAGCTAGGCGGCAGAATTGTGTTGGACAATCATCTTCTTTGAGGGTACAGGCTTGTGGAGAGGTTGAGGGGCCAGCGGCGTGTAGATATCCATGGCATTTACTATTATGAAGCCACAGTGTAAGGTGGAGCAGGAGACGGGAGCGTGGTAATGGCCGTGGCAAGAACAGAATGGCAGTTTAACGGGTCGGGGCAGGTTTTACACAAGGCTTACATCTAAAACCAAAATATTACAGAAGGGGCAGAATGCCTTAAAAGTGAAACTCAAAAAAAAAATATAACCTTCATATCCTTTCAAAATAGTATGAAGCAAGTTAACACAGAAATTACACCGGTTTCACCTGGGACAGGTGAACTCTAAATATCCTCTCGGTGGCTGGGTTACTTAGCAATAAGTTAACCGGCGTAAGAAAATCGAGAATGATACAAGGCCCATGAAATCTGGGGGCAAGCTTGCCCGCGGGAACAAAATTTTTGACCATAACCTGGTCACCTACCTTCAAAGTGGTGGGTCTCCGTCCACGATCATACCTTTCCCTAACCTTTTCATGAGATACTTTAAGATTGGCTTTAGCCTTCTTCCAAAGGTCTTTAATGTTGTCCGGATCTATTGTCTCGGGCAGAATGTCATTCAGAGACCAGAGGTTAGAGAGCGGCGTGTTGGGAACAAACTTAAACATCAAAGAAGCTGGAGTAAATTTGTGTGATTCATGAACCGCCGAATTCAAAGCAAAAGCTAACCAATGCAGGGACGTGTCCCACCTAGAATGATCTTCATGATGATAGGCAATAAGTGCGGACCTGAGATTACGGTTAACCCGTTCAGCCAGAGATGGTTGAGGGTAATAAGCAGATGTAGTTACATGAGAGATGGACAAGTCAAAACAGAATTTCCGAAACAGATTTGATGTAAAAGCTTTAGCATTATCAGATACAATGTATTGGCACGGACCAAAAGAAGCAAAAATAGAATTTAGGCAAGTAATGGTGGACTGAGCGGTAGCCAGCTTAGTCGGAAATAACCAAGAAAATCTAGTAAAGCCATCTACGCACACAAAGATGAACTTGTTAGCATTACCCTTTGACTGGGGGAAGGGTCCAACATAATCGATATACAGGCGTTCCATGGGGCGCGACGCTTGATGCGAAGACAAAAGGCCTACCTTGGTGGACATGGTGGGTTTACTAAGCAAACAAGATTTACAAGCTTTTACAAGTTCACGGATTTCACCGTCCATACCTTTCCAAATGAACATTTCACGAATTTTTTCACGGGTTTTAAAGATTCCAAGATGCCCTCCTAATGGGGTCTCATGGTAATACTTGAAGATCATAGGCACAAGAACCGCTGGCACGACAACCTTCATCATCTTATCATGTCTCGATGGGCAACATAAAACACCATTCCTCAGAACATAAGGGACGACATGTTCCCCAGAAGAAAGGGTTTCCATTATCGGACCCAGCGTCGGATCTTCACGTTGGTATTTCTCGATATCCCTAAAGAGCATGGGAGCATCTGTTAGGATGGCATTAACCTCAGATAGTATGGACTCGGAAGGTGATGAACTGTCGGCAGGTTCATGGGTCTCGACGTTGTTAGAAAACATACGGCTGAGTCCATCAGCAACAACATTTTCAGTACCTCTGATATGTCGTACATCGAATTGGAAGGCAGAAATACGGATGGCCCAACGGGAGATAGAGACGGAACTTTTCTAAGGCAAATAAAACTGCCAAACCTTCAAGCTCATATATGGAGTACTTTGCTTCTTGAGCCGAGAGAGTCCTAGATGCATAGGCGATGGGGCGCCTCCCTAGTTCAGTCTCTTGAAGAAGGACTGCAGCTACCGCCGACGACGACGCGTCGGTTTGGACGATGAATTTCTTCGAGAAATCAGGCATAGCAAGTACAGGGGCATTACAGAGAGCTAATTTAAGGTCTTCAAAAGCGGCTTGTTGAGACGGTCCCCACTCGAATTTGATGCCTTTCCTACGGAGAAGGTTTAAGGGCGCCGCTCTATTAGCAAAATTAGGAATGAACTTCCTGAAGAAATTCACCATGCCAATGAACCTGGCGATACCTTTAATGTCCTTGGGAGGTTTAAAATCACGGATGGCCTGTGTTCTAGAATGATCGACTGCTACACCATCAGGTGACACAATATGCCCTAGGAATGACATAGAGGGCTTAGCAAAGGCAACCTTGGACAACTTAACAGTTAACCCAGCCTTACGAAGGCGATTGAGAACTTCTCGCAAATGATATAGATGTTCTTCAAAGGTTTCGGAAAATACGACGACATCATCCAAGTAGTGATATAAGTACTCAAATTTGATGTCGGAAAAGACCCTATCTAGTAGCCTAGTGAGCACAGCTGCCCCCGTGGGGAGCCCGAAAGGCACGCGGTTGTATTCATATAAATTCCAGTCCGTGGCAAACGCTGTAAGATGTTTAGACTCTTCGGCAAGGGGAATTTGGTTGTAGGCCTGATTCAAATCCAAGATCGTGAAGAACTTGGCCTTACGAAACCATGAAAAACAAGAATGAAGGTCGGGAAGGGGCACGGATTGCAACACCACCTTCCGATTGAGAGCCCTGTAATCAATGACAGGCCTGAAGCCTCCTTGGGGTTTCGGGACTAGAAAAATAGGCGAAGAATGCGCTGACTTAGAGGGCCTAATAATACCATCCTTCAACATCTGATCGATGATTTCTTTCAGAGCCTTCATTTTAGGTGGAGATAGCCTATACGGTGGAAAACGGACAGGAATCGAATCCGTGACCTCAATTTTGTATTCAATAAGGTCAGTAACACCAAGAGTATCAGAGAACACCTCGGGAAACGACTGACACAGTTTCCGAATACTATCAGCCTGCTCCTCAGGTAGATGTCTAAGGTCTAACAACATCTCATCCTGGGTAGGCGAAATAGATGAACATGATACAGAATTACACTTTAACAAGGGAATTCTACAATTGGACGCAAATTTGAATGTGCACGACCTGCTCTGGAGATCGAGCACAAGACCAGTGTGAGAAATGAAGTCCGCTCCCAATATGATGGGGCAAGACAAACGCTTGGCCACAAACAATTTGATCTTCCATGTAAATTTAAAAACCCGAATTTTGACATGTAAGGAACCTAGAATTTCTAATGGAGATGAATTAGCCGAAACATATTTAACAGGAGATGAGTCATAGTCAGGGAGTTTACAAACAGATTTCACTTTAGAATACCAATCAGCCGAAATAATGGAACAAACACTGCCTGAATCTAAGAGAGCAGTTATAGGCTCGTTATTTAACTCAATCTTAAGAAAAGGAACAGGTGCGGGGGTATCCGCCGCAATCCTAAGACACTCTTTAGGGCATTCAAAAGATGAATTTGAAGGCTGGTCGTTCTCTGCATTTACAACCTGTTTACTAGGGGCTAAGTCTCGGGAAGATGGATTAGTCGGCTCAGCCGACGCCACTAGTCACTTTTTATTATTGGCATAGCTGGGATTTGCACCAGAAGTTGAGCAGGAGGGGGTGCTATTTGAGTTTGGGCAATTCTTGGCGATATGTGAGAAGGCCCCACACTTAAAACAGCCTTGTGATGACCCTGCTCCATTCCTTGTCCCACTTGACTTGATCAGAGGACACTTATTCCGCAGATGGTCAGGCGACCCGCAAGCATAACATTTACGGGGATTGACTGGTCGGCGAGGTGGAGGCCGAGTGTTACTAAAGGAAGGCGGGGGTTCTTTCGCGACACGCAAAGAATCGGCGTATCTAACTCCTTCCGCTGAGACGGCCAATGCTTCAAGTTCAGAGAAGGTTTGCGGACACGCCGCGAAACACAAATATGACCTGTAGGATGGCGAAATACCTTCTACAATAGCCTGCACAATCTGATCTTCAGGAAAGTGCAGAGCAAACACCCTAGTGTAGAATTTGATATCTTGAATGAAATCGGCCAAGTTTTCATCCAAGCGCTGTACACGGTAATAGTACTTCTGAATCAGGGAGGACCTGGCCCTAGCCGGGATGAAGTTAGCTAGCAAATGGGCATGGAAGTCCTCAATAGATGATTGCTCGGCAATGGCTCTTACGATTTTATCAGAGAGAATACCAATAGCATACGGATAGATAATTTGCAAAATTTGACATGGCGAAAGAGAAAAAACAAGAGCATGATCCTGAAATTCCACTAGAAATCTTAAAAATGAAATTACATCACTGGTGGTGTTGACGGAAAACTTAGAGATACCTCTAAGCAACATTGCCAATGGATGAGGCAAGCTACTGAACCCAGGTGACATAGTCGTTAAAGGTTTCAATGGCAAAGAAGTTAATTCAGAGCGGATGTTACCCAATGACGCACGGCGTTCAGATTCGTTGTTCGATGGGGCAGAGATAGTTTGAGCAGCAACGGTTATCCTATTGACTTCTCCCTGAGGAGGCTCTTCCTCGTTACCTACATTCACCGCGGCGGGTTGATCAGTTTTGGGAGGAACTTCGCCGGTTAGCAATTGAGTGACCTTATTAGACAATTCAGAAATAGTTTCAAGGAGCGTATTAGCGTCCTTCCTCTGAACGTCATTCACCTTTAGAGACAACAGATCATTAACTCTATTTGCAAAGTGATACAGCCTGCCTTGCACACGCTTAATTTGATTAGGAGACGGATCGTTTTCATCAAAAAAGCTGACTACAGATGCTAGCCCGGTAATATTCTCGACGATCGTGGAAAGAGAGTCATCAATTTCTTTCTCTCCCAAATTGGGGATGGAAATGGGCAAATCAAGGGACTCTCTAAGCTTGTTGGTGTCGATTGCAACCGTGCCTCCAGATTGCACATTTCTGATAGTTAACTCGTATATCAACTCCTCTTTGCGCAAGTAGTTAAGGAGGAGAACATCGCGAGGGCCGGGCATGATGACAGACAATTTTGAAAAACTCGAAAAATTCCAGCAACTGAGAAAATTATTAGAGTTCGAATCAAAGCAATGTTTAGCCGTCAAAAGGGGCTAAATTGAGACCCATTCAACCACGCTCTGCTACCACTTGTTACGGAGATATCCGTGGTAGGTAGAGGTGAAAGAAGGTGCGGGTGTGAATGGGTTTCAAGCTACGAAATTAACGTGCAATGTAAAATTAATTTAAAATTTAACTAGGTTATATTTTCTTTTCAAAAACAAGAGATAACAATCATAACAGGTACAGAGTAGCAAAAATGTACGTACAATATTACGGGATTCGGGCTCAGTGCCCTTACTTCATAACTCTCGGGCAATCAGCCCCGCCTTACTCCAAAAAATTTTAGCCAAGGGGCAGAAAACCCCATTCATGCCCAGGAGCCCTGGCTCCAAACATTACACATAAAGCCTGCACGAGGCATACAGAAACAAATTTCAAAGAGCGATCCGCTCTCAAAATTGTAAGCCTATCACAAGGCCACACCAAACTCTACCTTCAAGCTGTCCTCTAAGGACGTATTCACAGGGGTAAAATACCCAACCTACTGAGGTCTATTACATGAAAAGAAGGTTGATTACATGACCTCTAAAATAACAATTTGAGAGGAGGCGATCTTGCACTCCTAATACACTTTGTTTTTAAAACCTAATCTGGCTCTGGGCCGCTAACGCAAGGGCTAATCCCATACTACAGAGGTGACTTAGAGAAGAACACTTTACATTACATAAACGAAGAATAGTTTGAGAAAATACGTTCACCTCAAAACAAATGTGAGTGGGAGCTCGAGAGGGTTAGCACTCTCTATCCCAATATGTAGCTTTACAAGAAAAAGATGAAAAGAGTAATTACATTTTAGGAAAAGGTTACATGATGGAAATGCTTCGAACCCGCCGCGAGTGTTAAACTGCCGACCTAGCAAGAAAAGAAGTTATTAATAGGCCATTACCTGGTGTTGAACGGCTGAAGAAGAAAGAGGCGCTACCCGCCTCCTGCTATGTACTTAATACACTGAAAGATGGAACAGAAGTGGCCTGGAGACCCTAAAATCAGCAGTTTATATCCTCTCGCGGAAGATTCTAGGCGTTAGGGGAAATAAAACACCCTCCCTCAAAGTTTTTATTGGCTAGGGAAAAGAAACCCCTACATAGAGGAAGAAGAAACACATTATTGGTGGAAAATTAATTAAAGAAATTCGGGATTGGCTAGATCCAAAATAAGGGGAAAAAGAGGGGTATACAGCCAACTTAAACCATGACAGAAAGAAATTTAACAAAGAGCAAACTCTTGAAATAAAAATTTCTCCAACAAAATAGTTCTTTGATTTCGCACTAGGTTGCACTATCGTAATTCTTCAGTAGTGTCCTCTAGAAGAGAAAGTTCACACTTCTTACTTCAAGCGAAACAAAGACACATCAAAAATGACACAGTTCACAAACTCAAAAATTTCCAAGTGGTGACATCTTCTGAGAAACGAGAAAATCAATAGAGTAGATAAAGTTCAGATTTCCACCAGAAGAGGAATTTCAACTGGCGCAACTTTTAAATGACCGGAGTAGAGGTGTACCGCCCGGTACAATTATTATTATTATTATTATTGTTCCGAGGTATCTGTGGAACAGCAGATGTGAAAGAAGGTGCGGGCTGGAATTATGTCTCAACTACCAAATTAAAGTTAATTTACAACTTTAACGGAGGTTATATTTTCTTATCAAAATCAACAAATGAAACAAATAACAAAAGTGTAATAGGTACCAATTAGCAAATCAACAAATTAAGAAATTATAGATTACAGTCGTTTCAAGTTTTGGGGCTTCGAGCCCCGTTTTACATTCCTTGAGCCCTCAGCTCACAACCAAAGGGCAGAAAACCCCTTCATACCAAGGAGCAATTGCCCCTAATTAGAATGTCAAGCCTCCTAGAGGCACGCAGAGATCAAATTTGGAAAGAGCAGTCCCGCTCTCAAGCTTACAAGCCTACCAAAGGCCACAACAAACTTCACTCCTAACTGCCGTCAAGGCACACATACAGTGAAACAGGGGTATCTTGTACCCAACCTACAGGGCCTTCACAAGAAGAAAACAAAACTTTGGGTTAATTAAATGGCCCAAAAAACCAAATTGACTGGAGGCGTAGCTTGCACTCCTACATGAAACTTCTTAAAACCTAGGTGGCACTCGGCCAGTTATACAGGGGCTAATCCCATACTAGGGAGGTGACTCGTAGAAGAATAATTTATTACATTAAGAAGAGAAGAAAATCGGTTATGAAAACGTAGGTAGTCACCTCAAAACAACATGAGTGGGAGCTCGAGAGGGTTAAGCACTCTCTATCCCAAATTGCGGTTAATTTACATGAATATAGTAAGGTTTACATTGAAAAGGATTCGAACCTTCCCCCGCGGGTTAAAACTGCTGAGCTAGCAAGAAATAAAGTTCTAAACGTCCATTACCTTGTTGATGAACTGCTGCCCGAAGAAAGAGGCGTTTCCCGTCCCTGCTACATAATCACACACTAAGCAAGTTGTCGATGAAGTGGCGACGAGCCATGAACCTCAGTAGTTTTATACGCTCGGGGAAAGTTCCTGACCTTTCGTGAATAAAACAGTCCCGCCCACTACCTTTTATTGGTCGGCTAAAGATTACATGCCAAAACTGAAGAAGAAATCTAGGATTGGTGGAAAATTAATTTAGAAAATTCAGGATTGGCTGAATTGAAAACTGGCGGAAATAGAGATCAATATTGCCAACCCAAAAAATGAAAGAAAGAAATTTAACAAAGAACAAACTTATGGATACAAACTTTCTTCAAAAACAGTTCGTTCACTTCGCACCAGGCTGCACAGTTATAGTTTTTATGTAGTGATTTCTAGAAGAGAATGTCCACACTTCTTGCTACAGAGCAAACAAACACAAATCGAAATAGACACAGTTCAGAACACTTCAAAATTTACAGTAGTGACATCTTCCAAGAAACCTTTGATTTAATACAGATTTTAAAGTTCAGAGTTACTCCTGTAGGGGATACGTTTTAGGCGCACAATTTAAATTTGCGGGGTCGGGGTGTACCAACCGGTACAATTATTATTATTATTATTATTATTATTATTATTATTATTATTATTATTATTATTATTATTATTATTATTATTATTATTATTATTATTATTATTATTATTATTATTATTATTATTATTATTCCTGCTGTTTGTTGCTATCAGTGTTGTTTTCCATATGTTAAGTGACACGCCATTAATACCTACT
Organism: Anabrus simplex; assembly: GCF_040414725.1. Classification (NCBI taxonomy): domain Eukaryota; kingdom Metazoa; phylum Arthropoda; class Insecta; order Orthoptera; family Tettigoniidae; genus Anabrus; species Anabrus simplex. The sequence goes on along the minus strand of NC_090269.1, from coordinate 183,389,903 downwards.
TCGGTGCCATTTTCATACGAGAGTACGACTCCATGGCTAAACCTTGGGTTCTGTTTCCCGCGGGATAGGTATTTTTAACCATCATTGTTTAATTCCGATGATTCGGGGACTGAATGTGTGTGATTTCTTCAGCATTAGAAATCATCATATGTACGGCCCCATCCTCACAGACGTGCAGGTCTCCTGTCAACTCGAAAGAGCTGGACCAGGCCTCTTTGGGGGCCACACGGTACTATTATCAACATTCGATACGTTTTCTGTATATACAGGTACCTGAAAATAGAAAGATCGTTAATGTACAACATAAACAATACTGTATCGAATGTTTTTCTTGCGATACTCATTTTGTAGACACAGTTTATGTTTTACTTGCACCGTCTATCTGTGCTGGAGGAAGTTTGTCACGAGGTTTTGTGGTAAGAACTTCCTGAATATAAGTTTTTCTAATTTTCGTACTGATATATTGTATTTAATCGTGTTGAAAAATGTCGTTCGGCGGAGATAATGGAGTAGTTATATAAAAAAGAGTAAAATCTTCAGTTTCATCAATCCATTGATAGCGGTCCCGTTATTGGACTTATTGTTTGGTACTGTATATTTTGGCTTTGGGAACTTCGAAATTTTAGGGAAGTAATCTTTGTTCGTCATGCGTAACATGGTTTGTTTATACAGGACTTTACAGGAGCAGACGTTAACCTCAGGAGATTAAGTTCACGTTATTTTTTATAGTTCTAATAGATCCGGATAGTTTACTTATTAGATAGTATTTTTGCATAATTTTGCACTCGAAGGTAGTATATATTTAAGAAACTCCGGTCAGATAATTGGCTGTTGTTTTTGAATGACTCGGCTTGTTGATTTTTCACTTGTGCTATCTATTGGCAGCAATGTAACTACAGAGCAATGGAAGAAACTGTTCAATCTATGTCAATGGAAGTCATACGATCAAGTATGATGTGTGCGTCTACAACTGTGTGAAATCAATGCATCGTGTGCTTATCCATCAAACGTGCAAGTGCGAAGACCGCCGATATCGTTAAAATGGTAAATACTTTTTGATCAATATCGTGACGAATATTTTGCTTTAATTTGTTTTTACTGTGAGGGTTGTAGCTAATATATTCTATTCCTGTTTGCAGGCTTCGTATTCAGAAGACCAGTTGGCCGGTGAGTAGAAAGGAGGTCACTAAATGCTTATGACTCACTAACAGACACGCCCCGAACATAAGTTTTCCTTATTAGGACGTAGATTGAAAGTTAAGTAACTTGTTTTCTGTGTTTACTTTTTGTGGGAGAACATTTACTACGAGTTGAATGGGCACATTAGTAGATTCGAGTCCGTGTGTTCGGTTGTGACATTCCGTGTGTTTGGGCTGTCAGAAAACCCGCCTTTATCATGTACGGCTATGAAGTGGCTAATCGAATAATGACATCAGTCGAAGGTACGTCTTTTTGAAAATAAGAACAATTTAAAGAAAAAGAAAACTCGAGGAGGAGGATGATACCTGATTGTTAATTTAGTGACATTTCATTGAGATACACGCACGTTTCCGAAATTTTTCGCGAGCGAGATTCGTAGCTAATGTAAAAATTAGCAAATAAAACACATTGAATTGTGAAAGGAAAAATTCATAAAGAAATGCAATTTCTGTTAGGCCTATTTTTGCAATTTCTAGTATGTATGCTAAGTAATTCACTGCATGTTAATGGTAATTTCCCAGTGCCTCTGAACAATAACAAAGATTGTAGATAAACTGTTCTCAAACAGATGATTCATGGTATTAATCACACGACGCACAAATTGTGCAAAGAACACTTCTGTGAGTACAGTAATCTATAATAGATTTTTGACGGTTTGTACACTTAACAACTTGGTAGTGGGCACAGATTTAAATAATTACATTTCAGCCTTCATTAGGTACCTACCCTTGCTCAATTAAGGAAAAAACACCTGTATTTCATTGCTTTCTGTTCATATATTACCTGTGTTCATTAACTTTTTGACTTGCACACATTCTAAGCTTATTCATAAGATGAATAGACAGATGTTTTTATTTTTGTTGTATTATATTACATTATCATCATTAGCCTATACATGTTAGTACCAGTGAGGTAAAAAAAAAAATGAAAAATTTCCTTGCTGTGATCACTAGTCTTACTTTCTCTGCATGATTACTACCTGGACGAACTCAGTTGACTGACATACATAGTTGTTGGTGCATTAAAAATACAATTTTCAGTCTCAATCATAGTTTTTCAGAATACTCTACCAGCATAAAGGATAATACATTTTTACAATTTTGTTAACCTGATAGCACAGAATCTTTAGAAGTTCAAGTAAGTAAAATTCACATAAAAATGTGTTTCAAACATACGAAAAAAGAGAAAAATTCTTCTTGAGTTCTTGGGATCTATAATTTATTATATTATAGGCTAGAATATACATATCTGTAGGCTGCTGACTGCACTCCCTTCTGTTAGCTAGAAATGGTCTGTCTTAATTTGATATTAATTTTTGGTAGTGTTAATTTTTATTACTGGTGTTTGCTGGGACAGATCATGAATCTAGTTTCTAAGTGAACTGCAGGTCCTCTATACCTACTCACAAATTCATTAGTAAGCACTCAGTTTTAAAAAGTTTTTTTTTTACAAAATAACTTGAGAGGACATCTAAGTACTTACCTATCTTTTGAAATTCATTTTTACTTAAAGCATAGCAAATATTTTCCAACTGATAATATAGTTTTTAATAACACTGCATTTTACACAAAATATAACATATAATATTCACAATTCTTTAAGCTGGTGGAAAAATGTAAGCTACAGGGACATTATTTTATATGTTCAGGGGATTGCCGCTCGCCCGGTCGCCTGCCCTGCGAGCCTCTCTCCCGCCAAGCACTTTGCCATAATGCGGCCAGCGCTTGCCCTACACTGAGTCAGAGTGTTTTCGCAAAAGATTTTCTGAAATTTATGAAGGTATTATGTACAGTATATACACACACTAATGTAATGAAAATGGCATTGAAAAAACACACTGAGCCCTAAACACTTGAACACTTGACTAAACTGAACCTTACGCTAATAAAGCTCTCAGTAGACTGCAAAGGAGAGGACTTGTGGTGCCGAGAAGCGCATTACAGCGAGGTGCTTGGCGCGAAACTGGCTCGCAGCACGGGCGACTAGGCGAACGGCAGTCCCCTGAATAGATTTTTAAAAATGTCCCTGTATTTCAAATAATGTCACGGTGTGAAGAGATCAAGGCAGTAACAGTCCGGTGTTATTCAATCAGTCACTACTGATCTGCATTTAGGACAGTTGCTCAGGTGGCAGATTCCCTATCTGTTGTTTTCCCAGCCTTTTCTTAAATGATTGCAAATAAATTGGAAATTTATTGAACATCTCCTTTGGTAAGTTATTCCAATCCCTAACTCCCCTACCTATAAATGAATATTTGCCCCAATTTGTCCTCTTGAATTCCAACTTTATCTTCATATTGTGATCTTTCCTACTTTTAAAAACACCATTCAGACTTATTCATATACTGATGTCATTCCACGCCATCTCTCCACTGACAGCTCAGAACATACCACTTAGGCCTATGATAAAGATGTTGATTCCCATAGGGAATCTGGAAAATTTATTATGTCCAATAATGGACCAACTATATTGGTACATACCACTTATAATACCAATATAAATGGTCCGTTATTGAACATGATAAATTTTCCAGCTAACTCATTCCTGGTTGCCAGCGTTTCACCCCAGTGTGCTAAGTTGGGCTCATCAGTTCGTAAATAGCATACCCACCAAGACGCATGGCTAGTACATACCGTGGAGGCCACTGAATAGGCTACCTGGAGCCACCGGCAGTGCCAATGCACTATGAGAGACTTACTCATTCGGGAGAAATATTTCAGGTACTCTATGGGAATCATCTATATCATATACCACTTGGTCAAGCAGCTCGCCTCCTTTCTCCCAAGTCTTCCCAGCGCAAACTTTGCTACATTTTCTTATGCTACTCTTTTGTCGGAAATCACCCAGAACAAATTGAGCTGATTTTCTTTGGATTTTTTCCAGTTCTTGAATTATGTAATCCTAGTGAGGGTCCCATACACTGAAACTGTACTCTAATTGGAGTCTTACCAGATACTTATAAGTCCTCTCCTTTACATTCTTACTACAATCCCTAAGTACCCTTATAACCATGTGCAGAGATCTCTACCTTTTATGTACAGTCCTGTTTATGTGATTACCCCAATGATCATCATTCCCTATATTAGCACCATAAGGAAATTTCACTCCAACGTAGTAATTAAAACTGAGAGGACTTTTTCTATTAGTAAAACTCACAACATGACTTTTAACCCCGTTTATCGTACCATTGCCTGCTGTCAATCTCACATCATTCTCTGTACAGATTGGAGTTTATCCCTCAGAATGGAAGCGAGCCAGTGTACGTCCTGTGCCCAAAAAAAAAATGCCAGCAGATTGTAGTGATTTTAGGCCTATCAACATCCTCTGTGCACTTAGAAAAAATTATTCATGTGCAGATATGTGTGTATCTGTCTAAATACCACATTCTAAATCCCTACCAATCTGGCTTCAAGAAGGGCCATAGTACTACTACTGCTCTGCTGAAAGTTACAGATATACGCACAGCCACCGGTAAGAGGCAGCTCGCTATCTTATGTCTGATTTCTCTAAGGCATTTGACTCTGTTAATCATGAGTTGTTTCTTGCTAAGTTGAAGTCAAGTGGCTTCTCGCAGAGTGCTCTGTCGTGGTTTGAATATCTGTCAAATAGATCAGAGAGTCACGTTTGTTGATGGACGGTCCTCAAGCAGGGAATCAGTAAACTGTGGCGTACCGTACCACAAGGATCAGTCCTCGACCCTTTATGTTCTTCTACTTACATTAATGACATGTCTGAAGTCTTTTAAAGCATTACCTTTCACATGTACGCTGATGACTTACAAGCTTACTTCCACCTTAGTCCCACTAACACACCTTCTTGTATAATGCATTTTAGCCATGACATCTCTCGATTGATCGAATGGAATGCAAATCATGACATCCAATTAAATGTAGCTAAGACCCAGCTTATTTGCAAAGGTTACATAAAACTCCTAAAAACTGTTGATCTCAAATCCCCCCCAGCAATAAAATTTCTAGATACAGATATCTATTATAGTGACACCCCTAACAATCTAGGACTAATTTTTGACAGAACCCTATCCTGGTCTGATCATATGTCAAATGTGATCAGAAAAGTTGTCATCCATGCATATTTTGAAACGTAATGTATCGTACGCCACCTTTCATGCAAAAACTACTTGTTCAAAGTCTTATATTCCCAATAATTGACTATGGATCAGTTTTACATGACGACTTACCTGAAACTTTGAACATAAAACTACAGAGGGTACAAAATGCATGTGTTCGTTCCGTCACAAAAGCCAGGCGTGATGAACACACAATACCTTATTACGTACAGCTGCAATGGTTGAAACTCTATGAACGACTGGAAATCTCAGTAGCCTTGCTATGCACAAAATTCTAGAAACAGAGCCACCCATTCAGTCACTTTTTTGTCTAGTACTCTTGCACTCATTTTTACCAGTAGTCTCCTATGATCTACCCTATCAAATGCCTTAAGACAGGTCAGTCGTGATATAATCCTTTTAACTTCCTAAATGCAAGATATCTGCTATATCATGCTGGAATCTTGGAGATGAGAGTTTCAAATTAGTTCTGAAATGTGGTGTTGTTTATCTCCTGAACACATACAGTTAGTATTACTCTAATAATAATAATAATAATAATAATAATAATAGGGGCCTAATATATTAAGGCCATAGCCGCTTCCTTCCCAATCGTAACCCTTTCCTATTCTTATGCTGCCGAATATCTTTGATGTGATAGTGCGACGTTAAACCACTATCAAAATAATAAAAAACATTACCTTGTTTCCATTGGGTTCTGTGATTGTACCTTCCATGGAATCATCTATCCAAACTTATCCCAGGTTATAGCCGCTTAGGTGGGGGATTGCATTCGGGAGATAGTGGGCTCATTGGCAGTTGTGAAGATGGTTTTCCATGGTTTCCCATATTCACACCAAGCAAAAGCTGGGGCTGTACCGTAATTAAGGCCATGGCTGCTACCTTCCCAATCCTGTCACTTTCACAGACCAAAACTTAAAAGAAAAGGCCTGTGGTGAAGATGTGTGTTATAACATGATTTAATAATATAATATCAGTCTGCTGAGATTTGTTCTCATTCATATCTTACTATTGATTTAATTGCAGAGTTCCAAGAAGCATTCCAGCTTTTTGATGCACGAGGTGATGGCAAGATTCAAGTTACGCAGATAGGGGATGTGCTCAGAGCATTAGGACAGAACCCAACTGAATCAGATGTGAAAAAGTTCACTCATCAACATAAACCAGGTAAGTGGATAATTACTGTTATTAGGGCTAGGATTCATGGTGGGTACTTCCTTTTTAAGAAAGGAACAGATTATTTGCTTATATATAGTAAAGTCTAATATGTGGCCAGGGTTAAATATTTATGGTATGAGTTGACCATACAGCCAGTGGCTCAACACTGAGTATTTACAGCAGCTGCTGGTCCCTCAAGGAAGGAAATGTCATAGAAACTCATCATGCAGTGTCTGTTTTCCAGGTTAGGGGTGGCTGCAAAATGAGTCTGTTCTCCAGGTTGGAGGTGATCTCATTGAAACCTGGCAGTTAGTCATAAAATGCCTTTTATAATATACGAAGTGTCAAAGTGGATTAGAACAAAGATCTTATTAGTACACCCAGAAGCGACACGCATCTCTTGTGTCTGTCTCCAGGGATGTGCGAGAATTGGATGGAGATCAATGAAATGATCCACAGCCTGACGCAAGAGCTCTCTGGTTAAGGGTGACGGAGGAAGAAGTAGTGAAATCTGGTTAATTCCATAAAAATTCTTGTCACTATGTCATGGCTGTCTTACAAAATTGGAATAACTAAACGAGTTGGCTGTGCATTTCAGGTCATGCAGCTGTGAGCTTGCATTCAGGAAATGGTGGGTTCAGCTGCCCTGAAGATGATTTTCCGTGGTTTTTCATTTTCACACCAGGTAAATGCTGGGGCTGTATCTTCATTAAGGCCATGGTTGCATCCTTCCCAGTAGTAGCCCTGTCCAATTTGGTGCAATGTAAATCCAATAGCAAAAGAGAAAAATAGTGGGGTAAGATTTGTCTCGAAGCATTTTTAAAATTTGAAATGAGAACAGCACTTCTTTTTCTTGTGAGTTATACATTTTCATGTTCTAATTTTTAAAATTCTAATCGAGCCTTTATACACTGCGTGCTATTATTGTTTCATTTTCAGGGTTTAGATCTTGTTTGTTTGCCCACCTATTAGTGCCTTCTTGTGTGCTTCACACAAAAGGTACCCTTTGTCTTCTGGACTCTGATTCTGCTATAAAGACCCTAACAGCTTTTGACAATTTGTCTAATTTCTGCCCTGACACTGATTTTGTATTTGGGAATATTGATCAATCTCAGGCTTTTCTTACATTCTTGGAACCCCTTCAACAGTGTAGTTTTTTTGTTATAAAATTTCCATATTTTATTAATTGGTATTAGTCATTTGGAAGATATGCCTTTTTTAATTAATTATGTTATTGGTTCTATCTTGCTGAAAAGTTCATTGAACCTCGAATGTACCTGCCCATCATCCCATTTGTTGCTAAGAATCCTTTTTTAATATTCTTTCTCCTGTTTGCTAACTGACCAACTTGTCTTCTCACAGTCAGTCTCTGAAGCATACAATCTTGGTTTGAGAACTGTATACAGTAGAACCTCGATTATACATTCTCTTAAACTACGTTTTCTCATATTATTAGTTCAAATTACATGGTCCTGCGAGCATCCTAATTAAATCACATTGTAAAAATCCCGCATTATCCGTTCCTCGAAGAAATGATTTCCCGGATCAACTGTCCAGAATTTTCAGTCCCATCAATGCTAAATCCTTGATGACACGTTTTTCAAGAAACTGTATCTCGCGAAAGGATGAGTACGGCATACTTGCGGATTTTGGTGTTAATGTCCCGTCATTGCGGTAATTTGAGGAAGTACTGTACCATACTGGAAAAGCTATCGGCGGTGGACTTGCATAAGGGAGCATCTTAGCATCGCATTCTGGTGGTATTGTTGAGAATCCTCGGAAATCATGAAGCAGAGAGTGCCCACAACAATTGGAAGGAGACAGAGCGCATTTCGACAGCTCTACTTGAAGACTGAACGAGTTTCACCAAATGTTTGTACTTACCAAAACGTCTACATTATGCCCAGGGTTACATGTTTGTTTTTTAGTGTATCACCGAACAGGTTTTCGGCACTACCTTCAGGGCAGTGTATAGTCATTGGGCTTTCAGACAGGAATCGAAATTGCTCCTAAAGTAACATAATTTCATACCGTATTTTAATATTATTGTATACAATTATGTTATCAAGACCAGAACAGATGTTGCACCTTGCATATATAAAGCCATGGGAGGTTCTGGGATTGCCTATTTCAGTTTTGGTCCTAATATAAGACTGGAAATTTCACGTTTTTGTGTTAAAATGATATAAAAACCGCAGTATATTTATGTGCACACATTATATTTTAAAACTTTGTATCATTTCGCACTTGCACCGACTTGTACAGCGAGCGCGCTTTCCAGCTGAGCTCAAGGTTGCGAATACCTGTAATTTCGGAAGTGTTAATGATATTTTTTCTCTTTCCAATTTGATTGTGATTAGTGACGAGCAGAATTGAATATAATGGATTTGAGAACTTGAGGATTGGTACTTACATTCGAAACCATATTACCGAGTTCAACTTAACCTTTCTACCGATCGTAGTTACTTTTAAAAAACTCCCTCATGCCTGTTTTATCAGCCATATGGTACTGCCTAATAGTCCTACTTTTAATACCTTCCTTTCTTTCACGTTTATTTTTAACTACTACATAAACAGCTTCGTGATCACTAATACCATCTATTACTTCGGTTTCTCTGTAGAGCTCTTCTGGTTTTACCACCACCACATCCAGAATATTCTTCCCTCTAGTTGGTTCCATACTTTCTGAATCAGCTGTCCTTCCCATATTAACTTATTTGCCATTTGTTGGTCATGCTTCCTGTCGTTCGCATTACCTTCCCAATTGACATTTGGTAAATTGAGATCACCCGCTACTATCACATTCCTTTTCATATTGTTTCTCACATAGCTGATTATCATATCAGATAATTCTGAATCGGCGTCAGCGCTACCCTTTCCCGGTCTGTACACTCCAAAGACATCAAGTTGCCTATTATCTTTAGAAATGTGCCTTACACCTAGAATTTCATGTTTGTTATCTTTCACTTTTTCATAGCTTACAAATTCTTCTTTCACCAGAATGAATACTCCCCCTCCTACCATTTCTATCCTATTTCTACGATACACACTCCAGTTCTGTGAGAATATTTCATGAATCGCCTCCCTGATTCACAGACGTATGTACATGGTTTGAAGGCCATGCTTCAGATTGATGATTTCATACTGATAAGACGACTGCCCAATATTTACATGAACAAAATAGCATCACCACCATGAAATTATTTTATCTCGGGTTATAACCATATGAAAAAAACGAAACAATCCCAGTCACTTCAGTATACTCTGTTTATCAGACTGCTCCGGGAATACCGTGCTGAACAGAGGTGAAAGAACGTGCGGGTATTACGGGTCAAGATCGGACAATCAGAAGATTGATTTAAAACTTTAAAATTATGGTTATATTTCTATCTCGGCTATCTTTTTTCTTTTTCTTTTTTCTTCAGAAATAAGACTTAATATAAGTCAGGTACAAAAGATCATAAGATGGGGGTAGCAATCGAGAAACCTTAATTAACAATTGTGAGCTTTAAGCTCCCTGATTGTATACTCTTCAAGAGCACTGGGGCTCCTTTCAAAAAAACTTCGAGACGGATCTCCCAATACTTTCTACATCATAATCAGAGTCTGTTTGCTCTACCAATTTGTCTAGGAGACTGCGCTCTGAACCTTATAACTTAACAGCCTTTTAAAGGCATCATTCAACTTTTACATTTATAACCAGAGCATCTTTGCTGTATAAATTTTACACTTCCGAGGCTTCGCTAGGCACAACCTACATTTAACAAACAGTATTAGCTGTCTTCTAGGCTCAACAGTCTGATATATTTACATGAAAGGAAATAGGAATAAAATAGAATTTTATAGGGGTATCGAATACCTATTCTACTGGGCCTTTGTGGAAAAACAACAGGTTCAATTACTGGCCCAAAAAATCAAAATTGTGCGGAGGCGAACTCTTGCTCTCCTAGAAGTTTATAATTAAATGGTTAAAACCCTATTTGGGCTCAAATATACAGAGGCTAAGCCTATGCTTCTGAGGTGACTAGCCGGAGATAGTATTTAATTTACCAGATTACAAACAAAAAAACTGTTACAAAATCATAGTCACATCAAACTCAAATTGAAGAGGATTCAAGAGGGTATCACACTCTCTATTCCCTGATTATGGTTAAGTTTCTGAGGCTTGTTTGAAATTTACATTAGAAGATTGAAATTTATATTTTAAGAAAACTGAAGTGGCATTATTAAGATTTGGAAGTTCCCCTCGAGCTAGCTGTCAAAGACAGTCACTTAATAAGATCTGGACTGCCATTACATTGAGCTGCTGGTCTGCTCGATGATGAATGAGGCACCCCGCCTCCTCACAAACCACGCACTAGTCGGGAGTGATTCATCACTAATTCCATAGGGGATATTAACCACATCGCACGTGCAGACATGGGTATATATGTAGGCTTGTTCCACGTGGCTCTAGCTTTGCGAAAATTCCACTGTTAGTAACGCTGTGACGAAAAAACATCAAGTGTCTCTCAGTCTACACAACCGTCATTCAAAATTGGAGCTTTGAGATTTTTTACAGAGCAGCCGATATGAAAGTTAGCGATCTCTAGTGTTCATCCACATTGGTGAATAACTATCTTCAGCCTATACATCCCGGCAGTACCCCTGGTTTCCAAGCCACTGGTTAAAACACTTTCAGCCAACTTCAACTGTCTTTACTGATATTGTCACTGTTTCCCATGTTGCACAATCTTCACTGCTAGGCCATGTGTACAGACTCTTACCAAAATTTAAAGTTATACAAATATAAGGATATAAATGTTCAGTATTCCCTAATTACAAATCCTTCTGATAATACTATGTTCTTACATTTTAACTTAACACAATCACATAATATTCGCTACATTATATTGCAAATTATGTTACGGAAATTTTCTAGCCTAAAATTGGGAGATTGTCTTTTACAAACATTTCCTAACCTAAAATCAGGAGGTTGTACTTGGGTACAGTTACATTATAACCTGTTTGATAGTATATGGAACCACACCCGGGCAACTGGAGTGGGACACTGATGATGTTTTTGAGTCCATTTGGGTCATTGATAAAGAGAATGAATGTATTTCTTGAAACGTGTATGACAGTTTGACCGTAGTCGAACTCAAACTAATTTTTTACCTGAGAGGTGGTCCAATTGATAGCAGTTGGGGTGGGTTGGAAAATGTGGAGTAACATAGACTTGAAGATTCTTGTAGAGTTGGACACAATGTGATGTCAGAGAAGACCTTGTAGATGGAGTTTTCAGTTAAAAAGTTTGTAGCGTGAGTGTGCAGAGTGAAGTAAGCAGTGGAGTGGGATGCCGTGTTGTAGCAGTCCGATATGGTTCAGGTAATGAGGGGTGAGTAATATTGTCAGAAGTGAGATCTGTAGACCACTTCTCTCTGCTATTTCTTTCAGATGGTTGATCTTGATTTTCTGAATTGATGTAGTTGGCAGAAATGGTTGTCGTCTGCAAAAGGTGGGCAGTCAGCCGTACTCCCATTTGAGTTTGGGATCTAATCTGAACTGATTCTCATTCCCTTCTTTTTGCCCCAGTGATTACCTCAATTTTCAAATGATCTCTATTTATTACACAAGTCTGTACAGGGTTATTCTCCAATTATAGCAGACATTATGAATGAATAAATGAATGAATAAATGAATGAATAAAAGAAACTCTTTTTCTCCCAGTCAAGGAAAACCAACTGAGGAGAGAGCATTCAGAATTAAACGATTGATTGAATGAGACGATTGATTGAATGAATGAATGGATGTATGCTCTCCGCCTACAACTACGGAACCCCAGCAGCTGAGGAGGGAACATTCCATTATGGATGGATGGATGGATGGATGGATGGATGGATGGATGGATGGATGACTGAATTAATTTTGCATGCATGAATGAACAAAAAACTCTTCTCTCTTAGTCATGGATAACCACCAACTGGGAAGAGAGCATTCATGATGATTATTACTCACTCTCAGACTAGAGCTATGGAACTCCAGCAGATGAGGAAGGAACTTGCGTTGTTGGTGATTCGTCTGTTGGATGGAGATGTTTAGCCTTGAGCAGGCCCCTTCGTGTTATTCGTCAGGAGTAGGCTATGCGATGACAGTGGTATTCACCCTCTCCCTGTGGGAGAGCACATTGTATCCAATTGGTCGCAGTGCATAATCATGCAGTGACCTCCACCTTGTACAAAACAAAAAGGGAGAAATTCAGAATGTATAAGTGATGCAGATCTTTATTCTGGAGACTAGACATGTCACTGCATGAAAATGGAGAATTAATTTTCCTTTAAACTCACATTATATTACTTCTGGTAAACAAGTCAAACTCTCATTTGTTTTCCCACTTTTCTTTTCCACAATGTATTTATTTCTTTAAACTACCTCTTCCTTTACTTGCAAGTTATTTTCCTGTACATTTATTATAAAAATACAATATGATTAAATTGTACAGTAGGCTTAAGTATGCTGTTGAGCAATTGAATTAGAGATAGCTGTCATTTTGGCGAAATTACATTGTGGTTGCGTGGTAAATGTATAGGCTGATTCCAGAGAATAGTCCACCCAAGTAGGAAAAAGTAAAGTTTAAAATAAAACTCAACAATTTGTTTTTAAGATAGATAAAACATGACGTATTAATTTTATGATATGTATTAATTTATTGATATCTTTCAGTTTTTGTGTGCTTAATTAAACCTTGATGTAGAAGCTTAACTTCATTTGATATTTCTCAAAAGTTTTAGGAATTCCTGTTTATTTGATGAAAAGTTATGAAAATGATTATAGTAAATGTTAATTCTAATGCTCTTTTCTCTTCGCAGTAAAGTACTTATTTAGGTTATTATCAGTTTATGTAAGGTGTAATGAAGTGACAAATTTATTGCTGCAAGCCGTGTAAACATGCGACGAAAAGGGTATAAAAGTTTTATAAATGAAAAGTGCATGGCTCAGTTCGAATGAAACTTAGTGTGCAAAGCCAATATTGCACACCCTTTCAAGCTGCTGTATCATTTGTTTAAAATTTCAAATGGATTCATACGAAGCTGATAGTAAAATACGTGGCGTGTTTACGGTGTTCTTGCGAGGAGGCGACCGGGAAGTTCCCTGCTGTTGCAACACACTGCCAACAGAATTCAGTTTCTGCGTCACACTCACTTGTAAAGGACATATTTTAGAATAGCAATCGGTGTTCACACGGGGGTGATATTTAATAATGCTGCTTACTCATAAGGAACGTTGTAAACTGTATCACGAGAAGAAATATGACACCTGCTCAGTTACACATACGCCACCAACAGGTACGAGAATTGGTGAAGAAACACAGAGCTCAGAAGAAACTTCATGGCTTATCAACAGCTACTTTCTGTTCAAGTTGAACAAAACCGTCAACATTGATTACAGAGCAGAGTACGCCAACGTCTGGTTATAAATGCAAACAAATGCAAACCCGCGATCACCTGGCTGGCCAACTTTTTCTGTGCCATAGTTGACTCTGGCTCTATTCCCAGTGATTGGGCTACGAGCATCACTGTGCCTATCTTTAAGCAAAAAGGTGACCCAGCAGAATGAAGATTTTCGAGTGAATCCTCGATCGACAACTGCGTGATATTGTTGACATTAATACCAACCAGTGCGGGTTCTTCAAGGGTGCTGGAACAACAGACACCATCTTTGCTGCCAGAATGCTCATTGAAAAGCATCGAGAGAAACAACGGCCACTGTATATTGCCTTCCTTGATCTTGAAAAGGCTTTCGACCATGTTTCACATCGTGTGATCTGGTATGCACTTCGTGACGATGGTATATCAGAAATGCTTCAAGATCAAGATGCTTTACACGAACACCAAAAGTCATGTACGTTGCACTGTCTGCATTTCGGAGAGCTTCCCAGTGAAAGTTGGTGTACACCAAGTCTCCGCATTGTTCCCATTGCTCTTTGTTCTCGTGGACACAAACGGGGCCTGCAGAGGAGTGTCCCTTGGACTCTTTTATGCAGTTGATGTCACACTTGCTGATGCCACCAGAAGTGAATTGCAGCATCAAGCAGTCTCTCACAATACGGTCTTAAACTGAACAGAAAGAAGACCAAATACTTGGAAACCATCTCAAGCAACGGCTCAATTCATGGTGATGGAGAGACCTTAATGAAGACCGTAAGCTTCAGGTATCTAGGATTTTGCCTACAGATTGATGGTGGATTTTGTGATGAGTGCGAAGTAGGATAAAGGCAGCATGGATGAGATGGAGATAAGTTACAGGCATACTCTGCGACAGAAGGATGCCACTACATCTGAAGTCCAAAATATACCGCATGGTAGTACGTCCTGTTGCTTTATACGGTGTTGAATGTCGATCAGCTGACAAAACTACAGAGCGCCAATTACACACCATGGAAATGTGCATGTTCTGTTGGTCGATGGGCATCACACTGCTGCATCATGTAAATTCAGTGGTATAGTCATGTCCTGCATGCTGCACCTGGAACAGTTGCCAATTTTACCCACTTTGAAATTAATGGGAAACGACCACGTGGACTTCCAAAGCAGCACTGGCATGACAGACTCTGGACTTAAGATCATGTAATGCCCAAGATCGTGCAAAATGGCGAGCCAAGATTAGAACAGTGGACCCTGCACCAGCGGGAAAACACTAGGAAGAAATAGTAGTAGTTCGCCTCTTGCACCCTGCAAGAGACCTGTTCCTACAGCAAGTCAATGCATGACCCATCTATTCAGAATTGTGGCCGATGGATTCAATAAACTCTCTTCAGATATGAGAATGGTTGCCCAGTTGTGGTTCCTCTTAAAACATTAATCACCACCACCACCACTCTCAGTACCTTTTTACACATCTTGGGATGCTGTCGAAATGAATGTCGGCACCTTGCCCTGACCAATCTCTGCTCATTATAGGAGGCTGCACAACGATTGCGGATCAGTATAGCTCCCCAACACTTCTGGTGTCCTGTGCAGTCCATGTCATGCCGCATTGTCATAGTCATTGGGGTGAAAGGGAGTGCTACACCCTATTGATCTGGTATCTCTAGTTCAATTGATCATCAGTGTAAGTGTTTGATCTCCATATTATTTTGTGTGTGTGGCTGAATCTCATTATTTTGACCTTGAAACCAGAACTACCACTATCACTTATCCTGTTTGACATTATTGAGAATTAACTAATAAGTAGGGCCCGGATTCTTATGCAGTAAAAACTCCAAAAATGTGCAAACACGTATGCACTAAAAATGTTGAAAATATGCACTAAAAATAAAACAAAATACACTTACCAAACACATTATTTAATTTCAACTCAGTGTTAAATTGATAATCATATTTTATTCCTTGCAAAATGATGCATGGCAGTAGGTTATCTACAGTTTTTTTTTTCCAATGTTTTCAGGGATCAGTGACTTTCAGTTGTCGGAGAGAATTAATTTATACGCTGAAAATGATCGTCTACGTCGACGGATGTAACTAAGTAATACTTGTACACTGACTCCTCAGAACATTTTTCTGGCAAAGACGACCTGTTTCCACTTATGTAGTTGCTTATGGATCGAATCTTCTTCAGTCCTGGGTTTAAGTCCAACACTGCACGGAGTTCTCTTTTAACTTTTTCTCCAGTTTCACCACCAGACAGCATTTAAAGAACTAATGGTGTTTTGTATTAACTGAAAGGATTTGTGTAGGGATGCACTGCAAGTTTCTAATCGCCTTCGAAAGTGACGAATAATGCACATGGACGAAACTGATATCTTTATATAGAGTTTCAGATTCAAATGCGCACTTTGCTTTATGAACACACACAGTATGAGTATCATCAATACATTTTGTACCAGGCGGTACACCTCCACGCCACTAATTCAAATATTGCGCCAATTGAAACTCCTCTACAGGAGAAAGTCTGAACTTCAAAAAACTGTATCAACTCACTGTTTCTCCGAAGATGGCTCTGTGTAAATTTTGATGTGTTTTTGTTTGTCATTGATCAAGAAGTGTGGACGTTCTCTACCAGATGTCTCTACAAAAACTATGGTAGTACACTCTGGTGCAATGGAATGAACTTTCTTGAAGAAATTTTGTATTCATAAGTTTTGTCTTTACTAAATTTTGTTCTGTCATTTGTGGGTTGGCAATATAAATCCTTTCTTTCCGCCTGTTTTGAATGTAGCCAATCAGGAATTTCTGTAATTAATTTTCCACCAATAAGGTGTTTCTTCCTCGTCTTGTGTATTAGTTTGTGCTGTTATCCAATAAAAGTTTGTGGGCGGGTTGTCTCGAACTTTCCACGTGGGTGTAAAAACTGCTTGTCTCCTGGCCACTTCAGTAACATCTTTCTTAGTGTGTGGATATGTAGCAGGGGGCAACAGATCTCTAACAAGGTAATGGCCTTTTAACATCTGTATTTCTTGCTAGCTCAGCAGTTTAACTCTCGGGGAGGGTTCGAAACCTTTAATATGTAACCAATTCCTTTAAAATGTAAATTACTTTTCAGTATATGTAAAAACTTCAAATCCCTTTTCCATAAAGCAGGGATAGAGAGTGCTTCACCCTCTCGAGCTCCCTTTCATTTTGAAATCGAGGTGACTACGTTTTCATAACCGTTTCGTCTCTTCCTTAATGTATTAAAGTTTTTTCATACGAGTCACCTCCCTAGCTTGGGATTAGCCCCTGTATATCGGACTAAAGCCACTTAGGTTTTAATATTGTATATTTAGGAGTGCAAGTTCACGCCTCCAGTCCTTTCTGTACTTTGGGCCATTAACTTAACCTGATGTTTTGTTTTCTTCATGCGAAGGCCCTGTAGGTTGGGTATTAAATACCCCTGTTTCTTTGTATGCCTTGATGGCAGTTTGGATAAGAGTCTGTTATTGCCTTTATAGGCTTGAAAGATCGAGAGCAGGTCAGCTCTTTATGGTGTTGTGGTAAAGGTGCCTTAGAGAGGCTTGAGGTTATTAGTTGGGAGCAAGTGCTCCTTGTATGAAGGGGTTTCTGCCCCTGGGATCTGATCTGTAACCTGGCAAAGTTGAGCTGGCAGCTCGAGGAATGTAAAACGGGGCTCGAAGCCCAAATATTATAACGAACTGTAATTTGTAATTGCTTTATTTGTTGATCTGCTACTTGGTACCTGTTAATACTGTTATTTGTTAAGTTTTGAAAATATAACCTTTGTTAAAGTTTTAAATTAACTTTAATTTTGTAGTTGAGACCTATTCCAGCCCGCACCTTCTTTCATCTCTAACTACCACGGATATCTCCGTAACACATTTAACTACACCTTTCACTTGATTAAAGTTCTCCTGGTAGAACAGTACTGCGGATAACCAAGTTCTCTATCTTGTGAGATCAGGTTCTGGCGGAACAGAAACCTGAGGCAGATTAGTCTTTTACAACTGTATACGAGCCGGTGTTTTTAGGAACAGTTTTTTCCCACTTGAAATTACTTTGTTGACAGATGGAAAGATGGTATGTATCTTTTCTGCAATGCAATCCCATCCATGGGCCAAACATGACATTGATTCGATTAAAAAAAAAAAAATGAACATTGATGAATATTGAATTTTCACGACCGCATTGTAATCAAAACCGACTTTCAACCTATTAGGTCGTGTTACGTACATTTAGTACGTGTTGAAGAGATGTTAAGTACAGAACAAAAATGGCCAACCAGACACCAGTGGGATCCGAACCCACTCGAAGAGACTGACCAGCTTTCATGATATACAAAGCTGCATGTGTGACTAAAAGGCGCACTTTGTAACAATCGCTCTCTGATTCACTAGGCCACAGAAGTCGCAGGGAATCATTAACAAATCTTGCAGCTGTAGTGTGGTTGGATTTTTTTAGCACTTTGCACGGAAGTAAATGAGGTTTTCTGGGTTCTTCTGGACATAATTTGCCCACTATTTAGTTCGCAATGTATAGACTGCACAAATCGGTTGTTTTATCTACTGATATCCAGAGACAGTTCTCTCCTATGTCAGATCATACCGAATCTACGACAGAACCGTGCATTGAAAGTAAATAGTTCTTCCTAAGAGTAGATTCATCTGGTATCCTTTGAGCAGCACAATACTTTTCAAGAAATGAGCATAGATGTGGATTATTCAACCTTCATACAAAATTTTTGCAAACATCAGCGGAAAATGTACTAACTACACGCCGTGTTTCCATGTCGTTTAAAAGTAGTGTTGCGTATTCTTGCTCTGTTCTTTTGATATCAGATGTGAAGTTGTTTTCGAATGCTGTTCAGTTTGAAATGTTTTTTCGCATTTTACACTCTTCCTGTTTTTGACATGCCTATTGGTGAAAAAATCTAATTCCCTCCATGGGAACTTAGAATTTTCCATTTTACACTCTTTGTTGCACACTTGACAGTACACTACCTACATCAGTCACTTGTATAGTCACTATTGCCTGATATCCACAGTTTAATTAAAAAAGACCTAGAGCTCTTATGTATAGGCATTTTTACATTTTAATTTGGTAAAAACACTGCAATAGACGCAGAGCAACTTAAGATGAACGCACTTGTTTAAGCAAACCTTGGGAGGCTACTGTAAGGCGATAGGAATGTCAGAAAGAAGCCCATAGCTGGTGTGAAAAGGATCATTATCCGTATACCTGTTTGTATAACGACACTGAAAGCATTTCCCTTGATCAGGGAAGGCTTCTCGTGTTGCCAAGGAATGTACAACATATAGAGTTCGATATTTCATTTCGTTCAGAAATCTTAGATAATCGATCACACATAAGAAAAAAAAAATCTGTATATGCACTAACGTTCAAGATATGTATGTGCATAAGCACATATGCATTTTTAAATAATCCAGGCTCTATTAATAACATATAAATTACTTGATTACCTGCGAGATCAAGCTATTTTGCAGTAATATTCTTAAAACCATTGACCTTTTTCGTTATCCTTTACTTTTAAACTCTTGATTGCTCTACAGGCATGCTTTGTTTGGTATACGTTTTTCTCAGAATTCTTGTAGCATACATGCTTCCCATGTTACATCAACCACAATTAACCAGAACTATCCTTTATTTCCTGACTCATTAGTTATGGCCATCTGTTTAATGAATGTTTTTCTGTTTTTCATAAGGTTTCTTTCTATTTTTGCTTATTTTCCTCCTTGTTCCCAACACTTGAACATTTTCTCCTTTCAAGCTACATAAATATTTGTGTTTTGATTCGTTATATTATGAAATGACTGAAGCAATTTTTTTTTTCTCTTAGATGAACGTATCAGTTTTGAAGTATTTCTACCCATTTACCAAGCTATCTCAAAGACTCGTTCTTCAGACACAGCTGATGACTTCATTGAAGGTTTGAGACACTTTGATAAAGATGGTAATGGTTATATTTCATCAGCAGAGTTGAGGCATCTTTTGACTACTCTGGGTAAGTACACAGTCTTTCATAATGTCTTTTTATTATGTATGGTAGGTTTTTATTAGCATGCAAACTTACTGTTGTGTATGTTTGGAAATTACTTTATGAAATTTAGAATTAAATACAGGATTATTGAAAAAGACCCCTCTGGTTTCAGAAAAGTACTATGTTTATTGCAGACTGATAATAATATACAATCTAAAAGATGCCTACCTAACTTCCTTGTTTATCGCGACGTATGTCAGTGCGATATTCTAATTTTCCCCAAACATGGTGTAGTATGTACATAATGATGGTGGTAGCTAAGTTTCTTGCTTTGTACTTTTGATCTTGCAGCATTTAAGAGCCGTTTTAATTTCCGGTAGCACATAGGAGTAAAATCTGTTGAAGTATTTACTTTTAACCACATTTCAATTGTTTCGTTGAACAAGTATATAAGCCTACCTAAGTGCAGTTATTAGATAGTATCTTCCTTGCTTTATTTTTTGTAATCCTTGTGAAATTCTTTCAGTAGTTCTGCATTTAATGGCATTTTTAATTTCTGTTAGCACGTAGTAGGATGATGATGATAATAATAATAATAATAATAATAATAATAATAATAATAATAATAATAACAACAACCTGTCTACATATTTAGTTTAAACATTTGTATATTCTCAGTTAACCCTTGTCATCTTCCCTTGTACTTTCTATATTCCAGCATAATAGGGCAGATTTAATTTCTGCCACGCGTAGTAGAAATACCAGGTGGCTCTCAAACGCTGTACTTTCTACTTATAAATGCCCCGCATGCAAAAATGATAAATGGGATGTCTACCAACTGATTTTCACAGGGGAACTACTTCCAGCATGGAGGTTTTGTCAGAATATGAAGAGATAAGAAACAGTGTGTTGCTCGCAGCATGTTACTCAGCGCTACTGGTCTAATGCACCTACTGCATTAGTAAACATCGTTTTCGACCGCATAATTCTAGGCTGGTGTATGGTACAGCTGCACTATATTTGCTGTCTGTATATCGGCAATGACTAGTGTGATCAGCAGCAATGAATAAACACATTATTTTAAGCTGGACAACCTGGTTGGAGTGCAGCAGAAGCTCCAAATAGACGTACGCCTTCTACACACATATTTCGCTGAACAGTATTAGTTTTTGTTCCATACAATCCAACGAGCTAGAATAACATAGAGAGGCGGAAGCGCTGCCTGGGTGAACCTAATAGAACGAACGTCCGCCATGTTTCCTGTTGTCACACAAGCAAGGGGGCATGGCCTTTAAATGACGAAATGCGCATTTTAGAATCGCTGGGGGAGAATTAAAGTCCGTTGCCGAAAGCTTGAAGCATGAAAGCGAATACCGCCACTTCATCATATTTCGGCACGAGGCCAACATCACGATCAGTTGATTGTGGGGTAGTTCGAAATCATCGCACAGTGACATACGAATAGGCCTCGAAATCGGAACAAGAGCGTTACCCTGCTTGGCTGTTGTGGTTAAGCGTAAATTAGAATAAAAACGATGGACATAAATATTTATGACAGGAAACCTTAAAATCATAGGGACCTATAATATGTTACCTCATTCTGTTAATATTTTTAAAATTATTGCATCCTCATGAGTACTGTGTTCCTTTCTTAATCTGTTTACCCTCCCGGGTTGGTTTTTCCCACGGACTCAGCGACGGATCCCACCTCTACCACCTCAAGGACAGTGTTCTGGAGCGTGAGACATTGGGTCGGGAGATACAACTGTGAGGGAAGGCTGCACCTGCTTTGCTGAACAGGGGCCTTGTGGGGGGGGAGAAGGAAGCGGCCGTGGCCTTAAGTTAGGTACCATCCCGGCATTTGCCTGGAGGAGAAGTGGGAAACCACGGAAAATCACTTCGAGGATGGCTGAGGTGGGAGTCGAACCCACTTCTACTCAGTTGACCTCCCCAGGCTGATAGAATCCCGTTACAGCCATCGTGCCCCTTTTCAAATTTTGTGGCGGAGCTGGGAATCGAACCCGGGCTTCCAGGGGTGGCAGCTGCTCACGCTAACCAGTGCACCACAGAGGAGACCCATGAATACTTTACCACAATAATCGTTTAGTGTAATTATTTATTATAATATAGGGGGGATATCATGTTTCTCCCATTACCATATCATACTGGGATTACTAGCTTGAAAGTTGTCCATTATGAAGTGTGGCGTAGTTTTAAAAACCAAGGCAACAGACATCTACAATAAAGGCTGTATACATTTCAAAAATAGCAGTAAAATGCTGTATTTATCATACTTGTACGTTTGAACGAAATAAGTGATTGTTTGTGGTTACGTTTCCTTGGTGGTGGGCGTTCCATTTCCTTTATTTGTAGATGTGAATGAAAATTAAATAGGGCTGGAAATGTACAGAGCATAAGCAACTGAATTGAGTGGGATACCATTTATCTCTTTTCGCCCTCACAACGCATTGTTCAGTTAATTCCTTGTTCTTTAAACGAAATCTGAAACAAAATTTGACAAATAATTACCGTGGCTATCCGTACTTCCGCTAAGTAAACAATAAAATGGATTTAATTACAAACAGAAATTACAAAAAGGAATCTCGGCTATAATTCAGTAATACTTACTTAAAGTACGATATATCCTTGGTTTTATTACTCTGATTGGTACAACCATACGCTGAGCTTACGGCTGGCATTCTTGAAAGCGAGAATCTATCTTTTCACTTCTTAAAACTTAGGGAATTAAATTGGCAAGCACGATCTCCCTGTCACCTCAACATATGCTCTCGCGCCAATTCGCTTTGTTTTGACAACCGTTAACATGGCTGCCCCTTATCAACTTGCTTCAAGCAGGGAGCGCTGATGTCAGGTATACAGCCCCTCTATGTTATTCTAGCCCGTTGATACAATCAAATGTTTTATCGAGATGAATGTCTACACGTGTATAAATTACTAAGTTATTTGATTTGATTTACTGCATCTTTGGCGTGTCTACAAACAGTAGCGGCGGTTAGGGGGTGGGGTGAGGAGGAACAGTTGCTCCCACCCCCATTTTGTAGAGTAAATATGCCATTTTATTCCACTTTAGCCAGCTGGAACTAGGAATTATTTTAAACAAGCTATTTGTACAAGCCTTGTTGTCTTATATGCTAAATCTTTCCTTTATTGTATAGCGTTATGGCAAGTAGTGGAGACTTTGCATATACTGTGAGGAAGGGTAGTAGGGGTACCTTTTTTTTTTTTTTGCCGAGGTTGTGGCCACTGAGTTATAATTCATCCGCTTGCCGTGCGAATTTGTCAGTCTGGCAGTCTCTTTATTATCTGTTAGTTTCTTAGTGTGTATTCAAGTACTAAATGATTTTTAATTGCATAATCATGCCGTACATCTATGTAATTGTACCGGGTGAGCTGACCGTGGGGTTACGGGCGCGCAGCTGTGAGCTTGCACTCGGGAGATAATGGTTTCGAATCCCACTGTCGACAGCCCTGAAGATGGTTTTCCGTGGTTTCCCATTTTCATACCAGGCAAATGCTTGGTCACCTTTTTGCTTAAAGATAGTCACAGTGATGCTTGTAGCCCAATCACTGGGAATAGAGCCAGAGTCAACTCTGGCACTGAAAAAAGTTGGCCAGCCAGGTGATCGCGGGTTTGCATTTGTTTGCATTTGTAACCAGACGTTGGCGTACTCTGCTCTGTAATCAATGTTGATGGTTTTGTTCGACTTGTAGAACAGAAAGTAGCTGTTGATAAGCCATGAAGTTTCTTCTGAGCTCTGTGTTTCTTCACCGATTCTCGTACCTGTTGGTGGCGTATGCGTAACTGGGCAGGTGTCATATTTCTTCTCGTGATACTGTTTACAACGTTCCTTATGAGTAAGCAGCATTTTTAAATATCACCCCCGTGTGAACACCGATTGCTATTCTAAAATATGTCCTTTACAAGTGAGTGTGACGCAGAAACTGAATTCTGTTGGCAGTGTGTTGCAACAACAGGGAACTTCCCGGTCGCCTGCTCGCAAGAACACCGTAAACACGCAATGTATTTTACTATCAGCTTCTTATGAATCCGTTTGAAATTTTAAACAAATGATATAGCAGCTTGAAAGGGTGTGCAATATTGGCTTTGCACACTAAGTTTTATTCAAATTGAGCCATGCACTTTTCATCTATAAAACTTTTATACCCTCTTCGTCGCGTGTTTACACGGCTTGCAGCAATAAATTTGTCGCTTTATTGCACCTTACATAAACTGATAATAACCTAAATAAGTACTTTACTGCGAAGAGAAAGAGCATTAGAATTAACATTTTATTATTATTTATTTACATATTTTACGCCCACATTGGAGCACTGAAATCAATACATTTGAGTTAATTTCTTCTTCTTCTCCCAGAACTTTTTCATCCTCTCCGACCTGGAAGCCCTTTGTGTGTCCGATATAGTATATTGTTTCCGTTCAACTGCTTTTAGTTTGAGACTTATGCTTTTGTTCTTCAAAATCCTCTTCTCTTTTCTGTCTTTGATTTGTTGCCGAGTTATACCCAATTCTTCCAAATCGTCCTGAACTTCTTTGAACCAATTATTATTGATTTTATTCTTCAAAAAGTAATCGAATAGTTGTTTCAATATCCTGGTGTCTGCTAATCTTGATATGTGACAGAAAAAGGAAATTCTTCTTTTACGCATTGTAGATATTATTGATTCACATTCACGATAGACAATGTTGTTAGGCAACAATCTCCACTGTCCATCAACTTGGTGTTTTTTATTAATAATTGTTCTAAGAATTCTTCTCTCAGTTTTCTGTAATTTGTCTGTTGTAGATTTTACATTTAATTTGAATAAAGTTTCACTAGCATAGGTTGCCTCTGGTTTAACTATGGAATTATAGTGTTTCAGCTTAGCGTTTATCGAAAGAGATTTTTTTTTATAGGTTGGCCAGGTAAGTCTTTGTGCTTGTTTAAATTTAGTTGTTCTGTGTTCTATTGCTTCTTTTTCATTTGTGTTCCATGTTATTATTTCCCCAAGATATTTGAATTTCTGAACAATTTTAATCTCTTTATTACTGTTCAGCTGAATAACTGGTAAATCAACTTTAAAAGTTGGCATCATTTCTGTTTTTTCAAATGAAATTTGTAATCCCATTTTTTTAGCTATAATTTCTAGTTGTTCAATTTGAAATTTAGCCTCTTCTATTGTATTTGCAAGTAATGCTAAATCGTCCGCAAAAGCAAGGCAGTTGAGTTTAATATTTCTACCGATCTTGATAGTTGGTTGGCATTTCTTGTTCCATTCACGCATAACCTTCTCCAATGCACAATTAAATAACAATGGTGAAAGTCCGTCTCCTTGTCGAAGTCCAGTTCTTATAGTGAATGATTCTGATAATTCACCTCTAAATTTAACTTTTGCCTTCGTATTTTTAAAAGTCATATTAATGAGGTTAACAAGTTTTTGATGTAAGCCAAATTCTTTAAGGCTTTTTAATAATGAGTCACGATGAATACTGTCGTATGCTTTTTTTAAATCTACAAACGTGATGACCAGACCCTTACTTCGAACTCTTTGGTGCTTCATTATCCATTTTAAA
Source organism: Anabrus simplex (assembly GCF_040414725.1). Lineage (NCBI taxonomy): Eukaryota > Metazoa > Arthropoda > Insecta > Orthoptera > Tettigoniidae > Anabrus > Anabrus simplex. Next base: position 183,364,455 of record NC_090269.1, on the reverse strand, counting down.
CTAATGATTTGATCTGGACAGCTTCTACCTGGTCGAAATCCTCCCTGATATTCTCCAAGTTCTTGGTCGAGTTGTTCTTGGATTCTTGTGTATATAATCTTGGATAAAATCTTGTATGTAATATCAAGTAAGGATATCCCCCGATAATTATTTGGATCGGAGCGATCACCTTTCTTGTGCAGCGGGTGGATTATCGCTGTATTCCATTCCTCAGGAAGCTTCTCCGTGTTCCAAATATCAATGATGTATTTATGTAGGTTTTGAATAGTCTGATCATTAGCATTCTTCCATATTTCTGCTACTATTTGATTCTCTCCTGCTGCTTTGTAGTTTTTAAGTGCATTAATTGCCGTTTTCACTTCATTGTAAACTGGTGGTATAATCTTTTGTAATGGAGTTTTATTTTTTGGGTTAGGATCAAATTCTAAATGTTCCACAGGATCCTCACAATTAAGTAACTCTTTAAAGTATTCTGCAAGAATGTTAGCATTATCCTGATTATTGTGTGCCATTTTACCATTTTTATTTCTTAACATAAGTGTGGGAGGGGTAAATTTAGATTGATATTGCTTGAATGTTTTGTAATAGTCTCTTGTTTTATGCTGATTGAATGTTTCTTCTATAGTGCTAAGCATTTCCTTTTGATAATTCCTTTTAATTGTCCTAATTTCTTTAGCTGTTTGTCTTCTGGCATTAATTAGTTCTTCTCGAGATTTTTCCGTTTTCCTCTGTTGATCATTTATCCATGCCTTGTGTCTTGCTTGAATTGCTTTGTCACATTCCTCGTTCCACCACGCATGTTTCTTTCTCCTTTTGATTGGGGCAATTTCTTCAGCTATGGTTTTAAGTTTGTTGATTATTGTCTCTAATTTGTCATTTAAAGGTGTTTTGGATCTCTCTAAATATATTTTATTATTTATTAAGTAACTGGGATCATAATTTCTCCTTGCTTTGAGATGATTATGTTTGTGTTTCCTTTTTGGTGTTAACTTGATTTTTATTTTTGAGATATAATGATCCGAGTCAATGTCTACCCCACGGAGGACTCTGACATTATAAATTTCTTTATGATAATCTTTATCCATGGCAACATGATCAATCTGAAACTCTCCCAATTTTACGTTAGGGCATTTCCATGTCATAAGTTTATGTGGTCGCCTCATGAATCTGGTGGTTTCCAAAACGAGTCTATGATCTGCACAAAGTTCAATTAATCTTTGGCCATTTTTGTTCGTTAATTTATGAGCTGGCCATTTTCCTACAACTGTGCGATACTTCTTTTCTCTGCCTATTTTAGCATTGAAATCTCCAAGTAAGATTTTTATATGCTCATCAGGGATCTTCGCTAATATGTAATCAAGTTCCTCCCAAAAGTTTTCAACTCCTTCTCTATCTTTATTGTTTTTGTCATTTGTTGGTGCATGGACATTTATTAAAGTATAAGTTTTATTCCCTACTTTAATTGTTAGAAGTGCCATCCTCGAAGATTTACTATAATTATTTTCATAACTTTTCATCATAAGTTCTATGTGTCGGTGCTGCATAAAGTCAATTGTAAAAAAATATATATTTAATTCTAATTGTAATTTCAACGCGAGAGAATACCAACTTTACTTTCACCGGACTAAATTTTTTTAAAATTATGTTATTTTATATGTAAATGTAATTAATCTGCCCCATGGATTATTCGTAATCAGTTTTTTGAGATTTTGATTCAATGCTGTATAATACAATTTTTACCAGGTCTCACAAACATACTACGGGGGATTTACTTGATAAATAACATAACACAAAGAAATAATTTAGGAACGTTGGTATTAGCTCCCGTTAAAATACGATTACAACTGAATATTTTTTTTTTACAATTGATTTTCCGTCGCACCGACATAGATAGGATTTATGGCGACGATGAGACAGGAAAGGGCTACACATGGAAAGGAAGCGACTGTGGCCTTAAATAAGGTACACTTGCCTGGTGTGAAAATGGGAAACCACAGAAAACCATCTTCAGGGCTGCTGAGAGTGGGATTCGAAACTACTATCTCCCGAGTGCAAGCTCAGAGCTGCCTTGGCCACCTTGCCCAGTATAATTAAATAGAAGTACGGCATGATTATGCAATTAAAAATCATTTAGTATTTGAATACTCACTAAGAAACTAACATACACTAAACAGACTGCCAGACTGATGAATGCGCGTGGCAAGTGGGTGAATTATAACTCAGTAGCCACAACCTCGGCAAAAAAAGTATGTACCCCTACTACCCTTCCTCACAGTACATGCAAAGTCTCCACTACTTGCCGTAGTGCTATACAAATTGGTTAGTCACGATGAACAGCATTTTGTGCGTATTTCCATCAATAATTGTTAATAATTAAAGAAAATAAACAAAGGAATTAGCAGATAAGATAACAAGATTTGTACAAACAGCTTTTTTAAAATGATTCCTAATTCCAGCTGGCTAAAGTGTTTTAAAATGTACTGTTTACTCCACAAAGTGGAGGGCGGCGACTGTCCCTCCTCGCCCCACCCCCTAGTCGCCGCTACTGTTTGTAGACACACCAAAGATGCAGAAAAGGAAATCTAATAACTTATTAATTTATGCACGTGTAGACATTCCACTCGATGGAAGAGTTGCTTGTATGAAACAAAAACTAATACTGTTCGGTGAAGTACGTGTGTAGAAGGCATACGTCTGTTTGGAGCTTCTGTTGCATTCCGACCAGCTTGTCCAGATTAAAATAATGTCTGTGTATTCATTGCTGTTGATCACACTAGCCATTGCTGATGTGCAGACAGCGAATATAGTGCAGCTGTACCATACACCAGCCTAGAACTATACGGTCGAAAACGATGTTTACTAATGCAAGGGGTGCATTAGACCAGTAGCGCTGAGTAACATGCTGCGAGCGACACTTCGTTTCTTATCTCTTCAAATTCTGACGTAACCTGCCCGCTGGCAGTAGTTTCCCTGTGAAAATCAGTTGGTAGACATCCCATTCATAATTTGTGCATGCGGGGCATTTATAAGTAGAAAGTACGCCGCTCGAGAGCCACCTGGTATAATAATCTAAGTATATAGTTATTGTTTCAGTTAACCTGCTGTAATTAGGTTACTCTTAAGTGCAGTTTAGAATTGCAGTGTAGTTATTTTGTGATAGCACTTTGCATACTTTATTTCTGTGTAATCCTTTTGATATTTCAGCATTTAACAGTTTTCATTTCTGTTAACAAGTAGGGGGATAAAATAACATCAATCAGTTCATGTATTAAGTTTAACCTACATTTCTGTTTCAGTTAATCTGTTATTTTAAAATTAGGATATGCTTAAGTAGAATGGTAGTATTGTTATTTAATAAATTAGTATCTTGTTTGCTTTATTTTGTATAGTCCTTGCTTAATATACATTATTTCTTTCCTTTGCTTTTTAAAATTTTTATCCACAAGAGTACGTTATTTTACTTTTGCTCATGTACATCTACCCCTTAGTCCCGTTTCTTGGTATGGGTTTGGAAGGAGACGAATTTAAGTTTTTAAGGCCGGATACCCTTCCTGATGCCAACCTCAATTCAGGAGCTAATGAAGATATGAATGAGGGTGAATGAAACTGGGTAAGGAGGTGGAAGGATTCGGCTGTGACCTGTGAATAGGAACTGTCCCGGCATTTGCCTCAAAGTGGAAATGAGGAACCACAGAAGAAAACCATTCTCAGGACAGTGGGCGGTGGGGTCGAACCCACACGTCTCCTGAATGCAGAGTTTGTTCACTCCACTCGGTATTTTATTCTTGCTGAAATTTTTGTAATATTTCATACTGCATGACCTCGATTTAGCGCAAACGTGCATTTAACCGAAGAAATTTAAAATCCCGAAAATTATTCCATAAGAGCAAAGCAATTTAACATAATTCACATTAGGGCAAAACCTGCATTTAGCGTATTGAAATGTTAAAATTCATAAGTATTTATTTCTGTTCGTTATGGTTATGGCCCATGGGACATAAAGTATGAAAAGGATGTCATAAGCTTGCTAAGGATGACTCGAGGCAGAAAGAGCGCGGGCACTTAGGGTTAAGCTGAGATGTTAGACTCGCATACAGTATCCAGTATTCGGGAGATAGTAGGTTCAAACCCCACTGTCGGCAGCCCTGAAAATGGTTTTCCGTGGTTTCCCATTTTCACACCAGGCAAATGCTGGGGCTGTACCTTAATTAAGGCCACGGCCGCTTCCTTCCCACTCCTAGCCCTTTCCTGTCCCATCGTCGCTGTAAGACCTATCTGTGTCGGTGCAACGTAAAACAACTAGCAAAAGAAAAAAAGACTCGCATACACATCCAACTGCGGCAGCTGTAGTACAGTAGAAGGGAACCTTGTGTAATGACAATATTATTATGCCTTTCGGAAATTCCTGTTAATCTGTGCAATATCCTTTGGTTACAATGAGAACTCTTACTGATTCGTCCGCTATTACGGACAAATTCCGGCATCTTAGTTTTTCTGATATCAATATTCATACACTACTCCAGCGTTTATATTGAATGCGATCGATCATTTTCTGTATCGATTCCTTGCTACATGCATGAGCGAGATTTCCCTGACTGGTGTGAACAAACCTTGGGAGAAAATGTTTTCATAATAAGTGCATTGGCAGCAGTTGTTAACTTGTTAGAAATAAAGGCTGAAGTAAATAATTGCTTAATTTTAATACTAGGTACTGAAATAAAATAAGAATGTGATACTTCTCCTTCTCAAGGTACAGAAGTGTGCGTAACTAATTACAGAGGTTAGGTTGTGTACTTTTGCATCTGGTTAAATTTCAGGAAGTCTGTTCCCATGTAAATTTATAGCAAAAAGGTTATCATTACTCTATAGGGAGCTTGAAATATGTTTGATGAAAACTTATGCGGTAAACCTAGGTTAGGTGACGCCGTTTGAAGTAAGAAAATGGAGACATTTGCCACAAGCCTCTGGAGTGATGCTATTACATTTTTTAAGAATGAAACTTGAGTATGCATGTTCAGACTATTGGAATTAGAAAATACCGTGGTAATGAGTAAGCTGCTGTTGGGGAAAACATTCACGAAGATTTTTAAACAAACTCATTGCTGTTTCATGCCGATTTGAATGTGTTTTTGTGAGAGTTTATCTTTTCCGACTTTCATGGAAAATAGTGTATAACCTTATTAGAACAACCTTAAACCGTGGCAGTTTTGCATTCACTGAAAATAATCTACTGTCAAAAGGAAGGGTTAACCATGGACTCACCATTATCAGGAATAGCAGCAAACATATTCCTAAATAACATTGAAAATAATTTCTTAACCAACTAAGAGACGTAGAGGGAGACCAAGATTTTAGAGGTTTGCAACTAAAGGAAGCTACAGAGGTGGTTTAAATGGAGGGTTATGGAAGCACTTAGTTAATTCACAGAGGCTTGCAGACAGAACGTGAAAAGGTGTAACAGTGTACAATGAAGATGCATGTACTGTATAATGATCCATCATCTAGCAACCACATTTCCCTGTGTATGTCTTGAGAATCATCAACCATAGCCTCCAGCAGTTATTCAGCTGGGTTCTGCAAATAGCATAGGTCTGTTAATCTGATGATAGTACAAAGGAACAAATTTGTTAGGCTGTACCCAAGCATGCACTTAATTATTTATTTAATTAAATTTATTTATTTTCAAAGAATAATCTGAGCCAGTGGTAGTTATGGTGCAATACAGGTCTCTTGCTTAGATAGCAGGGGCAGTTCAACACATGACTAATCTTCAGCATAAACAATACAAAGTTGTAACTACAGTTTAGTGTGTAGGGTAGATATCTCCTTTTATTGCTGTCACTGTGTAAATAATGTGTTATGGTGCAATTTATGGTAATACAGGCAAAGATTTCTGGAAAAGGTGTGCTTTCTACTGAAACCTTGATTTAAGGAAAACCTCCATTTAAGCTTTAAAAAATCAGGTCCCTGTAAAAACTCTAAATAGAGGTTCTACGTATATTGATTATGAAACTACCTTCAGAGTCTGTTCTTCGTCAACACTAACGCTCACGTATTTATATCTTAGACTTCTGAATGTTGGATGTTACTTTCTTGTAAACCCGGCTGACATAAGTTTTGTGTGAAGTGTTTTCATCTAGAATATGTTCATTGGTGTATTTGTGAAGGGAATTTCTGAGCGATGGAGTGTTAAAACTTAAACAGAGGAATATCTGCTGCTAGAAAGGCTTGACAGAGACTTGAGGAAAACTAGCCTACTGCCAAAAGACTCCTCAAGCTGTTTTTGCATAGAAGAATTCATATTACGTTTCCTTGCTGCTGACTCCTTATGTTTGGATGTGTTTATATGCTGGAATTCTTGATACCGTTTTTCATTACCTACCGGTACTTTCTTCTCTTACTATATGATATTTTAGACTCTGTAGAAATAAATTCAGAAGTAAACTAGTCTTGGAGCCTTTAAGCCTACCTGCACTACTTAACTTAGTTTTTGGCATGATGTACACTATAATAGATTTATTAAACACAATACAGTACAGAAAAAAATGTTTGACTGTCATTGCCAGTTACTGTCTTTAACATAATGGGTGGTTAGGAGGGTTCTTATTGTGCACTCAGAACAGGTAGTGTAATAAATAGCATAGTCCGCAGATTTTGCACATGCATTCACTGTACAGTTGATGACCTTTCCTACTACAGATGCGATAGTGAAAACTATGTATTGCTCCTCGCATGTAGAGGTGTCTCAACTAGTAGTTGGCTGTTTTCCATTCCTCATTGATCATGGCTGGGGTGCAGAAAAAACTCTGGGTCTATTTCTCTTTTTTTTCTGTCGTCACTCTTCTAGAAGTGGTCTTCAGGTCCTCTATGAAAGATGTAATTTCTGCCAGCTGTTATACAAGTTGGGTTGGGTCAAACTTTGAGGTAGGCCTACAGAGAGTTCTTTTAATATGTCTGGCTTTGACTCCGAGACTTTAAGATTTTTGTATTTGAGATATGGCCATGTTATTTCTATAGCATATGATGCCACAGGTGCGACTTTGTCCGAACAGTGACATTGCGGTCCTGAGCGAGAGAGATTTGAGATCGCTATGTCCATCGTAGCTTTTATTGCACCTATAGTCGTGTCCTCGGTATGCTTTGTGAAAGCGAGTCCCGTGACCTGTAGTGTCGCCCTTAAATATTTAAATGACTTTCTGGTTTCTGATATCTGCAGTGTGTGTCGTTTGTTGCCAGCTTTCTTCCTTTACGAAACCTTATGACCTTAGTTTTATTCAGGTTTATGTGTTGTTTCGTGCTCCCTAAATCATGCCTACTATGTTCATCTTACCTTCTGCATACTTCGCCATCGTGCTGCCGTAAACATTCCTACTGGACAAACTGCTCCATCTGCTCACCCGCCTCACCAGCGACTGCGTGCTGTCTCGCCTTCCTTGCCGGCTCTTGATTGCGTCACCTGTTTCTCGTATATTACAGATTACGCTTCGCTCCGCTATGTAACTCGCCGCTGCCTTTCCATCGGCGGTCAGGTACTCTTGTGCATGTAAAGCAGTGGGAGCAGGAACTCTTTCGCACGGCTGGCCCGTGGCGATTTTAAACATTCTATTCTACGTCACATCATATCTTTGTGCAGGGTGAGGTGACTTGTAATTTATGATATCTTAATACTTTAGATTTTCTTCACTCCTTAGCCCTTCAGGCCTTAGCATACTTTTTTTTTTTTTTTTAACTTTGGCCCATTCTGGGCACTTCATGTCGCTTGTTAAACAAATTCTTCAGACTTGGTCAGAATCGTGTGCAAAAGGATTTGTGCTTCGGCGAACTCTACCATTGACACGGAACTTTGTGTACGCCCTGTGTGTGCGTGATTTTATTAGAGTAGAACGCAGCCCAGAAGGCGGTTTGAAGAGGGTTGCGCAGTAACATTCGCGCGCTTTGTAGTATGACGTGCTTTCCGCTGAGCCAATAGAATCATTTCAGAAAGAGGTGCCTGTTTGTGCGGGTCACGAGTGAATGATTCTAGTATTATTTGTAAATATCATAATCAACGAATTTAGGGAACTATTTGCGTGTGTACGATAGATCCAGGAAAAGCAAAAAGACAAGTATTCCGTCGACAGGCGAGGGAAATATTATTTAAAGTGTATTTATATTTTGTAAACACACAGCAGCAGGCGTTCATAGGCGGAGAAGGTGAGGAATGCCATGCTGCCACGCTTCAAAAGAAGACAGCACTCGCGTGTGGTATCAGCCTGCGAACAATACAGAGGATAAAACCAGCTTCGGAAATAAAAATAATGCGGTGTTCAGGTCGCCAGAGAAGAACCCTTAGAGGAAGAAGCCAGTGACGGTTCTCGATGATTTCAATAAAAATATTCTGCTTACAACAATATTTGATATGTATAAAAACAGCGAATATCTTAAGGCATTGAAACTGGACCGTCCATTTACCTTCCTTAATATCTCGAAAATTTTCCTCAACACTTTCGCGGGTTTTGATAAAAATTAATTTGGACTTTCAGGAAACGTTTAAGCCCACGAAATATATAGGGACCGAGCTCGATAGCTGCAGTCGCTTAATTGCGGCTAGTATCCAGTAATCGGGAGATCGTGGGTTCGAGCCCCACTGTCGGCAGCCCTGAAGATGGTTTTCCGTGGTTTCCCATTTTCACACCAGGCAAATGCTGGGGCTGTACCTTAATTAAGGCCACGGTCGCTTCCTTCCACTTCCTAGGCCTTTCCTATCCCATCGTCGCCGTAAGACATATCTATGTCGTGCGACGTAAAGCAAATAGCAAAAAAAAAATAGGTCATCGCTTTGGAATTAAAGATATAACTGGATGAAAAAATGTTTACACATACATGCTGTTATGAGTAGGCAAATTGGCATCACCGCACCTCATACTTCTGTTTCTCTTTGCGCAACGAAACCGCCTTCCGGACTGTGTTCTACTCTAATACGGAAATAGCCACAGCAGCCTGATTTTTACCCTCTCTCACCCTCGCCTTTCCCTTTAATCCTGCATTCTTTTCCCTCTCTTTGCAGATTTTTTTTTTTTTTTGTTCCATTGACCTTTCTGTTTTCACAAATTTTACGTTCTTAATTGTAATAGTGGCCTATATATTGTTGTTAGATCCCTTTGGTATTGTCCATAAGATATGCTATTTCCAGTCATTTCATAATGTGTTTCCCCAGATGTACATATTATGTCATGTTAATAGGGTTATAATTAGGTCTACTCATAGTCTGATCGTCCTTTTAAATTCTTTTTCTATTGCCAACATAATTTAGAAAATTCTTGTTACAATCTCAAAATCTACTTTCCCTTGTGGAGTTCCATGTAGACTTTCGAATTCTTGCTTACGCACCTAAACGTTGTATGTTATTTTTGTTTTATATTTATCAAAGGTGTTCTTGATTGTAAAAAAAAAAAAAATTTCCTTCTGGTTGTCTTGTAATACATCTAGTAATTTAAACCTTGTTGTTTGGGCTGTTTTTGCTATCCTTGCTTCCCCTCCCCTTTTTCTTTTATGCACTTACCACGGTATACCTCCTGGGTAAAGGTCCAGAAAATAATCTCTGTGCTATTCTGCTGACACCTTGGAATTTATTCTGATTGCTATGCCTCCTTTTTTTTTTTTTTTTTTTCCTTTTTTTTTTTTTAATGTCATCTGGTAGTTGAACTTGCGAGTACTGTATATGTGCTATGAAAGACTTGGCTGGTGTTTTCATTTGTGCGTGACCTTGAGCTCAGTGCTTTGGCTTCTAGACTTACACAGACTTATAACTTGGATTTTCTGCATTTTGTATTATCTCATCTATCTACAGATATTATCAATTTTCGTAAACGTAAATGCTAAAAACATAAAATTGACCCTAACAGTGTATATTATCATGTGACCCTTCCTCTACTTTGAGCGCTTCTTGTATTGATGTCCTGTTGTTACTTAGTATGAACATGTCATCAGCACACAGGTACATTTTCACATCTTCGCTTGTCACCTTCTGTATTATGTCATGCATAACTACGTTGAACGTTATTGGGGTTAGGGGTTCACCTTGAAAGACCCCATTCATTTGTGTGTTATCTGCTGATTGTAGTAGGCCGGCACTGATATTTATTACATTCTTTTCCATGGTGTTGATTATGAGTTTAAGGAACTGGTCTTGTGGACCTAGGATTGCTTCAAGTTTCTGGATGAGAACGTTTCTATTATTTACTCCATCAAAGGCCTTTTTGTAGTCTGAAAGCCGTGTACACATGACATTTTGGTTGTCTTATTGAGGCTGCAATATATTCAGTGACATGGTGCACTGCTTGTACTGGTGACCTTCATGGTGTAAAATCATACTATTCTATTGGCATTGCCTCCATTAATTGTCGAGATATTCACATGTACACTATGTGAATATTAAATAACAATGTATACGCACACAACACTTGGTCACATTCCACAACTCACACGTAACACACTCGGCGCTGTTAAGACAACTGGGCTAAAGAATCCAGTCAGCCACTACTGAAGCTGTGCCTCTACTATTGTGAAAGACTATTTCGCCACGCCACGAACCTACTACGCTGGCGTAGTGGGGGGAGAGGTGATACTCCCACATGGCGCGTCCCAGGTGGTGGATAGGGGGGTCCTAACTGGCTTGCTGGCAGACTTGAGGGAAATAAAATGCCTCTCGCGGACCAAACACACTACCCCCTGTGGGTGGGGGACGCAGAAGAAGAATACACCCACGGTATCCTCTGCCTTTCGTAAGAGGTGACTAAAAGGGGCCCAAGGGGTTCTCAACTTGGGAGTGTGGATTGGCGACCACGGGACCCTTAGCCGAGTCCTGGCATTGTTTCCACTTATTTGTGCCAGGCTCCTCACTTTCGTCTATCCTGCCCGACCTCACTTGGTCACCTCTTGTTCTTTTCCGACCCCGACGGTAATAGAGCATTCGAGGCCTAGGGAGTCTTTCATTTTCAAGCTCCGCAGCCCTTGCCTTTCTTCGTCTGTTACTTCATCTTTCGAAGTGATGGATCCCTTCTTTCCTCTTCTTTTCTCTCTCTCTTTACCCCCTGTGGGTGGGGGGCGCAGACAAATAATACACCCACGGTATCCCCTGCCTGTCGTGAGAGGCGACTAAAAGGGGCGACCAAGGGATGATTGAATTAGAACCATGAAACTACTTTTGATTCGTACCATCACGCGGGGAACCCCATAGGTTGCCTGTACTTGCGAGTAGTACCACTATATTAGGTACGAAATAGGTTTGTGATTAGTAGCAGCCTGGCCTGGAGTTTTCCAGTACCCGTGCGTCGTACCCATGTGAGCAACAGCGCGGGTCTGGGCGTTGCCTGAGAGTTGTACCACTATATGAGCGACACCGTGGGTCTGCGTTGCCTGTGATTCGTACCCACTATGTGAGGAACACCACGGGATAGTGTGGTTAGTACATCTAGGTGAGGAACCTGATCGGTTTGCGTTGGCTATGAGTGGCGCCATTGTGTGAGAAACACCATAGGTTTGCATTACCTATACGAAGTACAATACTTGTGAGTAGTACCCTCTTGTGTGGAACGCCGTGAGTCTCCGCTGCTTTTGATTAGTACCCCAACATGACAAATACCATGGTTCTACTTTACTCGCGACATGTACCATTCTGTGGGGCCTTAGACGTGGATTTTGCACCCTGTAGACATCAAGCAACATCGTGCTTTATAAGTGGTCCCTTGGTCAGTAATACTATTGATCTTTTTTTGAGTCTGATCCACTGGGTTTTTTTTTTTGTTGGGCTCATGTCCATCCATTCATTCTTCATGACATTTTTAATTTTATTTTGGTCAGTGAATGAATTTGAACTTTTTGTTATTTCATTTCGTACCATTAGGGGCCGATGACGTTGATGTTAGGTCCCTTTAAACAACAAGCATCGTCATCTATTTCGCCACATGAAGCACTTACACTATGATTCACAACAGTATTGTCAACTTCCATAAAGCGGAAGTCGCTGTTCAGCCATGGAAAAATCGCCAAATCCCTATACGAACAACAATAAATCAATTTTTTGTAGCTAAAGGTCTTCAAAAAGTAGCTAATTTGCTGTTCAAGCTGTATTGAATTTTCAGTTTCTTATAGCTCAAAACTGTTTGGTTTTGTGTAAAATAGCAAGATTGACACCACTGATTCCCAAGAGTGTGTGGAGAAACACCAGGATTACATAACACGACATTCAGCTGGCGTATCAAGTATCGTTGGTGAGTGATGCTTCCCTGATCGCTACCCTTCTGTTCCTTGTTGAAGCATGTTTCTCAATTCATACTGCGCAGCTAAATGCTCATTTCTTATCTGAATGAGCCCTCTTGTCTATGAATCATCATTGTCATCAATCACATTCCCTGCACTAACTGAACATATTACACATTAGTAGAAAATGCCAGGGTGTGCATTTATAAGCATATTCAAAATTAAAATATCATTGTAATATGCCACTTAGGGTATAAAACCCCAAATAGGATGCATCTATTAAAAAACAAAAAAAAACAAATACCTTTAGCTACAAAGTAAGCGAGCTTGTTCTGTTCAGGCATTAGTGATTTGCATAAATAATTTACCAGCATATTAATATAATGGTGGGAAATATATAAGCACAAACTTCCGATCCCTAATAATCCGTTACTTAGATATTAATATAATACCCATTACCTTGTGTGTGTTCTGCTGCCTTTCTTTTAAAGGGATTTATTATTTCTCATATCACCTTTGTTTCAATTGTTCATTTTAAGGCTACTTTGTGGTTGTGAGGTTATGTTTTCAAAATACTTTGCCACATGGAAAATAACAGGTATCAGCTATGGGAAATGATATGTAATAATATGTACAAAGAGAACAAAATCTCTTACAGACTATAGCAAAGATTAAATTGATGTTCTTTATTTTTGTTCATTAATGCTCCACTTTAGCACACTTTTCTTGTTAATAAAAGATCATTATTTAAAACATAACTGCTTGAAAATGTATTACCTAATTATAATGTATTGGGAATGAATAGCCCGCCCGTCGACTGTGATCGTTAAGGTGTGAAGTCTATATGGTCTGACACCGTGGTTAGTCGGTTTTTTGAGTCCTGTTACAAGTAATAAATCTCATTATAGACCGTATTGGACATTGGTCGAAAAAACTTTCAGTATCAGAATGTTGGCTGGCAGGGTAGGAGAAGTGGTGGTATACAATTTCTCATCACTAGATTGTGTGCCAAAAGCCTCAATTCATTCCAAACCTCTCAGCAGTGTTCATATGGAGTGAGGGCATAAGACGCTGTTGATGGTGATTCAATCCGTTGGATGGGGTCTTAAAGCCTTGAGCAGACCCCTTGGTGCTATTCGACAGGAGTTGGCTATATGTTGGCACCAGGTTTCATCCTCTCCTTTCCTACTATTATATATCACGTCATTCATTTCATCTCATTAATTCATGTGATGAGGTTGACGTCAGGAAAAATCCAGTCATAAAAACTCGCTACGAAGATTCATCTTGCTTCATACCTGACCCCGCATAGAAACAGGATAAGGGTTGGATATACAATATATTGTGAATGAAGGTAATGGAACTGCACAAACATCACAGGTAAGGAGGGTATACGAGAGGGGGGTGGATTAAACGGGCTGACGCTGAGGAGAGCATGGCCGAATGTGCATCACAACATGGTAAGTTACATCGCTGCAGTATCAATTAATAATCAAAGTAAGCTTTCAACTTATTACATTGCATTCAGTACATATAGCACATAATTTATAACTTAGGTTCTTAAGTCTCTTGAAACTAATTTATGAATAAAAATGTATAAAATACCTGAAAAAGGAACAACAAAATTAAAACAGAATGACATGTTTAGTTCTTCAAAGAACGTTAGATTTTATAAAATTGCACGCTTTATTATTTTTCTCCTCACTGGTCTGCCTAGGATATATTATGTTTTTTCTTTTGGTATTTTATAAATTTTATTTATTCATAAATTAGTTTCTACAGACCAAAGAACCTAACAGTCATAAATTTAGTTGAAACTGAAATGAAATAGCTTCCTCCATAACAAAATATCATTTATAGACATTTATATGTCAAACAAATATAAATATCTTTTGAAAGATCAATTGTCTTCTCAAGCGGCTGATTATTCCAATCCTGGATAACATACTCTATTACAATGGTGGCACACATAATTTGTGGTGGCAGAGGATGTAAGAGAGCACCATTCTTCGTTCTAGCTTGTTCTTTCGTAAAATTCCGTCTCTCAGATTCTAATCTATTCTGTTAAAAAAAAGGTAAATCATGTATGATTTGGCACCATTTTGACTTATCTTTGGCGTTAGTTTCTCAGTTGACAGTGTCAGTTTGACATTTTTTCAGATTGCTTTTTATAATAATCTTATATTGTTTTAGCTGCCCTCCATGATTACGCAGGCCACTTTTTAGTCGGGAATACATGATTAGTAGGCGTTTCTGGCATGCAAACTATATTTTCAGACCACCGTAGTTGATTCTTGATTATTTTTGCCTCCATACTTGTAGTGTTTGATTCTTAGAGTATACTGATGTTCGTCCAATGGTCTTGCCATTTAATTTTCAATATCCTTCGCATGCGTCATTGATGGTATCTCTCCAGAAATTTTAGGAGTCTTCTATAAGTAGTCTTAAAGGTAAGTGTTGGAATCACGCAACTGGAAGTTTCAGGTGCAGAACTAAGCGATGCACTGGATTTTGTAAAGTTCATTGAACAGGATTTAAAGCATGCAGAAGGAACAATAACATCTAGGGTGTGTAGAAAATTATAAAATGTACTGGTGAAAAATAGCAGACTTATGTACCTGCGTGGAATAAGAAACATTATTTGTGGAAACCCTTCATGTGTAGATTTCCAGGAATTTTCTCCAAGTGATTTAACTCTATTCAAGTTTGCTCCCGTTACATCATGTGATTACAAGTGATTATTTTCATTTTGACCGTATTGAAATTTAATAACATCAATTAATAACATCATGTGATGTCGAAAGAAGTTTTTCTCGCTACAAGACGATACTCAGCGACAACAGAAGGGGATTCTCATTCAACAGTCTTAAGATGCATGTAGTCATAAATTGCAACAGTTCTGATAATGGAGACTAGATCCATTATGAAAGTTTCATTCAAATAACATATGTTTCGTGTATAAATTAAAACAAATTGAATATTGAACAGTGAAAGTAACTGTAGTGTTTGTCTTCCACAGAGTCCGTCCTCGCCTAGGAGTATGCAATGTAACTGTAACGAGTTCATGAAATATTCATCATTTTAGTTGATTTTGGGTTAAAGATTTTAAAAAATTAAAACTTTTTAAACTCTAAATTAATTGCAGCCTGTAGCAATCGTAATAAGTGTTTCTATGTAACGTAGATGCTATTCATTAAGTCATATTTTGCATTTTATAGGTCATATTTTTATGGCTTTTAGGTCATAAATGCATACATATTTCATACATTTTTAGATCATGGAAATCCGCCTGCTAGTTATAACACTTAATATCGTGACTATCAAGGACTCTTTATGCCAAGTGAAGCAATGAGGGGGTTAGACTTTGTATAGGTGCTATCAAGGACTCTTTATGCCAAGTGAAGCAATGAGGTGGTTAGACTTTGTATAGGTGTGTGGGGATATTTTAATTATTATTGTGCCATATTTGGCAATGACATCACCTAGGTAAGTGTCTGTATTGAATTATGGGAGTGTAAGTGCAAATATTACACATTTTTTTTGTAATTCAGCCAATAGCATTGTTCTTTCACCTAGGTTCTTTGTAAAATCTCCATTTCATGATGTTTTTCTATATACTATATAACTAAATGTACTTTACTAGGTCCGTAGCTTTGACACTGAAAACTTCTATCTTACGTGCTAGATGAGGTCAGATTTATCAGATTCTATTTATATTGTGTTCTTTATCTCTGGCATCATTATTGAAGTTATACCCCCAACCTTTCACGACTTTTTTTCTCTGCTTGAGATCTGTCCAACAGTTTGTTACATAATACTGGTTCATAAGTATGATAGAGATTTTGTTTTGTTAATCTCATTTTCCTTCAGAATTTCTCTGAGTCAGATGCCAGTTATTTACAATTTTAATTTACCGATTTGCTCAAAATTTTGTCCATTAAAGCAATTAACCAACCACGGCTGTTTCAGATGGTAAATTTTATCACCTGCTGATTTTCATTTTGTTATATATTTACATTCAAAAACTGGAATATCTTATTCTTGGCCACATCTATCACTTTGTTTGCTGTTATTTGCCATAAATATATGGTGTTACCGTATTTACGCGAATAATCCCTGCACCCTAATTTTAGAAAGATTAATTTTGAAAAAATTGAAATGAACTAAAATTCCTTCCATCAAAAGAGTAATGCAAGCATATCACTCCTAGAGTTCCGTGTACTCTTTACACAAATATGAAGATGACGGATATAGCTACTTTGCCTGAACATATTTCATATGATAAAAATGCATTATCACAACTATAAAATATATTTGCCATGAAAATTACCAAGTAAGTCTTCTTATGTGACAGGTATTTCATTAATCTGAACTTGCAGTAGGCTTGATTCGATGTAGAATGGGATTCTTTGTCTCTTATGTCACTAGAATCCTATCCTAAATTACTTACAAATTCGTCACACTCCACATCTAAAATACTTCTCACACACGGTCTCTTTTTAATCATATAGTAACACAACTAGTTGTGGATAATTCTTTTCATGCAATGTAAACACTTGAAACAGACACACTTGTGCACTCGATTGTTAGTTTTGCGATACAGTAAAACCTCGTTAATTCAGAAATCGTAGGGACGCAGAAATGTGACTTCGAATTACATCATTTTGAATTAACTGCCAACCTTTAATTCAGAAATATTCTAAGACCCGTTACTGCGTGCAATTAACGTTGATTCATAGTGTAAAATTTTCAAATGCCATGGAAAAAACTATTTCCAAAATGTATCTAACAAGGCGCATTTACAGTATCCCAGTAATGCACTTGGATAACACACTGGTAAACATAACCTCACTCAATGAAAGAAAAAAGAAAAAAATTATTCAAAGACGAGAAGAAATCTATGCTGGCTCCCCTGTGCAAGTACTGGAGTACTGTACTGTAAGCAGTTTAGATGCCTTGTACTTGCACAGAAAGCACCCGATGCCCTTAAAAAATCGTGGCTTATCGAACATTCCTATGACAAGGTGAGGAAGTAGGAAGTCTCTCGCTTTCATCTGCATTGCAGCACCGGGCAGAGACTCAAGCCGCGTACAATTTCTCGCCATGGCATTTTGCTCGTAATTCAGGAATGCCAATCCTTGCCACGTCACAAAGTATTTTAAGACCCATTAATCCATGCAATCACCTTGATTCACAGTTTAAACCTTTCAAATGCCATGGAAAAAGACTATTTCTGAAATGTATCAAACGAGGTGCATTTAAATTATTTAAATAAAGCACTTGGATAAATCACTGACAACGAAGGAATAAAAACAAGATTCAAAGATGAGGACAAATTATGCTGGCTCCCCTGTTTGAGTACTTTTATTTATTTATTTATTTATTTATTTATTTATTTATTTATTTATTTATTTATTTATTTATTTATTACTGTACTGTTTGCATTTTTAGATGCCTTGTACTTGCATGGAAACATCGTGGTTTATCAAACTTTCCTATGATGAGGGGAGGAAGTCTTTTGCTTCTGTCCGCATTGCAATACATTTATACAGTGATCCCATCTACTTTAATGCTGGAGAGGGCACGTAAAAATAACCCCCTGAGGAGGCGCGATTGGTGTTTTAGACGGGGTCAGGGGAAAATGACACAAATTAAGCAAAAGCTGCTTTTAATGTTGTTATAAAACTAGCAAATCATTTTGAACCAACTTGTTAATGTTCAAAGGTATTTTAAAAATACAAAAATTGGATGTTAAACAATTGACGTCCATTCTGCGTCATCACTTGATTCTTGACCTTTCGTACTGCACCGAACACATGTCAGTGCTGAATGTTCTGTGCAGATTTGTCGCTGGCATACACGGCATCTAGACTTCTTTTTTTTCCTCTCTTTTTTTTCCCTTTTTATTTCCTTTTCAGTTCCAGGTCCTTATAGTTCTTGCGGAGCTGCAAAGGGCTGCTTTTCTTCAGAGAATCCTAACATATGGCGAATGTTCCTTTTCTAAAAGTCTTTCTATTTCTATCCATGATGAGTTGGACTTCAGTATATACGAAGGCACTATTTTACATGAAAATGAAACAAAACTGATACATTCTTACTATATTAACTGAACAGTAAAATAAAACTTAACTCATAAACACGCATACGTCATGGGGTGCGCCAGGAGTTTTAGACCGGGTCCGTCAAAACTCAGGTTGAAACTGAGGAGGGTGAGGGGTGAATTGTTTGCGCACACGGGTAGTGAATGAGTACAATGTCGGGTACTGAGGGAATGGAAGCTAGCGGTCCGCTACGTTAATTATAAACATTTATCTCTGAACCTGGTCAAAAAGATCGTGATGCGCCCTCTCCAGGGTTAAAACCATAAGTCCATTTGATCTTGGCATTAAAAAAAAAGATGCAGTTTCGTCGGCATTGACAGTAATGTTCAGTGTGTATGAATTTATTATAATTATTGGCCATGCTTTTTCGCCCACTGTCTGCTACGTGATGTTGGGTTCCTTAAAACGCTGAATAGAAAAGAATTACGATTTCACTCAAACTTAACAAATATGAAACACGTTGTAGACCCACCGAAGCGAGTGAAAGTGCGCAAAGCTACCCCTGCACGTTCTGGAAGACACCTTCTATCGTGATGCCGAGAAAATTCAAATTTAAATTAGGCTACTCTGTAAATTAAAAAAAAAAAGTAAAGGCAGTTTTAAATTAAAAGTCTGAATTGTTATCTGTTTAAATATGACTTATGGGGGCAGTTTCCTTCTATCTGCGGTTACACAAAGCAAAACGGTACACCCTCTATCGAAAACTATGTGAACCGGGAGTGTGTTGCGAACCTTGATGCAAATAAAACCTGCACTCCAATTTCTTGCCTCAAATTTAAAAAAAATGCAGGAATTATTTGCGTGTATACAGTATATCACTTCTTTTCTTACAGATGATATATTGCTAATGCTAAAATATTCAGTTATTACAATGTAAGCAAAATATTGGATGAAATTATCTGTAACAAGAAGAATATGCTTGTGTAAGTAGGATTGTCTTCTGTGCAAGAAATTTTTTATATATTGTGTATCTCTTCATCCTTGCACGTTTTTAAGTTGTACAACTTGATGGATGACCGGGCGAGTTGGCCGTGCGCGTAGAGGCGCGCGGCTGTGAGCTTGCATCCGGGAGATAGTAGGTTCGAATCCCACTATCGGCAGCCCTGAAAATGGTTTTCCGTGGTTTCCCATTTTCACACCAGGCAAATGCTGGGGCTGTACCTTAATTAAGGCCACGGCCGCTTCCTTCCAACTCCTAGGCCTTTCCTATCCCATCGTCGCCATAAGACCTATCTGTGTCGGCGCGACGTAAAGCCCGTGGCAACTTGATGGATGAAAATTATGTTATTGCACAGCTTAGTGGGACTGTTGTTTGTACAACAGGGCTGCAATTCTGTGCTAAAGCAAAGGAAGGATTCGCTAACACCACAAGAATGTCAATGCATTCAATGAGTGGGGTTTGATAGTACCCTATCCGACAACTACTAATGTAAGCTAGGCTTAGTAGAATTTTCTTTATGGACTTTGAATAAGTTATGTTGCTGAAACACTATGGTATCAAAAATGTACATACACCTTTGGAATTGGTTGAACTTGTGAGTTCTTCCATTTCTTTTGTGATATACCATATTTGTTTGCTTGCCATTGCATATATTACACGCCCTAATTTTTTGTGTGGAAGTGAGGAAGAAAAGTAATCCCCGATTATATCTTGCGCCAGTTTTTCTTAATGTGTTGGTATAAATACAAGGACCCTGCAGCATGCCTGCTCGCAGCTCAAGGTCGAACTGTCTCCTGTAATTCTTCTGTTATCTTATATCTTAGTCGCCACAGCTCTCCCCTCCATTTGACGAAAATTAGGTGGATAATTCCAGATTCTCTGGCCTAATGAGCTAGATAGAATGTGACTCTGTTGAACTGGCTGCAGTTTCAGTAAACCAATATATGGTATGTGCGGGGCTTTAGATATAAAATTAGGTCAAGATTCCTTAATTTCCTTTCCAGCGTGACTGCACTTATAAGCGAGTTATGAAGAAGCGTTCGAGTTTTATGGGCAAGTTCTAAAATTCAAGTTATTCAGCTTCTGGAGGAATGCTGGCAGTAATTGTGCTGCAGGCAGATAATTTGTGACAGAGTTCAATGTAACTGCATTAATATTCAGTAAACAGTTTCAGGTACACCCTTAAATAAAAAAGTATGCATAGTACTTGAGTGCTGGTAGTAGACCTAATATTTTTCTTATTTTTTCTGTGCAGTGAAATCGGAGCAGAAATGGCAGGGGAATGTATTCAGCTATGAATGGAAACTTACCAGTTTTAATACTTTTGTTATTATTCATTGACATGTTACATACAGTAGAGTCTCGATTATCCGACATAAACGGGACCTGGAGTACGTCGGATCACCGAAAATGTCGGATAATACGGAATAACTTTGAAAATGAACTGAAGCAAACAGGAAGGCTAAAATAATGACATATTTTACGGTGCTCTATTTATTGAATTACCAATTCAATTGTACAGTACATGCAGTATTAAACGAAAACTTTCCAGATGTCTTACGAAAAGAAACTTTTCTCCACAGATATTAAGCTACCTAATACCGTACCGTTTTTGCCACCGATCACGCCACCCAGCACTTGCAGGAAAATTAGGGTCCCCTTCATTAAAATCCTTCTGGAAATACACAGTCTTTTCCCGCAGAATGGTGCCAGATATTGGCAGGCCCTTTTCCCGGTGTTGAGATACCAAAGAAATAGTGCTTCACTTACTTTTTCGTACTGACATTTTTTCATTGTTTTTCTCTGCTCTGGTAGAGCACAACTTTTCAATTTCTTCCCTCTGTTTTTTCCAGTCTCCCACTGTAACACGTCCAACACCATAATATGAAGCCACATTTTGAAGAATTTCCCCTTTGTCCAGTCTCTTTAATGCACTCAGTTTGTGTTCCATAGAAACAGTCACTTTCTTCCATTTACTCGCCATACTCACAGAGGATATGAAAATTATAACATCCGCACCGAACCAATACTACAATGACTGAAGACTCACTGCACCTGTCCTTGAGAAAAACCCAGTCCTACCGCCAGCGTTCAGGCCAGTGCTTGCCCCATGGTCGCACCCTCCACAGCGGGTGTGCCTGAATTTAGTCTCCACCAAAAGTTGAAATTAAGTCTAACAGTGTCGGATAACACGGAATGTCGGTTAAGCGAAGGTCGGATGAGCGAGACTCTACTGTATTATAATATTCAATCTATTATGTAAAATTGCGAGGCTTGATTGGGGTACTATACAAAATGTAGTTTAATTCTAATAAGTTTCCACTCTGATTTTTATGCTGAGTTCTCAGGAAAAAGGTGAGCGGTGTGTGCAAGTAAATATGGTAGTTACTGATGAATGTGGAAGGAATTCCATTATAATAGTCACTTAATGCTTCATAATGGTCATTCTAAAAGAATGTATGTGACAGACTTTCCATGACACTTCTATTATTGTCTTTGTATTCAAACATGTACACATTCATGTACAGGATATGTGCAGTTCTTCTTGTTCACTACTAAAACTGACATTTCTTTAATACATTAACTAAAATAGTGCAACAAAATTTGAAGAGATTTGATTGTATTGTAATGTACTGGAAGTGATAACTTTGTATTCAGGCAGCACACTGTTTTGGAAAGTACTGTGGCAGTATTAGTTTTCACGTTCTGAAAATCTTCAGCGATGTTCACTTTCAAGGCATCTGTAGTTTGTGGTGGTTTGGTAAACTCTCCTTTTCTGATATCCCCACAAAATTTAATCAGATGGTGTCATATCAGGCAAGCACAGTGGCTAAAGTCAAAGGATACAGTCATCAAAGAAAGGACTGATTTTGGCCACCCTGTAATATGTGTGAGATGTTTCTCCTTCCTGTTGGAAATTTTCAATTGATTGAAATTCCTTGTCATGACATTGATGTACAAAGAGGTTGATTATTCCTGTATATTCATCTATTGTTTTGGTTGTGTCAAAGAAAATTGGACCAGTTAATTTCTCCTGAGATATCCCACACCAATCTTCTCTTAATGAAGGTACCCTTCAGAGAGATAGATAAAGAATGGGTGAACCCTGCCTTCGCAGGGCTCCACACGTAGGTCTATGAAGACCCTTTGTGTCCTCTAAACGGGTTTGCCTAGTCCAGCCCTAGTGCTCCTATAAAGGATACCAGTGTCCGGATGTTGGCATTCCTGATGTCTTCCAGGATCAAGACATGTGAGCCAAGGTATCGATGTCTAGTGCTTGCAAGAGCCTCGCACTGACATAACACATGCGCGGAGGTCTCCTCCTCCCTACCGCATCTTCTACACATCGGATCCTGACTGATTTTCATGATGTGTAGGTGTCTCTGTAAGGTATTGTGGCCTGTCAGCAGTCCAACTACCATTTGCATTCTGGTCCTATTCAAATTTATCAGGACCTTTTTTTAACATTGGCTAGGCCCTTTGATAAGTTCACGTGCCTTCCTTGCTATAGTTAACCTCTTCCAAATGTCTAAGTGAGACTGGTTTGTCCACTGGGATATTACCAGTTTCACGCTTTGGAGTGACACTCCCAGGAACGACTCTGGTCCTATGAAAGGACCTTTTGAGCCTTGTTTCGCTAGTTTATCAGCTTCTTCATTTCCACTGATACCTGTGTGCCCAGGGACCCATAATAGGGTCACTGAGCTAAGTTCGCACAGCTGATCTAACATCCTTTGGCATTCCCATACCATTTTTGATGTTGTTTTAACTGCACATAGTGCTTTTAACACTGCCTGGCTATCGCTGCAAATAGTGATGTATCTTCTGTGTCCAGGCATGTTCCATATATATACAGCACAGGCCAGTATTGCGTATACTTCGGCCTGGAAAACAGTAGCGTATTTACCCATAGGTAGGGAGAGCCTTGTATTAGGCCCCCAGACCCCGGTGGCTGTGCCCGTCTCTGTCCGTGAGCCATCTGTGTACCATGTACAGCCCCTAGAACTAAGATGGGCCCCAGCATCCGCAGCCCACTACTCCCTTCTGGGTATCACCACTGTGAATTTATAATTCAAATTAAAACTAGGCTTCATCAGGTCCCCGATCATCATTGTTGTAGGGCAGGTCTGGTGAAGCCTTGTAAGAATAGAGGCATGACCTCTATTCGGATTCTTGAAGGACCATCCTCCGAGTGACCAGAGGCGGTAGGCACTCATTCCCGCTATTTCCTTAACATATAAATGTAAGGGGGGAAGACATAGGATGACCTCCATTGCACATAATGGTGTAGTATCCAGTGCGCCTGTTATTCCTAGACACGCAAGTCTTTGGACACTGTTTAACTTGGTGGTCACAGTTTTACTCTTCGAACCTGGCCACCAACTAAAGATGCGTAGGTGATCGTGGGCCGTACAGTAGAAATATAGAGCCACTGGACCACCTTAGGTCCTAGGCCCCAAGTCTTTCCGACGGCCCTGCGACAGGCCCACATAATCTTGCGAGCCTTATCCACCTTATGGTCTATGCGTTTCTTCCAACTCAGTCTTGCCTCAAGGATCACCCCTAGGTACTTAACTGAGGTTGTTTTAACTAATTTTTTCCCAAATAGGAAAGGCTCTGACAGTCCGTCTAGCCTCTTCCTCCTGGTAAATACCACGAGCTCCGTCTTGTCGGGATTACTAAATTTTATACTATTGAGATTCTTCCACCGTTTTGATACTTTATTTTGCCTTTTGGCAAATTTTTTTTATATGTCAACAGTACATGTTTCGTTCCTTATTTAGGAACATCCTCAGCTGTTATAGTGGCTTAGGTGAATGGTTAAGATTTTAAACACATAGATTTACAAATACATTGATTCACTTAAAAACTAAATACGAATTAAGATAGATGATATTAAAAACAATGTGGGGTTAGTGTGTTACTGGTATGAGAGCAGATGATTACATGGTTGATTGACTTAAAACTATGTCTATTCATTAGAATAGTTGTTCAAAAAAAATTTTCACTTTGTTACATAAAAAGTTTGTATGCAATTAAAAATTTTTTAATAAATGTTTAACTTCATAACATTGTTCGAATTGTTGAAAGTTTTTCTTCCTTTCCTTCCAGGTAAGTTGTTGTATGTTGTGTGCTTGCTTATAGTGCTTTTGATTGAGTCTAATGTGGAAACTTTGGAGCTGATTGCTGATCTATTAATGTGAAGGGAGCCTCGTTTCAAATTTCTGAAATGAAATAAAATACGGTAGTGGGAATTTGTTCGAAAGCATGTGTCTTTGCGTAATAATAGATTGTATAAAAAATTTCCTTTACCTTGCTATAGCTGAATTCCGATTCTACTGTGACCCTGGAGGGACGTTAGATGCTGCTTTGCGTCTGGTGAAGTAATGGTGTGTGTATTCCGTTGTATGCTCCTCCCTACGGGGAGGTGGGGCTGCGGAGAGGGGGGGCGTGTCGGTTACAGTCACGGCATCAACTTTAGGAGGGCTGGGTAGAGGGGATGTACAAAATGGCGGAGGCTCTGTCTTGTTTATCCTTCTACTATTTGTATTGTGTTTTTTGCCTAATGCTTCGAGACTTGATAATGTCCCTTCAAATAATAAAGGGTTTCTATTATCAATAGTTTCATTGAGGTTATTGTCTTGATTACTTTTTTGTTCTAAATAAATATATAGATTTTCTAAAGTATTAAGGAGAGCTCCTTTGTTTATTTTATGTAATATAGTTAAGTCCTGCTCTATGGTTGTAAATTGATGTCCCGTTAAACTCATGTGCTATCCCATCGCGGAGAATTTTTTATGTCTTTCGGCATTGACATGTTCTTGGTATCTTACAGTAAAACTGCGCCCAGTTTGTCCGACATAACTTTTTTTACATTGATTCAGAGTGTTCGTTTTTACCTAGGGAATTGACACTGTTGTGATTAAAAAATTTTTGCTTCGTGTTGTTGCTGGTTGAAAATGCGATCTTATAATTATGTTTTCTGAATAATTGGTTACTGTGTATAGGTTGGGGTTGTTGAATGTGAACTTAGCGTATTTGTCTTTCTTTTTTGTTTCGGGTGTCAGATTGGTTTGTAATTTTTGTTTGAATTTACCAATTATTTTGTTTATTATCTTTGGTTCGAAACCGTTATATTGGGCTTGTTTGCGAATAAAGAGCAGTTTTTTTTCTCTTTCTGTGTGTGTAAGGGGTATGTTAAACGCTCTGTATATGTAACTGTAATAAGCTGACCTTTTTTGCCATTCTGGGTGCAATGAGTAGTTCTTTATTGTGATGGGAGTGAAAGTAGGTTTTCTATGTATCTTGAAGACGAACTCTTCCTTTTTTCGTGTTACATACATACATACATTATCATTATAGACTGTTATGCCTTTCAGCGTTCAGTCTGCAAGCCTCTGAGAATTTACTAAACGTCGCCACAATCCTCGATTTGTAACTAGTGTTGTGGCTTCATTTAGTTCTATACCTCTTATCTTTAAATCGTTAGAAACCGAGTCTAACCATCGTCGTCTTAGTCTCCCTCTACTTCTCTTACCCTCCATAACAGAGTCCATTATTCTCCTAGGTAACCTATCCTCCTCCATTCGCCTTACATGACCCCACCACCAAAGCCGGTTTATGCGTACAGCTTCATCCATCGAGTTCAGTCCTAAATTAGCCTTTATCTCCTCATTCCGAGTACCCTCCTGCCATTGTTTCCGCCTGTTTGTACCAGCAATCATTCTTGCTACTTTCATGTCTGTTACTTCTAACTTATGAATAAGATATCCTGAGTCCACCCAGCTTTCGCTCCCGTAAAGCAAAGTTGGTCTGAAAACAGACCGATGTAAAGATAGTTTCGTCTGGGAGCTGACTTCCTTCTTACAGAATACTGCTGATCGCAACTGCGAGCTCACTGCATTAGCTTTACTACACCTTGATTCAATCTCACTTACTATATTACCATCCTGGGAGAACACACAACCTAAATACTTGAAATTATCGACCTGTTCTAGCTTTGTATCACCAATCTGACATTCAATTCTGTTGAATTTCTTACCTACTGACATCAGTTTAGTCTTCGAGAGGCTAATTTTCATACCATACTCATTGCACCTATTTTCAAGTTCCAAGATATTAGATTGCAGGCTTTCGGCACAGTCTGCCATTAAGACCAAGTCGTCAGCATAGGCCAAACTGCTTACTACATTTCCACCTAACTGAATCCCTCCCTGCCATTTTATACCTTTCAGCAGATGATTCATGTAAACTACGAACAGCAAAGGTGAAAGATTACAGCCTTGTCTAACTCCTGTAAGTACCCTGAACCAAGAACTCATTCTACCATCAATTCTCACTGAAGCCCAATTGTCAACATAAATGCCTTTGATTGATTTTAATAATCTACCTTTAATTCCATAGTCCCCCAGTATGGCGAACATCTTTTCCCTCGGTACCCTGTCATATGCTTTCTCTAGATCTACGAAACATAAACACAACTTCCTATTCCTCTCGTAGCATTTTTCAATTACCTGGCGCATACTGAAAATCTGATCCTGACAGCCTCTCTGTGGTCTGAAACCACACTGGTTTTCATCCAATTTCCTCTCAACGACTGATCGCACCCTCCCTTCTAAGATGCCAGTGAATACTTTGCCTGGTATACTAATCAATGAGATACCTCGATAGTTGTTGCAATCCTTCCTGTTCCCTTGCTTATAGATAGGTGCAATTACTGCTTTTGTCCAGTCTGAAGGTACCTTACCAACACTCCACGCTAATTTTACTACTCTATGAAGCCATTTCATCCCTGCCTTCCCACTATACTTAACCATTTCAGGTCTAATTTCATCTATTCCTGCTGCCTTATGACAATGGAGTTTATTTACTATCCTTTCCACTTCCTCAAGCATAATTTCACCAACATCATTTTCCTCCTCCCCATGAGCTTGGCTGTTCACAACACCACCATGATGATTTCCTTTTACATTGAGAAGATGTTCAAAATATTCCCTCCACCTCTCCAGTGATTCCCTGGGATCTATTATGAGTTCACCTGAATTACTCAAAACACTGTTCATTTCCTTTTTCCCTCCCTTCCTAAGATTCTTTATTACTGTCCAGAAAGGTTTCCCTGCTGCTTGACCTAGCCTTTCCAGGTTATTACCAAAATCTTCCCATGACTTCTTTTTGGATTCAACAACTATTTGTTTCGCTCTGTTTCTTTCATCTACATACCAATCCCTGTCTGCCTCGGCCCTTGTTTGGAGCCATATCTGATAAGCCTTCTTTTTACGTTTACAAGCTGCTCTCACTTCATCATTCTACCAAGATGTTCGCCTTTTCCCGTCTTTACACACAGTTGTTCCTAGGCATTCCCTTGCTGTTTCTACTACAGCATCCCTGTATGCCACCCATTCACTTTCTATATCCTGAACCTGCTTACTGTCTACTGTTCGAAACTTCTCACTAATCATATCCATGTACTTCTGCCTAATTTCCTCGTCCTGGAGATTTTCTACTCTTATTAGTTTGCAGACAGATTTCACTTTCTCTACCCTAGGCCTAGAGATACTTAGTTCACTACAGATCAGATAGTGGTCTGTATCATCGAAAAATCCGCGAAAAACTCGTACATTCCTAACAGATTTCCTGAATTAAAAGTCCGTTAAGATATAGTCTATTATGGATCTGGTGCCCCTAGCCTCCCATGTGTAGCGGTGAATAGCCTTATGCTTGAAGAAAGTATTCGTAACAGCTAAACCCATACTAGCACAGAAGTCCAGCAAACGCTTCCCATTCCTATTAGCTTCCATATCTTCCCCACATTTACCAATCACTCTTTCGTATCCTTCAGTTCTATTCCCAACTCTCGCATTGAAATCGCCCATTAGCACTATTCTATCCTTGCTGTTCACCCTGACCACAATGTCACTCAATGCTTCATAAAACTTGTCAACTTCATCCTTATCTGCACCCTCACATGGTGAATACACGGACACAATTCTTGTCCTAATTCCTCCCACTGACAAATCTACCCACATCATTCGCTCATTTACGTGCCTAACAGAAACTATGTTGCGTGCAATGGCATTCCTGATAAAGAGCCCTACCCCAGACTCTGCCCTTCCCTTTCTAACACCCGTCAAGTACACTTTATAATCTCCTATCTCTTCCTCATTATCTCCCCTTACCCGAATATCACTTACTCCTAGCACATCCAGATGCATTCTCTTTGCTGACTCAGCCAGTTCTACCTTCTTTCTTCCATAAGCCCCATTAATATTGATAGCTCCCCATCGAATTCCATATCGTTCACCAAGTTGTTTCCAAGGAGTCCCTCGCCTGTCAAATGGGAGTGGGACTCCATTACTCCCATAGGTCCGAGGCTTGCTTAAAGTGTTCTGAGCTCGGTTAATTCATGAAGCAGGATGCTGCCCTACTTGCACATAGTCCAAGTGAGGATCTCTCCTCTAACGGGTTATGGACCACTGGTGAATTGTATAGTCCTAGCCGCCTGAGCACAAGGAGGGCCACGACTCAGAATATGTCCGAGATGCCCACTCCCATTCCATAGCAACTGGTATCCCGACTCTCAGGACCACTTACTAGGCCACTCAGCCGTTGCCCATGGTTCACGAACTAGGACGTGACTACAGTAATCCACAAACATGAACCATTCGTGTTACATTTATGTCTAAAAAATTTATTGAGTTTTCTTTTTCTTTTTCTAGTGTGAACTTTATTCTGGAATCAAGTGTATTTAATTTATTGAGGATAGTCACTGTTATTCTCTTTTTGATCTATTACGGCAAAAATGTCTACGAAGCGTATCCATAAATTAAGACCTTCTATTTGTCCTATTATTTTGGTATGTTCTAGGTAGTCAAGATAAATATTGGCTAAAATGCCTGAAGCAGGAGCACCCATTGGGAGGCCTTCTTGTTTATATATTTTGTTATTGAAAGTGAAGTAGTTGTGTTTCGTAATGAATTTGAGTATGTTAATGAAATCCTCTACTTCTGGAATGCCGAGTTGATTATGTTCTATGAGATTCTTTCTGATAATTTTTATTGTTTCGTCCACTGGAATGTTTGTGTACATGTCCTTGATATCGAAGAAACATGTTACTTGATGTGGTGTTAACTTAAAGTTTTTGAGTACTTTGCAAAAATCTATGGAATTTTTTATTGGTGTCTTGTTGTGAAAAACGTAATGTTTGGTTAGGAAAGTGTGTACGTATTGCGATGTTTTATAAGTAGGACTGTTGCGGAAGTTTGTTGGTTTCATGGCGATTCCTTCTTTATGTAACTTGGGTAAAGCTTTTGCTGTTGGAAGGCCAGGATTCATGTTTATCAATTTTTGGACGTCCTGTTCATTCAAAATAAAAGTTGCGTTTCTTAATAGTGTTTTTAACTCCTTCCGAGTTTTAGTTGTAGGGTCTCGTTCTATTTCCGAAAAAGTGCTATTGTTGAAAGTTTCTGTTTTTTTGATGTATTCTTCTTTATCTAAAACTACTATTGTCCCTCCCTTGTCCGCTTTGGTAATTACTATTTATTCTTGTTTTATTTTATGTGACAAGCTTGAAGTGGATTTATTTCTATTATGAGAAACTTTTAAACCTGTTATTAAGTTCGGAATTTTCTTTTTTACCTCGTGTCTGACGTCATTCTGAATTTCGTTAGGGAGTTTTTGTATTACCGTTTCTACTTCTGCAATGGTGGTTATTAGTTCTTTTTCTTTATTCCTACTTGTCCAATTGAAATTGGGGCTTTGACTTAGGGTTTTCATTTCCTCCTTGGTAAGATCAACCTTGGAAATGTTCTTAACTGGCAAAGGGTAATCTTCCAATTCGATTACTGAATTTGAAGAGTGGGATTCGTTTCAAAGATACATCCACGAAAAAATGGATATCATTTTATGTAGAAAACAGGAAACCCTTAACAACAAATTAACATCTGTAAAAAATGCTAAGTCCAAAAACGAAAACAGCAAAGCTTACTCTTCAAATTCAGTATTTTATTTCATTTCAGAAATTTGAAACGAGGCTCCCTTCACATTAATAGATCAGCAATCAGCTCCAAAGTTTCCACATTAGACTCAATCAAAAGCACTATAAGCAAGCACACAACATACAACAACTTACCTGGAAGGAAAGGAAGAAAAACTTTCAACAATTCGAACAATGTTATGAAGTTAAACATTTTTTAAAAAATTTTTAATTGCATACAAACTTTTTATGTAACAAAGTGAAATTTTTTTTGAACAACTATTCTAATAAATAGACATAGTTTTAAGTCAATCAACCACGTAATCATCTGCTCTCATACCAGTAACACACTAACCCCACATTGTTTTTAATATCATCTATCTTAATTCGTATTTAGTTTTTAAGTGAATCAATGTATTTGTAAATCTATGTGTTTAAAATCTTAACCATTCACCTAAGCCACTATAACAGCTGAGGATGTTCCTAAATAAGGAACGAAACATGTACTGTTGACATATAAATAAAAAATTTGCCAAAAGGCAAAATAAAGTATCAAAACGGTGGAAGAATCTCAATAGTGTAAAATTTAGTGATTAGATTTTGATACGGAAAATGAAGCTGATTACTTGCAATTGTCGGGATTAACCGACAAGTGGCACCATCTTTCCACCCTACGTAGGGAGCTCTGTACGAGCTCTGAAACCGTACTGGGGAAATTTCCCACCGCCATCAGGCTAATGTCATCTGCATAACCTTGGGCATAAATTCCTCCAACATTTAACCTGGTAAGTATTTCATCCACTACCAGACACCATAATGTTGGTGATAATACTCCTCCGAAGGTACCCTTCATATATTGCCTGATGATTTTTGCTTGCTCAAATATAGGAATTTTGAGAATTAATCCACCCTAACAGGTGAAATAGTGCCTCATCTGAAAATCATATGTGGTTCAGAATGCTGCAATTTTCTTGAAAGTGTGTCTGCAACTATTGACATTTTCTTGTTGCCTTTTGTCATATATATCAGGATTTCCTTCTTTCTCACTAAGTTTGTCCTGAATGGCAACTCTCAGTAGCTTGACATATACAGTGAGACTGCACAATTTAAATAGAAACTATTTACATCAGTACTTTTGATGCAATGTAAGGTTAATACTATCCGTGTCACTTCTTACAGCAAGGAACTAAATGATCACATATGTTCTTGTATTCATAGTGGCTGTATTCCCTCTGTAGGCATAAAGTACTGTTAATTTTGAGAATACAAATTAATGTACATTACTGAAAATTTCAGAAACAGATGACATTTTTTCTGTACTCTTGTCTAATATGTACCATCTATGGCTAGATTTTCTTGAAAGTGTCCTGCATGAGATTTAGGCGCACATTTATTGTGAGGCTGTTGTTTTCCCACCCTCTGACATGTCCATTCTTCACCACATGATTGTGCTGAGAACGTCTGTCTAGCATTGTTTATGGAGTGTAGTAAGAGTGATTAGTTTAATTTATAGCTTCTAAATCTTGGAGGCATTATGTGGTTAGTACATGAAAGTTATGAACAAAGAATACAACTTTAAATTGGATATCATACAGACAGTTACAGGAGGTACAAGAATGGGAACAACATTGATGGAAAGGTATGAAGGGAGGAGTGTTTAGTTCTCCCATAGGGAAACTTGAACGCACGGAGAGTTCCTGTAGAAAATTTCATAGAAGCATTTAGTGTTAGGAAAAACATTCCCCAGTTGTATACAAATTGTTGAATGTGATTCTGCTAACCTTAGTATTTGAGTTAAGGAAAATGGGAACTGCAGTATACTCTTGTATATCATTTCATTAGTTTCAAGGGGTAGTTTGGGGAAAGATGAAAAGAAATCTCTGATATCTCTTTATATTGATGCTACCTAAAAGCTGTAAAGAGGTAGAAAATAAGTAAACCGGTCAACATCTTGTAGCGACATATAGTTTGAGTAAATAATGTAATGCACAGGGGCCATGCTAATCATCTCTGTATCGTTCCAGTTTTAGTAGTGTACCGCCAAAGTGAGTACATAAACAGTACATCATTATACTTGATACCTAATGGAAATGATAAACTAAATGCCATAAACATAGGGTTAAAAGAAATTAATTTCATTTTGAATGGTCCGTATTGAACTGCGATTACAATTAAATTAAAAATTGAGCAAAATATTTCCACCTTTTCAATACAAAATCAAGTAATGTGGGTTACATTATGGAAGAAACATTTAATTAGAACTAGTTTTGACCTATTTTAAGGTCATCAGCCAAATCGCGAGTTGCACAGAGTATCTGATCGTTCATAGAAATTGTAAAAAAGTCGTGTAAACACAGTTGTTTGACACTATAAATGTTAAAAAGTCAAAATAATTGTAAAAGTTTTGGATAATGCATAAATTGATGCTCTCAACTGTTGAAGGAAGAATTCAAGAAGAATAATTTGGGCATTGAATATTCTTGAGGTTTGTATATATCACTCCTTATGAAGTTCTGATAGTTGCGCTGCGCTGTGTTAGATGTATTGCAGATAAGGTCTCATTGGTGATCAACATTTCAGATTATGTTTAAAAATGTAGTTGAAGGTTAATGAAGATTCTTGAGAATTATGTATCACACGATGCAGATTTTTAAAAGCTGCAAATCAACAGTAGTAGTAGTGCTGAGAAAACAGTCCATGCACACGCAGTGAACAATATAAAAAGATGGTAAATAGAAGTCATTCAAAGAGATTAAAGTCCTTAAAAAACTGAAAGTGAAAGTAGCGCTTAAAAGTTTCTTCCTTAATGTAACCCACATTACATTTTGTATTGAAAAGGTGGAAATATTTTACTCTTAATTTATATTTATCAACATAGGGTTCCTGTTGTATATTATTGCTCGGTCCGTATTGGCCGTGATTGTTACTGAGCGGCAGTTGATTTGATACTGTGCCGGGAGAAAGATGTGACCAGGTAATGGTTCTTCCCCACTACCAGTCAGGCCACACAATACAGGTGCTTAAGAGGATATTTAGAAAATCAAATTATAGTTTCTTATTTTACAGATAAATCTTTAGGAATGTTCTTATCAGAACTTGTCTTTGTGCTTGAAGATTCTTATAGCATGCCAAGGATGCAGTTACCCTCTCCTGCCCCCCCCCCCCCCCCCTTTTTTCTTACCTTTCGTTTTATCACGCCAGTTTTTAAATGTTTTCTGTGTCTGTATTTGCTGATAGATTTATGCTTTCATACACAAAAATGTTATTAGTGTAAATGAGGGTAGTATTCTGCATTTAACATGCACAGCTACTAGATCATGTATAATTTAACTGAAAGAAATGTTAAGCTAGATTTTTGGGTAATTATTTATCCCCTCTTGCAACATGCTTTACATTACCATTAATGACCAGACACCTGTAGATACTGACTTAACTGGAGTCGCTATAGTTCAAGTATAACATAGGTCTGCCCTTTGCCGTTATCACAGCCTCTACTTTCTAGGAAGACTTTCCCCTAAGTTTCAGTAGATGTCTGCAGGTATTTTCTTTCATTCCTCCCGCAACATGACAGGCAATTCTGTAGCCGTTTTGGGGTGGTCTGGTCTGGCTGTCAACCAGTGCTGTAACTCATACCAAAGATACCCAAGTTGGGTTTAGATCAAGGCTATGGGCCAACCATTCAATTTTATTCACTCTCATTTTGATAAACACCTCTTGTGGCCTTCGCTTTATGAATAGGTGCATTGTCATGTTGAAAATAAAAAGGACCGTTTCCAAATTGTTGCCGTTGGGTGAGTAGTATAGAAATGAACAGTATTGCCTGATAGGCTTCCATATTCATGGAACTAAAACTAGTGGACCAAGACTGAACCATGAAAAACAGGCTTGCACCATAATGCCTCCTCTGCCAAATTTCTCAGTGGGAACAGTCCATTCCAGTAAGTAATGCCTATCTGGCATTCGCCATTTCCATATATGTTCATAAAAATGTATCAGCGTGCAGCATAATTCATGACTCGTGCTCTTCTATTGTTCTGCAGAGTCCACAGGCAACTTGTTTTGTACCACTATAATTGGCAGCAAGCATGAAGTATAGTGATCCTCAATTTATGTACTGTAGCTCACTCACGTAATCTAAGTGCATACACTTCCCAGTGAATGGTATTGTGTACTTACGTCTCTTCTGTATGTCATTCAAAAGTCTGTGATGCAGTTTCTAACGAAGCTTGCTGGTTGACTTCACCAAACATCACAGGCATTGGCGGTTCCTATCTGTTAATTGTTTTGACTTTCCTGCTCAAGGTGGGTTTTCTTATAAATCCATGGTGTTTCCATTTCACCACTACATATCTCTCTGTCGAATGTGTTATCTGAAATTTGCCAGAAATTTAATGAATGAAATGGCGAATCAGAGGACAATGATAAATTTCCCCCTTTCAACTCCACTAAGCTCTTTTTGTACATCCATTTCGACTGCTAGACCTAGTGAATATTTCTACTGAGTGCTCATGACTTTATGTAGGCTCGCAACATTCTTCAGTGACATTGGGTCAGTCTACTTTCCTTTTGCAGGGTGTACGGTCATTAATGGCAATGTTGTGTGTCTTACATAGTTAACCATATTTTTGTTATAAAGAAATTAAATGAGGAAGTGGAAATTATAAAACTATTATGTTTAAATAAGATTTAAAGAATATTTAATTGATAATATGGTGTGGAATGTATATGGTATGCAGGTATAGAATACTTAGTATGAAGATGTACATGTACTGTCATATCAAATAAAAAGAAAAGTTACCCAATGTTTTACGGCATGAGCTACAGATTACTCATTTGTTATCTGATAATCACGACTTGGTTGGATGATAAAATTCCCATTTGAATGATAGGAAGCCATAGAGATATCATTAAACCTGAAAAAAACCCATAAAAATTGGTGGTTTTTCTCACTTTTGGAACGTGTTATCTGAAGACTGTCAAAGAGGAAGATCGTCACCATAAAACCTATTTGTGTCGGTGCGACGTAAAACAACTTGTAATAATAAAATAAGAGAGGACGGATAGGGAATATAAGAAGTAATACGGTTGAAAAAATATTTTGTTGAGTTCAGTCATGTGCTGCTGCGCTTATGGCTGCCTAGTTCTTACTGTCATGAACGTTTAAATATTTGATCAAATATCTAATATGCTGTTAATATGTGAAGTGTATTAATCATTTTATTGTTCTTATACAGGTGAGAAACTGACAGATGAAGAGGTAGAACAGTTGCTGGCTGGTCAAGAGGACTCTCAAGGAAATGTTAACTATGAAGAATTTGTTCGTAATGTGATGTGTGGCTAATTGTTTACATATCATTTGTACAGAAATACATACAAGTATTTTTGATAAGCAATGGTGCTTCCTCTGTAGAAATTTAAAAAGAACTAACAGATCAAATGAACTGAAGAGAAACTTAAACATGTATTACAGTTTTGTACTCCTAATGTAAATGATTCCATTTAGAAAAGGCATTATATTTTCCTGAGAAATATTCTATAAATTATTCCCCTTATAATTGTGAAAGTATGTGAATGAGATGGCAGTTGTAAAGTATTAGGGCCTCTTTTTTTCTGTCGGTATGGATGGGTGTTGCAAACATCCTTAACTTCCTCAGAAAGCCTTTTATATGTCGTTGGGAAATGCTTTTTATGCCTCAAGGTTTTGAGGAAATTTTATATTTTTTTAAATTTGTTTCTATCACTAATAGCACCATTTCTCTTGCAAAGTGGAGATATAGCTTGTATTAGATTTGTGTATATTTCTTGCAGTGTAAACAGAACTAATTTCATTTTAGTTAATGAACATTTTTATCAGCTTTAGTTCTAATCAGCTGCTCACTCTTCATTTCCTGAGTATGCTTCCTCAGTGATGCCTAGGCCATTTATGACAGCTAATGGTGAAGCTATTGAGGATCCAACCAGCCTACGGTCTGAGGACTGAACATACAGTTTGTAGTAACAAAAAAAAAAAGATAAGACTTCTCATACTTGTTCAAAGAAAAGAACACTTCCTATTATGTAAAAATAAAACAAACCTTTTTGTTTTCTTTTTCTTTTTTTGTCATGGACTGAAAGGAAATGTGAGAAATCTGCCTTCAGATAATTGAAAGAGAAAATATGAAACTTTGGGAAGCATACTCCACCATTAATTCAGAACTTCTATCTTAAAATTCATGCTATGGAATCCCATTTCACTTATCTGTAGTTGCAGAGGATAACTGTTCTTACCATGTGACTTCATTATTAATGCTACGTAGTCCTCCCTGTTAAGTGACCCTTTAATGGACTTTAACAGAACAAGCTCCGTGTATATTTGATTTATTCATCAGTATAAATCACATTAATTGATGACATCTATAGCATTCATAACTGAAGAAAGCGTGTAAAGGCATGTAGCTTCAAAACATGAATATTTTCTGGAATTCTCCACAACAGTTGTACTAAGAAAATGTACATTATTTCTTACTTCTTCAGTGATATGTACAGACTTATTGTGACCTACAGTCATAGTAAAAAGTATTCGTACACTTAATACTGAAACAAAAATACTTTACTTAGTACACTTATTGTCATGTACATTTTATAACATCAATAGGTTAGCTTTCTGTACACTATGTAAAGGTATATACATCACAAAACATAAAATTGATACATGTCTCTGTCTATAATAGATAAATAACTGAAAATACCATGATTTCATACTCATAAAAAGTATTCGTACAGTCCGGTTTTACTTTCATTCGCCACTGATTTTAGTACATATTTAGTATTTTGTTGGCAATCCTTTCAATTTTACAATGGCCTCAAGCTGCCTAGGCATTGAATGAACTAGCTTGGAGGTGAAGGTGGGCTCAATCTTACCCCATTCTTCCAAAAGAGCCATTTTCAAAGCTGTTTTTGATGAAATATTTCTTGTGCTCAGTCTCTCTTTAAGATAAGCCCACACATGTTCAATCGGATTCAGATCCGGGGATTGGGGGGGTGTTACCACATATTTGGGTGTGTTGTATAAAATCCACAATCGTGTATCAAGGGCCGTATGCTTTGGATCATTACCCTGCATAAATACATAATTACCCAGAAGTCCCATTTTTTCGGCACTAGATGCTAGATTTTTCTTCAAAATTTCAATATAGTATTTACGGTCCATCTTTCCATCTATGAATTCTAAGGAACCTACTCCAGCTGAGCTCATGCAACCCCAAACCATTAAACAACCTCCACCATGCTTCACTGAAGGAACCAGATTTTTTCTTCGAGTTCTGTGTTCGTTTTCCTCCACACCTTTTTGCCATGTTCTTGAAAAACAGTGAATTTACTTCCATCCGTAAATATAACTCGATCCCAGAATTTTAGAGACGCATGTTTATAGCCTGTAGCATATTGTAGTCGTTTCTTTCTATTTGCTGAAGTAATTTAAGGTTTTCGCCTGGCATTTCTACAATGATACCCATTCGTATATAAAAACTTTTGAATTGTGGAAGCACAGATATTACGTTTTAAATCCTTTCCTAGCTCAGACGTCAGTTTTGCAGCACTGATTCTAGGATTTTTCGTAACTTTCCTGAGGATTAGTCTTCTAGTTCGATCGTCTAGTTTGCATGGACGTCCACATCTACGTTCATTTTTGAAAGATTTTCTCTCACCATAGCTGTCAATAATTCCCTGAATTGTAGATCTTTGTCTCTTCACAAGTTTCGATATTTCCGAGAGCGATTTACAGGAATTATGAGCCTGGATTACAATTCTTCTCTCTTCTTCTGTTGTTTCTTTCATTTTTTCGGCCCATCTTACAGATTGACTGCATCACTTGTTGTTCACAACGACTGAAGCACAACTGGCTTGGTACAAGACGTGACCTTTACTGCTTACCTGCGTTGCAAGGGATGCCATCAAGGACTTTGATGTGAAGACAAACCACCTGTACGAATACTTTTTATGCATCTATATTTCAAACTTATTGGATGATATGTTTGTTAAAACGAACATTTCTCAAGTACTGTTGTTATTTCCAGTACGTATTCATACTCATGTTTCGCGGAATACCGAAATATAGAACAGTAGTGAAATTTCTAGCAGTCTATGGACAATGCGTCAACTACAAACGATAACATTCCTTAACTTTTAAGGTGTACGTATACTTTTTCCTATGACTGTATATTGTTATAGGAGGACTATGCCTATTACATGGAAGGGTTGAAACATTTTCTCTCATTCTTGCTAATATGTATATCTGCTTTGATTACTTGTTCTTGCAATTAGTCCTTTAGCATTTAATAGGTGTGTAGGTGAAGAAAGTATATTCTTGCTATTCTGAGGAAGTTGGGTTCATTCTGTGCTACTTGTATTTCTTTTATATTTTGTACTATATATTGTTATTCTTATGTAGGCTAATGTATTTAATTTATTATGAAATAACTAACTGATTTTATGAGTCAAGACATTCCTGTGTCCTGTGTTCTATTATTTATTAAGATAAATTGATAAATCGTATGCCTTATTTGCATTGCAAATCCAAATGTGATAATGAACACAATAAACTGTTCATGTACGTAATCAGATTGTATGTTCTTATTTCCTTCTCATATGTGAAGAGCACATCTTGCATCTGGTTTCTCCCCATGTGGCACTGGATGTCATCTTCAGTGATAACTGTTACAAATTTCCCTTAGTTTCTACGGTTTTCTCACATGTGCTTCAGCAGTACAGAATCGGTACTTATTATTATGGATTTTACAGAATCAAAATGTTCTTTATAAATTCTCCATTTCTCCTGCAAACATGAAAAAGAATAGTTTGAAGATAGTGATAATGCTTGTTGTTTAAAGGGGCCTAACATCTAAATCTAAGGTCATCGACTCATATAATATTTTTGTATGTTAGAGACTCACTGTACAAGATAGCAACATTTGTCTACAACCTTTAACAGTGAGTGTAACATCTTTACTGAATGTAAATTCCCAGCATATGTGCTCAGTTTGTGTTCCGTTACCTGTGATGTTTTAATGAATTGCCGGCGCTTCTCATTACTTCTGTTGCCTACTTTTGTTGCAAATTTATGTCGTGAGTACAAGAATTTATTTTGGTGAAGTGAAGAACAATTTCAAGTAAAATAAAATGTCATGTAAATATTTAAAAAAAAAAAAAAAAAAATGAGGAGCAGAGTGATTTTACAAAAATGATCTGCAACAAAGCAGTTTTACTGAAAGCAGAATTTGGATTAATTTTTATGCTTAGGACCATTGAAAATTTCACTGAAGCACGTGTTTTGTGAAACATACAAGTGATTTTTTAATATGGAGGGCACAATGGCTGTCCATACCATGTGAAATGTAAAAAAAACCTGTAGAGTATGGATGTGTTGAAGAACAATGCAAGATACTTTCATAGTATTCTTCTTTTTAACTGTAGAAAGTGACTTTACTAGTGATATACTGACTTAAATGTTATTTCACACATACTTTGGTTGAACATCACCATCTCTTATCTGCAGCAGACCATGCCACAACATACAGCCACCTTGGAAGTTTGGCATCTCTGCATCTTGCTTGAGGTAAGCTGGCACTCCTGGGATATGTGCTGCATAAGAGTTTCAATCCACTAGGGGAAACTTGTCACAAAACCCGTCCACTGTCACTTTAATCACATCTCTTGTTCCACCCCGTCCATGACTGGTGTCCACATTCTGTATTCGGTTCCATAAGCTGACTACTGCCAGATTACCGCTAGCAACAGAACAAGTTAGACACTCTACGGCATTCGATCTATCCAACATTCTAATCATTGAAAATTTACACAACAGAAGGGATACTACAATTATATTGATAAATATCTTCAATCCAGTGCATTGTCGTGAATTTACGACGTGTATTTTTAATTCAACGTATTCTTATTCGAGTGGTTACATAACCAATTTAACTCAAGAAGAATTACCATGATCATCCCTGACCTAATCTTCTACTACATGATTAATTAGAGCCCTTGTTTTGTATATATTTTGTTCTTCGAATTTCTACTTGCTGATGAATACAACTTAATATGGACCTTCACCAAATGTTAAAGAAAATGGATCCATTTCAATTTCAGACGAATGCCGTTTGACAATCTTCCTACCAACATTAACATATATATTTTTTAGACTAGATTATGAGATTGACCTACAATTGTTTTAACTTGTTGTTTATAAGATTTACTTATAACTTTTTAATAATGGTATCAAAAAACAACTTTTAATGTCACATTTTATTCCAATCTTATATGATTGATTATTGTAAGACAGTCTTAAATGTAACTATTATTTTTAAAGTTGTTCATAGTGCTGATGATGCCCGTTAAGAAGGGCGAAACATGTTCACAATTTTTCAATTATTTATGATCATTTAACCACAATAGTGGTAATTGTAAGTATTGACTAGGTTGACATTAAACAAATATTTTTTAAAATTATATGTAATCACTGTCGTCAATACGGACCAAATATGAGATTAATGACTTGTATCCATAAGCTGACACCGAGCATCACCCACTCCATCACTTGCTGGCAGACCTAGAGCTATTTGTGCTCTTCACGGTGAGAATCACAATTTCAAGCCTGTTGCAATGAGTAGAGCAAATGTGTTGTAAGACTTTCTCTTGAGGCTTATTGGGAATCTTCCTTGGAAGGAGTAGCAGAGTTAATCAAATGCCACCCAAGTCAAGCTGTTTCTTCGGGTTATCTCTGCCATCTGATAGTCTCACCCAAGTTTAATGTTGTGCCCCAAGAGTACACATACTAATCCACTTTCATTACATGGATTTTGATGGAAGGTGTATGGTAGTGAAGTATTAATGTCTTACTTCTTGCTTGTAATCACTAGTGTAATAAAGATTGCACAATAATCTACTAACATTGGTTCTAGTTGAAGGTGAACATGAACTGTAGTCTGTACTAAATCTGTTGTCTGGATGAGGGGTAACCTTAGAAGTTGAACCAAGTAGAGCACAGCTATATTTAACTTCTTATTGCTTTAAAAAAAAAGCAGAAAAAAAAAGAGAAGTGAATTGGTTCGTGGTCAAAGAGTACCTGTACAGTAAATATGAATATGCATTTGGCAATATATATACATAAATCCAGTATTGTACCTAGTCTAAAACTGAATGAGTGGTTGGATGGTTTGGGTCATG
Source organism: Anabrus simplex (assembly GCF_040414725.1). Classification (NCBI taxonomy): domain Eukaryota; kingdom Metazoa; phylum Arthropoda; class Insecta; order Orthoptera; family Tettigoniidae; genus Anabrus; species Anabrus simplex. The sequence goes on along the minus strand of NC_090269.1, from coordinate 183,323,000 downwards.
CAGCTGTCCGCTTGCGTTCGGGATATAGTGGGTTTGAACCCCACTGTCAACAGCTCTGAAGATGGGTTTTCTGTGGTTTCCAATCAAAGGAAATGAATCACCACTAATCTGCATTTAGGGTAGTCACTCAGGTGGCAGATTCCCTATCTGTTGCTGACACAGCAAGTCATAATACATTCCACTCCTACATATTCACTCACGATCTGTTACAACTTGCTGACCAACCTCAGCGTTGTCATCTGCTGAGTCTGTGACCTCTATTATTATTATTTTTTTACTGATTCCTCCTTGTTCACTGCTCTACTTTCAAGTTACCTCTGATTACTACCTATGACCTCATCCTCCAACTTCTTACCATTTAAATAAATTTATCGCTATTAGCAAATGGAAACACTTCCAAGCCGCAATAATCCAAACTCCACATTTAATTACACATTAAATAACTCACTCTGTGCTCAAATACAATGAACAAACACACTCCACCACCTACCTAATTTAGCTTCTTAACAGTGCCTCTACTCACTCACAGACCAAATACCAACCACCTTACAGCCACCCTTCATTATATCACCAAACTCAATAATTAATCACTCTCACATACCACCAAATCATCCTCTTACAAATAACAATACAATTCCACCATTAACTTGCTTCTTAACAATAACTCTAATCACTCTTAGTCCAAACTCCAACCACCTTTCAGTCAACCTTCAAACCAAACCCCATGGCACTACAGCCCTTGAAAGGCCTTGGCCTACCAAGCGACCGCTGCTCAGCCCGAAGCCCTACAGATTACAAGGTGTCGTGTGGTCAGCACGACACCAAACACACAACCCCCCTGTGGGTGGGGGACGCAGACGAAGAATTCGCCCACGGTATCCTCTGCCTGTTGTTAGAGGTGACTAAAAAGGGGCAACCAAGGGATGATCAAGTTAGGACCATGAAACTACTTGTGATTCGTACCACCATGTGGGAAACACAATGGGTCGCTTTTACTTGCGCGTAGTACCACTATGTTGGGTACCAAATAGGTTTGCGATTAGTAGCAATCGAGGGCTCGACGGCTTTTACAGTACCTGTGATTAGTAGAATTATATGAGCGACTCCATGAGATGAGGGAACCCATGGTTCTGGCTTGCCTATGATTAGTACTCATTATATGAGGAACATCACGGGATGTACGAGTCCCTGTGGTTAGTACCCTTATGTGATGAACACCATAGGTTTGCGTCACCTGTAAATGGCGCCGCAATGTGCGAAACAGTGTAAGTCTGTAATACACGTGCGAATTTCCTTACCTGTGAGTAGTACCATAATATGTGGAATACCGTGAGTACGCTATTCTCGATTAGTACTGCAACATGACAAATACCATGGTTCTACTTTCCTAGGATAAGTACCATTGTGATGGGCCGCTGACTTGGATTTTGGACTGCTTTAGACTGCAAGCATCATCGATTCAGTATCGTGCTATAGAAGCAGTCCCTTGGTCAGTAATTCTATTGTTCTACGCTAGCTTTTGTGCATGTGAGGCTGTGTGGGTCGGTTTTACTGATTGTTTTAAATTCATATCCATCCATTCATTTTTTGTCCTCATGTTTTGAATTGTGGTCAGTGGATGTTTTTGGGCTTTTAATTTGTCATTTCATTTCATCTCATTTTATACCATTAAGGGCCAATGACCTAGATGTTAGGCCCCTTTAAACAAGCATCATCATCGATTTACTTCCTCTTATACAATTAACACACACACTCCACCCCATATTTAACTCTAAATCACTCTAAGCACTCCTAAGATCAAACTCCCACCACCTTTCAGCCAACCTTCATTATAATACTCACTCTTACACACCACCAAATCAACCTCTTAATCCTCATCACTATTACCGTCCTTTATTATTCTGATATACTTCACTGTACTCCACTTACACCACCTCTTCAGGCCTTTACCATACACACTCCACCCAAATTTGACTTAACATCTTCCAATCTTATTATTTACAGACCAAATCACCTTTCATTATTACCTAGCTTACTTACTAATACTACTTGATTACTTCTCGCTACTATGCTTTCATCACTTCTACCTTTCTTACCCCATAGTTCTGCAAACTCATGCTTTAATCATAGTTCCTCTTGCTTCTGCTTCTTCCCTCAAACCATTACTTTCACTATACATGTGGCCACGTGCCATTTCTTGTGTTTTTCTCTTCCCCAGCACTTCACTGATTCCTTCTACAATCGTCTCTATGATCTCACTGTTCCTCTGTGTTCCTCTCGCCTGCCTTTCCTCCGATCTCGACGCTATACTAAGCTCACACAACTCACTTTCCTTGTCACCGTGCCCATCTTCTCTGGTGCTGCTTTCTTTCACTCTCTTCTCCATCATTGCTTCCTGCATCAGCACCTCCTCAAATGCCCGTAGTTTCATCACATTCCAAAATCTGACCCATCTGCCATTAGTTACCACTAATTGCTGCCCCCTAATGTGCGCCTTTAATCCTTGAAATCTGGCCCTCACTAAATGTTTCTTTAGGATTTTCAAATTCTTGTTCCCTTCTCTTCCCATGTCTCTCTTAATCCAAATTTTTTCACTCTGTAGGTTCCCCACATTTCTTATCACTATATTAGCCATCAATGTGGATAACTACTTTTATAGGCCTGTTAGCATGCACTTTACCTATTATTTCTGCATCATCTATATCTACTTCTTCACCGAGCTCGATAGCTGCAGTCGCTTAAGTGCAGTCAGTATGCAGTATTCGGGAGATAGTGGGTTCGAACCCCACTGTCAGCAGCCCTGAAGATGGTTTTCCGTGGTTTCCCATTTTCACACCAGGGAAATGCTGGGGTTGTACCTTAAGGCCACAGCCACTTCCTTCCCACTCCTAGCCCTTTCCTGTCCCATCGTCGCCATAAGACCTATCTGTGTCGGTGCGACGTAAAGCCAATAACAAAAAAAAAAACTACTTCACTGAAGTTAATTTTCATTTTGTTCTGGATGATGATCACAACTTTGTAAATTGTCCCCACTTTGTTCTCTCCCTTTTCTTCTGGCACCCCATATCTAAGAAAGCATTTCTTCCTGCATTCCTTACTACTGTATTCTATTTCTATCTTCAGCTCCAACATCTCCTCTTCCATATTTCTTATTTTCTCTCTGAGTAACACAATTTCTCCCTCGTTGTTCCTCACTTTGGTCATTGTTTCATCCATTTTTTTCTGGATCCATTGTCTCATATTTTTTAACTCCTTCACTTGTTCCTGTATCATATTTTTAGTCTGTTCAAACAGGCAAACTTCTTCCACAACCTCCTTTACCACCGTCCTTATGACTTCCACATCTTCCCAGCTCATGTTGGCACTGGAAATCGGCCCGGAGTTTACTTCCACGCCACCCTATAACTAGCAGTACCCTAATCGCCGCTGCCACCAATATCCAGTCACCCTTCATTCCCAAGTCCACTTTACCTCCCTCTCTTTTGGCCATTTCCTTCTTCCTTCTCCCCTGCCATCTTCCAGTAATTACCCGATACTGTTCCACACCAATCATCTTCCTCGTCACTTTCCGCTCCCCTCTTGCACTCACCGCTCACACACCACTCCTGCTCTACCGGCACAATCGACCCAGCATGTCCGCACCCGATGCTTGCTTAGGCTAGACTATTACCTTTTCCTTTTTCCTCCCTGATAGTCTTCCACAGGTGTTTATGGCACACTTGTTTACTGCACTGAAACATGTCCATTCCTCTTCCATATTGTTCCAAGTCATCTTTGGGAATTTCTTTCTTCAGATCCTCTTGAAACCTTTCCCTTATTTCTTTCTTTCTCTTTTACTTCCATCCCTTTATTTTTCTTTCCCTTTTTGTATTAACGTTATTTTACCAAGTCTTCATTTGGCTACCACCACTTTATGGTCTCCTTCAAAATCTGCTCTTGGCATTGCTGTCACATCTTCCAGTTGTCTACGTTTATCCTTCTCCACCAGAATAAGATCAATTATGTCTTTCTCTTTCTGTCTCCCAACCATATCTAGTTATTTTTTGTGAGTACTTTTTTCTAAACCATGTATTGCCAACAATTAATCCATTCCTTCTACAAAAATCTATTACCAAATCTCCTTCATCTTGGTTTCCATAACTATAGGGGCCAATTATCACTTCTTTTCCCTGTCTGTTCCAAGATGTGCATTCTTTTCTCGCATTATTATAATCTCTTTGTCTTCAATACAACTTTCCAGTTTTTCTAGAAACTCTTCTAAACATTCATCTGCATTCCTCGATTGGGGTGCATAAACCTGTATAAAATTCTTGATTCCACTCTCAAGTCCAAGTCTAACTTTAATTATCCTGTCACTGAACTGGTCAATTTTGTCCACGTGTTGCGTTAGGTCATCTCTCAATATAACACCAACACCATTTGTTACCATCTTTCCTCCACTCCAATATAATCTATATCCTTTCTTCAATTCTTTTTGACCTTTCCCCTTCCATTTTGTCTCACTCATTCCAATCTTTGCTATGTCTTTCTTCTCCATATACTCTTATCAGTTCTACCTTGCCATTCAAAGTCATGACATCGATGATACTGATTCTTGTGATGTCTGGTAGCCCACTTCTCACAGTTCCTCCAGAGTACCGGGAACTGGGCATCACTTCAGGGTGCCGCCCTAGCATTTTCCGAGGCCTCGATTAACTCCCACTCATTTTATAGGCTGTTTGTACGATGGGTTCGCCACTCCCAAAGGCATTTTATTACCTTCTGTCAGGTTCAAATAAGGCCGCCCGTAACATGGTATCAGACGCCTTTTGTAGCTGCTCCTCTGGAGTACAGACGCTACGGGTTTACTCCTTACGCCATCTCCACCATACCAAAGTCCATCTTCTCCGCTGTAGATGTCGTTGAGGTCTTCACCCATAACCCAGGGTAAGGGTCCTCCATATTTATGACCCCTGGAGAGAGGGTGTCTCAGTATTTTAAAGCCCCCAGGGAATTGGGCTACCTGTTAGTCCGTGGTTTGTATTGGGTATTTCAACCAGTCCTACGTACTGTAGGGTCCCCGTATCTGCCATCTGGAGATGCGCTCTGTAGGGGTCAGGTTCCCCTGGTTACTTAGTGGAAGTTAACCCCACCCACAAAGGCTGAGATTATTTGCAGAGAGTCATATTTTGATATCCATTCTTATTCATCGGAGGCAAATGTAAGATATTCGTAACAACTTTTTTTTTTTTTTTTTTTACACAATAGAGCCGTTAACCCTATGTCCAACCCCCAACCTGGAGGGCCAGAGACTTTTCTGTCAGGATTGCCATACCTTATTGCAAGTGACTAATCTCATGTTTTAATCCGTATTGAAAACTGTTGATATACAATAATAAAGTTTTATTATGAATCCACCTGTTCAATACATTATAATGTTATATTTAAAATAACTTCATTAGTTAAAAAGTTATACATGGGACATGTTTCGCTCCCTTATAGAGCATCATCAGCCAAATCTGAATCTCAAATAATTGTTATTTACGTAAATAAAGACTTAAGAACTATTAGAACATTTTTGACAAACTTAAAACTTATTCTATTAGAAAATCATAAAATATAAAATCTTTGTATACAAGGCTTAATTACATGTGCTTAATAGGAAGATACATTAAAATTATGGAAGAGAGAGTACTAAAATATAAAATAAATAATATATATATCATGTCCAAAATCCTAGAAAGACGTGAAGATCAATCTTAGGAGCTAAATTTGAGGATTTTCTTAGCAATGAGATCTGGTAAAAAAGTTATTTATCCCTTGTGGATAAGAGTCTATAAAGATTCAAATTTATCGTCAATTTCATGATTGAACTTATAACAGGATAAATGTTGGTCTTCAAGAAATTTAAATGCTTGTTGTCATGTGACCTCGGCGAATGCTGTTGAAAAGATATGTTCTTATAGATGTCAATGACCGTTCGTTGAACTAATGGATTTGATAAGGATGATTGAAAGGGACGTAAATCAACGTTTGTATTGAAAGCTGCTGCTTGGTTTATCTTGTTGAATGTCGGTAACCAGAAAAGGAATCTTGTAAGTAATCGGAATTTGTGTTGCTAGTTAAGAGTGTGCTTCTAGAAACTTCACTTACCCCTCCAATTTCTGTTTGTCGGTTTGGTGTTGTCCGAGGTTATGTGGTGACTGTCTGTTCTATGTCTACTCCTTGTGTTGTAAGATTGAGGTGGTGGGGGTTGATGGGAGGGAGTAGGGGTAGGAGGAGAAATGTTTGTGGGTGTGGTTTTGGAAGGGGAATGTCTAGTAGGAGCGCAGGGAGGGGTTGAGTTCTTTAATGTTGGATGATTATTAGTTGTTTTGGGAATGAAAACTTTGGCAAAATTACTTTTTTCTAGATTAAGCGTCTTTAAGAGTTTTGGTAATTGTTTGTGTAACGGATTTCTTATTTCAATTTCGTCATTTAAATTTTTTTCTTTATTGAAATACTGGTCTAAGTGGATATAAATATTTTCTAATTCTGTCATTAGTTTACCTTTTTCTATCTTCTTTATAATTTTTAGGTCTTTCTCTATGGTTGTAAATTGGTGGCCTGACTCTCTCATGTGAGCACTCATCGCAGAATGTTTGTTGTGCTTTGTAGCATTAACGTGTTCTAAGTATCTTGTGAGAAAGTTACGGCCAGTTTGGCCAACATATGAACATTTACATTCTACACATGTTAATCTATAGATGCCAGAACTTAGATAAGGGTTCTTGTTGGAATTTATACTATTGTGGTTGAAAAAAATGTTTCTGTTTGTATTTTGTGTTTTGAATGCTACATTCACATCTCGTTTTTTGATAGGATTAGTTATTTGAAAAATGGCTGGATTGGTGAATGTAAATGTTGCGAATTTGGACTGCTTAGTTTTTTCGGGAGTAAGATTAGTTACTAACTTTTGTTTTACTTTATTGATGATCCGATTGACTATATTTATTTTATATCCATTAATTGAGGCCAGATCTTTTATAAAATTGAGTTCCTTTTTTAAGTTACTTTCTGAAAGGGGGATTTTGAAAGCTCTATAAACTAAACTGTAAAAAGCCGCCTGTTTATGTGATTTTGGGTGAAGAGAATAATTTTTTATCGTTAGAGGAGCGTTTGATGGTTTTCTAAATATTTGAAATTCAAAACTATCTCTTATTCGTGTTACATTAATATCCAGGAAGTTTATTGAGTTGTTAGTTTCATCTTCTCTCGTGAATTTTATATTTGGGTTAATATTATTTAAGAAACTCAGGATTTTTTCACTATCATTTTTTTGGCTATCTATTATGACAAAGGTGTCGTCTACATACCTGATCCAAAGGCAAAGTCCATTTATTTTTGTGTTTATTTTGTTTTGCTCCAAATGATCCATATATATGTCTGCCAGTATGCACGACGTAGGGTCTCCCATTGCTAGGCTTTTTTTTGATGGTAAATCTTTTTATTAAATGTGAAGTAATTATTGTTTAATACAAATTTCAGTAGGTTTACGAATTCATCTATTTCACATCTACTTAATTTACTGTATGTAAGATTGTGTTTGATGATATTGATGGTTTCTTTAACCGGTATATTTGGATACATGTTGGTTACGTCGAATGAAACCATTTTATGTTGTGGTTGTAAATTGAATTTTCCTAGTTTATTACAAAATTCTATTGAATTTTTGATTGTTGATTCGTTGTTAAATTTGTAATGTCTTTTGAGGAAATAGTGTATAAATTTGGATGTTTTATACGTGGGACTATTTCTACTGTTTATTATAGGACGTATGGGTACGTTGGGTTTATGTAATTTGGGCAATGCCCTAGCTGTTGGTAACTTTGGATTCATATTTATCATTTTTTGGTGTTCTTTTTCATTAAATAAAAAAGTAGAATTCTTGAGGATAATTTTTAGATTCCGTTGAATCTTATTTATGGGATCCTGGTTTACGACAGTGTAGGTTTTGTCTGAAAAGAATTCTTCTGTTTTTTCAATATAGTCGTTTTTATTTAAGAGGACTGTGGTTTCACCTTTGTCTGCTTTGGTAACAACTACATTATTTTTGTTTAGTTTTGTTTTTAGTGTCATTATTTCTGTTATGAGAGTGGGATTAGAACTTTTGTTTATTTCCCTTACGAAAGCCGGGAGCTTCTTTTTAACTTCAAATCTGATGTCGTTTTGTATATCTGGTGTTAATTTATTCAAGTTTGATTCAACTTCTGCTACTACATTGATTACGTCTTCTACTTTTTGAGAGTTAGGCCAATTAAATTTTGAACCTTTATCTAATAGGTTCATTTTATTATCAGTGAAGTTTGTGTTTGAGAGATTGATAGTGGTGGGAATGTTTTTAAGGTTAGAATTAGGATTATTTGCTCTATTGTTAGATTTGTTATGATTTGGTTTGTTCTCTTTTAAGAGTGTAAGTTTGTTATCTAGGGTCTTTTGTTTCTTGTCTAAAACGTCTGCAAGTTTCTCTGTTATATGATTTTGGATAGAGTTCCATTCTAAAGGAAGTAATTCTTGTGCAATTTCCAAGTGTGTACGATATAATTGCAAGTTCAAAAAAGATTTCTTCCTATAAAGAGCTTTAATTTCACTTTTCAGCCAGATCTCATTTATTTTGTTTTGAGTATCTGCTACCTTTGAATTAGATACGTTTTTTCTTTGTATAGATTTTAAAAACCTAGGTACTAATTTACATTTCAAACATTCTTTCAAGAACCAAATATCTTTGGATATCTTACTGATTTTGATTTTGAGATTCAGATATCTATTCTTTTTGTTTGTATTAGCCTGGTTGGCTATTTCATTGCAAGTGACTAATCTCATGTTTTAATCCGTATTGAAAACTGTTGATATACAATAATAAAGTTTTATTATGAATCCACCTGTTCAATACATTATAATGTTATATTTAAAATAACTTCATCAGTTAAAAAGTTATACATGGGACATGTTTCGCTCCCTTATAGAGCATCATCAGCCAAATCTGAATCTCAAATAATTGTTATTTACGTAAATAAAGACTTAAGAACTATTAGAACATTTTTGACAAACTTAAAACTTATTCTATTAGAAAATCATAAAATATAAAATCTTTGTATACATGGCTTAATTACATGTGCTTAATAGGAAGATACATTAAAATTATGGAAGAGAGAGTACTAAAATATAAAATAAATAATATATATATCATGTCCAAAATCCTAGAAAGACGTGAAGATCAATCTTAGGAGCTAAATTTGAGGATTTTCTTAGCAATGAGATCTGGTAAAAAAGTTATTTATCCCTTGTGGATAAGAGTCTATAAAGATTCAAATTTATCGTCAATTTGATGATTGAACTTATAACAGGTCACATGACAACAAGCATTTAAATTTCTTGAAGACCAACATTTATCCTGAAATATTTGTGCCAAATGAGTAAATTTATAATACCAATGTAGACATAATACTGTATAGGCTTTTGAGCTTATGCTGTGAAAAGAAAATAAGCTGAAATTCTTTACGTTTTGCAGAAAACTGTGCTCTGCGTCATCAGAAGAAAATCTCAACTGTACGATGACGCAGAGCACAGTTCTCTGCGAAACATAAAGAATATCACCTTATTTTCTTGACATGGTATAAGTCCAAAAGCTTATACAGTATCGTGTCTATAAGTATGGGCCGTGAAAGCATCAATGGCAACAATACCAGAGTAGTTGGTCTGCTATTGGACATTACAGTATAAATTTTCCAGCCAACACATTCCTGGTTGCCAGCGTTTTGCCCCAGTTCGCCAAAAAATTCAGTTCAATTTTTGTCTATCCGTTGGTTGGTTGGTTGGTTGGTTGGTTGGTTGGTTGGTTGTGATATCATAAGAAAACAATTCAACAAAGTTTTTGAAACTGTATTTAAGTTCAGAAATGGGCAGGGTGCGCGCTAGGCTACATATTATTTGATTGTTATACAGTGGTGTAGCACGATTAGTTAAGGGCCCGAAACAGGAAATTTCAAATGCCTCCATTATTAGCTGTATGGAAGCTCAGAGAACTTCAGGGAATTGTTATTATCTGGCTCATAGACGTTTTTAATATAATTGTGACAGGTCAAATTCCTACTGACCGGACATTGAGTGTAACATTTTTTAAAACAAGGGGGACCCGGTTTTGTGTTTGAACTATTGACCAGTTACCTCTTGTATCACACCCAGATCTTCAAGCGAGTCTGTCGTCTTTACGCTTTCTATCTTAATTTCACTGATGAACATGTCTTTCAGAAAAAAAGTACAAATTTTTAATAACAGTCTTCGGGCCAAGTACTGCACAACAGAGGTGACAAATTCTGTCGTGCACGGCAGAAGTACCACAAACGATGATGTCAGGTATATGAAGGCTCCTTGATCTTGAAAACGAATAGTACACAATGTTGGACTTCGAGTAGCTGGAGAGGAAATACGATCTAAACAGCCTTCACAATATGTTCTTTTGCCGCACATACTAAGTATCCTGCTGCCATAGCTACAGAAATACCAGGCATTGTAGCTGTTGATCCCGAAACAAGTTAACCTTTTCCAGTCCAGCATTGAGGTGACTTCGACATTGTTTTATTGTAACTGGTCCAACGTCAAGGTCACCTCGACATGATGTTTCGTTCTATTTAAGAAGTTATTTATTGAAGTTCTTTGACCTGTTTGAGGTTGATCGATATCCCTGAAGTTTCCAGAGGAAATTTGTGTGCATAAAGGAAGCCGTTCTGGTATCTCCCTGGAAATAATACGAGATATATGTAGCCGTGTATTGTCATGGTTACCCGCGGCCTGTCAGCTGTGATTTGTTTACATAGAGTAGTGCTGCACACGTGTTGTACTAGGCGTGTTTGTCTGTGAATGCGAATTGTCTCAGTTGAATTTGCGATATAAAAGCAGCAAATATGAATGAAAAAGAAATATGTATGCACTTTTATTTAGACAGCAGTGACGATGATTATTTATTAGAATTAGACAAACAGTTTAGAGAACTGTCAAGTGAAAATGGTGTAGTGAACTCAAGCATTGCAAGTGAAACTTCAGCGACTGGACCTGTGGGTAAAAACGCACGTAATGCCGGGGCTGTACCTTAATTAAGGCCACGGCCACTTTTTTCCAATTCCTAGGTCTTTCCTATCCCATCGTCGCCATAAGACATATCTGTGTCGGTGCGACGTAAAGCAAATAGCAAAAAAACGTACGCAATGATCCTGGACCATCATCTGCTGTTTCTGAAGATTCAGAAGACGAAGTTCCAGTGACTGCTACAAAAGCAAGAAGATGCACGAAGGTAATGGGCCGGGGTGGAGGAGGGAATACGGCACATGGCAATGATGACACTTCTCAGGTCAGTGTTGATCATTTGAGTAACAGTGATGCTGAATATACTTCCACACATACAAATGGGAATGCAAACGACAATAGTGTTTACTGGAATGTAACATTTCATGATAGTCAGCATCCTAGACCAACTCATTCATCAGGTTAGCAAACTAGAGGACCACAGGTTCCTCCTAGATGCATCACTCCACTTCAGTTTTTTATGTTTTTTTTTCACTCCTGCACTGATGACTTTTGCTCACTAGACTCATGTTGGTGGAATATAATAATCATAGTAATAATATAATTATAGTTACTAATTAAAGTTCTGAGTTTAATCTGACTAGGTAAAAATGTGCAAAACTAATTTGGACCAGACTGTTGGAACATGCGACAGAAAATTGGACTGCAAAGGGTTAATCATATTCATATACTAGCCACCACTTTACAATAAAGTATTGTTTTTTTTTGCTAGTGGCTTTCCGTCGCACCGACACAGATAGGTCTTATGGCGACAAAGTATTGTTCAAACAGATCTTTACCTTGCAAGAGTTTTGTAATGATAGACATTATGTGCCCAGAAAGCTGCGGAATTTGCACATCCTTGCGATTTTTTGGCCTTCTTTTTTTTTTATATCCATCTGGAAATCTCTTGATTGTAGTAAACTGGTTCGTACAGAGTGGATCTTCTCTTTATCCCTCAGCTTTGCGTCGTAGGTGGCTGAAGAAGAGCTCGATGTCATCGCTTGTTATGTTCCTTGGCAAGACGTATTTTACGCAGTCCACAGTGGATTTGGTGATCAAGACCAATGCCTGATATGTTTCCCTCGTGATCTTTCCTCTTTCTCTGGATGCATTTGAATGTTCTTAATATAAGACAGAAAATCATTAATTAACCAATTGAAGCGTTCCTCTTCAGTGCTGAAAAATACCAGGTTGTTCTCATTCATGGAATAGGTCCAATGTGAGGTGTCCCAGTAGTCATGAGCATCGAACCATTTCATAAAATTCTCCAGGGAATATATGGTTTCTTTTGAACTGTCTCTGTTTTTAATGTTTTCGAGACTAACCACCTCTATACTATTCAAACCAGCGATTGTTTCAGAGAAAAATACAATTTTAGCTTTTGCTACATTCAATTTCTCAAATTTGTTGAGCAAATTACTTTTCTGGTTAGTTTCCTTACTGGCTTCATAAGGCCTCTCAAATGATTGCCTGTCACGGTAGCTTTTTTTTTTTTTTAAACAGAGTCCCATGGCAAATGTTGGTATTGCACGATTTTGTATGACGTGACTGGTATCAAAGCTTACAAAAAATAGGCCTAGTTTCATCAGCTGGATGTCGTATCTCATGCGTACCTAATGCTTCTTCCACATAATGTTTCGAGCATCCCGTATTCGCTGGAAACTTGTGAAATGAAATTCCACTACCATTAAATTATGATTGACAATAAGGAATACTGGAACTGCTAGTGCTTAACATCAGAAGAGTACGCACATTTGCAATCAACTCAATAAACACGTTTAAAGGCGTGAACCTGGTAGATAGGGAGCAAGAAAGCGATCCTAGCTGTCCGGCATTAAACTTCAATGTGACCACTTTGATAGTGTCTTACGGGCTCTGTTTCAAGGCCTTGTGTTATAACGTAGGCAACGGTCAAAACGAAGCCCAGAGTATTGGGAGACAACTTGAGCTGATGGTTCAATCCAAGTTACTGCTATAGATCTTGGTTGATAACGTGTAGGGTGAGGGTGGAATGGACAGTTATGTTAGAGCACGAGTCAGGGCAACTTGGTCAAAGTGGAGGGAAGTTACAGGTGACTATATAGAATGCCAATCCACTGAAGTCAAAAGATCTACCCAAACTGTTTTACATCCAGTGACGCTATATGGAACGGAATGCTAGCCTGCATCCAAAACTACCAAAAGTTAACTTCATGCGCATGGTTCTCTGGACAGTGGGTATCTTCCTCCAGAATCACATTCGAAACACCACTCTTAGGCACCAGTTTGATATTTCCTCCTTCAGGCTAAAATGTGAGAAGGGCAACTACACTGGTTTTACCGCATCTTGCAGTCGCCAATACTTTCAACCAGTTTGCCATCGGCAGCCAACGACCCCTTGGCAGACCCAGTGGCAGGACACTATCAACAAGGGGCGTGTGAATCTGCGGCATTCATCCCACTGATGCTCGGGGCTGAACAAATTGGCGATCAAAGATTCTAAAGCTACAGCGGGACAAAACTAAGATGATTATTAGCTGTATTGAAAAACTGTACATAATGAAAGTTGTGCAAAATTAAATTTCTGACCTTTCATGTTTCATTTCTTTACCATACAAGGAATAATAACAAGGATTGATGATTACATTTTTAACAAAAATTCCAAATATCTCCGGAGATATTGGTTCCTTCTAAACACTGCACATAACAAAAGTTACGGAAACGACAATTGACCATATTTCTCAAGTCCAAAAACGGGAAATTTGTTCTCAGAACTTTTTTAATGTGGTACTGCGAAAACAACTTTATTTATTTTGATTTGTTAAAATTGCAGTTTCAACTACAAACTACTAAATGTTACAATAATTAGTTATTGAATGAAGACTTAGGCCTACCCTGTAATTAATATATAATTTTCTTTCTTTCTTTATCCGTTTACCCTCCAGGGTTGGTTTTTTCCTCGGACTCAGCGATGGATGCCACCTCTACTGCCTCAAGGGAGTGTCCTGGTGCGTGAGACCTTGGGTTGGGGGTACAACTGGGGAGGAGGACCACCAGTATCTCGCCCAGGTGGCCTTGTCTGCAATGTTGAACAGCAGCCTTGTGTGGGGAGATGGGAAGATCGGAAGGAATAGACAAATAAGAGGGAAGGAAGCGGCTGTGGCCGTAAATTAGGTACCATCCCAGCATTTGCCTGGGGAAAAGTGGGAAACCACAGAAAACCACTTCGAGGATGGCTGAGGTGGGAATCGAACCCTGACCTCCAGGGATGGCAGCTACACCACAGAGGCGGACATATTTAATTTTACTCAACAATTTTACCCATTTCAGCACAATAAATTAGGTTAAAAATCAATATTAATTATTTTCTCAATAGCCAGAAACTATTAAATTAAACATTACCGGGCGAGTTGGTCGTGCGGTTAGGGGCGCGCAGCTGTGAGCTCGCATCCGGGAGATAATGGGTTCGAATCCCACTGTCGGCAGCTCTGAAGATGGTTTTCCGTGGTTTCCCATTTTTACACCAGGTCGCCATAAGACCTATCTGTGTCGGTGCGACGTATAACAAATAGCAAAAATTAAACATTGATATGATAAGTCACTGAAATAAATATAAAAGGGGAGCTTGAAAATAACTTTCTTCGCATTTCCTAATGAGCTTATGTATAAAATAAGGTCATTAAATTTTACACTGCTATCTACTCTCAAAACGTCGTAATATTTTATGTAAAAAAACAAACAAACAAACGAACGTTTGGAAAACTAGACGAAATGGAAAACCGACGGGATCGGCGGGACAGCATAAAATAGCCGGACACCCGGCGAAAATGGGACATAAGGTACCCAGCTCATTCATTTTTACTGTTTGGAGTATGGTGGTCATTGTAACAAGTTAACTGGCTATAATAGTCGTCGTTGTTATTGTTTTTACAAGGCGCAAAACTGCGAAGTCGCCAGCCAATATTGATCAAGAATGAAGACGACCATCGAAATGAGAAGGAAAACTTGGAGTAAGAAGAAAGGAGGGGTGAAATTAAAAACTCTCTTCACCTCGGATGCCCCAATATTGCCAGGCCGGAAGAAGATTAAATATAATGAGCTACAATTTCCTAAGCCCGTAAAATGTGTCACGATCATATTGCACTGACTGCCTTCTGTTGTTTGAGGTGTGCTCTGTGTCTTCTGCTGCCACTCATCTCCTGTCAGCTTCCATAGCGTGATGGGTAGCATTATTTGCTGCCATTCTCGGAGACCCGAGTTCGATTCCCGGTACTCCCAGAAATTTAAGCATGGCAGGAGGGCTGGTATGTGGTTAAAATCGCACATGCAGCTCGCCTCCATCAGGGGAGTCTGGAAAGAGCTACACCACCTCAGGGTGAGGACGCGAGTTTACTCATCTCCGTCTAAAAGCATTACTCCTGCTACCTAGAAACTAACCCGTCAACGACGTTGACAGGAAGCTCTCCTTTAACTGAAATATCCTCCAGATAATCAGCCAACAATATAGGCTAATAAACCGAACGGTAACGGATAGAATGGGAAAAGTTAACTTAGAAATCGAGAGGTTATTGCTCATTTGTTTCATGAAGCATTAGTCCGTTGAATGACATCATTTTATTCAGACACAAAAAAGGAAATGAAACAGTTTCGACATTAATTTACATACTATCACATTTTAAAATTCTGTGATACCGGTACTACGTTCTTTTTTGCTAGACTTAATTCACTTTAGAGGAAGCGAAACAAAGTCTTTACTAAACATAGAATTTTCTAGTAATTCATCTCGTTAAAAAAAGAAGCAAGCATGCATTTTTGCGCGATATCGTGATCACAGTCACGGGACCTCCAGTTTTACGTGGAATCCGAACCACAGGGACGCGACTTTTCATTTCATAAATGTATATGCATTGGCGGGGATTCGAAACGCTGCCGTCTTGGTGAGATTGTGCTAATCACTGTTTTAAGAGGAAGTACAAATTTAGGCAACCATCCTCAATAAACGATAATCAAAGGGAAAATGGAAGAGGTCTGAGCAGTCAAACGATGCTACTATAGGTTATCACGCCCAATCTCGCTTCGCGCGGAAAGATAGCAAAAGACTGCCACGTGTCGTATAACAGTATAGAAGAACGACAATAATGAACAGCGGATCAAATTCCTGGAACCAGGTCGTAACTCGAGAAACTGCGCATTCAGCTCTCAACAACGGGCAGATGGATTGTTGAGTACAAAATTGAGGCGTTTGTTAAGTGACAATGGACACAACAGCAGCGCTGTATTGTTGTAGAAATTGAAGATTTTTGTATAGCTGCCCGTTGAGAGCTGACTGAGCAGGTTACCGACCTGGTTTCAGGAATCGGATCCGCTGTTCATTATTGAAGAGTATACCCATTCTCTTTGGAGTATACGCTGATTGGCTCTTTGTATCTTTCTTGTCAACTAAGCTGCTGGATCTCATTCAAACCACTGAAGAGGGAACTGAGGACTTCACCGAGGTCGGTGCGATCTCTTTCAACCAGGTAAGGAAATACAAGTGATTATTTGAAATTACACTAGTGAAACAAGTTCGGAGATGTAACTTAAGTTGTTAATTCTAATAATAAAAAGCGAATGGGTGAGCTAACAAAGCTTTTTCGGTTTATGTGTAAAATAAGCGTGAAGTAAATCGATGGTCATTGGTTCATTTATTACTATAAAATCAAAGTTTAATTGCAGGCGAAGCTGCATTCTTTTGAAACTTTTCTCGGCGTACAAGCAAATGTATATGGCTGAATTATCCTATGTGGTTTGAATGTCGGGGTAGATACCTCAGCCTTTAGACTGTTCTTCTGACAGGATCATTCTATTTTCTAAGATTTTGTAGTAAATTCGTTTATCTTGCAAAATATATTGGTAATTACAGTGGAAAAATTCGAAACGGCTTCCTTGCGTAAGAATGGCTGGGATAGGCTTTCATGTTGAACGAACAAAGTCTTTCACTTTCACGATCTGAAAGATAGACTTGGTCGCATTTTGAGGCGAGGGACAATAATAATCTTTCGGCACATCTCGCTTTTTATCTGTTGTAGGCTGCTATATTGCGATATTGCCGGACAACCGGCGGGTTCGATCCATCTCAGTCCAGTGGTACCGTACTCGAAGGTATTTAAATATGTCAGCCTCTCGTGTCGGGTGACTTACTGGCACCTAAAAGAACTGCGCGAAAAATTCCGACCCCTCGATGTCCACGAAAACCTTCAAAAATAGTTTGTGGGACGTAAGACCCATAACATTATTAGTAGCCAGCCTAGAGCGCTCTGTTACTGCGACTCTGCGATGCAAGGTGTTTTCGTTCACTGGTAATTGGATTTTGCAAGTGAACTATAATACTGTTTCTTGAAGTCTTCGAGGATGTTCTCTAAGAATATGTATGATTTAAATATATTGGCTTATTTAAAATTTACTTTGATCAAATTTTGGTGTGTGTTCCTTACAAATGAATACAGGGCTTTACTATCAGTTTTACTCAAATTCGTGCATAACTTCTGAGTTAATAGGCTGTTGAGGAGAGTAAGCCTGTTTTGTTTCTGTGTCAATATTATCAAGCTTCCTCGTTGGCCTGAAGGTGCTCATATATAAGTCTTTACAATTTTGCCAGGCTGAGCCCAAGTTGGCGGTTTCAATCCTTGCTCAGTCCGGTGGAATCTGAAGGATGAACATGCTCAAAATCAATTCCAGCACCTGGGCATCTTCAAAAGCCATGAAAGTAGTTAGTGGGATGTGAAACCAATGACATTATTTAAGCCTATATTTCTTTACAAGCAAAAGTACTTTTTTCAAGTGATCTTCAACAGTACATGTATGTCAATGTTACTTTAAAGGGACTATAACCTACGTATGAGACAGTGAGAGCTCAATCTCACTCTTCGGAAGTGCCATCCCAGGTCAGCTTTTCCTCCTCAATGACTGAAATTTTTTGTTATTTCAAGTAGCATTAATGTATGAATGTTCAAATTTAACTACAATAAACTTGGCTATCCGGCCTAATGTAGCGAAAGGTCAAGCTGCATAATAAAAAAGGCCAGATAGGTCGGAGTTCTATAAATATTCTCTTTTGACCCCAGATGTAGGCCTACCATTAAAAACACCCTTTTTAATATCAAAACCCAATTTTATTAATATTTTCTGACTTCGTATGTAGTACATGCTAGTTATAAGCATTATGTATGCACGTACTGTACTGCACATTTCAAATTTTTTTACAGGAAACATAAAACGATTTGCATTGAATAACACTTAAAATAAATAAAACAATGGAAAATTTAGGCCTAATTGTTACAAAAATTATTTAAACATATTTGTTACACACACGAGAAGACAGGCCTAACATAAAAGTCAAAACTTACAGGTTTGAGGTTTTTAAAAAAGTCTTTGATTGATGACTGCTTCCCTGCTTTAGCCCTCTTCCGTGATGCAAGCAGATGATATAAGCTGGCATTGCTTCCTCCTGCTCACTAATGTACTGCAGCGCTGTTTCAGTCATCTTGAACCCTTCCGAATATGGAATGAGAATTTTTCTGTCATCTAAGCTTGCCTCCTCCTTTTCTGTAACTTCCCCCTGCGTGACCAATTCTACAATATCGTCGGTTAATTCATCAACTTCAGCATTTGCCATCCATTGTGTGACATCCTCTGCATCAACATCCCTATAGCGTGGTAAATTTTTGACCAACGAAAGATCATCATCGTTTCGATCTTTGGTTTTGTACATGGATTCAAAGTTGAAATCTCCATCTTCATGGTCCAAAACAATTTTTGAAGACATTACAAGTGATATGTTCGAATCTTTTCCCATGCTTCGGCCAACCACCTTATGACATCTAACAAGTGTACCTCTTCAGCATGATTACACAGCCTTCATTATTATCAACTGCTGATATCAATGAACATTTTCTTTAACATTTCAAGGATACCATGGTCCATTGGCTGACAAAGAGCAATCACATTTGGTGGTAAAAATAATGCCTTGATATCTCCATCTGGGAGTAAGTCACTGGCAATATGCGAAGGCGCGTTATCAAGAAACGGTACAGCTTTTCTCGGCAAGTTGTTGTCTTTGAGATATTTCTCTATAGCTGGTACCAGTTCATTTTGGAACCTAATTTTAAAGATTTCTGATTTCATCCATGCTTTATTTTGATGTATGTAATATAGGGTTAGAAACTCCTGATTTTTCAGGTTTTTGAAAAAATTAGGTTTCTGTGATTTCCCTATTAACACGTTAACATCGGCGTGTACATTTGCTTTTTTTGTGGTAAACTGCAGAAATGCGATATACATATTTCAGGTTGTTGTGAGTTACGGATGTTCGTAATTTCATTCGTAGATGATAATCAAAGACATAATTTATGTTCAAAGTTACTATTTTTGTGCCCTCCCCTACTGGGGTGATGGCCTTCTTACCTTTGTTGTTGTGGAACACTGTGCTTTGTGTTGTGAGCTGTTGGTTTACGTGCCTTTCAACGAGTTCCTTGTAATTTACAGTTTTCAGACAAGAATTTAATTCATGGTATGTGTGTTTCTGCATCGAGTAAGCCATGATTACCGATAGAGAGATAAAACAACAACTTGAAAAGGGTTCGAGTGCTGAATCAAGTGATGTTGACATTTAGGATTTGCGATGTGATGCCACCTTTTCCGAGTTTGAATTGGACAGTAGTTTGTGCAGTGGTGACACTAGCAAAGATTCCGATGCTGCATCGGGCGATGATTCAACCAAATCACCAGCCAGTTACAATTACTGGGCAACATTCTAAGGTTTGCAGAAACATTTTTTTATTCACACGTAGCCCCGGTTTACAATTTCATCTGAGTGCTAAATCTCCACCAGTATGTAAGAATAAAGCAATAATATACTCCAATCCAATTTTTTTTCTTGCCATTAGTAATTGAATTCTGATGGTTGCGTATGTCATGTCACCCCATACGGGGTGACAAATGTCAGAGAAATTCCACTGTCTGTTGCGCAATGCACAGCGTGCTGAGAAAGGAATGGGCACCATGCTGCACTCCATGAACACCTTACGTGAACAAGCAATGCAATACAACAATGAATGGTAGATCTTGTTTCATGCGACAGCCTAAAGTTGAGAGGCCTGGACATACAATTATATTTTGTATGAGCATCCGTCACTCCACAAGGGGTGACATCATCTTCAACGTGTTAATATAAGCCTAAGCTTGTGGTTGCCAGTTGCATTACTGCAAGCCAAGATGGTGACTCATTCATTACTTTTCTTGTATCCAGGTTTTGAAGCAAGCATTTTCATAAGGAGCTTCCTGTAATTTAAACCACTCTCATCGTAGTTTTATAACTGTTCCCAGAAATTCCCTCCTTGTCAATTAACTTTGAAAGATAGTCTGTAAACAATGGCTCAGCAAATATATATATGTCATCAGCCGCTACTTGTTTCCGAGAATATGTTTTTCTTCTGCAATTCTTCTTAAAGTCTGTTGGTTCTGTGGAGATGTCGCTGATGACTGATCAAGCCAATCTTTGCATGAAGCATGCAGCCACACAGGTCACATCTAAAGGTGGGTGGAGGACGTGATTGGATCTGACGTAGTTTCAATTTCTTGTCTGCAATGTGACACCTTCTGCAGTAGCTTTGCGCCAAAGAACACTGTTTGTGCAGTTGTTGACCAGGTGTTAGCATTTATGTTGGTGCTATTCATAGTCTTCTTAAGCTGGTTGTTATAACATTTCAAAGGAGCATGTTGCAGCCTTTTGCCATGACCAATCTCACCGTAGAGAAGTTGTCTAAGCAGTCTGTTACCATTCATACGGTGGGGAGGGGGGCAGCAGTGAGCTTGCATCCGGGTGATAGTGGGTTCGAACCCCACTATCGGCAGCCCTGAAGATGGTTTTCCGTGTGTTCCCATTTTCACACCAGGGAAATGCTTGGGCTGTACCTTAATTAAGGCCATGGCCACTTCCTTTCTACTCGTAGCCCTTCCCTATCCCATCGTCACCATAAGACCTCTCTGTGTCGGTGCAATGCAAAAAAAAAAAAAGAATCATTCATACTGTGGATGTGATCAACCCATCTAAGTTGACGAGTGATGATGAAGGCTTCTATGCTGTTCATATGCGCCTTGTCAAGAACTCCCACATTGCTTATATAGTCATCCCCTTTGATGTTCATGATGGACCTAAGTTTCTGTTGATGGAAGTGTTCTAGTTTCTTTATGGCACAACAGTAAAGTGTCCAGGTTTCACATCCATGTATATATATACAGTAATTTTAATCTGGCTAATACCGAGTTGTTTTTTCTACCGATCTAACCAGCCACCACTGGCAGTAAATTCTTGTTGTTGTTGTTAGTGAATTGCAATGCTTTTTCCTGCAATATCAGCCCAGTAATGGGTAAGCCTTTTCCTCTTGAGTGTTCATGCCACAAAAATAATCCTACCTCAATTTCTTTATGCTTACCTTTCAACATCATTTTTCTTGCTTTCATTCCACCTCCATTACCTAGGGAGCACACCACTTTTCAATTTCTGCTCAAGTTTTCTTCCAGTCTCCAACTGTACTTTTTCCTACCCCTAACTTCATAGGAATAGTTTTGGTTGTTACCCCTGAATATAGTCACCTTATAGTATGTAGTTTCTCATCCACAGTCACTACAACTTTTTTGTTTTGTTTTTTGTTTATCATCCATTCTGCAGTCTTAATTAAAACACAATGGATAACAGTTTTTTTCTGTTAATTTATTCAATACATACGTATTGACAATACTGTACATTATAATTGTGACTCCACATGTGCCAGAAACACAAGATATGCATAAAACATTTTGAAAGACCACGTAGGGTTCTAGCAGGGGCCCACCTGTTAAAGCTTTGGAAAAATATTGTAGGCTTATTGTATTGTACAGAGGCGAGATAGTTATGAGCTGGATAGCCGAGAGTCTACTGTATTCACTTGACTGCTTGATGATACTCTTTGATCAATACTGTACATGTTATTTCACTTTGCCTACTTTTATGGTATGATTTTTGTATTTTAAGAACAATAGGTACGGTATTATATATAACACTTTGTTAATGTCCATCATGCAGTACCCATTTTTTCTTTCCATCCAAGAATAAACCCTTGGCGTGCACACTATTACTTACGTGTGACTATACATCACTCCCAAATTCTCTCCCAAACTTTGCTGTCTCTTTGGGGAATGTTTTTGAGTTCTGTCCCTGCTATATGGCTCTGGAATAAATTATTAAATGCCACAGAGACCACTGAAATACCAACTAACTGTGCAAAAATAGAAAATCTATTGAAGGCCTTACTGTGCTGATAAGTCCCTCAGCCACTCACACAGAGAGTACTAGTTTCAGACTTGATTGCCAGAAAAAAAAAAAAAAAAAAAATTAAATAACAATGCAGGCCCTTATAGTGTGTTTAACAGGTAGAGACTCTTCCTATCTGAATTTTAAGGCACTCTAGTGGTGGGGGTTGAAGAAGTATGATCTTCAAGACATTTTTGCAGCTACAGGAAGTGTAACACCTACCCTGGGTCCAGCGCTTTCTTAATACCTCCCTGCAAAACTGTGCTGACCGTGCAACCTAGAAATATTTGAAATGTGTTATTTTACCAAAATTTGAACTATGGGATTTTATTCCCTTCCTGATATGATGTAGACGTAGTTGTTATATATATATATCTCTTTGCCTGTTCTTTTTATCTGTATGGAAGCTATATTATTGGATAGCTATCATTATATTTTCTTGGATGTTCTTAGAATATTGTTATTGAAATATCATGCTTCAAAACATCATAACACCCTTAAGAATGTATAAAAACACCATGGCGCAAGAGCCTTGAAGGGCCATGGCTTACCAAGTGACCACTGCTTTGCCTGAAGGCCAGCAGATTACAAGGTATCGTGGTCAGCATGATGAATCCTTTCAGCCGTTATTCTTGGATTTCTAGACCGGGCCCCCTGTATCATCGTCAGATAGCTCCTCAACTGTAATCACATAGGCTGAGTGGACCTCGAACCAGTGCTCAGATCCAGATAAAAATCCCTGGCCTGGTTGGGAATCGAAACTTGGCCCTCCGGATAAGAGGCAAACACACTACCCCTACACCATTGGGCCGGCATTAAAGAAGGTATATATTTCCTATTTAAATTCAGAACAATTTATTAAACATATCTATATCGTCCCTTGACATTTTTGTCAAAATTGAGGTTATCGGAGCGTAGATCGAGAAAATAACGCTAACACGAACTAATAATAATAAGAAAATAAGAAAACGACAATAATATGAATAACAATGAATGCAGAAACAATATTACTGACACTTAATAATATGAATAGCGAAATATTAAAATGACACAGTAGCGGTGGTTACACATCAAAACATGGAAATACGACGGTAGATAATAAAAACGTAAAATGGAACCAAATGCAAAGGAAAACTTACAGGCCTAATAAATTACTACTAAGGACAGGAATGTGGAACGTGCACAAGCCCTACTGAGGTCCACAGGAAGGTATGACATTATGCGGAAGAAAAGATTCACAAGAATCACCCTCTATATTAAAATTAACAAGATACAACTTCAAAAGAAAGAAATAAAAGAATTGCAGTTTAGCTGATACTTAACATATTAAAACCAAGAATGTTTAAAATGACTTTTAACAAAGATACAGATCCACGAAACCGAAATCAAGACATTGTCAAAAACAAAATGCAGGTAAAATAATTGAAATTACAAACAATGGGAATCTAGGGAAACCTCAGACACGTTGAAATTAAAACTTTGAAAATTACATTAAACGAGAAAATACCAAAACACAGAAAGAATTAAATAAAATCAAACGTAATCAGAAAACATGGAAATAGCATACAAATAGCTTTTACTAATAAAGGGTAAGGGTTCCCAAGGGGAACTAGGCCCCGAGAGTGAACGTTCGCTAGGGCAGTCGGATGGAATATGACGCGACCAAATCGCATAACACACGCAAAGCCGGCAGAAGGCCGGAAATGGCCCGATCACGAACAGCCAGCAGGATACAAATTCCACTAGATTCCCGTTCTTTTTTCGCCAATTAGAAAGGCTGTACTTTTGACCAATCCAATTACATGACCATATATTTCTCCAATATTCCTATTGCGACACCTGTTTCAACAGCGGTAAATGCACGTGCGGTATAGGATGCCTCAAAATTAAAGCACCTTAAATTTTTTTTCAAATGTTCCAAAATTACAATTTTTTATATACAGATCACTTAATCACTCTTGCAATGTTAACAATAAAGTTTATACGACTCATTCTTGAGGTTTCCCTTAATTACTTTTTTTTTTTAGTTACATAAAATTTGAATACAAAACATACTTCTTGCATAAACACTATAATCAATGATTTTCAAATAAAGGGTAAATAGTAATTTACATTTCCACTTCAATAATTACTTTCACAACACACAATGCTTAGTTCCAGTTCTCCATCCCACCACCAGCGACAGTTATGATGTTTGTACGTCAGTCGAACTCCACTGCACATGCTGGCAAAGTATCGTAAGCATCAAATGAATCTAGAAGTTAAAAATAACATAAACAAAGAAATTATCATAACCACCATCAGTAACATATAGAACACCAGGTTATCATAAGCGCCAGTCATTACATCTTAAGCGCCTGAATTAGAATCTTGTAATTGTGTACAGATTATCGTGACAAGTTTTAATTCTGGAGGAACCAGGGGATGTTTCAGTTTCATTGATCTCGACTGTTGTTGGTCATTGCTGTAGTATACATTTTATAACTGCCTCAAATCAATTCGGCACTGGAACATTAGGCAGAGCCTGCTGGCGAACTTATTGCATGTTGATTGACAGCTAGTATACTAGTGGAATGCAAAAGAGGGGCAGGAAGAGAAGAGAAGGGGCTGCTTCTTGTGAGAGACTTGACTGAGCAAGTATGGTCAGTAGCTAAACAAATTGGTTCATTGTCAGTACATATTCTTACCGTTCATGCATGAAGTGAATTATACCGCTGAAAATTCTAAACTGAGGATTGTGACAGCAAGAGAACTAATGCGAGAGATAGTTCATTGTTCTTAGTTTTATGAATAAGGGAGCTGAGGACAGAAATAATTTTTTTTTTTTTTTTTTGCTATTTGCTTTACATCGCACCGACACAGATAGGTCTTATGGTGATGATGGGATAGGAAAGGGCTAGGAGTTGGAAGGAAGCGGCCGTGGCCATAATTAAGGTACAGCCTCAGCATTTGCCTGGTGTGAACCGCATGGCCAACTCGCCTGGTGGGAAAGAATAGAACACAAGAACATATAGAAGGGAGTTGTTGAAAGTACGACAAAACATAGTAGATGCAACAAAGGTGTTCTAGAGGGCGGTCAAGATAACTTTAACCAAGCACGTTGTCCATGCGGTTATAGTCGTGCAGCTGTAAGCTCGCATTCAGGAGGTAGTGGGTTTGAATCCTGTCGGCAACCCTGAAGATGATTTTCCATGGTTTCCCATTTCACACTAGGCAAATGCTGGGGCTGTACCTTAATTAAGGCCACAGCTGCTACCTAGCCCTTTCCCATTCCTCCATTTCTAAAAACCTTCAGTGTGTTAGTGTGACATTACACAAGTAGTAAAAAAATAATAAAATAGCAGAACAGAGACAGCAAGGGACTGAATATACTTCATTTGGTACACCAGGAAAAACATGGAAAGGAAAAAAGCGTGTAATGGATTTTTAAGATTTTGACGCACAATCCATGAATTTTACATTCTTCAGAAAACAATTTCATCAAAATCTAAATTATGACCTGTATAGGAGTTAGGATTGAATTCTAAGGAGGTTATATCAGTTTGAGAAGTATTTTAAAAGAGTTAGGCTTCACCCAGATGAAGAATAGAAATAATAGAAGGGTTTTAATCGAGTTTGCCTATATGGCGAAAGAGCTGCACCAGGTCTCTCTGGAGGCCAGACGCCATGACATGACAGTAGTAATTTTGTGAATAAATTTGTGAGTTACTGTTGAAACTGAGTATACTTCTAATGACTGATGGGTGATATTTAACAGAGTTTAGCAGGCGACACAAGATGTGTATCTAAACTTTTACTTACGACTCCAAACACAGTGATATATTATCACAAACAGATTTATTTTATTTACTCATGACAGAAGCATACTTAATATATACAGTTAAAATAAAATAATTAAACTATTTAAAAAATTACAGAAATTAACAAACAAAGGAAATTGACCAAATTTACTGTACACCTAGATGATGTTTTTCCAAAACTGAGCCATACCTAGGGCATTGTCATCAGCAAGCATTAAATCTTGCTCTGAGCATGAAAATGGGCAGAGAGGACATTGGTCCATGTGGTTCACTGTTTGTTCTTCACTGCAATCGCACTTGCTGTCCTCTGATGTGAAGCCCCTTAACTTAAGTGAGGACTTAGCCCTACTGACACCAGTTCTTAATCGGTTAAGGGACCTCCAAACACTCCAGTCTTCATTGTAGCCATCCGGGAGATGTTTACGCGGATCCATCCAGTCTCGCTGCTTAGATTTCCACAAGGAAAGTCTTGCCTTATCTGGTGGTCCTTTCAAGGGCTTTTGAGGAAACTTTTCCTGGATTTCAGCCTAGATTGTTGATGACTAAACAGTGGGTGAGCTTCAACATTCTCAACCTTCATTCGTTCTTGATCAGCAGTGACTTCTCGACGAATACTTGGAGGTGCAACGCCAGCAAGACAGTATAGCTTCTCAGCAGGGCTAGGTTTTAGGCATCCTGTGATTAACCTACAAGCTTCATTCATGACAGAGTCCACAGTCTTGGCGTGGGATGATCTGTACCACACAGGGGATGCATATTCTGCAGCAGAGTAACACAAAGCCAATGCAGTGGTTCAAAGAACTTGTGGCTTTGCACCCCAGTTTGTACCTCTCAGCTTTTTTAGGGTGTTGTTTCTGGCACTGACTTTATGTCTGATTTTGGAACAGTGTTTTCTGAAAGTGAGGGAGCAGGCCAGCATTACTCCTAGATATGTTGGGGTGAAAGAATATTTCAAAAGGGTTCCATTCCAGGAGACATGTAATTTCCTTGATGCCTCTCTGTTTTTGAGGTGGAAAGCATAAAGCTGAAATTTTGATGGATTCACCTTTAGGAGGTGAGCCTTGTAACATGTGTCTAATTCCTTCAGAGCATTGTCAAGAGCGAGTTCTACCTCTTCAGAAGTTGCACTCTGGCAGGCTAGTGCAAGGTCGTCTGTATAGATGAACTTGTTTTTGTTAGGGAGTGGTTGGTCATTGGTATAGATATTAAATAGCAATGGAGCCACAAACAGATGAGGAGGACTGATAAAAATGTTCCTTTCTAAACACAGAGGGGTCCAGAAAAATGTAGCCACTCTTTGATAGTCGATATTAATGGAACAAAATGACATACCTTTACAATTGTTGCACAGGGAGGGGGAGGTTATTTTCTGTGTTCAAAATGACCCCCATTAGTGCCAAACGACATCGATGCCGCTGAACTGCTGACTCAACTATGGCTGTCAGTGTTTCCGGTGTGATAGCCGCACGGGATGCCTCGATGGTTTTTTTTTTTTTTTTTTTTTTTGCTGTTGGCTTTACGTTGCACCGACACAGATATATCTTATGGCGACGATGGGACAGGAAACGGCTAGGACTGGGAAGGAAGCGGCCGTGGCCTTAAGTAAGGTACAGCCCCAGCATTTGCCTGGTGTGAAAATGGGAAACCACGGAAAACCATCTTCAGGGCTGCCGACAGTGGGGTTCGAACCTACTATCTCCCGAATACTGGATACTGGCCGCACTTAAGCGACTGCAGCTATCGAGCTCGGTCCTCGATGGTTTCTCGTAGTTCATTTAGTATAGTTGGCTTCTGTCAATAAATTTCATTTTTCAAGGTCCCCGTAGGTAGAAGTCAAGAGGTATACGGTCTGGAGACCATGATGGATACGCAACAGCTCCTCTTCAACCTATTCATCGTCCAAGTAGATTTTCATCCAAGTAGGCTCTGACATCTCTGTGGTAGGGAGGCAGAACGACATCTTGTAGGTAAAATCTTTCATTTCCAAACATCTCTCCGATGGCAGGTAAAATTGGTATTTGCAGCATGTGAAGATACACCTCACCAGTTACAGTACGTTCAAAGAAGAATGGGCCAATCAAACCACATGATGACAGACCACACCACACATTAACATCGGGTAGATTAACATGTTTGTCCACATGAACGTGAGGATTTTTAGGAGCCCAGTACATACAGTTGTGGCGGTTTACAGTACTGTTCAGTTTGAAATGCACCTCTTCAGACTGGATAACCATCCCCATAAACCATTCATCCTTGTGAGGCATGCCTTCAAACTACTGTACTTGCAGTACTCCACCCTTCGATCCAGGTCGTTCTCATTCATAGCGTACGGCGATCTTGGAATGTACACTTTCCACTTTGCAGCCTTCAGGATTCGCTGTATGGTTGATCAGCTTACCCCGCTTTCACGTGCACCCTGTTTCACAGATTTTTGAGGTGACCTAGTAAAATGTTGCAACACAGCAGCACTGGAAGGTGGACTTGTTGATGTTTTTGGTTGGTGAGACATTTTCTTATGCACATCCCGAACAGTACTGTTGGCTTCAAATTTATCCCGAATACAATAAATTGTTGAACGTGTTGGTAGCTGAGTTCTGTACACATCATGCCATTGCCATTGTACCTCCATCATGTTTTCATACTTCCAGTACCACTTCAATACACCCTTGTATTGCTCAAACGACAATCTTGCTTCATATTACATACTATCCACTTCATTCCGTATTGATATTGTAATCAAAATAACAATTAATTAAAAGGTTCCACCTGATCGATACTTTTTATTATTTAGCCTTCGGCTAAATTTTTGTCATTAAAAACTTACAGTACGTTTCGATTGCTTAGCAATCATCATCAGCTGTTTTACTTAAAGCTTAGGTGAAAAAGCATAAAACATTTCATAATTAAAATTAAAATGTGTTAGTAAGGGACACTTAACCCGTTAAGTGGGGAGCGAGTTCTTCCTCTTTACACACTACGGTGGGGAGGTGTTTTCATCATTATTTATTTTTTTAAATACTTGGATTTATGCAACCTGACATGTATCTATCTAATATTACTTGTATATTGTGACAATTAGACACATTAATTTCGATACTGCACCGCATATTCACGATAAAGAATGATTTTTAAGCACTACGTTTTTTAGTGCAACAAACGCATAAGTCTCATATTTCCCGTTTTTTCTCTTATGGGCATTGTAATAATTACTTTCTGAAACTTATACATAAGCAGTAAACATTTACGAATCAAACTGTCATTGTAGTCCCACAAGCACTATAATATATTGTTATACTTTACTATTATTACACTATTGAAGAATATAAAAATGATCAGAGAAAAATGTACTCACCGAATATCTACTTTCTTCTCTTGTTCTGGATATGAAACTGCCGAGTCACTAATTTCACTCATAGATTTTAACTAGTCTATATATCCACACACGCAGTGGCGGTGACAATGGGGGGGGGAGGGGGTTAGCGGTTAGGGGTAGTGCTCCTCCACATTTTGGGGAAAAATAACATTTTTATTGCATTTTAGCCGTATAAAAAAGAAATTAAATTCGCAGTTCAAATGTAGGTCGTACCCTTTTGTTTCTAATTTCTTTATCCGCTAGTCGCCGTCACTGTCTACACGCACGCACACACACGAGTTTACACAATTAGGGACACTATTCACAATACACGTTCAATGGACGCCTCTCAGTTCACATTTTAGCTGCGTGGTACACTCCGAAACAAGGAGCCGGGCACAGTGCTACATCGCAGATTTTGCAGCAGTGCTGTGTCTCCTTTCTTTTATTATTTGCATTGCAAACAACACATCTCTTGCTTGCAATGGGTTTCGTCTTTGAAGGGGCATTGAAATCCGGGAAGTGCCTTCCCGAGAATCGATCCGAAGGGTCATTTGACAGTGACACTACTGATCTGACTGGCTGGGCTTCAGCAGGGATTGATTTATCATACTTGTCAAAAAGCTTCTGGATAACGTGCATACGAAATTGTAAGTGAGTGAATTTTCCTCCATGTTTTTGATAAATAACGAAGGAATTGAACATTGTTATGTCCAACAAGAGCCTGAAAATCTTTTGGTAGAATTTCTTGATTCGTTTTCGGGCTGTACTGTACGGGACCATACACTGATCAGATAAATCGACCCCACCCATTGAGTCATTGTAATCTATACACATGACAGGCTTTTCTACTGTGTCCCCTTTCCTGTTTTTCACAGTGTGCATTTCGGCATCATGTATGCTACTTAGCATACACACATCCCTCTTGTCTCTCCACTTGAGAGCAATGAGTTTGTTACGATAAGCAAACGCAACTTCCCCCTTTTTTAGTTTCTTCCCCATAACATCTTTTGGGAGATTTTTCCTGTTCGGTCTTACGGTGCCTACAGCATCTGTCTGAAGGTCATTGAGCAGGTCGAATAGCTCCGGACTACTGTAGTAATTATCCACAGCTATTAGATAACCTTTATTCAGCAGACCTTTGGCCAGTGTAAATACAACTTTGGAAGGCTTAGTGTACTCAGAAATATCTATTCCACAAACTTCGTTTACCAGATCAGTTTCCTTCCCCGTATACCATAGGAGGTTCCACACATACCCAGATTTAGCTTCACATAACTTATAAGATTCCATACCAAAGCGCGACCGTTTCTTCGGTATGTATACCTTCCATCCCAGTCTACCTTTCCACAATAACAGGCTCTCATCGATAGATAGGCGATCGTCTGGAGTATATGCAGTTCTGAATTTTGATAATAGGTCGTCTAGAACTGGCTTCACTTTATACAATTTGGGGTGAACCTGTCTATTATATGCTTCATTGTCCGCAAAATGCAAAAATTTAAGTAAAAGGAAAAATCGTTTCTCAGACATAATTTCATAAAATACAGGAGTAGCTAACAGTTTATTACGAGAAAAGTAATGGACTAATTTTGGCTTCTGAACAATACCCTGCAGTAATAAGATTCCTAAAAAGAGTTTTATTTCATTTTTGTTAGTGGGTACCCAGTCTCTCTCACGACTTCTTCTTTTCACTTTTGCCATCAACGAATTTGAGGTAATTATTTGCTGAGCATACAGATTTGTTTGCTGTGCAATAAGATCACAAAGTCCGTCATCTATAAAAAATTCGTAAATTTCTTCGGGCTGTTTCTTATCCAAAAGTTCACTCTGAATTCCAGCATTGTAATTTGTTGGAAATCTTGCTCGCTTACAACCCCGCTCATTCCATTCACCCTGTACAGCAGCAAGATTACCGTCATTCGCAGTTTCAGTTTCACTGCTTTCACTGGAACTCGAACTCCGCACCGATTGAACCGGTCTTGGAACACTACTAGAAAAGCTACTTCCTGGAATATTTACTAATAACGGAGATTCATCGTCACTTTCCGAGCTGAAGTCACTACAACTTTCATCTTCGCTATTTTCAAGGATATCACGAATAGTACAATCACTTGGAATATCCCCCGCCCTTTTAAACATACTGTATTATGATATAAAACAAAATAAACATTTCAAAAACGCAAAAGGAACACACTGAAGCTTCTATTTATCGTGAACTTAGTACAGCGCAGGGCCAGTCATGCGGCCTACTGACGAATGCACGGGCTGAATGTGATGCGGCGCTTAAGCGATTTTTGCACTGAACAAATACGAACGAAACAGAAAGGGGATTCCCTGTCGCAATACCGTTCTTACTACGTAGTTCGAAAAAAATCGTCAAGATGGCAGCACCTTCTAAAGCATGTGAGGAAAGTTTCAAGGCTCGCGCCTAATATTGAAGATAAGAAAAAAATAAAAATAGTCCCGCGTCTGGAGCTGCATCGCCCACCCTAGCGCAGAGTTTGAAGTGCGGATGGAGACGCAAGCCCCGCTCTACGGGTTAATTGGTGAGGGGGGTTTGTGTTTGTTAGTTGAGATTAAAATTATACAAATTAAAAACTTTCTAAACTAAAACATCTTTGATTTCATTCTTTGTCACTTCATTGGTTCTTTATTAAGTTCGACAGTTTTCCGCTTAAGTTCTTGCACACTTGTCTTGATTGTATAGGGTTCCTTCTTTTTCTAGACCTTTCTTGTTGTCCGGCGGAGAAGATTATGTAGATTGTTGTCGAATTGTTCAGTTTTCATTTAGTTGGATAGTTTGGAGTACGACCTGTAA
This sequence comes from Anabrus simplex, assembly GCF_040414725.1. NCBI lineage: Eukaryota > Metazoa > Arthropoda > Insecta > Orthoptera > Tettigoniidae > Anabrus > Anabrus simplex. The sequence goes on along the minus strand of NC_090269.1, from coordinate 183,290,634 downwards.
CCGGCAGGAAATTGTGACTATTAATTAAGAAATTGTTTGAGGGTTTATTGCCTAAAGAAATTGTTTGCATTTAAAAAAATGAAACTGTAAGGATTAAAACTTACCCCTGTCCAATTATTCGTTGTACGAATTTAATTTGGAATCATTAGGTTGGAAAGTTTGGTGAGCGACCTGCAATCGGTAGAGAAAACGCGTTTGTTAATTGTAAGAAGCAGTCACAAAGCAGCTACATCACAAATAGAAGCCAGCCCACTGCACATGACAACAAATGACGACACGCCTTCACTTTCCCTTCCCCCCCCCCCCAAACCAAGTCAGCAAAACGTCCTCATCACACAGCTACTACACAAGGTTGAGGACGGTGGAGACAGATACAAACTCATAAACATTGCACAAGAACAAATTGCCAGGGGTAAGTTTAAATAAGTTTTTCACAGTATAAATAATTCCTTTAGAAAATACATCTCCAGGCATTCTCAGTTAACAAACACGTTTTCTCTACCGATTGCAGGTCGCACACCAAACTTTCCAACCTAATGATTCTGAATGAAATTCGTACGACGAATAATTGGACAGGGGTAAGTTTTAATTCTTACAGTTTCATTTTTTTAAAATGCAAACAATTTCTTTAGGCAATAAACCCTCAAACAGTTTCTTAATTAATATTTACATTTTCCTGAGGGCTACATATCGTACTCCAAACTATCCAACTAAATGAAAACTGAAGAATTCGACAACAATCTACATAATCTTCTCCGCCGGACAATAAGAAAGGTCTAGAAAAAGAAGGAACCCTATACAATGAAGACAAGTGTGCAAGAGCTTAATCAGAAAACTGTCAAACTTAATAAAGAACCAATGAAGTGACAATGAATGAAATCAAAGACGTTTTAGTTTAGAAATAGTTTTTAATTTGTATAATTTTAATCTCAACTAACAAACACAACCCCTCCCACCCCCCCACCCCCACCCTCCCTCATCAATTAAGTGTCCCTTACTAACTAGCCGAAGGCTAAATAATAAAAAGTATCGATCAGGTGGAACCTTTTACTTAATTGTTATTTTAATCTTGCTTCATTCATTGCTGCACTGTCATCTGCTGGAACATGCGCACCAAGATTGTTGCATCATTCACGTGACCATCATCTGTTGAGAAGACAGTGGACTATGTGCAACCGTGCAAGAATTGCAACGATTTGTCATTTTGTTCCAAAGATATTAACTATCAAAGAATGTCTACATTTTTCTGGACCCCTCTGTATTGTACTGTAATCATTGTAATTTCCACTTTGATTCTGTTGTGGTGTAGTAAGTCAATTTTCCTTTTGTTTTTTATCTACTTTTCTTAAAACAATCATTTAAGAAAATATCAAACCAGTCCCTCCAAAATATGGTAAATGCTACAAAAGCTATCGTAAGAAGACCACTTTGATACAATGCACTTGACAACGACCGCCATTCATAACTTCAAAATAAGTTCCTTTTCACTACGATTGAATAAATGTGTAACCTAATATGACAATAAAGTGATAAATTCGTTTCTGGAGTGGAATGAAAACCGAAACTGCCTAAACTGTAAGTACTTGACTCACTAATCGTTTATATCCTCTCCTGTAAAATTCATATTTTGTCGCTTATGATACTTTGCCTTTCCAGGAATGATATCTATAAAATAAGAGTTTTGTCTGTACATTGTTCAGAATTAAAAAAGAACGGTATTTCTATATCAGTCGTGTCCACAGTAACAAGGAAATGCACTTTTTAATTTTCCACCATCTCTGTATGTATGTATGCGCATCATGAGAAAATGGCTGAAGAGAAGTTAATGAAAATTGGTATGTAAAGTCAGAGTATAAGGATAAACAATCTAGGATATAAATAATTTTATTCACGCTGAATGAAATGATAGTTTATTGGAAGGTCTAAAATCTAATTATCAAATATCTATGTTATTAGTGGTCCTAGCTATAAATACTACATAACTAAAGTTCTATAGAATTAAATTTCTCATCATTTATGTCTTATCCATGTTTTACCATACCAGCTGTGATAACAGATTCATGAATGTCGATTTTTGCTGCTAAGTCCATATCAACACTGAACCACGAGAAAATGGGTGAACAGAATTTAATGAAAATTAGTGTGTAAAGTCAGAGATTGTTAAAACTGAGGAAAATGGCTGAAGAGAATGTAATGAAGATCGGCTTGTAAAGTCAGAGTATGAGGCTAAACAATCTAGGATATAAATAATTTTATTCACGCTGAGTATATAATTAATTTTGTGTGGCTATTTCTAGCAGAGTGCAGCCCTCGTAAGGCAGACCTTCCGGTGATGGTGGCCGGCATCTGCCGTGTGTAGGTAACTGCATGTTATTGTGGTGGAAGATAGTATAATGTGTGGTGTGTGAGTTGCAGGGATGTTGGGGACAGCATAAACACGCAGCCCCCGAGCCATTGGAATTAACCAATGAAGGTTAAAATCCCCGACCCGGCCAAGAATTGAACCCGAGACCCTCTGAGCCGAAGGCCAGTACGCTGACCATTCAGCCAACGAGACGGACATTCACGCTGAGTGAAATGATAGTTTAGGGGAAGGTCTAAGATCTAATTCTCAAATATCTATGTTATTAGTGGTCCTAGCTATGAATACTACATAATAAGACAGGAGGGAGTCATGAAACAAGGAAGGAGTCCATTTCCATTAGATGCCTTGATACCGCAGAGTTGGAAGAAAACTAAATCTGAAGGCGTACAATATCGAAAGCTTATAAAACTGATCTACAATAACATTATATTGACCATTGTTATAATGTGTTTTGGTTTTGCTGCTACCACTCATCTCAGATAGATGGGATTACTGTTGTGCTCCGAATAATTTTTTTGTTTGTTATTGCTTTACGTCACACCGACACAGATATGTCTTATGGCGAAGATGGGATAGGAAAGGCCTAGGAAGTGGAAGGAAGCGGCCGTGACCTTAATTAAGGTACAGCCTCGGCATTTGCCTGGTGTGAAAATGGGATACCACGGAAAACCATCTTCAGGGTTGCCGACAGTGGGGCTCGAACCCACTATCTCCGGATTACTGGATACTGGCTACACTTAAGCGACTGCAGCTATCGAGCTCGTGTTCCGAATAAATTAGCATGCCTGAGTATTGGTGGAAGTAGCTGGGGAGTTTTTTTTTTTTTTTTTTTTTTTTTTTTTTTTTTTTTTTTTTTTTGCTATGGGCTTTACGTCGCACCAACACAGATAGGTCTTATGGCGATGCTGGGGAGTTAGATACTTTACACATGCTATATGATTGTCCTGTCAACGACGGGTACTGCAGCTATCTACAACAAGGAAAATGGTAAAAATGGCTATCGAAATGAGAAAAGTCCTGAAGGAACATAATGAAAGGAGGTAGAAGGACTCAATATCACAGACTAAAGAAAACTAGGTGTGAAGGCCTACAGTATCGGAACACAATATTTTTTTTTTTTACTGGAAAGAAGAGATCAAATCAAGATCAACAATAATATTTGTTACCGTGTTTTGGTGGATCAGCAGAGGTGAAAGAAGATGCGGGCTGGAATGTGTCTAACTACAAGTCCGAAAGATGAATTTAAAATTTTAAATAAAGGTTATTTTTCAACAGACAACAAAATTTAACAACTTTTCACTAGGTGAAATAACAATGAAAATGCAGGTATGATAGTAGTTTTACAAATAAAGCACAAGTTAAGAGGTCTTTACAAATTCTGGGCTTCGTGCCTCAAGTTACAATTCCTGAGCCCTCAGCTCACAACCACAAATTACCAAAGGGCAGAAAACCCCTCATTACATGGAGCACTTGCTCCCCACTTTCAACCTCAAGCCTCCCGGAGGCAATTTTCAAACCTAAGAAAGAGCTGAGCCGCTCTCAATTTTCCAAGCCTATTAAAGGCTTTACCTAGACTTTAGAATCCACTGCCATCAAGGCAAAACTTACAAATATAAACAGGGGTATCTCGTACCCAATCTACTGGGCCTTCGTGGAAAAAGAACAAATTGGGAAACGACATGGAAAGAAATGTGATTGTAGCGGGAGATCTGAATTTGCCAGATGTCAATTGGGAAGGAAATGCGAACGACAGGAAACATGACCAACAAATGGCAAATAAGTTAATATGGGAAGGACAGCTGATTCAGAAAGTGATGGAACCAACCAGAGGGAAAAATATCCTGGATGTGGTGCTGATAAAACCAGATGAGCTCTATAGGGAAACTGAAGTAATAGATGGTATTAGTGATCATGAAGCTTTTTTTTGTGGTAGTTAAAAATAAATGCGATAGAAAGGAAGGTCTTAAAAAGTAGGACTGTTTGGCAGTACCATATGGCTGATAAAGCAGGTATGAGGCAGTTTCTAAAAAGTAACTATGATCGGTGGAAAACGGTAAATAAAAATGTAAACAGACTCTGGGATGGGTTTAAAGAAATTGTTGAGGAATGCAAAAACAGGTTTGTACCTTTAAGGGTGGTAAGGAATGGTAAAGACCCACCTTATTATAATAGAGAAATAAAGAGACTAAGAAGGAGGTGCAGACTGGAAAGAAATAGAGTTAGAAATGGCTGTGGAAGTAAGGAGAAATTGAAGGAACTTACTAGAAAATTGAATCTAGCAAAGAAGGCAGCTAAGGATAAGATGATGGCAAGCATAATTGGCAGTCATACAAATTTTAGTGAAAAATGGAAGGGTATGTATAGGTATTTTAAGGCAGAAACAGGTTCCAAGAAGGACATTCCAGGAATAATTAATGAACAAGGGGAGTGTGTATGTGAGGATCTTCAAAAGGCAGAAGTATTCAGTCAGCAGTATGTAAAGATTGTTGGTTACAAGGATAATGTCGAAATAGAGGAAGAGACTAAGGCCAAAGAAGTAATAAAATTTACATATGATAACAATGACATTTACAATAAGATACAAAAGTTGAAAACTAGAAAAGCGGCTGGAATTGATCAGATTTCTGGGGATATACTAAAGACAATGGGTTGGAATGTAGTACCATATCTGAAGTACTTATTTGATTATTGTTTGGTCAGAGGAGCTATACCAGATGAATGGAGAGTTGCTATAGTAGCCCCTGTGTATAAAGGAAAGGGTGATAGACATAAAGCTGAAAATTACAGGCCAGTAAGTTTGACATGCATTGTATGTAAGCTTTGGGAAGGCATTCTTTCTGATTATATTAGACATGTTTGTGAAATTAATAACTGGTTCGATAGAAGGCAATTCGGTTTTAGGAAAGGTTATTCCACTGAAGCTCAACTTGTAGGATTCCAGCAAGATATAGCAGATATCTTGGATTCTGGAGGTCAAATGGACTGTATCGCGATTGACATGTCTAAAGCATTTGATAGGGTGGATCATGGGAGACTACTGGCAAAAATGAGTGCAATTGGACTAGACAAAAGAGTGACTGAATGGGTTGCTATATTTCTAGAAAATAGATCTCAGAGAGTTAGAGTAGGTGAAGCTTTGTCTGACCCTGTAATAGTTGAGAGGGGAGTTCCTCAGGGCAGTGTTATCGGACCTTTATGTTTTCTTATATATATAAATGATATGAGTAAAGGAGTGGAATCGGAGGTAAGGCTTTTTGCGGATGATGTTATTCTCTATAGAGTGATAAATAAGTTACAAGATTGTGAGCAACTGCAACGTGACCTCGAAAATGTTGTGAGATGGACAGCAGGCAATGGTATGTTGATAAACGGGGCTAAAAGTCAGGTTGTGAGTTTCACAAATAGGAAAAGTCCTCTCAGTTTTAATTACTGCGTTGATGGGGTGAAAGTTCCTTTTGGGGATCATTGTAAGTATCTAGGTGTTAATATAAGGAAAGATCTTCACTGGGGTAATCACATAAATGGGATTGTAAATAAAGGGTACCGATCTCTACACATGGTTATGAGGGTGTTTAGGGGTTGTAGTAAGGATGTAAAGGAGAGTGCATATAAGTCTCTGGTAAGACCCCAACTAGAGTATGGTTCCAGTGTATGGGACCCTCACCAGGATTACCTGATTCAAGAACTGGAAAAAATCCAAAGAAAAGCAGCTCGATTTGTTCTGGGTGATTTCCGACAAAAGAGTAGTGTTACAAAAATGTTGCAATGTTTGGGTTGGGAAGAATTGAGAGAAAGAAGAAGAGCTGCTCGACTAAGTGGTATGTTCCGAGCTGTCAGCGGAGAGATGGCGTGGAATGACATTAGTAGACGAATAGGTTTGAATGGCGTTTATAAAAGTAGGAAAGATCACAATATGAAGATAAAGTTGGAATTCAAGAGGACAAACTGGGGCAAATATTCATTTATAGGAAGGGGAGTTAGGGATTGGAATAACTTACCAAGGGAGATGTTCAATAAATTTCCAATTTCTTTGAAATCATTTCGGAAAAGGGTAGGAAAGCAACATATAGGGAATCTGCCACCTGGGCGACTGCCCTAAATGCAGATCAGTATTGATTGATTGATTGAAATTAATTAAATGGCCCCAAAATACCAAGATGAATAGAGGCGTGAACTTGCACTCCTACATGAAGCTTGTTAAAACCTAAGTGGCGCTAGGCCGATAAGCGGGGGCTATTCCCATACTATGGAGGCGACACGTATACAGAATAAATTTAACACATTAAGAAGGAATAGAAGAACGGTTACAAAAACGTAGTCACCTCAAATTCAAGATGAAGGGGAGCTCGAGAGGGTAAGGCACTCTCTATCCCCAATTTACAGTTAAAGTTATATGAAAATTTTATAAAGACCGGAAAGATTTTACATGACTCAATGGATTGTTTACATATTAAAGGTTTCGAACCTGCCCCGAGGGTTAAACTGCTGAGCTAGCAAGAAATAAAGATGTTAAACAGCCATTACCTTGTTGAAGAACGGCTGCCTGAAGAAAGAGGCGCTTCCCGCCCCCTGCTACATATCCACACACTGAGCTAGATGTTGTTCGAGTGGCCAAGAGCCGTGAAAATCAGCAGTTTTTAAACCCTCGTGGAAGCTTCGAGACCTTTCATGAATAATTAAGACACACCCATTCAACTTTATTGGGTAGCTAAAAGTTATACATCAACATCGAAGAAGAAAGACACTATTGGTCAAAAATTAATTAAGGAAATTCGGGATTGGCTGAGTTCAAAACTGGCGGAAAGAAAGATTAATATTGCCAACCCAAAAAATGAAAGAACAAAATTTAGTAAAGACAAACTTTTGAATACAAAATTTCTTCAAAAGTTCCTTCCCTTCGCACCAGGGTGCATGATCATAGTTTTTTAGTAGAGACATCTGTCAGAGAAGGTCCACACTTCTTGATCAACCAAAAAAACAAAAACAAATCGAAATACACACAGTGGCATCTTCTGAGTAACTGTTGAATTAATTCAGTTGCTAAAGTTCAGAGTTTCTCCGGTAGAGAAGTACTTTAAGGCAGAAAATTCAAATGTGCGGTGTGGAGGTGTACCAGCCGGTACAATATTAAACTGCAAAAAGCCACAGAGTGCAAGGAAGGGAATACGTAATGACAAGCTGCTGACAGGGAGAGACACGTCCACTTATGCGCCTCAGAATCTGGAGAACAACATCAGCGATGGACAAAAAATATAATAATGCAAATACTAAGTAATTACCCCATCAATAATGGGTATTTCAGCTAAGCCTCGTAATAAAGAAACAAATACAATATGGATCGTCTGCTATGTCCAGACAAAGTTAAATATTGACCCCGACTCACCACGACATCGCATGAATGGAATCACTGGTAACAAACTTTCCAAAATGTTGTTACGGTTAGTCAAGCTAATGATCAAGATAAACTTGGACACTTAGTCAATTATGTTTCTGCCCCAATTTATGACTACTTCAGTAACTGTGGAACCCTTCAGTACTGAGCTCAATAGCTGCAGTCGCTTAAGTGCAGCCTGTATCCAGGATTCAGGAGATAGTGGATTCGAATCCCACTGTCGGCAGCCCTGAAGATGGTTTTCCATGGTTTCCCATTTTCACACCAGGCAAATGCTGGGGCTGTACCTTAATTAAGGCCATGGCTCCTTCCTTTCCACTCTTCGCCCTTTCCTCTCCCATTGTCGCCATAAGACCTCTCTGTGTCGGTGCGATGTAAAAAAAAAAAAAAAAAAAAAAAAAAGGAACCCTTCAGCGACAGGGAATATTTGAGTGCTGCTGTACCCAGAGAGTGGAGGCAATTCAGGTGTGATCTCTTAGAAAATACAGGGATCTCTTTAAAAATTCATGGTTACAACAGTTTAGCTCAGATTGTAGTTTACATTCATTTACTTTATATTTACCCTATAGTCGACTAATTACCGCGTGAGTGGGGGATACAGATGGAGAATATCCCCACGGTATCCCCTGCCTGTTGTAAGAGGCGACTAAAAGTGGCGACCGAGGGATGATTGAATTAGAACCATGTGACTACTTGTAATTAGTACCATCACGCGAGGAACACAACGGGGCCGCCTTTACTTGCGAGTAGTACCACTATGTTAGGTACACAATAGGTTTGTGATTAGTAGCAACAGAGGGCAAATCAGTGCTGGTTTTACAGTACCCAAATAAGTACCACCATGACGAATAGAATACCTAGTGAGATCACTCACAGAGTTCAAGCCCACTCCCACACAGCGGTGCTGGTGGAGCCTTACGTGAACGCTACACAGTCACATGTTCTAACGGAGGTTACGCTGAAATGCAAATATCCAAATACAACACCCAATAGTTTAGACTTATGAATAATAATGTCAGAGAGTTGTAATTAATATTCTCAGTCCCCATTTAGAAGTATCTTTGGACTTTAATAACAGAACATCGAGATAAAATGGAATAGTACGAAACCTCGTGCCACTGCTGGATCCTTAATCTTCTATTTCCGTAAGAACTGAAAAATGACTTTCACTTCCGTGATGGAGAGAACGGACACTTGATTCATTTTGAGGATTACCTAACATGTCTGGCTCACCGATACACTAATCAATTTTCGATCGAAGGATCAGGAAAGGGGGTCAACTCCGGCACATCACGAACTTCAATATTTAAACAGTCTTGAATAACGATATTTTCTTTTATGGAAATTTCCACTGACGTTTTACAGTCCTGTTGCACACTTTCATTCCAAGCCAACATTCGCATCTGGTTTACAAAAGACGTCAGCACTAATTCTATGGTCCTAGATAAGGCAAATCTGTTATCTGTAAGATTTTAGAGCTTGAAGAAAAGTAATGGCAGTTCTGCGAGATGATCAGTTTTTATAGAGAGTCTTGGAAGGTTGGAATGCATCGAGTGCATCAGATACACTGTTCAAGTTATTTGTAAATGCTCCAGTTTCCTCACTGCCTACAAATCTTGCCGGCCTCACTTCTCGATAAAATTCATCCATTTCACTAAATTTGGAAAAATATGAGGTACCGCTCCTGGTTTTAATTTCCACCTCACATGACGAAGATCCACGTTTTCACCATTAACTACGAAACAGTCCATGTTTATAATTAAATCTTTCGAAAAATGCACGTCATAGATTCTGCTTTTGGCCAGCAAATGCTTATCTTTCTGTGGGGTAACTCTGGCCAATGTCGCGAACAGATTATTTTCTTTTGGTGGTGTAAAACATCGCTTATTATATTGCTTTTTTTCCGTATCCCGATTTAAAACCAGGACAAAACAATACAACATTTTTTTGAATCAATAGAAAACTTTTTTTTAAAAATTTGCTTGAAGCCGCACTGACACAGAGAGGTCTTATGGTGACGATGGGATAGGAAAGGGCTAGGGAGGGGAAGAAAGCAGCCATGGCCTTAATTAAGGTACAGCCCCAGCATTTGCCTGGTGTGAAAATGGGAAACCACAGTAATCCATCTTCAGGGCTGCTGAGAGTGGGTTTGAACCCACTATCTCCCAGATGCAAGCTCACAGTTGCATGCCCCTAACCGCATGGTCAACTTGCACGGCAATAGAAAACTAGTTGATTGCACACACAAAGCACTCCACAGATACTAACACAGACTTTCAGAAGATAATAAAACAAACAAATTCCCTCGATAGACATTAAAATTATCACCATGACTTCACGGACGCACACCGTTACCTTCGTTGACACGTTGGTGCAAGTGGTGTTGAAGCTGGTGCGTTGCGACTGCAGCGTCACACTCCGGCGGTGCCACCAACCACAACGTTGAGAGAGCAGAGTGATCACACTAGATATTCTATTTGTCATGGTACCACTATATGCAGAACACCACGGGCTTACGTTGCCTGTGATTAGTACCCACTATATGAGCGACACGGTGGGTATGCATTGCCTGTGATTAGTACCCACTATATGAGCGACATGGTGGATATGCATTGCCTGTGATTAGTACCCACTATATGAGCAACACGGTGGGTATGCATTGCCTGTGATTAGTACCCACTATATGAGCAACACGGTGGGTATGCATTGCCTGTGATTAGTACCCACTATGAGAGGAACACCATAGGTGTGCATTGCCTATGAGTGGCGCTGTAATGTGAGAAACACGATGGGTTTGCATTACCTGTGCGTGTTATATTATCTGTGAGTACTACCACAATGTGTGGAACATGGTAAGTCTAAGTTAGTCGTGGTTAGTACTGCTTCATGAGAAATACCACCTCACCGAGCTTGATAGCTGCAGTCGCTTAAGTGCGGCCAGTGTCCAGTATTCGGGAAATGGTAGGTTCGAACCCCACTGTCGGCAGCCCTGAAGATGGTTTTCCGTGGTTTCCCATTTTCACACCATGCAAATGCTGGGGCTGTACCTTAATTAAGGTCATGGCCGCTTCCTTCCCACTCCTAGTCCTTCACTGTCCCATCGTCGCCATAAGACCTATCTGTGTCGGTGCGACGTAAAGAAAAAAAAAAAAAAAAAGAAAAAAAGAAATACCATGTTTGTTACTTTCCTAGTGATAAGTACCATTATGAGGGGCTGTTGACCTGGGTTTTGGACCTCTTTAGACTACAAGTATAATGGATTCAGGATTGTCCTTTGGAAGCAACCCCTTGATCAGCATGTACTGTTGTTTTAAGATAGTTTCCGAGAAGGTGAGGCATTGTGGGTTGGATCCGGTGATTGTTTTTAAGTTCATAATCATTGTCCATCGTTGTCTTTTTGATTTCTAGTCAGTGGATTGATTTTGGAATTATTTTTAACTTTCAATATTGTGAGCTGGATCCGCTGATTATTTTAAATTCATATTCATCCATTCATTCTTCATCATCACGTTTTGAATTCTGGTCAGTGGAAAAGTTTTGGACTTTAATATTGTTATTACATTTCATCTCATTTTGTACCATTAGGAGCCGATGACTTAGTTATTGGGTCCCTTTAAACATCAAGCATCATCATGATCATCATCACTGTCAGTCTACTAATGGAAAGGAGGTCTTCCACATTTTATAGGGAATGAGTGACGTTCTTGTATTTGCATGGGTTGTTTCACAATACAATGAAAACGGATAATTGTTGCCTCAGATACTTTGAGCAGTTCAAAGATAAGCACAACTCCCAGGTTAATGGGACAATTAGTTCATGAGAAAGAGGGCATGTACTTTGGCAGGTTTTTTCATCCGGTACTTGGTCGTGTGAACCACGCGCTCCCTTTCCTGATGTTATGCGTCGACTGTCACTTTGTTCAGCTCAGTCTGGTGTAGTGCAGTTATCGTTTGATTTGTTAAAACTTAATTATTTCTCTTGCATTCAAACTGCACCGTGTCATGCTTCTGTGCCATGTGACAGCAAGCCAAGTAATTTTAACCCATTTATGCCCAAGAATTTTTTTTCAAATTTTATGGTTTTGACTACTGGAATCAGTTTATTTATGTCCAAAAACGCCCCCAAAACTGTTTAAAAAATATTTGTTGTTGTTGTTTAAAAATTATAGTATGGGTCGTAAACGACCCACTGGGCATGGACCCCAGGGGCATATCTCCAACATGGGCTTTGGCTATTTTCATGTTTGGGCTCATCATGGTATATTTTTAATGATAAAAGAAGAACAACTGGTGTATTTTATGACTCATTATTACTGAAAAATGAAAATGACATATCTACTACAGCACTTTACTTCTTGTGGAATTCTCCAAAACAATAATGGTGTAAGGCAACAGCACATCTTTGGTATGCTCGGACAGTTTTACTTTTGCAGACGCGACAACGTTGCCGGGGCTGATTGTCCACCAGAAGATGACTACTGTGGCTTTCCTGCATGGCTTCAGTCACTGGTGCACTCGTGTTAACATTGCGAGGAGGGGTTCCATACTTCTCTAACAAGCTGGTCACAATGAATCGTCGGAACGCCAAGGCGTCAAGCTTCATGCCGCGAGATTTCGACAAAATCCAAGCATTGCTCATTACAACGTCTAGAAGCCAGAGCAGAATTGGCATATACTGTACCATATTTTGCCTCTTATGCTGATGCGGAAAGAAGATACATTGTTGTCCGTTTGTTCTACTCCTCCCATGTTCTTGTTGTACTTAGAAACAAAATGTGGCTGAGGTATCTTCACAGGTTTTTTTCTCTGCGAATGAGTACCACCCAGCTTCTTCAACAGGTTCTACACCTTGCTCGTTTGACAGGATGTTCACAACGTTGTCTTTCTATGTCACAGCCACTATTTGGTCTTCTTTGTCAACTGCACTTTCAAAGTATCCCCTTTCTATTTTATTCATCGTCTTCTTGTCTGGCAATGGGCAGCCCTCCATCTGGTTAGCCCGAACCGTGCCAGTGCATCACATTCCTCTTTTTTAACTCCGACAACAACTTTAAGCAAGTAAAAAATTTATCGCAGTAAAAAGAGAAGCATACACTGGGGTAAAACTTATTTAAAACATCGCAGAATTTCAAAACAACGCTTTCCCCTAAGTCAACATCTTTAGAGCGTTTTTCGTTAGCTTTTGCACCTTGATAAATAGTCTTGTGCTTCAGTCCCTAGTTGTGACCCACTCATTTTGTCTGGATTGCAGCAATCATCTTCGTTGCCCGAATAGGCTTATCATCCGATGGAGTGATAAAAACATCCACTAATGTTCCAGGAATATCGCTGGCAGTCAATACCTCAAGCTCTGACAGAATTTCAGCAGTAGTTAAATTTTTTCCCCTGAAAAGGACAAAATAAATATTTAAAAACTGTAATTTGCTAATTAATTAATGAATGAACGACTTAAATGTGCTCCGAATAGTTTATATTGTTTCAAAAACACTAATTTAGAACATTTTCTTCCAATCCCTTGTGTTGTAACCACCTAAATGCAAAAATGCGCTAAAGTACTATTGTTCTGTGGTTTGTGCCCAGCGGGTCGTTTGCGACCCACACTATGTTAACAGTGGTGTATTGTAAGAACGAATTGACATATTGAAATAGTAAAGGCATCCAAAAATGCATCAGATATCCCCGAACAACATCAACACACTGAACACTACATTTTAAAACTTTTAACCACTCTACTTACCAATAACTGCGAGAGCGCGTTGCAGGTTCCACCATGACTCAACTAGCTGCTCCAACCAAGACACGGCAGTGCGGGCAATCTTACTATAAAATACACACACTGAATGCGCTATCAACGCAAAACAACAAAAAATACGCTCGGCATAATTTTTTCTTTCGGGTGGGTCGCAAATGACCCGCTGGGCATAAATGGGTTAAGTTGTAAGAGGTTTCAAGGCATTGAAGAAATTATAGGAATCGTCAATAGATGATTTATACTATCAGTCTACATAAGGAAATATTATATAATGGTACTTACATTCGCTAGAATGCAGCAGAAATTTGTCTATGTGCTCTCAAGCGGCAAGAGGTCAGACTATTTCATACTCTTTAGAAAGAAAAAAGAAACACTGATTTGGGCTGATTAATTCATACAAGGAAGGCAGAAATCATCACCTTCATATACCATTTCAATTTTGACAACTTCAAAACTTTACAGGCTAGAACAAATTGAAGTTAATCCTACAAGGGTCTATACCACACATGAAGGTCAGCAGCATGTGAAGAAAAGGAGGTCTGTAAGATGTATGAAGGTCGATGTTAAGGGCTTAATAGTGAGATTGACGTGTTTGTCACAAGCTTGCAACATAAAAACAGCAATTGGCTGAGTCAGTTACAAAATATCTTGAAGTACTGAAGGAATGTAACTTTAAAGCAGTAACTGCTGAGACAAACAGATATGAGTCCACCTGAGACACTTTATCAGTGGTTTATATGAGTCCGTTATACAAATCTCTCTGTAAATGATGCTTTCACTTAGGGATGGGCATTAAAATTAGCTCAACAACAATAATCTTTTTTACCAGACTAGCATGCCAATTCCACATCAGCAGATGAGGAACCCGAGTATTACCATACGTTTCTACTTTTGTGGTTTTGATGAACAACGACAAACATTGTCTTGCTCAGGAAACTTCGTGCAAAGAAACAAACAGGTATTACTTCTTCTATTTGACCTGTTCTTCCATGAATAGCAATCATATCTACTGGCTTATGTAGGGCAATTGTATCTGTTTCACTAATTGAAGAACTTATGTCAGCCTTAATGTATACAGGGAGCACATCAAGCTTCACCTGCAAAAATCATGTATGTAAACTTCAACTTCTTGCTATATGGAGCACCGCAGTGGAAGTTGCTATGGTGTCCAAGAATCTAAGATCATCTTGCAGTGGATTATGCCATGTAGCTCTTACACTCCAAGGATGCTCTTATGAAAATATCATTCTAAATATTCTCCATAACCTCTCTTCAGATATTATTGGTTACAATCTCCTAAAACAACATTCTAGTGTTAACATTCGATTTGAAGCCCCATTCATTATTTTCACTTCAGCTGCAGCTTCCCTATTCAGAATCTAATAACAAACCTGAAACCCATTTCTATTAAATCTCAACATCATACTGATTCAGATGCCAAGATCATTGAAATAGAAAAGTTGTAATGGCATCATTGGAGGGGAGTTGCTCACCCTGGCAAGTCCAAGTTCTGGTCATGTCTAATGAAAACCATAAAAAATGTATAGTCTTGGGCCACTCACAAACCATAAATTGTTGCAGTCATCTTATCCATTACTGAGAGTAGTTAATTATTGCCAATGAAGAACTGAATGACACTTTTGTCTACCTTGATGATGTAGTTGCATATGGTAAGAACCAAGCAGAACAGGACACCAATATAAAAAATTTATGGAAGCAACTGTAGAATATAGCTTAACAATGAACGAAGCCAAGTCCTACTTCTCTGTTTGTTCTGTTCACTAAAACTAATAAAACTGGATATGAAATGCCCTAAACCGCTTCATGTGTTACTTGTACTGAAAGATATTCCTTCTCTGAGGAGAGTACTCTGTATGTTCTCTCACTGTTCAAACTTCATCCCTAAATTCTTTGAGAAAATTAAAATTCTAGGGAAGAGTAAATTTTCTCTTAATACTAAAGCAGAAGTAATATTTATAGGTTGAAAAAAAAAACATTGTAGAAAATGCTGCAGTATCTTCAATAGACACAGAAGCTATGTTCACCATATAAATAGGTGCTTCAGTCAAAGCCATGGCTGCAACAATTTCACAAAACTGTTGACCCATAGCTGTTTTCTCCAGATCTCATTCTCAGACAGAGCAGTGCTATGGAGGAGTAGAGAAGGAAGCTTATGCTATTGTTGAAAGCATTCACAAATTGATGCTAATTAATGGGTGTTTATTACTGATTAATTACTGATTGGAAATCCATTTGCTTCATTTTTCAAATTTCTGGAAAATTGAAGAATGAGAAAATTTTAAGATGGCAATTGAATGATCATGCTACAACTTGGGACGATACATCTTACTAGCTCTTTTCTGTCTGCATCGGTTCATTTTCTGCACTACGCTATACTACCCACCACCAACCATCAACTATCTTCTCATTGTCCATCCTGCAGCACGACTGGTCTCAACTGACTGCTTGATCTCTACTACTGCTCCAGCTACCGTATTCCAGAACTTTAAACACCCCTACTTGCCCCTCTCTCATGTTCATTCTCTTATGCCTCAATCAATATAAATACGCTACGCTCTTCCTCTTTAGTCTGTGCTCAGCTAAGGTTCTTCAAGGTGGAGAGGTGTTGGAGTGATCTCTGAGCTGGTTCTCCTTGATTTTTATGCCTCCTTTTACATACCTGCCAACCTTTCTGATTTACCCAAAAACTTCCTGTTTTGTAACACATCTTACGATTTTCCGATTCATTTTAACTTCTTCCTATTTTTGACCAATATAACCTCGAATACGGTCAATACTCTTCCCCTAGGATAAATTATTAATAATGTTATTTGCTTTACGTCCCACTAACTACTATTTTAAGGTCTTTGGAGACGCTGAGGTGCCGGAATTTAGTCTGCTATCAGGGCAATCTGATTCTTGTTCTCAGCAATTTGGAAATGATTGTGGGGGGGGGGGGGGGGGGTACTGAGCCCATACCATTCTTACAGATTCCGTAGCCAATATATTCTCCTTCTTTGCCTACTTCTCCTTCCTTCAGTTTTAGCTTGTAAGAAGGAGTCTATCTTTATAATTTTAAATTATTTGGCCGAAGTACTCAAGTTTCTTCTTTTTGATGTTGTGCATGAGCTCTAGCTCTTTGTTCAGGCATTGCAGTACTTCATTGTTACGTACACTATGTGATCAAAAGTATCTGGACACTCCCAAAGACATACGTTTTTCATCTTAGGTGCATTGTGATGCCACCTACTGCCAGGTGCTCCATATCAGCGACCTCAGTAGTCATTAGACATTGTGAGAGAGCAGAATGGGGCACTCTGTGGAACTCACGGACTTCGAACGTGGTCAGGTGATTGTTTTAGAAGTCTGTATGCAAGATTTCCACACTCCTAAACATCCCTAGGTCCACTGTTTCTGATGTGATAGTGAAGTGGAAATGTGAAGGGACACGTACAGCATGAAAACGTGCAGGCCGACCTCGTCTGTTGACTGACAGAGACCACCGACATTTAAAGAGGGTCGTCAAGTGTAATAGGCAGGCATCTATCCAAATCATCACACAGGAATTCCAAACTGCATCAGGATCCACTCCAAGTACTATGACAGTTCGGCAGGAGATGAGAAAACTTGGATTTCATGGTCGAGCGGCTGCCCATAAGCTACACACCATGCAGGTCAATGTCAAACGACGCCTCGCTTGGTCTAAGGAGCATAAACATTGGACGATTGAACAGTGGAAAAATGTTGTGTGGAGTGATGAATCATGGTACACAATATGGCGATCCGATGGCAGGGTGTGGGTATGGCGAATGCCCGGTGAACGTCATCTGCGGGCGTGTGTACTGCCAACAGTAAAATTCGGAGGCAGTGGTGTTATGGTGTGGTCGTGCTTTTCATGGAGGGACTTGCACCCTTGTTATTTTGTGTGGCACTATCACAGCACAGGCCTACGTTGATGTTTGAAGCACCTTCTTGCTTCCCACTGTTGAAGAGCACTTCAGGGATGGCGACTGCATCTTTCAACACAATTGAGCACCTGTTCATAATGCATGGCCTGTGGTGGAGTGGTTACATGACAATAACATCCTTGTAATGGACTGGCCTGCACAGAGTCCCGACCTGAATCCTATAGAACACCTTTGGGATGTTTTGGAACGCCGACTTCGTGCCAGGCCTCACCGACCGACATCGCTACTTCTCCTCAGTGCAGCACTCCTTGAAGAATGGGCTGCCATTCCCCAAGCAACCTTCCAGCACCTGATTGAACGTATGCCTGTGAGAGTGGAAGCTGTCATCAAGGCTACGGGTGGGCCAACACCATATTGAATTCCAGCATAACCGATGGAAGGCGCCACGAACTCGTACGTCATGTGAAGACAGGTGTCCGGATACTTTTGATCACATAGTGGATTCTGCCAACCCAGGATATTCTGAGCACCACACCACATCTGAAAGGATCAAATTTTTTGGTGTTGCTCTCTGGTATGGTCCAAGTCTCAGAACCAAAAAGTAAGACAGAAAATACCTCAATCACTACTGATCTGCATTTAGGGCAGTCACCCAGGTGGCAGATTCCCTGTCTGTTGTTTTCCTAGCCTTTTCTTAAATGATTGCAAAGAAATAGGAAATTTATTGAACATCTCCCTTGGTAAGTTATTCCAATCCCTAACTCCCCTTCCTATAAACGAATATTTGCCTAACACCGAAGTAACCGGAGAAGATAATTGATCGTAAAATTCCCTGTAACAGAGAAGATTCCTTATTCTCTTGAATGCACTCCTTGCTAGTTCACACAGAACAATAATTATGACTGAATTTTATTGAAATTTTAATACAGGTGATGTCTGATAATTAATGGGTGTTTTAGCAATGAGTTTGCTGTATCCTGGATGGTAAATTCAGGTGTTTCAATCTTCCTCAAAAAATCCATAGTAAATATAGAAAAGGAGAACTCTCAATTGTAAACATCTTTTTGTCATAGTTCATAAATAAAGACTGGAATAATTTAAATCTGGAAGATAGATAAGTCATGATTCAATCTGAACTGAATTAATTAATTACTGTCTGTAGGTGCTCCAGCATTTCTGAAGCTGATTGCTTCTTTGAAACTAATTTCTAATAGGATTTCAGTTTTATGGGTATCATGTCAGGTCATGTCATGTCATATATTATATCTGAGTAACAATATCAATGACTTTTCCCCAAGCAGTCACAATTTGAATCCTGGCAGTGCATGTGGGATTAGAAAGGTCACTTCCCTGTGATTCAGATTGTATATCAAACTGCATGTCCTATGGTTATTGTTCCGAGGTATCTGTGGAACAGCAGAGGTGAAAGAAGGTGCGAGCTGGAATGGGTCTAATTACAAGTCCGAAAGATGAATTAAAAATTTTAATAAAGGTTATATTTTCAATAGACAACAAGATTTAACAAATTTTCACTAGGTGAAATAACAATGAAGAAAATCAGGTACAATTATAACTTTACAAACGAAAGGACAAGTTAAGGGGTCCTTACAAATCCTGGGCTTCGAGCCCCAATTTCACAATCCTTGAGCTCTCAGCTCACAACCACAAAATACCAAAGGGCAGAAAACCCCTAATTCCATGGAGCACTTGCTCCCACCTAGTAATGTCAAGCCGCCTAGAGGCACCTTTCAAAATACCAGAAAGAGCTGACCCGCTCTCAATATTTCAAGCCTATAAAAGGCAATACCAGACTTTACAATTAACTGCCATCAAGGCAGAACTTACAAACATAAACAGGGGTATCTCATACCCAATCTACGGGGCCTTTGCAGGAAGTTAATGGCCCCAAATACAAAGATGAATGGAGGCGAGTACTTGCACTCCTACATGAAAGCTTGTTAAAAACCTAAGTGGCGCTAGGCCGATTCAACAGGGGCTACTCCCACACTAGGGAGGTGACTCGTATAAGAAAATTTTAATACATTAGAAAAGAGAAGAAAATCGGTTATGAAAACGTAGTCACCTCAGATCGAAATGCAGGGGAGCTCGAGAGGGTAAGACACTCTCTATCCCCGATTTACAGTTAAGGTAACATGAAAATTTTACATCGAAATGGTATAGGTTACATCAAAAACAGTTTCGGACCTTCCCCGAGGATTAAACTGCTGAGCTAGCAAGAAAATAAAGATGTTATGCCATTACCTTTTGAAGGACTGCTGACTGATGAAAGAGGTGCTTCCCACCTCCTGCTATTTTTCCATACACTAAGCTAGATGTTGAACGAGTGGCGGAGAGCCAGGAAAATCAGCAGTTTTTATACTCTTGGGGAAGATTTGAGACCTTTCATGAATGATTAAGACACACCCACAGTCGTTTATTGGGTAGCTTACAGTTACACATCAACATTGCTAAAGAAGGACGCCATCGGCTGAAAATTAATGACAGAAATTTACGATTGGCTAATTTCAAAACTGGCGGAAAGAGAGATTAATATTGCCAACTCACAAATGGAAGAACAACATTTAGTAAAGAACAAACTTATGAATACAAAATATCTTCAAGAAAAGTTCCATCACTTTGCACCAGGGTGCATGATCATAGTTTTGGGTAGAGACATCTGTGAGAGAATGTCCACACTTCTTGATAATTGTAAACAAAAACAATTCGAAATTAACTCAGTGACATCTTCTGATAAACGGTTGAATTAATTGAGTTTTAAAGTTCAGAGTTTCAGCAGTAGAGGAGTACTTTAAGGCAGAAAATTCTAATGTGCGGCGTATAGGTGTACCAACCAGTACAGTTATGATCATGATATCAACAGTCTCATGTAACTACAAGCAATGCTAGGTTTCATATTTGGAAGTTCTTCATAGAAAATTTGTGTTTACTTTACAGAACGTGACTGAAAATGGACCCTACTTACCAACCAGTGGCACGAGGACGTGCCCGTGGTAGAACTCGTGGAGGTGCGCTTGTTCCTCCTGCTCCAGGGACTTCAGCAACTGCTGGTGGTGATTTAAAACGAATAGGTGTACCATCTTCACTAAAGCAACAGGTGCATCAACAGCAGCTTCCAAAAAAGGAGGTCCAGGTAGGTCTACTGTCTTATTTATTACGTATTAGGAGAGAAGACCTATTACTGACAGACACAAAATGAATAGCACAAAATTCTCTAACTATGAAATATTTCTTTTCACAATTTAACTAGTGTTATTCATCATCTACTATAAAGTAGTCTTATAATTTGGACCCCAACATTTCTCAGTTTAAAGTACTACCTGTACGTTTTGTTTCAGCAACGAGAAGATAGTGATGTTCATGTTGCTAAATTACAGGTGGGAATACAGAAGATCAACCTTGGTAAGTAGCTGGATAACAGAGACTACATTTTCTGAATTCATTGCAATCATTAATGTTAAGAACATATCAGATGTAAGGCTTTCCAGGCGTTTGCTCTATTAACCAGCGTTTCGTCTTAGGTCTGACACTAGACTCATCAGAGTGGGGTGTGTCAGACCCTACCCACTGACGCTGGGGTGTCAGCATACTGGCCTTCGGTTCAGAGGGTCCCGGGTTCGATTCCTGGTGAGGTCGGGGATTTTAATCTTCATTGGTTAATTCCAGTGGCTTGGGGGCTGGGTGTTCCTGCTGTCCCCAACATCCCTGCAACTCACATACCACACGTAACACTATCTTCCACCACAATAACACGCAGTTACCTACACATGGCAGATGCCTCCCACCTTCACCGGAGGGTCTGCCTTACAAGGGCTGCACTCGGCTAGAAATAGCCCCATGAAATTAAAAATTAAAATTGCTATCATTTCTTGTACAAGGTGTTCTACTTGAAAGGGGTACCAGAAATTGTTATATAAAACCAATGGAGAGAAAATTAAATACATTTTGAACAGTGCATACCTGAATGTATGAGTACATCACAAGAGGTTTTAGAAATTACCTTTCTCAACTTCTAAACACAGTTCAACACAACATTGCAAATTCGTGAATGTGGCTGTCAGAACCTTGGGTGTCACTACCTGGATTTCCACCATAACTCATCAAAAGTGTGTGGATTTGTTCCTGCAGATCTTTCTTTTAATGTTGTTACTCCACAGAAAATGTCAGGTGGGGTCAAATCCAGTGACCTTGGAGGTCATAATCCTTTTGAAATGACTGTGAGAGAAAAATTATTCCACCTCAGCCATGCTCACTTGAGAAGTGTGGCATGCTGCGCTATCTTGCTCATACCAGCCAAGTGTCGATTCGTGATAGTCTTAAATGATTCACAATTCTTGAGCAGTTCCATGTAAACTTCACTTGTCATAGTAGACTCAAAAAAATAGGCCCCATTATGCACCACTTTGTTAATGCACAGAACAACCCTACCTTTTATGAATGAAGGAGTTTCTCAACCAGTGCATGTGGGTTTTCACTACACTGTAAATATGCGTTTTGGGAGTTTACATAGCTGATTAGGTGGAACCATGCCTCATCACTGAACCATGTGTTCATTTGTACTCTAATATAAAAAATTGCTGAAACTAATGGCAATATGTAATGTATTTATCTTTGTCAATCTCTTTAAGTTCAGGAATGACTGTAAACCAGTAGCGTACTGGCCGGCTTTCTTTTCAATTCTTTGAAATGTGCTTTGTGATGACCTACTTTCGGTGATAAACATCGAATAGATTTCAAGGGAGAGGCCAGCAATCAATTTCTCACATCATGCAGTTTTTCTACAGACAGATGCAAGCGTCACCTGCTGTACCTATCCAACACTGTTCCACTGGTCTCCAGCTTTCTCACTATGGGTGGAATGCACCAACAAAGAGTATGGTCTACTTTGGTAGTAAAGTGCTCTTAAAGTAAACATTTGGCGACTTTCATATGAGAGTAAATTATATCTGACATATTTAAGTCACTTCAGATACTAAATTACCACAAGAGTGTTGAAGTATATTACTAAAGAAGTAAATAAAGCATAAAATATCGTGCATGGAGTAACCTGTTTAATGTAATAGAATACGGTGTACCGGGCGAGTTGGCCGTGCGCGTAGAGGCGCGCGGCTGTGAGCTTGCATCCGGGAGATAGTAGGTTCGAATCCCACTATCGGCAGCCCTGAAGATGGTTTTCCGTGGTTTCCCATTTTCACACCAGGCAAATGCTGGGGCTGTACCTTAATTAAGGCCACGGCCGCTTCCTTCCAACTCCTAGGCCTTTCCCATCCCATCGTCGCCATAAGACCTATCTGTGTCGGTGCGACGTAAAGCCCCTAGCAAAAAAAAAAAAAAAAAAAAAAATACGGTGCAGTAAAAGAGAGGAAGAAATTTTTAACATTTTCATAGATAACTTAAGATTACACTGATAATCCCAACAAAGAAAGCAATGGGAATATAGTAGTGTGCACAGTGCATGAAACATAAGTTATGAATTTCATTATGGTCCGTATTGACAATTGATAGTTCACAGTGCATGAAAGGCAAGATTTGTATGATATTTGCAAGGAGGGAGAGTTTAAGGTACTGGTACGTTTTGGTCTTACTAAAAATTCCTATACTTTCTTCAGAATTCTACTAGCAGACCATTTACAAAAAAATTCAGACAGGAATTCAGCTGTATGTCTTAATTTACGGTTGTTGTGCGAATGATTCATCTTATGAGTATTTTGTACTGGAATGTTGCAGTTTGTTGCAGGTGATCATACTAACATTCACTGAATGACTGCTTGTTGTTGCATTATTCATTAATACACTCCCAGAAACTGAAAAAAGAACACCTTGAAGCAAGCGAATAAGGCCTGCCATACTTTCATGAGACGCTATGACAGGGCAGTGCATTTGATGATAAAACAGCAGCGCTGCCAACCCATCAGGAACTGCATTATCAGCCGTGGAATGTTGCAAGGTGCGCATCAGTTGGTCACCTCCAGAACCAGTGGCAGCTAGTTTGCTGTCACATACGGAGCTCTGTCTGTGTCTGCAATATTGCTAGCAAGCCATGACAGCGTGTACATGATCTGTCTGTGAAACTGATGGAGTTTGAGCAAGGGCATATAGTGGGCCTGCGGGAGGCCAGGTGGTTGTACTGCAGAATTGCGTAACACGTGGGGAAAAAGGTCTGCAAAGTGCGTCGATGTTGTCACCAATGTTCAGCAGAAGGTGCACATTCCCGTTGGCCTGGGTCTGGACAGCGGCGATGCACAGATGCACGCTAGGACCGTTGCATCTTACGAAGTGCCGTGTTGGACAGCACCGTGACTTGACAACAAATTAGGGACACTGTTGATCCAGGGGTATCAGTGCGGACTATTCGCAACTATCTTCGTGAAGTAGGTCTACGATCATGCGTGTTGTTAGGACATCTTCCGCTCATGCCCCAACATTGAACAGCCCGCTTCCATGGTGTTGCTATAGGTGCTTATGGAAGGACGAATAGAGACGTGTCATCTTCGGTGATGAGAGTCGCTTTTGCCTTGGTGCCAATGATGGTCGTATGCGGATGTGGCGTCATGCAGGTGAGCACCAACATCTGGAGTGTATACAACAGATGCACAAAGGGCCAAAACCCAGCATCATGGTGCGGGGAGCCATATCCTACACTGGCTGTTCTCCTCTGGATATTGTCGAGGGAACGTTGTCCAGTGCACGGTACATCCAAACCATCATCCAGCCTGTCGTGCTACCGTTCATGCACCAACAAGACAATGTGCTTTTCCAACGGGAGTCCACATGTATCCCATGCCACCTGATGTGCTCTCCTAGGTGTACGTCAGCTACCCTGGCCAGCACAGTCCCTCGATCTGTCCCCACATCGAGCATGTTTGCGACCGGACGAAGCGTATCTTGCGTGGTCTGCTTGACCAACAGGGAATCTGGCCCAATTGAGACACCAGCTGGAAATTGCATGGCAGGCAATTCTGAAGGTCTACATTCATCACCTCTACAATGATTTCCATGAGAGAATTGCAGCCTGCATTGCTGCAAAAGGAGGGTATACACGGTACTAGCGTGACACGGAACACGCTTTGTCGACTGTACTCAGATGCATATGGTTGTGTTGTTGTGATTGTGTGTTGTATTCATCCTTAAGAGTGTGACAATAAAATTTCCCTCTGCTGGATCGATGAATTCATGGTGTTTTTTCCTTTTTCCTGGAGTGTAGTTTAAGGTCCCACTAATACATATAAGATTTCTAGTGACGAGGATGAGAGGTAACTGGAGTGGCCTTAATTGTGGTACAGCCCAAGCATTTGTCTGGTGTAAAAGTGGGAAACCACAGAAAACCATCTTCAGGCCTGCCGACGGTGGGATTCGAACCCACCATCTCCCAAATGAAAGCTCAGAACTGTGTGACCTGAATGGAAGTTATGAGAAAGATGCTGAAATATGCCTGCAAATGATGTTGAATGTTCAGAAAGTAAGAGTTCTTCGCATTTGCAAGTTTTCCACACGTAGCTACTTATTTCATGTGTATTCCTATTTTGTGCTCTCCTGGCAACATTGATGAATTTTTTACAAATCAGAAGGAGTATTTCTCCTGTCACTCATTCCAGTCTAATTGTGAGTGTAGATCGCAGTGGCCATAATAACGTTCATGTTGCGCTGCGAGCATAGCCCGTAGTGAGGTTTGATAATTCACTAAAAATTGAGAATGAGCTGTGCACACATCCTGGCAGCTACATCATGTTTCTTCATGTATTACTTACAAGAGTGTTTCAACAGATGGCAGTATTATCTGTCTAAGTCAGAGAATTTATGATATTTTCAACAACTGCGCATTAGTGGATGTTGTCACTCAGTGTGGTCTAAAACATGGCTTCTCGTGGTAAACAAGTGCGTGATGAAAGTTATATTTTATGTAATCATAATCCCCCATATCTAGAAAGAAGAAAAACAGAAAACTTGACTAATATGTAGACATTCTTATGAATTCACACAAATATGAATTGCTCGGGAACATTCAGTAGGCTGTAAAACAAATTCTAGTTATGAAATGTAAGATGTTGTTTCAAATTCATTTTCTGATATCAGTAATATTTCCATTTGTGCATAAAATTATAATTACATACCTTCAATATCATCTTCACCTTGAGTATCTTCGCCAACATCTTCCAAGCCACTATCATCACAAAAAAATATATAAATAAAATTTCATAAAACTTCCATTTTTATTATTGTTATTACTATTATTATTGAACAATTATAATTTTTATATCATTTTCATTACTGTTGCTGTTTTGTAATTGCAATGAACATTTTACATGTTCAAAATAGGTTAAATATAATATTACGTACTGTATTTCAGAAAACTGTACTTACATAGTAGACCAGATAAGTTGGCTATGAGGTTAGGGGTGCACAGATGTGAGCTTGCATCCAAGACATAGTGGATTCGAACCCCACTGTCGGCAGCCCTGAAGATGGTTTTCTATGGTTTCCCATTTTCACACCAGACAAATGCTTGGGCTGTACCTTAAATAAGGTCATGGCCGCTTCCTTCCCACTCCTAGCACTTTCCTATACCATCGTCGCCATAAGACCTACCTGTGTCGGTGCAATGTAAAGCAAATTGAAGAGACTTAGTAGACCATCAGATTGTTTAAATTCTCAAAATGTGCTATATTATATAAACAAGTTTAAAATCTCAAGTGATAGCTGCCATGAAACAAACATTTTTCATTAGTAGATGCTCAAACAAGCACAAAGAAAAAAGTCGCGCAAATATCTAGGTGCGGAGATATAATTTTTTTAAACCCTTAAAAATGCCCAGTCCAGAATCTTTGCTAGCGATATTCAGGCCCAGACTGGAATGGGTTAATAGGCAGATAATTTGCTATTCAATTAGAAAAATTTTGAACATTATTTGCCAATAACCTGATTGGACGTGCGTTGCATGAATTTTTGACAACAGTACTGTTGTAGTGAATTTTGAGTATAGTGTCTAGCAAAATATTGCAGTATTATTTCTGTGATAATCTTCAAAACTTCACCCAGTATGTTGCCATTGAACCAGCAGTAGTTTTAAATCTTTCCCGGATTTACATGGCTGTATGCTTTATAGATTTCACTGTCAGGTGTTTCTACAGATTTTTTACTTGCTCAAGTTTTTCAACGCTCCGGAAAGTATATTCATGTGAACTTATGACATGCGGCTTGATACTGCAATTTTAGCCAAGGACATTCTAATATTTTGTATGTTTAGACTGACACCTATAATGATATCCTCTTTTTATGGCTTGTAAGAGCAATCAGGATCCTGATTTTTCACCATACAGGTTTGAATTTGAGGCTGATGATGCCCTTAATATGGGCAAAACATGTCCCTTAACATTTTATAATAATATTTAATTTCTAAAAAGATCTCTTTGTATTGAATAGGTGGATATATAAATAAACACTTGTAACATACTTTGTATTTATTACTTTCCCTATCGAGCATCTTAACATAATTTTTTTTACACTTTACAACCTTTGTATGGGTGTTCACTCTCTCTTCTAATGTGTTTCTTTATCTTCTTTGCATACGTTTTTCTCCCTTTTTCCATTGCACATGACCTTATGGCCTTAAAACAAAACGTGTTAACACAATATTCTTGCATGTTATAAGTCACATTCCATATTGATGGCTATCACTTTACAATAGAAATGTGTCCATCTGTGTTAGATGGGACAATGTGTAACTTTTGCATTCAAAAGGATAACATAAAGATTTTTCTATTGTAAAGTGAAACACAATACTCCGCAAGTAATGAACACTACTTCTGTAGTAGTCACTAAAAGAGTAGGCTAAATCGTATTTCAGCTCTCTGACTTTACTCCCAGAGTAAATAACTCTTGTAGTAGTTTACTTCTCTGGTATGGGCTTCTTTAATAGATGCTACTTCCAGAGTAATATAATCCAAGATATTGCACACCACCCTAATTGTTGTATGCAGTGTTTAGACGGTATTTGTTGGCCAACAAACCGTCCCAAGGACATTTGCTGACATGTCGTACAGGAACTACTAATCCAATATTGTTTCACAAGAAACATAAGCTCTTCAACAGAATAGCGGTACATTGTTACAAGCACTAGCAAGCAGGTACATTACGTCACTTACTTTGCTTCTACTGAATTGGAACATGACCGTCAAACACAATGACTTGCAGAAGCTGTGTGTGTTTCCAGACTTCCTCAATGTTTAATGAATGTAGTGTTACCAAGTCAATTTTCTCATATAATGAATTGTCTTCCATCCAAATTCCATTTGGTGAACTATTTACTCAATGGTGCAACAATTTTTGGGGGTCCTTTTGAATGGGACATCCAGTATATACACACGCACGCACACAATATCCAACCCGTCTTCATTGGCTAAGTGCAATAGATATGTACAGGTTCAAGAACCTGTGGTAAGAGAGCAGTTAGGTGGGGGTGTTTTGCTTTATGTTTCAAACAAATGGAAAAGGAAGTTCGATAAATAAATCCCATAGCATACTGCAAGTCATGATTACAAAAGGAAATCTAAGATATGAAATCATTCCCATCTATAATCCACAGAATATATACAGTACTCCAGGTGTTGGAAGGAAAAGGGCTGCCATAGTTGTCATAAAGAATGAAATAGATGCTCTACTTATTACACAGTTATCAGACGAGGACAAGTTGTTATAAAAAGTAGCTTATGGGAAAGTAAGGTTCTTCATAGTTAGCATGTATTGTGGTATTACTAAACAGCTAGATGAGAAATGTGTCAAGATTGATAACATACTTAACTTTTCAAAAGGACTGGGGTACTTATTCCTGTTGACAGCAACTCTAGTTGTACTATATGGCATGACACTAACAAACTCAAGATGTGGAATATTGGAAGAATATCTGACAGCAAACAGAGTCATATAATGAGCAAAGAATCTACCCTGTATGCTTTCCAAAGCAGAAGAGGATCTAGCGATCTAGTGGTGTAGCGATGTTGACACTTGTTAATAATCAACTGTTTACTGCCTTATTGGATTGGAAAATCAGTGGGGACAAAAGCTGGTGTAATCATAATATTAAATACATTTTAGGACATGGTGGTTACAACAGGAAAGATTTTGAATATTGCAGTATCAGACATGTAGAGAAAACAGAGAATTACAAAACACTGGCAGATGTACCCATGCTTTGCTATGAAATTCTACACTGTATACAGAATTCGCTTTATGTTTCAAACAAATGGAAAAGGAAGTACGGTAAATAAATCCCATAGCATACTGCAAGTCATGATTACAAAAGGAAATCTAAGATATGAAATCATTACCACCTGTAATCCACAGGAAAGTAACTCGCCAAGTTTTATGTTCGATCTAGATAATATCCTACATAGTAGTTCAGGGCATACTTCAATAATACTTGGAGATACAAATATAGACTTGCTCTCAACCTCCAGAAAGAGAACTTTGTATGACAAATTATTAACAACTTATGGCTATGTAACATGTAATAACAAATACCCAATTAGAGTATATCAAAAACAGCCTCCACATTAATTGATCACATACTGGTCACAAACAGTAGTAAAAAATGTAATTTTTTCAATACCGTATAACAAATAATTTAATTGATCACTACCTACTGGTATGTGAAATTTCAAGTGAAAAATCAGTTCCAGAAGTATCAAAGATCGTGGCAAGCTATTTGTAAATTACAACAAATTCAGTCAGCATATCCTACAAAATAAATTTATCTGTGAGGAAATGGACATAAACTCCTATTATAATAAATTTATCAAGTACCGGTAAATTAGCAAGGGAACTGAAACCAGCTTAATTTCAATAAAAAGAAAGAACCCCAAAAACTTTCCCCTAAAACCTTGGGTTACCCAAGATTTACAAACACTTATTCACATCAAAGACTCACTATTTTCGAAAACTAAAGTAAAAAGCTGATCTGTAGAAGAAATTGAAGAATACAAAAGAATCAGTAATAAAATAACCAAATTGGAAAAAATTGGAAAGAGAGTTACAAAAAAGGTATGATCATAGATTACAGAATTGCAAGATTCAAAAAGAAACATGGTTCCGGTATGTAGTCAATGAAGTGTTAAATAGGAAACCTGGACATAAACATGAAATCAGCCATCTGGTGGTAGATGATGTCAGCATTACAAACACGGAGGACATGTGCAATTAATCTAAATGAACTACATATTAACATAAATGAAAATAAAATAAAAGGCCTTCCGGTCGATGAGCAAGTTCATGGCAGCACAACAGCTGAAGTCAAACTAATAGTATTTTCATGTCTCCAACTAATGAACGTGAAGTGCTCAAAATGATCACTTCTCTAAAGAATAAAAATAATTTAACAGAAGATAAAATAACCAATAACCAATGTCATGTTAAAAATCTGTGTTGAAAGTTTAGTGGCATATATTGTGGAAATGATTAACCATTCAATTCTCAGTGGAGAAATACCCCAATTAGTCAAATGTGCCAGAATTGTACCTATCTTTAAATCAGAAGATAATACAGATCCATCCAATTATAGGACAATTAGTATGTTATCTGCGATTGGAAAACTCATAGAAACGGTACTAAAAATTAGATTGGTAAATTTTCTATGTAAAACTAATTATTTGATACAGTAATAGAAGTTCAAAAGTCCTTAGATGGAAATAAATTAGCAGCAGGGCTACTCATAGATCTTAAAAAAGCATTTGATTTGGTTGACCATAAAATACTTCTGAACAAGTTAAAAATTGCAGGAATTAGGGGTTCCAAAATTAATTATCAAACCGAACACAATATGTGATGATTAATGATACTAAAAGTTCTAAGCAACGAAGAGAAATGGGTGTACTGCAGGGCTCAGTACTAGGTCCTATTCTAGATTTATATTAATGACATAAAATCTTTAACACTAAAGGGAAAATGTCAATTATTTGCTGATGATATTATAATAACTTATAAAGGACTAAGCAGAACACACATTATGGAAGATATAAATTGTGACTTGAACAAGTTATCGGACTGGGCTTTATCTCCAAAAATTATAATAAATGTGACTAATACAAAATACTTAATTTCTCATAAAACAGCCCATAAGATCACAGCAACTAACACTGTTACCCTAAAGAACCAAGTAATAGAGAGAGTCAATCAGCTATGTATCTTGGTATAGTATTAGACTCAACACTTTCCTGGAAAAACCATATTGATTATGTAATCAGCAAAATTACACCTTTGATGGGAATAATGCACAGATAAGATACAGTAATTTCTCTCACCAACAATTGAAGTGTATATATTATGCAATGATCCACCCACATCTAACATACATAAGCTTCATTTGGGGAAGATGTAGGAAAGATCTTGTTAATAATTTGGAAATCCTACAAAAAAGAGCCATCAAAATCATGTATGGATTCCCCTTCCTCAAGCTGTCACATGAAGTTTTTTTAGAGTCAAATATTCTGCCATTCCAGAAGCAAATTGCATTTTCATCATCAGTCTTTATGTATAAGTTGTTGTTATAAGTACAAGTATGAAAGATGAGTTCTGCACCTAATCAATGTCCCTTCTAGCCAAGTGAGTGCGTATCCGGCGGTACAAGCCAATTTATCGGTAATTAAAAGTGAGAGTTTTGTGATGGTGATGATTATTTTATTATTGTTATTATTATTATTTTATATTATATGCATGAATTACTCGGATTCATTTATGTCAGTTTTGGGGTTAAGGGGCTATTTTCAAAAATTACATTTACTGAAGTTGGAATTGGATACAGTTCTTAGAGTTTATCAAGAATCACTGACATTCAGGTGTCAAGTTATCTGTGTTAAATGCCACTATTATGTCCAACGGTTTATGAGAAATTTAAAGTGCATTTGTTGTGCCGAAAATATGCAGGGGGGTCGTGTTCCGTAGAATAAGAGGTTCAGCAACCAGTTTACGGACTCATAGCTTATACTCAATCTATATCACTGCTGAAAAATATGTTAGTGGGTGCCACTATTTAAAAAAAATACTTAATGTTAAGATATATACATATGGTACAGTTTTGGGGTTGGAGAGTTTTACACTGGCCCCATGATTACTGCATATTACAAAATTTCTATTTGCTGAGGTTGAAATTGGATACAATTCTTAGAGTTTATGAAGAATCATTGACATTCTGGTGTCAGGCTCAGATATCTAATGTTAAATGCCAGTACTATGTCCAACGGTTATTCAAAGTGCATTGTTGGGCCGCAAATATGCGGGGATGTCGTGTTCATTAGAATAAGAGGTTTAGTAATCTGTTTACAGATACATAGCTCTTTCTCAGTCTATATCAATAATAAAAAACAAGCTAGTTTATAATAGACTTCCTTATTGAGGTTTACCTTGCTGTGCATGACATATTGAAATCAGTGAAAGTGAGTTGTGGGTGCTCCTCTCTTCATACTTGTGTTCCCTCAGGTAAGTTTAAAAAATCCGAGAAAGAAGAAAAGGAAGGTAGGTATTAGAATAACTGATAGTGTGTGCCTGTTAAATAGGTTGTGTATAAGGTGTGTGTGTGTTACGTGTGAGCTGGATATGTCCTTGAGCATAGTTAGGAGCGTGCTGCACATTGTTGCGTGTACGTCGTGTGGCTGCCGTAGCATTGAGAAATAGAGGTGATGGGGAGGGGGAAGCAGCCTGAGGAGGGGGTGGTGTGGAGTGGGGCGTGTATGGGCCCTTGTTTGCTGATTCTTTTTAAATATGTGTCTTTTAGAATGGGTATGGCTGTGTTGAAAAGGATGTTTGTTTTATCTGCGATTTCATTTAAGTTGAAGTTAGGATTAGCGTATTGGTCCATGTTGATGTATAAATCTTCCATGATATTGTGCAATGGGCCTGTGGGGTTTATATTTAAAATTTCCATGTCATTCTCAGTATTGGTGAATTTATGCTTGTGTTCCTCAACATGTTGCCCTATGGATGAAAGGTGTGTATCTTTAGTGGCGTTGATGTGTTTGTTGTATCAGATAGAAAAATGTCTGCCTGTGCGCCCAATGTAGCTAGCTTCGCAGTCGTTGCATTTTATGCGGTATACTCCTGAGTGGCTGTATTTGTTATTTTCATTTACCGATTTAGTGTTGTGTAAGATAGAAGCATTATTACATAATAATAATAATAATAATAATAATAATAATAATAATAATAATGTTATTTGTTTTACGTCCCACTAACTACTTTTACGGTCTTCAGAGACGCCGAGTTGCCGGAATTTAGTCCCGCAGGAGTTCTTTTATGTGCCAGTAAATCTACCGACACGAGGCTGTCATATTTGAGCACCTTCAAATACCACCGGACTGAGCCAGGATCGAACCTGCCAAGTTGGGGTTAGAAAGCCAGCGCCTTAACCATCTGAGCCACTCAGCCCGGCCATTATTACATGAGGTTCTGTAAGCTATAAGCTGTAAGCTATATTAAGCCATGTAGATATGCAACAACTCCTGATTTATCATGCATCATACCAAATAGCCGGAGCCCTCAAGAAAGAAAATAAACTCGACAGCTTCTCAAACTTAAACAACATGGGTCAAATTCTGCCATACTCAGTCCATACACCAGATAAATTCAAACAGGCAGATGTATATAAAACACCTGTAAAAACTGCAAATATTTGTATATTGGTGGACAAGCTAGAAAAGGATTTGACATCAGATTTAAGAACAATAAGCATGAAAAATCAGCATTGGCTGCACATCTCCTTCCTGTTGTTCCCTCTCCCTGCATTAACGCATCGCCATGATGTTCCTGTCCTCCTTTATAACTTAATTTTCTTTGTTGATTGTATTTATATATATATTTGTCTTTTGTAGGTATTGCAGGAAGTGGCCCTAAAGTTAAAGGGGATGGAGCACCAGTGATAAGAGTAAAACATTCTTCCAAATCAGATGCCGATGTTCAGTGTAACATTGTAACAAAGCCTAGAGAACTTACCACAAAGAGAGGTAAGTGCGTCATTCAAACACTCTCTTCAGCTTATGTGTGTGTCTTATTCTTAAACTGTATAATATCCATGCATAGAAAACAGAGATCAACAGTTTATCAGGTAAACACGTACATACAAAAGCAACAATTAAAAGACCAATAGCCTTTGTAGGTGTAGAACAGAACAAGGATAGTGGTGAAAATTGTTCGGATGTAGATGCTGCTTCGAGGTGGAGGGAGAGGATTGGATTACCATGTGATCAGTATTTATCCCGACATGTCTATTCTTTGATAATACAGTAATAGACATCCACATATATTTTTGTAAATTCCCTAATTTATATTCATTTTTCATATCAAAGTCTTATTTATTCATTTTTGTTTTGTACTCATGAAGAACAATATTCAGCAGTCTTTGTGTGTTAAGTGTTGATAACTTCGTGCTCATGAAGAGTGCATACTTTAGGTTGTGGAACGGGCAATTCAATTGTAACCTTTAATGGTCTGATGTTCTCTGTTTTGAGATGTTATTGTCATATCACCGATTAATTGGGAATGAGAAATTTGTTACTCCATATGATGCAAAAGCAGAGTCAAGGAGAAAAATGGTGGGACTATATTAAACTTAATCTGAAGAACAGTATTCAGAGATTGTGAAGATAGCTGAATTCCTTTTTGCAATTCCAGGTCACATTGCTAATGTTGAAAGACTCTAATACAAATGCAGTGGATGAAGGAAATAAATGGACTTACCATTGATTCATTGAGAGTACTTGCAATTCTGTGAAAGGACTTGCTTTCATTTCAGTTAAATTTCAGACATTCTACATGTAAACGTATGTTTGACCATTTGTCTGTCAGGTCATCAGCCCCGAGGCTGGTTTGATCCTCAAATATGGGGTTACCCGTGGAGCAGAAAGAGGTTAAAGAAGGTGCCGGGGTGAATTGGTCTATCTACAATACCAAAATTAATTTAAAACTTGAAATGAAGGTTATATTTCTTCAAAAAAACAACAACTCAACAACTTTTCACATAACAACATGTCAGGTACAAAAGCGATCTTGAAACAAGACTAGGAAGATCCAAGATAGTGAATTTTACAGATTATGGGCTTCAAGCCCCTAGTTTTACAATTCCCGAGATACCGGATCCAGTTTACAAAACTTTAATTAAAAACAATTAATTACTTAGTCAGGGGCAGAAATCCCCTAATTCAAGAGCACTTGCTCCCAAAATGCAATATCTAGCCTTCCAGCGGCACTCGTTAATCTATCAAAACTTTGAAAAAGAGCTAACAGGCTCTCAGTTTCTTACTGCCCACTCAAGGCAACATTACATCGAAATTTACAATCTCTGGCCTCTCAAGCCACAATGTACAAATAGAACTTACTTTTACAGGGGTATTTATTACCCAACCTACTGGGCCTTCATGGAAAAAGAACAGGTTAGATAACTGGGCCAAACACAAAATGAATGGAGGCGTACACTGCGCTTCAAGATAATGAAAAATTAAAACCTACAGGGCTCTTGGCCGATGAAACAGGGGCTATTCCCAAACTACTGAGGTGGCTCGCATTGAAATTACTTTAACACATTACAGAAGGAAAAACAGTTACAAAACGTAGTCACCTCAAACCAAGATGAAGGGGAGCTCGAGAGGGTAACTCACTCTCTATCCCCGATTTACAGTTAAAGATTTTATGAATATTTTACATTAGCCAAAAGAAAAGTTACATTTTAGAAAAGTACTGTTACATAATTAAAGATTCGGACCATCTCCTCGAATAAAGCTGCAGATGTAACAAGAAAGAATGAAGTTATGTGGCCATTACCTTATAGTTGTTCTGGCTGCCTCCTGCCTTAACACACACACTTAGAAAGACGATGATCAATTGGCCAGGAAAAATAAAAAGCCGCGGTTTATATACCCTCAGGGAAGGTTCGAGATCATTCAAGATTAATCAGGACACACCCTCTTAAATTTTATTGGCAAATAAGTGAACAAGAAATGCGGGATTGGTTGAAAATTAATTACAAAAATTCGTGATTGGCTAGATTCAAAACAGGCGGAAAGAAAAGGAAGTATTGCCAACCCAAAAATAAATGAACATAGATAAGTTATGGAAAACCTAGGAATATGAAACTTCTTTAAGTTATAAGTTCTTTCACCTTGCACCACGGTGCATGATCATAGTTTTTAGTAGTATCATCTGTGGAAAAATGTCCAAACTTCTTGATGTATAGCAGAACAAAACAAGGAGAAATTCACTCAGTATGGGTAACTTCACAATTACAAAATTACTTAGTATTTTAGTAGTGACATCTTCTGATTAAAGTTCCAACTTGTTGTGTTATCAGTTTCACTATTTGATCGATAGAGGATTTATTAAGGCGCTGATTTTGAATCCGCGGCATTGAGGTGTACCTCCTGGTACAGACCTCTTCCCCAAATGTCCTTCCTTGGGGTGACCCTGAAGAATTTTGAAAAAACATATCCAATTGAGAAAAATATTTCTAAGTTTTTTTTTTTTTTGAA
Source organism: Anabrus simplex (assembly GCF_040414725.1). NCBI lineage: Eukaryota > Metazoa > Arthropoda > Insecta > Orthoptera > Tettigoniidae > Anabrus > Anabrus simplex. Next base: position 183,254,696 of record NC_090269.1, on the reverse strand, counting down.
GTTGATTAGTAGAAAAAAATTGTAGATCCAAATTTAGAGTGTACTTGTGGTGGTAGAAGTTCATTACATGCTGATAGGTTTGATGGCAAGACCTGCCGCCGCTGCCGATACCCTTCTGAGGTCGCCCGGACCCCCCAAGTACCCTCAGATATGCCTCTCCCGCTACTATGAGAGGGGGTAGTTGTGGTGATAGTCGCCGCAGATTGGAAGGATATGTACAGTCCCCACATGTGTTGGCAGTAGGGATACCGCACTTCAGCCTTTGCTGGGTAGATGGGCTGCGGCGCGCCGTTCCATAGGAGTCTTCACTGGAGTGAAGTGGTCCCTTACCCCACTTCTGTTTCTCTCACCAGATGTACGGCAACGAACGGCTGAGGGAGTTACTGAAACAGTAAGATCTAGGCGACAGAGAAGTGTTGTTGCTTGAGAATGGAGAGTACAATCTTTATTTGAGAGGCAGAGGGGTGGGCGGCGTTGGTGGTGATGTGTGTGTGAACAATGCATGGATTCAGGAGACGGGGCTTGGTAATGGCCACTAAGGAATTTGACAGCAGGGAAAACAGAGGGGAAGATCGTACATAACAGGTCATATACAGAAATTAATAAAACAGTTGGGGCAGAAGGCCTCGACCTAAAGAAATATAACCTTGAACTCCTGCTACATGTTGATAGCTAAAGTTAACAATGAAATTACACAGGCCTCACCTGGGAGAGGTGAACTCTGAAGATCCTCTTTGTGGCTGGATTACTGACCAATAATGTAACTGGAGTCAAAAAATCTAATATAACACACGGCCCATGAAATCTGGGGGCAAGTTTGCCCGCAGGAACAAAGTTTCTAACCATGACTTGATCTCCGATTTTTAAATTGGTGGGCCTCTGTCCACGATCATATCTTTCCCTAACCTTTTCATGAGAAACCTTCAGGTTATGCTTAGCCTTCTTCCATAGATCTCTGATGTTATAGGGATCTATTGTCTGTGGTAAGATATCATTAAGTGACCAAAGGTTAGAGAGCGGCGTGTTAGGAACAAATTTAAACATTAGGAGCTGGTGTGAACTTGTGGGATTCATGAACCGCCGAATTTAAAGCAAAGGCTAACCAATGCAGGGACGTATCCCACCTGGAATGATCTTCACGATGAAATGCGATGAGAGCCGATCTAAGATTACGGTTGACCCGCTCAGAAGGGATGGTTGAGGATAATACGCCGAAGTAGTTACATGTGATGTAGACAGATCAAGACAGAATTTACGGAAGAGGTTGGATGTAAAGGCTTTAGTATTATCAGAAACTATATATTGACAGGGACCAAAAGAAGCAAATATGGTATTTAAACAAGAAATGTTGGACTGAGCGGTTGCCCGTTTAGTCGGAATTAACCAGGAAAATCTAGTGAAACTATCTATAGTTCGGTTATTATGAGTTTCGACTTGACGTTTGAGCGCTGCCTTTTGGCGGAGGGTAAGTGAATTAATCAACAGCCAATCATAGGCAGCCGATCGCTCCGATAGAGCATGTTAGACTCCAGTTCTGGTTAACAGTGTTGTCGATCTGTTGTTTACTGTAACCACGTGCTATCAGCTGTGTGTTGTATTGTTCTCAGTTCTTTTCGCGGTCTTTGTGTGCCTTTGTGCTAGGTTGTTGTTCGTTTATATTTCGTAGTGTAGAGTTTATAAATGTATTGTTTACTATTTTTAATAGTATAGCGTGTTATATTGTAGTAATTAGTGTGTAACAGGTGATCTATTTTATATAGTAGCTTAGTTTAATATTTCGTTCGGTAGTTATATAGTAGGTTACTTTTAGGCCCATGTGTGAATTTGATGGTCTGTCATGTCGACGCCTACGTCTAAGGATGAAGCTCCCAAGAGAAGAAAGCCCTGCGGACACGGTTCTCCACTAAGGAGCCAGGCCTGGGAAATTGTTTTGTAATGTTAGGGAGTCGTTCTTGAAAAAACACCAACAATGGCGGCTAGTAAGAATGAGTTGATTAAGTGGTTGAAAGAGCACAATATTTCGGTTCGTGATGACATGGGGAAGGGGGATCTTATGCATCTCTTGAAACAAAACCAGCCCCAGTACCCAGTTTATGTGGTGGATAGCCAGAAGGAACGGGCATAAAGTAGTTCAGATGATTATGTTGAAGACTTTATTATCTCTTTAGGGTCAAGCAAGAGTGAAACCTCAACAGATGATGATAATGCCGATAGTGACTGAGAAATGAATGGTATATTCGCTTTGTAGGATTATTTCCTTCGTTATGGGAAACTGAATCTAACAGCAACGCGAGATCTTCTATATGGTGAGTAGAAATTTAATTTAATTTTCTCACGTTTTATCTGTTCGATCATTGACATATTTTTATTTTGTAGCCTTATCCTAAATGTGTTGTGTATTATTGATCTTATGTGAATCAGTATGTTGCTACAAAGAATAACTGATTACGGACTTATATTCCACTATTTGCATTTCTGTTCGTGTTTGTGTATCGTAAATCAGCTGTTTGTATTCGTAGCAATTTGGCACCACCGGCTGACTTCCGGCTAACTGTCAAGTCAAAACTCATAAAAACGGAACTATACACACACTAGAATGAATTTATTGGCGTTCCCCTTTGATTGGGGGAAGAGTCCGACGTAGTCGATATATAGGCGCTCCATGGGGCACGACGCTTGATGAGAAGATAATAGACCTAGCTTAGTGGACAAGGTGGGCTTACTAAGCAAGCAAGATTTACAGGCTTTTACCAATTCTCGAATTTCGCCGTTCATACCTTTCCAAATGAACATCTCTCGGATCTCGAGTTTTGAAGATGCCAAAATGCCCCCCTAATGGGGTCTGATGATAGTACTTGAAGATCATAGGCACAAGAACAGCTGGAAACACTACTTTAATTTTTTGGTCATGCCTCAACAGGCAACACAAAACCCCGTTCCTCAGTACATAAGGGACGACATGTTCCTCAGAAGAAAGGGTTTCAATAATAGGTGCCAGCACAGGATCTTCATGTTGATATTTTTAAATGTCCCGAAACAACATGGGGGCATCAGTTAGAATGGCATTAACACCCGAAGGTATGAGAACGGGAAGAGAAGAACTATCTTCCTGTTCGGTAGTCTCCACGTCGTGAGAAAACATGCGGCTTAGTCCATCCGCAATAATATTCTCAGATCCTCTGATATGCCTTACATCAAACTGGAAGGCAGAAATCCTAATGGCCCAGTGGGCTATACGACCAGTACGACGCGGCCTAGCTAAGACCCAACTTAAGGCTTGGTTATCTGTTTCCAGGTCGAACTTGACATGTTCCAGATAGAGTCGGAACTTCTCTAGTGCAAATAAGACTGCCAAACCCTCAGGTTCATAGATGGAATATTTGGCCTCCTGGGCCGACAATGTCCTAGACGCATAGGTGATGGGTCGCCTTCCGAGTTCAGTTTCCTGAAGAAGCAGAGCAGCCAAATTTCTTCGAAAAATCAGGCATAGCAAGGACAGGGGCATTGCAAAGAGCTAATTTCAGATCTTCAAATGCGGCTTGTTGAGACGGTCCCCATTCAAATTTGATGCCTTTCCTACAGAGTAAGTTTTAGGGCGCCGCTCTGTTAGCGAAGTTAGGAATAAATTTTCTTAAGAAATTCACCATGCCCATGAACCTGGCAATCCCTTTGATGTCCTTAGGGGGTTTGAAATCACGGATGGCCTGTGTTCTTGAATGATCAATAGAAACGCCATAGGGCGACACAATATGTCCTAGGAATGACATGGAACGTTTAGCAAAAGCAACCTTGGATAACTTGACAGTCAACCCGGCCTTATGAAGGCGATTGAGTACCTCCTTCAGATGATCTAGGTGTTCTTCAAAGGTCTCAAAAAATACGACGACATCATCAAGATAGTGATACATGTATTCAAATGTGATGTCGGAGAAGACCCTATCTAGTAGTCTAGTGAGAACAGCTCCCCCCGTGGGGAGCCCGAAAGGCACGTGGTTGTACTCATACAAGTTCCAATCAATGGCAAAAGCTGTTAGATGTTTAGATTCTTCAGCTAGAGGGATCTGGTTGTACGCCTGATTAAGGTCTAAGATGGTAAAGAACTTGGCTTTTCGAAACCATGAAAAACAAGAATGAAGAACAGGAAGGGGCACAGATTGTAACACCACCTTACGATTTAACGCCCTATGATCAATCATAGGCCTGAAGCCACCTTGGGGTTCTGGCACCAGGAAAATGGGCGATGAATACGCCGACTTAGAAGGTCGAATAATACCATCTTTTAACATTTGGTTGATGATTCTTTAAGAGCCTTCATTTTAGGTGGAGACAGCCTATAGGGTGGAAACCTAACTGGGATCGAATCCGTAACCTCGATCTTGTATTCAATAAGGTCAGTAACACCAAGAGTATCAGAAAATACATCCGGAAACGACTGACACAACTTACGAGTACTTTCAGCCTGCTCCTCAGGTAGATGTCTAATGTCTAACAACATCTCATCCTGGATAGGCAAAACAGATGAACATGACACAGAGTTACATTTGAGCAAAGAATTTTACAATTATTAGCAAATTTGAAGGTGCACGACTTGCTCTGAATGTCGAGCACCAGACCAGTGGAAGACTTGAAATCCGCTCCCAATATTATGGGCCAAGTCAAGTGCTTAGCCACAACAATTTTATTTTCCAAGTGAATTTAGAAATACAAATTTTGGCATAGAGGAAACCTAAAATTTTTAATGGAGACGAGTTAGCCAAAACGCATTGGGCAGAAGATGAACACTATTCAGGAAACGTACGAACAGTCTTTAATTTGGAATACCATTCAGCCGAGATAATAGAAGACACGCTCCCAGAATCTAATAGAGCAGTGACAGGTTCACTATTCAATTCAATCTTAAGAAATGGTACATGTGCGGGGGTCTCCACTGCAATCCTGATGCATTCTTTAGGACCTTGAAATGATAGATTAGAAGAACTTTTATCCTTAACAGAGCTTTCGCTGGGTTTAACAGGAAGATGAATATGCTGACTCAGCCGATGACACTAGTCACTTTCTATTACCGGAGTTCGCGGAGGTTGCACCAGATGTTGAACAGGAGGGGGTGCTATTGGTGTTAGGGCAATTTTTGGTGAGGTGAGTAAACGAGCCACATTTGAAACATCCTTGAGACGACCGTACTCCATTCTTTGTCCCACTCGATTTTATCACTGGGCACTTGTTACAGAGATGTTCCGTAGACCCACAAGCATAGCATTTGCGGGTGGTGAAAGTTCGATGTATGGCTTTTCAGGTGTTTGCTCTATTAACCAGCGTCCCATCTTAGATCTGACACTAGACTCTTCAGAGTGGGATGTGTCAGACCCTACCCACTGACGCTGGGTGTATGCAAGTGAACTTATCAGAAGCCTATTTAAGAGGCACAGTCTGATAACTGCATAGAGGAGATAAAACTCCACAATGGAATTAATGCCCGCCTAGCAATTCCGAATGGAAATTCTAAGTTCCCATGGAGGGAATTAGATATTTTTCCACCAATAGAGCATATAAAAAATCTGATCAAAAATTAGATGTATGGCTAACCTTATTTACACTCTTCTTCATCGATGTGTTGTGTCAATCTCGTTGCCGCACAGGTTAGTGTGACGCCTCACGTTTCTCCAACTGAAAAACTGCATACTCGGCCGACGATTTCCTTTACCAAGAATTAGCTCTGTGCACAACCACACATCCACTCCAGAATGTAGATTCAGTATGCACCACCACATCCACTGTACATTATCTCATAGAAGAATTATAGTATAATTATTATACAGAGTTTGAGTAACAAATAAACACTTAGTAGTGTCTTTTACAGAATGACCACCGGAAACTCATTAGCATCTGTGATTATAGAGTGCTCACTCCATAATGGATACTGAAGAACAATAGAATAATGCATAGGGGACTGCGCAAAGTAGCTCCCGCACACCGGTCCAAATGAGAAACAGAAACAGAATTAGAATCAGAATGACTTGCCGCACACGCGTACATAACTTATATAGGCTTGCTACATGTGGTTATAGTGTCCCAAAAAGTTTACTGGTAGCAACGCCCTCACAGGCACTTCTTCACACGTCACTCAGTCAACCCAACCTCGCTTAAAACAAAGCCCTCATATTGGCTATTGAGCGTCGGATGTGACATAGAATGTCCACTCATGTTCATCCACATTGATCAACTCCAATCTTCAGCCTATAATACCTGCTGTACCCCCGCGTTTCCAAGCCACTTTGCTGCAACACTTACAACTGACTTCAACCGTCTTTCTCAATATAGCCACTGTTTTCCCTGTTGCACAATTCTTGAGCAACCTACACTGCTTACACTATAGACTCTTACACAAATTAAAGTTACACAGACACAAAATTCCCTACTACAAATTCTTCTTATAATACTCGTATTATGTTTTTACAGTATAAATGAACAAAATTACACAATTTTCATGACATATACCAATTATTTTACGAAAATTTCCTAACCTAAAAAAAGGGTATCATACACTTGTACAGTTACAACACTACTCAGCTGAAGGAATTAAAAATCGGGTATAATTTACAAAACCGAAAGTACACAGTAAAATGGAGGCGGAAATCTAAGCACTCCGAATTCATTTAGGAAGCAAGATTCCTAAGTGGGCATCCAGCCTTATGATATAGAGGCTAAGTCCATACCACTGGGTGACTAAGTATTAGGGGGTTTAAAGCCGGAAAACCGAAAGAAAATTTAGATGGTTGGAAGCTTAGTCACCCTACACAAAGGTTAACGAGGATGAACACTCGTGCTTCCTTACATTTCAAATATTTATGCAGGGGAAACTAAAATACAAAATCTAAAGATGAAAGATTACATTTGTTCTTGAAAGAGAAAGCCCTTCATTTAATTTGAGAACAGAGCTGGTGACCTTGCAGTTACATACTAAAGGGGACGTAGAAATCTTCTCTAGCTTCACACGCAGTAGTTCACTTAATAAAATAGACTGCCATACCTTGTTGATTATGTCATGATGCCGAAATCCCCGCTTCTTTATCTTTCAAAGGAGATTTCCTCTCCTTTGATATTGTTACTGCAACTTTTGTGGCCTTTAATTGTACCGTAATATATTTTGATAAGAAATGAAATTTCAAAGAAAAAAGACTTATGAGGTATCATCACAAATAACAATGTCAAAACCTGGAGTTTAGAGGTTTAACATACTACACCAAAATGTAATATTCAACAAAAAGCAGAGTCATTGCCTGAAATAATATTTCTTTACGAACATAGAAAATCAATACATAATATGAGAAGTGAAAATGATTAAAAAATGACCTTGATATAAATGTCCCTTCAATCTGTTCTTAAAAAATATCACCAGTTAACTTGATGTTATGACAAGTCGTTCTCCAATTTAATGCGGTAAAATTTCATAGAAGGAATGTACATCTTTTAGCAAAACTTCCATGAGCTGTTGAAAATTAAAATGAAAGAAGTTATGTTCAACCTTTTCAATACATGTAGAATTAGAAATGTAATGTTACATTAATGGTTGATTATAAGTGGTACCGGTTTCGACCACTGTTCCGGGTCACATTAGCTGATCACTAAAAATATAAAAATCAATGCACAAGAAGATAATCTGTGATGTATAAATCTTCCACTAGTTGTAGATGAAGTATTATGACACTTTCGGCAGTAGTACTGCGTGTTGACAGTTCTTAAAATCTTGAAGAGGTCAAGGATCAATCATATAAATGAAGCCAAACGTATGTTCATGGAGAGCAGTGAAACATATGTGCTAATGGCACTGTGTTTTTAAACGTTTATGAAACTCGATGAAAAATTAAATAGTGATCGGCTGATGATGACCTGGAACAGTGCTCGAAACCGGTACCGCTTATAATCAATTAGCTGATGTACCCGTGCTTCGCTACGGGATTCTCAGAAAGACTGACTTTGTGGTTTTCCTAACTGAAGTCAATATAGGTCATAACGGAAACATCAGTAGGAATGTAGCGATTAAAAACAATGTTGTCACATAAAATACTCGATCAAATGAAAAACGGCACATTTTCTCACTTTTAACGAACAGTACTACGGTGCCGATCAAACAGTCCAAAGTTCCAAGCTGGAATGACCAGGCCACAGACAGCCGTGAACACTTCTCTGCCATTATTCTGTTAAATATGCACACTTCTCATTCCAATCAGTGCCTCAGAGTAGGGATTGAGTAGTTCGAATGCTATGATGAACCAGTGTGTTATGTACGTATCAGAAAATTCATGAAACAGAGGAATAGCATGCTAAAGAAGAAAGTTACCTAACTCCCCAGCTACTTCCTGCCAATATTTAGGCAGACTGTTACACTCGTACGACTGCGTGAGTTGGCCGTGTGGTTAGGGGCATGCAGCTGTGAGCTTGCATCCAGGAGATTTTGAACCCCACTAACGACAACCCTGAAGATGTTATTTAGTGGATTCCCATTTTCACACCAGGCAAATGCTCGGACTGTACCTTAATTGAGGCCAAGGCCGCTTCCTTCACAGTCATAGCCCTTTCCTATCCCATCGTTGCCGTAAGACCTAAATGTGTTGGTGCGATGTAAGGCAAATTAAAAAAAAAAATACTCGGAACACAGCAATAATCCTATCTATCGGAGATGAGTGGCAACAGAAGACAAAGCACATCACAACAAACAAGGGTCAATGTAATGTTATTGTTGATCAATTTTATGAGCTTTCTATATTGTATGCCTTCACATTTAGTTTTCTTTCAACTCTGATACTGGGGCATCTTATAAAATTATTTATAGCGTGGACTGTAGTTCCTTATTCTCCGACTTTACATACCGATTTTCATTAAATCATGTTTACCCATTTTCTCATGACTTGGCGCTGATAAGGACTTGGTAACAAAAATCCAAATTCATGAATATATCTGATCGGAAATATAATCTACATAACTTTAATTATGTAGTATTTATCGATGCGACCACTAATAACATAATTATTTGGGAATTAACTTTTAGGCCTACCCCTAAACTACCATTTCATTCAGCGTGAATAAAACTATTTATGACCTAGATTGTAGCAACTTACTCGCTAACTTTGCATACCAATTTTCATTAAGATAGGACCACTAATAACATAAATATTTGAGAATTCCATTGTACGCCTTCCCCTAAACTATCATTTTTCTGAGCGTGAATACAATTATTTATGGCCTAGATTGTAGAGACTTATTCCTCGACTTCCCCTACCAATTTTTGTTAAGACACAACCATTAATAACAAATTTTTGAGAATGAAAGTTTAGGCCCTCCCCTAAACTACCATTTCACTCAGTGTAAGTAAAATTAATTATGGCCTAGATTATAGCGACTTATTCCCTGACTTTGTATACCAATTTTCATTAAGATATGACCACTAATAACAAATATTTGCGAATTAAATTTTAGGCCTTCCCCTAAACTACCATTTCAGTCAGCGTGAATAAAATTATTTATGGCCTAGATTGTAGCGACTTATTACCTGACTTTGTATACCCATTTTCATTAAATTCTCTTCAGCTGTTTTCTCGTGATTCGTGTACATACAGACAGACAGAAATTACGGAAAAGTAAAAAGTAAAAGTAAAAAGTTCTTTTCCTTGTTACTGTGGGCACAACTGATACAGAAATACCATCCTTTTTAAATTCTGAGCAATTTACAGACAAAACTCTTATTTTATATATATACCAGTAGACTAGTAATGTATTTCTAATTCTACATGTTTTGAAAAGGTTGAACCATTACATAACTTCTTTTATTTTAATTGTGAACTCAATTCAGTGTGGAACATAATGAAATTCTTATCTTTAAATTAGCTGTTGAAGATGTGATATTTTGAATTTGGAATTTTCAATCTGCTGTCATTCATCTGTTTGTAACTTAATTTTCTTTGGCTGCCTTGGCAGATCACAGAATTGATTGCAGAAATGAAATTTGTAGCGTATGATTGCTGAGGGACTGAAATTTAGAACCTTAAAGTCTCTGACGGTGGGATCTGATACATGAAGTCCAGGTCGAAGCTCTGAAGCTCTGGAAGGTCAGGAAGTTTGCTGCAAGATTTCATTCGGGCCTCCTTTGTCATGACTGCATAATCTGATATGAAAGATCTTAATCAATTTCACTGACATCATAATGTGATATGAAAGATCTTAATCATAATTTCTCTGACATTGACAAAGACATGAAAATATTACACACGACAAGTAAAGGAAAATTTATGGATATACTCGAAAAGATTTCAATCCATTTAGCACAGAAAAGAAAAATGATTTTAATTTTAATGAACCATTAAATGAAGAGAATGTTTTATTTAAATTAGCAATAAGATGCTTAGGGAAGAAAAGGAAAGAACGAGAAAGAATGAGAGGAACATAGCCAACACTCCCCTCCAGTCTTAAGCTACAGATCCATTTTTCAGTATTGTTTCCTTGTCTTCTTCTTCATCATCATAATCATCATGATCATCATCAACATCATTTTCATGGCAGTTATCCACAATTGTCTCTCCTTCCACCACTCCTCTTCATCAAATGTATTTCAGTCCAGTCTTCTTTTTCCTATACTGTCTTGACAGAGTCCATCCATCTTCCTCTGGGTCTCCATCTTGCCCTCTTTCCTTTTATCTTAGCCTCCAACACTTGTTTCGGTATCCTTCCCTCGTTCATCCTTGCATCATGCCCAATCCATCTCAATTTATTCTTCTCCATCCTATCACTCAGTTTTTCTATCCCTATCTCTTTTCTGACCTCAACATTTCTTACTCTGTCTCTCCTTGTCTTCTCTACCATACTCCTCAGGAACTTCATCTCAGTGGCCTGAATTTTACTCTCATTTCTTGCTGTCAAAGTCTCTGATGCATACGTTAATGTAGGGCTATAGTACATCTTGTACATGATCTCTTTACTTTTCTGTTCCACACCAGGTTCCTTACATTCTGGTTGAATGTATTTCCTGCTTGTACCGTTCTGCCAATCTCTTTATCCAACCTTGCATCTTGCATTATTTCACTTCTCAAGTATTTGAAGTAAAAAAAAAAACAACCTCAAGGTTTTGTCCCCTGATAGTAACTGTCAGTTGTTTGGCCTTCCACCAATGGAAAGATTCTATAAACTTGAAAGAAACAGAACCTTATTACATAATAGTGGCTATGATGCCAATTTTTCTTAACTGACTACAAGGGTCATATAAGAGATTGATTGCACACAGCCTCCTTCGTCTTAGAAATTGCCAACTTTTTATAAGCAAACAAAAACATCTCACTCAGTGTTCCCAACAGTAACAATTCCTTTTCCTTCTCTTTCTCCTCTTGTCATCACCACTGTTTTGATCCTCTGCACACTGATTTTCATACCATATTTCTCAGTGTTGTCATATAAAGCCGTTAGTTGGATGTGCCCTTCTGTATCGTCGACTCCTCAGATCACTGTGCACACAACAATATTTTCATATCCCCTCCAAATCTGGCCTTTGTTTCCTTTAGAATTTCATCCATAACCATTATAAACATAAGTGGTGACGTCTTAGACCAGTTTGGTTTCTAAACCAATCTGTTCTCCCCGCTGGAGTCTGGACACAACTGGAACAATTCTTGTACATAGCTTTCATTAGTTCCCTTGATTGCCTTCCACATCATTTTCTTTCCAGGGTTTCCTGCACCTTTTCTCTATTAACCCTGTCATGTGACTTTTGTAGATCAAGGAATACTATCACCAGATCTTTGCCATATCCTCGCTGATTTTCAGTCAGTATTCTCATGGTAAATATAGGGTCTATTGTTGACCTGCCCTGTCAAAATCCATACTGCTCCTCTTTTAAATTTCTTTCCACTCTTCCTCTCATCCTCCTCTCTAATATTCTCTCCAATGTTTTGGCTACTTGTGACAACAGTGTGATTCCTCAATAATTGTCACATACCTTCCTATCACCCTTCTTAAATACTGGTGTTATTATACCTTTACACCAATCATCAGGTATTTGCTTTCCTCTCCATATACACTTTTACAGCATATATAGCAATGTAGACCAATAGGTCCTGCTGCCTTTATCATTTCCGTGTCTTATCCTTGATAAACTAGCAATACATAAAAGACTCCTTGTTTTTATTCCCGCTAATATGAGAACAGAGATTTTTACGTGTTTGGACTCCTTTCTGAAAAGCTCATTCTCAGTTTATATGATGTCTTTGGCATCTTCCTTTCTTAAATAAAATTATTGTATGAATATCTTCCAAAGCAATGAACACTAGCTAACATACCGGTAATTTCAAAGCTCATTTATTTTTTCACTGAGATAATTGAAACATGATATGCCATGATCAGAATTAGATTAGATTAGAATTTTGTGTTTGTTCATGATGTCAGTGATCTTTAATTTCCCGGTTTGATCCAGGGAGCTAACATTGTGTGTCGAGAAGAATGAGATTTGTTTAGGTTTTACTTTTTGTATTTTTTGTGTGTGCATTGGGTATTGGATTTTCAGACGTTCCAATAGGTCGTAATCTTCTGAATGACAGCCCACCAAATCCAAATGATGTCTTCTCTGCAATTTATGATTGCATACGGTGGAATTCTTCAGAAGACCCATCTAGGTGGGTGAGCTATCAATTTCCTTTTGATTTAATTTTCTCGGGGGACACTGAATTCACTACCAGAGATCTTTAACACACCGACAAGGAGTGACAAGGTTTTTTGATCGTTCTTCAGAAATAGAAAGATCAAACTTGAGATATCAAGTCAGACAATCTACCACTGATCCACTGAGAAAGCCATAATAATAACCCTGATTGTCCGAGGTAATGTGGACTTTGGCTGTCTTTGATAAATGAGAACTTGGATATTAGAGACAACCACACAGACATGAACATTTCATTAATATTGTACAACATCAATGAACTTCTCGTATGTTAGTGAATCTGGTATTATTTAAAAAGAAAGATAAAATACATTCCCATTTATATTTTTAATAAATAATGCACTACAGCTAAGAGCCTCTGTGGCTCAGGCAGCAGTGTGCTGGCCTCTCACCGCTGGGTTCTGTGGTTCAAATGCCGGTCATTCCATGTGAGATTTGTGCTGGACAAAGCGGAGGTGGGATGGGTTTTTCTCCGGGTACTCCAGTTTTCCCTGTCATATTTCATTTCAGCAACACTCTCCAATATCATTTCATTTAATTCAATCATTGCCCCAGAGGAGTGCGACAGGCTTCGGCAGCCGGCACAATTCTTATCCTCGCCGCTAGATGGGGCCTCCATTTCTTCCATCCCTGGCCTGGTGAAATGACTGGAAATAGGCTGTGAATTTTCATTTTTCAATGTACTACAGCTAAATTCTGCTTCATTTCTAGCCAGGAGCCGACTTATCTCCTTTCAAAAGCAAGTGTTTTGTTGGCTGCATAGTTTAACACAGTTTCAGTGCAATTGTGGATTTTTGTTGCCAACTTAAGTGGATACTGTTGTTTAATGTAGCTAACCCTTCAGTGCTAAATGAATTTCTCTCCATTGATGCTCAGCTGTCTCACTCCATTTTTCCTAATGGTTGAACAAAGACAAAGACACCTCCGTACAGGCCATTAAGGCCCTTGGAGGAGTGGAAGGTAAAGGCTTCCACCATTGTTAACCGCGGCACATGATGGGGTAGAGTGGTTAGCTCTACGCCCGGCCGCCTTTGCCCCCAGGAATTAATCTGGTACTAATTTTTGGTGTAGGCTGAGTGAACCTCAGGACCATATGCACCTCCAGAAGTGGAAATCTCGTTTCTTAAATTTTACAATTTCCTGACGGGGATTCGAACCCACGTCCTTCCGGGCGAACCGAGCATGCCTTTACCGCCTCGGCCAGGCAGCCCCTAATGGTTGAACAGGGTATCCATTTTCTGGAAAAGCATGAAAACACAGGGAAATAAAAATTCAAAAAATATACAGTGAAAACACAGGGAATGACTTGTCACATCAAAATTAAGCTTTTGGTCCTAAGACTGGACCCAGATGTAATGATCTATCGAGGCTGATATTTAGACACAATGCGATTCGTACACAGTGAGTAGTACTTGGTGGGACTGATAGAGTGAGTGCGCACGGTACAGGAGGAGATTGAATGAAAAAGACAACCACTCAAAGATGGCAGTATACAAAGTGTGCGATGTATCTAGTATTGCATTTGTTTGATTGATCGGTAGCTTGTAATTCACTCTTAACAATAACATAATTCTAGGTCTTTACTTTGATAGTAAAATTAAATGTTTGTAGACAATAACTTTCTCCCATTACTTTGTAACTGCCTTGTTTTCATTAAGCTAAAACTTAAATTATATATTTATGTTATAAATTTTAAAAGACAATAACTTAATGTTCCTTTCAAAATGCTCATTATTTTAAAGGCTACCCATGTAATTTACATATCGTTTAGGTGCTGATTATTATGGATTGTCCATAATTATTATAGATTTTTCCTTGCTGATGAGGAGAAATTATTACAGAAAAGCAAAATTTTCACAGAAAGAATCTATAAAGAAAGGAATATGTCCAGGTGTTTGCTTCTAGGCAGCATATGTATTCCAACGACATTTGCTACAGGAACTGGGATCTTAGTCCTGAGTTTCTGAATACGAACTCCTATGTTTCTGTTACGAGCATGTTTAGAAACTGGCAAGATCACTCACGTCAGTTTCAAGAATGAGGTCCCTGACGGACACAGGCATTAGTTTGAAGAGTGAGTGACTGATTGCTTGCTGTGAGCAATGTAGTTCATTTTCGTTATTTGTAGTGCTTCTTGTAGTGGCTGTTTGTGATATTTTATGATAAGGTCTAGCTTATTTGACTTATGATACGTTTATTTGAAGTTCTTCATACCATTGTAAGTGTAAACTTTTAAGTACCTCATCCCACTAAATGTACAGTAGTGCAGAGAAAATACAGGGGAAAAACAGGGAAAATACAGGGAAAACTGATTTAGGTTACAAGTGGGCACCCTGTTGAACCAGCTAGAACTTGCTGTAAATTCTCTTCCTGCATCTTTTAAACTGTGGCAGCAATCTCATCTGTCGGAGATGAGGGCAGCAGAAGAGACAATCACATCACAGCAACGGTCAATATTATGTTATTGTTGATCAGTTTTATGAGCTTTCGCCCAATTAGTTCTTGCGACCCTGTAATATTAAAGCATCTAGTATAAAGGGAGTCCTTCCTTCTTACATGACTCCCTTTTGTATTATTCTTCAAGCAATCATTCCTTCACAATTTTTTATAATTTTTTGGAATCGTCTTCACATTTTTCCTTGTCGATATTGGCCGATGACCACAGGGTTTTACATCTTAAGACAATCACGACAAAAACTATAGCCAGTTAACAAAATTAAATGATACTTCCATGTTAATGCTTGGTGTTGACATGGACTAAGCAACAGAAGTCTAAATTCATTATTCTATGATCATAGTCGGTAGGGTAAAATGATACGGAACATAAATGATTGACACTTGTATTCCTATAATTTTTGTTACGGTATGCAATACTTTTCCAAAGGACCAATAACGTAGGTATTTAAAAAATTAAATTTTAGGCACCTTCCCCTAAACTACCATTTCATCCAGCATGAACAAAAGTGATTTATAACCTAGACTGTAACACCTTATTTCCAGAATTTACATATCAATTTTAATTGAATTCTGTTCACCCATTTTCTTGTGGCTCATCATCGATATGGACTTAGCAACAAAAATCAAAATTCACTAATATCTCTGTTATCGTACCTTGTACATTAAAAATGTATAAGACATAAATGCTTGGAAGTGTAATTCTATATAACTTTGGTTATGTTATATTTATTGTTAGGACCATTAATTACATAAGTATTTGAGAACTAAATATTAGGCCTTCCTCTAAACTACCATTTCACTCAGCATGAATAAAATTATTTATAGACTAGATTTTAGTGCCTCATTCCCCAACTTTACATACCAATTTTCCTTCAGCCATTTCACATAATGCCCGTTCATACAGACAGAAATGACAGAAAATTAAAATTAAAATGTGCATTTCCTTGTTCCTGTGGACATGTATTATAAGAAATACCATTCTTTTTCAATTCTGAGCAATGTACAGATAAAACTTATTTATATAGATAGTGTATGTAGTAGCTTAAATTTTAAAAAATGTTTGTGTATTTCTTTTATTATGACTTATGGTTATGATGCCAGAGACAATAAATTTGTTTTAAATGCCTTCATATTTTAGAACAAATTTACATTAATTTACATAGCCTGCTGTTTTCTATTTTGCCAGTAAGTATACTTACTTATAAACAAATTAAGGGCAAAGTGAAAATACTTCAGATATATAAAAAGAATGTTATGTGCTGTAAATCACAGAGTGTATGTCCGACCTTTATCCTGTTTCATTACAGGGTCGAGTATGAAGTGAATTGAATCTTCGTAGCGAGTTTTTAGGCCCTTGCTGACGTCAGCCTGATCAGAGGAGTTAATGAGATTAAATGAATGGCGTACTGTATGATAGTGGAAAGGAATGGGGTGGAACCCAGTGCCAGCACATGGCCTATTCCTGTTGAATAGCACCGAGAGTTCTGCTCGACGCTTAACGTCACCATCCGACAGACAAATCATCAAGAGCATCATATGCTCTCACTCCATATGAACACTGCACAGAGGTTTGGAATTGAATCCAGGCTTCTAAAACACAATCTGGTGGTTAGAAATTTTATATACCACCACCTCACCTGCTGGCCAACATTCTGATGGTGAAACACTTTTCGACCAACAGGACTCGAATGGTGTCAGACCTTATAGACTTGACACCTTAATGATCATGGCCACCAGGCATGCTGCACTGCAAATTACTGAGTATTTTACACAATGTATTGTTGTAGCTAACTTCCTGTTGTACTTATGCCCTGATAATGAAAAAATAAACATTACTAAATGAAGTTGATATCGCTAATATGTACAAAAATATTACGTTCTTACTATAATATGTAATATTACCAAGAGTATGTATAAGAATATGTTAAATTAAACTCGGTATAACCATATGAGAACCACAATTCATCGACATTTTCAGATGTCTACAAGTAAAGGAATGGAATATGTAATACATAAGAATATGGGCCCTAAATATTACAGAAACTTCCACACTTTCAACATATCCTGTGCCATTCAGATCGCTTCTTGCTTTTGGTATCAACTGCAGTCTCAAGAATACATATTTGCTAGGGATGAACTGAGTGAGAACAGGTGAAGAACATTGGTGCAAAAGTTGTCTATATCAGCAGAGATGACCTGTGTGAAATTAATATATCATCTGAGTGAAAATCCAACTAGAAGAGCAGACATAAACCTGTTAAACTTATTATGGAAGTGAACCCAACTTCCTATTTCTGCTTGCATACCAACCTCGAACTCTATAAAGTATTAAAGTTAAGAGTAATCAATTATAAAAATGCAATTTGTGAACACAATATCATTATTTTTCAAAAAAAGTATTAATAATACATTTTGCTGGCAAATTTTTTAAAACTTCAGGAAAAAAAAGATGCCAGTACTGCATATTGTGGCATACCAGCAGGAAATAAAGGAATCATATTATTATTATTATTATTCTTATTCTTATTCTTATTATACTTTCATAATTAATTTATAGAGTCTTCAAGTTGACATTTCTGAGTTAGAATGAGAGTTGAACTCTATGGTCTTAGTTTTATTGTTGTTCTCACTGCAGTTTTTCAATATTTGTTTGCAGGTAGAACTGGTAAAATCATTGACCTGACATCCAATTACTTCAGACTCGAGTCTGTCACTTCATTTCAGCTCTATCAATACCGTGTGGACTTTGCTCCAGAAGAAGATCTGAATTCAATGAAGCAGAAACTTGTGAGAGCCCATAGAGAGACTATAGGTGCCTATATCTTTGATGGCACTCTTCTTTTTACTGCACACAAACTTTTGAAGGACGTAAGTACAACAATATATTTTTGAATAGATAGGCAAACATTTCTCACTTGTTTTTTTGTTTTTGTTGTGTTTGAGCAGATTGTATTTTAAGTGAAATACTTGAAATTGAAAGGCACTGGCCTTTTACACAGTAATTCCAATAGCTGGTGAAACACCAAATATGCACTAATTGAGACTGATAAATTAAGGATTACGCATTACTCTCTCACCATCTTGATTATAATGACGTGTATGTTTGGAATTCTTTGCCTACTGGACAGTCTCTAGTTGAATATGAATGGCATTTGCTGTTGAAAAAAAAAAAAAAAAAAAAAATCAGATACTTCCAATCTTCATGGGATATTCTTATATTGCTCTTGTTTGTCACGACAGTCATCTTTATAAGTAAATGCTATAGTTTTATTCATTTTCATGACATCCTTGATGACACTGATGTTTTGAATTGTTTCTCATTAGGCTAAATGAAGTTTTTAATGTGTTTTTATAGCCACTGACATTAGTATCGCGAAGAGAAGCAGATGATACCAATGTCGTGGTCACCATACGGCTTGTAAGCAGTGTGTCAGCAGGGGAATATCATTACTGCCACTTTTTTAATATCCTCATGAGACGATGCTTGGAGGCACTAAATTTACAGTTGGTAAGTTTCATGGTGATGATTTTGAATATTTGATTATACTCAATAGCTTTAGTATCCCCAGAATATCATAATTTAGCTCAACTTTCTAACAACTGAAGGTATTTTGTTCTCGCTTTAGTTTAACCCTCTTGGAGCCAAGAGCCGATCTGGTCGGCCGCTCCCCATCAGCTGAAAGAGGCCAGAGCTCCGCTTCCCCACTACTACTGTAAAGTGCCAGGCCGTTTCCAGTGGAAATACATGTATTTTAAAACTCGCGTATATCTACCGGTGTATAGCAAATACCGGGATGAAATTTTCTACATATCGACTACGTAGAATAAGAAACTGGTTTGGAGTGATACAAAGAGTCAAAAACGTTTTATTGTTGATTTATAGTTGTCGATAATGTTTATCATTAGGAAGAGAAAAATATTTTCGCAATTTCTCTCTCAATATCTACTTTGAAAAAATAATTTACGATACAAAAGAATATACGTTATTATGTATAATGTATTTCTAATTACAATTCTACAGAATAACTAATTTGAGCGAGAAAAATATAAACATAAAAAATAAAAATTCAAACATGTCACTAGTAAAAACAAGACAATTTTACTCACTGATAAAATTCGCGTGTATGTATCGATGTTTGGCAAATACTGACAACAAATTTTCTACATGCGGACAACACAGCATAAAAATAATTCTGAATGATTAAATAAGTATAATATAATAGTTGGTATTACAATTTCTTCAGAAAAATTAGTTTCTCGTTTTCGGTTGTAGTATATATTGGAAAAATAATTATGGAGTACAACAGAATTTACGAAATTAAGAAATGTATGGAACTAAAGCCGTGATTTGCTTTGACCTACTAAGTGACCGCTACTCAGTTCGGTACCTGCAGTTTAAGAGGTGAATCATGGTCAGTGAGACGGATCCTCTCAGTAATTATTCTTGGTTTTCCAGACCGGGGTCGCCCTCTCACTCTCAGATATCTCCTCAAGTGCAATCACTTAGGGTCACTTAGATTGAGTGAACCTCGAACCAACCCTCAGGACCAGGCGAAAATTCTTGACCTGGGGGGAATTGAACCCACGACCTCCGGGTGAGAGGCAGGCACGCTACACTTGGCCCATGGAGACGGGCATTTAGGTAATGATAGAGGACTATATGTGACTATAAGGTGTAGCAGAGAGTAAGTAAAAAGTAAATTGAAGTATGATACGGGCGGAGAATCAGACGGTAGGGCATGTTTAGGTCCAAGAACTTCCTTGAAGTAGAAAGGAGGTTGAGGAATGTTGTGGGGTTCATTGGGACAAATTTCCACAAAATGTTCTCCAGCGACATCATCATCATATTCGTTATCACTAGTTTCATCTACCACCATATTCATTTAGTGCCGTTAGAAACAATTAAACGTCTCTTCTTTAGCTGTGGTGATTCCGTGGACGTGTCCGGTATAATTTCGTCGCTACTCTCTGAACTAAATTCCCTATCGCTATCCGATAAATCATCAGCGTTAACTTCGCATTGTTCCAAATACTGCATTAATTTATTGTCATCAGTACCTGCTGAAAAAATATCACGTGAACAACTTGCCATTTCCCTGTCACAAATTCACTCACTGCAAGGAGCAATCTCTTACTGACCGGTTAGAGTATTTGTAAACACAGGAAACGACTCTTGTGGAAGGTATGACACCCTCTTAGAACTGCCAAAGCAAGGCCAGGCACACAATACCGTGTAGCCCCTTTACTACAGATTGTAACAAAAGTATGCCCGTCACTATAGGTTGCCTCAAAATTATGTCAGGGTGTCCACCCGTATGGAAAACCTGGGAAACAGGGAAATGTCAGGGAATTCGATAAATAACAAGAAAACCTGGAAATGCCAGGGAATTCAGGAAAAATTCTGGAAATTCATTCTTCTGCCAGATAAAATTGACATACTGTATTTATCCATGTAATATAAACATATTTTTCAGTTTTTATAACATTAATCTAAGGCATGTCTTTTATGCCAGGAATAAATCATAATGAAAAGTTATAATAATTTCGTGTGGCTATTTCTAGCCGAGTGCAGCCCTTGTAAGGCAGACCCTCCGATGAGGGTGGGCGGCATCTGCCATTTGTAGGTAACTTCGTGTTATTGTAGTGGAGGATAGTGTTATGTGTGGTGTGTGAGTTGCAGGGATGTTGGGGACAGCACAAACACCCAGCCCCCGGACCATAGGAATTAACCAATTAAGGTTAAAATCCCCGACCCGGTCGGGAATCGAACCCGGGACCCTCTGAACCGAAGGCCAGTACGCTGACCATTCAGCCAACGAGTCGGACAATGAAAAGTTAATAAGGTGTGATCTCGAATGTGAAGTAACCAATAATATCAATAGCTATATGATAGATTGATCGAATTTTCAATGTTTTGATCTGCTTACTATTGAATATTCTGTGTTGTTGAGGAATGGCAAGCTTGATGAATTTGGCCTATATTGCGTTCTCAGTTTTTCTAATCACTTAAATGCATGGCTTCCACAACAATATATGCATATAGACAAAATTCCACAACCCAACGGATGACTGTGTTTGTTTACTGTGTAATGACTTGTGCGATAGTTACTACCTCGTAAAATGTAAGAACAGACACAAAACACTGATTGAATGCAGAAAAGTGTGAAATTCTCTTAAACTTAATACTCATTCGAGTGCTCATAATTATGATTATTATTATTATTATTATTATTATTATTATTATTATTATTATTAAATGCACTGACGTAGGTAAGCCTTGTGTAAATGTGTAGTGCATTGTAACACCATTTGGGCTGCGCCATGTTGAGTTTCCAACCTGTCCTTCGTGTGAGGGGTTCGGAAGTTTTGAGGCACGACTAGTAGCTTGTAATATCATGTGTAATTTTGTGAATACAGAACAAGATTTAAAATAGTGACATCGCATTGTAAGATGAAGGTTACCGGGCGAGTTGGCCGTGCGGTTAGGAGCGCGCAGCTGTGAGCTCGCATTCAGGAGTGGGTTCGAATCCCACTGTTGGCAGCCCTGAAGATGGTTTTCCGTGGTTTCTCATTTTCACTCCAGGCAAATGCTGGGGCTGTAGCTTAATTAAGACCACAGCCGCTTCCTTCCCATTCCTAGGACTTTCCTGTCCCATCATCGCCATAAGACCTATTTGTGTCGGTGCGACGTAAGGATGAAGGTTGTTTGTTGGTTAAGAGGTTTTGAGTTTGTGAAGTATGTTTGGATGTATTCGGTCTTGATCCAGCCAATCCCAAGCTGCCATTCATATCGATTTATATTGGTTGAGTTCAATTTCGAAACCTGGCTGACAATTGTATTGTCTACATCACCATGTGGTTAAACCTCACTCTGTGTGTGTGGTATAGGTTTAATAGTGTTCAGTGTAGATGGAATTGTATTTACATCCGTGTGTTGGTTATTATATAGTTAGTCTGTGTATCATACCTCAGTATAGTTCATGAAAGACAAGTGGCAAGAATGTGACTCAGCAAAAATTGGCACTGTGGTCTCGATCAGCTATATAACATCCTTCCTATGCCAGTCATTAGTTGCGAATAATTTATTTCTTTTATTCGTATTAATAATGTACCTATTCTTGTTTGTATCGGATATTGTTAGGAAGTGCGTGCACTATCTTAGAAGGATTTGCGAATTTGTTTTCACTGTGATTCGCGTGTGATTTTTGTAGTACGGTATTACATTTTACGAAGGCTCTGTGCCGCAGTTATATTGCATCAGCTGTTATTGAAGCAGTAGAGTGCTGGCAGCATAAATAAGGCAATGCTCACAGGTTTTATGAACTGTCAATATAGAAGAAAGCTGTGTGGAATTAGGACTATTTAAAATATTTTTACAATGTCCTTATCTTTCTTCTTTTTTCAGCTAACAATATCTTCATCAAAGCCAAGGAAAACTTTGTTTAATGAAAGGTGGCTGCTTGATGGTACTTTCAGAACATGGTTGAAACCCATGCCTCAAGACAAATTTTCAGCATATTGCATAATATTGTAATCTGCATAATATGTAAAACATCATTTACCATTAGCAACATGGGGAAGCAGGCATTAAAAAGTCACATGGGAGGAAAGATACATGCCAGTAGTGTCAGTGTCAAGTTCAGCCAGTTCTCGTCATCCCTTTCAATTTATTTTAAAAAGGAACATTCGAATAGTGAAGTAACAAGAGACTTAAACTCAGTAGATAATACCTGGCCGCGCACAAGTTGCCCTCTGTCTGCCACAGCTACCACAATGAACTTTATCACATATGACTCCACTTCTTCTTCTTCCATTAAAGAAGGTTCACCAGAGATGAGATGTCTATAGAATTATCTTTCAAGAGAACAAGTAACCAAAGCTGAGATTATATGGTGCATGCATACTATCATGCAACACCATTCTTTATGTGCCAGTGAAGCTACTGTATGTTTGTTCCCAGTAATGTTTCCAGACTCTGAAACAACTTCGAAAGTTCAACTGCACAGAACAAAAGTTGCGTATAGAATCACTCATGGTTTAGCTCTCTATTTCCATAAACAAGTTCTTGAGTAAGTGCACACATTTCACCGTTGGGTTTGACGAGTCACTGAATAAAGTTTCTCAGATGGACCAAATGGATCTTGTAGTTCGTTGTTTCAATCCTGATACTAATGAAGTATGCACTTCTTATTTTGATTCCATGTTTCTTGGTCACTCTACCTCCTCAGATTTGTTAAATGGTTTTTTTGCATGCACAGCAAAGACTCTAAAAAAAACTTACAAAAATTTCAACGGATGGTCTAAATGTTAATAAAAAGTTCCTTCAGAATTTTGGTAATTTATTTAATGATGATCTAGATGCTCCTATATTGTTGAACATTGGATCTTGCGGCTTCCATACTGTGCACAATTCATATAAAATGGCGGTAAAAGAAATCCTAAAAGTTTCAGACAGATCTATTTGCATCACTCCTTTATGAATCTTTTATTGATGGTAAATGTCATGACAAGGTTTGTTAAGTCTGAGTTGCTGCAGTCTTCATAAAATGTCCTAAAACGAATTTAGACAGTAAAGAAAATCTTCTGCCTGCATCTAAAATTGACATAGGTTCTGCTGCTAAAGCAGCACTTCATGGCAATCCTGGATTAAATGATAGAGATATGTTAGTGTTTCACACAGATTGTCTAAGAGGAATGGTAGCTTTATGCAAGAAGTTACGGTACTGGAAAGGTCACCGCTGGCATATCATAGTCATCATCATCTGCAGTTTCCAGCTGTTGGCCGGGTCTGCTCACCGCTGGCATATAAACTGACTAAATTAATTTCTTGTTTCGATCTAAGTGTAGCCAAGTAGCTACTAAGCAGCAGGCTGCTAAGGATAGCTTTAAATGCCTTTGTTGAAAACAAATGGATCTCGGGTAATGAAGCTGATCATGTACAAAGGGGGTTCACTTCTGTTTGTGAGAATGATACTTTGAAGAAGTGAATTCTTGGACTTCTAAAGACGGGAGGTTAGATCACTTTTGGCTACGCACTCTTTTTCCAACAGTAAATTTGAAAACAGTAAAGTTGGCTTCATTTCTCAAAATGATACTAATATTGTTTCATGGAAATGCTTAACTTGAATGTGGTTTTCCTTTTAATAAAGAAATTATAGTCGAGAACATGCTAAAAGTATCCCTTATAGCACAAAGAATAATATATGTTATCCCAAACCCTGGTGGAATTGAAAAGGTCTCCATTAATAAGAACATGCTCCATGCTGTAAGGAGTGCTCATGCTTTGTATGTTCAAAATCTAAAGGAGAAACGTGAAGCATTGGAAGTAGAATATTCTTTGCAAAAAAAAAAAAGAGTTTAAAAAATTTAAAAAAAGAGAAAGGCCGCTTTGTTGCTAAAAGAATTAGAAGAAAAGAAGCGGAGGGTGACGACAGAAGCTCGGCAGTCATTGGTGGCTATGAAGCAGTAATGGTAGTACATAAAAAAAAAAATTAAAGTGAATTTAATTAGACTAAATTATACTTCCAAGTTTTGAAATTTAATATGCACATTAATTGCATTTTTAAAATGTATTTTAATATTACTGATACTTCCTTTATAATTTTGTTTTTTGTCATTTTGTGTCAGGGAAAAAACTGGTTTTTATGTCTGGAAAACAGGGAAATGTCAGGGAATTTTAAAATCTGGATTTGGTGGACACCCTGTATGTATATCACTGAATTTTAAGCCGGCTGATGTAACCGGCTCTGGATTGTTAAAGGCTGACCAGATCGGCTCTGGCAATTTAAAGGGTGGGTGCTCGTACTACCGCCTGGCACCAAGAGAGTTAAAACATTGTTGATTAATTTCCAGTTCTTAAAAAACATGAAAATGTCTAATTTTTCCAGATTCTTTTAATTTTATTACCGCATAGGATCACTTTAGTCAGTCCATTATCCATGTCTCTTCAAAGGGACTGTTCGGGCTGTGCAGTCCTCCCAGTACTTTTTCATGAGTTCCGATCTTCATGCCCTTTCTAGTGTTGAAAATCATTTGTGTTGAGAGTTCCTTTCTTAGGGGCGCGTAGCTGTGAGCTTGCATCCGGGAGATAGTGGGTTCCTACCCCACTGTCAGCAGCCCTGAAGGTTGTTTTCCATAGTTTCCCTATTTTCACACCAGGCAAATGCTGGCTGGGGCTGTACCTTAATTAAGGTCATGGCCGCTTCCTTCCAACTCCTAGGCCTTTCCTACCGCATCGTCACCATAAGACCTATCTGTGTTGGTGCAACATAAAGCAAAAGTTGTCCTTTCTTGGTGTGAAGTAGATGTTGTGTGCTGGATTTTTTGTTTACCTTATCTCTAGTGTCTTCTGGTGTAAGGCAATTTCCTTCAGATCCTCTCTTATTTCTCTGGTCCATTTGTGTCGTGTTGTACTTTTTGAGTTAACATTATAGCATACCAGTTATATTAGCAGTCTTGAATCCTGCATTCTCATTATGGTCCAAAGAGTCCTAGTCTCCTCATATATGTAGTAGAAGAAATGGGTTCCTACTCTTTGTACACAACTTTTTTGATGCAGGTTCTTCCAATTCATCTTTTGATTGTCTGGAGTCTGTGGTTGGTCGTTCGCGTGAAAGAGGATCTCTGCTGCATATGTTGCTTCCGGTTTATAACTGTGTTGTAGTCTTTTACTTTTGTGTTTATGGATAGGCATTTTTTGTTGTTTTGTTGTTGCTGGTTAACTTTTGTGCTTTAGCTAGCTTGTTTGTTTTTATTTGGATCGAGGTTCTTTTAGTTTAAGTTGCTTGTTGCTACTTCTCCTAGGTATTTGAATTGGGTGACAATTCTGACTTTATTACCATTTACCCTTATTTCTTTTAACATAATTTCTGTCATTTTGAATGATAAGGCCAATTTTGCCAGATTATTGTATGAAAACAATGATGCCATTTAGTTGTTCAAGCAGTTTAGTCTGAAAAGCAGTTCTTTAACCCTAGAACATGTAAGGGGGAGCCAAATATTGCCCCAGCATTGTTATTTCAATATAACTAGAAGAAATCCACTTAATAAGATAGTTTTTAAAAGAATTAACTCATATCAAATAAGAAATGTAAACTAGAAAAGGCTGATGGGAACATCACAAATTTTTTCTTAACCTTCGAGGACTTGGTGCATGGTCTTTTCATCTGCACATTCACTTTTTCCTTCATAACTTGCAAGGAGCTTACATCTGACTTTGCTCTTGCTCCTCTTATCCTCTGCAGAACTGTTCTCAACACTGCTTCAGTAACAATGAATTTAAATTTAGCATCCATTGTTGCCTGGATTAGAAAACTCTGAATGCTATATAAGTTGCAGTCTTTTCTTCTGCGCACAAGTAAATATGTTTTGCTTTGTTCTTTTGTTTGTGTTGTATGCATATGAATATGAGTCTGAATTGATCAACTTCTAATACCAATATAAATGGTCCGTTGTTGGACATTATAAATTTTTCAGTCTAACTCATTCCTGGTTGCCAGCGTTTCGCCCCTGTATGCTAAGTCGGCCGCATCAGTTGGTAAATAGCACACCCAGCAAGATGCATGGCTAGTGCATACCATGGAGGCCACTGCGTAGACTATTTGGAGCCACTGGCAGTGCCAACGCACTAATAAATACACTATCTCATTACCCAAAATTAATGCCTGCCTGGCCATCAGATCATATAGATGTTGATTCCCATAGGGAATCTGAAATATTTTTTCCGAATGAGTAAATTTATAATAGCAATATAAATGGTCCGTTATTGGACATTATAAATTTTCCAGCTAATTCATTCCTGGTTGCCAGTGTTTTGCCCCACTGTGTTAAGTTGGCCTCATCAGTTGGTAAATAGCACACCTATCAAGACGCATGGCTAGTGCATTCACAACTAAGTATTTTTTATTTTCCACCTTGTCGATACATTAGTTGCTTAAGGCAACTTATTGGTTAAAAGTGGGACATGTTTTGTATATTATTAACATCTTCAAGCACATAACAGTGTTCAGATGAAAAATTCATATATTGACAAAGTATCAATGCTTTGAGTGAAAGTGTCTTTAAAAATAGCATAAGAAGATTAAATGACATCAAAAACAAAATAATAATCAGAAAATATAAAAATTATTTTTATAATTAAAAGGGGTTGTCAAGGAAATACTTGTACAATAGTCCATAGAGAAATGTCCTGATGAATATTCCTTCCTTAAAAAGTTCATGTTAAAGAAAAAGCCAATTTATGAATTAAAAATTATACATTTTTTTAGTAATTGTCGAAATGAAGAAATCTAGGTTTCATAATGTGGCCCTTATTACTACTGGAGATGATATCACTAATTCCTAGTTGTCAATTTTTTAAACCTGCTTTTCTCTGAAACAGTATCTCTTGTCTTTTTTATGGTCTTGTGTCTGGTGTAGTAGTGATGTGTTCTTTCTTGTTCACGTACTCGAGGAGGTGCAGGAACAGGGGATATTGGTGTGTCATTAACTTCCTTGTTGTTACCTTCTGCTTCAAAGGGGGAGGAACACGTCGTAGGGCTATCTGGAGGTGGAGAGATTCCAATTCTTTGTTTCTAATCTTTTACAAGTATTTTCAAATTCACCAGAATTTGAATATATAACAGGTTCTTATACTCTATAGCCTCATTAAGGTTATCATTTTTCTTAAACAAGTTGGTGTAGATGAATGTACAGATCTTCATATGTGTTCATTAAGCTGCCCTTTTTAAATTTTTTTATGATGGTGAGGTCTTGTTCTGTGTTGGTAAATTTTTGATGTGTGGAAGTCATGTGTGTTCCCATTTTATGTAATGGCTAGTGCATACCGTGGAGGCAACTTCGTAGGCTACTTGGTGCCACCGGCAGTGCCAATGCACTATGAGAGACTTCGTCTCATTACCAAAAATTGATGCCTGCCGGGCCATCAGAAGATATAGGTATTGATTCCCTTAGGGAATCCGAAATATTTGTCCCAAACGAGTAAATTTATAATACCAGTATAAATGGTCCATTATTGGACATTATAAATTTTCCAGCTAACTCATTCTCTGTTGCCAGCGTTTTGCCCCATTGTGCTAAGTTGGGTTCATCAGTTGGTAAATACCACACCTACCAAGACTCATGGCTAGTGCATACCGTGGAGCCCACTGCATAGGCTACTTGGAGCTAGACCAGGAACGAGTTAGCTGGAAAATTGATATCATCCAATAACGGACCATTTATATTGGAATAGCTGCCTCTGTGGATCCGTGGTAGAGTGTCGGCTTCCGGATCCCAAGATAGCGGGTTCAAACCCGGCAGAGGTAGTCGGATTTTTGAAGGGCGGAAAAAAGTCCATTCGACACTCCATGTCGTACGATGTCGGCATGTAAAAGATCTCTGGTGATACATTTGGTATTTACCCGACAAAATTAATTAAATCTCAGCCATAGACGCCCAAGAGAGATCCGGTTTACTCTGTCTGCCATCTAGCGGACCTAGAGTAAAACGGAACGTCGAAATTGACGAGCAGACAGCCAGATGGCGTCAAATCGAAATGTCTGCACACGGTAGCGGAGGCCATACGATTATATATATATGTATTGGAATTATAAATTTACTCATTCGGGCCAAATATTTCAGATTCCCTATGGGAATCAACATCTATATCATCTGATGGTCAGGCAGGCATCAATTTTTGGTAATGATACAAAGTTTCTCATAGTGCATTGGCACTGCCAGTGGCTCCAAGTAGCCTATGCAGTGGCCTCCATGGTATGCACTAGCCATGCGTCTTGGTAGGTGTGCTATTTACCAACTGATGAGCCCAACTTAGCCCACTGGGGCGAAACGCTGGCAACCAGGAATGAGTTAGCTGAAAGTTTATAATGTCCAATAATGGACCATTTATATTGGTATTATAAATTTACTCATTCGGAACAAATATTTCAGATTCCCTATGGGGATCAACATGACCAGGCAGGCATCAATTTTTGGTAATGAGACTAAGTCTCTCATAATGCATTGGCTATGCTCTGGCCTCCACGGTATGCACTAGCCATGCGTCTTGGTAGGTGTGCTATTTACCAAGTGATGAGCCCAACTTAGCACACTGGAGCAAAATGCTGACAACCGGGAATGAGTTAGCTGGAAAATTTATGATGTCCAATAACGGACCATTTATATTGCTATTATAAAATTATTCATTCGGGACAAATATTTCAGATTCCCTATGGGAATCAACATCTATATCAACTTACCACTTAATTGAGAAGCTTGTCTCCTTTCTTCCAATTCTTCCCTGCCCAAACTTTGCAACATTTTACTAACGCTACTCTTTTGTCAGAAATCTCCCAGAATAAATCGAGCTGCTTTTCTGTGGATTTTTCCAGTTCTGGAATCAAGTAATCCTGGTGAGGATCCCATACACTGGAACTTAACTCTGGTTGGGGTCTTACCAGAGATGTATATGTCCTCCCCTTTACATCCTTACTGCAATGCCGAAACACTCCCATAACCATGTTCAGAGATCTGTACCCCTTTTTTACAATCCAATTTATGTGATTACTCCAATGAAAATCTTCCCTTTGTTAACATGTAGGTACTTACAATGATCCCCATAAGGAACTTAAACCCCATCAATGCAGTAATTAAAACTGAGAGGACTTTTCCTATTTGTGAAACTCATAACCTGACTTTTAACCCCGTTTGTCATCATACCATTGCTGCTGTCCATCTCATAACATTATCAAGGTCATTTTGCAGTTCGTCAGATTCTTGTAACTTATTTATTACTCTACGCAGAATAACATCATCTGCAGAAAGCCTTATCTCTGATTCCACTTCTTTAC
Source organism: Anabrus simplex (assembly GCF_040414725.1). NCBI lineage: Eukaryota > Metazoa > Arthropoda > Insecta > Orthoptera > Tettigoniidae > Anabrus > Anabrus simplex. The sequence goes on along the minus strand of NC_090269.1, from coordinate 183,224,714 downwards.
TCATATTGTATATATATATATATATATATATATATATATATATATATATATATATATACTGTGTAAGAAAACGTAAAGGTCCAATAATACTGTCTTGAGGAATTCCCCTCTTGATTATTACAGGGTCAAATAAAAGCTTCACCTACTGTAATTCTCTGAGATCTATTTTTCTAGAAATATAGCCACCCATTCAGTCACTCTTTTGTCTAGTCCTAGCGCTCGCATTTTTGCCAGTAGTCTCCCATGATCCACCCTATCAAATGCATTAGACGGGTCAATCCTGATACAGTCCATTTGACCTCCTGAATCCAAGATATCTGCTACTGTATATCTTGCTGGAATCCTACAACTTGAGCTTCAGTTGAGTAACCTCTCCGAAACCCGAACTGCCTTTGATTGAACCAGTTATTAATTTTGCAAACATGTCTAATATAATCAGAAAGAAAACTTTCCTAAGGCTTACATGCAATGCATGTCAAACTGACTGGCCTGTAATTTTAAGCTTTATGTCTATCACCCTTTCCTTGATACACAGAGGCTACCACAGCAACTCTCCATTCATTTGGTATAGTTCCTTCATGCAAAATATAATCAAATAAGTACTTCAGATATGGTACTATATCCCAACCATTGTCTTCAGTATATCCCCGGAAATCTTAACAATTCCGGCCACCTTTTTTAGTTTTCAACTTTTTTGTCTTATTGTAAATGTCTTTGTTATCATAGGTAAATTTTAATACTTCTTAAGTATTAGTCACCTCCTCTAACTGTAAATTATGCCTGAAACCAACAATCTTTACATACTGCTGACTGAATACTTCTGTCTTTTGAATATCCTCGCATAAATGCTCCCCTTGTTCCTGGAATGTCCTTCTTGGAACCTGTTTCTGCCTTAAACTACCTTACGTACTTATGTAATTAAAAATTAAATTTTAGGCACCTTCCCCTAAGCTACGATTTCACTCAGTGTGAATAAAATATTTATGGTCTAGATTGTAGTGACCTACTCCCCAACTTTATATATCAATTTTCACTAAATTCTCTTCAGCCATTTTCTCGTGATGCACGTACATACAGACAGACAGGAATTACGGAGAATAAAAAAATGCATTTTCTTGTTAGTGTGGTCACAACTGATACGGAAATATCATTATTTTTAAATTTGAAGCAATGTACAGGCAAAACTCTTATTTCTTATATGTAGAAATAAAAATCCACTTCACTTTCTCAGCCAAACTTCCTCAATCCCAGTGCTGAAGGATTTTGTCTCTATTACTTTTCTTGTTTTGCTGTCCTTTAATGTTTTTGATTATAATAGTTCTGCAGTACTAATTTCTTATCATATTACATTTACAGGTGGGTCGAAATTATTTTGATGCAAAAGCAAATGTGCCAGTACCCAACTACCATCTTGAATTATGGCCAGGGTATGTGACTTCAATCCGACAGCATGAAGACGACATTTTGCTGTGTACTGAGATTACTCACAAGGTCAGTAAAAGTACTTTCTCTACTATTCTTGTTATGGTGGCAGTACAATTAGAAATGCTAATAATTTTCATGACCTTCATTTGTGGAGACACTTCAATATAATTTTATTTATTTTTAATGATAAAAACAACTCCTCAAAAGACCAGGAGGAAACAGGAGAATTTCAAGACCTATTGGACCAGACCATAGATAACATCCCCAAACACCATATAAAATTATTAATAGGCGACTTCAACGCTGAACTAGGCAGAGAAAGAAAATACCGGAACGTCATCGGAAAATGGCCAGCACACAAGAAAACAAATAAAAATGGAGAGAGACTAGTTGACCTGTGTAGAAACCATAATTTAATCTCAAAATCTACATGTTTTAAGAGGAAACCTCAAAAACTCAAAACATGGAAACACCCTGACTACACTAAAGGAGAATGGCAACTGGATTACGTCTGCATGGACAAATACCACCACGAAGAGATCTATAATGTCAAAGTCCTCCAAGGAATAGACACAGGTTCAGATCACTACATAGTTAAAATTAAAGTTAAACTCACTCCCCAGAGGAAACAACACAAGTAAGCTCTTAAAACTAAAAGAAAAATAGATCCTACCCAGCTAATCAACAACAAAAATTACCAGAAAGCAACTGAAAAAATAACAATCACAGATAAACTTGTAGACTTTGTACACAACGTTAAACAAATTGCAGAAGACCTGGCTCCAATTAAACCACATAAAAAACACCAATGGTGGAACAGTGAATGTGATAAAACAGTGGAGAAAAGACATCAGGCATGGCTATTACATCAGTCCCGAAAAACAAAAATATTCTATCAAAAGCTAATAAAACAGAGAAAGGAAACTACCCAAGTCTTAAGAAGAATAAAAAGACAACATTATAAGGACACCATGCAGTTAATTGAAGAATAATTCAATAAAACTCAATCAAGGGACTACTAAAAAACCTTCAGAAAGCAGCTCCAAAAATATGAACCCCCGACCCTACTGATGAAGGATGAAGATGGTAAGCTGGCCCTTAACCCTAGAACTGCCAAACGTCGCGCTTGCGACTCAATAGAGTGTCACTAGAATGCCAACATCGCACGCGCGACGCATAGAACATGTATTCGCTTAACCAGTCATAACATCATTTATCTTTCACTTACGCTATTTTAATAAGTAAGACATTGAAGAGGAATCTTTAAGACTTTCATCACACATTCCTTACTAGCCGGAAATGACTCAGTCAAGGGCAGGGTAGGTATAAAGTCAGCTACTCTTTTCTCATCCCCCTATCGTCTCAGTTGCTATGCAACTTCGCGCTTGCTCGCCGTTTCGGTTAGTTTCTGTGGATATCTTTAGTTATCTTTCGACAGATTGAGTTTATTTTTGGATTGTTTCTTTTGAAGTGTAAACTTTCATCATGGATGATGAGCTACGTGATTCAAGTGATGTTCACAATGTTCTTGAAGATGATTGGGATGCTTCCTCTTCCAGCGATATATTTTCTTTAGTCTTATGAGAGCGGAGAAGGATATATTCCAGAATCTGATGTTGAAAGGGACTCCGATGAAGAGAGCAGGCCTGCCGACGTTTCATTGGATGATACTGTTTCCGTAACACCTAAGTGGTGCAGGGTTTATCCACCCGAACCGCAATTCGATGTTTCCGGGAAGTTCCGCATAAGGGATCCTGACATTTTGATCTGTCCGCCCCGAAACAGTACACCTATCATGTATTTCTACTTGTTCTTTACGGATTTGATTTGGAAGCTCTTGGTAAAAGAAAGTAATGACTATGCGGCGAAAAAAATCCTAAAAGACGTTCTGGAGATATGTAGGCCTTTTCTCGTATGCGAACCTGGTTTGATGTAACTGTCTCCGAAGTGAAAAAGTAAATTGCCATTCTAATAAATATGGGGTGCACCTTGAATGCTATCATAAATTTCAGCATTTCTGGAGGCCTATGAGGCACGGCAGGAAAAGAAAACACTCTGAGAATGACTACCAGTCGTGCTCGGCGGCTGACGAAACTGTGTGCAGCTTGGAAATTTTTAATTCTTTTGTGATTTTATTGTTTTTTTACTTTTGAGAACTCAATATTTTTAAAAACTAGAAGAAAAATCGCGTGTTTTGTATATAGTGATTTTTTAAATGAGTGGTTATTTATTACTAATGGTGAACTTGAAAGTATGAAAAACACATTTTTTTTGTTTTCCAAATTTTTGATAGCCTGATACGCACCAGATATGCAAGTACATGATCTAATACTCATATAAGCATCTTAAATAAAGCTTTCTGAGTAATATTGTGTGCTGCGTGACTAACTTTTGTGCACTAAACGTGCTTAAATTTGTTAAAAACGTAAATGTGTAATACGTGCAAAAATGGCCTGGCATTTAGGGAAAAACACTCGGCACTTCTAGGGTTAACAATAAAGACAATGCAGAAATTCTGGCTAAACATTTCAACAAGCTTTTAAATTGTGAGGAACCTACAGAACTCCTTCATTTGGACACCAACACCCCGATAAAAACATCACCTGAGAACATCAATCCCCCCCACAATAAAGGAAGTCTACCAGGCTCTGAATAAATTAAAAAACTAAAAAGCGCCAGGAGAAGATCAGACCTTTGCAGAAATCTGGAAATATGCAGGAACATCAACAAAAGTTGCCCTCCATCAACAACTTGTCTCTATCTGGATTAAAGAAGAACTACCAGAACACTGGACAACAGCCCTCATTCATCCACTGCACAGAAAAGGAGACAAAACCGACCCTAATAACTACAGGGCAATCTCGCTCCTAAACATAACATACAAAATATTTTCAATAATCATCCTTAATAGGATAAGTTTACAACTTGAAAAAGAACTAGGAGAATATCAAGGAGGTTTCAGACCCAGGAAATACTGTCCTGATCAGATCATGAGTCTTAAGTTGATAATGGACTATAACAGGAGAAGAAACAGAGGTGATAACATTTGTAGATTCAAGAAAGCTTATGATTGCATCCATAGAGAATCTCTGTTTAAAATTTTAAGACACCTTGGACTACACCCCAAATTAATAAACGTGATAAAATTGACTCTCACCAACACCAAATCAAAAGTGAAGTTTAGGGGTGAAACATCAGAGACATTTGAAATTAAAACTGGACTACAGCAGGGAGATGGGCTCTCACCACTATTATTTAATTGTGCTCTAGAAATGGTAATGAGGGAATGGTTTAGGAAATGTCCCCCCAAAATAAAGATTGGCCGAAAAATCAAAACAAATTGCCTGGGTTTTGCTGATGATTTAGCATTACTAGTAGTGCACATAAAAGAAGCAAAAACACAGATATCAGAACTTCAAAACATTACAAATAAAATTGGCCTCAAAATATCATTTGAAAAAAAAAACAGAAATTATGCCCCAAAAACCAACACAGCTAAAAGAAGTTACCACAAATGATAATAAAATGAAAATAGTAACTCAATTTAAATATCTTGGAGAAGTAATAACACATAACCTAAATGAAAAAATCTCAATCCAAATAAGAACAAATAGATTAGCTAAAGTACAAACATTAACATGGGATATCTACAAAAAGAAATGTCTATCAATAAATACAAAAATAAAACACTACAACACAGTTATAAAACTGTAAGCCACATATGCAGCAGAAAACACTCTTTTACCTGAATAAACAATCAAAGACTGACAGACTTCAGAAAATTGAAAGGACGATTGGAAGAACCTGCATTAACAAAAAATACCAGAAAGATGGACAATGGCGGTTAATACCTAACAAAGTCGTGTACAAATAGCTAGAACCCATTACAGATACCATGCATAAGAGGAGACTGGGATTCTTTGGACATATCATGAGGATGCAGGATTCAAGACTTCTGAAACAACTAGTACAACACAATCTCGTCTCAAAAAATACCACAACAGGATGTAAATGGATCAGAGAAGTAAGAGAGGATCTGAAGGAAATAGGCCTTACAACGGAAGACACCGCAAATAAGACAGAATTGAATACAAAACTCAAGAATACAAACCTCCGCTTTACCCTTACACAAAACAAACCAACAACACGCACATTTTCAACTGAGGAAAGGGCACGAAGATCGGAGAGTCTGAAGAAGTACTGGGAGGACCGCAAAGCCCGAACAATCCCTGAACGACGGACTGACTAAAGTGTTCCTATGTGGTCATAAAAGAAGAAGAAGAAGAATTAAATATTATACAAGGTCCCATGCTTCAGGATTATAATAGGGACAATACTTTTAGTGGCTGCTGCTGGCGATAATGGTGTTTTTATACTGTATTATATAAAACGTAGAAGTCATGAAAATTTCAATATACAATATTTACAGGCCAGCCTACCTGGTAGTGGTGATCGATCAGGCATGAAGTCTTTATGGTCTGACACCACGGTTAGCTGATTTGAGCTCTGTTGGTAGAAAAAATAATTCACCATTAGAATGTTGGCCACTGGGGTAGGAGAGGTGGTGGACCACGCTACATGATATGGAGCAAGGGCATCTGACATTGTGATTTGTCTATGGGATGAAAATAGCAAGCTTTGAGCAGACTCCTTGATGATATTCGACAGGAGCAGGCTCTGCATCAACACATTATTTCACCCTCTCCTTACCTATCATCATCATCAAACACTACGCAAGACAACCACAGCACAAAGACTCAAATTTCCATGACTGCGCAATTAAATGCCATATCTCTGTAGGATGAAGGTGTGGACTGTCATTTTCTATAAAGGTTAGTATATAACAGGTTGTCCAGAACAGGGGTTTCTGCTTTTGGAGTGCTTCGACTATGCTCGATTACGACGTCAGCCAGTTACCCACCGCCAAGGTTAGTAACTTGACCACCAGTCTCGCTAAAAGTCTGTGCAGTAACAAGCCTACTGTATGTGAGTAGTGTGTGAGTTTCTTTAATATGTGCAAGTGAGTTTCAGTTTTGATTTTATAGTTTCATGGTGCTTTCTATGACTAGTCCTTGTGGTGAATAGCTGCTTTCTTATGCCAGTGTGTGTTTGACTTGAATTGGTTTGTCTCGGGTTGCATATAAACCTGCCTGGTATGACGTGTATGGTTGCTGTGTTCAATAACAGATGCGTGAAAACTAGGAAAGATACTTCAGTTTTCTGAAAGACGAGTGACTAAGGAAGAAGTGGATCGAAAGATGTAGGTGTGATGGAAAGTTGAACACAGATTCGTGCTGAGTGTGTTCCAAACATTTTACTGATAGTGATTTTGAAAGGGATCTAAAGGGCAAATTGTTAGGACTTCCTCTCAAATGTGTGCTTAACAAAGACGTTGTTCCGTCTAGAAATTTTGTGTTTTACACAGCATAGAACAATGTCACAGGATAGATTAAGAAGGAAGGAAAGGAGGGGCAATAGGAAAATGGCTGACGAATTGTTAAAAGATTCAGAACATAACACGACTATTGCTAAACAGTTAGATGCTGAAAGAAACTAATGATGTCCTTAAACTGAAATTAGAGACAGTGGAAAGCAAATTACATCATTGCTGCATATCTATAAGTAATATGCGTAAGGAGTTAATTAAATGTAGGACGTTAAAAAATTCTGTTCCAAGCATCCATACAAAACTGGCGAATGCTTTGAGAGGAATTTTTACTGAAAATAAAATAAAGATACGAACCAGCAAAAACGTGTTAATTGGACTGATGAAGACATATTGGCGGCTTTCACTTTAAGGTATCTAGGGAAGGAAACTTAAAAGAACAAAAACTGCATTACTCTCTGCCTGGACTTTCAATACTGGCTTCAAAAATTGACATGCGACACGGAAGTGGAATCCTGGAAGGTATTCTGTTTATGATGAATATTGCTACTGTCTCGTATAAAGACCACGAGAAAATGGCAATCCTCCAGTTTGACGAAATGCGCGTTGAAAATGCTTTTGAATATGACCCCCTAAAGGAAGAAATGATAGGCCCCAGTTCACAATTGCAAGCTGTGATGGTAATAGGACTGTTCAAGGATTGGAAGCAGGTAATTTACACCAATTCTGATGAAAAGATGACAAAAGACAATACTAGACAATTTGGTTTCTTGTCTTTCGGAAATAGGGTACAAAGTAATGGGACATGTCTGTGACATGGGCGCAGCAAATCAAGGCTTGAGGAATCAATGAAACAAAAACATGGTTTTCTTGAACCCATGGACGTCAGAAAAAGTGTACTTATTTGCAGATACCCCTCACCTGTTGAAACTACAGTAATTATAAACTGGTTTCTCGACACTAGCTTTGAGTTTTCTGATGGTAAAGTTGTCTCGAAGGAATGTGTGGAAGCTCTGGTTGAGAATGACGGCCATGAAATTAAAGCATGCCACAAAATCAATGTCAGTCATCTGAACTGTAGGGGCACAGAAAGGATGAACGTAAGAAGAGCTGCAGAATTAATGTCGCGCAGTGTAGCTACTGCGTTATGTCATTTCAAAATAGGTGATGATGCAACTGTTGCTGAAAGCATGAGAGAATTCAATGAAACTGTTAATAATTTGTACGATCTCATGAATTCCTACAGGCCGGCAATTTCTAAAGTCCCTAGCAAAAATGTGCATGGTCTTCAGTTAAAACTACAAGACAAAATTTTTAGATAAAATGTGTGGCCGTATTAACAGTATGTCCTGCAAGCAGAAAAGAGTTAAGCAAGTGTTCCAGAAAGCTATCCATGTGACTCTCCTCTTTGAAATGTTTTATCTCAGAAGTGTCCGACTCGTTGGCTGAATGGTCAGCGTACTGGCCTTCAGTTCAGAGGGTCCCGGGTTCGATTCCTAGCTGGGTCGGGAATTTTAACCTTCATTGGTTAATTCCAGTGGCCCGGGGGCTGGGTGTTTGTGCTGTCCCCAACATCCCTACAACTCACACACCACACATAACACTATCTTCCACCACAATAACACGCAGTTACCTACAAATGGCAGATGCCGTCCACCCTCATCGGAGGGTCTGCCTTACAAGGGCTGCACTCGGCTAGAAATAGCCACACAAAGGTATTATTATTATTGTTATTATTATTATTATTATTATTATTATTATTATTATCATCATCATCTCAGAAGTGCAGAATCTAGGAATGAAGTACATTTTAACTCACTGACTGAACCAAGATTAACTTGAGAATTTCGTTTTCCCAGATCCGTTCTCGAGGAGGGTTATATGACCACCCTAGACTGCTGAATGCTCTTTATTGTCTTCGGATGATTATTCTTGGAAATAATGCCGGTAAAATAGGGAAACACAAGAACACGTGAACAGAAACCGCTGATGAATATCTCATCACAAATGCTGAGGAAGTACGGAATAACGTGTCGTGAGTTAGAATATTCTCCTGCTGAAAGCTATTTTGAAGAAGGCAAATATGATACAGTTCCAACATTTGCTTGTGAAATGACACTGAAATGGAGGTCAAAGGTTTGAATTACATTTCAGGTTGGATGGCTAAAAAACACGAAAGTACTCATCCACACTTAGGTTCCCAAACAGACATGGGAGGAACATATGACAGTACGTATTGTTTGGGGTCCTGGGTTCGAAATCTGTCTTAAAGAGCCGACAGCTGAATGTTCGCAAACAGTATGAGCTATGGAGAAATGTTTCTGTTCTTATCATGGACTTACAGTCCGAAGAGGGTTGGGAGTAATACAGAACCTAGTTTCTTTCATATGTGCAAGTGATCCTAATTTAAGTAGTGATCTAGTAGTCACATTTGTGAAAATGAGGACATATGCTTCTATATACTTTTTAAACAAATGTGAGGAAAAAGGAAAAAGTGGAATCAAACGTGTCAGTGTTATGGAGGTGAAAGTCAAGAAGATAAAGGAAAAGAAGAAACTTACTAGTTAAGGTAAGATTAACTTTATCATGAAAGAACTGTTTGTTCGGTCTTTTGTTAGCTTGCTTGTTTATTGATTATATATAATACCGGTACTCAGTTTTGTTTAACTCAGAATACTTTATTGGATTTCAGTAGCGTAGTGTGTCCACTAAAATCCTATTAGCAATAACCACGGTTTTGTGAAATGATTAGATCTTGTATTTTATGTACATTATTGTGTTCATTATCTACTATTTATAAAGTCAGTTTGAGCGGGTATAGGGAACACACGAGCTAATAATTGTTTGGTTAAAACATATAGCAATCACTAAATTCCCTTGGAAAGCGCTCCCTTGATCAGAGAGCAGGTATCTGTGTGATGTCACACTCGAATAGCCAATGACCGTAGGCCAGCCGTTGTGGGTAACCTGTTATATACCAACCTTGATTTTCTATTACGTTTATTTTGATTAGTTTACACAGTGTGCAGGTGAGTGCCTTTATTTGAAGTTTGAAAATCGGTGGATTTATTCAGTGCTGTTCTCAGGTAACTCATCTTATTTCATGTACCTATTATTAGTTTTCCTATAATGCTAGTAGATGAGTCTATCCTTTGTATAACACAGATTCCCCACCTTCGCTCTTAACTCACCCCTCACACTCCCTTCTCCCATGCCCTGCGGCAATAGGATCTATACTGAGAAGACAGCTGATGGATGACCAGAGAGCTTTTTGAATTCACTATCCATCGCAGCTCACCTTGAAGAATTACAGGTTGTTTTAGAAATTAATAAGGTGCATTGTATTGACACATCAGAAAGTTGGTTACATAATGACTTACCATCTTCTACAGTAAATCTCAAGGATACCCACTCCTATGACATAACTGCCCTATCAGACAAGGAAGTTGAATAGCTTTTTCTACAGGAGTAATTTAAAATGTAAGATTATCTGCACCTCAGAACCAAGCATTTCCCTGCGGCCTGAGTGTATATTGAACTCAACTGCTATAAGAAAATATTAATAGGAATTGTATAACAGCCACATATTATTAAAAAACACATGACATAGAAGCTGCTTTAACAGCTCTTCAGCTGAGTTGGCCATGTGGTTAGGGGTGCGTAGATGTGAGCTTGCGTGTGGGAGATAGTGGGTTCAAACTCCGCTGTTGGCGGCCCTAAGATGGTTTTCCGTGGTTTCCCATTTTCACAAAAGGCTGTACCTTAATTGAGGCCATGACTGCTTCCTTCCCACTCCTGGGCCTTTCCTATCTCATTGTCGCCATAAGACCTATCCGTGTCGGCGGGATGTAAAACAAATTAAAAAGACAGATCTCATCTTGGTCTACGAAGATGTCATAGTAATTTGTGATGTTAATACGGACTTGGTTGAAACAGACTAGTAAATCTGACAAATTGTGAAATGTATTCCTCTCTTTGATCATGAAAATACTACCCCTTAAAGCAACAAATCTTGTCAACAACCCTGAACACTCCATTCACACATTACTTGAATTTATAATTGCAAATCAACCCCAGAAAGTCTCATGGGAAGATCCCAGATCCTAATATTTATATTCACGATCATGACTTCCTGTACTTATGTTACTTGATCCATGGACTGAAGTATAAAGCATGCTACATTATGTTAAGAGATCCGAAACATACTGATTTTGATGATCTACCTGATACACATAACTTAATTCATGACATTGACTCCGAAGTTAACACAACTCATTAGTGGTATGACAAACATGATCCAGGGAGGTAGGTAAGATTTACCTGCCTCTGTTTCCCGTAGCTGACAACCAGACATGACAGTAAGTACAGACAATACAGATGCACACGTGACAAAGAGGACTTTGAGCAATACAAGAAACTTAGGAACAAAGTTAAGTAGCTAATTAGATAAAGTAAATGGCACTAATTTCAGCAGTTAGATACTAATAATAATAATAATAATAATAATAATAATAATAATAATAATAATAATAATGATAATAATGATAATATGGCGTAGGGACGTGGCGCCCCCATCGCCCAGTGGGAAACCACTGCAATCATCCACCCGAGTACCGGCGGGAGAACCGAAGCATGGGGTATGGAGGAAATGCCATCCCGAGTCGAACACCAGGCTCTCTCCAAGGCTTACAACCTTGGAAGTAACTTAGTCGATGTAAAACTACTCCGACCCCAAACTACAAGTTTTCAGCTGCAAAGCATGGAGGAAAATTCAACAGGAAATTGTACCCCAGGTGGTAACCAATCCACCGTCGCCTTGAGTGATGCAAGCAGGCCTTCGGATTCTGGGGAGCCTGCACCTACATGCAAGGAGGTATCGGAGACTCCTAGGAACAAAATCAGCCACAAACACCGAAATTTTTTGCTACCTTCAATGCCAACTCCCTCTTGAAAGTTGGTAAACTCAAACATCTTACAGATGTCCTCTCCCATCATGAAATCCTAATTACAGCAATTCAGGAGTCAAGGTTTACTGATGAACATGCATTTGAATCACAAGGTTATAGAATCTTCAAAGGGAAAACTGGCAAACGTGTGATGAAAACTGTTCCGCACCTTGGCACAGGATTTATTGTTAGCAGGAAAATTATTGATTCAGTCACTGATTTCAGCTCTCCTAACAGCAGGGTATCGATGCTTAGCTTTCGGAGTATGAACAACGTACACACGCTTGTGAACGTACATGCACCAATCAACCAGGCAAATAAGAAAGACCCAGGAGGAACAGACAAATTTTGGGAGGACCTGGAAGATGTTATATCAAAAATTCCTGACAAACACACAATCATTTTGCTTGGAGACTTCAATGCCCAGATTGGCAAAGAAAGGAAATTCCAAAATATCGTTGGAAACTATCCAGCCCACAGACGAACCAACTGAAATGGGGAAAGGCTTATAGAGCTTTGTAAGGCATTCAATCTTGTTCTTAAGTCAACAGCCTTCAAACATCTACCGAGAAAACAAAAGACATGGATATCACCAAATCCTCACTTAGGAGAATTTCAAATAGATCATGTTGCCATTGCACGAAAAGCAACACAAGAGATCCAGAATGTTAAAGTCCTGAGAAGTGCTAACCTTGACTCAGACCACTATCTATCCAAGATCAAAATTAAGCTTCATCCAAGAAACACCAAAAGAGTTAAGATAAAGAAAACTAGCAAATTTGACACAGAAAAGCTGAAAACCAGCGAATAATTCACTCAGAAACTTCAGTCTTTGGACACAGAAAATTGGGAACAACTGAAAAATGCCATTGTTGAAATGGCTGAGGAGACAGTATTGCTAAAGAAACCAAAGAAGCATCCGTGGTGGACTCAAGAATGTGATGAAGTCATAATACAAAGACAAATCGCTTGGCAAAGATGGAATTCCCTGAAGAATCCAGAAAGATATGAAGACTTTCTGGAGGCTAGGAAACATGCAGCGAAAGTGATCCGCCAAGTAAAGCGTGCATTTGACAAAAACCAACTGACACAGATCGAGCAGGAGTTCAATAAGAATAATACTAGGGATTTCTATAGAACCTTCAAACACAACCTCACCAAGTACACCCCACCAAGTCTACATTTTTGAGATCACAATGGAGAAGTTGCCTACAACGACAAGGATAACTGCCAAATCTTGGCTAAATATTTTGAATCTCTTCTTAACTGCGAAGAACCAGAATCAGAATTCACCTTTGAAGAATCCAGACATCCCAACCCAGACTCTTCTCCCCCCACAAAAGAGGAAATCAAACAGATAATTACATCATTAAAGAACAACAAAGCACCTGGAGAAGATGCGATAATGGCTGAACCTTGGACGTTTGCAGGTGAAAAGGCGATCGATAAACTGACTGAGATCATTCGCGAGATCTGGGAAACAGAGAAGATCCCGAATGATTGGACAGCAGCCCTGATTCATCCTTTACATAAGAAAGGTGACAAAACAGATGTAAACAACTATCGCGGCATCTCCCTTCTCTCAGTAACATATAAAATTCTCTCCAAAGCCCTTCAAACTTGGGCAGAAGAGCAACTTGATTCACAGTTGGGTGATTACCAAGAAGGCTTTAGAAAAGGACGATCTTGTGCAGAGCAGATCATGAACCTTAAGTCTGTCCTGTCATACCTAAAATCCAGGAATAAGAATTTTGTAGTTACTTTTGTTGACTTCCAAAAAGCCTACGACTCCATAGATCGACACACACTCCTCCGCATTCTGAAGGAAATGGGCTTAGACAACAAAACGAGAGCTATCGTTCAACAGACCTTAACCAGCACTACGTCCAGGGTGAAATTCAGGGGAGAAATTTTGAACGTCTTCGAAATCAAGACTGGTGTTAAGCAAGGGGATGGAATATCACCGCTTCTCTTCAACTGTGTTCTGGAGAAAATCATTCGGGAATGGCGCAAGGAGATGTGCAAGGAAGAGGTTGAGAATGGCCTTAGAATAGGATATAAGAAGATGATCTTATCATAGAGGGCCTAGCTTTTGCAGATGACCTAGCGATCTTTTCTGATTCCCTAGATACTGCTGAAAATCAAATTAACCAACTGAGAATCCAAGCAGCAAAAGCTGGCCTCCAAATCTCTTTCCAGAAAACAGAGTTTATAACCAGCATCAAGCCAGCTCCCAGAGAGCTCATTGTGGAACAGGGAAAAATCAAGCAGGTGGAAAAGTTTAAGTACTTAGGCGAGTGGATAGTACCTAACAACTCTGAGAAAGAAACAATCATGTGCAGAATCAAGAAGATGGAGGTGGCATATCAGCTGACTAGGAATGTCTACAACAAAAGATCAGTGTCCATCAATGCCAAGCTTAGGCATTATTGTTCGGTTGTACGCCCGGAAGCACTGTACGCAGCAGAATGCCTTGCAATGAACAGAAAAGGTCTGATGGAGAAGCTAGAAGCTAAAGAAAGAAAAATCCTGAGAAAGATTCTTGGACCAATCAAAGAAAATGGTGAGTGCAGGAGATGACACAACAGTGATCTGTACCAGCATATGGAGAGGATAACGGACACGATTCGGAAAAGGAGGATTAATTTTTATAGCCAAATAGCACGCATGAGCACACAGAGACAGCCCAGTAGGATCTTTTCCTACTTAACAAGAAAACCAAGGGACCCTGGTTTATCGAAGTTGAAAAAGACCTTCAAGAAATAGGAATCACACTTGAAGACATCCAGAAACGTGCTCCTCTCCAGAAAAAGCTCCAGGGATACAAGAGTTTCCAAGAAAGGCCAAAGTTGAAAACAGGCAAGAAGTGTACTGATGAAAGAAAGGAGGCTCACAGAACGAGAATGCGTGAGTACTGGGGAAGAATTAAAGCTCAAGGATGCAAACGGTTGAAATAACATGGTCCACAGCAGGCTGAAACGAAGAAAGAAAGGAATAATAATAATAATAATAATTTAACCCAAACCTGGAAGTTTTGGTATGAGAAGGAAACTTAACTCATTATAAGGTAGACATGATGATGATATGATAACCTATACCCTGTTTTCCAGTCGTTGACTGGGTCAGTGATGTAATGAATGAAGCGGATGTAGGCTATTAGTACGATGGGGTCACCACTCCCAAAGTGATTTATTAATGACTGATAGATTGTATGAAATGAGAATGGAGAGTGTTGCGGCAATGAAAGATGACAGGGAAAACCGGAGTACCCGGAGAAAAACCTGTCCCGCCTCCAGTTTGTCCAGCACAAATCTCACGTTGTGTGACCGGGAATTGAACCACAGTATCCAGCGGTGAGAGACCGATGCGCTGCTGTCTGAGCCACGGAGGCTCCTATAAAGTAGACATATAACCCCAATTATGTTAAATAATACTGGTCATGGCCTATTGTACATAAATAATAAACTTAGATATTATTATGACTGAGATGCTAAATTTGGTCTGAACTACTGCCAAATACATGCCGTAAAATTCAGAAATCCTTTTTTTGCTCTCAAACATTACACTGCTATATTTCCAAAACATCTTAAAATACAACTGGTATAATCCCTAATCTGATCTGTTCTGGCCTGCTGCAACACTACTTATGGACATAGCTCAAGACAATAATAGATGCTTGATAAGCTGTGATATAATTCTCATATTTCATCCTATTATACAGAAGGTCATTCGGATTCTCTGGTGACGAGTTTGAAGGCCACTCGCTGAGCAATTTATCAGCTTGAGCACATCAAAATGGGAAGTGAAGATTCACGTCAGTTACTGAGAACATATGTGTAGAGTTTCGTGACGTTAGCTCCAACAATGCTCAGACAGATTGACCCTTAGTAGGAGGACTGCATAATAGCCCTTTCCAATGCCAAATATAGCTATTCTGCAACCCAAGTAATGTGCAAGAAGCATGATTTCTTCATATCAAAGAACGGGATCCGTGCTGTATTGAATAAAAAAAGTAAAGGCTGACTGGGTTTAATTCCAGAGGGGAAAGAACAGGCAAATCCATGACCAGCCACCAGACGTACACCAGAAGACAATTTAAAAAAAATCAAACCTTGTATAAAGAATGCCAGGATGTGTACAGCACATTAAATTGGAGCGGGTATAGAGAGTGACAGGGTTTTATTCTGAATGAAGTTCATATCTTTTAAAACTGTTGGTTTATTATGCAAAGCCAAGATCATGTCACCTCAGTATTGTAGATAGATTGGGTATGATGTTCTTTTGTCCTTCTGCTGGGGACATCCCGCGTTGTACTGCTACTCCTCCCATCCTCACCATTGAACAGTTCTTGGTAGCATGGGACCATGGTGTCCATTGCACAAGGGCAGCTCTGGACGGTCTCCAGGTTCTAGGAATTCTAGTCATTCTGGAAGGTTTCGGAGATCTAGAAGTTTAGTTCGCAGGGTTCGCTCACTTGGAATGATTGTGTGAACCCATGCACAAGTCTCCCATCAGTGATGGGTACTACAGCTTGTGTACAGATAAATTGAAATAAAAGAAAACAATAACTTTATGCAGGGAGAGAGAACCTAGACATTGTTTATCATGATGAGACTTTGAGTAAATTAGAGGGATTTAGGGATGCTGACCTGGATGGCGATATGGACACCAGAAGATCAACAACGGGCTTAGTTTGCATGAATGCCGGTGGACCGATATTTTGACTGAATCCACTACAGCAAAGTGCAGCCATGTCTATGATGGAGGCTGAGGTGGTTACTGCTAGTGAAGGATCCCATGACCTTGTTTAGTTTAGTCAACTTCTTGATCAACTTGTTAGACTTCAAGAAAAACCAGCCCTGTATGTAGAAATTGAAACTGCTATAAAGCTAATGAAGAACATGAAGTATCATCGCAGAACTATGCACATTAGTCTGAGACACTTTTATGTATGAGACATAGTCTCTGAAAGAATCCTTGAGATCCAGCACATTTCAACAGAATGTCAGCTTGCTGACATTTTTACCAAAGCTCTAAGTAAACCATGATTTAGAGAACTTATTGGTGATATAGGGCTTAAAGACCTGAAGGAGTAAAACACATATTCAGTGAGGGAGAGTGTTAAAATAAGTGTTCATTTCAATGTTATTTAATTATGTACTGTAATGTATTTTAATTGTTTTGAATTCTTTGATATCTATTATTGTTTATTGACATCATGGCTGACCGATGTATGTAGATAGAGTTCTGTTTTTCCTTTGTTGTACCTAAACTTCAAATAAAGAGTTAATAATTCACTCATTTCTTTCCTCACACATATATGGAGTCTAAAGCACACTATGGCACTGAAACAATTTTTCCGCTGTAAAAGGAATGTTATTTTACTGCAGCTAATTTTAAGGAAAATTTGGGAAAAGGACCTTAAATGAAGCCCGGCTGGTGGCCATGATCGTAAGGCATCAAGTTTTTATGGTCTGACACCATGGTTAGCCGTTCAAGCACTTTTTGTCGAAAAAAATGTCACCATCAGAATTTTGGACGGCAGGATAGGACGGGTGATGGTATACAATTTCTAATCACTAGATTGTGTGCCCAAAAGCGTGGATTAAATTCCAAACCTTTCTACAGTGTTTATATAGAGTGAAGGCATATGATGTTATTGATGGTGATTTGTCTGTTGGATGGGGATGTTAAGCCTTGAACAGACCTCTTGGTGCTATTCAACAGGAATAGGTGAAATGCCGACACTGGGTTTCACTTTCTCCCTTCCCACTATCATATATTATGTCATTAATTTGATCTCATTAACTCCTCTGATGAGGCTGATGTCAGGAAGGGCATCTGGTTGTAAACTTCATACAGGGACAAGGGTTGGACATACAATGGTAGACCTTAAATGACTCAAAATTCAAGTAATTGAAGTTCAAATAATCACAGCCCTGCTGTACATAGAGGAAGAATAGATCTCCTAAGAAGAATGTGAGTGATGCTGAATTAATTAGATCAAGTTAGGACTATATGTATTGTAAAGCATTTTGTTTTATTTGCAAGATCTTTAATCAGGCTTCCATTCTGTAATTAATTGTCTTAATGTTGCAGGTGATGCGTCGAGATAATGCTCTCGATATTCTGGAGAGTATTGCTGAAAAGGATCCGGCTCATTTTCAGCACTTATATCAGAAGTGCATTGTGGGAACAACAGTTCTGACAGACTACAATAACAAGACTTACAGGGTGGATGATGTTGATTTCACTGTAACTCCTATGAGCGCATTTTCTCGAGATGGCAAGGAAGTAACATACAAGGCTTACTTCAAGTCTGTGAGTTTCAAGTTATCATTTCTTTTTTACAAAATGATTTAGGAGTTTTACCTCCATTTATAAAGCAGTTTATATACCGTATGTATCTATTAGCACAGCATTGGAGTTGCACAGAATGGACATAATTGGAAAGGGAGACTAAGAATGTTAATTAGAATTTAAAATGCATGAAATTGCCAAGAATGTCTTGCTATGATTTCTTTTATGTGAATCAAGATATAAAGCAATTGTATTACAAACATGTGAGGAAACTAGTTTTTTATTTATTTACATGCAATAGTTTGTGGTACTTGTGGGAAATAAAAGTGTGTTTAAAATCTATACAAGTAACTCCATTCCTAGCCGGCCCTGTGGTGTACGGGTAGCGTGCCTGCCTTTTACCTGGACCTGAGGGCTGGTTCGAGGTCTGCTCAGCCTACGTGATTAGAATTGAGGAGCTATCTGACGGTGAGATAGTGGCCACGGTCTCGAAAGCCAAGAATAACGGCCGAGAGGATTCGTCGTGCTGACCACACGACACCTCACAATCTGCAGGCCTTCGGGGTGATCAGCGGTCGCTTGGTAGGCCAAGGCCTTTCAAGGGCTGTAGTGCCATGGGGTTTGGGGTTTGGTAACTCCATTCCTAAACATATTTTAAATAATTTGGCAAGATATGTTTTAACCACTATTAGATTTATAAGTAACTGAAGAGGAACAAAGCAGTGATGAATAAAATCAATCAGAGAAAACCAAAAGGATAGGTACATTATTCGTGAATGGTTGAGGGTTAGGATTCTGATTATTTTAATATTTTTTGGTAAGACCAAATTATTGCAGATTTAAATATAGGTAAATCTATTCCATAGTAAAATGTGCTAAAACTAAGCATATTTAAAATTACTGATTGTTTTTTTGCATTTTCTCCAATTTTGGTACAGGGTACAGGGTGAAGGGTTATTGAATTCTATACACTTTTAATGAATTATTAGGTATTCGTGTTTTTTTAAATGTCTTCAGGAGTAAAAGACAATGTTTTGATTTTCATGTTTTTTTTGTTAAGTTACACTTTGTTTCTTACCAGTACTAGAACTAAAATTACATTTAAGTTTCAGAAAATCAGACAAAGATCACATTTCTCTTTCACTGTAATACTGGACTGAAAATGAATGTGCTCACATTTTCCGTAATTTGTACGGGTTTAAGGTATTATGTATGATTAAAGGCGTATTTATTATGGAAATTAAACACCGTATTTATTTTTACTTTTCATATGGAAAAATGACCAAGGAAGTTTTATTTTAAATAAAGCATTGGGTGCTATTGTGATATCACAATGTGCATCATGCCTTGGTTGGCCGTCTGGTTGGTCTTTGTTCTTGCCTTTTGCGGCTTCACAATATGGTGCCATATTCATTTAGTCAATGACCTTTGATGGTTCTTAGTCCAGGTTTCTTATTCCGGTTATTTTGTGGTTAAGAAGTTTTCTTACCGGGCGAGTTGGCCGTGCGGTCAGGGTCACGCGGCTGTGAGCTTGCATCCGGGAGATAGTGGGTTCGAATCCCACTGTCGGCAGCCCTGAAGATGGTTTTCCGTGGTTTCCCATTTTCACACCAGGCAGATGCTGGGGCTGTACCTTAATTAAGGCCACGGCCGCTTCCTTTCAAAAAAAAAAAAAAAAAAGTTCTTGTGCCGCAGAAATGAAGCATACTTATGCTTTCAACAACAGGGCAGCAAGTGCTGTGCTCCAAAAGTATCGTAGTAGATATATGGAGAATGGCCGTGTTTAATATCTTCGTTCTAACCATGTGTTCTGTAGCATGTGGTGTTGTGATTTTTCTGTGGCCTGTGGTGGTAGAGATGATATTGGAAGGCACATTTAATCTGTCAAATAAAAATCACTTGGATAATGCAAATAATAAACCAGTAATCAGTTTTTTTGTCAGTAGTGGGGAAAAAACTGTTACAAATACAGAGTTGCTCTTTACATCATTTCTTGTAGAACATAATGTAGCATTTGCAGTTTTTGATCATGCAGGGAATTCATTCAAAGCAATGTTTCCAGATTTAAAAACTGTGCAAAATTATGGCTCTGGAAGAAGAAAATCTTTTGCACTATAGCTCGTTCCATGTTAAGAAAATAGTATTGCTCTGATGACAACAGGGTTGCCATATCGAACGGGTCTGCTAAACACCATCACAGGAAAACGGTGGCACATAAATTTGTGAAATTCAGTATTTAAGTTCAAGACAAAACACGGAAGAAACTAAGCTACAAATTATTTTTATGAACTGAAGGCGATGGGCGATTTACAAGAGCTATTTTGGTTTGTACAGAATAAGAGGTAAACTACGGTACATTAAAAACCTCAATATTGAAGTGTAAGGCAAATTGGGGGCGAAAATAGATAATAATATTTATAGGCTCGAGAGATGAGGGATGCATTTGATTGCATTTAATAAATTTCTCCAGGCTATAAAGGCTACATAACAGACACAAGAAATACTGTAGATGTCTCTACAAAAGCTCACAGTATTAATGTTAAAGAAAAACCCACACGTACACTTATCACATAACTCTCACTCAACACAAGACAATTACACACTGATTTAAAGCCTAAAAAAAAAAAAAAAAAACACGCGCAACAAATAAATACTGTAGATGACTCCACTACAGAAGTGAAGGACTTCACGATGCTTGTACCAGAGCAACACTGAAGAAGGAAAATGAAGGAAGGCAATGAAGCGATGACTGTTGCCGCCGTTGTTCTTCCTCCCTACGAATGTATTTATGAAAAAAGAAATACGTCGTTATTTTAATAATTCACAAGCAGAAAGGCCTCATTTTAAAAATCTATCTTTCATAACACATTACAAAGTACAGTATAATATTCCTTAATCACGAAGAATTATGGGTGTCTAAGAGGGGGTGTGTTCACTCCTCCATAAGAGCTATACAGTTTTCGTAACGTGGAATGAGCTATAGTAAATTTCATGACTAGTAACACAAAGGAAGACATAGTTCGATACTAGCTGATGTACCTATGCTTCGGTGTGGAATTCTATATTGTATACAGAATTCTGAGGTTAAGTTGTGTATACGTTGTGAGTAAGGTTATATTAAATTGCATAGATCTTAACGTTATCCCAGAAACACGATGGGAAAGTCACCATACATTTTTTCCCATGTCTTGTTCATTACTTAAACAGTCATCTATAATAATCTATTCACTTATTTATTTGTATCCAACGACTGTTTTCCCATTATCTAAAGCATTTATCTGCTCCAGTTAATTTGAAGTTTCTCATTTTGACCACCTGAAAAGATATAGTAACAGCTGATATTCTTGATGCTGCATATTTTAAGTCCTTTTCATTCCTGATGGTACCAAAGTCCTGGAATTTCATTCAGAAAGATTCCTTTAATATTTCAACAAAGCTGTTGATATTATTGTCTCTTGATGAAATTTGGTCCTTGAACTTAAGACACAAGATGCCAGTGCTACTTACTGGAAATCGTGTAGCATCCTATGAAAAATTGCTGTTGTGTAAAACCTCATTGGGATTGGAAGAGTTGAAAGCTATCAGAGTGGAGATATTGATGTTGATGGAGGGCTTATTGTGGACTGAGGTTTTGATAAAGCTAGATGGGTTGGGAGAGAACAACCTCCAGTAAGGAAATGTGCTATGTGGAATTTATAATGGCAAAAGAAAGAAAGAAAGAAAGAAAGAAAGAAAGAAAGAAGGAATTTAGGGCCTTTGTATGAATCTCTCAGTGTTGAGGAAGTCCTGGGGAAGAAGTCTGCCTGATAAGTTAGTATGCAAAGGGTACAATGTTCGTCGCTATGACAGTGCTGCAGATCTGGATATAAAGCTTCACTTTGATCCTACCTATGTGGTGAAAAGCTTTCTTTTCTATTGAAAATTTTCTGCCATCCTCCCAAGACTTACATGTCCCTGGAGTACTCGCACATACATGTGCTTTCTACACCCATTTTTCAAATTCCCGAACTCAATATTTCAATATATCCTGTCACATCACCAGCCAAGGTTCTGTTAATGATTCAGTCTCTGCTTCCTATGTGTATTGCCTAAAATTTGAACTGCAGCTGCCTTATTGAAAAACTACTTACAATTATACATGGCTACCATCTGATTACTTTCTGGTAATTATTAGATCTTTGTTCTGTACACCAGTACAGGTCTCATCACCATGGTTAATTTCCTTGATAATAATGATGTATTTTTCCCTTACAACTATACTTGCTCCCATAAGCCATTAAGAATGCCAGAATTTGTCCTGTAGAGTAATATAGTTGCATGGGTCACTCGTGTTTAGCTTGAACACAATAGGTAAATGCCTAATAAACTGAGCTATGCAGTTGTTGGATAGCATTTCCTTTGTAAGCATGTGACAGCTGACCTACTGAATTACTCTTCACGCCTTCTTCCTCCACCCTCATCCACTCCAGAAATATCTGCACTTTGCTCAAGCAACTTCTCTTTAAGATGGTGAGAAGTGAACTTGTTATAATTTGTGTGCCCCTTGTCAAGATCACAATCAAGAGCTACAGTAATAGCATTCAAATTTTTAAAGACATCTGGAATAAAGTACAATTTGTAAATCAATTTTTTAATGTTGATCTACAGTCTGTTCAGTTCCAGAATTGTTTCTATTGCAGTTTTTTTTTTTTTATGAAATGAGAATATTTTGGCCTAGGGCAAGTGATTTTTAGTGCAGTGAAATTTTCCGTAGAGTGCAATGTATTGAGCGTTTGGGATAACGTGTCAACATAGCAGCCGCTTGGTTGGCCATCGGTAGATTCAGAGCGGGTCTTGGCCCATAAGTGGCCACGGCTGGTCCGTGGTCCAACAGCTCTGGACTCTGACCGGCCAACCAAGCAGAGGAGCGGTGGCCACGGCTCTACCGTTGCTCTACGCCTCTGCATTCGGAAGATGGGAGAAGGCTGGACCTCACAGCTGGTCCTAACCGTCGGCTGTCCCGAGAATGGTTTTCCATGGTTTTCCATTCTCCTGCACTAAGGCGAATGCCGGGACAGTTCCTGGTATAGGCCGCGGCCACCAACCCCTTCACCTTCTCTGAGCATCTCCTGCATCGTAACAAATCTTCCGGCCTGAGAGACGGCGTCACCGTCCAAGAGGCCCGCCTCCCGCTTCAGGGGAAGAATGAAAACATTGTAGTAGGAGTAGTAGTTGGCTGAGTAGACCAGGGTTTCCCAAACTTTTGTCTCGGATGCCTGCTGAGCATATCGCATCCATGTCCAAGGACCCCTTGGCCACAGTGCATAATACTGCATTCAGTAGATAAAAAACAATTTTGAAGTGATACCATCTTTGATTTTATTTGTATAATTTAGGACTAATATTAGCTTTCATTGGAAATTTAATTTAACTTTGTTTACATAAAAATAATTTATAATTGCACAGAAATTTAAAACAATATGACACTTAGCTAATAATCACAACAGTCTGGATCTGGAAACTTATTGAAAAAAAAATCACTGGATCTGGAAGCGTACTTGAAAAAATTAACTAGTTGCTGTTGTTGGATCAGTGGGATGGATGATGCTGTTTTCCAAAGATGAACCAATTTACAAGCATAGTCATTTAAACTGAAGATCAGTCTCGACATTAACTCTGTTTCTGTACTTTGTTTTTATTTGTGTGAGAGCAGAAAAGGTACACTCACACAGGTATGTTGTCCGGTTCCATGGCTAAATGGTTAGCGTGCTGCCCTTTGGTTACAGGGGCCCCGGGTTCGATTCCCGGCAGGGTCGGGAATTTTAACTATCATGGGTTATTTCGCTGGCACGGGAGCTGGGTGTATGTGTCATCTTCATCATCATTTCTTCCTCATCATGACGTGCAGGTCGCCTCCAGGCGCCGAATCAAAAGACCTCCTCCTGGCGAGCCGACATGTCCTCGGACATCCCGGCACTAAAAGCCATACGCCATTTCATTTATTTACAGGTGTCATGAAAGGCATTAAACTCATTGCTTCCTTTCTAGAAAAGGGGATGTCATGGGCCCAAAAGTGAAGTTGATCAGATGTGGAGTTGTGATATTTATGGAATTTCCTAGAGTTAAACATGCCACTACATTTGATTTTTCACCCATATCATACTTCAATTTATTTTATCTTTCTCTCTGACAAGATACTTCGGCTAGTTGATCTTCCTCAAGGGAGGGTAGTTTGAGTTCAATTTAAAAAACAAAGGGTTCTGATCCACGAGATTTTCTCAATCAGAAGCGGAAAATATGGTCTGAGTGTGGATACTGGCAGTTCCAAGTGTCTCATAATTACAGTACACCATTTACACTGGCTTGTAATATTTTTTCTTTTTCTGGTGCTAAATTGCACCATGTATTGGCAAAGTACATATACTGTAAGTTATACAATAGTGAAGACATAGTTCCTAAATTTAGTATATCATCATCAATGTCCCACTCCATTCACCCGGGTGTGGTAAACAAGCCCCCTCCACTCCTTTTGCTCCATTACTTCCGCCACATCCAATAAATTTAGTATAATGGTCTATGAATTGTGTGTGTGCATTAAAATTTCACTGTTCAAATACTTACAACTTGCATTATTATTGTGGACCCCTTGGATTATCATCGCGGCTTCTTAGGGGTCCGTGGACCACAGTTTGGGAATGGCTGGATTAGACTTGAGGCCAAAATGCTTCCCACTTAGCACTGGATATAAGTATTAAACAGAGGAATGTTAATGAATCTTATAAAAGTTTGGGTACGAGACTTTGAAATGTTCATTTTAATGTTGTGGTTTATCTTGGCATTTATATTTTTAATTTTTAGGCAACAGTGTTTTCTTTTTTTAATTTTTGGAAACTTACATTCTTTACAGCGGTATGGTCTTGAAATCAAGAATCCTGACCAGCCAATGCTTGTATCTCTACCCAAATTGCGTGAACGTCGTCGGGGCTTCTCCACGCCAGTGTATCTGGTGCCTGAGCTATGCCGTATGACTGGCATCACAGATGAAATGCGTGCCAACTTCCACCTCATGAGGAACTTGGCTGAACACACGAGACTATCACCAAAAGATCGCATTGCAGCCCTGAACAAGTTTCAGAAGAGACTTTCTGACACAGAGAAGGTACTTTTTTCTACTTATTAATATCTATATAAGAGGTTTAATAATTAAGACAACAAGACCTCCTGTGTGTTATTTTCCATTCCATTTCAATTTCTCATCATAGCAGATCAGTCGGTTACTGTACCGCTTTTGTAGCCAGGAGTTTCCATGGACAGGTTTGGCTCATCTGGTGCAAGTCCATAAACAAATCAATCAAGGCAAACATATTTAAATGTACTAAAATATATTTAACACATTTCGATACAGTTTCCAGTTGTCTTCAGTTCTATTAATAGTCACAAATCGAATTTCCACACATGCAATTCCGCAGTAAAAGCTAGAGTTGAAAAACATAGGGCAGGAAAATAACTGAGAAAAGCTGTTCTTTAGGAAATAATTTAATAAATAGGCGTTCATTTTTAGATGTTGACCATTATTGCTGCAGAAAGGAAGAAAGCAGTGTAAGGAATTATGAAAATTGGGATAAGTAAAAATCAATGGAGAGTTAAGGTAAGTGAGAGTTAGTGAAAAGGAATAAAATCAGCTTAAGCAATTGTGGAAGACCTTCATTTTCTGTAAGACTACTTATATAATCAGCTACAAAAACTGTTCTGATAGATGAATATTTTCAGAAGGAAGAAAGTAGAAAAATTGCTGAGAGTGAACATGAAACACCATGATTGGCATGAAATGTTAGCACTGATACCTGCAGTGGTACACTACTAAAAGTGAAGTCTCAAAACAACATGAATGGTACTACAGATTGCTGTAGATTCAATGATGTGTGTTACAGTTGAAAGTAAGAATGGACGCATGTCAACATCAAACGCTGTTATTGATATCTTGAAATGGTGCACAACTTGAATTGAAGTCTGACAACAAGGCATACGTCACAAGAACTGCTGTAGGTATGCGCCGATAAGGAAGTCAAATTCACAGATCTCTGTGAAACAACAAGCAGTAAAGTCAAAATTTTCTATTCTTGTGCAAGTGAAGGATGTTGATGATTTTAGTCTGAATGGCATTGCATTCTTCACCCTGAGCAAATATAAGAGAGTACCAAGTACAACCCTGCTGTTTGCAAGAAATTGCAGTGGACCTGGGCTTGGTATTGGTGGCTTGCGAGGGAAGTTTATGAGCTCAGTGTTTGCCTTTTCTCTGGCTCAGTGGCAGTTGCCTCAGAGCTGCTACTTAAGGGACTGAGATAAAACCAAATTTAAAATGAAAATGAAAATGGGTTATCAGTTTTAGAGTTTATTCAATCCAAACAAAATGACAGATAAAACTTTCAAAAATGATGGACTTCATTTCTGTATTCTGTATATTGTCAACAAAACAGGAAAGAATGTACAGACAGGCACTTCATCCTTGTCATGTTAGTAAGGAAAGCAACAAACAAATGTCATATCAAGTCTTTAGTCTTAATGTGGGAAGTGTACGATATAGATAAAGTTGTTTAAACACAAGAAAAGGGAGAGACATTCAAGAAGGGAAGTTAATACAGATAACAAATGAGGTAGCTGGAAGTTGTTCTCCCTCATCATCAATCTCATTTCCTCTAGATCTTTCTTGGCCTGCAATGAGGTAGTTTCTGCTTCCCAGATTTCTCAGCATGAAGTAAAGGAATCCAAACTCATTCAGAAGCCTTTCTTGAACTTGAAGAAGAGGATAAGGTTCAGAAGAAAACAGGATAAGAACAAGTGATCAACAGTAAAAAATAAAAACAGATTTTAGCAGACAAGGAATACAGGTTAAAAGGAACCCAGCCATTGATGGCAGTGTGTGATGACATGGAGTTTGTTTTTATCTCTTTCATAATCATCCTGCACATCAACCGCCACTGGCCAGGTTTGTTTAGAATAGAAGAATTTCCACTGTGTTCTTTGGTCCAGTTCTGCCCTATTTTCTTAACTCGTTTCTCCATTCCTTTTAACCACCTGACCGTTTGTCTTCCTCTTGTCTCCTTTCAATCCCATCTCGTGTATCTCCTTCTCTTCTCCATTCTCTTCATGCATTCATACCATCCAAGTCTTGATTCTTCTATTCCATCCTGCTATGGTTCCACTTGCACTAGTTCTCTTTCTCATTTGTTATCTTATCCATTTTTTTAAATTTTTTTTACTCCTAATCTACTTCTTCAAAGTTTAATCTCACTGGTCTCGATCCTGCTCTTCTGTATTCCCCTCATTACCCAAGTTTCTGAAGCATATGTCACTGTTGGGATTTAGTACGTCTGGTACACCACTCTCTTACTATTTTGAGGGACATTTTTACTCTACACCAAGATTCAAACATTTTTGGGAAGTGTCTGCTAGTCTTGCATGATAATTTAGTTCTTTATTGTTTTTCCATTTCCCTGTTTTAAGCTGCATTAAAACTTGAAGGTGGAGACCTTTCTCAGATGTTCCCCACTGATACAAAGGGAGTTCAATATATGCAACACATTTTTTTTGTTGTTCTAAAAGCAGGTTGGTTTTGTGAGGATTCAAATACACCATGTTATTTCCCAATCCCTTTGCTACAATACCATATTTTCCAGTGTAATCTCCGTTCAATGCTATGGCCTTATGCCACCATAACGTGAGGGTCTGTATGCCTACAAGGTACCACTTGAGTGGTCAATGTCGGAGCAGTGATGTGTGTGAGGTTGACACCACCTTTCGTGCAAACAGATGGTTCACTATATCCTCTCTGTCATTTCACCTTCCATGTGTTGCAAAGTCAATTTTCTTCAAAACTGTTTTGGGAAAGCTGGACTACAGAAAGATGTGCAATCTGTTGGTTCCAAAGGTGCTGGTGGAGGAACACTAAATGAAGAGAGTGCCAGTGCTTTGACATTTGTGCTCTGCTACCAGAGGAAGGGCCACATTGTCATGGAGAACAAGACAGGTGTCACTTGTGAGCACTGAATCCAAGCAGCAATCAATGGAGTGATGACACACACCTCATCTCTAACGGAAGTAAAATTCAAGCAAACTTTCTCGACTCACAAGATTATGGCTATCATGTTCTGGGACAGATGTGGTGTTGTGCTAATGGACTGCATGATGCCAGGGACTATAATTATTGTGTTGCCTTAGCAAAACTTTGCTGAGCAATCCAGAATAAACACCACGGCCTACTTTCCGCCGAGTATTGTTGCTCCACGATCATGCAAAACCTCACTCTGCAGCTTGTACGCAGGCCCAGATTGAATTATTTGGCTGGCAACAATTTGATCACCCCTGTATCCCCCAGTAGCCCTGACCTTGCATCTAGTGACTACCATGTCTTCCTTCATCTGAAAAGGATCATTGCCAGCAAGTATTTCCACACCGACGAGGAAATGAAAACTACGGTTCAGAAATGGCTCTCATCTTAGGCAGCAGACTTCTATGACAAGGGTTTACAAAACCTATCTTAAGATAAAGTGAATGCTTGAACACAAGTGGAGACTAGGTGGAAATGTGGAATCAGATAAAATGTAAATTAGCCAAAAATTTCAGTAGTTTTTATTTTATTCAAAATGGTCCTTACTTAAAAAATAGCCCTTGCATGATAGAGCAACAACAGAAACAGCGTCAATGTGATGTCCTGTACTTAATGTATCTCTGACAGAGAAAATATATTTGTTTCTTGTGCTTAATGAAAATTCTTCTTTCCTACTTTTGTAATTTCATGCTTTTATTTATGGCGACCTTCTGAGTTTAGTAATCTTCCATTCTTTTACAGGTAGCCAGTGAACTGAAACAGTGGAACTTTGCTCTCAGCAAAAGCTTGGTTTCCTTGAAAGGTCGTGTTCTCCCAAATGAGTTTATCAAGGTGGGAAATGATGTATCTTTCCATAGTGGCACACAGAATAACTGGGGCCGAGAAATCAGCGGTGAGTAGAAGTGAGAAAATATCTCAATTGCTCAGTTGTAGTGGATAGGTTCTTGCTACTGCAGTACAGACTGTCTCCATGTGGTTTATTCAATAACATTCAATCTTCCAATTGGTCTTTTGTCCTTAATGGCTGTGACCAGGATCAAAACTGTTTGACATTCATAGTAATGAATTTCATAGGTGATCAGGGAAAAATGTTTTGTTGCTGCATTCATTGCTCCACTAGCTTTGAAGGAAGCAGATATATTTGATTTTATGTAACACTATTGGTCATCTCCTAATTTTGTTGGTATATATAAAGCTTGGCTAGCATTTTTTATGGCCTGATCTACTGTTTGCCATTAATATCAGTCATAAGCTACTATCTCTATTTGTACCCTTCTCAGGACCATTAGTATGAAAGAGTCAAAACACAATATCAAAATAGATTTTAATGTATTTTAACTAACATAAAATACTTATTGCAAAATATATATATTTTTTGGTAGGGGCTTTACGTCGCACCGACAGAGATAGGTCTTATGGCGATGATGGGATAGGAAAGCCCTAGGAGTTGGAAGGAAGCGGCCGTGGCCTTAATTAAGGTACAGCCCCAGCATTTGTCTGGTGTGAAAATGGGAAACCACGGAAAACCATCTTCAGAGCTGCCGATAGTGGGATTCGAACCTACTATCTCCCGGATGCAAGTTCACAGCCGCGTGCCTCTACGCGAACAGCCAACTCGCCCGGTACAAAATATTTAAAGATAATATTTATGATAGCATGAGGGTGGACATACCTTGCTGTGTAATGTTCATAGGTGACATTGTATTATGTAGAGAGATTAAGGAGGAGGCAGAGAACTGGCTAGAGGAGTTGAGAAACAAAATTGAAAGCAGAAATAAACAAGTTCATGAGTTTGGATGCAAAGAAGAGAGGTGTGAAACTGGCTGGAATTTATGTATCAACATCAAGTAACGTCAGTAATGGGTTTTCAAGTGCATCAGGAACAGCCTGGCTGCACTAACATTTCTCAAAA
This sequence comes from Anabrus simplex, assembly GCF_040414725.1. Lineage (NCBI taxonomy): Eukaryota > Metazoa > Arthropoda > Insecta > Orthoptera > Tettigoniidae > Anabrus > Anabrus simplex. Next base: position 183,194,658 of record NC_090269.1, on the reverse strand, counting down.
CAACTGTCTATAATTCTCTGCATCCCTATATTTTCTCATTATAACCTATTTGCCACACAAGTGGGAATCTACATAATATAAGCTAAGAATGTGCTGAAAACACAATGAAGTAACAAATGAAAAACAAAAGAGATAGATGGAAATGAAAACAATAACAATATACAATATTTACATCACTAGATGGAGCAATAAATAGCTCACTGAGACAAAAGGGTTAATATAAAACATAATTTGACTTACCAGAAAACAACTGGTTCTGCCTCTGGAAAGATGAACATGTGGAATTTCCAGGTATCTTTTTATAGTAGTTATCCGTGTTTATGCGGTAGTAGCTGGTACTGAACGTATTAAAGAGGTGTTACTTTTTTTACTTGCTTTTTGTCCTGGCTTGTGATAGCCAGAGCCTGGGCCTCCGTATACTGGAAAAGGATGGCAGGTTTATCGCAAGTAACTTCTGTCAAAGAGCCATAGTTTTAGCATGAGTAATTAAACCTGAAGTAAAATTGTAATATCGGTATATTTGAAAAATCAGAACATTGTCTTTTTTAATAATAATTTGAATGGTACATTCATTTTTTCCAGGTCAGGCCCTGCTGTGTACTCCAGTCCTGAGAGAGTGGGGAATTGTAGTTCCTTGCGGTTTCAGTCGCCCAGCCCACAGTTTCATAGCAACACTTACAGAAGTTGCCACTAGGATGCACTTTTGCATTAAACCACCATGTGTGCAAGAGATTTTTGATGAACAGACGACAAGTTATATCGATGGCATTGACAGCATTACCCGTAAAAAGAATCCAGAGTTACTCATGCTGATGTTACCAACACGCCGCACAGACAGATACAAGTAAGTTTTGAAAAAAGTATTTATCATAGGTATAGGGAACATATTACCAGGTAACGTCGAAGTTTTCTAGAAACAATTCTAAACATTCATGTTTTTAGAGATGCAATCAACTTTGATACACCAAGAGTTTCTGCATCACATTTTCTTGTCTCCATGTCCTAGTTATTGACTACCCTGAGCCTTCCATTCTGAGAAGCTAAAGGGTTCAGTGCTAGAAAGCTATCTTGGAAATGATTAATTCCAAGGAAAATGAATGTTTTATTATTCTTTCCTGTTATTGAGATACAAACATTTTTACTCAATACTTAAGTAATATTTTGTACTAACTTATGATATTGAAAATTGTGTTACCTTTGTTGTTGTTTTAGCACAACAACAATATCAACATTAATAATAACAACAACAACAACAATAATAATTGTTCCGGGGTATCTGTGGAACGCAGAGGTGATGAAAAAAGGTGCGGGCTTGAATGGGTCTAACTACAATATCAAAGTTAATTTTTTGGCCAGTAGACTACCATTAATGACAGATGTCTGCCACCACAGTTTCTTACTTAAAGCAGCAAACCATCGCCCTCTAGTATGCCTCTCAACCTTCCCACTTCGCTCGGCTTGCGTGCTTCTTTGCGAACATCACATGGGGACTACTTCGGCTGCTGTGGCGCTAGAAGCGTGGACGAGACCCGCGCTGAAGGCACGTTAGGAACAACAAGAAAGAGGGAGTAAACAATGTGTCGAGTGTCATTTCTTTATGTAGTTTACTGAGATTAGGTTGAGTTGTGATATTAGTGGAAGTACAGACTATTTATTTCATCATAAGAAGGTATGTAATGGTAGTAATTTGTTAAAAGAAGTAATTACTAGGCATGCTTAAATCTCATGCACCGTTCGAGTTTCTCATACCCTTTTAATCTAATTTCTTACTTCACTGAAGGCTATCGTAACATATTTGCTTTAATTAGTTATTGTTTACGATCTTGCCATAGGCTACATTAACTTGGCATATGAATGTCCTATTGCAGATTTCTATCTATTGTAATGGTTATAGCATCCGCCATGCCAACTTGCTACGGGCCGAGCTCGTCACCCATCGCCCCACCCCCCTTACGCTCGACCGCTACAATCGTGAGCAACACTTAAGCGCTGGGCCAGCCCTTCTCTCTTCTATCCGTGGTCGCGCCACATGGGATGACGGAAATTACTCTACTATTAATCTCACGAGGTCTATTCTAGAAGGGCAAGCACAGGTATATAAGAGAGGAACGACCTGCCTGCAGTCATTGAGAGTTAGACAAGTTAGTGAGTGAGTGAGTGAGTGAGGGCGAGGTTGAGTTTGCTGGAGCGCAGTCAGTGATGGCCTGAGAGAGTGCAGCTGATGGAGTATCTGCCTGTTGGAGCCGAGGACTCGTTCCTGTTTCCCTGACGTTGTTTGTGTGAGTCCCTTGGGGCCGGCTGCTGGAGAAGAACCTTGGGTGTTCTGGAGCACCGCAAAGGAAACACTGGGTGACGACGTGTGCAGACTGCGAACGGAGTTCACCGGATTGAGTGAACAGCAGATAGTATCCCGACCTGCGAGACTGGCGTGTAGGCTGTGGACCATGACAGTGCTAACGAGTGGCGACTGAGTGGCTGAGAGAGTGTAGTGTATATAATCGATGACTCTGTGTGTGTCGTTGTAGATGGAACATGAGAAACTAAGAGAGAGAGCGGGAACCGTGTAAGTGTGTACCTGTGTACTTGTGTAAGTCGTAAGCTTGGCTATCGTCTTTGTGTGTGTAAATCTGTAATTATAGTGCTTAGTTAATAAATCTTAGAAATAGGATGCTACCAGGTTCTGTACTCATTTATTCATTTATCTACCCTTATAATACCAATATAAATGGTCCGTTATTGGACATTATAAATTTTCCAGCTAGCTCATTCTTGGTTGCCAGCGTTTCGCCCTCGTGTGCTAGGGTGGGCTCATCAGTTGGTACCTAGCACACCTACCAATACGCTGGCTAGTGCATACCGTGGAGGCCACTGCGTAGGCTAACTGGAGCCACCGGCAGTGCCAATGCACTAAGAGACTTTGTCTCATCACTAAAAATTGATGCCTGCTTAAGCCTACGCAGTGGCCTCCTCGGTATGCACTAGCCAGCGTATTGGTAGGTGTGCTAGGTACCAACTGATGAGCCCACCCTAGCACACGAGGGCGAAACGCTGGCAACCAAGAATGAGCTAGCTGGAAAATTTATAATGTCCAATAACGGACCATTTATATTGGTATTATAAATTTGCTCATTCAGGACAAATATTTCAGATTCCCTATGGGAATCAACATCTATATCATTTATCTACCCTGCCAACATGTTACAACTGGCGTCAGAATTGGGATGGACAAGTGTGATAAACTGGTGGATAACTCTTACGTTCAAACTGGTGTCAGAATCGAGTACCTGGTTGCGTATTTTGTAGTCGACAGAAATTTCTACTAGCGAAATGAATTCCGAACAGCTCCAGATTTTTCTAAGCAAGTTTAGTGAACTTGAAAATAAAATTTTATCTGGTTATGGCGAACTCATTAGTGAACTGAGATCTGAGCGGAGATCAAACCCGGACCAATTGAAACCAGACTCAAATGAACGGAAGAGCGAGCAGTTGAAGTCAGAAAACGAAGTGCGCTCTCTCGAAACCGAGGTCGACAACGATGATGTGCGAGATGACAACGAACTGGACAAGAAGGGGTCCGAAGAAATGCTTGCGGTTGTGGAGTCCGGAGTTCGAGGCCCAGAGGTGGAAATGACAGCCCTGCATGTGGAAATGATGGCTGTGGAGATGTGAATGAATCTCTCTAACAGCGACGGAGGCTCCACCATCGTGAAGTTGGAAACCCTACGGGACGACAGGATTACTTCCAAGAGAACATGCCGAACCCAGTTCGAGACCGGATCGACGTCCAAGAAGATTGCTGAATATCCGATCGCCGGACTATGTGTAATGAAGATGACAATACAACGCAGCCCCCAGCCAAGTTCGACCTATGAGGAGGTTGTGGGAGTGCTCGACGTGCACTGCAATGTCCAGCAACCGAGAGCCACCTACCAAGTCCAGCTGCAGGAGAGTACTCAGCGCACCGATATAACGCCGCGGGAATTTGACGCCGAGATCGAGCGACTAGGTGACGTGATTGTGGAAGAGTTATCCCGAGGTGACACCAAGCTCAAGGCGGCTGACGCCTATGATAAACTATGTGGCACTGAGATCTGTCCATGCAGGACGATCAGCAAGAAACAGAACTACGAAGAGGCTCTGACGATGGCCTATGAGACAGAGGCAGCAATTGCAACGGCACGGGTGGAGGGACCCCTACTAGGAGACGGAGCAGCAGTGGAAGACGAACCGTTGACCAACGAACGAGGATGCCACCTGACCAGGACACTTGTTCCAGCACGAAGCTGCATGCTGGTACAAACATCAAATTCCGCACCCCGGAAGAAAAGGAAATTCAGCAGGGCTAAATCAGGGACGAGCAAACTAGTCCCGGGCGTCACACCAGAGGACTATGAAGGTGCTCGAGCCCTGAAAGTAGACGTGGGTGTGGACGGAAGGAAAACCACTGAAGTTCCAGCTGCCATGCGAGGACTTGCTGCTTGTTATCAACGGGGACGAGGACACCGTCGACCGGACCCAGCGGATCCCCCATGGGAAGGTGGTGGCCAACCGAACAAACCACCTTGCAGAGTATCGTGGAGCAGCTCGGGACGAGCAGCCTTAAGGAGGGGGCAGTGTAATGGTTATAGTGTCTGCCATGCCAACTTGCTACGGTCCGAGCTTGTCACCCATCGCCCCACCCCCCTTACACTCAACCGCGCCAACCCTTAAGCGCTGGGCCGGCCCTTATCTCTTCTATCCGTGGTCGCGCTGCATGGGACGACGGAAATTACTGCACTATTAATCTGGAGTCTTCCATCTCGCAAGGTTCCTGGATCCATCGAACATCCGGACTATTCTAGATGGGCAAGTGCAGGTATATAAGAGAGGAACAACTTGCCTGCAGTCAGTGAGAGTTAGACAGAGTTAGTGAGTGGGTGAGTGAGGGCAAAATTGAGTTTGCTGGAGCGCAGTCAGTGATGGCCTGGGAGAGTGCAGCCTGATGGAGTATCTGCCTGTTGGAGCCGAGGACTCGTTCCTATTTCCTTGACGTTGTTTGTGTGAGTCCCTTGGGGTCGGCTGCTGGAGAAGAACCTTGGGTGTTCTGGAGCAGCGCGAAGGGAACACTGGGTGACGACGTGTGCAGAATGTGAACGGAGTTCGCCGGATTGAGTGAACAGTGGATACTATCCCGACCTGCGAGACTGACGTGTAGGCTGTGGACCGTGACAGTGCTAATGAGTGTGACTGAGTGGCTGAGGGAGTGTAGTGAAAATAATCAATGACTCTGTGTGTGTGTGTCATTGTAGATGGAACATGAGAAACTAAGAGAGAGAGTGCAAACCGTGTAAGTATGTAATCGTGTACTTGCGTAAGTCGTAAGCTCGGCTATCGTCTGTGTGTGTAAATCTGTAATTATAGTGCTTAGTTAATAAATCTTAGAAATAGGACGCTACCAGGTTCTGTACTCATTTATTCATTTATCTACCCTGCCAACATGTTACACTATCAATAGCAATGGTGTATTGCTGCGTGCCTTGCTTCACAAGCCGGAGTAGTAAAGTGAGAGGAGTATCTTGTCACGAATTTCCCAACCGAACTGACCTTAGAGAACAATGGCTTAAAGCTATATCAAGAGCAGACTTCAGGCCCAATTTAAATTCTAGATCTTCTGTGGTATGTAGCCTTCATATTCGTGAGTCTGACTATCGACGTGGATTGAAAATTAAGAAACAGCAGGATGCTGCTGTTCCCTCTGTTTTCCCTTCTCATCCATCTTACAAAGTCCAACTGATCAAATAGAACGTAGACCTATTATGAAACATTCAGTCATTGCCAAAGGTAAGAAACGGAAATATGAATCAACTGAGCCAAGCTGTGACGAAAGTAATACTTCAGGTGTTTCCCTGCACGAGTGTCCCACAAATCATAACTTTCATCATTCCGTTGATGTCCAGTGTGACATTTTAGACGAGAAGCTACTCAAAATAGAAACAAATAAATTGCGACTAAAACTGTGGAGAGCACGTGCTAAACATTCACGTCTTGAAAACGAACTGAATAAAACTAATCAAGAGTTGGAGATTTATAACAATAATTATCATAAAGCCTTGTCACGAATAAATAAAACAGCTGAGCATGATCCCTCAAATGCCAAGTCTTCATTCCTTCGTGAGCAAATAGCAAATTTTGAGAAATGCTCTTCAAGATGGACAGAATCTATGGTAAAACACAGTATAGTTTGGGAATGCATATCGCCCAAAGGTTATAGGTAAGTTGCCTTCAAGGAGCACATTGTCCAGGTATTTGGGTGATACTTCATGCAACACAGGAGTTACAAACCTTGTGAAAGAGAGATTAACCCTAGAATCTGAACGTTTGAATGAGGCTGAAAGAGTATGTTCCTTGACAGTGGATGAAATGGCAATAAAACAGCAATTGCAATATGACAAAAAGCTAGATACTTTCTTTGGTCACAAAACCACATCTGTTCCAGATAATACTATATCCGAAATTAAGAACGTCAAGAATGTGAGGGAATCTGAAATTATCGCCAATAATTTGCTTTGTTTTATGATAGCAGTGTTATGCACTAAGTACAGACTTCCAGCTGCGTACTTCTTTACCAAACGAATCTCAGGCAAGGAACCGTATAATTTGACACTGTCTGTTATCAGAGAGATTGAGGCTTGTGGATCTCTTGTAATACGTCTAGTTTCCGATAATCATGAGACCAATGTTAATATGAAGAGATGACTTTCCAATAGAAAGATTTTGAAGCCACAAATTACTCACCCAAATTACCCGAACCGACCTTTATTTCTTGCATTTGACCAATGTCACATGTTAAAGAACGTATGAAACACATTTTTAGAGAAGACCATGTTTGACGGAGAAGACACAATAAGTGGCTCTCACGTGAAGAATTTATATGAATTGCAAGCAAGTCAAGTGGTAATACCTGTTCGCTTTCTGACTCGAAAACCTGTAAGCCCAAACAACATAGAAAAAATGAATGTGAAACGAGCGAAGGACATATTTTCTACTCCAGTAATAACAGCCCTGGAATATCTCCAAAAACATTCTGGACATCCAAAAGCCCACTTGTTCCAAGATTGCACAGCGACTATATACTTAATGAAAATGATTCAGGAATGGTTCAATATCCATGATGTTAGCAGTCAGAACAATGCTAAGTTTTGCCCTGTCAAGGTCCATTTTTTCAACACAGATGATGACAGGCTTCACTGGCTGGAGAGTGAGTTTCTGGTATATCTTGAGGATGTGAAGGAAGCATGCCATGAGCAAGGAGCGAGTTTTCTCAGCAATGAAATTTACGAGGCTATTCTTCTGACTACGTGTTCTACAGTTCTCTGTATCCGATACTTATTGTCATCTGGCTTTCGTTTTGAGCTTACTAGAGTATTTAACAGCGATTCCCTAGAAATGTTCTTTAGCATTTTGAGGAGAACTTCAGGCAACAATGACATGCTGGATTCAAGGGCTGTAGTACTTGCCTTCAACAAAATTTTGAAGATAGGAATTCCTTTGAAACGGCGAAATCAACATACTCGTGAGATGAATGTTATTAGCTGTGTCAAGTCATCTCAATCAGTCCCATTGGAAGTGATTCCTAACATTCCAGGAACAGTGACAGTAATCCTGCAAAATCTTCACAAGCCTCATTGTACGTATACTCACTTTTACAAAATTTATTTACTGTTGGTTGTTAGATAACAGTATTCTAAATAATAACCATACTGTTATTATGCAGTAAACTTAATACCCTTATTTCTTTTACAGGTCTGGAGGTAGTGTCTATTAAACTTGCTTTCCTCAGTGGTTTCATTGTGAACGAAATAAGAAAAGAAGTAACTTGTGAATCATGCCATAACCTAATTCAACAAGAAAAATGCAGTTCTCCACTAATGGACATAATTTTTAAGCAAGATCGGTGTAATGTCTTTTTCTATTCATCAGAACAGTTGGTGTGGATTATAAACATTGTTAATGATTTAGTGTGTGAAGTTGCAAAATTTGTTAATACAGGAGCTTGTACGACTTTAACTACCGTAGTTCTGCCTGTTTTGAAGAGTTCGGAGGTTTTAAAGTGTGACTCAAAGGACAGTTCTAATCATGCTGAGAAATTAGGTCAGGTAATCTGCAAAACTTGTAACCGTACGAATGTACGATCCCCAAATTTTTAGGTTAGGATATATAAAATTTTTTTTTTGCTAGGGGCTTTACGTTGCACCGACACAGATAGGTCTTATGGCGACGATGGGATAGGAAAGGCCTAGGAGTTGGAAGGAAGTGGCCGTGGCCTTAATTAAGGTACAGCCCCAGCATTTGCCTGGTGTGAAAATGGGAAACCACGGAAAACCATTTTCAGGGCTGCCGATAGTGGGATTTGAACCTACTATCTCCCGGATGCAAGCTCACAGCCGCGCGCCTCTACGCGCACGGCCAACTCGCCCGGTGTTAGGAAATTTTTGCAATATAGTTCGTAATATTAAAGTCATGTAAATCATGTAATTTTGTTTATTTATATGTAAAAACATAATATTATAAGAAGAATTTGTAGTAGGGAATTTTGTATATATGTAACTTTAATCTGTGTAAGTGTCTGCACATGGCGTGACAGTGTAGCTTGCTCAAGAATTGTGCAGTGGTAAACAGTGGCTATATCGGGAAGGACGCTCGAAGTCAGTCGAATGTGTTGCAACAAAGTGGCTTGGAAACCCGGGGTACGGCAGGTAGTATAGGCTGAAGATTGGAGTGGATCAATGTGGATATACGTGAGTGAACGTTCAATGTCACATCAGACACTCAATAGCCAATACGAGGGCTTTGTTTTAAGTGAGGTTGGGTTGACTGAGTGACGCGTCAAGAAGTGCCTGTGAGAGCGTTGCTACCAGTAAACTTTTCGGGACGCTATAACCACATGTAGCAAGCCTATATAAGTATGTACGCGTGTGTGGCAAGTCATTCTGATTCTGATTGTGATCCTGATTCTGTGTGTTTTTCATTCGGACCGGTGCGCAGGAACAACATATTTTGTGCGGTTTCCTATGCGATCTTCTGTTGTTCGTGAGTATCTTTTACGCAGTGAACATGGTATAATCTCAGATGCTAACGAGTTTCCGGTTTTGCGGTGGACGTTCTGTAAAAGTCGCTACTAAGTGTTTGATACTCAAACTCTGTCTAGTAATTAGGCCTATACTACAATTCTTCTATAAGATAATGTACAGTGGATATGGTGGTGCATAAGGAATCTACATTATAATTGTATACCCTCGCGGACCAAGTTTGTAGAGCTTGAACAGCTCTACATTTCTTGAGAAAGGAATTCATCGTCAGCCGAGCATGCAGTTTCACTTGGAGAAAGGTGAGGCGTGACACTAACCTGTGCAGCAATCGGGAAAGATTCAAGACGTCGATGAAGAAGTGTGTAAATATGGTTAGGGATGCTCTTCGTAAAGAAGGTTGCATACGTACGTAGAGAAAGTCGTCGTACTTTTCTTTACCAGATTAGGATTTTCTTCGGTAACAGTAGAGTGCAGTGGGACTCTTACCTGAAGATATGTTAAATGTATATAGTGAAAATAATTTTTGGTGGTTAGTAGATGTTTGTAATTTGCCTTTGTAAGTGGCAAACACGAGTTGGTCTCGGTAAGTGATTTTTTATTGGTGATTTTAGTGGTTGGTAATTTGCCTTTGTAAATGGCAAACACGAGTAGGTCTCGTCGAGTAATGATTTTGTTGGTTGTAGTTGTTAGTAATTTACCTTTGTAAACGGCAAACACGAGTTGGTCTCGTCAAGGGTTTTTTTTTTGTTGTTGGTGGTTTTAGTGGTTTGTATAATTGCTCTTTTATAAACGGCAAACAAGAGATGGTCCCGTCAAGTGATTTTTTTTTTGTTGTTTTTGGAGGTAGTTGTTTGTAATTTGCCTTTTGTAAGCGGTGAACAGGAGTTGGTCTCATCAAGTGATGATAATTGTGGTATTTTTATATATATTTTTATTTATTTGGGAGTAAAGTCATGGTATGAAACTTGCAGTAAATATTTTATCAGTAGAGCAAGCATGAACCTGGCATGCTACCCAAATTTAATTTCAGGGGTTAAACAGCGACAGGTAAGGTTATAAAGTAAGTCTGGAGCTTCGTCAGCCTGATGACCGTCGCTTTGGGAGAGGGAGTTGCTCGTTGCTCTACAGAGTTAATTATTCCTGCAATTGTTTTGTGGGTGGCGCCCAAACTTATTATTTATAATTATTTTAGTCACCATTTATTCATGTGATATATTCAATAGCTTGCAGAAGTTACAAACTCTTATCCCGAGTATCTTAAAAAACATTGGAGATGAAGTGACTGAACGTTTTGAGAGGGTGAAATATTTGAACAGTAAGCCGATCAACAGGAAAATCATTAGAATGTAGGCCTAACAGCTGTGGGGAACTGCGTGCCGCTCGTTCTGACTGGGCACGCTTGCAGCTCTCCGGTGGAGAAAGTGAGTACTTCTTGATGTTCGAAAGTATTCTTAAAGTGGGGAGGCTGATGTATACTAGAGGGCGATGAGCAAACACACTCTGCAGTATTAAGTTAATACCCTTTTCTACCCTCGAAAAAAGGATCAAAAGATTCTGAAGTAATCGGAGGCATAACTCCCACACTACATGGCCATGAAAAGAGAGATAAAAGAAACGGTTACACTCTAAAGGCTGAAAACAAAATGAGAATGGAGGCTGAAACACCAAGCACTCCAAAGTTTAAGTTCAATAGTAAACACCTGAGTGGTTATAAAGCCCGATGTCACAGAGGCTAAGCCATACTATAAGGTAACTAATGGAAGAAAATTGTAAAGGCCCAAAAAAAGATCGATAAATGTAGAAGAGTTAAAAATTTAGTCACCCAAAAATGAAATTAGAAGAAGGGAAACGAGGGTAAACACTCATGCATTCTTACATTTTAACAAATCCCCATCAGGTGAGAAATATTAAAGTCCGAACAGTGGCCGATTAGTCATCTGCACCCAAGGTGTCCAAGTCCGGGCAACAGTGCCCCAGGTTGATGGCAAGCATGGCTATCTTGGCCAAGGTCCAGGTTCGAAGGATAGAACTTAAAGCTCTATCATTGATAAAGTTGGAATCAAGGTACCGTTGTTTTGTTATACAGAAAAGTCCCACCTATACAAGTTTTTTTGTTGTTACATGTTTCATTCTTCATAGAGAACATCAGCTTAAAGCTCAATCATTGATCAAATTTGGAATCAAAGTACCATTGTATGTACAGATACCGCCCTCCCAGTATAGTGGGAGTTCGAAGGACGGAACCTCAAGTACCCTCAGATACTTGCCTTCTGGTAGAGTGAGATCTGAAGTCTATCATAAGGTAGGCCACAACCAAGGACCATGGCACCGGGCAGCAAGTGAGTGGTTGAGCTGAGTATGAGTCTCTGAAAGTTTCCCAAGTGAGAGAACCGGGTGAACCATTCTGAGCTTGAGCTGAAATGTGCCCTGGATAGCACAGCGTATCTCCAGGATAGATTTCTTCTCCACCTCAGGCATTGGTGTGGGAACTGCAGCAAGTACCACTCAATGACAGAAAATATTTTTGCAAGATTTTATGGCAGTAAAACGTGGCCATTCAAGACGGGAGGAGAGGTATTTCTGAGAAAGATATGTATATGGTTTCTTATGTCTCAAGAAAATATTTGAGACAGAAAATAAATCTGTTAGCCTCAAGAAAATATTTAAGACAGAAAATAAGTTCGTTAAAGTGGGCTTAACTTAGGAAAGTTGAACTTGGAAAATCTTTTCAGTCTCAAGATTACTGTCTAATAGAGTAACAGGAGTGAGAAAGTCTACAATGATAGAAGGCTCACAGAAACTGGGGACACGTTTACCAGATGGTATAAATTTTCTTACAAATACCTTGTCTCCAACCGTCAAGTTGGTGGGTCAGCATCCACGATTATACCTTTTTCACTCTCCTATGAGAGGCCTTAAGATTATCCCTAGCTTTCTTCCATAGATCATGGATATTAACCAGATCTATGGTCTCAGGCAAAAGATCGTTTATAGACCACAAGTTCTAAAACGATGAATTAGGGACGAAATTGAACATCACGAACATAGGTGAAAACTTGTGAGACTCGTGGATGGGCTTGTTAAATTACAGAAAAGTCCCACCTATACAAGTTTTTTTTGTTATATGTTTCATTCTTCATAGAGAACATCATCCGCTTAACACTAGAATGGCTATAGCGGTCATTTTGACTGTTAGCCAATTTTAAGGTATTTCTACGCTCGTACTTTTTTACACACTAGGTTGTGCTTTTGTGACTTTTAATCTTTTAGGGTTATGTACATTCATGCCAAAAATTACATCCATAGATGTTAAGGGAACACCGATATTGTCCGTTATATTTCTGAAAGTCATAAGTGGTCATTTTGACCGCTTCACTTCCTTGATACGGGGAGCTCTATTCTGCTCACTGCTTGCTTTTTGCGATGTATTTGCAAGTGGCACTATAGAGGCATATGATGTAACTAAATAGTATGTGTCTAGCAATGGTCGTGAGTGAACGAGTTTAGTGCCTGTGGCTTGTGTAATAATAGCTCGGCGACAAAAACTTACCCCTGTTCAAATTATTAGCAGAACTTGCAAAGCTAGGAGAAAATGAATCAGGTGATGAAGATACATTATCAGATATAGATGTAATGAGTGAAGATGAGGATTTTATACCTCAACAGTGTGGTAATATGTCGGATAATGATAGTGATTCAGCTAATTAAAATGTGCACACAGTGGACTTCATACCTACAATAGATGCAGTTACTCTTTCAACCAGCCGTGATCAATCTTGCAGCAGATGACGATTTCTTAGCAGTGGGCAACCTGTTCAGATAGGAAGGGGACGAGGTGGGAGAGGTCATGAACTAGTAGTCTCCTTCATTTGCACCAGGGGATCAGTTATGTGGTTAAGGATGGAACAAAGAGAACTGAAAGAGGCTGCCAGGTCTACTTCCCACGCTAAGCATAACGTAGACACTAATAGTAAGGTTAGTGCCTGGCGTTTATTCATTGACACATCCATGTTGAAGCATAGCCTATACAACTGTGCACAGAGACCGATGCTCGTAGACAGACAATTGATAATAATTGGTCTATTTCTTTGGAAGACTTACATGCTTTTATTGCTTTGTTATACGCCTGTGGAGCTTATAAATTCACTAGTCTAGCTCTTATATCATATGTGGTCTTCTTTATGGTGACCCCCTGTTTTCACTAACACTATGGCAAAAAACGGGATTCAAAGAAATACTACGGTTTTTGCGCTTTGATCTCCGTAAAACTAGATCCACTCGTTTGCAGAGAGACAAATTTGCTTTGGTGTCTGCTATTTGGAATATATTTATTGAGATTTGTTGTGCGTGCTATAAACCTACTGCTGATGAACAACTCTTCCCCAGCAAAACTCGGTGCAGGTTCACGCAGTACATGGCCAACAAGCCAGATAAATTTGGCATAAAATTCTGCTATTGGTACAAGTTGATTCTAAGTATGTGTGCAATGGGTTTCCTTTCTTGGGAAAGACAAAATGCGACCAGCCAATTAGTCACTGCCAAAAAATATTGTCATGAAACTTATGTACCTATACCTCTTGAAAGGACGTAAAGTGATCACTGATAACTTATTCACATCGGTAAGTGGTGGTGGTGATTATTGTTTTAAGAGGAAGTACAACTAGCCAACCATCCTCCTTTACATCGGTAAAGTTGGCTGAGAGACTGAAAAAGAAGGAAACTAGTATTGTTGAGATAATTGAGTCAGGAAGGAAATTCCAGAGTCAATAAAATCTGTTTCTGTCGTACTTTAAAAGGAAGATCACACTACTCCCACAGTATATGAAGGAAAAGTGGAGAAGAATGTGCTTCCGCTAAGCACTCTACACACAAGCATTCAAGTCAGTGAAGATAACAATAAGCTCCCTAGTACTACTGATTTTATAACAGAACTAAGTATGGTGTGGATGTAACTGACCAAATGGCATGTACATACACCACTAGGGCTGGATGCCCTACACTTCAGCCTGAGCTTCAGACTCAAGCCCATTGTGCCAGTCGTAAGCAGTGACAATATCAAGTAAACTCCAATTGTAAACAGAACAAAACCTCTGACACGTGTTCTTGGTTCAACAAACTAGTTTATGAAATATGTTTGTGTAATGTAATCACATGTATTTTACAGCATACTTGATCTAACAGCAATAAATTCATAGATAGTCTATGAGGAAGTTACGGGACAGAGAATCTCTCGACATGATTATATTCTTGAAGTAATACAACAACTAAGATAAGATTTTGTGAAGACAAGATCCCGGTTGATTGAACTCCCTACACTTCAGCCTGAGCCTCAGACTCAGGTCCTTTGTGCCAGTCATAAGCGATGGCAATGTCAAAACCTCTGACACGTGTTCTTGTTGCAACAAACTAGTTTGTGGAAAATGTTTGTGTAAGGTAATCACTTTCATAAATTGCTTGTCAAGTGCCTGAATAGGCTTGTAAAAAATAGAGACTGTTATTTTTCTCATATGTTTTCACAAAGGCATTCAATAGCAAGTCTGCCAAAATATTTCATTGTTACTTATTAGAAGTGAGAGCATAGGAACAATTATTAATATTTAACAATGGATTGATCTGTATACAGTACATCCTGACGGTTACGGTTAACTGTGTTCTTTCAAAATAAATTATTGAACTTCATTCACATGTTTCCTAGATCCTGGATGCTAGATATACTGTATATGAGTAAGCGGCAGCGGTCAGAATGACCGCCTGCAGCCTTTATAGGTATGAGGAAAGTTCGCCCATTCTAGTGTTCAAGCTCAATCATTGATAAATAGGGGGCGGATTTCTATGACTTAAATTGTATGAAATATGTATGCATTTATGACCTAAAAAACATAAAAATATTACCTATAAAATTTAAAATATGACTTAATGAATAGCATCTACATTACATAGAAACACTTTTATTACAATTGCTACTGGCTGCAATTAATTTAGAGTTTAAAAAGTTTTAATTCTTCGAAATCTTTAACCCAAAATCAACCAAAATTATGTATATTTCATGAACTTGTAGGCAAGGGCGGACTCTGTGGAAGACATAATCACTACAGTTACTTTCAATGTTCACTATTCAATCAGTTTTAATTGATACACAAAAAATGTTATTTGAATGAAACTTTCATACCTGATCTAGTCTCCATTATCAGAATTGCAATTTATGACCACATGCATCTTAAATTGTTGAATGAGGACGCCCTCCTGTTGTTGCTGAGTATCGTCTTGTAGCGAGGAAAACTTCTTTTGACATCACATGATGTAAGGGGAGCGTACTTGAATAGAGTTAATTCACTTGGAGAAAATTCCTGGAAATCTGCAGATGAAGGGTTTCCACAAAGAGTGTCACTTATTCCATGCAGGTACACAAGTCCGCTATTTTTTTTCCAGTACATTTTCTAATTTTCTACACACCCTAAATGGTATTGTTCCTTTCGTATGCTTTAATTCCTGTTCAGTGCACTTTAGAACATCCAGTGCATCGCTTAGTTCTGCACCTGAAACTTCCAGTTGCGTGATTGCTCCAGATAAAGAATTGAAATTGGACTTTATGTAAGCCAAGTCCGCTTTTAATGTAGTGCTTGAAATTAAATCTTGAGTGGTTTCTATGGAGGATGATTCTGCAGGATCAAAAGACTTCACGATCTTCTACATGATATCTAAGTTGTTGCAATTAGTATACTGCGGCATCAAGCCAAGTCCCTCATCGCGTTATAACTGGCTTGGGAGGTAAGGGTAGTGAAGGTGCTTCCCCTTGAAATTTTTGAACTCGAAGTGGAGCTTTGACAAACACTTTCTTACAGTTCGATATACCTAAATTTATCAACTTCAGGGTAGCTACTTCTAACTTCTTCAGCTGCCCTATGCAAGGCATGTGCAAGACATGTCACATGTATTATTTTCGGATATAGCATTTTCCTCAAGTCCCTTGGCTGCCTTCACCATATACGGAGCAGAGTCAGTTATAAATAGAAAAGTGTGCTCTCTCTTTGCCCCATTTGGCCATAGCAGATTCATTGAACTGTCGAAGAGAACTGCAATGGTGGAATGGTTTGTCTTCTCTAGCACTTCACATGTCAGGAGGAGCGTATCTCCAGGCTGGTCTTCCTTCAGCGTGCCAACGATCACTTTTGCTACATATCTTCCATCCACATCTGTGGTATTACAAGTTGTCCATTTCATGACCGTATCGATGTTTAATCAAGAAGTAAGTATAAATAACCACCTAATCGATACTTTATTATTGCCTCAGGCAAAATTGAATAAAATTAAAACTTACAGGACATGTTTCGACCACTTAGTGGTCCTCTTCAGCTGTATAAATAAAGAACTGAAAAGAAAAAACATTATGAAGGTGCTTCCCCTTGAAATTTCTGAACTCGAAGTGGAGCTTTGACAAACACTTTCTTACAGTTCGATATCAATTTATCAACTTCAGGGTACCTACTTCTAACTTCTTCAGCTGCCCTATGCAAGGCATGTGCAAGACATGTCACATGTATCATTTTCGGATATAGCGTTTTCCTCAAGTCCCATTTTTATCAAAGGAGTCTCCAAAGAACTTTTATTTGTGCTTATTGTCATAATGTGTCGTTGCACACAGAAGCGTTTTTCGGCAGTAACTTTTACCTCACACAATTTACAGAATAATATCACTCCATCCGTACTGAATATGTTTTCACTGAACTCGCGAAGAAAACTTCGCAACTTCCCACAAATTGAGACTTTTGTTTTAGGCATATTGAAAGGAACTGAATGGCTGAAGCTCCCTAATGACCAAGGTCATTCAGTGTGTTCAAGGTGGAAGAGGGAAGGGCAAACGAGAGAGATAAGAACAATGACAAATAACTGCAGAATTATCTCTGCTTCCGTGTAAACAATAGCCTGGTTTCCAGGAATTGACCCAGCTAGCAAACAATAGCTCCTACCTGTTAGAAACATTCCATACACTACTTTAGAATGGTTCTTCAGTAGTATATTCCAGTCTATCCTGAAAAATGATTTCTAGAGCTTATTCTGATTTTTATAATATGAAATTCAAATGAAAATTACCAAAATATTCCATTATAATATTTTGTTCAACATATGCCATAAAGCTTAAGAAAGCCTAAATATGCATTTATATGCCCAATAAACCTGTTTAATGTTGATTATCATGTTTGGAAAAGTGTTGAAAATACAAGACTACATGATATAATGTTAAGGGAAAAAATATGACTTGTCATAGAAATCCTCCCTCTATTGATAAAGTTGGAATCAAGATATCATTGTATTGTATATTGAAAGAACTTGTATAGGTGGAACTTTTTGTAATTTGACAAGCCCATTATGGTTGACAATATGGACCAAATATGAAGTTTGTAACTTGTAAGACTCGTGGATGGCAGAGTAAACCTGAACGTTTCACAATGTCAGCTTTCTTTTGGTCACATTTCTTTCAACTTCATTTGATAATCCAAAGATTTTTTTGCAGGGTTGTACATGCTTTGCAGGTTGCATCATTTTATCATAAACAAACTGAAACTCCACCATATAAAGTGCAAGTTTTCACCTCCTAACAATACAACTAAGAAAAACACCCAAGTGGGCATAAGACCCGATGATAAAGAGGCTAAGCCATACTTTGAGGTGACTAATGGAAGAATATTTTAAAGGCCAAAAAGAGTTTGATGAACTTAGAAAATTTAGTCACCCAAAAATGAAATTAGAAGAAGGGAGGCTAGGGTAAACACTCGTGCTTCCTTACATTTTACCAAATCTCCATCAGGGGAGAAATATTAAAGTCCAAAAACTGGCTATTAAAGTTCTACCATACCTTGTTTATTGCTGCCTTTTCATGCCAGCCTCTGCTCCATCAGTCTTCCAAAGGACCGCTCATTCATGTAGAACACTCAATAATACACTCCTGCAAGACACTAGTCTTAAAAAACTCACACCATGTATAGCAGGCTGACAGAGAATTCCAGAATACATTAAATAAAATCAGTTTTGACGGGCTGACAAGATTTTGGTATCAAGTCATATCATTGGTGGATCAATTTAATCTCTGTGATAATAACTTCAGAATGGTAAATAAAAAATTGAATGTGGATTAAGTTACTCAACTTTAAAATGCAAACATTCTCAATGGTAATTAGAGTTTCTGAACACCAGATAGCACTAGAAAATTGATGCTAGGGATAACTGGTCCCAAAAGACAAAACTTCTGCAATATAATATAGATCATTGAGTTGAGAATAGATTACACCTCTGTTGGAATTTGGCAGCAGTTTAAACAGACAGGAAGGCTTAACTAATGTTACAGTTACTAACATAAAAGCAGCTACAAAACAACACCAGAAACATCATAAGAGCACATTCAACAGATAGCTTTTGACAAAAAAGTACAAGCCACCAGAGGCCTTCATAGTTAGCCTGGTACAGAATACTCCATAAGAATGATTGCACAATGTATCCGACTGTATTCAAATTAGGAAGGAGCAAGTTTGATTCCTGTCTGAAAGCCCGGCTACTAGTGGTGAAATTCTGTTGGGTAGTACAATCATAAAACATATCAATAATAATCATCTAATTCTGGACATAATTCAGTTTTTTGTTTTTAAATGACCACTTGATGAAACTCGTTCCTTTTTCAAGTAGAGCTGTCGCAATGCTCTCTGTCTCCTAACTATTGCGGCCACCCAGTCTTATGATTTCCATAGTTTCCATAAATAATACCAGCTGAATGTGATGCAAAGATGGCCCCTTAGGCAAGTTCACTGCCCTTGGGCTAATTACCATAATGATGGGACGTTTACAGGAAGATCCATATGTATGTTTTAGCAGTCATTCTTCAGAACCACTTGCTCAAGGATTTAGCATTGATGGGACTGAAATTTCTGGACAATTTATGCAGGAAATTGTTTCTTCATTGAATGGATAATGCCAGATTTCTAATACATGCTTTAATTAGGATGCTCACAGGACCATGCAATTGAAATGAATAATCTGGGAAATCATAGTTTCTGGGAATGGTTAATCGAGGTTCCACTGTACAGTATATTCATACGTCATTTGTTCTTCCATTTCCATTATTTCCATTTTTTTTTTTTTTTTTCCTTCTGAGGATTTGTGCAAATGTTGGAATAGTTGAACTACCTGCCATTTCATTTTTAGTGTTATGAAGAAGAGAGGCTGTGTGGATTTAGGAATTCCCACTCAAGTGGTACTCACAAAGAACCTACAAGGCAAGAACTTGAAGTCCATTGCAATCAAGATAGCCATCCAGATGTGCTGCAAGATTGGCGGTGCACCATGGAGTGTAGTCATTCCTCTCTCTGTGAGTATCTTAGTTTATGAATTCAGTTTTTTCAGTTTCTTGAGCCTTTGCTGTTATATTTCGGATATGTTCTGACATCAAGATCTTCTGGTGTGCTTGTATGTTGGAACTCCTCCAACATAATGGCAGTGTCAGTGCAATACCTCGTATCTACAAAATTATCATTTTACAGGTGAAGCAAGAAACTATTTTGTAGACATTATATGGGTTTTTGGGCTTATGCCATGTCAAGAAAATGAGGTGTAACTCTTTATGTTTTGCAGAGAACTTTGCTCCACGTCTTCAGAAGGAAATCTTGACTGTTCACGAGGAAGACTTCTACAATAATGAAAGCTTGAAAATAGACGTTAATAATATAAGCAAAAGGACCCGCATGCTATGATGTCGTGTTTCAAGATGTTCGAGCTCTTACCCACAGACACTACAAGTCCAGGATTATACGGGAAACTGTGGAAAAACGTAGCAATCGCAACAATTTTGAGAGGGACACTGGCTATCTATTAAGTAATACGTGGTTGCTAGCCTGAGTTCTGGAATGATCGATTGAAACTCCATCAGGTGACACAATGTGCCCTAAGAACATAGATGACTTAGCAAAAGATGAAAAATGAAAACCTACAACCTGTTTTCCAGTCATTGACCGGGTCAGGGATGTAATGAATGAAGCAGATGTAGGCTGTTAGTACGATGGGGTCGCCACTCCCAAAGTGATTTATTAATGAATGATAGATGCTATGAAATGAGAATGGAGAGTGTTGCTGGAATGAAAGATGACAGATGACAGGGAAAACCAGAGTACCCAGAGAAAAACCTGTCCCACCTCTGCTTTGTCCAGCACAAATCTCACATGTAGTGACTGGGATTTGAACCATGGTATCCAGCGGTGAGAGGCCGACGCGCTGCCGGCTGAGCCACGGAGGCTCCTTAGCAAAAGATACCTTGGATAAATTAACTGTCAATCCAGCCTTACAAAGGCAATTTATTGCTTCCTCTAGATGAGCTAAGTGTTCTTCAAAGGTTTCAGAGAAAATAACATCATCTAAATAATGGTACAGATATTCAAATTTGATGTCGGAAAAGACCCTATCTAGCAGTCTAGTGAGAACAGCCCTGCCAGTGGGCAGCCCGATCGGCACGAGGTTATATTCATACAAGTTCCAGTCTCTAGCAAGAGCAGTCAGATGTTACATTATTACATGTGATAAAATTAATTTTTGGGTCTGTATTGAACATTCTAGTGTTATAGAATACAAAGCAGTCAGATGTTTCGATTCTTCCGTCAGAGGTATCTGATTATATGCTTGGTTCAGATCTAGGATGATGAAGAACTTAGCCTTACAAAACCAAGAAAAACATGAATGCAAGTCAGGAAGGGGTACTGATTGCAATACAACCATGTGGTTTAACGACCTGTAATCAATAACTGACTCGAAGCCACCATTGAGGCTTCGGTACTACGTAGAAAAATCGGTGATGAATACGCTAACTTTAAAGGCCGAATAATACCATCTTTCAACATTTGATCGATAATTTCCTTGAGGGCTTTCATTCTAGGTGGCGACAGCCTATATGGCGGAAATCGGTGACACCAAGAGTTTCCAAAAACACATCGAGAAATGACTGAAATAATTTGCAAATACTATTATCCTGATCCTCAGGTAGATGTGTAAGGTCTAACATCTCACTCTGGGTAGGTGAAATCACAGAAGATGATGCACCGAGCTTGATAACTGCAGTCACTTAAGTGTGGCCAGTAACCAGTATTCGGGAAATAGTGGGTTCAAACCCCACTGTCGGCAGCCCTGAAGATGGTTTTCCGTGGTGTCCCATTTTCACACCAAGCAAATGCTGGGGCTGTACCTCAATTAAGGCCACGGCTGCTTCTTTCCCACTCCTAGCTCTTCCCTTTCCCATCGTCGTCATAAGATCCATCTGTGTCGGTTAAAAAAAAACATTTAAAAAAAATGCAGAGTTACATTTTAAGAGGGGAATATGAAAATTACTCTCAATTTCAATGTGCAAGATTTACTTTGAAGATTGAGAGCAAAACATGAATATGACATGAAATCTGCCCCTAATATCACAGGGCATGACAAATGTTCGGCAACAAACAATTTAAACTTCCATGTCAATTTGGAAATGTGAATTTTAGCATGAATAAATTCTAAGATATCTAAAGGGAAGAATTCACCAAAATACATTTAACAGAAGGGAAACTATATCCTGCGAATTTACAACAAACTTTCAATCTGGAATACGATTCTTTGGAAATAATGGAGCTAACAATTCCTGAGTCTAACAGTGCCACGACCGGTTCATTATTTATTTCAATTTTGAGGAAGGGAACAAATACTGGAGTCTAGGAAGGCAATTTTGAGACATTAGTACCTTCAGAAAATGTATTAGAGGGTTTTTTCTCCTCAGAAAATTTGATGCCCGCATTGAACTGGGCTGAGCCTTGAGCAGCTGAAAGTTGTGACTCAGCCGGGCATGCTAGTCACTTTATATTGCTTAGATTAGCGGAGATGATGTAGAGTTTTTAGCCAGGTGTGAAAACGATCTGCACTTAAAACACCCTTGAGACGGCCCTGTTCCATTCCTCGGTCCATTAGATTTTACAAGAGGACATTTATTTCGAAGATGATCTGCTGATCCACATGCATAACATTTGTGGGGAGAAAAGGTTTGGTGAGGTGGTGGCCAAGAATTATTAGATGATGGTGGAGGTTTCCTACCAACTCGCAGAGTATTTGCGTATCTGACTACTTCCGCGGACACTGACGTTTTGAGTTCTGAAAATGTTTGCAGTCAGGAAGCAAAACATAAATAAGACTGGTAAGTTGGAGAAATCCCTTCAACAATGGTCTGTACAATTTGGCCTTCAGAGTAGTAGAGGGCAAACACCATTGTATAAAATTTGAAGTCCTGGATGAAATCTGCTAGATTCTCGTCTATCCTTTGGACTTGGAAGTAGTATTTTTGCACTAAAGATGGCAAGGCTCTTGCAGGGATGAAATTAACTAAGAGATGAGCATGAAAGGTTTTGATAGATCTTCTTTCCTCTATAGCCTTAATGATTTTGTCTGAGAGGATGCCAACAGAGTAGGGGTAAATGATTTGTAAAATTTGTAAATGCAAAAGGGCAAACACCAAGGCATGATCCTGAAATTCCAAAAGAAACCTTAGAAAAGCTATTACATCATGAGTAGAATTGACTGAGAATTTAGAAATGCCCTTAAGCAACATGACTAAGGGGTGAGGCAAACTACTGAAACTTGGTGATATGACCAGATCGGGTGCTGGAGGTTGAGGAGGTTCAAAAGCTGCATTACTGATGAAGGAGGGAGGAAGTTGTTGTGGATTACTAACGACTTGTTCGGATGGGGCAGAAGCTTGTTGTGGTTCAGATTCCTCTTCAGTTTGTACATTTAATGGGGCAGGATAGTCACTCTTTGCAGTTGTGGATCCGGACAACAATACATTAACCTTATTTGACAACTCAGAAATGTGTTCAACCAGAGTGTTATCAATACTAGAATTTCGTCACTAAGTTTCAGAGACATTAGGTCCCTTGCTCTATTATAAAATGGAATAACCTAGCTTGAACACATTTAAGTTGATTACCATAGGGTTCACCTCCTTCAAAAAGCTAAAAACAGAGGAAAGTTCAGTAATATTAGCAGTGATTGTGGATAGAGCATCAGAAATTTCTTTCTCCCCATATATCGGAATACCGATGGGTAACTCTAAAGAATCTTTCAGCGTAGATGCGTCTGTTGCAGTGGTGCTACCAGACTGGACCGTTCTAATAGACAGTTCATAAATTAGTTCTTCTTTGTGCAGATACCGCGGAGAAAGGCAGAAAATTTTGACAAAAATTGGAAAATCCACGAAGAAAAATTTTTTAGAGTTTGATTCTAAATTCTACAAAAACCTGTCAAAAGGGGCTTTTTCCAGACCCATTCAACCACGCTTTGCTACTACTTGTTACCGTATTTTTGTGGTTTGCAGAAGAATAAGAAGGTGCAGGCGTGAATGGGTGGATAGAGAAACGATAAGAACATAATTTAAAACATTAAATTTTGAGATTTTATATCTTACCTTTTTTTGTGACTTCAAACTCCGAGTTTAAATTTTGATAAATAATCTGAGTGAACAACAACAAATCACAGTTAAATGGAATAATGACTTGAAGTCAATAATAAGGTACAATGAAGAAGATTTATGATAAAATAGTTTACAAATGAATGAGCATGGTAGCTCTGAATGTACGTCATTTCAAAGAGCATTTTGCTCCACTCGATTACACTATAGGAGGCTAAGCTCCAAAATTTACAACAGTCCAGCCTCTCAAAAGCACAAGTTTATCTGAATTTTACTCTAGATAACTTTGAAAACAGCATTTACTGTCAATTCCACTCAACAGTCTGATTCACACTTGACTATGAATAACTAGAAATTAAACAGTGGCAATAAGTGCCCATTCTATATGGCCTAAATGTACAAAGAAATGTTGAAGAAATCGGCCATGAACAAAATGCTGTTAGGCAAAACACTTGCAATCCTTTTGAATTTTACTTAAAATGCTATATGGGCTTATGGCCCAAAGTTACAGAGGCTAAGCCTATACTACCATACAGAGGGTGACTAGATGGCAAAATATTAAGTTCCAAAAACGTTTGATTAAATTTTGAGTTTTTAGAAAATCATAGTTGCCCCCATACCAAGTTGAATGGGTATAAATAGAGGGTAACACTCTTTTTCCTTAAGTTACATATTTCCCATCAGGGATTTGAATAGATTACTTAGACTTAACTGAAAATTTACATTTAAAAGGTGATATTGAACTTTAGAATTTTACATTAAGAAAGAATTTTGAAACCTTCCCCACAATTAACATTAAAAATTAAATAATTGAAGTTCAACCAATTCAATACATAAAAGAAAGAAATGTAGTAATTACATTCTTATTTAAATGGGACCGGTTTCGACCCTAGTCCAGGTCATCGTCAGCCGTAAAAACAAGTAGGCGAAATCACACAATGTTTATGAATATTGGAGAAATGGGTCAGTTTCACACTCTGTCAGGCACAAAGTCACAACACTATCAAATAATATATGAAGATTATAAATAAACTTGAAGTCGCAGACGAATAGATTTGTAGAAGCAAACCGCCAGTTCCCGGTGATCAGCGCGGCACATTCAAGGTCATGCGCTGCGGTCTCGAACGCCAAAGTAGAGTGGAGAATGTCTTGAAGGTCCAATATTTGTCTCGGTTGCGGGAAGTTAAGTACGTATATAAAAATATACAACGCAAATCAATATAATTGAATGAGAACTTGTGCTCCTGCTAAGTTCTTGGAAAACAGTTGACTTGAAAAAACAATTGTAAAGAGAAAAAATGTAGTAAAAAGCGCAATATCGGAAAACAAATGAAAACTTATATGCACAGTGCGCTATTTTTTAAATTGAAAAAATTATTAGGACATGATTGAAGTAGTCGAAGTTGGCGCAAGACAAGAGTTAAAATTTGAAAGAGGAGAACCGAAATGAAGGTCGATTGGTTTTTTTTTTTTTTGACCTTCAAGACATTCTCCACTCTACTTTGGCGTTCGAGACCGCAGCGCATGACCTTGAATGTGCCGCGCTGATCACCGGGAACTAGCGGTTTGCTTCTACAAATCTATTCGTCTGCGACTTCAAGTTTATTTATAATCTTCATATATTATTTGATAGTGTTGTGACTTTGTGCCTGACAGAGTGTGAAACTGACCCATTTCTCCAATATTCATAAACATTGTGTGATTTCGCCTACTTGTTTTTACGGCTGACGATGACCTGGACTAGGGTTGAAACTGGTCCCATTTAAATAAGAATGCAATTACTACATTTCTTTCTTTTATGTATTGAATTGGTTGAATTTAAATTATTTCATTTTTAATGTTAATAATTTCAATACGGAACAATGACATTTTTATCTTTAAACCTTCCCCACAAGTTAACCTTTTGGAGCTATCACATTTTAAAAAGATGTCTGCCATTACTTTGAGCTGGTGAGCCTTCCGACGACAGGCAAGAGTTCCCCTGCTTCCACTTATACCAACCGGGTGAGTTGGCCATGCAGTTAGGGGCGCACGCCTGTGAGCTTGCATCCGGGAAATAGTGGGTTCGAATCCCACTGTCGGCTGCCCTGAAGATGGTTCTCCGTGGTTTCCCATTTTCACACCAGGCAAATGCTGGGACTGTACTGTACTTAAGGCTACGGCCACTTCCTTCCAACTCCTAGGCCTTTCCTAACCCATCGTTGCCATAAGAACTGTCTGTGTCGGTGCAATCTAAAGCCACTAGAAAAAAAATCTATCTGTGTCGGTGCGACATAAAACAAATTATACTTTTTTTTTTAAAATCCCAAGTGTCCTCTTACTTTTAAGTAGCTGGGGAGAAACTGATGTTCAGCCAGCACTGGCAAGTCGGATGCAATCGGCTTGTGGTGTTCTTAAAGATGACAGAATCTCTAACATAATGCTTTTCATTTTATCATTTCCACGGAGCAATGCCAATTATGAGACTGTTTTTTAAGCATATTTACAAGGGCAAATGCTCAGTTCAGATCAAAGCTTCCCGAAAAAGAATTCTCGAAAAAATTTAAACCTTAAAACTTGCTCAACAAGGCCAGTGCTTTGAGCATAAATCTACCTAGTTCAGAAATTTATGAAGGGACCTAAGGCAGTTACAATGAAGAGTCACGTGTTCTAAGGCTGAGATACATGCAGTATTTTAGTATTTATAAAATACATGCAATATTTCAGTACTTATTAATAAAATAATAAGAGAAGTTACATAATTGAGTAGTATAATGTGTTCATTGGCGTCGGGATGAGGTGACCTCATCGTCCAGTGGGAAACGACTGCAATCAGCCACTGGACGGCAGGGAAAACCATAGCTATTTGAAGTAGAAGGAAATGTCTGCTCTCAACCCTGAACATCTGGGGAGATGCTGGCAGCAGCTCTAAAATGCTTGGCGACAGGCTATGTGACAAGCCAGCCGTAAAAACTCTGTCACAATCTCATGGAAGTCTTTTGGATTTAGTACCATGGCTGGGGCATTCTCCCTTAGGCGATGTGTGTTGGCGAGGCCCAGTCAGCATGAGAATTATGCAAGGGTTACCGTCGCATGGGCGGCGATGTCTAAATAAGCTAGCCCATACAAGCCGTCTTGCTTCACTCAACGTCAGCACTATGTCTGAGCGGTATAGCGAACTGTCAAAGGCTCTCAAAAGGAGACAGATCGATGTCTGTGCAGTGCAGGAAACATGATGGAGTGGACAGAAGTAGTACGACGTCGGATGCAGGTACAAGCTGATATAGTGGCACCCGTGGAACAACCAATGGCATTGGTATTGTTGTGTCAGCAAAGTTTGACAGCTGTCTCTCTGATGTGCAGTGGTATGATGACCATATGATGAAGATTATCTACATCGCAGATGGAAGAAAAGTACACACTTTTTCAGCACATACGCCCCAAAGACATGTTTGCCTGGAGCAATAAAAGATACCTTCTGGGAGATGCTCGAAGAGAAGATGGCTGAAGTACCCCTAGAAGACCACATTATCACCGGTGATCTAAGCGGACGTGTCGTTCACAAAATGGAAAGTCATGCAGCCCACGGTGGACATGGTTTGGGAGAAAAGAATGATAATGGCCAATGAATCCTTGATTATGCAGAAGCCCATGGTCTGGTCATCACGAACACCTGGTTCAAAAAGTGTGATTCATATTTAATTACATATTACTTCAGCACAAGAGCAACGTAGATCGATTACATCCTCGTCAGGTGTCGAGACCTTAAAAGACGTGTTAGACACAAAGGTTGTATCACATGAAACTGTCGCGGCACATCATCAACCAGTCATCTGGAAGTTGCGTATCAAATCGCCAAATCCCGAACATGCCTTTCATACAGGACCAGCGAGAATCAAATTGTGGCACTTCAAGGAAAAATAGGTCAGTGTCGTCACACGAATAACGTTACCACCTATTACTACAGTCGAAGAGAGTTGGATCAAACTGAAGAAGGCTGCTCATGACACTGCTGTACTGTTCTTGGATCAACAAAACCAGGATGACAAAAAATTGACAAAGATACATGGCTCTGTTTCAACACTCATGTTTTTTCTCTTAGCCATGTTGTAACATTCTATGTTTTTTCACACTAGTTTTAGGACTTTTCGATTCTCTAAATGTAAATGCTGATTCTTAGGGTGCCATATATTTTAAGGACACTAGGTTCGGGGCCCTGATCTAACTTTAGGCTAAGATTTATTTTCGGTTAATGATGCTTACGACAGTTAAGCGAAACATGTCCTATCTTACAACGCCTGTTGTAATGTTTATATCCTAAATATAAGGAAAGTTAAGCATTGGAAAGGAGGTGTTAACTCTTATTCTTATTTTAAGTTTCATAATCTGATGTCCAATCTGGTCTACAATGAGATTTATTACTTGCAATTTACCATGAGTTTTTTGCCAACAAGACACCAAGACTACAAGGTAGCCCGTAGTGGTGCAAAGAAAATCATAGCTACATTAAAAACAGCACATTTTGCAAATCTCTATACAAAACTAGACACATTTGCGGGCGAGTGGGAATTATACTGACTCACCAAAGCGAGGCATGCAAAACGCAAGACATCCGGCACTTCTATGGCACCAATGATGAAACAGGAATCTTATTGGTTGATTGGTAAAAGGCAAGAACCCTGGCATGGCTACTTTGAGAAGATCTCAACTGAGGAATTTCCCCATCCACCAATCCCAGTCACTTCTGCTGTGGAAGGACCTGTCAGAGACATTGATATCGAAGAGGTAAAGGCTGCTTTAAAAGAAATGAAGCCGGGGAAAGCTTCTGGCCCAGACGATCTTCCAGCAGATTTCTGGTACTCTCAACAATGGGATGCGGCAGAATGATTAGCATGACTCTTCAAAGAAGATCATTAAAGAGGGTTGAACACCGAACTATCAGCAACAAAGCATCACCATACCCATCTTCAAAAAGAAGGGGAGCCCAGCTGGATGTGCTGATTACTGACCGATCAGACTTTTGTGTCACGCGATGAAGGTATTCGAATGGGTTCCTGATAAAAGGATATGTGAGATCGTTGAGTTTTCCAGAAACCAAACTGGATTTTTGAAGTATTATGGCACAGCCGATGCAATCCATGCTGCATGGCTCTCGGTTGAAAAGCATTGTGAAAAAAACAAGCCGATCCATCTAGCTTTTCTGGACCTTGAGAAGGCCTTTGATCCTGTACCGTATGACCTCATATGGCTAGCACTGCAAGAGCATGGCGTACCAGAATGCCTTGTCAACTGGGTTCAGCTACTTTGTGTAGACCCACGGAGCTTTGTTCAGGCCACCACAGGAGCATCCAGTGACTTTCCCATCACCGTTGGCATTCACCAAGGTTCAGCACTGTCACCTCTCTTGTTCAGGGACAGCAGACCTGCACCACTCTTTATCATGGACGCTTCTCTACGCAGATGATATGTTGGCCTCTGAAACCTAGGTTGATCTGCAATGCCAAACCCAAGAATGGAGTGACCAGCTGGCGCAACACAGCTTGTGCCTAAATATAAAGAAGACTGAATAAATGATGTCAGATCCACAAGCAATCGGAACCATTCAGGTAGACGGTGAGAATCTGTCACGAGTGACAAGATTCAGGTATCTTGGCTCTACGATCACTGATGATGGCTGACTTGTCAAAGAGATCAATGCAAGGATATCTGCAGCCTGGATGAAATGGAGAACAACAACCGGCGTCACTTGCGACCGGAGGAGGAAATATAGGGTGGTCTAAAATAAACTATCATACTGTCATCCAACCTGTTGCACTGTATGGTTGCAAATGTTGGGCGACTACAACTGAGTCAGAGCATCGACTGATGTCGTGGAGACTAAGATGCTGAGATGCAAAGCTGGCATCACCAAACTGGATCGCATCTCCAATGAATCCATCAGGGAGAGATTTGGCATTGTACCAATTCAAGAAAAAATGCGCGAGAGTCATCTAGGATGGTTTGGACATTTACTAATCGTAGACGCCGTCACTATCGCGAAGGCAGGTTACACGTTAGAAGTCGCTGGTAGGAGACCAAAAGGATGACCAAAAGAGCGATGGGCCGATACTCTTCACAAAGACCTGAAAGGCGTCAATCTCCACCCTGACATGGCCCAGGACAGAACTAAATGAAACCAATGAATCCATGTAGCGGACCCCTCCAGCAGGAGGGACAAGCACTGAAGAAAAAGAAGAAAAGTAGTATAATGTGTTAAATATTATTCAAAGTTACATCATCAGTGATGTGTCGTAACATCAGAATATTCCACAAAAAAAGAAAAAAAGAGATGATTTCTTGATTTTTTTTTTTTTTTTTTGAAAGTTAGCATGTCTGCTTTACTATTCAAGGGTTGAAAGAACTGTTTAGGGGCTGTCTATCTGAAGTGGTAAAAGTATGCTCGGTCCACCCGGAAGGATGTCGGTTCATTTTCCTGCCAGGAAGTTGAAAATCTAACAAAGAAGATTTGCTCTTCTGGTGAGGCACAACAAAAATGAGTACTAGGCTAATTCCTGGAGCTGTGACTGGGTACAGAGGTAATCATTCTCTCCCACTTAGTGCTAAGGTTACGGATAATGGAAGACATTACCTTTCATTCCTCCTAGGGCCTTCATGAGGTATTTGGAGATTGCTTTGAAAGAACTGTATGAAATTTGTTATCTATCTGTCAGTCAAAAATTATATGATTAATTTTGACATATATGCTGTGTGATGTAATGTCTTTCAATTTCTTATGTTATTATTTTGTTATTTTAATTACATTATTGAATTTCCTTTCTGAAACACAGGGACTCATGGTGGTGGGATTTGATGTATATCATGAGGCCAATATGCGTGGAGTCACTATTGGTGCTCTTGTGGCAACCATGAACAAGGATGCAAGTCAGTACTTCTCAGCTGTAAGCTACCTGCGCACAGGAGAGGAAATGAGTAGCGACTTGACCACTAACATCGTGAAAGCTCTTCGCCAGTACAATGCCTACAACAACTGCCTACCTCAGCGTATATTGTTGTATCGAGATGGAGTTGGTGAGGGTCAAGTGGCCTATGTGTTCCAGCAGGAAGTTGAACTTCTCAGGGTAAGGAATAAACCTAGAAGCTCTCTTGAAAATTGTTACTTATTCTCTTGTTTCTGTGTGGCATAGAAATGGATGATGTGTATGGACTAAATCTCTGGTAATGAAAATAATTTTATACTAGAGTGCAAGAGTGGAATAAGAACCAATACTTAAAGAAATAAATAAAGAACAGGGCTGTGTCAAGGTAAAGGCTTCAAGTTTTAGTGTAGAATATGTTTTGTGTGATCGGTATTGCCAAAATAAAGTATCTAGTTAATATACTGTAGGTTTGAAATTTTTGCTTGACATTTTATATCTAAATTCTAAATGAATTTATACATCTTCAGAACAAAGTTTGTGTACTGAGAAGTAACATACATGTGGAAAGAGATTGACATTAATATCACAGGGAGCTTTGATGGGTGCACCAAAATCATCATTAGTATCCTCATCCGTGAGTTCCTCATCGTTTTCCACTACTAGGGCAATAGGTATACTCAGCTTAACTCTAGTTGTGTGGAACTCGCCTCACGACATTCCCCCACCTTAAAGTTTATATGCTCGCGATTAGCCTTTTGACGCTCAACATTGGTGATTTTTAATTTTTGGAATTCTGATAAGCTGCTCTGTTATATTTTTTTCCATCATTTGGTACCAGTAAGTGACCACTGTGGTAAGACACTGTGATACAGTTCCTAAGTCCATCCACAATGTGCATGTTGCGATCAATATAGAGACCAAATAATGCATTTTTTATAGTGCCTTATATTCAGTCATTCTTTATGCCTGTTGGCCTGGATTGTTAAGGTGTCAAGTCTATATGGTCTGACACTGTGGTTAGCTGGTTTGAGTCCTGTTGCAGAAAAGAATTTCACCATCAGAATCTTGGTTCACAGGGTAGGAGAGGTGGCAGCATAGAATTTACAAGTTCTACTCACCAGATTGCATGCCAAAAGCCTGGATTCAATTCCAGAGCTCTCCACAGTGTTCTTATAGAGTGAGGGCATATGATGCTGTTGATGGTGATTTGTCCATTAGATAGGGACGTTAAACCTTGATCAGACCCCTTGGTGCTATTCGACAGTAGACTATGGGCCGGCACTGGGTTTCACCCCCTCCCTACTATCATATATCATTAATTTCATCTATCAACTTCTCCGATGTGGTTGGTGTCAGGAAGGGCATCTGGTCATACAGTCTTGCTATGGAGATTCTTCTCAGTTCATACGTGACGCTGTACAGAAATGGGACAAGGGTCGAACATACATTCAGTGGATGCTTTTCAGTTTTACATTTACGTTTAATAATAATAATAATGTTATTGTTTATTGCATCCCACTAACTACTTTATGACTGTTTTCGGAGATGCCAAGGTGCCAGAATATTGTCCTGCAGGAGTTCGTTTTACGTGCCAGTGAATCCTCTCAACACGAGGCTGGCGTGTTTGAGCACTTTCAAATACCAACGGATTGAACCAGGATCGAGCCTGCCAACTTGGGGTCAGAAGGCCAGTGCCTCAACCATCTGGGCCATTCAGCCTGGCTCTGTTTCTCTCACGGCATCATCATCATCATCATTACTATTGCTATTCTCACTCTTGATACCAAAATACATTCTGATCATTGTTTGTAGTGTCATGACAACTGTCCAGTAGGCTGTGTCTTTGGTTTGCTTTATTCTCACAGGAAATTAGCACAAACACCCACCATGCTTCCAATGAAGGCTTTGCCACCTGTCAGTTAGGAAACTAGTGAGTGCACACAACAATATGTGGTCTAATGGGCACGCTCAGAAGTAATTTGAAACTAAATACTTTCTTTATGGGGCAAATGGTTGTGCTTCCATGAATATACCTACTGTTGCTGAAAGTTTCAGTAAATTCCTCTCAGTTATAAAAAAAATTATTTAAAGTCAACCTAATCAAAACTTATTTTACTTGTGATGAGTTACAATTGGTCTGTCACGAGTAAAACAAGTATTGATTAGGTTGACTTCAAATAACTTATTTTTTTCCATAACTGATAACCAACAATATGGATCACAATGAAATTTGTAACTGTTAAATTCTTGTATTTTGAACCACTTAAAACGCGAAGCAATTAGTGACAGAAAATGTTCAAGTTCCATTCATCAAAGTATCTTATGGCGTGAATGTGCGAGTGGCGTTTGTCAAATTAAGCCAATAAGGTTAAGCATTTTTGTCAGAGCAGAATAGAGATTGTGATCAGAGGAAGAACAGGTGATGTTGAACAAGACTGGGGAACTTTGAACACAATACAGCCCAACAAGAACTTCGAATTACATGAAACAACACCAAGTACTTGGAAGATAAAGAAAGATAGAAAGAAGGTATGGAATGATGAATTGACAAGCTATACAAGAAGAGAAATTAGCTTGGATGAATGGGAAGAAAGAGGACAAGGCAGTATTGGAAGTGAGTGTCAAATCAAATCAGAGAGAGAAACCTACAATAGGACAAGCACAATGACAGGTCGGTCTGGGAAGAGGAAGCAGAGAAAAAGAAGACAAGGACAAAAATAAACATGCAAACGGACAAGAACAATCTCCACATTTTCACAAACTGCCATCTTTGAATAGACGGGCTCATTTCTTCTACAACCATCTCTTCTCAGCCCCTGATAAGTTCATTTCCCCTTCCCAGCTTCATCACTCGGGTGGGCATCAGCACTTATTGAGGCGGCCATCCTGACAGACCTTTATTCTTGACGTGGGATGTGTAGGATAACAAGGAAGCTGGATAAATACAGGAAGAGGCAGGATGCATAAGATACAGGTAATACAGATACATCGGCCACTCAAAGCCCATGGAAACTTCTAAATATGTAAGGCTCTTGTCGTTTCTGCACCCCTCGAGGCCTCCAGTGATGTAGTGGGCAGTGCCAGTAATTGCAGCGGGGTCTGACCACTGTGTGCCGGCCCTCCACTGTCAGGTTGGCTGTGCAGTGGGCAGTGACGTCATATGGGGCGTTGTCATAATAGGCTGCTCTTCCTCCAGCCTTGCTCCACAAAATAGCGAACATACCACAAAATACATGCTGTATTGTTTTTAAATATGAGAAACTGGTGTCCAGATGTATGTAATGTCAACCAGATTGTAATTGGTAGGTCATTGTTATAGATTTGTTTCCTTAACTTGTTTAAAAATGAAAATTATAATCAAATTGTTCCTATTTTTAGATAGTTCTCATTCAGACTAGGATACTGTAATATCTGATTTCTGTCCTTACAGAAAAAGCTCAAAGAGATATATGGAGAACATGAATGTAAACTGGCTTACATTATTGTTACGAAACGTCTGAATACTCGTCTTTTCTATGGGCTGGAAAATCCTCCACCTGGCACTGTGGTTGATGGTGTCATCACACTTCCACAAAGGTGAGTACCTATGTCACTTTGAATCTTCCTGCCTTTAATCTTTTGTCAAACACAGAATTTTGATCTGCATTATAATACCTACTTTCATCTCGGTGAGATTTTCTCCATTCAGCTTTTATATAGCTGTCTCTACTGTATGGTCATCTAGAAAGCAAAGTTTTCATCACTGATGGACTGGCTGAAATGTATACTGATTTGAAGCATAATTCTGCATGCTTCTTACATTAAAACTGGTAGGTTATGGTTTATTTGCACATTGCGTTAGAAATAATTATAGTGTCATATTGTTACACACTTTATGAAATGCAGTTGTGCTAGGCTTATGTTTTGCCATGTTAGCCAGGCTAATGCCATCCAAAACAGAAAAAGCAATGAATATGACTACAGAATATTATGGCATGTACTGTATACTGTTTATTTAATACCATAAAACTTTGAAAATATTTCATTCTTCTTCCTTATATATAACACATTAGTTACAAAAACTTTGCATCTGTCGAGTGATGACGAGGACATCTGTTTGCCGTTTCTCCATGGCAAACATGAGCAGTCTGAATTCAGGTGGGACGTGCTTGCACATTCGATATGTTCGGTAACACAGCACATGACTAACCATGCTGTCTACTGTACCCATGTGTTTGTCCTACTTGAGCATCTAACGTAATCCATAATTCCTTGCAGCGTTTAACTTAGTGCTGATTGTTATGAACATGTCTTGTGCCTGCTACAGCTTTATTATTAAAGGATGATTCAGTTATGATGGAGAATAAATGCGGCTGTGTTATTGAAGACTTATTAAAACATTCATTATCTAGCCTAACTTTTCTGCTAAGAAAAAATTCATAGACAAGGAATAATAATCTTTTTGGCTTAATGTCCCACCAACTACCTTTCCATTTTCGGAAGTGCCAAGGTGTCTGAATTTAGTCCTGCAGGAGATCTTTTACATGCCATTAAATCTACCAACACAAGGCTGATGTATTTGAGCACCTGCAAATACCACCGGACTGAGCCAGGATCGGAACCTGCCAAGTTGGGGTCAGAAGGCCAGTGCCTCAACCATCTGAGCCACTCAGCCTGGCTCATAGACAAGGAGAGATCCACACATAGTCTTATCATCTACAGTAACAGACATAAAAGGGGGCAAAGTGTGTCATTTTAACGATTCCTGATATGTGACTCTCTGGCTGTAGAAAGTCATGTTCTTTGTATTGCTGCCCTTGCCTTTTATTTTCAACAGACACAAATGCTTGGACAACGGAGGATGTCTGCGATGTTTACAGATGTTTTATATATAGGTACTAAAGACATGATATGAACAGTCTGTAGACCTTGTTAAATCCAAAATAGCTTTACTGAAATTTGATTACACTGGAGTAGGAGAATCATCAAGCCTTACCTTCAGAAAAGTATACAGGTATATTTGATATACAGTTATGTATTAGGGTAACTGCATAACTTTTGAACAATAATATTTTTCATATATGTTTTGAGGATGCTCATGAAAATTTCATGTGTGCTTGTGCTAATTCAAAAGAACTGTGGAACAGTAACTTACCGGGGACATCTGCATATTGATTCTAGAATTTTCTGGGTATCTTGTAAAAAGATGTTGAGATAAATCCTGAATTGTCTGGAAACTTGGGGCAGAAATGTATATAAATGGCAGTAGAGTCAGGGTTGAAGTCAAATGGTTGTGAGTGAGGTGAAGCAAGTTGAGTCAGCTGTGTACCAATACCATTCAGTAAATTGCTGGTGGATTAGAGAGAGAGTGAGTGAGTGTATGTGCATGTGTGTGTCGGCAACTTGGAAAATAGTGGAATCATGAAGATAGTCTTCAAGGACCTCATGATCATTCCACCTCTCTAAAAATTTGGCCAATACCCTTCCTATTATACAACTCTTAGGTTCTTCAGTCTGCTGAAACTTTGGATACATTAATTTATAAACTACATGAAAAAGAAAACATATGGTAACAGATTTATATCTGAAAAAGAAGCAACTTAACTAAACGAGAATGACATCTTTCATCAGAATGACACAGTGTCTGTATTGCAACAACTTTCCTTCAGTGCTAGCATGGAGAGAAGTGAGGACTTCATGGAGATAAGTTCCAAATTTCAATTTTAATATTTAAAAAATAATCAACAACAATCCACCTGCTATTCACCCATGGATTCTTGGTCACATGCTTCTGAGGTGTATCTTTGTTCCCAGTTTCATCCCCCACAACCCAGAATGGATCAGATCGTTTTCCAGCATCAGGTTGGGAGATCCACTTCTCAAATGTCTCGTTCTCCAAAATCGGAAACATTTCTTAACCTGACTTGTATATTCAGTGGATTTCGTTTTATGCTCCTCTTCCAGTAGATAGTCAGGCAAGTAACTCTTTTGTGAATAAGACTATAGTTGACTTACTACCTCCTACAAAACCTCACCAACTTGAGGAAGTAAAAGGTGCGGTTGATGATGTGACTTACTATTCAAGGACGAACTAAGCTGACAGCTAAATGCCTGCACGCACAGTATCTATTGAAATTACCACTGCAGTAATTCAAGATTTGTTACTGGACATTCTACTAGGGCATGGGTTCCTGGTAGAATATCCTTTAATATGATTTTGAATTTCGTGGTGCACAAGGCATTTTTGGGCAAAGATAGACATCTGAGAGTAGCATGGTCTGATGGAAAGCTAGAGGAAAATTCATCCATGGAAGAAATCCAGTCAGGACATCTACAGCCAAGTGAAGAAGAAGGCCCAAAACAGGTCTTAAAGGATTTTCCTCTTAGTGAACAACAGGATCTATACTACCACTGTGACACATACCATTGAATTTAACAACTACTCCCCAGTCAAGCAGCTTCCCAATTAGACCCGGATAAATGTAATTTTGTTATAAAGAAGATTCAAGAAATGGAAGGACGACAAGGTCTTATTGAATCCTCCACATCTGGTTGAGCCTCGCTCATTGTATTACTGCAGATGATGAGCAGGGAGTTCAGGCTTTTGTGTTCACTTCCCTCAGGTAAATGAGGCAACTCTTAGAGATGCCTACATCATGCCTGGCCTGAAGGACTTTCTGAAACAAGTTAATGGATCTGAGATTTTCAGTGCACTGTATCTTTAATTTTGGACATTAGCTAGTTGAAGTAGAAGAAAAATATACACCAACGACAGCTTTCATGATGAGAGGCCTATTCCAATTTACAATCTTGCCAATCAAACTGAAAAATACACCATCCAAATTTACATGATTGATGGATAAGGTATTGTTAGGATATATTGGAAATTTCTGCCAGTTGTATTTGGATGATATTCTGATTTATAGTGAACTTCCAAGAGCACCTTACACATTTGGCAAAATGGTTGACTTGCCAGTTGGAGTAGTGTTACTGTGCATAGCCACATGTAGAATATCTCAGCCATTTTTGACAGTAGAGGTCTTAGACAGGCAGCCACAAAAGAATTGGGCTATTGAAGAGGCAGAGGATCCTTGAACCAAGCGACAAGTACACCAGTTTCTTAGCTCAAATTATCAAATGAGAAGGTCTGCCCAATTCAATATAATTTGTATTACACTTTTCAATAGAAAATTATTTTACAATAGGAATGCATGTTTTGCCCTGTTGTGGGGACATTTTCAGCTCCTTAATACGAGGCTAAGTATTACAAAAAAATATAAAAAATACAAGCACATTTGAATGCTTAAAATAGTAATTATCTTTTATGTCATATTGCACATATGAATCCTATAAAGCCGGGCTGAGTGGCTCAGACGGTTAAGGCGCTGGCCTTCTAACCCCAACTTGGCAGGTTCGATCCTGGCTCAGTCCGGTGGTATTTGAAGGTGCTCAAATACGACAGCCTCGTGTCGGTAGATTTACTGGCACGTAAAAGAACTCCTGCGGGACTAAATTCCAGCACCTCGGCGTCTCCGAAGACCGTAAAAGTAGTTAGTGGGACGTAAAACAAATAACATTATTATTATAATCCTATAAAAAGTTTTCTGTGTTTTTAGTGTTCAGCTGTTGTTAAGTTAGCAGTATCAATAAGCACCAGTATTTGTAATCTGTGTAACACTTTGTCACATAACTTGTTTGAGAAAGTTAATTGGTTTATTGTTAATTAAACTGAAGTGAAATTAAGTTGTTAAAATCCATTAGTTGTGTTGTTATGTTCCATTAGAATTCTAGCTAATATAGTAGCAGGGAATTCTTCTCAGATGATAATTATAATATTTAGAAACAGGTTGAAAATGCTGTATCAGCGATTTATCTCATTGTATGGAGAGTTTCCCCACTGCTTGCTTTGGAAAGGCGATACGTGTGCACTATTATATGGCATTGTCCAAGAAGAGAACAATAGATGCCATAGTTCCTTGGCTTATACAGCTGGTATAGTAGCTTCATACCTCATTTCCAAGAGAAAGTAGCACTACTCACTGATTTACTCCATAATGAATGACTATATTATAGACCAGCATGGAAAAGGCAGCATTTTGAGATATGAAGACAGCTGCTGTGTATGCACTGCTCCCAGTCTGGCTCATCCAGATCCTCAATGGAAGATGTGTCTACAGACGGACGCTAGCAGCTTGGGTTTGGGAGCAGTGTTATTCCTCGAGAGGAGCAATGATAGAAAGGATATCATAGAGTATTCCGGTAGAAAACTGTCTGCCACAGAAAAGTGTTACTGCACTGCTGCAAAAGAAGCTTATGCTGTGGTGTGGGCCACAGGAAAATTCTAAAAAACTGTAGACTGCAAAAACTAAAATGTGCCTATATTCTGCATGCGACACTGTGGAGACCTTCTTCCTCTCGTTTTGCCGGGATGAGGTTATTCATTTTATGAAAGCCAGCTCTCAAGTGGATTTTCTTCAATAGTACTGTATTTACGCAAATAATACCGGCAAATGTTTGGGGTGTGGGTTTTATTTGCGTCAATGTTGGCATTATTTTTTCAAAATCGGCCTTCCTAAATTTAGGGTGCGGGATTATTCGGTGGCGGGTATTATTCGCTTAAATACGCGTATTTACGTGAATAATACCCGCACATTTTAAAAAAATTTGAGGCACAAAATTGGGATGCAGTTTTTTGCGTCAAAGTTGGCATTTTTTTTTTTTTTTTTCCAAAATAAACCTACCTAAAGTTAGGGTGCGGGGATTATTCGTGTAAATACGGTATATATGTTTAAAACATTTAAGGTCTTTAGGTCTTTTCAATCGTGAAATTACCAGCATTTCGCCCCAGTGTAGCAGTGGGCTCATCAGTTGGATTGGTACACCTTTCTAAGACGCTGGTGGCTAGTGCACCATTGAGACACCACTACAAGCCTCTTGTGTAGGACAGTGCAGTTACGGTGCACTTGGGAAGCATATACCTCCACTTGTATAAATGCCTGCCTTTGGCCTTATATCAAAAATTAAATTCTCAGAAGGAAATCATAATTTCATTTCATCGATTGCCAATGCTAAAAAGATTTAAGCTCTTTAGGCCTTCTCAATTGTGAAATCACCACTGCTTTGCTCCGTGTAGCAGTGGGCTCATCAGTTGGATCAGTATATATGTTGTTAGGCTGTATGGCTTCTACTCGTCTTGTGAGTATATAGATACTGATACAGCAGTCCTCCTCACAGTACAGTCAACAGCAGGACATCCAGAGAAGGCATGCATTAGCAAAGAAGAGAGAACGCTTGCCCAGGGCAAGGCACTAGATGCCAAAGAAGACAAGGTCTTCCTACCAGGCCAACAGGTACTGCGGTGCAATCACCCAGTAAATAGCCAGACGCAAAACCGAGATTGAATTTACAACCTAGAAATTGCCAGGAAGTGAGAAATTGTTTTAATTTACCGGCAGGATATTGACATCAGTTAGGTTATGTATTAAGGTTAGACTGGGTGTATAACTAGTAAAAATATTTTCATTTATATTTCAAGTATGTTCAAGAAATTTTTATTTGTACCTGTGCCTATTCAAGAGAACTCTCAAGCGCTGACTTACCAAGGACATCTTTGTATTCATTCTAGAAATTTCTGGATATCTTGTGATTATAAGATGTTGTGAATACAGAATTATCTGGAAACATAGCCAGAAATGTATGAAGGGAGTTCAGTTTATATTGCAACCCATTTTTTTTTTCTGAAAGCAGGTTGGTTTTATTGAGGATTCAACTACACCCTGTTATTCCCCAATCCTTTTGCTACAATACCCTATATTTCAATATAATCTCCATTCAGTGCTATGGCCTTACGCCACTGTAAGAGGGCCTGTATGCCTGCATGATACCACCTTGACTGGTTGATGTCGGAGCCAACATCGGGCTGCATCGATAACTTCCCCATCGTCTACTTAGTGCTTTCCGTGTAGTGCATCTTTCATTGGGCCAAGCAGATGGATGTCAGAAGGTGTGAGATCCGGTCTGTAGGGTGGATGAGGAAGAATAGTCACTGAAGTTTTGTGAACTCCTGTCGGTGATGTGATGATGAAACACTCATCGTCCAGCGACTCACCATGCTTTTGTCCACTACCAGGTGTCTGTAGACATTCTTCACACGCCTATGAATATCTGTGATAACCTGGTTTTCCGCCAAAAGAAACTCAATAATTGCTCTCTGTTTAGAATGCACCTCCATTGCTGAATCCATTTTGAAGGCTAGTTATAGCACTGCCACCTGTCAGAAATTAATAAAACTCTATGAGACGAAGCGGGAATATTCAAAGATATTCTAAACGAAATTCCAATTTTTTTTAAAAAAAACCAACATTGGCCGAGAAATAAAAAATTGTTGCATTATATATTGAATGCCCCTCGATATAAATGGCAGTACAGTCAGGATTGTGGTCAGGTTGTGAGGAAGGTGAAACGAGTTGAGTATCCAGTAATCGGGAGATTGTGGGTTCGAGCCCCACTGTCGGCAGCCCTGAAGATGGTTTTTCGTGGTTTCCCATTTTCACACCAGGCAAATGCCGGGGCTGTACCTTAATTAAGGTCACGGCCGCTTCCTTCCACTTCCTAGGCTTTTCCCATCCCATCGTTGCTATAAGACATATCTGTGTTGGTGCGACGTAAAGCAAATGGCAAAGAAACGAGTTGAGTCAACTGCGTATCGATGTCATTCAATGAATCAGTTGTGGACTAGAGAGAGAGTGTAAGTGTATGTGTGTGTTTATGATTAATAAAAACATATGAGTAGGCAGTGATAGTAATTTTATTTTACTACGTTTTTGCACTTCATTAAATTAGTTGTCATATAGATGCAGTTTGTTCTTGGCTGCCCTGTAGGGGCGATACCTACTGAAAAACATGACTCAATTAATACAGGAAATTTTGTTGAATTGTTTCATTATCAAATCTGTTGTGATGAAAAATTATATAGATCCACTTGGAAACCTTTGATGTTTTTGTTGTTACTCCTCATGATATCACACATGATTTGATTTAGTCTCAGCTGTTGTGTTAAATAAAATTAGTTAAGATATCATAAAAGCACCATTTGTAGGTGTGATAGAAGAGGAAGATGAGGCTATGAACTTAACATATCTGCAACAGAATTTCTGTGAAGCACAAACAGGTGAAAGAAGGTGCTGGGTGGAATGGGTCTATCTACTATATCAAAGATTAACTTAAAACTTTAAAAATGAAGGTTATATTTCTTTTCAAATCACAAACTTAACAAATTTTTCACTGAGTGAAATAACAAGGAGACAGGTACAAATAGCAATCTTAAAACAAGAATTGGAAAACCCAAGATTAGAGAATTTAACAGAATTGTGCTTCAAGCCCCTAATTTCCAACTTTACAATATTGCTAATTAGTGTTTACATAGACAAGGAGAAATCTCCCAAAATAAGAGCACCTTGCACCAACCGATACAAATTTACAGCCTTCCAGAGGCACCCCTCAATATTACAGTTGAATTAGAAATCACAGAAAAGAGCTTACATGTTCTCCCACTTTAACCAAGGAGACTCTGCTCCTAATTTTTAACACCCTACTCAAGGCAACATTACATAGAAAATCTTATAAATTTCTGGCCTCTCTAGGCCCAACCTACAATTTTACAATTTGTACACAGGGGTAACTAGTACCCAAACTACTGGGCCTTTGTGGAAAAGTAACAGGTTAAATTACTAGCCCACACACAAAATGTATGGAGGCATACACTTGCGCTCCTAGAAAATTAAATATAAAACCCAGAATGGGGCTCTCAGCCCAATGAAGCAGAGGCTAATCCCAAGCTACTGAGGTGACTAGAAAGAAGGTTTATTACGCTTTACAGAAAAGAGAAACAGTTACAAAATCGTAGTCACCTCGGACTAAGTTGAAGGGGAACTCGAGAGGGTAATGCACTCTCTATCCCCGATTTACAGTTGAAGACTATAAAATTTTACATTAGCCGAAAGAAAATTTACATTTTAGAAAAAGGTGGTTACATAGTTAGAAATTTGAACCTTCCCCTCGTGTAAGTCTGCGGAGGTAGCTGCAGAGAGATGACTGGTGGCCATTACCTTGGCTGATGAACTGCCTGGCGAACACACTCTCAGAAATTTGGCGATTAAAAAACAAGGTAGCCTGAAAAGACGCAGCTTATATACTCAAGGGGATGGTTTGAGAGGGTTCTGGACTAAATCTGGACACGCCCTCTCAATTTTATTGGGTTAACCAAAAACCTACAGTTGTGGACTAGAGAGAGAGTGTAAGTGTATGTTTGTGTTTATGATTAATAAAAACATATGAGTAGGCAGTGGTAGTAATTTTATTTTACTACGTTTTTGCACTTCATTGAATTAGTTGTCATATAGATGCAGTTTGTTCTTGGCTGCCCTGTAGGGGCGATACCTACTGAAAAACATGACTCAATTAATACAGGAAATTTTGTTGAATTGTTTCATTATCAAATCTGTTGTGATGAAAAATTATATAGATCCACTTGGAAACCTTTGATGTTTTTGTTGTTACTCCTCATGATATCACACATGATTTGATTTAGTCTCAGCTGTTGTGTTAAATAAAATTAGTTAAGATATCATAAAAGCACCATTTGTAGGTGTGATAGAAGAGGAAGATGAGGCTATGAACTTAACATATCTGCTACAGAATTTCCGTGAAGCACAAACAGG
Source organism: Anabrus simplex (assembly GCF_040414725.1). Taxonomy (NCBI): domain Eukaryota; kingdom Metazoa; phylum Arthropoda; class Insecta; order Orthoptera; family Tettigoniidae; genus Anabrus; species Anabrus simplex. The sequence continues at coordinate 183,151,535 of NC_090269.1, read as the reverse complement.
TGAAAGAAGGTGCTGGGTGGAATGGGTCTATCTACTATATCAAAGATTAACTTAAAACTTTAAAAATGAAGGTTATATTTCTTTTCAAATCACAAACTTAACAAATTTTTCACTGAGTGAAATAACAAGGAGACAGGTACAAATAGCAATCTTAAAACAAGAATTGGAAAACCCAAGATTAGAGAATTTAACAGAATTGTGCTTCAAGCCCCTAATTTCCAACTTTACAATATTGCTAATTAGTGTTTACATAGACAAGGAGAAATCTCCCAAAATAAGAGCACCTTGCACCAACCGATACAAATTTACAGCCTTCCAGAGGCACCCCTCAATATTACAGTTGAATTAGAAATCACAGAAAGGAGCTTACATGTTCTCCCACTTTAACCAAGGAGACTCTGCTCCTAATTTTTAACAGCCTACTCAAGGCAACATTACATAGAAAATCTTATAAATTTCTGGCCTCTCTAGGCCCAACCTACAATTTTACAATTTGTACACAGGGGTAACTAGTACCCAAACTACTGGGCCTTCGTGGAAAAGTAACAGGTTAAATTACTAGCCCACACACAAAATGTATGGAGGCATACACTTGCGCTCCTAGAAAATTAAATATAAAACCCAGAATGGGGCTCTCAGCCCAATGAAGCAGAGGCTAATCCCAAGCTACTGAGGTGACTAGAAAGAAGGTTTATTACGCTTTACAGAAAAGAGAAACAGTTACAAAATCGTAGTCACCTCGGACTAAGTTGAAGGGGAACTCGAGAGGGTAATGCACTCTCTATCCCCGATTTACAGTTGAAGACTATAAAATTTTACATTAGCCGAAAGAAAATTTACATTTTAGAAAAAGGTGGTTACATAGTTAGAAATTTGAACCTTCCCCTCGTGTAAGTCTGCGGAGGTAGCTGCAGAGAGATGACTGGTGGCCATTACCTTGGCTGATGAACTGCCTGGCGAACACACTCTCAGAAATTTGGCGATTAAAAAACAAGGTAGCCTGAAAAGCCGCAGCTTATATACTCAAGGGGATGGTTTGAGAGGGTTCTGGACTAAATCTGGACACGCCCTCTCAATTTTATTGGGTTAACCAAAAACCTACAAGAAGCCATTGATTGGCTGAAAAATAATTACAGAAAATAGTGATTGGCCAAATTCAAAAACTGGCGGAATGAGAAAGAAGTGCTGCAAACCTTGAAATAACAAAATAAATGGAAGTTAATTTAGTTGAGAAAACATAATAACACAAAACGAAAACAAAACAAAAAAAACAAAAACAAAACACATAAGTCCAGTCAGTTTAGGCAACTTCAAAATAACACGTTACTCAATAATTCACTGGTGACATCTTCTGGACAATGTCCCAACTTCATGCTGTACCTGTTTCACGTTTTCTTAGAGAGATAGCATTCCTTAAGGTGCCTCTTTTAAAATCACGGGGTTGAGATGTACCTCTTGGTACAATATCCATTGCAGGTTTCTTCTGTGCTTCATTATGTTAACCCATGATGTTCCAGAGAGATTGATGTAAGTACTGATCGCTCTGATGTTTGTTTGGCTGGACCTGTTTTCAATTTAATTGGTGAGTTCCAGTTGTACATTGAGTGTTCTGTTGTGGTTGTAGCACATAATGGTTTAAAAAAATCAGTTTGCCAAATATCAGTCAGTTTTATACATGCAGTGCTCTATACACAACTTAAATTTAGTATTAAAGCAGTCTTTTATAGGCATTAAAGAATGTAAAGTATTCTTTGAAATTTGCAACTTTTTGTTCAAGATCTTTTTTTTTTTTTTTGCTTTACGTCGCGCCAACACAGATAGGTCTTATGGCGAATGGCGATGATGGGGCAGGAAAGGCCTAGGAATGGGTAGGAAGAAGCGGCCGTGGCCTTAATTAAAGTACAGCCCCAGCATTTGCCTGGTGTGAAAATGGGAAACCACGGAAAATCATCTTCAGGGCTGCCGACAATGGGGTACAAACCCATTATCTCCCGGATGTGAGCTCACAGCTGCTCGCTCCTAACCGCATGGCCAACTCGCCCGGTGTTCAAGATCTTCGAAGAGAAAAGCTGCATGAATGCTTTTACTACTAAGCACTTGATCAGTTGCCTCCTTCCCACTGGATATATACAGAACATTTGGTTGAAGCTATTTGCTTTCTCGTATAAAAACGTAATGGCTCTTAACTGGTGAACCTGATTTTCCGTAGTAATTTAATTGTATCTGTAATCTCTTGTTTTTCTTGTTCATTGACATTTTGTGGACGTTTTGCATTGAAAGTCCTTAATTCTGCTTGAAATTTTTCACATGTTGAACAGGTATCAGTACGTGGGTACTCAAATGACAAGTTAAATTCTGTTAAATACCTTTCTGTAGGTCTCATATGAAACTAGACGTTCAGGGTATGCTTCTTTATATAATTCATAGCATTGTTTTATCAATAGTTCTCCTGGAAGGTACTTTTTTTTGTCTTTCCCTAGCCATAGTGGCTCTTCTTTCCCTTCAATGAACCTATGTGGTTTATAACAGCTTCCTCCTCTAGATATTTTTCATGGCCGATTACCATGCATGCCTCCTTTATCCTTAGGAGATTTTCCTGTTTCCTTCATACTTGACTTTATTGTCACCAATCTGCGCTTTGTTATTCCATGCAAAGCAATGAAGGCCTTTTGACAAAGAGGAATTTCCATCATGAAGCAATTTCGTTTGATTCTTACTATGTAGCAGAAAGAGCAATCTCTTGCATTGGAATCATCACGCCTAGGCCTTCTACAAGCAATTAATGTCACAAAAATTAAGCTGCTTAAATAAGAAGATTGATCGTTCCAGTTACATAGCAAATTAAAGTTCCTGGTAAGTTCTGCTCTTTTGTGGGGTTCGATTATTTTGAAACACTGAAACAAAGAACATTTGTAGTCACTGCCTAACACATGAGACATTACCCTCAGGTCCCTACAAACTGTACTCATTCTACCGTGACTTTTTCTCTTTTAAGCTGCTTGCTGAACAGATGGCTTCTCACCTTCATCTTCCAAAGATCCACTCATTTTAGAGATTCCACATGAACCACACCACTCTCAAATTTAACAGTAAACATGTTTATAAGAAAGACGAACACCGAATAAGTTTAACCACAATTTATCACGTGCGCGCTCACAACTCAACTGACCAAACTGCTGCAAGCAGCTGTGGAACAAAACTCGTTTGGACTTGCCCCGTTCTTTCTGTGAGGAGGAGGACTTGGGAGGTTCTTTCCGTTTCCACTAAAATTATAAACCTCTGTCTCTCGGTGACTTGCCGCGTTATTTGAAATTAATTTCGACAGATCTGTAGTGATGATGGCTGGCCACCAAAATGCACCATAAACTTATTTTAGAGGAAAATGGGCTTACCCCACTCTTTCCATGGAGGGGGGTCTTCATTTTAAAAACATGTCAGTTTTAAGAATAAGGTATATTTTTGCTTTAACCTAATAACATATATATAAAATATGGACATAGAATTGAGACATACTTCTCTGCTAAATTTTCAACCTGTTTATTACATGTTAAAAACAGTACAACATGTGGTGTGTTGTCTGCCGTGCTACAGAAGTTTTGTACACACGTCACCTAGTGGCACACGTGTCATAGGTTCGTCATCCCTGTTATAGAGTATTCATGTCATAATTACAGTAGGCACTTCGGTATATGACGGTGTAATTGTGACTTTTGGAAGTGACAACTTTAAGATTGTCCAAAATGGAATGTAATTCATGGACGTGAGATTATTTTGAGGAGATATCACATAGCACAGTCCACTGTGTTGTTTGTTCAAAAGAAGTAAAATATCTTAGCAGAAATATTTCTGGGATGATCCGGCACTTAAAAACATATATCACAGAGAACACTTCTGGCCCAGTCTGCATCACAAGAAGCTACCCTGTCAACGACTTGTACGTCCTATCTACAGTTATGAAATTGTACAGGGTTATTCACCTAAGATGTCCACTTCAAATAATTTGTTAAGAAAGAAACTATATTTTCTATGTCGACTTATTAAATGTAATAAAAACTTTCCAGTCTGTGATTTTTACAGGTATGCTTATAGGGCCGATTGCAGAAATATTGTTTAGAGGATGTCTACGGTTAAACAGTGCCTAAGTATGGTTTCCGCACTGCAGAGGTGTTATTTATCACTTAGACATAGGAAAATCTCCAGGCATTGATGAAGTGTGTGATGAAATGATCAGGTCTGTGGGAGATGTAGGAAAGCAGTAGATGTATAGACTTTTTTACAAGATATGGAAGGATGGGTAGGTACCAGCAGATTAGAAAAAGTGTATCATCATTCCACTCTTTAAGAAAGGTGACAGGGAGAAATGTTCCAATTACAGAGGAGTTACATTAACTTCCCAAGTGGGAAAGCTGTATGAAAGGATTTTGTAAAGAAAAATTAGACCAATGATAGAATTGAAGTTATCAGAGGAACAATACGGATTCTGGAAAGGCAGATCAACAGTTGATCTAACATTTGGACTGCATCAGCTAATGGAGAAGTATTATGAACATAGTAAGGTCCTTTGGCTAACCTGCCTGGATATCAAAAAGTCCTTTGATGCTGTAAGCAGGAACAAAGTCAGGGAAGTGTTGAGAAACAGTGGAATCAATAACAAATTGAGAATTTATATGAATACATCAGTAGTCATGTCAAAACACCATCAGGAATGACGGAACCCTTTAGAATAACTATGGGCCTAAGACAAGGTGGAGTTCTGTCACCTCTTCTCTTCATTACTGTGATGAATGAGATTTTTTTTTTTTTTTTTTTTTTTTTTTTTTTTTTTTTTTTTTTGCTATGGGCTTTACGTCGCACCGACACAGATAGGTCTTATGGCGACGATGGGATAGGAAAGGCCTAGGAGTTGGAAGGAAGCGGCCGTGGCCTTAATTAAGGTACAGCCCCAGCATTTGCCTGGCGTGAAAATGGGAAACCACGGAAAACCATTTTCAGGGCTGCCGATAGTGGGATTCGAACCTACTATCTCCCGGATGCAAGCTCACAGCCGCGCGCCTCTACGCGCACGGCCAACTCACCCGGTTGAATGAGATTCAACAACAAGTATGCCAAAACGTTGGTGACAACAAAATGAAAGTCATGCTATTTGCTGATGACATCTGTACGTGGGGAGATTCCAAGGAGGAACTTCAGGATCAGATCAATGCATGGATAGTAACAGCTAAAGGGTACGACCTAAGATTCAGTAAAAAAAAAAGTGATGTGTTGGTTATGCAGAGAAATGGTCAACCTGAAGGTTACATTGAAATAGAGGGTAAACAACTCAAGATGTCCAACAAATTCAAATATACCGGGCGAGTTGGCCGTGCGCGTAGAGGTGCGCGGCTGTGAGCTCGCATCCGGGAGATAGTAGGTTCGAATCCCACTATCGGCAGCCCTGAAAATGGTTTTCCATGGTTTCCCATTTTCACATGCTGGGGCTGTACCTTAATTAAGGCCACGGCCGCTTCCTTCCAACTCCTAGGCCTTTCCTATCCCATCGTCGCCATAAGACCTATCTGTGTCGGCGCGACGTAAAGCCCCTAGCAAAAAAAAAATTCAAATATCTAGGAAGCATGATATAAGCAACAGGCTCCATTGAAGAGGAACTTACCAGCAGGATTCAAGCTGGAGGAACATTCTATAGAGTTGTCTGAGACCTACTATGGAACCCAAAAGTACCATTGAAATGCAAGCGAGCAATTTATCTGACTTATTACATGCCATTTTGACATATGTGAGTGAGACCTGGACTATGAGGAAAAAGGATGAAGCAAGGATTCAGGCAGCTGAAATGAGATTTGTCTGAGCCATGGTTGGCAAAACAAGACGAGATAAAATTCGTAATTGAGAACATGAGGGACATGGCTCAGGTTGGCAGAATACGGGATAATATGTAGACTCAAATGGTATGGTCAAATGTGAAGAATGGATCCTGATCGCATACCCAGAAAAATGTATCATCTACAGTTGAAATATTCAAGATCAAGAGGACGGCCAGGAATGCAATATACGGACATGGTAAAAAACGACATTCAGCAATGAGGAGGGGTCTGAGACAGCATTGAAGAAGGAGAAAAGTACAAAGCCAGGAGTTGGTGGAGGGGCTTCATTCGCTGACCCATCATATAGATAGAACGACGTGGGATATGTATGTATGTAGACACTGTCTAAAACCGGTGTTTAACTGGCCATGTTCAAACACTGCCTAGGCCACTGTTTAACTTCAAATGAGAGGAGTTAATCAGAGGTTATGTACTATGAAACATGTAATTTGTATTGTGTTGAGACAATTCCGGGAAGAAAGGTTAGTCCAACGGCCTCTCTGTGGATTGTACGCTGTGAAATCGCAGCATTTAATTTGAAATGTACGGGGAGGTAGAACTTAAAATTAGATTTTGCTTTTCAAGAGACTTGTTTCTTGAGACTGACAAAGGGACAGTCCGGTAACTGTCAACTGAATACAATTCTTGGCAACCAATATATTTCATTATACATGGGGTAATTTCCATGGAATTGTAGTTCACTTCAACTACATACATATCTGAATTACTTGTCCCAATCGCCAGAGGGCTGTCACACACATCAACTGGGAGGGATTCACTTATATTTACTGCCAAGTAAGCACACATAATAGTGAAAACTAAAAAGTAGGTTAAATATACAACCATCATGCTAAATCAGATAAGTTTTTGGCATCTATGAGATAGGAAAAGGCAAGTGGTGATGATGGTGGGGATTACCATTTAAAGTGGAGGACTGGGAAAGAAGAGCTGTGGCCATAATAACAGCCCTAGTATTTGCCTGTTGTAAAAATAGGGAAACAATGGAAAACAATCTTCAGGGCTGCCAATGATGTGTTTCAAACCTACGATCTCCAGAATACAAGCTACATCTATATGGACCATACAACTCATTTGGTTACACATTATTATTATCTCATCTTCCCTTCGTCGAAGCTATTTATGAGTAGATTACACTCGCCATAACAACGCTATAATCAAAGCTACACTTTCCCGTACCGTGACGTGTCGCTTTAGTGTCGATAATATTATGAGATTTAATTTCCATCGAAAGCGATATTCTTATCTGTGGGCAAGTTATTTTCATGCTTAACCATATTTGAGTAATGTGTATAGGAAGATGAACAGCTGACTGGCATTTGGCGCACACACCGACAAATTTCATTGGTTTAAAGATATAAACTTCATTAATGTTTCCTTATTGAATTGAGATTAACGATAAGATATCTATTAGGTTCAACCTTTTCAATACTAATTAGGTACGTATTTAAGTTACAAATACCTTTTATTCAACTTTGGGACGTACCTAATTAGTATTGAAAAGGTTGAACCTAATAGATATCTTATCGTTAAATTTTGTATGGCAAAAACAAAGTTGATGATTCAGGAGGTGAAAAGGAATACGGTATAAGAAATCCAGTGTGCATAGATTAGTTCAACTACCATATTTGTACTACAACTGTATGCTGCTAAGATATTGCCAAAATATTGGAACAAGTTGAGAGGGTATTGTAATGCATTTCGTGATTTTACAAATTTAGGGGTTTCTTTATGCAGTGGAAACTATAGTAAAGAAAATACAGGGTGATCTCTCTCGTATGGCAAAAACAAAGTTGATGATTCAGGAGGTGAAAAGGAATACAGTATAAGAAATTCAGTTTGCATAGATTAGTTCAACTACCATATTTGTATTACAACTGTATGCTGCTAAGACATTGCACATCCAGGCCTGCTAGCATATTTTGGTCATCTGTATTTCCTCTCGAGAATTTTCATCACACACCATTAGTCATTTTGAGACCTTTCGACAAGATATCTTCAGTACACAGTAAGATGCAGCATTTTCTTAATTCATAAGAACTCCAAGGCTTCCATTATTGTAGTAAATTACTGTATTGTTATTCCATTATTACAAAATATTCAATAAAATGCCAGAACTTGAAACAATCATTTTTGCCTTTTTAATGCATATTTTGTGCAGATGGTTGACAATGCAATTCTAAGATCATAAGGCCTAAAATGAGGCAAATTTCAACAAAAGAAAAACTGCTATGGTGGTTGTACAAAGCTGAATACGTTCCTTAATTACTTACAGTTCCATGCAAACAAACGTGCTCAGGTTGGTGTGTTTGCCATCCTTTATAAACCCACAGTAAATGTGTTAAACATTGAGTAGAGCTGCTAAAATTACTTGACTTGTTGTTTGTTTTTCTTGTTTAGTGAAGCAATTGATACATTAGCCATTTCCCATCTGACCTATACAATTGTTCAGGTAGGTTTAAAAAAACATGACGTGCTAATGAGTCTCTTTCGCAACAACGTAGAGTTCAATGATTTTACAGGTCGTGCAGAATGTGATTCTAATGTTTCTGTTGCCATGCATGCCAGGCCTACAACTTATTGATACAAAAGTGTAATCAAAACTCTCCGTGTGTCTCTCTGTAAAGAAAACAACCATTTTAAAATGTTCCACATATGTGTAATGCTGATAAATGACCTGCTAGAAACATTAAATAAAACAATTAACTGAATATTTTTATATAAAATGCTCCAATTAAGTTAAAAGTTGTCAGTATCATAATTTGTTGTCATTATTTGTTATTCTTTCCTGAGAAAGCTGGTTACTAGCCATTTAAAATATTTTGCTTTTGCATTCTCTTTTGTCAAATAATGAGAAAACTCCCTCAGTGAACACCAGAATATATATAACAAATATTTCTTTGTATTTTTCTCTGTGCTAGACCTTATGCCTATCCCAAGGATGTGATTTTAAAGGAAAAAATTGACAGAAATGGGAATGGAAAGGAACAAACATGTGATGATTAAAATTGTATATAAAAGTTTCTATCCTCTTCACTTTCTGCCACTTTTACACTTTGATGGGGTTGCGGTGCAAATTGTGTCATACGTATGGACTAGGCGCTGTTTTTCTGACACCACCCTATGGGGAGGAATGTTCACTATTGCGTGTTTCTGTGGTGGTTGCCAATATGGTGTGTGTAAACACAAATACCCAATTCCCAAGCTAGAGGAATTAACCAGATGTGACTGAAATCCTCAACTTGCTTTGGAATCCAACCTGCGGCACTCGAAACAAAAGGCTATGGTGTTGACCATTCAGGCAAGAATGGTATAATATGTAGAACTTTCTGTATACAATCCAATTGAATTTGAGATAATCAGAGATTATGGGTTACTATTCTCCAAATATATTTACACTTTACAAATTTCACTTCTTACATTGGCCATTTCATATACAACAGCTCCTGTAAGGGACAATATCATGTTATTGAGTTACAAATTGTCGTTATATTGCAGGTATGACTTCTATCTGGTGAGTCAGTCTGTACATCAGGGAACTGTCAGTCCCACATCCTACAATGTTATCAGTGACAACTTGGGTCTAGAGCCAGATCAACTCCAACGTCTCACGTACAAGTTGACACATCTGTATTATAATTGGAATGTAAGTACTCCCTCTTTCAATATCCTTCCCAGATGGTTTGTTTATTCAGAGTTTGATAGTTTTGATTAGTCCCCAAAATCTTCCATACTGTCTTTTTTTTTCCTGGATGAATAAAAAATAAAATAGGTTTTATTTGTCATAGATATAGGACATTTATAACAAGAAGAATGTCTGCCTCCATAGTGTAATGATTAATGCTATTAGCTGCCATCCTAAGAGGTGCAGGTTCAATACCTGGCACTGCCAGAGATTTAAGACTGGCAAGAGGGCTGGAGAGGTGAGATACATGCAGCTGCACCACCTCAGAACAAGGATACGACTTTAGTCTGCCTCCATAGCATAATGGCTAGGGTTATGAGCTGCTCCTCAGGGCTCCAGATGTAAGAATGGCAAGACCGGTGCGTGGTTAAGAAGGTATATACAACTCACCTCCATTATGGATGTGCATGAAAGTTGCATTACCATGGGGATAAGAGGACAAATCTACATTTTACCAGGAGAATATTATCAAATGCTACTTTGTTGCTTATCTGATGGCCTTGAATTTGAGAAATGAACATTTTTTCAGTAAGTGAACTCCACTTCACTGTTCTTCAACATTTACCCCATAACATCCTTCGCAAGGCTTTTTCTGCTTCCCTATTACGTTACCAGCAGCCTCTGTCACAAGATCATTGAGCAGAAGCAGTTTTCTGTATCTGAATATATTAGATACCTATTATTTAAAAGAAACTCAGCAAGTTGAAACACAATTGAAGAAGGTTTATTGCAGTGAGAAATTCTGATTTCACAAACCTCATTTGTTTATTTACTCAGTTTCCGTCCTGGTACACCATGCAACATTCTACACATACCCAGACTTGTCCTTGCATCTGAAACTCAGCTTGATAATCTCTATAACCATAGGCTATTACTTGACCTTTTTGATAGCTCAACAGTTGACCTAACAACATTGAGTTATAACTGTTACACCAACTGTGACATTCGAATGCCCAATTTTTTTATTTATAAAAGTTTAGATTTTCATAACAAACCAACTTAAAATAGGGTATTATTCAAGCACAACTCAGTTTTTGAAAGCAGACATCTATATTTTTAGATGTATAGGCTGCTGCATATATATTGTATGCTTAAGTAGTCAGAAAGTTACTAATACATGCGTTGCTTGCTTCAACAAAATGAAGGAAATAGTAAGATGAGTGAGTAGGACATAAAAGTTGTTCTACCTAGTTGCTTATTTACTATTTCACAGTATATTCAGTGTTCATGAGGAAATGTTATTGTGCACTGTCAGAGTTAGGAAGTATGAGTACAAGTAACTGAATAACTCACACCTAAGTTATTGTTACTTTTTTATTTTTTTAAACTTGTAATCATTACTTTTCTCAAAATGTAACTTTTACTCTTAACTTACTTGTTGAAACTTTCATTTGAGTGATCATTGTAAATCGCATGGAGTCTGGCAACCTTCGACCCCCAGTACTAGCAAGGCACCGCGCCAAGTATTACGACGCGCACTCGTTCATTTACTGTGGTTACTAGTTGGATTTAGATAATTGTGTAGTATGTGGTCGAGAATGGAGCTAGAAGAAAAATGTGACAGTGAAGGGAATAAATATTTTGAATTAGTTATCCTGGAAGTAATAAAAGTATGAATGTGATATGCAAACTTGCTTGGGAGCAATCATTTTGAAAGTTTATGTAGTGATGTACCCTTTGTCTGGAATCTGCATTAAAAGGTGGACACCCATTCTAATACTACGTTTCCTCCAAGCACAAAACCAATGGATGACATGCTGCTCTTGACTACTCCATTCCTTAAGCCTTCAAGTACCATGCCACTTCTTGCTTGAATTGAGCCGTTTCTTTCCAAAAGGGCCTTAGTCCATTTTTATGATTTAATTTTTGCAGTTTGTGGTTCTTTAGAAGTCTACACATCATTCTGTAAAAAAACATCAGTCAAATTTGTAATAGGGTGCAAAACGAAAGGTTAGATTCTGTGTTTCTTGCCAAAAGGTTGCCAGTCCTAGACTGTAGACTGTCTGACAGATAACAGTTTGCAGTCATGCTAACTGCACGTTGCATCTATATTATTGTGGGAAGTTTGTTAAGCCATTCATTTTTAACAACTGATGTGGTCATTGTAAGAGATATGTGTTGTTTCTTACATTAAAGATCGTGTGTTTCTACCCAATACATGGGCATTCATATCTCCATGCCATATAGATTCTAGCATGGCTGAGAGAGTTTTGATAAAGCATGAACCATCTGTAAAACATTAATGAGATCACAGAATTGTATCCAGAAGTAAAACTCTTTGCATGTTCACATTCAAATAAATTTAGGATTCATCTGCAGTCATGGATTACAAGAACTTGTAGCTAGACTATCATAAGAAAAAATATGTGAAGAAACATCAGAAAATAAAATAAAAATAACAAAGTCCTAGACTTAAGGTACCAATAATACAATAAAACCAACTATTCCTGTACACCATTTTATGTGAAAAATATGCCATTGTAATATTCCATACCACAGAACTGCTTTTCTATTTTTCTAAGTATGCATTTTAGACTGAGGGTTTGGAAGGAGAGATTCAATTGCAACTGTATCATTTTTTATACTTCTTGGAAATTACTGGTGTCATCCAGGTTTGTGAATTGGTTCAGTACTTTGTTGGTAGCTTTCTTATCTTTCTGAAGCACCATGGGAAGGAATTGTTTACTTCCATTAAGATTACAAGCTAGAGGAACTGTAACCGTTTAATTGGATTTTATACCACCATGGCATCAGTCATTTTTAAAAGATTATCTTGTTCAGCTGCATTTTCAAATGGGCTCCAAAAACAGAAAGATTCTTCTGTTTATTAACCAATGCTTGATTCATCCCAAGGACACTAATTCTGAGAAATGTGAAGGTTATGTTTTTCCCCTCAAATTGCATGGATTCAGCTGCAACTGTTGGATCATCCATGCTTTCAAATATCAGTATTCCAAGCAGCTGATCAGAAAGTCTGTGGGAATGATCAATGAGGGACTGCTTGATGATGGATCTAAAATAAAAATTAAATGTTCTACCTGCACTCCACTTTGTGGCTGAAGCTTGGAAACATATAACCACATCAACCATTCAGAACTGCTTCAGAATGTACAGCTATGTGACTGGAGGTGAAACTGGTGACAGTAATGATGTTCTTGCATTAAAGGAGAAAGAAGAAGTTAAAATTCCATTATTATTTGAAATTACATGGCAAACAAAATCTGCACAAAAGAAATACTTTTCTTGATTTTACACTTTTTCAAAATAGTCCTCAGAGTGGTGTGGTGTAAAATAGGGGTTTCATTATATTTCCAATCATAAAAGTATATATCTACGTAATCTTATCTCTTATGGCATGCTAATGTGATGAATGAATAACTGGAACACACAACACCATGTTAACAACTGGGTGAACACTGCTGATTAATAGGCCAGAAGCAAAGTAGAACAGTTTCTTTTGACAGATGTAGTGTGGTTTTGTCTTTGTGGTAAACAGGATCATAGACACCTACCAGTACATCATCACATATACACTACCTGATCATAAGTGTGCGGACACCTATTTGAAATTGGATGTGGACTTTACCCGTGTCACGTTCCCAGTTATTGGACATTAATATGGGGTGGGTCCAGCCTTTATCTTTATGACACTTTAACTCTGCTGGGGACACATTCAATGAGGTGTCTGAATGTCTGTGGAGGAATGGCAGCCCACTCTTCCTCAAGAGCCAAAACCAAAGAAGGTAGTGATGTTGGACGCTGGGGTCTGGAGTGAAGTCGATGTTCTAACTCTTTCCAGAGGTGTTCCATTGGGTTCAGTTTGGGATTCTGGGCAGCGTCCACTTCAGGAATGTTCCTGTCCACAGACCATTCCTTCACAGATAAAGCTTTACGACAGGGTGCATTATCATGCTGATACAAACAATCATCGTTTCAGAACTGGTCGTCTACTGCATGCAGTACACAGTTGTTTAAAAGGTGTTCGTATCTTTCCACATTTAGAGTTTTCTTAAGCTCAAGAAGGAGTCCACAACCTAACCACAAAAGAATACCCCCATACCATAACTCCACCTCATCTGTACTTCACTGTTGGCACTACACATGATTGCAGGTAACATTCTCCAGGCGTTCGTTAAGCCCAAACCCTTCCTTCAGATTGCCACAGGGTACAGCGTGATTCATTACTCCAGATCAGTTGTTTCAAGTAATCCACTGTCCAGTGATGTTGTTCTTTACACCACTTCAAGCGTCGCTTACCATTGACTACAAAAATGTTTGGCGTACGAGCAGCAGCTCGACCATTGTACCCTATTTTTTAAACTCCCGATGCACAGTCATTTTGCTGGATGGACTTCTGGCATTTTTTACAACCCTACGCAATGCTCGACGGTCCCTGTCCGTTATTAAATGAGGTCTGCCTAGTCTTGGCTTAACTGTGGTTGTTTCTTCGCATTTCCACTTCACAATCTCATTTCCAACAGTCGACTTGGGCAGCTTTAGAAGGGTTGAAATGCCCCCTGTGGATTTGTTACTCAGGTGACATTCAATGTCTAGTCCACATTTGAAGTCACTGAGCTCTCCTGACCAAGCTATTCTGTGGTTACTACTTCTCTACTGACAACACAATACTCCACTCCTCCTTTTAGACTGGCAAGTCCGCCTCTTGTCACACCCAGGTTTCAAATGCGCATTACATAGGGGTGTCTGCATATTTGTGGTCTATGTAATTCTAGATGTTTATAAATATTTTGATAAGCCTGGAGTGGAATTGGGGACCTCTGGGTAGGAGGTTGCGAGGGGAGAATATATTTTATTTTTGTCAGCCTAGAATTGCAAGTGACTTCAATGACACATAGTTCGACAAGACTACAACAAGTGGACCTCTAGAATTGTTCACTGGAGACCATGGGAACACAAGAGGGGCATTGGAAGACCCCAGAAGAGAATGCTCAATGAAATGAAACCATTGGCCGGAACACGCTGGTTCCAAGTGGCTCAAGACCGAAGACGATGGAAGCGCATGGAAGAGGGCTACATTCAGCAGTGGATTGAAATAGGCTAGAAATGTAGAAAAGAAGACAATGATCCAGAATACCAGACTGTATGATCAATACAATATACTGTACTGTAAATGGTTGCTAAGTGAAATGGGAATTTAATTTTAAGGATAATCTGGAATTTTTGATAACTGTAACCAACTTCAAATGTAACTGATTATCATCTGATAGGCTGAATGAGAGCTGCATATAGAGATGGAGTCTTATGATGATCATACTACTGAGATCTAGTTCTGTCAGTATCTTTTATACAAACTGGTTATGCCATCTCTGGCTCCAAAGTTGAAGCCATGAACTTTTCCATTTGTTTAATGGGATGTTGTTGTATTGGCTATGGTATGGCAAGCAGGGCTCACATATCTCCATTTTCTCCTGGTGAAATGTCCTTGCCTGGTCTGTGCTCATCTCAACCTATACCTCAGGTCTAACATGGATGACTGTAGAGTGATATTGACCAAGTGCTGTAATATTAGGTCTCTTATTTGAGCCAATTTCTGAAACACTATGCAATTTTGCAAACATTTGCCATTTCTTCAAACACAGGAAAGAGGCCAGAGCAGTATACTTTCTGTGATGCATTTTTTTGCAGATCACCTTTCTGGTAGTAACCTAACACATAAGAAATAGTCCTAAGAGTTCTATCTCACTACAGCCTTCATGATGGTAGCAGTTTGTACTGATGCTTCAACCTGGAATTTCTTGAACAGTTTTAGGGTGTTTGACCATTCTCTTGCTTACTCAGCTGTGGGGTTTAAAACAGTTTGAAAATACCTTCACTTCTTTGTCTGTAGGATGTTTAGCTCTCAATTTCTTACTCAGGGGTTGGTTCTAGTTTTCCATATGTACAGTACGTCCAGGAAATCCGTATACCCTTATCATATTCTAGTACTCGCCCACGTGAACTCTTAGTTGCACTCAACGTCATTGTTTGAACTGAAATGGCAGACACAAGTTCTGTTTCCTGTTGAAGAGAGTTTGGCTTGATCACACCTGGAATGTTGGAAAAAATGTCACTAAAGTCTTGGAGGCACATAGAATTGTGTGTCCAGAACACAATACAGATCCTTTGGACAACCAACTGTTAGTTCATTCTTAACTTAAAATTTCATTGTTGATTGTATACAGGTATACAGACTTCCTGGACTTACTGACCAGTAATTTATCTTTCCTCGCTCTACAGTATATTGTGATGACATTATTTCTCCTGATTTTAAGTTTAATGCCATTATACTGTGTCCAGCCACTGATGTAAATCCTGAATTTTAAAATAATTAAATTAATAAGAGGCTCTTCTTTCTTTCCTAGGGAACAGTTCGTGTACCAGCACCAGTACAGTATGCTCATAAGCTGGCCTTCTTGGTTGGGCAGAACCTCCACAAGATACCCAGTCCCAAACTCGAGGATAGACTCTACTTTCTCTAATGGTCACAGTATTCCACATGGTCTTATTTACTACAGTAGAATTTTTGTACTTTCTTAGGATATATTATTTGTTAGGTGGTTTTTATACTATAAGATTATCTAAGCAAGATTGTCTTCTTTATGTCTCAGGAATCAGTGTTCTGTTGGTAGATGTACATTTTTCTTGTCATGTGTTGTTTGTAAACTGTTAGACGATTATCAATCAAGTGCTTTGGCAGCCAAGGGATCAATGTCACTTGTAGCACAAATGCCAGCAAATGGTGATACAAGTTATTGATTACAATAACATAGCAATTGATCTAGGGGAAAAATATCTTCCAGAATACAATCATTTTTGTTTGAGATTTGCATGAACTCCAGAATCATGTTTCTCTCTAGGAGGGGAAGCCTTGTTTTAAAGTTTTTTGACTATCAGATGGGGAATTAAATCCAGATAAATCAAGCACCCCTTGACTGCTTTGGCTATGCTGTCCTTAGATTATTTTTCTCTAAGAGTGCCTCTTTTCTTTTCTTCTTTATACAATGAGTGTACATTTATTGATATATGTCTGTGAATTTCTCTGATGCATCTGTGAATTGTGTATAACTTTTTTAGATAATCTTGGTACCTACTTTCTTTTGTATGTATTTGAGATACTTGATTATTTTAATGTTCTTCAATTTCTCTGATACATCTGTGAATTGTGTAATTTTTTTGAGATAATCTTGGTACTTTCTTTTGTATGTGTATTTGTATTGTTGTATTTGTACTTGATTTTTTTAAAGTTCTTCAACACCAGAAAATCAGACTGCATTAGAAGAATTGATTTTTTGATTGACTTATGATAACCAGTTTGCTGTCTTCAATGAATATTTATGCGTTTTTTTTGTCTATAGGCTGTATGACTTACTGTATTTATATAAGTGTATTCTTTTATTCCAAAATAAATGTGTTGATATAAAAAATGTACTATCTAGAATTTCCTCAGGTCATGTTACAGGTTTAAGGGCACTAAGACTAATTTTCTGCTTTTAAGAAGTGTGGATGCTTGGCTTGATGGTGAAGTTCAGAAGTAGAAATGATCTTGTTAGTGATTTAGAAGAAATAAATAAGAACAAACTAGAAATGATAAAAATAAAGCTCCTTAAACACATTCAACACTGACCACTCAGTGGGGTATTTTAAACCCCTTTTGTAGCCCTTTATATAGCCAACTATTATGGATTGTCAGTAATGATTATGGATTTCACTTTGTGATTATAGCATTACGCTCAAAGGGGAAATTATCACGGAAAAGCCACAATAAAGTTTAATTTCTATAAAAAAAAAAAAAAAAAAGGAAAGAAAAAAATATTCAATCCCTTAGAGCATTACTGGTCAACCCTCCTTGTTTCAATGCTTTTAAGTTGGCAACAAAACATATTAGGAGGTTATTTGGTCGTCATTCCACGAGCATTGTGAAATCACAGCCAGCTACATAGATATACGCTGCTCTCATAGCTAGAATGACGCATCAAGCCGGCCATGCGGTAGGCTCTACTCCATGCTGTGCTGTTCTCCAGTGTGTGTGTTCATCTCTCTTTGTTGTGTGCGTACATGTGAGTGGTATATTTAGCGAGTTTCAGTTCTAATTATCTCAGTCGTTGATTCGAAAAGAAGTGATTGGTTTTGTAAAATGAAACGGAGTCATTGTCAAATTGCATCTTTTTATAAGAAGACAGCAGTGTTGCAGAAATATTGAGACGGTTACACAAACGAATGGCCATGCCTACTTGCTTCACGTGTTAGTGAAAACCACGTGTTTTGCAGTGTGTGTTCATGTGATTTCTCTGTGGCTCATTGCAGACGGGATGATTACAGAAGACACATAGAATCCAAGAAACATCACACATACGGTGATTCAAAATGATGAATCCAGTCTGTTTCCTAGTTTTTCGTAAAAAAAAGTAACGCCAAATTGCTATTCACACCTTTTTGGTTTTTTTTAGCGTAATATTCCATTATCAGTTTCAGACCATGCTAGAAATTTATTTAGATCAATGTTCTCCGACTATAAAATATCTCAGAAATGTGGTTGTAGAAGAACCGCTTTAGTTCAATGCACGGCATCTGAGGCAAAAAGAGAAACGAGTGAACTTTCGCAAATAACGTCTTTTTCTTTGGCTACTGATGGTAGTACAGATTCAAATGCAGTTAAACTTTATCCTCTAGTTGTCTCTTTCTTTAATGGTCAGAGAGGCCAAATATCAACTCTTCTGTTGTCATTGTTACTGACAACACTGGCAAGGACATTAGCCATTCCATGGGAAAACTGCATTTCCTTCCATCTGACAATGCATTCACAGTGATGGGGCAAATAAAGGTGTTGCCAAATTTGTGAAGGACAGATATTCTTCTGTTTGTGTCCTGGGTTGCTCATGTCATCCCATACACATCTGTGCAAAAAAAGCAGGAGGCCAATCAATGTGGAGAACTTTTTGGTTCAGTTATATTACTATCTTGATAAGAATTCTAAAAGGCAAAACACTTTGAAAGTATATCAGGCGGTTTGTGGCATAGAGGGTCACAAAATTTTGAAATATGTCAGTACCTGTTGGCTCTCGCTTCTTCAGTCTATTAATCGAGTTCTTGAGCAATGGGAAGATTTGACACTCATGTTTTGTAGTGAGCCCCACCATAAAAATGAGAGCACCAAGCAGTTTGAAACTGTAAAATATTTCTGACAAGACTCACACACAAAATTGTTTTGCTACTTTCTTCAGAGTATACTTCCTGTCTTTAATTCAGTAAATTTATTTCAGCAACAAGATGTTCCAGCCATACATCTTCTTAGGAGGAAATGTACTGGTCTTTTAACTGACCTATTGATCAGATTTGTTCAGGCATGTTCTGTTCAATCAGAATCTGCCTCCATTTTGAGTGTTGAATTCAACAGGAGGAAATACCAGAAAGCCAATGAGGACTTGGTAATTGGAGCAAAAGCCAGGGCATACTTGAAAGATAATGACTGTGATGAAGGGATGTTTTATAATTCTGTAAGAGAGTTGTATATGACAGCTTGCAGTTAAATTATCAGAAAATTTCCCCTTGGTGATTTCTTCATCATGCCAACGTAGACATCTCTCTCAGAATGAAGGTTTGCTATTCATCTCTTGAATATTTTGTTTGAAGATTTCCAAGTTTGGTCAAGGAAAGTGAACAAGACAAACTTGAAGAGGAATTTGCAGTTTACTAGTGTGATACTTTCCCTGAATATATTGTACAAGGACCTAACATTAATGTGAACTGGGGCAACATTGCAGAGCTTAGAAACTAAAGTGGACAAATTAAGTACCAGTATAAAACCGTAAGTAATGTTGCATTTGCAGTAACTCTCCCACAGAAAGAGTTTTCAGTGTTGTTTGGATAAATCAGACAGAATTCAGGCCTACATTAAGTACATCTACACTGGAATTGCTTATTGTTCTGAAGACAAAAATGTCATCTCAGGGGGAAGTTTGTTTCAAGAAAACCTACTGAAAAGAGTTGCTGGGTGCGAAACAAGCTACAAAGAACTTTTTTATATCACAGAACTAACAGGTAATGAGCAAATTTTATTGTGTAATATGATATATTTTAGAATAGATTGCTGTTGGAAAGGGCAAACAGGGTGCTTTGGATTTGACTCGTAAACGTTTTGAGGAGGGCGGTGCGTGAGTTAAAAATGGGATTACTGAAAACCCACTTCAAAGGTTGGCACCTCTGTGAAGCACATTAGAAAATTTAATTTTATTCCCTAAACTAGCATTTCTGGAAACTTAAAAATGTGGTAAATACAGTAGAAGTCCGCTATTGCTAGTAAGGCATGTAACGAGAACCCCATTTTAACGGTAACTTTTATCCGTCCCCTTCAAAATTCCTATATTGAACTGTGTATTATCCTTCGGTTACAGCGAGACCTCAATCACTGACACATCCGTTATTACGAGCGATTTTGTGCGCTCGATATTTTCCGTTGCCGATATTTATGCACACAGTCATTGTACTGCATGCGATCGATCATCTTTGGTACCGAATCGTTTCCTCGCTATGCCCACCAGCGAGCTCTGTCGTCGACATTCGAAGGCAATGTCGGAGTCTATTAGTAATACCCATCGACAGCTCTTACGCAAGGAAAGTGAAAGAAGAGAACATGTTTTCGTGATAAATGCGTAAATAACGTGACCGATAACCGCTGTTAACTCGTTAAAGATAAACGCTGTATAAATCGCTTAATTTTAATGCTAAATACTGCAATTACGTAAGGATGAGATAGGCCTACACCTCAAGATATGGCAGAGTGCGTCGTTGATTACGAGGTTAGTTTATATTTTCTCGCGTCCCGTAAATTACGGAAAGGCTATTATCATGTCTATTTATAGCGAGAAGGTTATAGTTTCTCTACTGGCGCTTGAAGTATGTTTTCATCATACATACAGTACAGATAAGTTAGGATAGGTGACGCTATTTGAATAACAAAACTGAAACATTTGCCACCTAGGGAACATGCATGATCCGGGGTTTTAATTAAAAATATGCTAATCTGATTCAAAATTTCATGCAGAATTCAAAAATGTGACCAGAATATACAAATAATAACTCCAAACATGATAAAAATCTAAATCAATGTAGGAAACTGTCCCGTGACACAAGTACGCGATCTCATTCGTCTGACGTCATCGTACAGGTTGACTGAATTAGCAGACGAAATAACACATAGTGTGCTGTGAGAAGCAAGATACACTTCGCGTATGTCTACTTTATGTTAGTGTCTGGTATAGTTAAATTCGAGGTCTATACATTGGATAATAATCGAGTGGTATATTTTAGACTTAAAATGAATCCTGCGCAGACAGTGAGGCAGAAAACTTATAAATGGTGTAGAGTTCCGATGTGCAATAGCACATCGCATACCATCCCAAACAAATTGTTTATAAATGTTCCAAAGACGCTAGAACTAGGGAGAAATGGATTTTTGCGAGCCGGAGAAATGCTAGTGATATATCGGAAAAGTCTACAGTTTTTTTTTTTTTTGAAGATTTTAATGTAAGATGAATTCGTTCGAATTTTCAATCACTTTTCCATGTCAGCTGTTCTAGTGGTAAAACTTTAAATTTTAATGTATGATGCTTTATTTAAATGCTTCAATTACATCTTCGAATATGAAAGTAATAAACAGTGCATTAATTAACGCTGATTATTAAAGTATTCTCCAAATCTAACCTATGTTTTGGGTGATCCATGTCAAGATAATAAATCAAACGGGTTATGAACCATATTGACAGCTCTAATTCTACCAATTTATCTCGGCATGCAACAGTTATTTATGTCTTTATTGAACAGCTTAATTTGTAAAGAAATTTAGGCTATATCTAAATACTCTATAATATAAGAAAAAATAGGCGTGTACATCATGAAAGGAAACAACGTGAATTTAACAAATGTATAACTCTACATAAAACCAATGCTTGTCTGTTGGGGTCTTATAAGTTAACAATGCTCAATTATAATAATTATCATAATATTAATGAAATAAATAACATAATTGCACACAGGTGAAAATAGTGATGTTGGTGTTTAAAATATTATCCAACTTAGCCTAAGTTTTAGGTTATACAAACCAAGTCAATAAACCGAAGGGTAAAAATACCGGGCGAGTTGGCCGTGCGGTTAGGAGCGCGCAGCTGTGAGCTCACATCCGGGAGATAGTGGGTTCGAACTCCACTGTCGGCAGCTCTGAAGATGGTTTTCCGTGGTTTCCCATTTTCACAAAAGGCAAATGCTGAGGCTGTACCTAAGGCCACGGCCGCTTCGTTCCCATTCCTAGGCCTTTCCTGTCCCATTGTCGCCATAAGACCTATCTGTGACGGTGTGACGCAAAAAAAAAAAAAAGTAAAAGTCACAGCACCCAAAGACATTCCTGTATTGAACGACTAAAATGTCACCAGGACACTTTTCTTGCCTGATATGCTCAGCTTGTTAAAAGCCAAATGTAATTAATGTTATTGGCTTTACGCCCCGCTAACTACTTATACGGTTTTCGGAGACGCCGATATGCAGGAAATTAGTCCTGCAGGAGTTCTTTTACGTGTCAGTAAATCTACCGACATGAGGCTGACGTATTTGAGCACCTTCAACTACGACCGGACTGAACCAGGACCGAACCTGCCAAGTTGGGGTCAGAAGGTCAGCACCTCAACCGTCTGAACCACTCAGCCCGACTTGTGAAAACAAGATTAATTCATATTTATCTTTATCATGTTTAACTTTTCCCCTCCACAAAGATATTTAATGTTTCTCTTTCATGGGCCTCGGAAGTGGGTAGGCCAGTTGCCCCAACCATAAATATCTATTTTTTCGGGAATGATATATACCTATAGTACTATGATCTTTTTTCTTTCTTAATCAGTTTATCCTCCAGGGTTGGTTTTCTCTCGGGCAGTGTCCTGGAACGTGAGGCTTTGGGTATGGTGGTGCAACTGGTGAGGAGGGCCCTTACCTCGCCCAGGCGGCCTCACCTGCTATGCTCAACAGGGCTTGTTGGAGGATGGGAGGATCGGAAGGGATAGACAAGGAAGAGGGAAGGAAACGGCCGTGGCCTTAGGTGCCTGGAGGAGAAGTGGGAAAATACGAAAAACCACTTCGAGGATGGCTGAGGTGGGATTCGAAACCCCACTACTCAGTTGACCTCCCGAGGCTGAGTAGACCCCGTTCCAGCCCTCGTACTATTTGTTTTCAACTTTCATGGCAGAGCCGGGAATCGAAACCGGGCCTCCGGGGGTGGCAGCTAATCACATTAACCATTACACCTCAGAGGCGGACTAGGCCCTAGTACTATAATGCTGCCTATATGTTTATGTTAGTGCTGAAATCCGATTTCTTACTTTACTAATGCTGAAAGCCCGAAAATGTAATGTTATTCTTTAATATGGGAATCAGTCTAGAAGGAAAAGTTGAAAGTGATGTGATTTCTATCCAGGTTCGTTGTTATCCTAATACTATGAGTTGCAGTACATTGCACGTATATAAAAGACGCCACTTACAAACTTGGTTTTTATCCGCGAATTTCTGCGGCCACAAAAGTCACTATTTTTCAAGAATGATGACATCTACACATGGTAGATTGTCTGACTGTGCTGTTTTGAACCTTTCTTCTGTCATTTCGAAGTTATTCGCGATCACGAATAATAAACAATCGGGTTTTAGCAACGGCTGGTAGAGCTGCATGCGGTACTGGATCGCGACGTCACAGCGCGCCGCTTACGTCAGAGGCCGTTTATCTCGCCTTGCGGAAAGGCACTATTAAATATTTTTTTAATGGTAGGAAACAAGGCAACTTACCACAATGTAATACGTTTACGTACTATTTTATTGGTGTACTTTAAAAAAAAAAATTTTGAAAATTGTGCATGTTCCCTATTTTCGATCTATGTGCATTTGCGAGCTCTCTCGTCAACATTCGAAGGCGATATTGGAGTCGATTAATAATACCCGTCGAATGCTGTTCTCTAAGGAAAATTCGAAATGAAAGAGGATAACACTTTTTCGTAATAAATGCGTAAATAACGTCGCCGATAGCAGTTGTTAACTCGTTAAAAATGAAGGCTGAAGTAAACGATCGCTTAATTTTAATGGTATACCATATTCTGAAATTAAGTAAGAATGCGATACACCTCAAGATATGGCAGGGTACATCACTGATTTCAGAGGATAGTTTATATTTCTTCGCGTCTAGTTAAATTTCGGAAAACTGTTCCCATGTCAGTTTTTAGCGAGGAGGTTATCATTTCTCTATATGCGTTTCTAATAGGTTTTCATGATACATATACGTTTAAGTTAGGTGATGCCGTTTGAATAAGTAAACTGAAATGTTTGCCACAGAAGCCTCTGGAGTGATACCGTATTTCTCCGAATCCAAGACGACTTTTTTTCTCAGAATCTCATGTGAAAAATCAAGCAATGGTCGCTTTGCATTCGCGGCCTGATATTAATGAACACCACTGGCAACTACGGTACCGCAGTAACCACGCTGTTTTATTCTTCACCCCGCGCGCACCAAAAACTCGTTGACAGTAAACGACTGGCTCTTTATCATACATCGCTAGCCGCGGCGACCGGTTGTACAGTGCCTTTGTGTAACGGAATAGTGAAGAGAGAATGACACTCTATTATCCTCTAAAAAAAAAAAAAGAAAAAAAAGTTTCTCAAATCTGCAGAATGGCATCAAAACATGCGAGACTTCGAATTCTTAGAAAGGCCACGGCTACTCAGTAGCAGAGTTATAACGCGTCTGCTGTACCTGACGCTTAGTAAAATTAAGTTTTATAGACAGCAGGAATATTTTCGTGATGAATCGTCGTATTGTAAAGATAACGTGGAACACGTATTGCCGGCAAATTTTCAAAGAGTTCTCGTCGATGTTATGATGCCAATTTTAAGTTAATGCTATTAAACACTCGGAAATGTATAATAATTGTGCAGCCGCAAGAAAATACGGCATAAGCCTAACTAAAGCCAATATTCGGCGTTGCCGTGAAGACAAAGATACTTAAAAATGCGTACTGCAAAAAAATGTATTCAGTGGCCCGCGACAAGGACGCTTTAAAGAAGTCGATGATGAAATTGTGAAGTATGTGCACAAAAATGCAAGGGCAGAATTGCCATACCGCGGCGCAATAAACTCGTTCGTTGACTTTCAAAGTCCGCGATTAAGACCTATTTGTACACCGTTAGCCGCTGAAGTTGGCCGAATCTGGCAAGCAAGACGTGCGTGTAGCGCCTGAGTGAAAGTAATAGTTTTATAGTAAGCAAGAATATTCTCCTGATGGATCGTCGTATTGTAGAGACGCGTGGAATGTGTATTGCCGGCAAACTTTCAACGGGTTCCCTTTGATATTATGATGCCAATTTTAAGTTAATGGTTATTAAACCCTCTGAAATAAAGCATAATTGTACGGCCGCAAAAAAATACGCCATAACTAAAGCCAATGCTCGGCGTCTACAAATAGTCTAAAATGCGTACTGTATAAGAAAAACATTTATATGATTTTACAAAGCAATTTTTAAGCCTGATTAAAATTATTTGAAGGAAAAAGTGGGGGTCGTCTTGGATTTGGAGAAATGCGGTAATATATATTTTTCAGAATGAAATTAAACACGCGCTTTCACGTAGTATCGGATTTCGAAAAACACACAAGTAAGCCGTAGTGTGGATATTATCCGCGAAAACGCAAATTTTGAACAAACTGATTGCTATTTCATACTGATTTTAATGTGCATGGGGGTTTTCCCGACTTTTACAAAGGTCGGATATAACGACAATCAGCTATAGCGAGTAAATATTTCGCCGTTATGAATTCTCGCTATAACGGACTTCTACTGAGCTAAAGAAAGCATCCTAGAAGACTTTGAGGTTATGATCTCTGGTATGTTCGAACTTTAAATTGTAATTCGATTTTGAGCAATATTACCAGTATTATTAATAATAAACAAATGCTAGTAAATGAGATTGCCTATCTTCAAGCGAAGGAAATATCCAGTTTCTTGATACTGGAGGAGATGCCTATGCGAATCGAGGGCTAGAATTTTGTCTTGCACAATTTTTTTCCTGCAAACAAATGGGGGTCTTTCAAGGTTACATGCATACTGCACATGATGAACCGGAAGAAAAAAATGTTTGTCATGTGTCTTTAGTAGTGATGGGCAATCTGAGACGAGTTCTCGAGATTTCTCGGTATTTCGTGTGACTAGCGCAGGCACTATTTCTCGCGAGAAAATTCAAGAGATCTCAAGAACGTTGTCCCCGCATTGTGCGGCGAGCAGCGTGTTGTAGGCCTACAGGCAGTTGGAACTGAATGTTGTTTGTGCCGAGTATGCGAATAGCCAACCACGGGCCTTCTCAAATTTCGTAGATACGTGTCAACAAGCCACTAGGGCGTTCATTTCTACCGAGGTCTGTTTTGACGCAGTATAACAGAATTATAGAGGATACACATTCTGGCATTGTATGCACTGGTAGGTACACGTACCTGGATACTAGAGGCGTGCATTATTGAACTCGAGATGAGGCAAGATCCGCCCTGCTGCATATGCAACCACCAATTACGCATGTGTGGAATTGTAATCTAAAATGCTTCAGTTTGCTCTAATTCTTTTGACAGGTAGCTGTATATCGTTATCAGACCCCACATTCAATAACATATGTCCACTGCTTGTGTTTACCGATATTTTGGTGACGAAGGAAATAATTCCTTACAATGTTATAGAGTATTCACATCATAATTAGGTACTTCGATAAATGACGGTGCAATGTGAAATTGTGTCTAGTTGTACGCGACAACTTGACAATGTCCAAAATGCAACGTAAGTCGTGGATGTCGGTTATTTTGAAGATATGTCACATAGCACAGCCCGCTGTGTTGCTTATTCAAAAGAAGTAAAATACGTCGGCAGAAATACTTCTGGGATGATCCGACACTTACAAAGGCATAATATCAATGAAGGAGAATTGTCACAGAACTCCTCCGGCCCGGTCTGAATCATAAGAAGCTACCCTGCCGACAATTGTGAGGCATCCAGGTAGGTTTACATCCTAATAACAGTTATCAACAAATTATACAGGTTATTCAGCTAAGAAGTCCACCTGATATAACTCGTGAACAGTTTAAGATACTGGCATTCTGTCTTCACTTTCGTTAATGCTATTAATGAGCTCATAGTTCAACATGCAGTGCTTTCCTAGACTATTGACAAAATTTATCGTCACACACGTTTCCACATGAGAACTGCTATTGATAACTCTCAAGCTTGCACTTGTAGTTACTGGGACGTCGCACAGCTCGCAGCACACGAGAATCGGTCTCAAGTGTGTTGCCCATCACCTCTGCTGAAAGAATTGGAGCAAAGTCGGGCATTTCAGATTACACGTTCCACTCATGTGTAATGGGGGTTGCATACGTAGCAAAACACATCTTCCCCGTCTCAGGTTCGAATAATGCACGCCTCTAGTATCCAAGTAGGTGTACATCCTATATACAGTTATTCACAAATTATGCAGGGTTATTCAGCTAAGATGTCCGCCCCAAATAAGTCGTGAACTGTTTAAGATACTGACATTCTGTTTTCACTTTCGTTAATGGTATTAAGGGGTTCATAGTTGAACATGCAGTACTTTTCCAGACTTTTGACAAAATGTATTAACTCACACGTTTTCATATGAGAACGTTATTTCACGCAATAACTGCCAATGATATACTATCAAGTTTACAGTCGTAGTTATCGGTACATTGCACAGCTTGCACTACAGGAAGATCGGTCTCGAGATTCTCACGAGAGTTTCGAGATCTGCGACGTCAGTCTCGAGCGAGAGCATTGCCCACCACTAGTCTTTAGTCCTCTAACCTTGCGAGGGCTATACAAAATATGCGGACCCAATATAAATGCAGACTGTTTGCACCATTACTTAAACGCCTTAAATAAATGACGGCTGCGCCCATGAAAGTCTTACTAAACACTTTAACTGGTCTATGGTACTGAACGTGTTAACTACGGAAAAGACACTGTGTGAAGATGCAAAAGTCATCCTCATCTCGCTGACCCAACACTTTATGTATAGGGCCTACTAGCTTGTCAGTTTGAGCGTAACCAATGGAAATGTCACATACGGCAGTCTGCTGACCAGACTGAAAGAAACTGGAGGAAGTCTGGAATTGCAAAACCTATATTGGAAGGGGAACAATATGGTTTTAGGCTCAGAAGAACAACTGTGGACCATATTTCTTATGGGGAAGCACCGAGCAAGTTTGTCGTGCATCTATAAGCTTGCATTGGGAAGATAGTGGGTTTGAATCCCACTGTCGGCTGTCTTGAAGGTGGTTTTCTGGTTTTCCCATTTTCACACCAGGCTAATGCTCGGGTTGTACCTTAAATTAAGGCCTATTATCAGCACACTTTATCTTGGTGCATTTGTGTACGGGGATGAGGAGTAAGGAGGGAGTTGTCCCGATCCCGGTAGTGCTGCCAACTGAATGAAAATGAAATCAATCGAGAATATGATCGATCGATATGAAGTTTCTAAACCGTCATTATCTTAAGCCAACAACTGTGTCACATACACATTATGTAACATTATAAAACATTTCTCGATGTGAACCTTGTTCCTAGCATGAATTCTATAGTTTGGCTTTGCTGTGTAAACAACAACAGTACTAGTACGTAAAGTGTACGCCAGATGTCGCACAACGATGCTTAAGCGATTCATAGTTTGTGTTTCAAACGTTGCCAGTACGAATCTCGAAGATTGCCGAGGTCAACCAATTCAGCACTAGGGTGTATATGCACCAAGATAAAGTGTGCCGATAATACCTGTGTTGGTGCGGCGTAAAGCAAATTGAAAAAAAAAAAAAATATGGAGAAGCACAGGAAAAGAGGGAAACCACCATTCCTACTATTCCTAGCCATGGAAAGGCTTATGATAGCGTACCAAGGGAGCACATCTGGAATGCCTGAAAGAGCTGAAGGTTCATGGACAGCCTTATTACAAAAGTGAAGTTGTATGGAGAAACCAGAAGTTGTGTGCAGCTGCGACTCTCCAAATGGTTTGAACAAAGAGGATAAAAGCAAGGTAGTGCTTTTGTCTCCCCTCTTATCACCAAGACGGATGCCCTAATAGTGGCACTAAAATGGAAATGGCAGCAGGAATTTAAGCTTTTGCCTTTGCAGATGATGTGGTGACTTAGGTGAAACCAGAAAGGATGTGGAGGAAAGGCTGCACCAATGGAGTCGAGAGTTTGAGAGATGATTTAAATATCAGCAAGGCTAAGATGTTGGTGATGAAAATGCAGTGCACAGAGAAGATGATGCACCACAAATGATTCTAAATGACACCAAAATGGACAAACAAAACACATGAGTGCCAAATACATAGTTACAATTGTAAGGAAGGCTCTACACAGTTTTGGTGTTATTCTGGATGTTACGGTGTGTTGCACAATGTTACTGTGGAATATACATCATATACAGGTAATAATAAATTCAACACTCCTGTCAGAGGAAGCAGAACCTACTCTTCCCCGCTTGACGACTGCTCCAGAGCCAGCTTACCCCCGCGCTTTTATAGCCGTTTATCACGGCGCGTATAAGGGGAAACTAGCACTGGCGCAGCCCAGCCGGGACAAGAGGCTAGAACCGTGGGGCTCCTCTGAAGGAGGTGACCCCACCCATGCTCTTTATTATTATCAATATTATACAGTAGAGAGTCTACAAGCATCATAAACAAATATTACAAAAAGAGAAAAGGTAATTAAGCATACAATCAATGTTCAAATATAGCAGCAAAGATATATTACTGAAACTTATCGGGCGGTTTCTTGCGCTTCCTAGGACTGCGCCGGACTGGAACGCGGAACATTCGGCGTAGTCTCTTGACCGGATGCTGACGGCTGGGGCAGTGGGCTCCGTTGATTCCGAGGGTGTGGAGTCTCCGGAGTCAGAGTTGTGGAGCAGCTGCTGCTGGTGCTGTGGCTGCTCCGCGACCTCTTCCCCGGCGAGTGCCGCGCCCTCTCCCTCTGGTTGGTACGGGGCGACTGACCGTCCTGGTGGGTTGAGGTTGGAACTGGAATCCGTCTGGGAGCTCTGCAATCTCGTCGCCCGTAGCCTGGTCGAGTTGGATAGCCGAATTCCAGCCCCGTGAGAGTGCGATGTAAAGAAGATTTGCCCTGTTGAAGGCATACTTCTTCTGGGCCGCGTCCAAGTTGTACCACGCCGAGAGGAGCCATAATGTTGTCGCCACATCGTGGTGGTCGCGACCCGCCGGCAAGGTGTGCAGCATCCCCTCGAGTGTCGATGCAATCTGGTACACTCTGTGGTCTGGGGGCGTCTCCAGGCCCTTGCTGTAGTTCGGTGGTCGGAGGCTGCGAAAGGGCAATGGCTGATCGTTGAGATCCTGTTCTCCACCGGTATCGTCGAGCTCTTGTTCCGGTTCTAAAAAATGCTCGGTGAGCATCTGCATATTCTGTGCCAGCTGATTCACTACGACGGTTAGATCCTGCATTGTCGGCGGATTCTGTTGAGGTTGCTCGGGTGGATTCTGAGGCGGTTGTTGTTGCGGCGGGCCCGCTGGTTGCTGTGCACGTTCGGCGGACATAGTGCGTTTTATGACCAAAGGTGTCACCGTTAGTGGTACGTTGGAGGCTGCACTGCTGGTGCATATGGTAATTATAATAAGTGATTCTATTTCCAAGTACAATCCTCAATTGTGGAAATGCAACCGTAATCTACAATTGTCCTGATCCATATCCCTGTGTATTGCCAGATGTGTGAGTTTATCACCTCACGCTTTGAGATAATTGAGATATGAGGCATACTTTACCAAATTTTGTTTTTTTCTCTTAAAAAGCAACTGGCGCTCAAACAAATTTTATGTATATTGTGTGAAAGAGATGAAGGTATAAGAGTAGTGGTAGGAGTAGTCACAGTACATTCGCCCCGTACATTTAATTGAAGCGCCTTGGAGAATGTCATTTAAAATCTAAAACTCGCAACAACTAATACAAGAAGTTTGGGCAGATGTCTCTACTATAAATTTATGTTATGCCCTCAGGTGTGAAGATTGACTATTAAAGTTGTAAAGTAATTTTGTATTCTAAGGTTTCCTAAACTGAATTGATTATTCTTTATTTTTGGTGTGTTACAGTTTACAACACTCCTATTTCTTCCAGCCCTCTTTAGATGTTGGCCAACAGAAAATTTTGTATATTTATATTTCATCCAATCAACTGTGCCTGGTATTTATTTAATTTCCTAATAAGAATTGGGGGTATGTTGGGCCTCAGCCCAGAGTTTTATGGAACTTTCCTCTTGGGTATAAAAGCTGACATATTTTCGGACCAGGTTGTCTTATTGCTCGTTCCAGTTTGCAGAGTGTGTGTTGAAAGAAGGAGGCGAGGACACCTCGTCCATCTCCGAGAAGTCCACCAGCTCAAGGTAATGGCAGTTATTACGGCTTAACTAGGTGATAGTCTTTGAAAGCTAGCTCGAGGGGAAGGTTTCTAATCTGTAATAATGTAACTTTAATTTTCAAAATGTAAATTCCAAACCTTAAATGTAAATTTCAAACAAGCCGATAGAACTTAACACAAATCAGGGAATAGAGAGTGAGCTACCCTCTCGTGTTCCCTATCAACTCGATTTTCAGGTGACTATGATTGTGTAACATTTTTTAGTTTGTAATCTTTGTAACTTATATATTTTCTCCATCTAGTCACCTCAGTAGTATAGGCTTAGACTCTGTAACTTTGGGCCATAAGCCCAAATAGGGTTTTAAGCTTTTCATTCCAATTTTCAAGGAGCCCAAGTGTCCTCACCGTTTTGATTTTTGGGCCAGTAACTGTAACCTGTTGTTCTTGACAAAGGCCTGGTAGAACGGGTTCACGATACCCCTGTTAAACTGTATTTCATTTATTTTATGTAAAGATGTTAGACTGTTGAGCATATAGGACAGTGAATAATGTTTGAATTTGTAAAATGTAGGTTATGCCTTGATAGGCCTAGACATTTCTGGAAACAGGCTCCTAAGTGTAAATTTTTATAGAACAAAGACATTCTTTCCATTAATGTAAATGTTGCCTTTAGAAGGCTGTAATGTTGTAATATTTGGATAATAGTCTCCTAGATAATTTTGTGGAGCAAACGTGTTCTTATCATTTATTATATTAGTTCTATATCACATTATTTTACCTGAAATCTTCCGGCTCCATGGCTAAACGGTTAGCGTGCTGGCCTTTGGTCACAGGGGTCCCGGGTTCGATTCCCGGCAGGGTCGGGAATTTTAACCATCATTAATTTCGCCGGCACGAGGGCTGGGTGTATGTGTCGCCTTCACCATCATTTCATCCTCATCACGACGCGCAGGTCACCCACGGGTATCAAATCAAAAGACCTGCACCTGGCGAGTCAAACATGTCCTCGGACACTCCCGGCACTAAAAGCTTTCACCTGAAATCTTGTTTCCGCTTAGCGAATTGTTTGATGAAATTTAACATCTGAAAAGATACAAATAGATAGCAAAGGAAGAAATATAGATCTAATTTAATTTAATTGTCTTATACCGACTCATTCATGCCCGCACCTTCTTTCACCTCTGTGATCCACACAAACGCGGTCATAATTGTACCGGAAGGTACACCTTATTCCCGTGCATTTAAATGAAGTGCCTTCAAGAACGCTACATATCATATTAAAATTAAAACAACTAGTGCAAGTGACTCAAAAAGAGTCACTACTAAAGTGATAGAATAATGTGTTGTTTTAAAGTTTCCGAAACTGACTGGATTTCTTTTGTTTATTGGTGCATCACAAGTTGCAACAACTATTTCAAGAAGTTCTCCATAGGTGCCTCTATTAAAGAACTGATGTCATGCACTCTGGTGCAAAGTGGAATAACTAGAAATTTAAAGAAATTTTGTGTTTATAGGTTTTCTGAACTGAATTGAATTTCCTTATTTTTGATACTTCAAAGTTTGCAACCCTTCTTACTCATCCCGCCAGCGTTGGTTTCTGACCAATCAGAAATTTTTTGTATTTACTTTTCAGCCAATCATAGGCTTCTTGTAACTTTTCGACTATCCAATAAAAATGAGAGGGTGTGTCTGGACATAGTCCAGAGCCTTCTCGAACCTTCCTCTCGGGTATGAAAGCTGACGCCTTTTTAAGCTAACTTGTCTTATTGATCGTCGTATCATTGAGTGTGTGTGTTAAGAGAGGAGGCGAGGGTCCTCATTCTTCGGCAGGCAGAACTCCAGCCCAAGTAATGGCCACCAGTTTTCTTTCTCCGTAGTTATCTCCGCAAGCAGAACTCGAGGGGAAGGTTCCAATCTTTAACTATGTAACAGCCAGTTTCCTAAAATTTAAACTTTCTTCCTTCTCATATAAAATTTCACGTAAGTCCTGAGGACTTAAACTGAAAATCGGGGATAGAGAGTGCGTTACCCTCTCGAATTCCCCTTCAAATAATTTTGAGGTGACTACGATTTTGTAATTGCTTTTCTCTTGTAAATTGTAAATTAGCTTGTCCATGTAGTGAGCTCAGTAGTTTGGGGCTAGCCTCTGCATCATCGGGCCACAAGCCCAAGTACGGTTTTAATTTCTGATTTCAAGGAGCGCAAGTGTCCGCCTCCATACATTTTGATTTGTGGGCCAGTAATTGAACCTGTTCTTACCCACGAAAGTACGGTAGAATGTGTACTCGATACTCCTGTGTTGATTCTTAAATCCAACTCCTACAGTCTTGTCAAATGTAGCTTGTGCCTAGAGAGGCCAGAAATAGTAAAGTATTATGCGAAAGTAAAAGTAGAAAGTTGCCTTGAGTAGGCTGTAAGGGTTTGGGAGTGCAGTCTCCTTGGTAGAAGTTGTAGAGCATGTAAGCTCTTTTCTAGTAATGTAATAGATATTTGTGTACTATTGAGTGGTGCCTTTGGAAGGCCGTAACTTGTAACCGTTGTAGCAAAGTGCTCTTGAAAATTGTGTTTTGGGAGATGTCTCTCTTTGCCTATCTAACTAAACGCAACATTAGCGATGTTGGGACATTTGTAAATTGTGAGCTTGAAGCTCAAAATTGTAAGTTACCAATTCTTGGTTTTTCTGTTTTGTATTCAAATTGCTCTGTACCTGAAATCTTGTTCTTTCACCAAGTGAAGGGTTTTGTTAAAATTTAAGAACTGAAAAGAAATATAACCTTTATTTTAAAGTTTTAAATTAATTTTTGACTATCGTAGATAGACCCATTCCATCCCGTACCTTCTTTCACCTCTGCGTTCCACAGAATACGCCGGAACAACAACAATAATAATAATAACAATAATAATAATAATAACAATAATGGTGCATGACAATTGTATAGGTTTGGTGGTGACCTAATGAGGATGAAATGAATGGCGAAGACGTCATAAACGCACAGTCCCCAATCCAGGGGAATTGAAAGTACGAGGGGGTTGATTCTTTTTTTTTTGCTAGGGGCTTTACGTCGCACCGACACAGATAGGTCTTATGGCGACGATGGGATAGGAAAGGCCTAGGAGTTGGAAGGAAGCGGCCGTGGCCTTAATTAAGGTACAGCCCCAGCATTTGCCTGGTGTGAAAATGGGAAACCACGGACAACCATTTTCAGGGCTGCCGATAATGGGATTCGAACCTACTATCTCCCGGATGCAAGCTCACAGCCGCGCGCCTCTACACGCACGGCCAACTCGCCCGGTTGGGTTGATTCTGATAACTTAACCGATGTCATTGGACCAAAGTCAAGCGGTTTGTCCATTTAGCCACAAAGCCAGACTTTAATTTGTTAAACCTTAGGCTACCATCTCCATTGATCAGGTGTTGTGTATTGACTGTAGGAGAGGTCAGGACAGTAGCTTGTGAAGCAGCCTTGACAACACAGCAGGCTACTCCGTTGGCTATTGGCTGCAGCTCAAAACTCTTGACATGCACTAAAGCAACCATCGAAAAGTGGTAACATAAATCTAGTGGTACCCCAAGTCTTGGACTCAGCATACGCCACTGATGTGATCAAATTCTGCGTTGTGGCTGGACTTTTATTAAGCTTTTTTAAGTGTCATACCGGTGTTATCAGCTTTTCCTGTTTTTATGTATCATAGCAATGAAAAATGTGACTGATTCTTCGGCAACGCCGGAAGCACACAGAATCCTAAATCTTTAATTTAGCGTGTAATATTTTTATGAAGCGAAATTCCTTGAGGTAGTCTGCTATTTTGTACAGATGCTATATTAGCATCTAAATTAGCAGACTTCGGGCACCGTGTAAAAAGAAACGGTAAAGATGCATTTGAAAGGATAGTAGCGAGACTTTTTGTATGATGCATACTACTGTGACATGAATAATTAACGAGTTCTCTCTCCCTTCATTGTTGTCAGTCTTGCGGATCTGTCACTTCTTTTGTTTGTGTTTTCTCGCGAGTCCATGCAGAGCGTTGAACAAAGACCAGAGAACTTTGACTTGGATTCAACAATGACCTTGAGAGTTTCTGTTTCGGGCTTCTTCACGTGGAACGTTGACTGCAGCAAATGTGCTAGATAAGTGGCGGATGTTGTCTGTAATGTGCTTATTTCCTGTTTCACTGTCTGTCTTTTCAATCTATTATAGAATGTGATCTGGTGATTCATGTTCCCATACGTCTTAATAGGATCAAATACCTGTTTATAATATTTGACTGTTCTATCGGTAACACGATGCTACAGTTGACAGACAATTTGCTAAATGCCCCGCTTCTGTTGAGGTGTCTCCCAAGCAGTAGCGGCGATTAGAGGGGGGGGGGGGGGGGGGGGTTGCCACCCCACTTTGTGGAGAAAACATTACATTTTTATTGTATTTTAGCCAGCTGAAACTAGGAATTATAAAAAAAAAGCAATTTGTACAAGCCCTGATGTCTTATAAGGTAATACTTTCCTTTATTTTCTTTAATTATTAACAAAATTATTAGCGGAAATACGCACAAAATGTCGTTCGTCACGCCTAACCGATTTGTATTGCTCCACAACAAGTAGTGGAGACTTTGCATGTACTGTGAGGAAGGGTAGCAGTATTTTTTTTTTTTTTTTTTTTTTTTTTTTTTTGCCGAAGTCATGGACACTGATGTATACACCCGCTTGCCGTGCGCATTCATCAGTCTGGCAATCTCTTTAGTGTCTGTTAGTTTCTTAGTGTGTTGTCAAATACTAAACTATTTTTAATTGCATAATCACGCCAAACTTCTATTTAATTGTAATATCTGTGTAGTATAGTTCCTTTAGTGAAAGTTTTATTGTATAGTATTGAATCAAAAACTATTATTACTGCACTTAAGTTGGTAAACTGTCAACCTTTACCTCTGTAGAAATTAGCTCAGAGAGCATAAAAAATTACCATTTTGTAGCTTTTTCCTTTTTCCAGCTTTTATACCCCCTTCCCCCATTATATCCCACAAACTCGGGTACTTTGGTTATCTGTTCATTCCCCCTCCCACCCCCATTTCTTATTCCAAATCGCTGCTATTGCTCCCAAGTATTGGTTTTGGCTTCGTTCCATCTTTATGTGGATATACAAATGCCCCCTTCAGTGGAAGTTGCATTTGCCTTTACTGTGGAACGTTTGCTATATTTTTGAGATTGACTGCGTAGCGTAATTGGTTAAGATGTTCAACTTCTGTATTTCAGGATATAGGATCGTACCGTACAGCAGTCGGTTAGCTTTAAACAGTGTTCAGCTGCGAGAGATTCGGATCTGTAGAGTTACTGGGACGTTTAAACAGTCATTTAGAGGGTGAACTTCCAACACTTGAACATCTTTTAATCTTCAACTATACATTCCATGTTAAAAAACAGTATTGCACTTATGACAACAGGGTTGCTATATCGAACAGCTCTGCTCAACGAGGTTACGGAAAAAACGGTGGCACATAAAACACTGTATCCAAGTTCAAGATACAAGGGAGAACAACAAAGCTGAAAATTACGAGGCGTGTTTTTTAAATAAGGGCCGTTTGAAAATAACTACACAACGAAAGACCATTTCCAAACACCACGTTTATTTCCAGATTCTACATCCTTTACTCTATTTTCCAACATAGCCGCCAAGTTTGTTTAAACACTTATCATACCTTACAACTAAGTTTAAAAATACCCTCTTCATAGACACTTGCCGCCTGCTCCGATAACCAAGAGTTCTTGATCTTGATCTTGCGCTGGGACAGAGTCTGTTTGGCCTTCACATTTACAGGCAAATCTTTTGTTTTTATACAGATTTGAGTGTTCGATGACATTTTTGACTCGTTATGTCGAAGAAGGTGACGACATGTTGAGTCAGATCGTAACGGGAGACGAAACATGGGTTTCGCATATCACGCCCAAGTCGAAGCAACAGAGCATGGAATTCGCCTGTAAAGACTCTGTCCCAGCGCAAGATCAGGATCAAGAACTCTTGGTTATCGAAGCAGGCGGCAAGTGTCTATGAAGAGGGTATTTTTAAACTTAGTTGTAAGGTATGATATTTGTTTAAACAAACTTGGCGGCTATGTTGAAAAATAGAGTAAAGGATGTAGAATCTGAAAATAAATGTGGTATTTGAAAAACGTCTTTCGTTGTGTAGATATTTTCAAACAGCCCTTTCTTAAACAATACGCCTCGTACTTTTTTAAACTCAAGGGTACTGGGGGTTTAGAGAGGGCTTATTTGTGTTTTCACAGCATAACGGGAAAACGGCGGGACAATTGGTGCAACTCAGTGTCCAAGTTCAAGATTAATGAAGAAAGAAACTAGGCTGCAGGTTGTTTTGTTGGATATACAGGGGGCATACTGCGGTCTGCTTTACGTCGCACCGACACAGATAGGTCTTATGGCGACGATGGGAGAGGAAAAGCCAAGGAGTGGCCTTATTTAAGGTACAGTCCCAGCATTTGCCTGGTGTGAAAATGGGAAACCACGGAAAAGCATCTTTAGGACTGCCGATAGTGGGGTTCGGACCCACTAACTTCCGGGTGCAAGCTCACAGCCGCGCGGCCCTAACCGCACGGCCAACTCACCCGGTGTGTCTTTTTCAGCAACAAGGATACAATACTGTACACACAAAACCTCAATACTGAAGTTCAAGGATAATTGGGGAATAAAATAGATAACAGTTCATTTTTAAGGGCTCGAAGGGTGGGTGTTGCATTGAATGAATTTGCCCAGGCAACGCTCGATACTACTATGCCGTCGTATCGCCCCACGAAAAAGAATGGCTAAATTTAAATGCGGTTGTGAAACAAACAGTGTTAAAAATAAAATGTGCTTGAGGAACAACAGCCAAATAACAATCCCAAGCACAGATAACGATCATAGCGAATTTTATGTATCTGTACAAGTTACGCCGTGATTTATCGTTGCACACTACATCATTAATACCATCCGTAGCAACCATTACCCTTTCATTGATTTGCGGTGATCGAATTTCTCAATTTTATTAAGTTTTCTCAAACTTAGAATTATGCTTTTTACAGACATTCATCCGTTACGCTTCTTTCCCTCTGCGATCCACGGACAAGTCCCTAATAATAGTAATAATAATAATAATAATAATAATAATAATAATAATAATAATAATAATAATAATAATAATAATAATAATAATTGTTACCGTATTTTTGCGGTAGGTAGAGGTGAAAGAAGCTGCGGGCTTGAACGGGTCTCAAACTACGAAATTAAAGTTAATGTAAAATTTAACAAGGTTATATTTTCCTTTCAAAATTAAGAAGTAACAAGCATGGCAGGTACAGAGTAGCAAGGCAACAAAAGAATAGGTACAATATTTACCGGATTTGGGCTTCGCGCCCCAACTTCACAATTCTTGGGCAATCAGCCCAACCTTACTCCAAAATAAGTTTTAACAGAGGGGCAGAAAACCCCATACATGCTCAGGAGCACTTGCTCCAAATTACACAGAAAAGCCTCCTCGAGGCCTACAACACTCAATTTTCAAGAAAGAGCCACTCGCTCTCAAACTTTAAGCCTCTCAAAGGCCACACCAAACTCCACCTTCAAGCTGTCCTCTAAGGACGTAAACACAGGGGTAAAATACCCAACCTACTGAGGTCTATTAAGTGAGAAAAGGATTAATTACGTGACCTCTAAAATAACAATTTGAGAGGAGGCGATCCGCACTCCTAATACCTTGTTTAAAACCTACTTGGCACTAGGCCGCTAATGCTAGGGCTAATCCCATACTAAAGAGGTGACTTAGGAAGGAAACAATTTACATTACGTTAAGGAAGAATCGGTTATGAAAAATAAGTTCACCTCAAAACAATATGAGTGGGAGCTCGAGAGGGTTAAGCACTCTCTATCCCAATATAAAGCTTGAAAGAGAATAAATACAAGGTATCTTTACATTTTAGGGAAGTTACATGGTGGAAAAGCTTCGGACCCGCCCCGAGAGTTAAACTGCTGAGCTAGCAAGAAAAGAAGTTATTAACTGGCCATTACCTGGTTTACACACTGAAAGATGGTACTGAAGTGGCGCAGGGACCCTAAAATCAGCAGTTTATATACTCTCGCGGGAAGTTCGAGGCGTTTCAGGTAAGAAAACACCCGCCCACAATCACTTTATTGGCTAGGGTACAGCAACATATCCCCTGTGGAGAAGATACACCTGATTGGTTAGAAATTAATTTTAAAAATTCGGGATTGGCTAAATTCAAAACAAGGGGAAAGAAAGGGTTAATATTGCCAACTTAAACAATGACAGAAAGAAATTTAGCAAAGAACAAACTTTTGAAATTAAATTTTCTCCAAAAAAACCAGTTCTTTCACTTCGCACTAGGGTGCACCGTTGTAGTTCTTCAGTAGTGTCCTCTAGAAGAGAATGTTCACACTTCTTACTACAAGCAAAACAAAAATACGTCGAAAACAACACAGTTCAGAAACTACAAAATTTCCACGTGGTGACATCTTTTGAGAAACTTGAAAATTAACACCTTAAATAAAGTTCAGACTTCCTCCAGCAGAGGAGTTTCAATTGGCGCAAATTTTAAATAAGCGGCGTGGAGGTGTACCACCCGGTACAATAATAATAATTGTATCATGAGTTAGGTCTCTCCGTAAGCTTAAACTGCCGCCGTTTCTCTGACTGTGGTTTATCTATCCTGAACTGACTGAACTGTTTTATATCCTAGAAGTTTTACCTTTTGGGAACAGATGTTTCTGGCTGCTACTACAACTAGTTGTCGAGAATGTTTGTGTTTGGGTGGTAACCTGCTCACCATTCAATTATTTATTTTATATTTTGGAGTTATCACTGTTTTTAAGTTTATTCGTCTGTCAAAATTTTTGATATCAGAATAGTTTCTTCCAATCGAAAATTACTTGTATGGCATAATTGTTCTGGAACTATCTACCAGACCCCTATAAAAGCTATGAATGTTTTGAACTAAGTTGTCTTGCTAAAGTGTAACTGAATGTTCTACATGACTGAGGAGATCACCCTCGGGAGATGCTAGGGTGGGGGCTAGCGTGAGAAGGCGACATAAACAGGTAACATTTTCTGCAACTGTCTTCCGGTGAGAAATATAATGTGACATACCTTCTCTTATAATTATTTTCTTCGGGTTACTGGCGGAGTTGGGGGACTCATCAACTTACAGTGTATTATTTCGCATTGTGTGTCAACATGCTACAGAATTTTGAACTGCTGTAGGCCTTACTGGGCAACAACAACTAGTGGTTGGGAATACGTCAAAGGCAAAGGTCGCCGACCCCATAGGGGAAATCGGAGCCTTTACTCCCAGCTGCCTATACTACAGGGAGTATTCTTTTAATCCCTGTTGTGCGGGTTGCCTGTCTCACAGGCGTTTTCCCCATTTTCAATTCAACCCTTGAACAATCCTTTACTCATATCGTATTTCTTCTGAACCACTTATTGTACATTGTCGCTTTTCAGAATTCCTTAGTTTATATCTTCTCATCCGTCATACTTCAGATATTCGGTTCTAAGTTTCTGAAACCATCCATGTCGCCGCCGTGACATCTTGTACTCGGCTGTTGCTATTGGGTGCTCTGGACTTTTCATTTCCTTAGAACTCTATTACTGACGGTTATATTAATTTACTATTCAGTAAAAATGCTCCGCCCTCTTCGGATTCGAACTCCAGTTTTCAGCATTCATACCCCAGCGTCTTACCCCAAGACCATTCATCACCATCGGACGTTGTCATTGAGATAGACCTACTGGGTAATGAAATTCTAAATATAAGGAAGCTCGAGTATAAAACCATAATTTTGATTTTGTAGGCCCAATGCAGAAAAAAAGATACCGTAATTAATGTGCCAGTCCGCCTCTGTGTTGTAGTGGTTAGT
The DNA here is from genome assembly GCF_040414725.1 of Anabrus simplex. Taxonomy (NCBI): domain Eukaryota; kingdom Metazoa; phylum Arthropoda; class Insecta; order Orthoptera; family Tettigoniidae; genus Anabrus; species Anabrus simplex. The sequence goes on along the minus strand of NC_090269.1, from coordinate 183,110,618 downwards.
GTGGTTAGCTGCACCCCCGGAGGCCCGGACTCGATTCCCAACTCTGCTAGGATTTTTGAAAAGTGGTACGAAGGCTGGAACGGGGTTCACTAGTCTCGGGAGGACAACTGAGTAGAAGGGAGTTCGATTCCCTTCTCAGCCATCCTCGAAGTGGTTTTTCTTGATTTCCCACTTCTAACTTAAGGCCGCAGCCGTTTCTTTCCGTCTTCCTTGTCTATACTTTCCAATCTTCCCATCCTACCACGAGGCCTCTGTCCACCATAGCAAGTGAGGCCGCCTGGGTGAGGCACTGGTCCTCCTCCCCGGTTATATCTTCCCGACTCAAAGTCTCACGCTCCAGGACACTGGCCTTGAGATGGTAGAAGTGGGATCCCTCGCTGAGTCCGAGGAAAAACTTACGCTGGAGGGTAAACCGATTAAGAGAGCAAAGAAATAAATTAGGCCTACTACCGATTTTATTACTATATTTAAAATAACTGTATCATTTAAGTCATTTACGGTATGTTTGTTATTACAGTAGGGTACATCATCATCATCATCATCATCATCATCATCTGTTTACCCTCCAGGTTCGGTTTTCCCCTCGGACTTAGCGAGGGATCCCACCTCTACCGCCTCAAGGGCAGTGTCCTGGAGCTTCAGACTCTTGGTCGGGGATACAACTGGGGAGTATGACCAGTACTTCGCCCAGGCGGCCTCACCTGCTATTCTGAACAGGGGCCTTGTGGAGGGATGAGAAGATTGGATGGGACAGGCAAGGAAGAGGGAAGGAAGCGGCCGTGGCCTTAAGTTAGGTACCATCCCGGCATTCGCCTGGAGGAGAAGTGGAAAACCACGGAAAACCACTTCCAGGATAGCTGAGGTGGGAATCGAACCCACCTCTACTCAGTAGACCTCCCGAGGCTGAGTGGACCCCGTTTCAGCTGTATAGGGAAGATCCCAGGAACCCATCAACATATCTCCGTATCAAAAAACAAGAGCACTTCTCCTCAGATTATACAGAGAAATGAATGAAAGACTTAAAAAATACGAGCACGGGATCATCGAGATAATACTGATAAAATGTCATCATTGTACCATCTCATTCGTGAGAATAAACGAGGCAAACAAAAATATATTTCGAAACTGGCATCGTCAAGTGGGGAGTCTTCTGGGGATGTAAATATCATTAAGAACACAATTGAGCATTTCTTTACACAATTGTATGAACAAACGAATGATGTTCCTCTTGACAGCAACAGCGCCTTTTTTATTCTGTTCGAGGAAGACTGACACATGTGCAACAAGACTATCTTATTGAAGAATTGCGGGAGGAAGACATTTATGAAGCCATACAGCGCAGTCTGCCTAACAAATCCCTTGGATTAGATGGCCTTGGACGAGACCAAATATAAGTCGCCTAAAAGAGGGATTGATTGTACTGGTACCAAAAAAGCCTAATCCTAAAAGTATAGATGATTACAGACCAATTACTCTGCTGAATTTCGATTACAAATTACTCACCCGATGTCTTAAACAGCGAATGACCTTCCTTATGTCCGATGCTTTAGGGGCACACCAATCGTGTGGAGCTCCCGGTAGGAGCATTATACACTCAGTATGTGCGGTCAAAGACATTATCAGTGATTGTAGGGTAAGAAGGCAGTGTAAACAACCAATATCTTTAGATTTCGATCACGCGTTTGACAGAGTGAATCATACCTATTTAATTGCTGTTCTACGTGCAATGGGACTAGACAACCGCTTTATTAATATCCTACAACATGTTCTCCATGGAGGATCTACGAAAGTCCAATTTAACGTTTTTTTTACTAAGGAAATTAACATAAAAACAGGAGTACAACAAGGATGTCCGTTATCGATTTTATTATTTGTGCTATCTCTTGAACCACTATTGAGTAATTTAGCATGTTTACGCAATAGAGATATGATGGAAATCCTTGCCTCTGCTGATGATGTCACTATCATTGCGGACCGAATAACAAACGCACAAGATCTTCAAAAAACTATCAGTGACTACTGCAATATATCTGGTGCTCAGCTAAATGTTAATAAATCGTGTTTGTTAAAACTAGGAGCAAGCCATATACGTGATAAACCTTCGTTAAACTGGGCAACGGTTCAGAAACAGGCACAAATCTTAGGACTTAGTTGTTTTAACAGTATTCACCGAATGATACGCGATACGCAGTTTTTACAGCGAGAAAAATACAGGAATCTATCATTACTGCAAATAATTCAGTATATCAATACATACATAATTAGTAAACTGGAATACATGGGTCAAATCCTACCTCTGCCTCGGGTATCTGGTATTAAGGTAATGTCTGCTGTAGGATGGTGCATTTGGCAAGGTTCAATCCTAAGGGTGAATCGTGATACTTTAACTCTGTTAAGATCTACTGATGGATTAGGACTCAAGAATATCCATAATCATGTGACAGCCTTATTCCTCAATCGGCACATAAAATTCCTTATTGGTGAAGGTCATCCGTATTATCAAAATTTTCTCCAACAGTGGTGCAGTTTACAGCAGATGCCTAAACCTCCCCCGTTCCATGATGTGAATAAATTCGCCCCTCATGGGCGATATTTGAAAATGAAATGAGCTATCTACCACAAACTTTTATGAACAATAACGTGACCTCGTAAAGCATCTATATGTTTCTGCAGCGTAGCCAATATGTAGCTCCCAGGATTCAGCAGTCTATTCTGGTATGCAACTGGAATCGCATCTGGAGGAATATTACGCATCGGGTTCTTTCTCTTGAACTTCAAGCAAAGTGGTATATAGTTGTTCATGATATTGTGCTGACAAATAGTAAACTGTATAATATTCGAATGGCAGAAAGTTCACTATGTACCGTGTGTCGCAGAGGAGAAGACACTCTTCTCCACCGTCTGCATGATTGTGCCCGTGTTACGCAAGCTTGGCGATATGTTACGTACATCATCAAACGGGCTGGTCGATCCCAACATTTTGAAGTACCACCGGAATGGAGTGTCCGCCCCACCTTTGGGACAACTTCAGCTCATTTTACATCTGTACTCGTGTTAGTGATTGCAGTGTACGTGAATACAGTGTTAAAAACTCATGGAACTTGGAACTCTCGACACCATAGTTTGTGTCCAGATATTCAAGATGGTCTTGGTCAAGTTTTATCGTTACCAAAAGCCAAATATGTGGGGGGATATAGTACGTTATTGTACTCAATAATGGAAGATTTCTATACTGAAAACAACATGAATAATTAAGAAACATATTTGTTTTTAATGTCTTTTGTAATTCTCCGAAACTTATGCTACTGTTCCAGCTCGGTAAAGCCAAAAAGACTGTGTTACTATTTTTACTTATTTTTTTTATTTTTAGTATTTGTATTTATTTTCAATATTTTCATCCTAACGCTTACATAGTAATGCTTCCTAACAACTTTCAATAGTGCCAAATTATCAAGGCGAAACGAGACCTTTTAATTTTTCAATCTGTATATTTTACTAAGACATTGTTTGCTAATTGTGTAATGTCATCTATGTAATTATTGGTGTTGTATTCTGTATATGTACCAACGGTACCAAAGGTTTAGGCACAAGAACTCTTCATTGTTTTTACCCAAGACCAGGTCGTTAATGGTAATCAATTATTGTCTAGCAATGTAAGATTGTTCAAGAACTAACAAGAACCACCAAGGTAGTGGAAGTGGAAATGACTTACTGTAGATCAGGAGACATGAACTATGTAAACCTACCAACTGTAAAAAGAAATGCTGCCATGTGGGCAGAAATCTTACAGTGTAAAGTCTTATTGACCAAAAACAGTGCATTTGTTTGTGAAGAATGCTAAGTAAACTAGGTGCAGTGATAAATTGCCAATTGCGCTATGTCGCAAATTCTTATTCTAAGGTAATAGACGCTAATATCAGCCGCAGATTGGTGATTGAGTGAGACACGCTCAGCCGCATTGTACTTTCGGGTCGGTCGTGTATCGCGAAGGACTTTCGTATCGAACCGCGAGCCGCTCTAAATGACTGTATTTAAACCCTAGCATTTTGTATAGTGAATCTTTCGTGTGTTTATGCTGTTATATTAATGTTGGCATAATTTACAGCTGACAAGGTTTCAGTCGGCACGTGCACGGAGAGCGGTGAAGAGGCATTCACTAGAAGTCTTGTGCGTTGCAGTGTACAGGAACTTACATCAAGAAGATGGCACTGACTTTAGAAGAAAGAAGATTGTTTCCATGTGTTGAAAACGTGTTGAAGATGGAGTAGAACACGACCGGAGCAGGGATGTGAACGGCTACCAATGTCCAGGGAGTTGCCAAGATAAGGCGCATGTTTTAATTAAATGGCATGTTAAATGAATTATGATTAATACTAGTGAGGCTTAGTGTGGGGATTTTCTTTAATGTAAATTTTGCCGGACATTCGTAGAAATCTTAAAAAACACTAGGAATTTCTACAAACGACATCATAGAATATAGTGGGTGGAGCTTTTAGCACAATAACAGCCAAGCACAAATTTGTGAAGAAATCTAAGAAGAAAACTGGTAGGAGTGGTCCACTGAACACAAGATGCAGCACAGGGCTTTCATGAAGAGATTTATGGAGGTTAAGAAGGCCAATCTGTTTTGTCGTACGCTCGTTTCTCCCGGCGGATTATTTTTGAGGCAATTTTCTGCACTTTTAAGAAGGCCTCACAATTTTCAGTTGTTTGATGTTCATTCGACTGATTCCACGCTTTCATCCGATCATCAATGACTTTATCACAGGTCATGTTCAACCATCTATGTTATCGTTTCCTCGGAGGCTGTTATAACTCCAGGGCTGATGTTTGAAGTGTTTTACGTAGGTCTGCCCAGCCCTTGGGATCCTGCTCTCGTATGTCTTGTAGGAAGATGCTGATGTTCTTTTTAAGGCATTCTGGGTCAACTCTTTGAGATCTCTTGTGTTTAGGTCTGGATCGATTGGGTTGGAATCTCACTTTGATTCGTGATAGATGGTGGTTTGTGTTGACAACAGAATAGGGGAGATGCAGTCACCTTGACGAACGCCCGTACATATTTCAAAAGGCTCAGAAATTTCCCCAAGGAATTTCACTCTAGAAGTCGTATTCGTGAGTGCTTGTCACTTTTTTTGCGCAATGGGTGTATTAATTAGCACTTACAATTCTGCGGTATAGTTTCACTTTCCCAGATTTCTACTAAGATTGCATGAATTCTACTTACGAGGTCATCTCCTAGTTTCTACACCTCCGCGGTGACGCCCTCCTCTCCAGGGGCTTTAGTATTTTTCATCTCCGAATTCCCCTAATAACGGATTCGATGATTTCCATGTTCTGTTTTTGTGTGCATGTTTCACAAAATACATAGACATGAGTTTCAAAGCGAAAGTTTTACAAAAGTCCAAAAGGCGTTCTCCGTTCTTATTCGTCCTCCGATGTGCCGAGTGATGGCCTACAATCCATTTGTATTTCCGCTCTCTGCCAATCTGTGCGTTAAAAACACCTACACAAAATTTAACATGATATTTTGGAATCTTGCTAGTGGTTTCTTCTAAGAGTTCCCAGAATGCTTCAACTTACTGTGGTTTTTTCTTGTTATAATTGTTTGTGGGACCATGGGCGTTGACCAAGGAGTAAGCATTTTTGGTCGATTTCACAGTAAGTACCAAGATTCTTTCAGATGGGGATGTAAAGTCAAGTGCTGAATTGATGATTGTTTTTCGTACTGCAAATGCTATCTCTAGTTGAGGTAGCTTCCCGTGGACTCAGATGGCAGGTTTACCTTTAAATATCCTGTGCTCTTCAGAATCAAAATGGTTTTCATCTCCGAAATGCGTTTTCTGGAGTGCGGCTATTTGAATGTCAAACTTGTCCAGGGTGTCCGTGAGTTGTTTAAGCTATCCTGTTTTCAGCAGGGTGTTGACATTAATTGTACCTGAGAAGGCCCTTTTCTTGGGACTAAAGCTACGACTCTTCTCTGCATGATCCTCCCGATCCCCCAGGATCCGACGATCGGGAGAAACGGCACTAGGTGTGTCCGGAGCCTGGGATAGTTGCTGTGATAATGTGTTAGCCACATGCCAATGTTGCAAGTTGAAGATAAATGCAGGGGTGATCATAATATGATCACAAGATTACAACTCGATTGTTGAGGTCAAGAGGTGCCTCTTGGTGTCTTCTGGCTAAATTCTCTTTTATGGTTGACAAAATATGTAGTCAAAACCAAGCCTCCTCCTTAACCTGGGCTTGGGACTGGACACAGCAACCGCTGAACTACTCAGTATAACCAGTGACTACTGCAGGCGAAAGTATATTATTATTATTATTATTATTATTATTATTATTATTATTATTATTATTATTATTATTATTATTATTATTGTACCGGAGGTATACACTTTCTCCGTCTATTTGAACAGCGCCTGCTAGAAGGCCATCTGGGTTATGAATATGAAACATTTGAAGAAGTTTGGACCTTAATCTTCAGATGTCTCTACTATCGACTTATGTGCACCCTCTGGCAGGAGGGCGGACTATTAATTTTTCAAGGAGTGTTTGTAGATTGTTTCTTTTTTTTGTGCTAATCAGAAATTTTTGGAAAACATTTATGTAGCCAGTTGAATTTGGGGGTGTGTACAGGCATTCTGCCTAGAGAGTTCTGGAACTTTCCCCTGTGCTATATCAGCTGGGCGCTTTTGGGCCATTTTATCATTTTCGTCGCTCCAGTCCTTGAGTGCATACGGTGTAATGGAAGCAGGGGCAACCTTTCCAGTCGTCGGAAGGCCCACCAGCTCAAGGTAATGGCAGACATCTTTTAAAAATGTGATAGCTCCAGAAAGTCAACTTAAGGGGAAGGTTTCAAAATTATTTCTTAATGTAAATTTCTAAAGTTTAATATCACAGCTCAAATGTAAATTTTCAGGTGCCGTAAGCATAAGGACTTTATTCAAATCCCTGTTGGGAAACATGTAACTTAGGGAATAAAGAGTCTTCATCCTCTATTCATTCCCATTCAACTTAGTATCGGAGTGACTATGTTTCTCTAAAACTCTATTTTGGAACTTAATATTTCGCCATCTAATCACCCTCTGTAGAATAAGCTTAGCCTCTGCAACTTCGGGCCATAAGCCCAGATAGGATTTTAAGTGTAATTCAAAAGGAATGTAAGTGTTTCGCCTCCTAGCATTTAGTTCATGGCCGATTCTCTTAAACCATTTTCTTTGTTCACTTCGGCCTTTCAGAATGGGCACCTATTGCCCCTGTTTATGTTCTAGTTATTTATAGACAAGCGTGGATCGGACTGTTGAGCGGAAATGACATTAAATACTGTTTCCAAAGTTTATCTAGTGTAAAATTTTGATATAAAGGTTGTGCCTTTGAGAGGCTGGGCTGTAGTAAATGTTGGAGCACAGTGTCCTAGAGTGTAACTGAGTGGAGCAAAAGTGCTCTTTGAAATAGTGTAATTTTGGAGCTACAAGCTCATTCCTTGTAAAGTATTGTGTACCTGAAGTTTGACTTTAAATCATTCTTGTTATCTGAGATTACGAGTTCATCGTTATTCTATTTAACTGTTATTTGTTGCTGTTCATTCAGATTATTTATCAAACCTCAAACTCAGAAGAAAGAAAGAAAATAAATAAAATTTCCAAATTTAGTGTTTTAAATTATGTTCTCGTCTTTTGTCTGTCCATCTATTCAGGTCCGCACCTTCTTACACCTCTGGAATCCATGATATTACCTTAAAAATGATTTATTATTATTATTATTATTATTATTATTATTATTATTATTATTATTATTATTATTATTATTATTATTATTATTGTTCCGAGGTATCTGTGGAACAGCAGAGGTGAAAGAAGGTGCGGGCTGGAATAGGTCTCAACTACCAAATTAAAGTTAATTTAAAACTTTAACAAAGGTTATATTTTCTTTTCAAAATCAACAAATGACAACAAATAACAAAAGTGTAACAGGTACCAAGTAACAAATCAACAAATTAAAAAATTATAGATTACAGTTGTTACAAGTTTTGGGGCTTCGAGCCCCGTTTTACATTCCTTGAGCCCTCAGCTCACAACCTAAGGGCAGAAAACCCCTTCATACCAAGCAGCAATTGCCCCTAATTAGAATGTCAAGCCTCCTAGAGGCACGCAGAGATCAAATTTGGAAAGAGCAGCCCCGCTCTCAAGTTTACAAGCCTATCAAAGGCCACAACAAACTTCACTCCTAACTGCCCTCAAGGCACACATACAGTGAAACAGGGGTATCTTGTACCCAACCTACAGGGCCTTCACATGAAGAAAACAAAACTTTGGGTTAATTAAATGGCCCAAAAAACCAAATTGACTGGAGGCGTAGCTTGCACTCCTACATGAAACTTCTTAAAACCTAGGTGGCACTCGGCCAGTTATACAGGGGCTAATCCCATACTAGGGAGGTGACTCGTAGAAGAATAATTTATTACATTAAGAAGAGAAGAAAATCGGTTATGAAAACGTAGTCACCTCAAAACAACATGAGTGGGAGCTCGAGAGGGTTAAGCACTCTCTATCCCAAATTGCGGTTAATTTACATGAATATAGTAAGGTTTACATTGAAAAGGATTCGAACCTTCCCCCGCGGGTTAAAACTGCTGAGCTAGCAAGAAATAAAGTTCTTAAACGGCCATTACCTTGTTGATGAACTGCTACCCGAAGAAAGAGGCGCTTCCCGCCCCCTGCTACATAATCACACACTAAGCAAGTTGTCGATGAAGTGGCGACGAGCCATGAACCTCAGCAGTTTTATACGCTCGGGGAAAGTTCGAGACCTTTCGTGAATAAAACAGTCCCGCCCACTACCTTTTATTGGTCGGCTAAAGATTACATGTCAAAACTGAAGAAGAAATCTAGGATTGGTGTAAAAAATTAATTTAGAAAATTTAGGATTGGCTGAATTGAAAACTGGCGGAAATAGAGATCAATATTGCCAACCCAAAAAATGAAAGAAATTTAACAAAGAACAAACATATGGATACAAAATTTCTTCAAAAACAGTTCGTTCACTTCGCACCAGGGTGCACAGTTATAGTTTTTAATGTAGTGACATCTAGAAGAGAATGTCCACACTTCTTGCTACAGAGTAAACAAACACAAATCGAAACAGACACAGTTCAGAACACTTCAAAATTTACAGTAGTGACATCTTCCAAGAAACCTTTGATTTAATACAGATTTTAAAGTTCAGAGTTTCTCCTGTAGGGGATACTTTTTAGGCGCACAATTTAAATTTGCGGGGTCGGGGTGTACCAACCGGTACAGACCTCCCCCCCCAAAAGTCATTCCCAGGGGTGACACAGAAGAATGTTGAAGAAAATCTTTTCCCAAAACAAAGTCCAAGTTTGTTGTAGATAATTTGAAATTAATTGAATTACAGCTTCCTTTGAAATAGATTTGTAGGAGTATATGGAGGGGTTATAAAACATTTTCAGAGTCTGTAGCAGCATTTAAACAGGAACCATTTAAAGCATCAAGACATGTTTCAACATAGTTAGGAGTTAGTTGAACTCCGGCTAGAGAGTGTCTTTGTTGTAGTTGGATTTAGATGCGAAATTTTTTGAGTACGGTAGTAGTTAGATTCCGAAACAAAACTTTAATTCTTGAAGGAATATATTTTAAAGTTCAGCACGGTTGATGTTGGAGTCAAAATATATTAAATGTAGGTATAGAATGTTCATGTGACAGTTACATGCTGCTTGGTCTTGACGGCAAGTCCTGCCGCTGCTGCCGATATTTCACCGATGTCGCTCGGACCCCTCAAGTACCCTGAGATACCCTTATTCTCGCACTATGAGAGGGGTAGAGGTGCTGCACGCCGCAGATGAGAGGCGAAGTTTAAGCCTCCCGCTGAGTTGATGGAAGGACCGCCGCACAACAGCCCCTGCCGTGAGATGGACTCCAGCGCGCCGTACTCAAATAGCCATCACGGGAGTGGGGTGGGCCCGTACCCCACCTCAGTGGGAGTACGGCGCCGAGCAGCTGCCGGGCACTGAAACATTAAAATTTCTGCGGCAGTAAGATGTTGTTGGAGACAACTTATTTAGTGGGTACGGAATAGACGTTGAGGCTGAGGGGTTAGCGGTGTGACTTTGTTTTTTCAAGCCACTGGTGTGTTTGAGTAGGAGACGGGAGCATGGTAATGGCCTAGGTGGGCAGGATAGCAGTTTAACTGACAGGGGAGGTGTACAATGAATATTTAAATACAAAGAACATAATTCAAAGGGAAGAAGGCCTAAAAATGAAACCAAAAATATAACCTTTACGCCGTTGCAGCCAAACTTTCAAGACTAAGTTATTAGACATTACACAGGCTTTATCTGCGACAGATGTACCCTGAAGATCCTCTCGGTGGTTGGATTACTCACTAACAAAGTGACCGGTGTAAGAAAATCTAAAATTATGCACGGCCCATGAAATCTGGGGGCCAGCTTGCCCGCCGGAACAAAATTCTTGACCATAACTTGGTCTCCTACCTTTAAATTGGTGGGCCTCCGTCCACGATCATATCTTTCCCTAACATTTTCATGAGAAATTTTAAGATTGGCCTTGGCCTTCTTCCAAAGATCATTAATGTTATCAGGATCTATTGTCTCAGGTAGAATATCACTAAGAGACCAAAGGTTAGAAAGCGGCGTGTTGGGAACAAACTTAAACATCAAAGAAGCTGGAGTAAATTTATGAGATTCATGAACCGCCGAATTCAAAGCAAAAGTTAACCAATGCAGGGACGTGTCCCACCTAGAATGATCTTCATGATGATATGCAATCAGCGCCGACCTCAGATTACGATTGACCCGTTCAGCCAGAGATGGTTGAGGATAGCAAGCAGAAGTTGTTACATGTGAGATAGATAGATCAAAACAGAATTTACGAAAGAGATTAGAGGTAAAGGCTTTAGCATTATCAGACACAATATATTGACACGGGCCAAACGAAGCAAAAATGGAATTTAAACAAGAAATAGTGGACTGAGCGGTAGCCAGCTTAGTCGGAAATAACCAGGAAAATCTTGTGAAACCGTCTACACACAAAAAAAGAATTTGTTGGCGTTCCCCTTTGACTGGGGGAAGGGTCCTACGTAGTCGATGTAAAGACGTTCCATGGGGCGCGACGCCTGATGAGAAGATAAGAGCCCTTGCTTAGTGGACATGGAGGGTTTACTAAGCCAACAAGTTTTACAAGCTTTTACTAATTCACGGATTTCTCCGTCCATACCCTTCCAAATGAACATTTCACGGATCCTTTCACGGGTTTTGAAGATACCTAAATGCCCCCCTAACGGGGTCTCATGATAGTACTTGAAGATCATGGGCACGAGAACAGCTGGAACCGCAACTTTCATCTTATTATCATGCCTCGACGGGCAACATAAAACACCATTCCTAAGTACATAAGGGACGACGTGTTCCCCAGAAGAAAGGGTTTCCATTATCGGACCCAGCGTCGGATCTTCACGTTGATATTTTTCAATATCCCTAAAGAGCATGGGAGCATCTGTTAGAATGGCATTGACCTCAGGTAGTATGGACTCGGGAGGTGAAGAACGATCAACCTGTTCAGGGGTCTCTACCTCATTACAAAACATACGGCTTAGTCCGTCTGCCACAACATTTTCAGTACCTCTTATATGCTTAACGTCAAATTGGAAGGTAGAAATTCGGATGGCCCACCGGGCTTGGTTATCCGTTTCCAAGTCGAACTTGACATGTTCCAGATAAAGGCGGAATTTTTCTAGCGCAAACAAAACAGCCAAACCCTCAAGTTCATAGATGGAATACTTGGCTTCTTGAGCCGAAAGAGTCCTAGATGCATAGGCGATAGGTCGCCTCCCTAGTTCGGTCTCTTGAAGAAGGACCTCAGCCACTGCCGACGACGACGTGTCGGTTTGGACAATGAATTTCTTAGAGAAATCGGGCATGGCAAGAACAAGGGCATTACACAGAGCTAATTTAAGATCTTCAAAAGCGGCTTGTTGAGAAGGTCCCCACTCAAATTTGATGCCTTTCCTACGAAGTAAGTTCAAGGGCGCCGCTCTATTGGCGAAATTTGGAATAAATTTCCAGAAGAAATTCACCATACCAATGAACCTAGCAATACCTTTGATGTCCTTGGGAGGCTTGAAATCACGGATGACCTGTGTTCTGGAGTGATCGACTGCGACACCATCGGGCGACACAATATGCCCCAGAAACGACATGGAGGGCTTAGCGAATGCAACCTTGGACAACTTCACCGTTAACCCTGCCTTACGAAGGCGACTTAGGACCTCTTTCAGATGATCAAGGTGTTCTTCAAAGGTCTCAGAAAATACGACGACATCATCCAGATAATGATACAAGTACTCAAATTTGATGTCGGAAAAGACCCTGTCTAGCAGTCTCGTAAGCACAGCCGCGCCCGCGGGGAGCCCGAAGGGCAGGCGGTTGTATTCATACAAATTCCAATCCGTGGCAAACGCTGTCAGGTGTTTGGATTCCTCTGCTAACGGTATCTGGTTATATGCCTGGTTGAGGTCCACGATGGTGAAGAACTTAGCTTTACGAAACCAGAAAAAGCAAGAATGAAGGTCAGGAAGGGGCACAGATTGTAACACCACCTTCCGATTGAGAGCCCTATAATCAATCACAGGGCTGAAGCCACCTTGGGGTTTCGGGACTAGAAAAATAGGCGAAGAATACGCCGTTCTTAGAGGGCCGAATAATACCATCCTTCAGCATCTGATCTATGATTTCCTTCAAAGCTTTCATTTTAGGAGGAGACAGCCTATAAGGTGGAAGACGGACAGGAATCGAATCCGTAACCTCAATCTTGTATTCAATAAGGTCAGTAACACCAAGAGTATCAGAGAACACCTCTGGAAACGACTGACACAACTTACGAATACTATCAGCCTGCTCCTCAGGTAGATGTCTAAGATCTAACATCTCATCCTGGGCAGACGAAACAGATGAACAGGACACAGAACTACATTTCAATAAGGGTATTTTACAATTCGATGCAAATTTGAACGTGCACGACTTGCTCTGAAGGTGGAGCACTAGACCGGTGTGAGACATGAAATCAGCTCCCAATATAATGGGGCAAGGCAAGTGCTTGGCCACAAACAGTTTTATTTTCCAAGTGAACTTCGAAATGCGGATTTTAGCATGCAGAAAACCTAAAATATCTAATGGGGGTGAGTTTGTCGAAACATAATGAACCGAAGTCGAACAAAAATCAGGAAGATTAGAAACAGTTTTCAATTTGGAGTACCATTCAGCCGAAATAATAGAACAAACACTGCCAGAATCTAATAGAGCTGTTACAGGTTCATTATTTAATTCAATTTTGAGAAAAGGAACAGGTGCGGGGGTATCCGCCGCAATCCTAAGATATTCTTTGCGACCTTCAAAAGATAAATTTGAAGACTGAGTTTTCCTTGGGAATTCGACAGTTTTACTTGGGGCTGAGCCTCGGAAAGAAGAATTAGTCGACTCAGCCGAAGCCATTAGTCACTTGTTATTATTGGCATTGGTGGAAGTTGCACCAGAAGTTGAGCAGGAGGGGGTCCTATTCGAATTTGGGCAGTTCGTGGCGATATGGGAAAACGCGCCTCATTTAAAACAGCCTTGAGATGACCATGTTCCATTCCTTGTCCCACTAGACTTGATCAATGGACATTTATTGCGAAGATGGTCAGGCGACCCGCAAGCGTAACATTTAAGAGGTGTGACGGGTCGGCGAGGTGGAGGCCGAAAACTACTAGAGGATGGAGGGGGTTCTTTCGCGACACACAAAGTATCGGCGTATCTAACTCCTTCGGCTGAGACAGCCATAGACTCTAACTCGGCAAATGTTTGCGGACGCGACGGAAAACACATGTATGATCTGTAAGGTGGTGAAATTCCTTCCACAATGGCTTCAACGATTTGATCTTCGGGAAAATGAAGGGCAAATACCCTAGTATAGAATTTGATGTCTTGTATGAAGTCTGCCAGGTTTTCATCAAGTCGCTGCACTCTATAATAATACTTCTGAATTAGAGATGACCTAGCTCGAGCCGGAATAAAATTAGCTAACAGATGGGCGTGGAAGTCTTCTATGGATGACTGTTCAGCAATTGCCCTAACTATCTTGTCGGAGAGAACACCAATTGCATAGGGATAAATGATCTGTAAAATTTGACACGGAGAAAGAGAAAAAACAAGGGCGTGATCCTGAAATTCAACTAAAAACCTTAAGAATGAAATTACGTCACTGGTAGAGTTAACAGAAAGCTTAGAAATGCCCCTGAGCAACATTGTTAATGGATGAGGCAAACTGCTGAACCCTGTTGACATAGTAGGTAGAGGTCTAAGTGGCGAAGAAGCTAATTCAGAACGAGCATAATTCAAAGAGGTATGGCGTTCAGACTCATTGTCTAATGGGGAAAAGGTTTGTTGAGCTCCTACAGATTTCCTATTTGCTTCTCCTTTAGAAGACTCTTCCCCGCTAACTACGTTTACCGTAGCGGGTTGATCAGTTTTGGGAGGTACTGCCCCATTTAACAATAGGCTAACCTTACTGGACAAATCGGAAAGGTTTTCGAGGACAGCACTAGCCTCCTTCCCTTGAGTATCATTCAATTTAAGAGACAACAGATCACTAACCCTATTGGAAAATGGTACAATCTAGCTTGTACACGTTTAAGTTGATTAGGTGATGGATCACCCCCTTCGAAAAAACTAACTACCGATGCTAGCTCAGTAGCATTATCAGTGATCGTGGAGAGAGCGTCGTCAATATCTTTTTCTCCCAAGGTTGGGATAGTAATAGACAAATCAAGGGAATCTTTAAGCTTATTGTTGTCTATCGCAACCGTGCCTCCAGATTGAACATTCCTCATCGTTAATTAATAGATCAATTCCTCCTTGCGCAAATAGCCGGGATGGAGGACGTCGCGAGGGCCGGACATGATGGCAGAACATTTCAAATTTAGAAAAAAATAAAAAAAATCCAGCGTCTGAGAAAATTGTTAGAGTTCAAACAAAAGCATATTTAGCCGTCAAAAGGGGCTAAATTGAGACCTATTCAACCACGCTCTGCTACCACTTGTTACGAGGTATCTGTGGAACAGCAGAGGTGAAAGAAGGTGCGGGCTGGAATAGGTCTCAACTACCAAATTAAAGTTACTTTAAAACTTTAACAAAGGTTATATTTTCTTTTCAAAATCAACAAATGACAACAAATAACAAAAGTGTAACAGGTACCAAGTAGCAAATCAACAAATTAAAAAATTATAGATTACAATTGTTACAAGTTTTGGGGCTTCGAGCCCCGTTTTACATTCCTTGAGCGCTCAGCTCACAACCAAAGGGCAGAAAATCCCTTCATACCAAGGAGCAATTGCCCCTAATTAGAATGTCAAGCCTCCTAGAGGCACGCAGAGATCAAATTTGGAAAGAGCAGTCCCGCTCTCAAGTTTACAAGCCTATCAAAGGCCACAACAAACTTCACTCCTAACTGCCCTCAAGGCACACATACAGTGAAACAGGGGTATCTTGTACCCAACCTACAGGGCCTTCACACGAAGAAAACAAAACTTTGGGTTAATTAAATGGCCCAAAAAACCAAATTGACTGGAGGCGTAGCTTCCACTCCTACATGAAACTTCTTAAAACCTAGGTGGCACTCGGCCAGTTATACAGGGGCTAATCCCATACTAGGGAGGTGACTCGTAGAAGAATAATTTATTACATTAAGAAGAGAAGAAAATCGGTTATGAAAACGTAGTCACCTCAAAACAACATGAGTGGGAGCTCGAGAGGGTTAAGCACTCTCTATCCCAAATTGCGGTTAATTTACATGAATATAGTAAGGTTTACATTGAAAAGGATTCGAACCTTCCCCCGCGGGTTAAAACTGCTGAGCTAGCAAGAAATAAAGTTCTTAAACGACCATTACCTTGTTGATGAACTGCTGCCCGAAGAAAGAGGCGCTTCCCGCCCCTTGCTACATAATCACACACTAAGCAAGTTGTCGATGAAGTGGCGACGAGCCATGAACCTCAGCAGTTTTATACGCTCGGGGAAAGTTCGAGACCTTTCGTGAATAAAACAGTCCCGCCCACTACCTTTTATTGGTCGGCTAAAGATTACATGTCAAAACTGAAGAAGAAATCTAGGATTGGTGGAAAATTAATTTAGAAAATTTAGGATTGGCTGAATTTAAAACTGGCGGAAACAGAGATCAATATTGCCAACCCAAAAAATGAAAGAAAGAAATTTAACAAAGAACAAACTTATGGATACAAAATTTCTTCAAAAACAGTTCATTCACTTCGCACCAGGGTGCACAGTTATAGTTTTTAATGTAGTGACATCTAGAAGAGAATGTCCACGCTTCTTGCTACAGAGCAAACAAACACAAATCGAAATAGACACAGTTCAGAACACTTTAAAATTTACAGTAGTGACATCTTCCAAGAAACCTTTGATTTAATACAGATTTTAAAGTTCAGAGTTTCTCCTGTAGGGGATACTTTTTAGGCGCACAATTTAAATTTGCGGGGTCGGGGTGTACCAACCGGTACAATTATTATTATTATTATTATTATTATTATTATTATTATTATTATTATTATTTGCTAGGTGCTTTACGTCGCACTGTCACAAATAGGTCTTATGGCGACGATGGGACAGGAAAGGGCTAGGAGTGAAAAGGAAGCTGCCGTGGCCTTAATTAAGGTGGTGTGAAAACGGGAAACCACAGAAAACCATTTTCAGGACTGCCGACAGTGGGGTTCGAACCTACTGTCTCCCGAATACTGGACAATGGCCGCACTTAAGCGACTGCAGCTATCGAGTTCGGTATTATTATTATTATTATTATTATTATTATTAATATTATTATTATTATTATTATACATCCTCTTTATGGACTACTATGCCTTTCATCGTTGAGTCTGCGAGCCAGTTGATATTTACCAACCCCCGCCGCAATTCTCTATTGGTATCTAGTTCTGCGGCCTCGTTTATTTTTATACCTCCTCTCTTTAAATCGTTCGAAACCAAGTGTAACCATCGTCGTCCTGGTCTCCCTCTAATTTTCTTACCTATCCTCCTCCATTGACCTGAAATGACCCCATTACCGAATCCGGTTTATGCGTACGACTTCATCCATCGAGTTCATTCCTAACTTATCCTTTATCTGCTAATTCCGAATACCCTCCTGTACCCTTTAGCTTATGAATAAGATATCCTGAATCCTCCCAGATTTCACTCCGTAAAGAAAAATTTCTCTGAAAACAGACCGTTGTGGAGATAGTTTCGTCCGGGAGCTGACTTCCTTCTCACAACTGCGATATCACTGCCTTAGCTTTGCTGCACCTCGATCCATTCTCACTGCAACAAAGGTGAAAGATTACAACTCCATTCTCAACATAAATGCCTATGATTGCTTTTAACAATCTACCTTTAATCCCATAATTCCACAGTACGGCGAACATCTTTTCCCTCGGTACTCTGTCAAATACCTTCTCTAGATCCACGAAACATAAATATAACTGTCTATTCCTCTTGTAGCATTTTCCAATTACCTGGCAAATACTAAAAACTGATCCTGACAGACCCTTTGTGGTCTGAAACCACATTGGTTTTCATCCAACTTCCTCCCTACTACTGATAGCACCCTGTCTTCCAAAATCCCAATGTACACCTTACCGGGTATACTGATCAATGAGATACCTCGATAGTTGTAGCAATCCGTTCTCTTCCCTTGCTTATAGAGAGGTGAGAGGTGTAACTACTACTACTACTACTACTACTACTACTACTACTACTACTACTACTACTACTACTACTTGATAACCACTCCCTAAGTTAGGTAGCTCTTTATTTATGTTGCTATTTATGTTGAGGCGTCGGATTCTTTCAAGATTTTAGTACTTAGGCTACCTATAGCTATCTCGTTTTGTTTGGGGTTGCTTCGTAGGAGCACGTGTTGGAATCTTTTTTGTTAGAGTTTTAATGGCAAGGAGTTGGTACCCCTTCATTTTCTCTCCTTTATGTTTCCACTACCCGTTTTCTGTGTACCCAATCAGTGCAGTTAGCCGTAATATAATGTGTTCGCAGTTGCCTGCGATGACTATCGTCTTCTGATCATCCGCTGAGGCACGGACCTCGCTCAAGGTGTATTGGTCGCTGAAGTAACTATAAAGTAGTCTACTACATCGTAAACATCATGTTACTCTAGAAACATCGAGTGCCGACGGAGGTACTTCGGTGTCTTAGAATGCAAAGTTTAGGGTAGTACAGTTTCCTTGTCTGTTTTGTTAACTTAATTATTCTAGAATTATGTAGGCTATTCCGGTTCTTTAGAGACCAAATGTAGTAGTCCAAAATGACTGTATTATTTTAAAGGAAGCACGAGTGTGGATACTCGTTCCCCTTTATTCAAACTTTTCCTGGTCACTAGAATTTTCTAAATTTAAGTCTTTATTTTCTCATTTTGGCTGTCGTTTCCCTTTGTTTATAGCCACAAAGTAGCATAGTATTATCCTTTGTGCCTAGTGTCCCATTTCACTTTTTGTTTTGTTAAGTAATGTCATGGGATCGCTTTGTGGGTTTCAACACCCATTTTTTGTTTTGTACAGGCCATTTTTCTAAAATGTATTCTCGTCTCGTTTTGTAATTTGACCTATTTGTAGTATGTTCGTATGTTGTGTTGTTGTCGTTGCCTTCCTTTCACTGATAAAATGCACCGCTACCTGAAGGCATTTAAGCCTTGCAAAATGGGAATAGAATTTGTTCCTTATAATGAATTAGGCTCTGAGAGCACTCTGCCTGTTGTGAGTTTCTTATACATTATACAAATTAAATACTACTATCAATTGTTAAAGGAATTGCTAATCAAAGTGATCGATTATCTATGGTTGTAACACTGTTGTTATTTTGGTTGAAGAAATAAGATTAAAAAATCCAAAGAAAAGAACATTTTTAAATCTTACTGTATCTAAGATACTGTATGTGATTATCCTAAACGCATCGCACAACCCTACGGCCCTATCGCTTTTTACCCATCCACTGTGGACTACCGTAACAACAACTTATTTTTTATTGTCAAATGGACATTTACCATACCAATGTCTAATTCCACTTCTGTTTATTGGATATTCTTTCATTAAATGTAGGTGACATAAATACGTCATATTTCTTCCACGTACATTTTATTTCTGCAGGCGTTGTCAATATAACTCCATCCTTGTCCTTGATGATTAGTCTCAACTTTCTTACTTTTCCTATTTTTCTTAATAATTTCACATGTTTGTTTCTTTCCGCTCTACAGGTCATCAAATTACAGTTCTCATAGTCTAAATATTGTTCCAAGTACCACTAAACCGTGTTGAGTCACGGATATTTACTCTTGCTGGCACTCATATTCACTTCTCCTTCACTTCCTGTGGTGCTTCCGGAAATTCATTTACAGTAGCTACAAGCCGTTCAGATCTGACATCGAAGGTGATGTGTGCTAGCCTTGATTAGATGCTCCTTAGCACGCGAATAGGGGCACAGCGGAACAAAGCGATATAAATCATACTGAGGAACTGAGAACCATGCAGCCGAGGTGGTAAAGACGTGGTCGATTCACCCGGAAGAACGTTGGTACGTTCACAATTAGGAAGTCCAAACATTTCCACTTGTGCAGCGGCACATAACCTGCACCATAAAGACAGTTCGTGTTGGACCAGAGTGAAATCAGGGTGAATGCTCAATTGACATCGGTAACCAAAATTTAATAGTTATGATAATACTACCGTAAAATCAACGCCAGTGTTATGAGAACAAAAAGTGTGAAGTTGACTACCGCCTGTTTTAATTGACCACATATTTTAGAAAACGCCAAAATTGTATTTGCTTTTAATGGAATTTATTCCTTAGTGACCACCTATCTAACTTAAATATATTCAACAGTTTTATAATATTTTATATATTATTCACCTGTGTAACTTGATCACTCTAACAATAGTTGTTAAACATGTTGTGTGGTGCTGTACAGGATGTCTTCATTATTGCACCTAGGTTAACTTCCAAGTCAACTGTTTTAACATTGGTCAACCAATCCTTCTTTTGTAACATGAAGGTCAAATTCCATCAATCTTTACAGCTTACAGCAACTTCGTGAGCCACTACCTAATTGCTATTGTAAGTGGGAAACTACCCCTTCCTTTTATAACAATATTAGCAAATTTGTGGGCTCGAAACTACAGTACCCTATTTACTTAAATGTTAGATGATCCGGTTTCAACACACACTAAGGCTCTGAAATATATCGAGCAATGAATTAAATAATGTAAAGCAATGAATACAAATTTTGCAAAAAGGACAATTACATACAGGCATTGAAATGAGGATGCTTAAATCTAAGATGGTTATGAAATAAACGCATGTCTTACTTTTTCAATATAAATATGCCTATTGTACTGTAATGTCACAAATGCACAAGGTATTACAGGCTGAATGCACATTTTGAATATTCTTGTAGGCCATTCCAATTTCAATAAATCGTATTGTATGTCTGTAGTATAATAATAATAATAATAATAATAATTGTACCGGGCGGTACACCTCCACGCCTCTTGTTCAAACATTGCGCCAACTGAAACTCCTCTACAGGAGAAAGCCTGCACCTTGAAAAACTGTATTAACTCAACAGTTTCTCCGAAGATGGCTCTGTGTGAATTTTGATGTGTTTTTGTTTGTCATTGATCAAGAAGTGTGGACGTTCTCTACCAGATGTCTCTACAAAAAAATATGATCATGCACTCTGGTGCAAAGGAATGAGCCTTCTTGAAGAAATTTTGTATTCAAAAGTTGTTGTCTTTACTAAATTTTGTTCTTTTATTTTTGGGTTGGCAATATTAATCCTTCCTTCCGCCAGGTTTGAACTTAGCCAATCCCGAATTTCTTTAATTAATTCTCAGCCAATCATGTATGTCTTCTTCGATATGGATATGTAGCTCTAAACTATCCAATAAAATTGGGGGGTGTGTCTACTCATTCCTGAAAGGTCTCGAATTTTCCACGAGAGTATAAAAACTGCTGATTTTCTGGTCTCGGTGCCACTTCAGTAACATCTAGCTTAGTGTGTGGATATGTATCAGGGGGCGGGAAGCCCCTCGTTCTTCAGACAGCAGTTCTTCTACAAGGTAATGGCATTTTAACATCTTTATTTCTTGCTAGATCAGCAGTCTAACTCTCGGGGAGGGTTCGAAACCTTTAATATGTAACCCATCTTTTTAAAATATAAATTCCTTTTCTGTCTACGTAAAATCTACAAATCTCCTTTACTTTAAAGCGGGGATAGAGAGTGCTTTACCCTCTAGAGCTCCCCTTCATTTTGAAATTCAGGTGACTACGTTTTCATAACCGTTTCGTCTCTTCCTTAATGTATTAAAGTTTTCTCATACGAGTCACCTCCCTAGCTTGGGATTAGCCCCGGTATTATCGGCCTAGCGCCACATAGGTTTTTAAAAAAACTTTAGTGTAGGAGTGCAAGTAATCGCCTCCATTCAATTTTGTATTTTGGGCCATTTATTTAACTCGTTTTGTTTTCCTTCCTGAGAAGGCCCAGTAGATTGGGTACGAGGTACCACTGTACCATTATATGTGTGCCTTGAGGGCAGTTAGTGTGAAGTCTGCTTATGGCCTCCTGATAGGCTTGAACTTTGAGAGTGGGTCTGCTCTTTCCTAAATTTGATCTCTGTGTGCCTCTAGGAGGCTTACCATTGTAATTAGGAGCAAGTGCTCCTTGGCATGATGGAGTTTTCTGCCCCTTTGTTCAATTTTGTACCTTGGTAAAGTTGGGCTAATAGCTCAAGGATTGTGATTGTGGGGCTCGAAGCCCAGACCTTGTAATAATCCCCTAACACTTGTAATTTCTTTGTATCTGATTTTGGCTTGTTGTTGACTTGTTAAGTTTTCAAATTCTATGTCACCATTGTTAAGTTTTGAAAATATAACCTTTGTTGACATTTTAATTCATCTTTCGAACTTGTAGTTAGACCCATTCCAGCCCGCACCTTCTTTCACCTCTGCCTTCCACGGATAACTCCGTAACAATAATAATAATACGAGGGCGAATCAAAAAGTAAGCTACACATCCAATTTATGGCCATCTATGAAATCACCTACCCGTCTTCGACAACATACAGTGTAAATTCACTTTTACACATACAGTAGTCCCCAACAGACTGTAAACATTTCTCGGAACGATCAACCAACTTTTCGATTCCGGATTTGTAGAAATCACCTCTAGCTGGAGACTGCTGTTTTCACCTCCATATCATTTACGAATCGTCGTCCACCGAGATCATTTTTCAGCTTACCGTACACATAAAAGTCGCATGGCGCTAAGCCTGGACTGTATGGAGGATGTTGCCATACCTCCCACTTGAAGCGCTGCAGCAGTTCGGACATTTGGCGCACCGTGTAAGGTGTTGAGTTATCGTGCAACGAAATCACACCGGCACTCAATTTTCTCCGCGCTTTTCTTTAATTGTCTTGCCAATACGAAGCCGAGTTGATTGCCGTGCTTTTCGCCATAAATTCCACGTGCACCACACCCTCCATGTTAAAAAACACTGCCTCCATTACCTTTCCTGCTGACGGTTGGACCTTGGCATTCTTTCGTTGTGGTAATCTGGTGTGCTCCCATTCTTCCGATGTTCTCGTTGTATCGTGGGTGAAGTGGTGGGCCTACGTTTCATCCCTTGTGATGATTAGCCTCAGAAACTCGTTGCCATCCACAGCATAATGTTGCTAAATGCCAGTGACGATTGGAGACGTTGTCCCTTGTGAGCAGTCGTTGGACCCATCTGTGACAGACACTGTTTACGAATCCAAGATGCTGGTGACCAATGCTATACGAAACGTTCAGCATGCTGCAGTGTTATTCGCCGATTCTCTCTAATGATCCCATCCACACGGTCATCATTTTCAACGGTACTGGACATTGTGGGCCTGCCGTCGCGATATTCGTTTGTGAGATGCGTGCGTCCGCCGTCAAATTGCTTACACCACTTTACAATACCTCGGCGAGAAAGTGCACGCTCACTGTATACAGTAGTGAATTCACGATGAATGTCCGTGCAATGCAATTGAGCCGTTTAACCCATAGAAATCTGATCGTTGGTCGCACCTTCCAATTTGGAGTGAACATCCAGTTGACGCGCCATTGGACCAAGCCCGATCTGGACACACAACACGGCGGGATGCAACACTAACCTTTCTATCGGACGTGTCAGCAGTTACCGTAGCTTGCAGCGCATTGGCCAGAGTCACGACACACAACATGCTCTCACAACGAGCTAGTGTAACTTACTTTTTGATTCGGCCTGATAATAATATCAATTTAATGGTTTACGCATTAGTTACTATTTTAAGCTCTAAGTTTTATTCATTACATACAGTATACTTTACTTACATGTATAGGCCTACAGTCATTTAGACTTTTTCAATCGTGACCTATGAAAAAGTCTAAATGACTTGAACACTTTAACTTCCTAGGTCGTTGGAAAACAAACCAACCAACCAACCAACCAACCAACCAACCAACCAACCAACCAACCAACCAACCAACCAACCAACCAACCAACCAACCAACCAACCAACCAACCAACCAACCAACCAACCAACCAACCAACCAACCAACCAACCAACCAACCAACCAACCAACCAACCAACCAACCAACCAACCAACCAACCAACCAACCAACCAACCAACCAACCAACCAACCAACCAACCAACCAACCAACCAACCAACCAACCAACCAACCAACCAACCAACCAACCAACCAACCAACCAACCAACCAACCAACCAACCAACCAACCAACCAACCAACCAACCAACCAACCAACCAACCAACCAACCAACCAACCAACCAACCAACCAACCAACCAACCAACCAACCAACCAACCAACCAACCAACCAACCAACCAACCAACCAACCAACCAACCAACCAACCAACCAACCAACCAACCAACCAACCAACCAACCAACCAACCAACCAACCAACCAACCAACCAACCAACCAACCAACCAACCAACCAACCAACCAACCAACCAACCAACCAACCAACCAACCAACCAACCAACCAACCAACCAACCAACCAACCAACCAACCAACCAACCAACCAACCAACCAACCAACCAACCAACCAACCAACCAACCAACCAACCAACCAACCAACCAACCAACCAACCAACCAACCAACCAACCAACCAACCAACCAACCAACCAACCAACCAACCAACCAACCAACCAACCAACCAACCAACCAACCAACCAACCAACCAACCAACCAACCAACCAACCAACCAACCAACCAACCAACCAACCAACCAACCAACCAACCAACCAACCAACCAACCAACCAACCAACCAACCAACCAACCAACCAACCAACCAACCAACCAACCAACCAACCAACCAACCAACCAACCAACCAACCAACCAACCAACCAACCAACCAACCAACCAACCAACCAACCAACCAACCAACCAACCAACCAACCAACCAACCAACCAACCAACCGCCATTGAAACGTATATGCTTAAAACCCTATTTGGGCTCATGGCTCGACGTTACAGAGACTAAGCCTATACTACGGAGGTGACTAGATGGAGAAAAATATTTAAGTTTCAGAAATTACAAAATAGAAAAGGTTACAAAATCATAGTCACCTCAAAAACAAGTTGTGAGGAATACGAGAGGTTATCTCACTCTCTATTCCCCGATTTCGGTTAAGTTCTTTCGACTTGCTTGAAATTTACATTTTAGAAAATTAAGTTTACATTTGAAACCTTCCCCTCAAGCTAGCTTTGAAAGATGATCCGATTTTAGACAGGATCTGCCATTAGCTTGAGCTGGTGAACCTCCCGAAGATATATGAGGTGTCTCCCGCCCCCGTTACGAACACACACTGCAGACTAGAGCGATCACTAAGACAACCTGGTCTAAAAATGTGCAGCTTTTATAGCCGAGGGGAAAGTTCCAGAAAACTCTGGGCTAAGGCACAGCCCAAATTCTTATTGGATAATGAAATGCGGTAAATATCAAAGGTTTTGATTGGCCGAAAAAGAAATGTACATAATTTTTCATTGGCCACCATCTGAAGTTGGCGGAAAGAGATAGAAGTGTTGATAACTTTAGAACACCAAAAACAAAGTATAAGCAATTCAGTTTAGGAAACCTTAACATACAAAATTTATCTTGAATTTTAATAGTTCATCGTCACTCCAGAGGGCACGACATAAGTTTATAGTAGCGACGTCTGTTGAAAAATGTTCACACTATTTCCGAAATGAGTTTCGGGTATCCTGATCTAGGGGACCATCGACAAGGCACTATTTTTAAACGTACGGAGTGGGTGTACCTCCGGTACAGTTTGAATTATACTTTATCTTCTTCTTCTATCGGTTTGGTCGACTATGGACCACGTTAACTCGAATTCAGCTTCATCTGTTTCTGGGTTTAATCCTCCACCAGTACTCCTTCATCCTTTCGCTCTGCTATCTCCTCCCTTCTTCGATACGGGATTTAACTTTCTCTTGAAACCTCTTCGTGGCCTTGATCCTAGACTTGTAAGCATCCCTGTTGCTGATTTCTGTTCCGTGTATTCTCATTTCTTCCAGGTCCTTCTTCACCTGCCGATACCAGCGCACCATAGTTTTCCTGATCGCAAAAAATCTTATCCGATTGGTCAGTATTCCCGGGTTCATTCTGTAGAAATGTCCTAAGAACATGGCTCTCCTCTTCCAGATGGTATCTGAGACATTTTCCATCTTGAGGTATAATTCTTGGTTTCCTTCCTTTCTGTATGATCCATCGTGTGTTCTCTGGGGTTTCAGTATCATTTTCAGAATCTTTCTCTACACCAGTTCCAACTTCTTGACCAGGTTAAAACATTGAGCTGCATATAAAGTCTCCGGGCGGACCACCGTCTGGTGGTGCCTGAGTTTTGCACTGTTGCTGTGCGTGTTCTTAGTTAATTTGTATGCCAAGTTAATCTTGTTGATTCCCTATAACTGTGCTTCTCTTTCTATCCACTCTCCCAGATAATTGAATTTCTTCACTTTCTGAATCCTTTCTCTCTCAACTCTCATCCATCTGGACATCTCGAAGCAGATCCGTAGACCTGCCTTACTTCCTGGTGTTGTGCAATTTGGTTACGTGGCTCCTCTATTGACTCTATTATACTTTACATTTGGTACACTATTTTCACATCATTTCTATTGTGGTTCTAATTTTACATTCTATTGCGAGCTAAAATCATTTTTTATTTGTATAATTTCAGTTTTGGAATTTTTTAAGCATGATGCAAAATCCTCCTACATGAAACAATTATGATGATTTTATAAAAACCAAACTATGAATTCAAAACGAAAAGCTAAAATAAAGGGTCAGTGAAGACTGCACTGATATTATGTTAATTCTTTATTTAAATATGTTAGGCCCTGCACTCTTCATTTGGACATCCTTGAAATAGATGTTTCTTAAATGTAAATTAACTAAATAAATTAAAAGAAATGCAATTAAGGAATATTAGATGAAATAAGTGGCCATATTACGATTTCTTGTCAATTTTTCTTTTTAGAAATTTCTCCATACTTTCAATGGACACCCCTGTTAACGAATTAAAACATTTCAATATAATATTGTTTGTAATTTCACCTATTTCATATGTTTGGCCGGATATTCCGCTATGGTAATGGAGTAAGAATGTACAGCCAGCGAGTCAACGCCGAGTGTCGGGCGGCGGTAAATACACTGCCTGACAAAAATAGTTAAGCACCCAGAAGGAGGGTTGAAAGTGAATGAAACTATATGAGCCTTTATTGAACTGATTACAATATGGGATGAAAGAGACAACGCGGTGGAATATTGGCGCCAGGTCAGTAGGGTGTCGCGCGCCCCCTGGCCGCAATGCTTGTCAAACAGCCTTTGGATCCTCTCCTGAGGCAAGATCTCCCACACTTGTTGCAGCTGTCCCTCCAGATTCCACAGGGTGATACTGGAACGGAGTCACCCCACACGTGTTGAGTGATGGAGAGGTCCGGGGATCTTGCTGACCACGGGAGAACCTCAACATGCTCTAGGCAGTCCATAGACACACTTGCTGTGTTTAGATGTTCATTATCGTGTTTTAACACTGTCGCAGGGTGCTGTGCCATAAGGGGTATGACGTGTGGACGCAGAATGTCTGTGACGTATCACTGTGCCATCAAAGTCTGCCGAAACACTATTAGAAGCGATCTGAACGCATATGCTATGGATCCCCACACCATGATGTCGGGGATTACGCCTGTGTTTCTTTCCACAATATGGGTAGGATCTGCCCTCTGCCCTCGATGCTGCCACACCCGCACACGATGGTCATCAGAGGTTATTGAGAAGCGGGACTCATCCCTGAACATGATGCGACGCCAGTCGTCCTCTGTCCATGTCTGCCGGGTAACAACTTATCAACAAGACGGTGCCATCACGAATGCACTCTGGTGGGTGTTATACACCCTACAGATCCTTATAAATGTAATCATTTACTCACACATCAATGGTATGCATGTATACCGAAATGGGATAATATAGGGGCACTCCTTCCGGGTGCTTAACTTTTTTGGTAGGCAGTGTAACTTGACTCCCTAAAGGGGTCAACGGCTTTGGGCGCATGAGCCCCTTTAGGTAGGTTAAAGATCCCCTCAGTGTAGGAAATGACACTGGAACCCACTGCAAGTGTTTGGCCCAATGGCAAACGAGCTGAGGAGGAATCCGTTACTCTCATGGTTCCCAACGGTCGTGGATGCAGAAGAGGTTATGTCAGACGAACCGGCTGTGAAGGCGCACCTCAATAATACTTTGAGTCTGCGGCAGTTTGTTGCAGTCTCGGTGTTTGATCCTGCATGTCTCATTCCATATGTGCCGCAGGACAGGTCACAGTGCGTGGTTCACTTCCTGCTGAGCTGAGATCCACCCTAAACAAACCCACGCTAGTGGCACTTCTTCCAAATGTCACTTACGACTAAGTTTAGCGGCGATGGGATATGGGCAGGTTAGGGGTGAAACTTGAAGCCCCTAGTTCGGATCTGTACGTTGGCAGCAGGTATGTTATGGTCGTCTCCCTGAGACCCTGTGACTACTCAGGAATTCGGTCCTTCATTTGTGTTTGGGCAGGCCTGTTTTGGATTACCGCTGCCCACCCCACATGGGGAATGCCCTAGAAAAGGTGGGCTAAACATTGGAAGTCACATCTTAAGTCTGGCTGGGCGGCCGCAGCCAGGGGGTCAGAAATGCGGTCATAAATCAAAAAGTAAGAAAAAGTCACACTCTGAAAATCGGAACGTGGAATGTGAGAACTTTACTTGAAGTGACAGATAATGACAGGCCTGAGAGAAGAACAGCTCTTGTTACCCATGAGCTCTCTAGACTCAACATCGATGTTGCTGCTTTGAGTGAAACCAGACTATCCATGGAAGGTAAAATTACTGAGTTGGTTCAGGATGTACCATCTCCTGGAAGGGGAAGGAGGAGCAAGAACGTGGCATCCATGGTGTGGGATTCGCTGTGGAGACTGAAGTGGTTATTGATAAGCAAACTTACTCCCATTGCAATCAGCGAAATAATTATGACTCTTCGCATTCCAATCTCAGAAGGTACTTTTATGACTCTCATCTCCACCTTAGATGCTAATGATGATGTAAGGGACGAGTCCTACGATCAGCTCATCACTATCATCAACAAGTCTGCAGATAAGCTCTTACTCCTTGGCGATTTCAATGCCAGAGGTCGGAGAGGTAATCGGCTATGGAAAAATGCCATGGTTAAACAAGAATTTGGCAATTGTAAAGCAAATGGAATATTGCTTCTCGGAATATGTGCAGAATATGAACTCTTCATCACCACGACCGCTTCAAGAGCACGTGGATGCAACGTTGATCCAAGCATTGGCACTTTCTTGATTATGTTATTTCACGGGAATGTGTTAGGAAGGACATATACTGTTGATTGTTTGACTGATCACAAACTCCTATTTTTATCAAGTGAGGATCTACATATCCCCTAAACCACCTAAGCAACTACAACGTTTGACCAGAACACTGTTAAACTTCAGAATGAATCCTTTGTCACATAATTTCGGAATATGATCAATGTACAACTGACAGTTAATCCAGTTAGAACGAATGACGTTCAGCAAGAATGCGGCAATTTACAGAAGATAATCACTAAGTCCGCTGAGGAAACCATTGATTTTTCAAGCAGGAGAGGCAAGACTGGTTTAACGACAACAATCAGGAAATTTTGTCTCGTCAACGCAAGAAGGGAAGCCTATCTATCGCATTTTCAATATCCATCCTCCAACACGAAGAAAACACATTTTCTGGAAATCAAAAGAACATGTCAGACAAAATAAGAGAAATTAAGAATACCTGGTGGCAAGGCAACAGAAAGCTCAGGAACTTCAGAGACTATCTGATGTTCGGGACCTGAGGAGCAGTAAGAGAGCTGTATTGGCCATCTCGCTCTTCAACAGGTACACTGAAAACTGATGACAACTCCACCACTCTTACTGACAGCCATGGAATCCTGGAGCATTAGAGGGAGCATTTATCCACCCTTCTAAATCGTCCTTTCACTGCTGATGGGCCTCAATAGCCCGAACGACCATGGATGGCAGTTCTGCCAACTTACCAAGAATTCAGTGCAGCTCTCAATCGTCTGAAACCAAGAAAGGCACCTGGCCCAGATAACATCCCTTTGGAGTTAATTCAAGCTGGTGGTCAATCCCTAAAAAGGATGATTTTCACTCCCATCCTCAAAATTTGGGAAGTCAAAGAAGTACCTGGTGAACTAGAAAAATGCCACTAATATCACAATCTTCAGGAAAAGTTATCGCAGTTTTTGTGGCAACTAATGCAGTATATAACTTCTATATATTGTAGGTAAAATTCTCGCAAGAATTCTGTTTAATCGCCTCCAGCTTATCTCTGAGACAGTCCTCCCAGAGTTCCAGTGTGTGTTTCGAACCTCTAGAACCACAACTAATCTGATTTTTTGTGCAAGGCAACTTCAGGGAAAATCCTCTCTTCTCAGTCTTTGATGACCTGGAAAAGGCATTTGAATCTGTTTCAAGACCTGCTATATTAGCGGCACTGAAACACTTCGGCTGTCCTCAGCATTTTGTTGATCTGGTTCAGGCCCTTCATGATGGTATGAACGGACACGTTTTCCATCAGAATAGGACCTCAGATGAATTTGCTATTACTCATGGACTGAAACAAGGCTGTGTGCTTGGTCCAACACTATTTGCATTATACTTGGCTGCCATGCTACATGAAACTTCTACGAACAACCCAGGTGTGGAGGTTAGGTATCGTTTTGATAGAGGGCTTTTCAATCTAGCAAGACTTCGCCTCCAGAGGGTCACTCATGTTACAAAGGTAACAAAAATATTGTATGCAGATGATACTGCATCACCTACACTCACACTAGAGGAATTGCAACAGTCACTTAACTGCTACGAGAGTGCATGTGATCGTTTTTGTCTCATGATTAACGTTCAAAAGACCAAGATTCTGGCACAACCTTTACCAGGCACAATCCTTCCACAATTCAATCTTTCGATCTCACAGATACTCCACCAGATCAGGTAGACCACTTTTCGTACTTGGGTAGTATCCTATGTCTGCTGTAATTGTGAGCAAGAAGTGGAGAAGGGAGTGGTGCTGCCTATGCAGCATTTGGACGACTATCACACCAGGTATTCATGAATGAAGACCTGACCATGAAGACGAAACTCATGGCGTACAACGTTGTTGTCATCACAACATTGCTGTATGTTTGTGAAACTTGGACCGTTTACTTCAACAAGCTTGAGCGCTTCCACCAACGAAAACTTCCTTCCATCCATGTCACCAACATTGCTGTTCTTGAGAAAGCGCATGCCAATAGCATCATTGGTCATCTGAGTAGATGGATTGAACATATCCGTGGGATGAGTGATACCAGATTTCCACGCCTAAACCTGTATAGTGAACTTTGTTCCTGCACCAAACCTCATGGAGCCCCTACGAGGCGCTACAAGTACCAGCTTAAGCACACTATGAAGTTGACAGGTCTCAATCCGTAAATCTGGGACACGCTTGCTCAAGACCGTTCAGTTTGTCGCCGGACCATCCCTACTGCCCTGCTGCTGTCAACCTGTTTGGAGGGGAACGACGCAGATGTCATGAGGCCAGGAGAGAAGTATAGAATTGCTTCCACTTACTTGTACAGGTCTCCTCACTCTAATCTTACCTGTCCGACCTCCGTTGGTCAACTTTTGCTCTCCTCCGACCCCAGGGATATTTAGTTTGCGAGGCCTAGGGTATACTTCATTTCCACGCCCTTTGTGCCCCTTCCATTTCATTTGCCGATACCTTCATTTTCAGAAGGATGGGACCTGTTCTATTTTCATTCCTGATTAGAGTTTAGAAAGGAGGGTTACCCACATACTTATCGTGTGGCTTTCTGTGCCAGGAGTGTCCCAGGACCTGGTACAGGTCTTTCTATTTGACTCCCATGGGCGACTTGCGCTTCTGGATGTGGGATGATGATAATGAGGTAGCCAGAGGGTGAAACCCGGTGCAGGCACGTAGCCTACTCCTGTCGAATAACATAAAGGGGCCTGCTACGAGCTTTACGTCCCCATCCGATGGACGAATCACCGTCAACAGCGCCATATGCCCTCACTCCATATGAAAACTGCGGAGAATTTGGAATTTAATCAATCTTTTATAATAATAATAATAATAATAATAATAATGCTATTTGCTTTACGTGCAACTAACTACTCTTTTACGGTTTTCGGAGACGCCGAGGTGCCGGAATTTAGTCCCGCAGGAGTTCTTTTACTTGCCAGTAAATCTACCGACAGGAGGCTGACGTATTTGAGCACCTTCAAATACCACCGAACTGAGCCAGATCGAACCTGCCAGGTTGGGGTCAGAAAGCCAGCGCCTCAACCGTCTGAGCCACTCAGCCGGGCTAATCAATCTGTTGACACGCAATCTAGTGGCTAGAAATTGTATACAACCACCTCCCCTACTCTGCCGGCCAACATTGTGATGGTGATATTTTTTCGACCAGTGGGACTCGAATCTGCTGACCACGGAGACATACCACATAGACTTGACGCCTTAACGATCATGTCCGCCAGGCGAGCTCCTACCCAGTTGTACTTCCGCTTAAAACTGTGATCATCACCAACGCCACTACCACTCATGGGAAATATCGACCAGTAACTTCTAATCATCTCAGTACATTTAGAAAAAGATGAAATATCCTGCATTCTTATTTCACAAATCTTTTCAGACACAGTGTTAACTAGTTTGAATATCCTTTTGAGACCAGAAGTCTTTGTTTCTCCAAATCAATCAATCAATCAATCAATCAATCAATCAATCAATCAATCAATCAATCAATCAATCAATCAATCAATCAATCAATCAATCAATCAATCAATCAATCAATCAATCAATCAATCAATCAATCAATCAATCAATCAATCAATCAATCAATCAATCAATCAATCAATCAATCAATCAATCAATCAATCAATCAATCAATCAATCAATCAATCAATCAATCAATCAATCAATCAATCAATCAATCAATCAATCAATCAATCAATCAATCAATCAATCAATCAATCAATCAATCAATCAATCAATCAAGCAATCAATCAATCAATCAATCAATCAATCAATCAATCAATCAATCAATCAATCAATCAATCCATCCTGATCTGCATTTAGGGCAGTCGTCCAGGTGGCAGGTTCCCTATCTGTTGTTTTCCTAGCATTTTCCTAAACGATTGCAAAGGAATTGGAAATTTATTGAACATCTTCCTTAGTAAGTTATTCCAATCCCTAACTCCCCTTCCTATAAACGAATATTTGCCCCAGTTTGTCCTCTTGGAATTCCAGATTTATCTTCATGTTGTGATATTTCCTACTTTTGAAGACACCACTCAAACTTATTCGTCTACTGATGTCCTCCCACGCCATCTCTCCACTGAGAGCTCGGAACATACCACTTAGTCGAGCAGCTCGTCTCCTTTCTCCCAAGTCTTCCCAGCCCAAACTTTGCAACGTTTTTTGTAATGCTACTATTTTGTCGGAAATCACCCAGAACAAATCGAGCTGCTTTTCTTTCGAGTTTTCCATTTCTTGAATCAAATAATCCTGGTGAGGGTCCCATATGCTGGAACCATACTCTAGTTGGGGTCTTACCAGAGACTTATACGCCCTCTGCTTTACATCCTTACTACAACCCGCAAATGCCCTCATAGCCATGTGCAGAGATCTGTACCCTTAATTTCCAATCATATTTATGTGAATACCCCAACGAAAAAAAATAAAATGAAATGGCGTATGGCTTTTAGTGCCGGGAGTGTCAGAAGACAAGTTCGGCTCGCCAGGTGCAGGTCTTTTGATTTGACTCCTGTAGGCGACCAGCGCGTCGTTAGGAGGATGAAATGATGATGAAGACGACACATACACCCAGCCCCAGTGTCAGCGGAATTAACCAATTATGGTTAAAGTTCCCGACCCTGCCGGGAATCGAACCCAGGACCCCTGTGACCAAAGGCCAGCATGCTAACCATTTAGCCATGGAGCCGGACACCCCAATGAAGTTTTGTCTTATATTAACACCTAGGTACTTACATTGATCCCCAAATGGGACTTTAACCCCATCAACGCAGTAATTAAATCTGAGAGGACTTTTCCTATTTGTGAAACTCACAACCTGACTTTTAACTAACAATATAACCATACTCAGTTGGGGTCTTACCACAAACTTATATGCCCTTTCCTTCACAAAAGAGGCTTTGGAATGTTGATAGTAGGTGAGGTTATGAAGATAAGTTTTGAGAACACATCCTAAATTAATTTTCAGAAATTACGTTTAGAGTCAGAGATTTGGTTTTGTTCTTATACAGTATGTGGGTGTTTGTTATTTTCATTGACCTGTTTCAGTCTCATCCTAGAGTTCCAAAATATGAAAATGAGTGAGAGAAAGTATAGCTCATGGAAATGGCTAGTGTGCGCATGTTAGCCAACTTAGTAAATTGATACATCCTTGTTTAAATTAATATGAATAAGTAAAATATATTTAGTTTATATTTTCGTCATTGCTGTTCGATTTGTGTTTCTTACTTTTTTCCCTACTAATATGTTCAACTGTTAGAAGTAATCTTACAACACGCTTCCAGAACAATGGTAGTATTAACAGAATTTCTAGTGAAGTACTGCATGTTTCTTGACTGTGTTCTAAGATTGATTTGACACCCAGGAAACGGTAAACTGCCGAGCCTATGCATGAAAGGACTCATTGGCACAAAGACAGATGCAGAAAATTTTCTGTTGAGTCTTGCTTGCTGCTGTCAACAAAATAATTAAAATGGAGACAAAGACTGGCTGGATTGGTCCTAAAAGGAAAGAACAGCGCCACAATTGCGAGAGACGATGCATACCTTACCAGAAAAATTAAGATCGATCCCAGGAAAAGCAGTTTCACTTGCGGAAGAACCGTGCAGCAGCTGCTCTTGAAATACACGATTCCACAGTGCGACGTAGGCTTTTAGTGGGAGGCCGGAGATCTAGAAGACCTGTAGTGAAATATCTTTTGACACGAAAAATGATTCAATAATTTTTGGAATGAACAAAAATGTACAGAAAACTGACTGTTCAGAGCTGGTGAAAAGTGCTTTTCTCCGATGAATCTATCTTTTGTGCAGGTTGTGAAGAGTACAGCATGTGCAAATGCCTAACGATGAAAAGATCTCTCCCAGATACATACCTCAGACAGTGAAATACCCAAACAAGAAAATGTTCTGGGGATGGATTTTTGTTTATATAAGGGTATTAGTTCCGTGCTCTCTTGCCAACGGATGATTAACCCTCAACTGGTATCATACGTCTCTGAGACGGCTGAAAAATTTTCCACGGCCATCCCCTCTCCTTTCCTCAGCCTACTGCTTTCTTCCCTTGTGTACCTCTCAGTTGGAGTGTTGTTTCCCTGCAGGGAAGGTGATGTACCGCTTGCTTTGTTTGACCTTGAGTCAGTGCGTAGTAAACTTATCGCACCGTCTGACGGACGTATGATACCAGTTCCGTGACTATTGTTCGCGAAGGACGTTATTCAGTATTGACTGTTTATTGTGATTATCGTGAGTTAGTATAACAGTGTTGTTACTTACAGTGCGTTTAATTCCTATAGATAATAATGGAGCCACAATCAGGACCATCTCGGCGAGTTTTACGACTTAAAGAACCAAACTTTGAACTGAATTCTGCATGAATTGCCTGAATTCTTCAGGTTTCGTAAAACGTGCTACTTTTGCGATCCTAAACTGAAAAGGAGAACGAAGTACCCGTACCAGAAGTGCGGAAAACCGATCTGCTTGGAGTCTGCCAAAATATCTGCGAGAGTGCTTTGTGGATAAATGAATGAACGTATGTGGGTGTGTGAAACATTTTTGCAGTCTAACATGTTTTTCTATATATTTTGAAAATCATGGCTATATCTGGACACAAAATGTTTTGAGTTTGTAGTTACATACATGTAAAAATAAGGTAACATATCCTGTGATAAGGAAAATTGTGCTTTCTAACAAAGGGTGATTTTGAACCTTAAAATTGAAATTTGTGTTTTGAGTTTCTCAGTAATTTTATGTTTTATTTGTTTGTATGGTCTTTGCATAACACCGACATATCAGCGAAATGATCGTAATAATCATATTGTGTAGAGTTTTAAGAAAAAGAGAAGCGTCTACATTTTTCGAGCATTATTCTAACTTTCTTTCTGGATTTGTAATTTTTTTCTTCTAACTTTTGCACTGACATGTTTGAAAACATATATTTAAAGGAATTAAGTTGAATTGTTTAATTTAAAAGTAAATATCTGGAGTCTGACAGACGTACGATACCAGTTACGTTACAAACATAGATGATACCAGTTGAGGGTTAATATAGATAAATCTGTAGAAATGCTGCGGAGGAAACCATTGCCAGAGCTGTAGAAATCATGTAAATCCTGAAGGAGGGGCCGCTTATCAGTAGGACCGTGCCAGCTGCTATGTTTCCAGGAACTGAACCATTGGATTGGCTAGGGAACTCCCCTGGCAAAAACCCGATGGGAAATTTGTGGGGCATATTCAAAGAGAGGCTGAGAAAGAAATTTTTCTGTAACCTAGTTAGTGTGGTTGTACCATGACAAAGAAGTGAAAGAAAAGGAGAATGTTGATGGACTCAACGCCTATAAGGGCTTGTGACTTCCCCTCTCGGAGAACCATCATCAAATGAGAAATGCAACCAAGCAAGCAAAGGGCGCCAATCTTTAAGTTGAGGACTTAAAGATAAAATTTATAATCAAGCTTGGACAGACTCTTATCACAGGGGTGAGGTGATAGTACACTAATCATTAAGCAGGAGAATTAGAAATCAAAAGGCTAATTAAGGCAAATTGATTAAAGTAAACTAGAAAAATACTATTTATTATATTTAATATAAATGACGACGGTTTAACGAGAACTGAATTTAACATCGAAAATGAATTTAACAAAAAATTGAATGACTCTACTTCACGAAAACTTGCAATATCTTTAACTCGCTTGCTCACCATGTCGTCTTGTTCTGCTGGTCCTTGGAAAGCTTCCATCCTTGCAGCTGGAACATCACCGGTCGTCTTTGATATCTCTTCATCTGCAGCTCAGTACCATTCCTGCCTTACAAATTGCACCCACCACTAATTGGAAGATGACTTCAAAACTAACACTCCCTATTATGCTTTATCCCATAGATTGGAGATAAGCCCTATGTCACAGTTAGAAGAACCACCTTGGGTTATATGGAGAGGATACTCAATTAAGAATCCTTCCAACTTTACTGATAATATTCTCTGAAGTTTCATTTCTATCTAGATTAAAACTATCTATTGACTTAGACTGGTTCAAACCGGTCTTGTAGCCGTGCTGTACGTACTTCCTCATGAGAGTGGCTATACACCCCTCATTCAGAATTTCTAAGTATCGAGACGCAGAATCAAGTAGAAAATCAAGTAGAAGCCTCGTAGAAGATCGTAGAATAATGTAGAGAGACTCGCAGAAGCGAATAAGACGTTGTAGAGAGACCCTCCAGGAGCTCCAACACGCTCTTTTATAACTTTCTCTCGCGCTAATTACAGGCCGCTACACGTGGTCCAATCAGATGACACTTCTCTCCCCACTCTAGATTTTAGAGTAGATGGGTCCCACACAAGATATCAACTGTTCTTCTATTCGTCCTTTCAATCAGTATCCATGGCAACATGACGCTCCTTTGAAAATATAGGCGTTGATCAGTTCGAATAATTCTGGTCGAAATACGGTAGCTTACGTTACCACGCTAGAACACGTGCTAGCTTTTTCTCAGAACTTGATGTCTAAATTTGTCCTCCCTTCCTCCTCGGTGATGTGGCAAGATAACTGAAATCTACTGCAAGTTAATTTTAACCGACTGTCGCAAGAATCTAAGTGAATATGAAGATATTCAGCCCTCGTTTATAAGTCGTAGTTACAAAGTAATGAAATGATAGTGAGCAAATGATTAAACATGAATTATAATACAATTACATACCAAATAAATATCATGACGTTAAATTCCTGAATTAATTACACATAATAAAATTAACATAATTACACTGTAACGTCTGGAACGTTACAGGCTGAGATGCCTTTTAAGGTTAAAGGAGAACACACAAAGTATTGGGACGGGTTAATTTCATTAGAATTGTAAATGTTCGGTAATTATAGCAGTTTCCTTAAATAAATAGTTCTATCCACATTAATTTGTACAAGTGTGTATGTACTGACCACTTTGGCTGAGTGAAGAAAGCATCGGGAAACTACCCTAATATACCTCTGAAGTAAAGCCTAGGCTGTCTTCAACAGGCGTTTGTGGAGTTATTGGGGATTAGACCAACCTTTGTGATGAGTACTAAACGTGTGGACATTTGTGCCTGAAGAGGATATCGCATAAAATAGGCATCTGAAAGATCCTGCCAAATTCGTCTGTGATGAGATGTAGTATTTAAAGTGGGCTATGCGTTATGGAATAGACTTAGGTTTGTTACATCGAATTATCAGTATCATTTTCATATTTGTCAGTATGTACAGCAAGAGAGTGAGTCACAGGCGATGCTACTAACACTATTCCGTATGTAGTGAATTCCTCCGAGAAATAGTGTGAAAAGATGACCTGACCTATACAGAGTGTATCACAACTATACCGACAGAAAAATCAGGGATTCTCTTCGTGTTATGTTAAGATCGATAGTGTAATCGGATTGGCGGAGACAATTGTTCTTTTTTGGTAAGTGACGTTACTTCCGGGCGCGCGATTCAAATTGACGAACTTGCCGTATTTGCTATGCCAGAGAGCCAGCCGCTGCCTGTTGCTGTGCGTCATAGGAGGGAAGGGAAGGGAGGGGAAGTGGGAGACAGAAGTACTGTGCGACACACCACGCGTCCTGAACAGAGTCCAAAGGTCACTACTACGCCATTGTGAATGTGCATTGAAGTAGGAGGGGGGCATTTCACTCTATTTACAATGTTGTGAGTAAAGGAATACACAATCGTGGGGCTGCAGCGTTGCATCTTCGAGGATGTTAAATAATAAAGAACGTTACTGCGACCAACAGACGAGAGGAGAAACGATCTGGTGCATTCCTTGCCCGACAAGTGTGTTGTTGTACTGTGTGTGCTGTTTAATAAACGAACTGTGGGACAATCTGGTGCGAGTCAAGCAAGGAAACTTGTGCTTACGCGCGGAACATTATCTCTATCTCCATCATACAGACCACTTTCCCTCCCTGCCCTTCTCTTCCCTGCTTGTGCTCTGGCACAGCAAATATGGCCAGTTCATCCACTTGAATCGCGCGCCCGGAAGTAAGAAAGTAACCTCATTTTCTAAAAAAGAACAATTTTCTCCGCCAATCCGATTGCATCATCGTTCTTAACATAACACGAAGAGCACCCCTGATTTCTTTGTCGGTATAGTTATTGTTACCGTGTTTTGTGGTAGTTATGCGTGAAAGAAGGTGCGGGGTGGTGAACAGGTCTCAAGCTACGAAAGTAGAATTAATTTAAAATTTAACAAGGTTATATTTTCTTTTCATAGTAACGAAATAACAAACATGGCAGGTACAGAGTAGCAAGGCAACAAAAGTACAATTACAATATTTACAGGATTCGGGCTTCGAGCCCGCGATCAAAATCCTTGAGCAATCAGCTCAGTTTTACCCCAAACACAAGTTTCAACAGAGGGGCAGAAAACCCTATTCATGCCTAGGAGCCCTTGCTCCAACTTACACTGAAAAGCCTCCACGAGGCATACAACACTCAATTTACAAAAAGAGCCACTCGCTCTCAACTTTAAGCCTCTCAAAGGCCACACCAAACTCCACCTTCAAGTTGTCCTCACTGGACAAAGACACAGGGGTAAAATACCCAACCTACTGAGGTCTATTAAAGGAAAAGGGGTAATTACATGACCTCTAAAATAACAATTTGAGAGGAGGCGATCTGCACTCCTAATACACTTGTTTTTAAAACCTAATCTGGCTCTAGGCCACTAAAGCAAGGGCTAATCCCATACTACAGAGGTGACTTTAGAAAAAAAAAATTGTTTTACGTTAACGAAGAATAGGTTGAGAAAAATAAGTTCACCTCAAAACAATATGATTGGGAGCGCGAGAGGGTTAAGCACTCTCTATCCCGATATGCAGTTTAAAAGATAGAATAGATACCAGTTTCTTTACATTTTACGGAAGGTTACATAATGGAAAAACTTCGGACCCGCCCCGAGAGTTAAACTGCTGAGCTAGCAAAGAAAGAAGTTATTAATTGACCATTACCTTGTTGTTGACCGCTGCCGAAGAAAGAAGCGCTTCCCGCCCCCTGCTATGTACTTTACACACAGAGAGATGGAACAGAAGTGACCCGGAGACCCTAAAATCAGCAGTTTATATCCTCTCGCGGAAGGTTCGAGGCGTTAGGGGAATGAAAACACCCTCCCACAAACTTTTTATTGGGTAGGATACAGCAACATATTCAAGTTGGGGGAAGATACCCATGATTGGTCAGAAATTAATAACAGAAATTCGGGATTGGTTAAATGCAAAACAAGGGGAAAGAGAGGGGTATACAGCCAACTTAAACGATAACAGAAAGAAATTTAACAAGAAACAAACTTTTGAAATAAAAATTTTCTCCAAAAAAAAAATAGTTCTTTCACTCCGCACTAGGGTGCACTATTGTTGATCTTCAGTAGTGTCCTCTAGAAGAGAAAGTTCACACTTCTTTCTACAAGCGAAACAAAAATACGTCGAAAATGACACAGTTCAAAAACTCTAAAATTTCCAGGTAGTGACATCTTCTGAGAAACTTGAAGATTAATACCGTCAAGAAAGTTCAGACTTCCTCCAGCAGAGGAGTTTCAACTGGCGCACATTTTAAATTAGCGGCGTGGAGGTGTACCGCCCGGTACAGACCTCCCCCCCCCCCAAATGTTCCTCCAGGGGTGACACATGAAATTTGTTTGAAAACAAGGTCCAAGTTTTGATATAGATATGGAGATTAATTGCCGAAGTATTTATAAGATTTTCTTAATGTGGTTTGATTCAGTTTCAAAATTTTTATTGTAACTGGAGAAGTACTGTTTTAATGTTTGTAGAAGGTTGAATTGAGAAGGAAAACTTTAGTTTTAAAGTCGAGGAAAAATTTTCTAAGTCCACCAGATTTTGTTGTTGAATTCCCAAGTGTAGTCATTGCTTATAGTAACTGTCCATGTATTTGATGTTGATGAAGTTGGATGGCCAGACCGGCCGTTGCAGCTTGCGTCCAAAGGAGGCCGCTCGGACCCCTCAAGTACCCTGAGATACCGCTCGCCCGCACTATGAGGGGGGCAGTGGTGTTGAAGCACGCCGCGCCCGCGGTGAACATATACAGGCTGCGGGCAAGTAGCAGGTCGTGCGCCGCACATCAGCCTTGGCCGGGAGGAGAGCTCCGGCTCGCCGTGCACATGTCGTCCTCGCTGGGGTCGAGGGGGCCCTTCCTCTAGCCCAGTCGCGGCACGGCGCCACGCGGCTGCGGGGGCACTGAAACATTACACAGGCTTGGTGGAGAGGTTGAGGGGCCAGCGGCGTGCAGATATCCATGGCATTTAATATAAGCAAGCCACAGTGTGTATAGCAGGAGACGGGAGCGTGGTAATGGCCGTGGTAAGGACAGAATGGCAGTTTAACGGATCGGGGAAGGTCTTACAAAAACTTACATATAAAACAAAATATTATAGGAGGAGCAGAATGCCTTAAGAGTGGAAACTCAAAAAAAATATAACCTTCATATTCCTTTCAAATTATATGAAGCAAGTTGACACAAAATTTACACTGGTTTCACCTGTGACAGGTGAACCCTAAATATCCTCTCGGTGGCTGGATTACTTAATAACAACGTAACCGGCGTAAGAAAATCGAGAATGATACAAGGCCCATGAAATCTGGGGGCAAGCTTGCCCGCGGGAACAAAGTTCTTGACCATAACTTGGTCACCTACCTTCAAAGGGGTGGGTCTCCGTCCACGATCATACCTTTCCCTAACCTTTTCATGAGACACTTTAAGATTGGCTTTAGCTTCCTTCCAAAGATCTTTAATGTTGTCCGGATCTATTGTCTCGGGTAGAATGTCACTCAGAGACCAGAGGTTAGAGAGCGGCGTGTTGGGAACAAACTTGAACATCAAAGAGGCTGGAGTAAATTTATGTGATTCATGAACCTCCGAATTCAAAGCAAAAGCTAACCAATGCAGGGACGTGTCCCACCTGGAATGATCTTCATGATGATAGGCAATAAGCGCGGACCTGAGATTACGGTTAACCCGTTCAGCCAGAGATGGTTGAGGGTAATAAGCAGAAGTAGTTACATGAGAAATGGACAAGTCGAAACAGAATTTACGAAAAAGATTTGATGTGAACGCCTTAGCATTATCAGACACAATATATTGGCACGGACCAAAAGAGGCAAAAATAGAATTTAGGCAAGTAATGGTGGACTGAGCGGTAGCCAGCTTAGTCGGAAATAACCAGGAAGATCTTGTAAAACCATCTACGC
Source organism: Anabrus simplex (assembly GCF_040414725.1). Classification (NCBI taxonomy): domain Eukaryota; kingdom Metazoa; phylum Arthropoda; class Insecta; order Orthoptera; family Tettigoniidae; genus Anabrus; species Anabrus simplex. The sequence goes on along the minus strand of NC_090269.1, from coordinate 183,068,372 downwards.
ATAAAAAGATGAACTTGTTGGCATTTCCCTTTGACTGGGGGAAGGGTCCTACATAATCAATATACAGGCGTTCCATGGGGCGCGACGCTTGATGAGAAGACAAAAGGCCTACCTTGGTGGACATGGTTGGTTTACTAAGCAAACAGGGTTTGCAAGCCTTCACTAGTTCACGGATTTCACCGTCCATACCTTTCCAGATGAACATTTCACGAATCTTCTCACGAGTTTTAAAGATACCAAGATGCCCTCCTAATGGGGTCTCATGATAATACTTGAAGATCATAGGTACAAGAACAGCAGGAACGACAACCTTCATCATCTTGTCTGCCTCGAAAGGCAACATAAAACACCATTCCTCAGAACATAAGGGACGACATGTTCCCCAGAAGAAAGGGTTTCCATTATCGGAGCCAGCGTCGGATCTTCACGTTGGTATTTCTCGATATCCCTAAAAAGCATGGGAGCATCAGTTACGATGGCATAACACCAGATAGTATGGACTCGGGAGGTGATGAACTGTCGACCGGTTCGTGGGTCTCGACGTCGTTGGAAAACATACGGCTGAGTCCATCAGCAACAACATTTTCAGTACCTCTGATATGCCTGACATCGAATTGGAAGGCAGAAATACGGATGGCCCAACGGGCTATACGACCAGTACGACGCGGCCTACCTAAGACCCAGCTTAAAGCTTGATTATCTGTCTCCAGGTCGAATTTGACGTGTTCCAGATAGAGACGGAACTTTTCTAAGGCGAATAAGACTGCCAAACCTTCGAGCTCATAGATGGAATACTTGGCTTCTTGAGCCGATAGAGTCCTAGATGCATAGGCGATGGGTCGCCTCCCTAGTTCAGTCTCTTGAAGAAGGACTGCCGCTACTGCTGACGACGACGCGTCGGTTTGGACGATGAATTTCTTCGAGAAATCAGGCATAGCAAGTACAGGGGCATTACAGAGAGCTAATTTAAGATCTTCAAAAGCGGCTTGTTGAGAAGGTCCCCACTCGAATTTGATGCCTTGCCTACGAAGAAGGTTTAAGGGCGCCGCTCTATTAGCGAAGTTAGGAATAAACTTCCTGAAGAAATTCACCATACCAATGAACCTGGCGATACCTTTAATGTCCTTGGGAGGTTTAAAATCACGGATGGCCTGTGTTCTAGAATGATCGACAGCTACACCATCAGGTGACACAATATGCCCTAGGAATGACATAGAGGGCTTAGCAAAGGCAACCTTGGACAACTTGACAGTTAACCCAGCCTTACGAAGGCGATCGAGAACTTCTCGCAGATGATCTAGATGTTCTTCAAAAGTCTCTGAAAATACGACGACATCATCCAAGTAGTGATATAAGTACTCAAATTTGATGTCTGTGAAGACCCTATCTAGTAGCCTAGTGAGTACAGCTGCTCCCGTGGGGAGCCCGAAAGGCACGCGGTTGTATTCGTGTAAGTTCCAGTCCGTGGCAAACGCTGTAAGGTGTTTAGACTCTTCGGCAAGGGGAATTTGATTATAGGCCTGATTCAAGTCCAAGATAGTAAAGAACTTGGCCTTACGAAACCATGAAAAACAAGAATGAAGGTCAGGAAGGGGCACAGATTGCAACACCACCTTCCGATTGAGAGCCCTATAATCAATGACAGGCCTGAAGCCTCCTTGAGGTTTCGGGACTAGAAAAATAGGTGAAGAATACGCCGACTTAGAGGGCCTAATAATACCATCCTTCAACATTTGATCGATGATTTCTTTCAATGCCTTCATTTTAGGTGGAGATAGCCTATAGGGTGGAAAACGGACAGGAATCGAATCCGTGACCTCAATTTTGTATTCGATAAGGTTAGTAACACCAAGAGTATCAGAGAACACCTCTGGAAATGACTGACATAATTTACGAATACTATCAGCCTGCTCCTCAGGTAGATGTCTAAGGTCTAACAACATCTCATCCTGGGTAGGCGAAATAGATGAACATGATACAGCATTACACTTTAATAAGGGAATTTTACAATTGGACGCAAATTTGAACGTGCACGACCTACTCTGGAGATCGAGCACAAGACCAGTGTGAGAAATGAAGTCCGCTCCCAGTATGATGGGGCAAGACAAGTGCTTAGCCACAAACAGTTTAATTTTCCATGTAAATTTGAAAATACGAATTTTGGCATTTACAGAACCTAGAATTTCTAATGGGGATGAATTAGCCGAAACATATTGAACAGGAGATGAATCATAGTCAGGTAATTTACAAACAGACTTAAATTTTAAATACCATTGGTCCGAAATAATTGAACAAACACTGCCTGAATCTAATAGAGCGGTTATAGGCTCGTTATTTAACTCAATCTTAAGAAGAGGAACAGGTGCGGGGGTATCCGCCGCAATCCTAAGACATTCTTTAGGGCATTCAAAAGATGAATTTGAAGACTGATCGTTCCCTGAATTCACGACCTTTTTGCCAGGGGCTGAGCCTTGAGAAGCAGGATTAGTTGACTCAGCCGATGTCACTAGTCATTTTTTATTATTGGCATTGGTGGAATTTGCACCAGAAGTTGAGCAGGAGGGGGTGCTATTTGAGTTTGGGCAATTCTTGGCGATATGTGAGAAAGCCCCACATTTAAAACAGCCTTGTGATGAACCAGCTCCATTATTTGCCCTACTAGACTTGATCAGTGGACACTTATTGCGCAGATGGTCGGGCGACCCGCAAGCAAAACATTTACGGGGTGTGACTGGTCGGCGAGGTGGAGACCGAGTATTACTAAAGGAAGGCGGGGGTTCTTTCGCGACACGCAAGGAATCGGCGTATCTCACTCCTTCCGCTGAGACTGCCAACGCTTCAAGTTCAGAGAAAGTTTGCGGGCACGCCGCGAAGCACAAATATGACCTATAGGATGGTGAGATACCTTCCACAATGGCTTGTACAATCTGATCCTCAGGGAAGTGAAGAGCAAACACCCTAGTATAAAACTTAATGTCCTGTATGAAATCAGCCAAGTTTTCATCCAAGCGTTGTACACGGTAATAGTACTTCTGAATCAGAGATGACCTCGCGCGGGCGGGAATAAAATTTGCAAGCAAGTGTGCATGAAAATCTTCAATAGATGACTGTTCAGCTATGGCTCTTACTATTTTGTCAGAGAGAATACCAATTGCATAAGGATAGATAATTTGCAAAATTTGACATGGAGAAAGAGAAAACACAAGGGCATGATCCTGAAATTCAACTAGAAATCTTAAAAATGAAATTACGTCACTGGTAGTGTTAACGGAAAATTTGGAGATACCTCTGAGCAACATTGCCAATGGATGAGGCAAGCTACTGAACCCGGGTGACATAGTAGGCAAAGGTTTCAATGGCAAGGAAGTTAATTCAGAACGGATGTTACTCAACGATGCACGGCGTTCAGATTCGTTGTCCAATGGGGCAGGGATAGTTTGAGCAGCAACGGTTATCCTATTGACTTCTCCCTTGGAAGGCGCTTCCTCACTACCTGCATTCACTGTGGTGGGTAGATCGCTTTTGGGAGGAACCTCCCCCGTTAACAATTGAGTGACCTTGCTAGACAATTCAGAAATATTTTCCAGCAGCGTACTAGCTTCCTTCTTCTGAACGTCATTCAGTTTTAGAGACAACAGATCGTTAGCTCTATTTGAGAAATGATATATCCTGGCTTGCACACGCTTAATTTGATTAGGAGAAGGATCATTTTCATCAAAAAAACTAACTACAGAAGCTAGCCCAGTAATATTCTCGACGATCGTGGAAAGAGAGTCGTCAACTTCTTTCTCTCCCAAGGTGGGGATGGAGATGGGCAAATCAAGGGACTCTCTAAGCTTATTTGTGTCTACTGCAACCGTGCCTCCAGATTGCACATTTCTAATAGTTAATTCATAGATTAACTCCTCCTTGCGCAAATAGTTAAGATGGAGAACATCGCGAGGGCCGGGCATGATGACAGAACAATTTTGAAGAAATGAAAAAAATTCCAGCAACTGAGAAAATTGTTAGAGTTCGGAACAAAACAATGTTTAGCCGTCAAAAGGGGCTAAATTGAGACCCATTCAACCACGCTCTGCTACCACTTGTTACCGTGTTTTGTGGTAGTTATGCGTGAAAGAAGGTGCGGGGTGGTGAACAGGTCTCAAGCTACGAAAGTAGAATTAATTTAAAATTTAACAAGGTTATATTTTCTTTTCAAAGTAACGAAATAACAAACATGGCAGGTACAGAGTAGCAAGGCAACAAAAGTACAATTACAATATTTACAGGATTCGGGCTTCGAGCCCGCGATCAAAATCCTTGAGCAATCAGCTCAGTTTTACCCCAAACACAAGTTTCAACAGAGGGGCAGAAAACCCCATTCATGCCTAGGAGCCCTTGCTCCAACTTACACTGAAAAGCCTCCACGAGGCATACAACACTCAATTTACAAAAAGAGCCACTCGCTCTCAACTTTAAGCCTCTCAAAGGCCACACCAAACTCCACCTTCAAGTTGTCCTCACTGGACAAAGACACAGGGGTAAAATACCCAACCTACTGAGGTCTATTAAAGGAAAAGGGGTAATTACATGACCTCTAAAATAACAATTTGAGAGGAGGCGATCTGCACTCCTAATACACTTGTTTTTAAAACCTAATCTGGCTCTAGGCCACTAAAGCAAGGGCTAATCCCATACTACAGAGGTGACTTTAGAAAAAAATAATTTGTTTTACGTTAACGAAGAATAGGTTGAGAAAAATAAGTTCACCTCAAAACAATATGATTGGGAGCTCGGGAGGGTTAAGCACTCTCTATCCCGATATGCAGTTTAAAAGATAGAATAGATACCAGTTTCTTTACATTTTACGGAAGGTTACATAATGGAAAAACTTCGGACCCGCCCCGAGAGTTAAACTGCTGAGCTAGCAAAGAAAGAAGTTATTAATTGGCCATTACCTTGTTGTTGACCGCTGCCGAAGAAAGAGGCGCTTCCCGCCCCCTGCTATGTACTTTACACACAGAAAGATGGAACAGAAGTGGCCCGGAGACCCTAAAATCAGCAGTTTATATCCTCTCGCGGAAGGTTCGAGGCGTTAGGGGAATGAAAACACCCTCCCACAAACTTTTTATTGGGTAGGATACAGCAACATATTCAAGTTGGGGGAAGATACCCATGATTGGTCAGAAATTAATAACAGAAATTCGGGATTGGTGAAATGCAAAACAAGGGGAAAGAGAGGGGTATACAGCCAACTTAAATGATAACAGAAAGAAATTTAACAAGAAACAAACTTTTGAAATAAAAATTTTCTCCAAAAAAGCAGTTCTTTCACTCCGCACTAGGGTGCACTATTGTTGATCTTCAGTAGTGTCCTCTAGAAGAGAAAGTTCACACTTCTTTCTACAAGCGAAACAAAAATACGTCGAAAATGACACAGTTCAAAAACTCTAAAATTTCCAGGTAGTGACATCTTCTGAGAAACTTGAAGATTAATACCGTCAAGAAAGTTCAGACTTCCTCCAGCAGAGGAGTTTCAACTGGCGCACATTTTAAATTAGCGGCGTGGAGGTGTACCGCCCGGTACAGTTATTGTACACCTTCCCCAATTATTTAAACTGCGCGCCTTCTCTACAACTATCTATGCCAATGGACTTGAACTTGTAAACTACCAAAGAATTTCGTCTCCAACATTTAGATAGTTCTAACATCGATTTCTTTGCCCTGCCCCCTCTGACTACTTGATAGGGTAGTGGTCAGTTTGGAGGTTGATAAACCTTTTTCTGGAGATTATGTTTTTAATGTACCGAAGTTGTCAACACTTCAGTTGGTTTCTTCCTAATTGTAATCTATCTATCAGATGCTTGGAAATATGTTCTCTAACCAATCAAAACCGGGGGTGTGTATAGAATTTCAGCCTATCAGCAAAGAGTTCTGGAAACTTACCCTTATAGTACTACAGAAACAGGCACTTCAGGATCGTCTTGTCTGAATTGCTCCAGTGATTGGGAGTGCGACTTGACGGAAGCCCAGGAGGCAGGGGCGAGGCCTGCTTGAAGAAGATTCAGGGACACAAGGTAATGGCAGAATTTTCCTAGACATATGATAGCGCCTGCGGCTAGTTGAGGGCGAAGCTTCAGCCTTTTCTTCTTTTAATGTTATTTTGTAATGTGGTGGTTTCAATGTAGGATTATCGGCGAAGTCTGAGGACTCTATTTATATTTCCTACTAGGAAATATGTAATGTAAGGGACCAAAGAGCGATGACCCTCTATCGTTTCCCATTCAACCTTGTATTGGGTGACTAAAATTTTCAACCTCAAAATGTTGTAAATCTTGTCTCGGCTTTGAATGTTCTTCCTTTAGTCACACCCGGTAGTATAGGACTAGCCGCTGTACCATCGGGTCATAAGCCCACTGAGGTTTTTAGAAACTTCTATAAATAGTGCAGGTGTTTCGCCTCCTTCACTTTTGTTTATGTCCGGGTATAGGCAACCTTTTCTTTTACTGTTAAGGACATGTAGTTTGGGCAATTATGCCCCTGTTTAATTTGTAACACTTTCTTCGGTTTGGTTCCCTTTAGAATCAGTAATAGATCTTCTTGTGGAGCAATTGATAAGCACAACAGGGGACAATCGTGTATGAACACTCTAAAGTGTGTTGCCTAGTGTAATTAAGTATATCAAAAGTAACTGTTTGCCTCTGCGAGGATAGGCTGTGGTATTTTGGAGCTCAGACTCCTGTGTAATGTAACCGCTGGGAGCAAACCTTGCTCTTGTAAAATATTGTACCTGTTCGGAGCAATTATGCTCTTCTCTATGTAAATTTAACAAACTTTTAATCAACGCAAATTTTGTACCTGATGTTCGGACTTCTAAGTCCCCGATATTGTTAGAGCTGACGGGCTCGTTATTAACCTGTTCTATTGTTTGTTGTTCATTCAGATTTGATATCTCTCATTCTTTTTAAAAGGAAAGAATTTTAATTTCTAAATTTGTTATGTTAAATTCTGCTTTAGGTAATTCCTTGTTCCTCCGTGAACCCCGGAACAGATATGATACACCCTGTATGTAGTAGCAATTTCTCCGTCAGGAGGGAAGCAACTGGAAACTAACTCACTTCCCATCTCCCTAATACGCCTAATCGGTCTCATCCAATCGGTGTACGACACCTGTTGATGGCATTGTTGATGATTCGACTAGCCTTTGAACTGAGGACCTAACGATAAATACACATCTTGACGAATCAATGGGAACATAGAAGGTTTTATGGTAACTTTTATGTCTAAAAGAGAAATCATGTAGGGTTGCATTTTTTAAAAAGTGAACCACCATTATTTCAATAAACATGAACGTGTTAGTTTTTCCGCGGTTGCTCCATTAATGCCATTTAGTGGAGATGAGCGACAGTAGGGGAGGCAGAGCATACACCTGCTGACTACTTCTAGGGGTTCCCTCCCATTGCGATGGAGGATCCCAACACCACAGTTTCAAAACGGAGAGCAGTAGTATTTTCTAGGTTATTCGCAAGTACTGTATGTTAGTCAAGGTTGGGTCTGTCTAAAAAACTTTCATGACGTTAAATGTTCAAAATTCAGTTTAAAGTATGTTTTATTTGAAAAATTTCCAAATAAAGCTGACTGTTTTGCAAGAAACGTTTGCAATCCCTCTTTTAGTCGTCGTCCCCACTTTGAATATCATAATGCAAATTAGCCCCTCAATACTACTCTCAAATATATCCCGAGTTTCATGAAAGAATACCCCGCGTGATAAAAGAACAAGCAAAGGTGTAATACGTATTTTTTTATGATATTTGCTTTACGTCCCACTAACTACTTTTACGGTTTTCGGAGACGCCGAAGTGCCGGAGTTTAGTCCTGCAGGAGTTCTTTTACGTGCCAGTAAATCTACTGTCACGAAGCTGACGTATTTGAGCACCTTCCACCGGACTGAGCCAGGATCAAACCTGCCAAGTTGGGGTCAGAAGGCCCGCGCCTTGGTCGTGTACGACATAGGAATGTTTCTTTAGTCAAGTAAAATGCTCAGTTTCATAATGTGTATCAAAACAAAGTAATCTTCATACAGGCCATGAAGGCCCTTGGAGCAGTGGAAATTAAAGGCTTCCAATACCTTGGTACTCCAGACAGACCACTGACACATTCGATCGAATGTATAGAGTTTTATCTCAACTTAATTATCAGTAGTATTGTTATTTTATTGAAATCAATTTATTTTATCAGGAAGGATTTTGTTATTATTATTATTCCACCTCTGTGGTGTAGTGATTAGTCTGATTAGCTGCCACCTCCGGAGACCCGAGTTCGATTCCCGGCTCTGCCGCGAAATTTGAAACGTGGTACAAGGGCTGGGACGGGGTCCACTCAGCCTCGGAAGGTCAAGCGAGTAGAGGAGGGTTCAATTCCCTTCTCAGCCATCCTTGAAGTGGTTTTCCGTGGTTCCCTACTTCTCCAACAAATGCTGGGATGGTACCTAACTTAAGGCTACGGCCGTTTTCTTCCCTTTTTCTTGTCTATCACTTCCAATCTTCCCATCCCCCACAAGCCCTTGTTCAGCATAGCAGATGAGGCCGCCTGGCCAACGTATTGGTCCTCCTTCCCAGTTGTATCCCCGGCCCAATGTCTCACGCTCCAGCACACTGCCCTTGAGGCGGTAGAGGTGGGATCCCTCAAAAGTCCGAGGGAAAACCAACCCTGGAGGGTAAAATGATTAAGAAAGAAAGAAAGAAAGAAAGAAAGAAAGAAAGATATTATTATTATTACTACGGTAATACGGTGGTTTAATTTAATTCTGAATGCACTAGGTTAATAGGTTTTTATTAATGTTTTCTTATGTTTATCGTTAGTAAAAGTATTACTGGAAACATCTTAAATATCAGTTTCATATAAGGGGTCATCACCTTTATTACTTGTATCTTCGCTTGACATTCAGAATCACTCCTCTGTAGTTTATTCATTGCATTTTATTGTGTACATTTTGTATTGTACATTTTATGCTGCAACCGGTTGTAAGCCACTTGTAGCAGAAATAAATACTCGTACTTACTTACTCACTCACTACCGGGCGAGTTGGCCGTGCGGTTAGGGGCGCGCGGTTGTGGGCTTGCATCCGGGAGATAGTGGGTTCGAATTCCAGTGTCGGCAGCCCTGAATATGGTTTTTCCGTGGTTTCCCATTTTCACACCAGGAAAATGCTGGGCTGTACCTTAATTAAGGCCACGGCCGCTTCCTTCTAACTTCTAGGCCTTTCCTATCCCATTGTCACCATAAGACCTCTCTGTATCGGTACGACGTAAAGCCGCTAGCAAAAAAAAACTTACTACCAACATCCGTAACCTGTGAACTTAGTGGTTATCTCTTTGCCCGACCCAGAAACTGACCTGGTACCGCTCCAGAACTGGAATCTAGTTTCTTAAAAATTTCGACTCCGTGATGGAGTATCGAACCCACGTCCTTCAGAGTGAACCGAACACATCTTTATCGCCTCAGCTAGACAGCTTCTTCTTAATGTTTAGACAAAATGTTAATCGTGTTTGTAGAAACAGAGCCGTATTCCCACTCTCAAACATCAATGTGCTGAAACACCCCAAATTAGACAAGCGAGGTGTTAGAGATGAGACGACGAATGGTAATATACAGTAGTTTGTTTCAATGCTTCCGTTTGAGAGTCAATTGAAAGACGGACCTGCCAATACACGAAACTTCGTCACGCTTCTTGCATCGTGATGTGGCTGTGGTCAAGGAAAACTGTATTAACTTCTTTCATGGGCCCTAGCCAATAATTGGTAGGTTGGGCTCCGTTATATCGAGAGAAAGAAGGTGGCAGAGCTCGCAGGAGAATACACCGTGATCTGCAACCAATTGAAGAGTAATTGGGTAGAGTTCACGGAGAATTTAGTAGCGCAGAGGATTCGCAGTGGAAGCACGATCACAGAAGAACAACAAAACGCTGGGCAACTGGAGGAGAACCGTGGATGGTATAAGATAGAAATAGTGAGATTACAAAGAGATAAGAGAGTTTCCGAGAATATAAAAAAATCCGTTTAACAAAAAATGTATTCAGACACGAGTATACGCAGGTAGCAGTAAAATAATAGAACATCACATTCCTGATCATGGCAAACAATAGAAGAATTTTACAAAGGTTTTGTTACAGATAAACCGTGACATTATTTCACAGATTACATATCATCTGAGTGACATTTGTCAAGTACACGCCGAATACTTAGATATTATCTTTCCCAACCAAATTTGTACAAACATAGATAATAAAATATATTCAGGAAACACTGGTAAACAAACGAATAGGCACTGATAGCTTAAAGTTAAACATAGAAAGAGACTACAGGTGCCGCCTCTGTGGTGTAGTGGTTAGCGTGATTAGCTGCCACCCCCGGAGGCCCGGGTTCGATTCCCGGCTTTGCCACGAAATTTGAAAAGTGGTACGAGGGATGAAACGGGGTCCACTCGGCCTCGGGAGGTCAAGTGAGTAGAGGTGGGTTCGATTCCCACCTCAGCCATCCTGGAAGTGGTTTTCCGTGGTTTCCCACTTCTCCTCCAGGCGAATGCCGGGATGGTACCTAACTTAAGGTCACGGCCGCTTCCTTCCCTCTTCCTTGCCTATCCCTTCCAATCTTCCCATCCCTCCACAAGGCCCCTGTTCAGCATAGCAGGTGAGGCCGCCTGGGCGAGATACTGGTCATACACCCCAGTTGTATCCCCCGACCAAGAGTCTGAAGCTCCAGGACACTGCCCTTGAGGCGGTAGAGGTGGGATCCCTCGCTAAGTCCGAGGGAAAAACCGAACCTGGAGGGTAAACAGATGATGATGATGATGAAGAGACTACAGAATATCCTCAAATGGAAACATATTAAGAGGAAAATGTACACGAAATAAATTCAAATCTATGGAATAGGCCTAACTTGAAAACACTGAGCGGACGATGTTCGATTAAAATATACTTTAAAAACAGTTCATTTGCACGATTACATAGAACAACCCATCTTCGCAGTAAATGTATACAAACAGCTTTGAAGTACAAGTGTCTTGAAGTATTTACCGAAATAAAATCCTATTTTCTCAAACACCACAGCATTGAAAGAGCATAATGTTACATGAATTAGAAATCTGCTGGCTCTCGTATCGATACCAGGATCGAGTTCAAACACTCGATAACCTTAGACATCAGAATTCAGAGATACAGGTTCATGTTTACATCGGCGGAGTGTCGTGCTGATATCGAGAAGTCCAGAACTTGATTAGAAATGTACATCAGCGCGCCGGCCTCTCACTGCTCGGTTCCGTTGTTCAAATCCCGGTCACTCCATGTGAGATTTGTGCTGGACAAAGCGGAGGCGGGACAGGTTTTTCTCCGGGTACTCCGGCTTTCCCTGTCATCTTTCATTCCAGCAACACTCTCCATTACTATTTCATATCATCTGTCAGTCATTAATCATTGCCCGAGAGGAGTATGACAACCTTCGGCAGACGGCACAATTCCAATCCTCACCGCGAGATGGGGGCTTCATTCATTCCATTCCTGACCCGGTCGAATGACTAGAAACTCACACATTCTTTCTATAACACGTGTAAAATCCTTAATTTGATCAAATTTTTGTCATTACTTGAAGAAAAGTACCCACTTGCCCAGAAAATCTGATATGTTTTCGATTTTGTACATTCACGTATCACGAGACATAATTTTGTGGAAAATAAAAGTTTGTTATCTTCTGCGCACAGAAAGTAATTAATAAAATACTTATTGCATTAAGCTCCTAATAAGTTAAAACAAAAGAAGATATTTGGGTTGTTTTGACCCTTAGCATACTAGTCACGTGACTGCCGGACCAGTTAGAGGTTAAACCAGGCTCACAAAGAAATAAAGGAAGAGGATGTTTGGGAGTTGATTCCTCAAGGCATCGGTGAAGCAGTAGCAAGGTAACATGAGCCAAGGTTACAACGGTAGCAGCGAACACTCGTAGCTATAAAGGGAGTACTTCCTACGTGTTACTGAAGTGCACACCAGATTGCAGTGAGATCGCTACCTAATAACCCTTAATTAACTGTCATACAAAGAAACAAGCTATCACAGGAGCCGATATTCATCTGTGCAGGAGCGTGGTGAGAACAATGCGAACCCTTGACCTCCGGACTGAGTCACTGCCACTGTCTAGGACTCATTTTCCGCTCTGTAACGAATGGCTTGTCTTTCAGAGTTTCTACATACCAGGTATAAACAACAAGCACAAAGGTCTCCCTAATCTCATGATCTCATTCGGGGCCTTGGCCTTGGTCTGTCAAAACGACTGCGAAATGATTTGCAGATACTGGAGGGTATGATGGCCTCCTCAGTGATATCGCTCCATTTCCTTGATTGAGTCTTTGACAAGGATTAATCGCCTTGGGATATCAGGAGGTCGATCGAATTAAGAACAGCAAGCCATCGTATAGTATACGGCATGTATCGATATGGAAAATACATTTGGTTAAGTTGTTTGACTCCAGCTATTCGAGATTCTGAAGGCGAACGGGTTCAAATACTGTTAAAGAAAACTTACCTATAATATGTACAAATCAAACTGCCGTGCTAATGTCTGACTCTTTGGCTGTATGGTCAGCGTTGAGACCTTTGGTGCAGAGGGTCCCGGGTACGATTCCCGGCCGGGACGGGGATTTTAATCGCGTTTGATTAATTCTTCCGGTTTGGGGGCTGAGAGTTTGTGTTTGTCCTAACACTCTTCTCTTCATATTCAGACAACACATCACACTACCGACCACCACAGACACACGCAATATTGATTACATCCTTCCACGTAGGGTTGGCGACAGGAAGGGCATCCGGTCATAAAACACGACCGAATCCACATATGCGATACAGTTCACACCCGCGACCCCACAGGCGTGAGAGAAGCATTAGAAGAGAAAGGAGAAAGAACTGCCACACTAAGAATCGAGGGATACGAAATTGAAGTTCCAATTCAGAAAGGAGTAAGGTGGGGAAGAAATCTGTCTCCTTCCGGAATGGATACTGAACAGGCGGCAAGGAAAATCAAAGAAATTTAGAAAAGAAATCACAATTCAAGCAGAGGAAATCAAAGCTCTGAGATTTGCCGATGATTTTATTTTATACTAGAAAATGTACCCGTGCTTCACTACGGTATTGCACATTGTGTACGGATCTCTACGTTAATTACTGTACACGCAGTGAGTAAGATTATATTAAATAGCATATCTCTTAGCGCTATCCGAGATATACCACTGGGAAGACCTCACACGTTGTTTCCGATGTAAGGTGCGCGTCGGAGAGTTTTGATGATAATGGCAGGCTCACATGCATATTGCCATTCTCAATGGAGGTGGTGAGTTTTCATTATAAAGACAGGCCACTTTTCCTAATGCCAATACAATCGAGTTGTAGGGGAATTTCATTATAATCGAGAAATGCAGCTATGTCTAATCTATAAATAGCATAGGATTACAGTTGTAAATCTCTCCAAATTGAGCGACGATTGTGCTATCTGTTTTGTGATACGACTTACCGTTTAGCCACCAATTACCCCGAAATGAAGGTCTGCACCGTCATTAAAATTGCCTCCAGATGTAGATATTTTTCGGAGCCAAAAGTTACACGATTGAACATCTTAGAATATTTCCTAAAAGGAAAGGGAGTCCACTTTAGGGAATTAGCACTCGCATACATGCGGAAAAATTAAGGAAGAAAGTAAGATAGTTAAGAAAGTTGCATTAATTGAAGATAACTGAGGCCAGCCGGATAGGACAAATATGTAAATACCAAATGGATGTATTGGAAAAATGAATTGTGATCGTATGAGTCACGGATTTAAGAAAGCGGTAACAGAGGAGAAATTTAGGCGCAGGGACTCTTATTGTTAGATAAGAAGATAACTTATGGTGTTATTACTTAAGTCTAAAGAGGCAAGGCGGAGGCAAAAAATTAAAGCACAAAACAAAAGTAAAAGAGAAATACAGCAAAAATTATAGGAAATGTCACAAAATATCTTGCGGTGTGAAATAATGGGCTACACTCTGCGTACTGTTGTAATATTAACTGGCATCCTTAATGCTATTCGAAGACGATTGTAACCTCCAACGGTATTCCGCAAATACCCCGCAGAATGGCAATTTGACGTCTATTTCGCCTTCTACCCAACGAACAACCACGATTTTACAGGAATAATGATGAAAATGGCATTACGTTACTTCCCCGCTGGCAAGCATTCATAGAAGTTGCCATGGTAACATATCCGCCACTCAATGCGGAGCATGAAACCCGCAGAAAATAGTAATTTTGTCCGTCATTTGAAGACTAAGCGAAATTATATACATAACAGAAGTTGTTTAAAATGACGGGACGTCTTACATATAGTTCACGGATTTTACAGAAAATCACTAGTAAAAGAGAAAAAAACCAACTTGTTCTGGTCTTCCTTTAAACCCCCAGTCCTTTTAGTGATTTTTAAAATCAAATGCATATGTAAATCGGTTCCTGGATGAGTATACTCTAAATATGAAGTTTGGTCGAGATCTATCCAGCCGTCTCGCGTGATGGTAGAACAGACAGACAGACAGACAGACAGACAGACAGACAGACAGACAGACAGACAGACAGACAGACAGACAGACAGACAGACAGACAGACAGACAGACAGACAGACAGACAGACAGACAGACAGACAGACAGACAGACAGACAGACAGACAGACAGACAGACAGACACGAACGCTAAAAACCACTGATACGGTGTGGGTTGACTTAAAACGGATACATATCTGTAAAAAAATGGCAAAATGAACGAAATTACACACAGCGGACCTCTACAACGTTTTTTTAGATGAGTCTACAGGAGATCTGGAGAAATTGTTAAATGTTACGAGCACAGTTCTTGGAAAAGAAGTACAAAAAGAAAACAAATCTTAAACAAAAGTAATGTCACGTAGTGGAAAGAAATGAGGAGATGCAGGAAGTGTAACGTTAAGAAATGAAGTATTAAAAGTGGTAGACGAACATTACGAGGGTAGTACAATAACGATGGTGGAAGTAAGGACAAAAAAAAAAACGCGGGCCATAGGCAAGGAAGACCTTCCTTAAAAAAAGAAAAGTTATCTCTGTTCAGACATAGATATACGTGTTAGAAATATGTTTTGAAGTCTTTTATGTGGGAGATGGCATCATGGCAAGTGAAACTAGACCGCAATTAGCTCAGGAAGAGAATATAAGTTTTTGAACTGTGTTGTTGCAGATCAGTGCTGAAGATGATATGAGTAGATCGGATCACAAAGTAAGAGATCTTGAATCGAGATGTGAATGATTTGAAGAAATTTGAGAGGAAGAAGAGTTACATTTATAGGAGACATCTTGAGGACTTTTACATCTGATTTCTGAGGATAGTGAAGAGGGGAAGAACGGTAGAGGTAGGCTAAGACACGAATATGCCAAAAGATTAAAGTACATATATATCTCGGATATAGTGGTTATATACTGTATGTACAAAAAGGTTAGCATTAAGATAGTGTGGCATCGATAGCCGTATGAAAGTAGTACCGGTAGATGGACTGATGAAAAGCACTAAAAATGCAACGTAAAAGAGTGAGAACGTGTAAGAATCCAAGAGGTCGAACGCAAATATTTTAATACAGTATAAACAATATAAAATAAACACATATAATGGTCTAATTTACTTTATGGCATGAATGAAAATAGTTCTAATCATATAATAACGATGCGTGCAAAGCGGAGTATAGACGTTTGGTGAAGCTTGCGGTAACAGAAAAGAAAATGGCTGAGTAGAAATATCTTGACAATATCCTAAATGAAAATCGGAAATTCTGGAACCCTTTTTTGAAATATATAAGAAGACTGAAGGGAGAGAACAAGTCAGTTCCTTTTCTTTGTATAGGAGGCGATTTATTGGCGACAACAGAAACAGATAAAGCGGGAACATTAAATAGGCACTACGGAAAGGTTTTTAATCCGGCGGCACGGTTATTCAGGGACAATTTTCCGAAAACTAATAATGATTAGCAAATTAAAGCTTCATTATTGCGTAAAGGTGTTTCTTAACTCAGAAGAAGTAAATCTCGTGGGCCAGATTCTATTTCCGGAGAGGCACTTAAACTCGGGGGTGAAGCGATCCTACCATATTTAATAAGAATCTTTAATATATCACTGAACAATACGACGGTTCCAGACGATTGGAGATCGGCCATTGTAATTCCTATTCACAAACGGGGTGACAAGATCGACTTGAATAACCACACACCGGTAAGTTTGACGTCAATCGTATGCAAACAAATGGAGCGGTTAATAATAGATTATTTGAGGTTAAAATTGGACCTTTCTGGAATTATATTTAAGGGACAGCATGGTTTTAGGGAAGGCTTTTCCTGCGAAAGTCAGCTCTATTCCGTACGCCAAGATATAACGAATAAGCTCGAAAGTGGGTCAAGGATTGACGCAATGGTAATTGATTTTGGTAAGGCACTCGACCTTGTGCCACATGACATCCTCCTTAACAAGTTAGCGCATACGGGCATTGGCATCAGAGTTGTGAACTGGATACGAGAGCTCTTCAACGGAGAAACTCAGAGGGTGCGCGTGGGAGAAACGCTATATTCTCTAATAAGTGTTACGTCCGGTGTGGCTCAGGGTAGCGATATTGGGCCAATTCTTTTCATACTTTTCATGAATGATATGTCTGATTCGATAAAATTGGAAGTGCGCCTCTTTTCGATGATTGCGTCATATATCGGGAGGTAAAGACAGAGGAGGGACGAACTATTGTTTAGCAGGATTTAGATACGATTGAAAAATGTGCGCGTGAAAATCGAATGAAAATCCACAGCGGAAAAAGCAAGAAATTGTGTTTCAGTAAAAAGAAAATGACAGGAAAGGGAGATTACGAAATTGGAGGAGAAGGTGTTGTTGAAGTTGACAGTTGTAAGTACTTACGTGCTACTATTAAAAAAGACTTAAACTGGTCAGAGCAAGTGGAAATTGCAGTTAAGAAATCCTGGAAATCGTTACATTTTATTATGCAGAATCTCAAGAAAGCTAATTCTGGTGCCAGAATTAAAGTTTATAAATGTTTGGTAAGATCGATTCTCGAATATGTATCTGCGTGCTGGGATCCATATAGAGTGGGTTTCCATTTCAAGATGGCAGGAATATGAAATAGACGGTTTGGTTGCTACCTTATGTTGCACGTTGCTAGAGCTAAGAACAAATACTTCTATAAACGAGAAAGCGGCGAAATGAATATTTCAAGCGTATGGCTAAAGTTCGTTTTACCTTGAAAGAGCAAATTTATGCTAAATTTGATCAATTTAATCGAACAATGGTTAAAATATGGTCAGTCAAGCGTAATTGGCCGAATGTGCATTCGTATATCACAGCGTGGTACCTTAATTTACTTAATTACTGAATTTTATTTATTTACGAGGAAACCATTCCACTTTGAGCCTATGAACATGAAATGGCGTTTGGCTTTTAGTGCCGGGAGTGTCCGAGGACATGTTCGGCTCGCCAAATGCAGGTCTCTTGATTTGACACCCGTAGGCGACCTGTGCGTCGTGATGAGGATGAAGTGATGATGTGAAGACGACACCTACACCCAGCCCCCGTGTCAGCGAAATTAACCAATTATGGTTATAATTCCAGACCCTGCCGAAAATTGAACCCGGGACCCCTGTGACCAAAGGCCAGCAAGCTAACCATTTTGCCATGGAGCCGGACTTCGAACTTATGAAAGTACGATATTGCAACTGTTAACGCAATCTTTGAAATCAAGAATCTATAGTTAGAAAAATTGAATTGGAACAGTGCTACAGCTATTTTTCCTGAAAGAAATGCCAATAGCATCTTAAGTACTAAGGAATATTTGGGAACATCTGAGTATCGCAAACCTGAGAAAGTTGGAGGGCCTAAAAGCGACTTTCCTGTAAAGAAGTGAGAGTGTCTATCAATATCCACTCTGTACAGTCTGATGAAGACAAAGATTTTGTGACGTTGCACAGCCTCAGAAAAATGCCGGCAGCTGTCGCCGCTGAGTTAAGGAAAAAGATCAGAAAGCAGCAGAAATAGGGTCGAATTTCTTCGAAACTTTGGCAATGAAGTCGGACGAAAGAAAGGCTCTAAGACACGTCTGTACAAGACCAGCAGTACATGGATCACATTACCACACATGAAACCAAAGAAGTAATCATGAACCAACCGAGGGATACAAATGTAAGCTGTGCGGACAACAACGTGGAAAATACCAAACTCATTGTTACATTATGCTAGTGATGATAATCTGTAATAACACATTGTGCTCTTTGAAGTAATATTTATAATATTGTTAATATAAGTGACAGCTATATGAGACATTTAATTCGCATCCGTAATATTAGCTGCGAACGGAAAAGTGTGTCCGCAGGGGACCTTTAGGTGATTCGAACAGCACTTGTCTCTGGATAGAGAAATGAAAGCAGTCATCGTCAGACTACACAAAATGACCAAAGCTGACTTTTAAATCGCACCTTGAGCAGGTTAAAAGAACAGGTCACTGCATTTATCATAGTTCAGTCCATCTAATTCAAAGGCGAGTAAGGAAAGAATGTAACAGCAAGAGAACACTAGTAGAATATGTAAAATAAATACAAGTATGACAATAAGGACCAAAATGTTAACTACGGGGGAAATTAGAGGAATAATCTGGCGATTGATAGGAGTATACCGGGTGGTCCACCAGCCCCTTGCGATCTAGTTTTATCCATCCCATCCGTCTCCTTAAACCGGGATAATATAAGGAGGTATGTGATTACGGGCTAGAAGACAGCAGATATCCCGAGCGCCACTGTGCGTCCATAATGAGTACCTGGATCGAGCACACATACGATGAACACGTATTTTACTACAGGAGGTGTACACACAGACCAGGAGCAGGTTTTATATAATCTGTCTGCATGTCAAACTTCGCAGTAGCTCAACTGGGAAGGGCGCGAGGGGAGATTTGATAGTGGAAAGTGCTTGAAGGTTCGAACTATACAGAAGTGGGATTTTTACCAATAGTTCATAGCTTTCACAGAGTGATGTGTTTATTTGACCCTGTAAAGGGCCGTATGTATCGTGTAGGGTATGGATCTGGGGTGGACGAGTATGAGGAGGTTATGCTCTGTGGCTAGGAATCAGGCAACAAATTAGCTACGTCGTACATGTCCCAAGCTTCGTAGACTACAGATAGGGCAAAGTGTGTCCCATTGGAACGATAACAACATGCGATGGCAAGTAGGTATGTAGGTGCGCGAACTCCCTTCCTTCGAGGCAAATCACAACAACACAACACAACACAACACAACACAACACAACACAACACAACACAACACAACACAACACAACACAACATAACACAACACAACACAACACAACACAACACAACACAACACAACACAACACAACACAACACAACACAACACAACACAAAGCTTATTCACTGCCACGTGATGTATTCCAGCGACAAGTCTGGGGGTATGGTACTCATCTATGGAGAAGCTAGACAGAACACATACAAGACACAATGCTATTCGGATAGATGCCAACAGACAGACATGGCATCTTGGAGTGTGGAAAGATGTCTGCGGGCTACTGCGCCATTAGGAAGGACACGGCTTGTTCGAGATCATCCCGTGACGTCTGCTCACAATGAATAGGTTGTCTTGGACGATATCCGGCATAACTAGCGGACGGGCTATTTGCACAGGAGACGAACATCAGCCGAGTGTCTGTAATGCGGATGCTGCATATCCTGCAGTTTTAACCATACCATCTGCACTCACACCAGGAGCTCCACGGTCATGATTTCGAAGCCTGGGTGGCGTTCTGTCAATGAACCCTACAGCTTGTGGGCACTGACCCTGCCAGTTTTAGCTTCCATCTTATTTACAGGCGAAGAGCGGTTCCACACCAATGGAACCGTTAATTGCCATAAGATGCGTTACTGGAGTGTTGATAATCCCCACTGGGTCCGACAGGCAGCTTTTCACGTACAGTAGAGCGTGAACGTATGGTGTGGGATCGTGGATGATCACCTCATTGGTCCCAATATCTTTCAGGGACCTCTGACGGGAAAACGCTATCTGCGATTTCTCCCACATGAGCTATCACCGTTCTTGGAACCTGTGCCACTCCTTTACCATTGCAGGATGTGGTTTCAACATCGCACGCGGCGGTGGTGTCCATGTGACGTATCCTGATAAATGAATAGGAAGAGGAGGACTTGTCCTCTGGCCCGACAGATGGCCCGATCGTTTGCCCCTGGATTTTTCTCTGTAGAACCATGTAGAAAACCTGGTGTATGCACAGGAATCGGCCAATCATGGTCACCTTAGACAGCTCATCACTGAGGCATGCCAATCCGTTACGCCGGATGTGTTGCAATGTACCGGACGGTCATTACTACATCGCGCGCAGCTCTCTATCAACCACGAAGATCGTCGGTTCGAGCAGCTGCTGCGTTAAACCTTGTCACATGTTTCCTAGTCTCTTCAGCCCAGCTCCATACCATATGCCACCATACCAACGGCCCTTTTCAGGGGCAAATAAACACATCAGTCTGTGAAAAGTTAAGTATGCACCTTGCCACATCTCAGGCAACTGGCTGTAAAATAATAAAATAATAATATGCCTGCTTGCGAGGGATTCGAACCTCCTAACCCTCGAGCCCTGTTCACTTTAAAATCTCCGAGCAGGTCCCTGCCAAGTGATCTATTGCGAGGCTTGACATGCATCAGGTATGTTCCCAGCCTATAAATTACCTGTTCCTGGTCTGTGTGTGCACTTCCTGTTGTAAGGTACATGTTATTTATATCTGTGCTGGTTTTACCGGTTAATTCGAGGTACTAATAATGAATTAATCGTGGCGCTCACAATTCCTGCTGTCATCTAGCCCGTAACGACGCATCTCGTTCGTTATATTAACTCGGTTTGGGGAGAGGGACCGATGTATGCCAGAATTATAGTAAATGCGGCGGCTTGCATGAAACTAGATCGCAAGGGGCGGATGAACCATGTGGTATACGCATAAAGCCACAAGGCAATAAAATGAGGAAAATCAATGCACTTTACGCAATAAAGATATCGAATTGCCACACCTCCTAAAAACTGCAAACAAGAAAAACCAGAGAAAAATACATAGGTATGTCAAAACCAACATTAACATCCTTGTTAAGCTATTAAACAGAGAATATAAGAAACCAGGAAGAAGAAAAATCTATGTAATATTATGAAAGGAGTGCAGGACAAGAAATTTATGAAGGTGAAGAGAGAGAGACGATGCATGTAGCTAGTAGTAAGGGGGTATCCTAGACTAGTTAATAGGAAATACCTCAAGGGCTGAGTATGTCTGACTATTAAAGGCATGACATACTAGTATAAATGGGATGTAATTATGTATGTAAATTACATTTTAAGTATTTTGTGTAACATTTTGTAGGTTGGAACATCTTTATTATTAAAACAACTAACTACATGCATTAGTAATTATTTCATTATTAAAAAATACAAAAGAGATTCAAAATGAGTTCTTCTTGAGTGATAACACGTATAAAACTGTCCTGAATGGTTTACCTTACTGAACGAGTTTGCATTTACGTGCATTTGTAAGTTCATATTAAATAGAATATTCCGGTTCAATGGAGGAAGCAATGGAAACTACTGTATTTCATTTCGTAAAAAGAGACGCAAGCTTGCAGTTTTATGTGACTACTGATATCGTAATCAATATCATAGAATGTTCGATTTATATTTCAATCTCTCATTTGCTGACTTGAGTGGGTCATGGTGACATTCGAGATTTTATAAGTCGAGTCTCCGTTATTATTGAACTAGTAGCCTCTTTGCACATTTCTCAGAGTTCACCGTGCTTTATGTAAGGTGGATCACGGAGGTAAATGCCCAGTTAATCGATGCTTACGCAGGCCTATTTGACTTTCATGAGTGCAGATCTTCTGCCACAGGAAAAATTACTTGTGTTGAGGAAATAAACCAATTTCATACCATCCAAGTCAAGAACACGGTGCGGCCCTGAAGGTTGCTGCTTGAGCAAATAAAGTTCAACGTCTGGCACGCTGACCGGAAGTGGGGTCTCGACTTAATGAACAAGGGGAATGGCCGAGTTGATTCAACTCGGGTGTTCTAATCTGTTCCATCACTTCCGGAGAGGCCAGTGCGGCCTAGCGCCTTACTGCTTGTGGGGATACCACACGCACTACACATTCTCCGGAGAAATCCATCACGGAGATTGACGAGCAGGAATACAGAATAGGGAAGTGTTGACGTTATTCTTGTAGTTTAATAAGGTCGCGGTTTTTAACCTTAATCATCTACTAAGTATTATATCAGAGGTATTACAATTCCTCAAATTCAGGGTCCATCCTCCATTCTGCACGGCTACTGGGCGTAAACTAGCGCGAAGTAACGGACACACTGTCCCGTCTCGTAGCCAAAATCATCAACTATTTCGAACGAAACGAGACGAATTCATGGAATGAGTTCTTCATACAATGCACATTCATGATAATTTAATTGAAAATCAATCAAATATACAGACGACCAACCCGAGTGGTTCAGCGCTGGCCTTCTGACGCGAAGGAGGCGGGCTCGAGCCTGGCTCAGACCGGAGGTATTTGTAGGAGCTCCAAAACGCCAGTCTTGTGTTTGTAGATTTACTAGAATGTCAAATAACTTCCGGCATCTGAAAATCGTAAAAATAGTTAGTATGACGTAAAACCAATAACATTTTTAACTATACAAATGGTTTAATTAAAATTTCGAAAGTTTCAATTCTTTGGTCTATTATCAAATCTATAGAATAGAATTATATTGGAATTTTTCTTCTTCCCAGCGTTTTCCCGCTGGTGCAAGCGTCCGCTAGAATTCTACTGGAATTGTCTCGCAATATTTCGCTCTGTCCTGAGTATTTTTGAAACTGTACGTTTGTACGTGTCCGCCTCTGTGGTGTAGTGGTTAGCGTGATTAGCTGCCACCCCCGGAGGCCCGGGTTCGATTCCCGGCTCTGCCACGAAATTTGAAAAGTGGTACGAGGGCTGGAACGGGGTCCACTCAGCCTCGGGAGGTCAACTGAGTAGAGGTGGGTTCGATTCCCACCTCAGCCATCCTGGAAGTGGTTTTCCGTGGTTTCCCACTTCTCCTCCAGGCGAATGCCGGGATGGTACCTAACTTAAGGCCACGGCCGCTTCCTTCCCTCTTCCTTGCCTATCCCTTCCAATCTTCCCATCCCTCCACAAGGCCCCTGTTCAGCATAGCAGGTGAGGCCGCCAGGGCGAGGTACTGGTCATACTCCCCAGTTGTATCCCCCGACCAAGAGTCTGAAGCTCCAGGACACTGCCCTTGAGGCGGTAGAGGTGGGATCCCTCGCTAAGTCCGAGGGAAAAACCGAACCTGGAGGGTAAACAGATGATGATGATGATGATGATGACGTTTGTACGTAAAGTTCCCTCTTTTAAGGCTAGTTGGAACCCAAGTGTTTGTAGGCATCACTGAAGTAGCACCTTGCGGGAACGAAGGGCGATATAATTTCTCGTTCCTTTTTCATTGAACTATAAAATGATGCTACACATCGGTCTACCAGGGTCCGGATCCTTGGCCAGCGTAGTGGCCTTCGGTTCAGTTAGATTCCCGGCTGGGCCAGGGATTTTAACTTCATATGGTTCATTTTTATAGCTCGTGGGGCTGGGTTTGTCTTAATACATCGTGCTATAAACCACCACAGTAATGGGGTGGCATCAGGAAAGGCATCCGACCATAAAACTGGGCTGAATCCATACGAGGTGGTGATCCCAGGTAATTGGGAAAGGCCAGTGTGAAGATGATGGCAAAACAAGAAAGCGAAGTAATCTCTATACTGGCTATGAAGGCCCTTGGAAGGGTGGAAGGTAAAGGCTTCCATTATCCGTAACCTCGGCACTTGGTGGGGTAAAGTGGTTAGCTCTACGTCCGGCCACCTTTGCGCCGGGAATTAACCTGGTACTCATTTTTGGCGTAGGCCGATTGAACCTCAGGTCCATATGCACCTCCGAAAGTGGGCATATTATATCTTAAAATTTTCGACTTCCTGACGGAGAGTCGAACCCACGTCTTTCCGGGTGAACCAAGCACGCCTTTATCGCCCCTGTATCAGTCTGCCAGGCTTAGTTCTATACGCACACCAGTAAACCGTAAGAGCGACCACTTAGCACGATACCGGGTCATGGGCTGCTACCGGAGCTACAACCTGCCTGTGCGATTTCTTGGTGAATGCAGTAATTTTGCACTTTTCTCCTGGCACTCCCACTGAAGTCTCAATCTCCTCCACGACTCTGACGGTACTTAAGTTGCTGAGGCATGTCAGTCAGCACAACAAGTGCATCCGGATGTTATGGAAGGTGCTACGCATAGGGCCAGTCGAGCAACAATAGCACTCTCTGGTACAGTGAGGAAAGCTCCTCCTCTGGTCTAGTGCGCCTCATTTTGGCACCTCCATCAGTTTCTACGATTCCCTATAACCTTTGGTTTTGAGCATCCAATCAGCCTACGACTGAAGACAGACATTGCGGATAAGTAGTTATTTGCTTAACATTTCTTCAACTGCTGTTGATTTTAAGGGTGTCGGATTTTTGAACCGCAGGAGTTACTCAACAGCACAGAATCGCCACATTTAAACACCCTCAAGCGCTACCAAACTCAGCCGAGATCGAACCCGCTACTTGACACCAGACTGCGCCACTGAGGTTACCTAGAGACTATTTTGTCCGTGCCACATTATTATTTCTGAAGTAGCTCATATAACCCCGGCGTTGACTGTCTGACCACCAGAAAAACAGTCAGGTTGACGTCGTCACAGCTCGTTCAGTGATGCCACTAAGACGACCAATTCACAAACGATATGGCTTCACTGCTTAAAGGCGACGTGATAGCGGAGTGGCATTCATTGTTACTAGCTTCTTACCAAGGCGGTCGCAGTTCGAATCCCGGTCAATGCATATGATATTTTTTTAAATGAAAAATCACTTTATAGTTCGGATTTTGTACTATAAAATTAGAGGTTCCTTGGCTTTTATCACGGTCTCAACAGATACAAGTGTAAGAAACTGCTCGTTATGTTTGCAGCGAGATGGGAGCGGGAGTATCTGTACCCGTCGTAAGAAGCGACTGGAAGTGGAACGGAATTTCACCGTAGTGAGGAGGGCTGGTGACCACGGAGCCCCGAGCCGAGCCTGGCATTGTTTCCACTTTTTCAGAGCGCTTGCTTTCATCTTTCGTTCTGAGCTCGCTTGCTCAATTCTTGTTCCCTCCCGACCCTATGGTATTAGTTTTCGTAGCCCTAGGCAGTCTCGTTTCCACACTCTTTGTGGCCATTCCCTTTTTTTCTGATAACTTCATTCTTAGAAGAAGCGGACCTCTTCCATTTACCCCTCTGATTAGTGTCAAGAAAGGATAGTTGCCAGGGTTTACTTCCTGTTAAAACAATAATCATCACCACCATTAAGGGTTTGGCGACAGACCTCCAAGCGAATGGGAACATCGAGGGAGAAAACAGCAGGAAATAGTAGAAAACTCTCATGCAGTGCAGCTCTTTTCATGTACACCCCCAATGGAGTTGAGCTGCATGGATCACTTTCACCTCATCCACTCCTCCCGCCATTCTCAAAGCTCTGGGGTTCCCGAGGACGGCAGATAATAGCACCACGGAGGCGGACGATGAGGTAGCAGTAATAAGGGAAGGTCCAAATATTCGTGTAGTTTATGTTATTTATTCAACTGAGTCTACTATGACTCAGTCTGAGTAAACACTTGCTGCTCTGGTCTCATACCAGTCGGTGCAAGTATTACAGATTTAAGTCTTGATGAATTTCTAAATGTAAAGTATTTTTTTATCGAGAGAATATGCCCTTAATGTTCTCCTTGATTTCGATAATTGTGCCTGTTGTGGATAAGGGGGGTAGAATATGTCCACATACGAGACGATTAAAAGGGAGCAACCCCTAGGGGCTCTCAACTTGAGAGAGTGGATTGGCGACCAATGGGACTCTATCCAAGTCTGATATTGCTTCCATGCACTTGTGCCAACATCTCCACCTTCTTCTCTCCTATCCGATCTCTCTTGGTCAACTCTTCTTCTCTTCTGACGCCGAAGGCACAGTATTCGTATTGCGAAGCCTAAGGTGTCATTTTCACGGCCTTCGAGATCCTTCCCTGTCTATTCGCGTCGGACTTCTTCCATTCTTTCCTGTGATTAGTCTTTAGTGATTAGTGCCCAGTTGTACCTACTTGTTATTAAAACAGTCACAATCACCACCACCACCACCACCACCACCACCACCACCACCACCACCACCACCACCACCACCACCACCAGATCATTTTCTTTATTAAATCCCTGATAGTTATCAGTTCGTTGCCTCTTTTTAATTTAAAAAATATGATCTAGTTGTTAGATCCGTGATATTATCACTATGCTTTCATAGACAGAGTTATATTTTCTGTTGTTCAACTCTGACACCGATTGCTCGTTCAGCACCAGCTGTAGATGCACTTCATCTCTGGAGAAAGCCAGCCTATGATAGTCTTCCTCAAGCAGGCCCAACCTCATTGGCATTGCCATTTAATTAGAAGCATCTCTTCAAAAAATCCCAGGAAGATTCTCCAAGATGTTGTCGTGCTATATTCTCAGGCAGGTGAATCCGGTCTGTCACGCGCGTGCGTATAGTAAGTTGTTATTTCCGGCGTGCGTGCCACAGCTTAAAAGTGTTCACCAGAAGGCCATGGTAAGTGGCGAAATAATACGTTGACCTTGTGTTACAGCTACCTAGGCTACGGCCCGAGGAATTTGGAATAATTAAGGTGATACATGCTCAGGCCTAGAATAGTTAGATATACTTCATTGGGACATATCCCCTACGCACTTCGCATGTTTCTCTTGACGAACATAACGGACTTAGGATCAGCCACATGCCAGTGGGGACAGTAACTATAATTACTTGGTTATAAGGTTGATCTACACTGACTGAGCAAATGTCATGGGATAGCGGAGCACTGGTGCGCAAGTGTGTTGTCTGCGCACCACACGCCCCTTGTGCCAGCGACAGCTGTATAGGAGACCTTGTGAGCAGTAGCTGTACATGTGACAGGTGTAACATGGAACGTCGTCGTGAGCTGACACCGTTCGAACGGTGCCCGACGGATGGGAAGTGCGATTTCGGAAGTGGTGCGGGAATTCGGCTTCACACGATCAACCGTGTCCAGAGTGTATCGTGAATGGTTGAATGCGGGTGTCACCGTCCACAACAGACGAACGACCGGCCGTCCAGCCACCCTCGATGACCGTGATCGGCGACGTCTGAGACGGATTGTCAATAGTGACAGACGGTCAACCGTGCAACAAATTCAACACAGGCCGTGCTAAACACGTCTCCCAGTGGACAATCCGTAGGGACGTCGGTACTATGGGGTATGAGAGCCGGCGCCGCACACGGGTGCCACTGTTAACCCAACATCATCGGGTACAACGACGCGGATTTGTCGCCAGTCACCAGGGATGGGCGCTGGAACAATGGCGCAACGTGATAAGGTCGGACGAATCACGATTTCAACTGCACCATGCCGATGGGAGGCACGGTGTATGGCACCGACCACATGAAGCGATGGATCCCGCCTGCCTCGAAGGAGTGGTCCAGGGCGCTGGTGTCTCTGTTATGGTCTGGGGTGCATTTTTCTGGCATGGAACGGGCCCCCTAGTTGTTCTGGAAGAGACTCTAAATGGTACGCGGTATGCTGAGCTGCTCGGAGACCATCTCCACCCATTTTTGGCCTTCCAGCGCCCAGACGGTTCTGCAGTGTTTCAATATGATAAAGCGCCGCCACATCGCTCCCACGTCGCCAGGGAATGGTTCCAGGAATAGGCAGCAGAGGTCCAACAACTGCCATGGCCACCCAGGTGCCCCGACATGAACCCTATCGAGCATATCTGGGATGTCCTGGAACGGAGGCTCCGTGCCATGGATCCTGCACCCACGGACAGACCAGCATTGGCGGCCGCTCTGCAAACGATTTGGTGTCAGCCTCGTCCAGAGGACTACCAGGAACTTGTCGACTCACTTCCACAGCGTCTCACTGCATTTCGCAGGGCCAGAGGAGGCCTCACACGCTATTAGGTGACTATCCCATGACATTTGCTAAGTCAGTGTAGATGCCGTGCCTAAGACTTTCCTGGAACGTGCACGTATTTATTTCATCGTGCCAGAAGTACGTTACAGCACAAAATAAATATAAATTTCAAACTGGAACTAGAAACCTTCTGGCCATTCATAAACAGAAGGTAAGCACAACGCACGTGGTTTGCTAGATCACAAACTTCAGTCGTTGCAGACATCAGTTCCCTATGATGCATGTAACCGGAAACAGGCTGCAGACTAGCAGATGGTTCATGGCTTGCTCTTCATCGCATTCACAAAGGGGGAATCGCAGACAAATCCCATTCCTTTATGATGATCCTTGACCGACCAACTCCGGAGCGTAACCAGTTGAGCACTTTCCATGTCACTCGGTTTTCTTCATGACCACGAAGTCAGAGGGAACCATCCATTCTGCAAGATAATTTGTTCTGGGCTGCCAAGATCTCAACCAGCATTTTGGAGGTTTTCAGTAAGGCTTTCTGTGGAAAGCTCTTGAGTTGAGCCGTAACGTTTATTGTATGTACCCAAGTAAATATAAGGCTCAGTTTGATGCCTTATACTTCATAAGTCTGGCTGCAGTCTCTCGGTGGGTATATGAAGGTGGGATACCTGCTAAGCAGTAACTTTTTAAAGTGGTTAGATCTCAGACAATCTGTGATGATTCTGCAGGAGATATCCATCTGTTTGACAGGGCCTGCGTATTATTGAGCTGAGTAACAACGGGAAAAGCAGAGGTTGTGCCCCTCCTCTAGCTAGTACCAGAGTTTGCGTACGATATTGTCCGTTGTTGATATCTTCCTTTTGCTCCGATGTAAAGGCTCGATGAAGAGTTAGTCTCAAAACATTTCCCGGGAGTTAAGCATTATTTTATTTGAATTTCTTCCTAAGTGTAAGTAGGCACGAAGTCCATTTAGGAATCCACCTCCGTAGCTAAACGGCTAGTGCAATCAGCTGTCGTCGTCTGAGGTCTGGTTTCGATTCCAGGCACTGCCAGAGTTTTAAGAATGGCAGGAGTGCTAATATATGGTTAAAATGGTACAAGCCACCTGAAAGAACAGCACCACCTTGGAACAAAGATACGAGTTTACTTTATCTATTCAGAAGCGCCACTGTCTGCGTCATTATTAGAATTTTGCATCTCCCAGCGGAACAGATTCACAGTCCTATCATGTAGTGATATTTCACGTGCTCTGCCACAAATCTCAGTTATAATCAAACAAAATTACTGTATCTATGCATTAATCGGGTATTATTAACATTCTCGTCGCTCATGGTCCTCATTTTAAGGAGGGACGGTGCTTTGAGTTTCACAGGGTTGATGGTCAAGATATTCGGCCCCCCTACACATTTCCTGCCCAAATAACCTGGGGTGGAATAATAACCAAGGAAAAAGAACGTAACTACGTCCTGAACAAGCAACTACCTATATATATCTGAAATGTTTTACACCGACTACTCATGACATAATTGAGTACATGGGGTGCAATTTCATACGATAAACTTCAGACTAGCACAAGCAAGGAAGAGCTTTCTTAAGAAAATAAATTTGTTCACCTCGAACATTGATATAGGAACTAGAAAGATGTTTTTGAAGACTTTCGTCTGAAGCGTGGCATTGTATGGAAGTGAAACATGGACGATAACTAGGTCAGAAAGAAAGAGAATAGAAGTGTTTGAAATGTGGTGTTACAGAAGAATGCTGAAGGTGAGACTGGGTAGATCGAATCACGAATGAAGAGATACTGAATCGAATTGGTGAGAGGAGATCGATTTGGCTAAATTTGACAAGAAGAAGTGATAGAATGATAGGACACATCTTAAGACACCCAGGGCTTGTACGGCTGGTTTTGATGGAAGTGTAGGGGGTAAGAACGGTAGGGGTAGACCAAGATACGAATATGACAAACAGATTGGAGCAGATGTAGGATGTAGTAGTTATGTAGAAATGAAAAGGTTAGCACAGGATAGGATGGCATGGAGAGCTGTATCAAACCAGTCTATGGACTGATGACTCAAACAACAAGAAACTTTTCTCGCCCCGTATGTTTAAGATTTCGAGATCGAAACATGCTACAGTCGGTTGATATTTGAGAGTGCTTAAATGCAAGACCTAATTCAGTAGTTTTGAAAATAATAAACAATCCATTTCCAATTCTG
Organism: Anabrus simplex; assembly: GCF_040414725.1. Taxonomy (NCBI): domain Eukaryota; kingdom Metazoa; phylum Arthropoda; class Insecta; order Orthoptera; family Tettigoniidae; genus Anabrus; species Anabrus simplex. The sequence continues at coordinate 183,037,992 of NC_090269.1, read as the reverse complement.
GAGCGAACTCGAAGTGGAAGAGGACAATCTTACAATTTGCTTTACGTCGCATTTTATAGAGGCGATAGAATAGGAAACGGGGAAGGTGCGTCCGTGGCCTTAATTAAGGTACAGTCCCAGCATTTGCCTGGTGTGAAAGTGGGGAAACCACGGAAAATCATCTTCAGGTATGCTGACAGTGGGGTTCGAACGCACTATCTCCCGAATGCAAGCTCACAGCTGAGCGCCCCTAACCGTACGGCCAACTCGCTCGGCGTGGAAGAATTCTAAATGAATGAAATCTTTACTCACTTTTCATTCGTTTAACATATTTGCTTGCTATTACACCAACACGGGCAGGTCTTATGGCGAGGATGGAATAGAAAAGGGCTGTAAAGGAAGAGACTGTAGCTGTAACCATTTCCAAGATGGCTGAGGGGGAATCGAGGCCACCTCTACTCACTTGCCCTTCCGAGGCTGAGTGGACCCCGTTCCAACTCTCGTGCCGCTTTTCAAATTTTATGGCAGAGCCGGGAACTGAACCCGGGCGTTCGGGGGTGGCAGCTAATCACACTAACCACTACACCACAGAGGCGGACACAAACCTGTATTTACAACTGTATATTGCGTAAACTCGTCTGAAAATGACCTCGTCTGATATTCGAGTTCTCTATTAATTTATATAGGGGCTGCCTGGCAGAGGCGGTAAAGACGTGCTCTGTTCGCCAGGAAGGACGTGGGTTTGAATCCCCGTCAGGAAGTCATAAAATTTAAGAAACGAGATTTCCACTTCCGGAGGTGCACATGGCTCTGAGGTTCACTCAGCCTGTACAAAAAATGAGTACCAGGTTAATTCCTGGGAGCAAAGGTAGCCGGGCGTAGAGCTAAGCACTCTACTCCATCAAGTGCCGAGGTTACTGATAGTGGAAGCCTTTACCTTCCACCCTTCCGAGGGCCTTCATGACCTGTACGGAGATGACTTTGCTTTTGCTATACATTTATATACATAAGAAAACAAAAGTCCAGTAATATTGCCCTGTGCACTCGACCCCCTCCTCTTCAGGAGCATATAACTCTTCAGCTACTCTAATTCTCACAGTTCTATTTTCTAGAAATGTAGCCACCCATTGAATCGCCCTGTTGTCTAGTCCAATAGTCTTCATTTTCGTCAGTAGTCTCCCATGATCTATCCTAGCAAAAGTTTGGCAAGGTCAATGGAGGAACAGTCCATTTGAGCTGAATATTTAATTAGCATAACTTGCTTAAATCCTGCAACATGGCCCTCACTAGAATAAACTTTCCTAAACCCGAACTGCCTTCTGTCAAACCTATTAGTAATTTCGCAAACATGTCCAATATAATCAGAAAGAATGATTTCCCAGAGCTTACAAACAATGTATTGTCGTTGCGCCTCGAAATACCGTTATGACAGTGTTGAGGGGAGGAATACTGACCCGCAGCACATGTATCACTTGTAACGAAAATTATTCCTGATATAGTTCATGCAATACAGAAACATTCTAGTCAGATTTCTAAGTTGTAGTATTATCATACAGAGTTTTTTCTAGGCGCAACGACGATATGTCAACTGACTAGCCTGTAGTTATCGACTTTAAGTTTATCACTCTTTCTCTTGCACAATGGGGTTTTAGTACTGTTGCAACTCTCAATTCATTTAGTATCGCTCCTTCATGCAGACAGCCAAATAGCTATTTAAGGTAAGGCATTATAACACAATTATTGTCTTCAGTATATCCCCAGAAATCTCATCAATCCCAGCTTTCACTTTCAGTATCGTTTATTATCATCGGTCAATTTCAGTAATTCACCTATTGGTCGTATTTTTCTCTTACTATCTGCTTTACGTAGCACCGACACAGATAGGTCTTATGGTGACGATGAGATAGGAAAGGGCTACGTATAGGAAGGAAGCGGCTGTGGCCTTAATTAAGGGTTCGAACCCACTATCTCCGGATACAAGCTCAGAGCTGCACACCCCTAACCTCACATCCAACTCGCCCGGTAGTCGTTATCTTCTACCTCAATATTATCCTCATACATTACTATCTTTACATATTGCTAACTGAATATTTATGTCTGTAACTCCTCAGATATATGATCCGTGGATCCCTGGAACCTGTTTCTCCCTTAAAGAATTTGTACCCGTCTTTCCATTGTTCCTTACAATTCATATGGCTGCCTATTATGCTTGCCATCATGTTATCTTTACCTACATTCAATTTCCTATTAAGTTCCTTCAGTCTCTTCTTACTTCCGCACCACTCCTATTTATTTCTAACGTGTACCACCTTCCTAACCACTTGATTTCGCGGTTATAATATTATGGGTCCTTACCACTCCTTACCACACTCCTCAACAACTGCTGTAAGCCCGTCCCACAGGAAGTATACATTTTTTATTTACCATTTTTCACATACATACATACATACATACATACATACATACATACATACATACATACATACATACATACATACATACATACATACATACATACATACATACATTATCATTATAGACTGTTATGCCTTTCAGCGTTCAGTCTGCAAGCCTCTGTGAATTTACTAAACGTCGCCACAATCCTCGATTTGCAACTAGTGTTGTGGCCTCATTTAGTTCTATACCTCTTATCTTTAAATCGTTAGAAACCGAGTCTAACCATCGTCGTCTTGGTCTACCTCTACTTCTCTTACCCTCCATAGCAGAGTCCATTATTCTCCTAGGTAACCTAACCTCCTCCATTCGCCTCACATGACCCCACCACCGAAGCCGGTTTATGCGTACAGCTTCATCCATCGAGTTCATTCCTAAATTAGCCTTTATCTCCTCATTTCGAGTACCCTCCTGCCATTGTTCCCACCTGTTTGTACCAGCAATCATTCTTGCTACTTTCATGTCTGTTACTTCCAACTTATGAATAAGATATCCTGAGTCCACCCAGCTTTCGCTCCCGTAAAGCAAAGTTGGTCTGAAAACAGACCGATGTAAAGATAGTTTCGTCTGGTAGCTGACTTCCTTCTTACAGAATACAGTCGATCGCAGCTGCGAGCTCACTGCATTAGCTTTACGGCACCTTGATTCAATCTCACTTACTATATTACCATCCTGGGAGAACACACAACCTAAATACTTGAAATTATCGACCTGTTCTAGCTTTGTATCACCAATCTGACATTCAATTCTGTTGGATTTCTTACCTACTGACATCAATTTAGTCTTCGAGAGGCTAATTTTCATACCATACTCATTGCACCTATTTTCAAGTTCCACGATATTAGACTGTAGGCTTTCGGCACAATCTGCCATTAAGACCAAGTCGTCAGCATAGGCCAGACTGCTTACTACATTTCCACCTAATTGAATCCCTCCCTGCCATTTTATACCTTTCAGCAGATGATCCATGTAAACTACAAACAGCAAAGGTGAAAGATTACAGCCTTGTCTAACCCCTGTAAGTACCCTGAACCAAGAACTCATTCTGCCATCAATTCTCACTGAAGCCCAATTGTCAACATAAATGCCTTTGATTGCTTTTAATAATCTGCCTTTAATTCCATAGTCCCCCAGTATGGCGAACATCTTTTCCCTCGGTACCCTGTCATATGCTTTCTCTAGATCTACGAAACATAAACACAACTGCCTATTCCTCTCGTAGCATTTTACAATTACCTGGCGCATACTGAAAATCTGATCCTGACAGCCTCTCTGTGGTCTGAAACCACACTGGTTTTCATCCAACTTCCTCTCAACGACTGATCGCACCCTCGCTTCCAAGATGCCAGTGAATACTTTGCCTGGTATACTAATCAGTGAGATACCTCGATAGTTGTTGCAATCCTTGCTGTTCCCTTGCTTATAGATAGGGGCAATTACTGCTTTTGCCCAATCTGAAGGTACCTTACCAACAATCCACGCTAATTTTACTACTCTATGAAGCCATTTCATCCCTGCCTTCCCACTATACTTCACCATTTCAGGTCTAATTTCATCTATTCCTGCTGCTTTATGGCAATGGAGTTTATTTACCATCCTTTCCACTTCCTCAAGCATAATTTCACCAACATCATTTTCCTCCTCCCCTTGAGCTTCGCTGTTCACAACACCACCAGGATGATTTCCTTTCACATTGAGAAGATGTTCAAAATATTCCCTCCACCTCTCCAGTGATTCCCTGGGATCTATTATGAGTTCACCTGAATTACTCAAAACACTGTTCATTTCCTTTTTCCCTCCCTTCCTAAGATTCTTTATTACTGTCCAGAAAGGTTTCCCTGCTGCTTGACCTAGCCTTTCCAGGTTGTTACCAAAATCTTCCCACGACTTCTTTTTCGATTCAACAATTATTTTGTTTCGCTCTGTTTCTTTCATCTACATACAACTCCCTATCTGCCTCGGCCCTTGTTTGGAGCCATTTCTTATAAGCCTTCTTTTTACGTTTACAAGCTGCTCTCACTTCATCATTCCACCAAGATGTTCGCCTTTTCCCGTCTTTACACACAGTTGTTCCAAGGCATTCCCTGGCTGTTTCTACTACAGCATCCCTATATGCCACCCATTCACTTTCTATGTCCTGAACTTGCTTAATGTATACTGTTCGAAACTTCTCACTAATCATATCAATGTACTTCCGTCTAATTTCCTCGTCCTGGAGATTTTCTACCCTTATTCGTTTGCAGACAGATTTCACTTTCTCTACCTTAGGCCTAGAGATACTTAGTTCACTACAGATCAGATAGTGGTCTGTATCATCGAAAAATCCCCGGAAAACTCGTACATTCCTAACAGATTTCCTGAATTCGAAGTCTGTTAAGATATAGTCTATTATGGATCTGGTACCCCTAGCCTCCCACGTGTAGCGGTGAATAGCCTTATGCTTGAAGAATGTATTTGTAACAGCTAGACCCATACTAGCACAGAAGTCCAGCAAACGCTTCCCATTCCCATTAGCTTCCATATCTTCCCCACATTTACCAATCACCCTTTCGTATCCTTCAGTTCTATTCACTGATCATAATTTTTCTTCTTAATCTGTTCACCCTTCGGGGTTGGTTTTTCGCTCGGACTCAGCGAGGGATCTCACATCTACCGCCTCAAGGGCAGTGTCTTGGAGCATGAGATTTTGGGTCGGGGATACAATTGGGGAAGAGGACCAGTAGCTCCCCCAGGCGGCCTCACCTGCTATGCTGAACAGGGGCCTTGTGGGCGAATGGTAAGGTTGGAAAGGGTAGACAAGGAAGAGGGAAGGAAGCGGCCGTGGCCTTAAGTTAGGTACCATCCCGGCATTTGCCTGGAGGAGAAGTGAGAAACCACGGGAAACCACCTCGAGGATGGCTGAGTAGGGAATTGAACCCCCTCTAATCAGTTGAACTCCCGAGGCTGAGTGGACCCCGTTCTAGCCCTCGTACTTCTTTTCAAATTTCGTGGCAGAGCCGAGAATCGAACCCGGGCCTCGGGGGTTGGCAGCTAATCACGCTAACCACTACCCCACAGAGGCGGACACTGAACATAATTGCTTTTTAAAGTTTCTCCTATGCCTCTCTGATTAGGCGATATCTAATAGTCCTACTTTTACGAAATTATTTCCCATCAAATGAATTTTGAGTACGACAAAACAGCTCCATGATCACTTATACCACATATCAATTCAATTTTTCTATAGAGCTCATCTGGTTTTATGTTTGCAATCATGTTATCCTTATCTTAATTCACTTTCCTAATAAGTTCCTTCAGTCTCTTCTTACTCTCGGACCACTCATATTTCTTTCTAACCTGCAGTGTTCTGGAGCGTGCGAATTTGGGTCAGGGATACAACAGGGGAGGAGGACCAGTACAGTAGCTCTCCCAGGCGGCCTCACCTGCTATGCTGAACAGGGACTTTGTGGGTGGATGGCAAGGATGGAAAGGATAGATACCACATCCAGAATATTTTCCCCTCTAGTCTGTTCTGTCACTTTCTTATTCATCTGTCATCAGATTTACTTTTTTGCCATCTGTTGGTCATGCTTCCCAGTTGACATTTAGTAAATTGAGATCACCCGGAACAATAACGTTCTTTTCTGTGTCGTTCCGCACATAGCTGATAGAACAGATTGTTAACAACAATGAAACGACACAAACACAAGCTGCATTTTACTAGGTAATGTTTTATGATCCGACCTTACTCATTCCTTTTAGATGATCGTTCACTTACTGTCAAGGGAGTAAGCTGGATGTTCTTGTATTAACACTTTACAACGTGTTGGTAATTATCACTACTATTATTTTATTCTATTACTGTATACTACAATTATTTGCCGTAACAGTGTAATGCACACATAGATAAAGGAGACGTGAAGAATATACATGGGCTTGTTTTTCTCACTCTGAAGTTACACGTAAACACTGATTTATGGTAACTATGACCACGGTGGAGTATAGTGGTGGTGGTGATTGTTGTTTTGGTGGAGCATAGTGGCTAGCTCTACGACCGGCCACATTTGCTCTCAGAATTAACCTGCTACTCATTTTTGGTGTAGGCTGGTGAACCTGAGGGCCATATGCTCGTCAGGAAGTGGAAATATCGTTTACTGAGGCCCAGTTTCATCAGCGTTGGTTAGATATACTCTAACCCTGGGTTTATTAACTTACGGTTAATATTTTAACTCATTCTTACGAGTCACACGTTTCACCAAGCTACTTCGGCAGAGGGTTAACTAACCCTTGTCGGGAACAGCTGCCGTACCAATCAAGGAGGCAGTGACTAAACTTAAGAAATTATGAACACACTTCTTGCGTGGTTCTTTTGTTTATTTCTTGCGCAGTATTTCGCTTTCTTCCTCGGTCCCGTAGTAGATATTATTCTTTTGTAATCGTGATAGAACTGATTGCGGTGATCGAAACATGGAAATAATTCAGAAGAGAAATAGAGGCGCGAATTTTTATGCTTTAGAAGAAACATTACTTATTGAATTAGCCACCAAGTACCAGAGCACTATGGAATGCAAGAAGACTGGCGGTTAAAAAACCGAAGACACGTGGGAAAAACAACAGGGAATTTAATAGCATTGCCCACGTTACAGGCAACTATACAAGAATTTTGAGGTTAGAATCACTGATTACTTGACAATTGATAGAAAAATAACCCTTGTTGTCTCCGACCATTACATGTAACGATCCCGTAGTATAAAACCTTAATGCAACGAATACCTTTATACAGGAGAGAGAGGCCGTTTCGGTCAGTTGTGTATTCTAATCTCTCGCGAATTTCATCGACGACTTTACTGACGACGGTTATCGACAGTCTATACCTCTTCAGAAATTGTTCCTCAGATAGATTTTGAAAGTTGCTCCTTTTCATTGTAGGCCTATTTCTATTTAACAAATCTAAATTAAGCAACTCTGCATCAGACACATGATTTACGGCAGCTATTTTGCTTTTAACCTCAAGTTAACAGTTTAACCCAGGTGAAAGGAGGGGATAACTTAACTCCGTCCTTAACCTAGAGTTAAAATTAATCCTCCTTGATGAAACAGAATGAATACTCAAATTCAGAGTTAAAACTGTATAATTCGGTGTTAAGGTTTAACCAACGTTGATGAAACCGGGCCTAAATTTTTCGACTTCCTGACGGGGAACTGAATCCATTACCTTCCGGGCGAGCCAAGCACGCCCTTACCGCCTCGGCCAGGCAGTCCTTGTACCCCTGTAATCCCTTGTGCAAACGAACAGGCGCTAGAATTAGGCAACATCCGTCACTGAGTGTTATCTTGCATCACATCACTTTTCGTGTCGTGCTCATGACCATTGCAGATTCCCTAATTAGTCTCACTGTTACTGTGACAATGTTTTCGTCTCGCTTCGTGTTCAGGTTACTGTTCTGTCAAGGGCACGCGATCACACGGCCAGTAGACTCAATAACACGAGGAGTAGTCTGCAACTTGTCATCTCGTTTACGCTATTTATAGTTCTTATGCAAGAAGAAAATCACCAACTCTTATCACTCTGGAGGAAAGGGAGCCACATTTCAAGTACATAGAATGCTGACTAACGAAATAATAAAATCTGGATGTAGATTAGGTTTCATAGATTTCTTTTCGAAAAATATAAACTCACCTACTCTGAGGAGGTGCAGCTCTTTTTAGGGACACTCTCAATGGAGGTGAGTTACTTGTACCTTTCTTTTACAATGTACCAGCCTTCCTAATAAACCTAAATTTGTAGCAGTAGACTACTGGGAATCGAACTCGGGTCTACACAGTCTACACATTCGTTTTGGAAGGGAAATTTTCGTCAGTGACGGTATTCAGGAAATGAAACCGTGCCCTTAAATAATAAGTGAATACGCACTTTCGTTTGGACATCTGAACACTTTTCTTATACATGTTAACTATATCTACGTTATGTGTCCTCTGCCTACAGTCGTTACACCACAAAATTACGCTAACATGAATACGTATCGACTACGAATCTCGAGCAGAGAAATAAAGTATCTCGATTCTAGTCGCAGTGTTTGAAACCTCTGAATACAAACAGAGAAATCACTTACATTTTATAAAATGAGGTTTTATTACTTTCAGAACGGTGCCTATAATATAACAAGGATTATAATTATTAAAGTTGCGGTCGGCCAAAACACGTAACATTTTGGCATCCCTAGAAAGCTCTTCGGGACAAGCGTTTCAAAAAATAGGGGCAATCCCTCATTCCACGGGATATACGCGAGCCCGAGTGAACCGGAATCGGTAATGCAAAAAGTGTGTTTCTGAAATTAAAACTGGTGTGCAACCGTGACCTCTGATTCCAAATTCGTTGGAGTGTCGTGAAAAGGTGTGTGCTACCGTTATTATTATTATTATTATTATTATTATTATTATTATTATTATTATTATTATTATTATTATTATTATTATTATTATTATTATTATTATTATTATTATTATTATTATTATACCGGAGGTACACCCGCTCCATCCATTTAAATTAAGCGCCCTTTAGAAGGCCATCTGCAACTTGTACTTAAAACTATGTGGTAGAAGAAGTTTGAACGTTTTTCGACAGAAGTCTCTACCGTCTACCTAGGGGCTCCCTCTGATGAGAGGATGGACAATTCAATTTCAAGAGAAATTTAGTAGTCATTAGTTGGTAGAACTTAATTGTTTGTAACTTGTTTCTGGTGTTCTGAAGTTCTCTTCCCGCCAACTTAATATTGTAGCAAATAGGGAATTTTGTACATTTATTTAATTCACCAATGAGGAAATTTTGATATTTATTTGATTGCCCAATGGGAATTAGGGGTGTGTCAGAGCTTCGGCCCAGATAAATCTGCAACCTTTCCCTCCGCTATAAAAGCTGAGACATTTCGGGCCATGTTGTGTTTGGATCGCTCCAGTCAAGAGGTTTAGAGTGTGTTAGTAGCGGAGGCAGGGGAAGGGCTGCCTCGTCCATCGCCGGGAGGTCCACCAGCTCAAGGTAATGGTAGACTCCGTGTAATTATGTAATGGTCTCTGAAAGATAGTTCCATGGGAAGGTTGCAAATTCTCTCGTAATGTAACTTATATTTCTCAATATAATTCTCATACAAGGCTAAAGAACTTAAAGTAACTTAGGGAATAAAGAGTGAGAACCCTCGTGTATTTCCCTTCAATTCGGTATTGAGGTGACTATGATTTTTTAACCTTTAACATTTATCTCGTAACTTTAAAAAATGTTCTTTCATCTAGTCACCTCCTTAGTATAGGCTTAGCCTCTGTAACGTCAGGCCATAAGCCCACATAAGGTTTTAAGTATTTTCATGTGAATTTCAATGGGTGCCAGAGTTCCCCTACTAATATTTTTATTTTCGGCTAGTAACTTTAACCTTTTCCTTTTTTAACTAAGGCCAGGTAGAATGGGCACCTATTGCCCCTGTTAAAGTTCACTATTCTTCATTCTACTTCCCTATATAATTTCGACTGTTGAGCAAATAAGACAGTGTCTACTGTTGGTTTTTGTTAAATGTAGGTCGTGCCTTTAATAGGCTTGGAACTTGTAAATTTTGTAGAATAGTCTCCTAGAGAGTAATTGTGTGGAGCAAAGACCCTTTTTTCTACTATTGTAAATTCTGGAACGTAGTCACCTAGAGGAGTCATTGAATGGAGCGGTGATTGCTCTTGTTACATTTGCAAATTGGGAGCTTTAAGCTCAGTCTGTAAAATTGTTGTCATTTGATTATCCTAGACTTTTCTAATATTTTTACTCAAGCTCTCGAGCTAAACTTTTGTTCCTGAATTTTGGTTATTGTCTAGCCATGTTTAAAATTTGAAAAGAAACAAAAATCTCGAAAGAAATATAATCGCAAACTTTAATGTTTTCAATTACTATTTAATCTTTTCTCTATCCACACATTCAAGCCCGCACCTTCTTACACCGCCGTCCACATGGTATCCCCCTAACAATTATTATTATTATTATTATTATTATTATTATCATGGGGATCCCCGTGGAGCAAAAATAGGTTAAAGGAGGTGCCGGGGTGATTGGGTTTATCTACAGTATCAAGAATTGAATTAAAATTGTAAAAGGATATATTTTTCTTTTAGAACTTCAAACTTAACAATCTTTCACTGAGTGAACAATAATCTATCAGGTACAATGACAAACTAGAAACAAGACAAGAAAGACCCAAATTTTAATGATTTTTACAAATCCTGGGCTTAAAACCCCTCGCTTCACAATTTCTGAGCTCCCAGCTCAAATTTACAAACAGCACAAATTTATTCAAGGGTAGAAATCCCCTAACTCATGGAGCACTTGCTCCCAAAATACAATTTCTATCCTTCTAGAGGCACTCTTTACAATTACAAAATTTGAAAAAGAGCTAACAGGCTCTCGGTTCCATACTGCCTACACAAGGCAACATTACGTCAATCTCGGGTCTCTAGAACCACCATATACAAATGGAACTTATTTTTACAGGGGTATTAAATACCCAACCTACTGGGCCTTCGTGGAATAAGAATAACAGATTAAATTATTGGCCCGAACACGAAATGAATGGAGGCGTATACTTGCACTCCTAGATATGAACACTAAAAAAACCTAAGGGGCTCTAGGCCGATGAAACAGGGGCTATTCCCAAATTACTAAGGTGACTCGTATAGAAATTACTTTAACACATTACAGGCAGGTAACCGTTACAAAACGAAGTCACCTCAAACCAAGATGAAGGGGAGCTGGAGAGGGTACATCACACTCTATCCCCGATTTACAGTTAAAGATTTTATGAAATTTTTACATTAGCCGGAAGATGATTTACATTTTCGAAAAGTAGGTTACATAGTTAAAGATTCGGACCTTTCCCTCGGATTAAACTGCGGAAGTAGCAAGAAAGAATAAAGTTATATGGCCATTACCTTGTAGATGTTCTAGCTGCCGACGAAAGAGGTCGCCCGACTCCTGCTTAACACACACACTCAGATAGACGTCGATCAATTGGCCAAGAAACGTGAAAATCCGCAGTTTATAAACCCTCAGGGAAGGTTCGAGATCATTCAAGATTAATCAGGACACACCCTCTTAATTTAATTGGTCAATTTCAAAGTTACACTCAGAATCGAACAAGAAGCCAGTGATAGGTTGAAAATTAATTACAGAAATTAGGGATTGGCTAGATTCAAAACTGGCGGAAAGAAAAAGGAAATATTGCCAACCCAAAAATAAATGAACTTCAATCGGTTACAAAAACCTAGAAATACAAAACTTCTCTAAATTATAAGTTCTTTCACTTTGCACCACAGGGCATGATCATACATTTTTGTGGTGTCATCTGCAGAAAAATGTCCAAACTTCTTGACGTAGAGCAAAAAAAAAAAAAAAAAAAAAAAAAAAAAGAGAGAGAGAGAAATTCAGTCGGTTTAGGAAACTTCACAATAACAAAATTACTCAATATTTTAGTGGTGACATCTTCTGATTAAAGATCGTTCCTGTTGTAATAGTTTCCACTTTGTTCGATAGAGGAGTTCATTAAGGCGCTTATTTGGAATGCGCGGCGTTGAGGTGTATCTCCCGGTACAATTATTATTATTATTATTATTATTATTATTATTATTATTATTATTACGGTTATTTTCGGATTTTCAGAGGGAAAGAAGTGTGACGGGTGAATGGCTGGGCAGAGCATAAACCAGAGTTTAAGTATTGCCAACACAATTTGAGAAAAGTTTTTCTTTCTTTCTTTTCCAATGGATAACTATTTAACACGACAAGTTAATGGAGTTAGAAGAGAGAGCAGAATAAGCATTGATACCGAGTAAACTTTACAATAATGTGACCTGTAATCTCAATATATTCAAAATAAGAGAGCTCGTCAGCGTGCAATAATCTGAATACATTACAATAATAGCGCTCAGAATATACATAGTAAGTAAGCTCATAAGCTCAAGATATTTACATAACCTGGGAGGAAAACGTCCATCACTACTTACATAGTCAAGGATTTCAGATCCGCGAGTCCCATTAATATTTTACAAGTTTAAAAGGAAGGCTAGCCTGTACCTGATAAAGCGAAGTAACGATTTAGAGAAAGAAGCCGTAATTTCAGCAACAGTTTTGCAACAGTCGAAGCTCGAACCTAGCAGTACATTTACAATACTTTACACAATGCTCTTTGTTGGGCATGAAATTACATACGATGTCAGTCACCACGAAATACTTGAAGCAGTAAATACACTTCTGTAATAATTTACCACTTACTACATACGATACCCTTGAACAAGGATATAAACACACAGGGGCATAAGGCCCACAGTACATGTCCGTGAAGAAAGGAGAACAAAAAGAAGGTTACTATCGAAAGGCCGAGAACCAAAATGGAATGAAGGCAGAAACTCAAGCACTCCCAAAATTTAAGTTAACTGCACACACCTACTGTAACTGGGCATAAGGCCCGATGACACAGAGGCTAAGCCATGCTATAAGGTGACTAAGTGTGGAAAATATAAAGGTCAAAAAGATGATAATAAACGTCGATGATTGAAAAGTCTTAGTCACCAAAAACGATGTAGGAAGAAGGTAAACGAGGATTACCACTCGTGCTTCCTTACATTTTATGAAATTCCCATTAGGGAACCAATTTTCATATTCCGAAGACTGGCAATAGAAACCTGCATTTAAGAAAGGTGAATAAAACTATATTAAAATTTAAGATCCGGAACCTTGCAGTTACATGCTAAAAGGGTACGTAGGAATCTTCCCTATTTTCACACCCAGAGAGTTCACATGTTTTTATATTCTGCCACTCCTTGTTAAAATTGCTTCCACATGCCGGCCTGCCGGTCTCCCGCCTCCAGTATCACCTCCTCAGGAGATCTCTCTTTCACGTAGCTCACTCCATGATCCATTTTTATTTTTTATTTGCTATTTGCTTTACGTCGCGCCGACACAGGTAGGTCTTATGGCGACGATGGGATAGGAAAGGCCTAGGAATTGGAAGGAAGCGGCCGTGGCCTTAATTAAGGTACAGCCCCGGCATTTGCCCGGTGTGAAAATGGGAAACCACGGAAAACCGTTGTCAGGTCTGCCGACAGTGGGGCTCTAACCCACTATCTCCCGATTACTAGATACTGGCCGCACTTAAGCGACTACAGCTATCGAGCTCGGTACTCCATGATCCATTGCCGCATGACATCAGTCTCGGAAAAACTCACTACTCCTATAGAGGACCGGCAGAGATTTCCAAAAGGAAATAAGTAACAATAATTATGATTTTAGGATAGAATTTTGGTGTCATGCCATATAGTATGATTGGCGGTTGAATTTAATCATAGGGATGGTAACAGCAAAACAATTGAAGGCAGATTAAGTAACCAATCTCAAACCAAAAACTTTCTCAATATTGGTTAGAATTTCTGAACACTATGAGGCGCTAGAAAATAGACACTAGTGACATCTGGCCCCTACAGAAAAAAAAAACTTCTATGAAATGATAGTTCAGTCAGTAGAGCACAGATAATATTAGAGAAGAAATTCGGCGGTAGATTTAAGCAGACGGGAGGCTTTACTCATGGCTCAATTTTTATTATTATTGCTCGGACTTCTATGACCTAAAAATTCTGGAAATATTCATGCACTTATGCCCCAGGAGATATCAAAATATAACAAAGCTTGGAAATATGACTCAAAAGAAGTTTTGTCCAAACATTGCGTAGAAAGAGACTTTTTATTCATCATTCTACAGAAAAAAGGAATAGCACCTTCGCTGAATGGTCACCGTCGAGGCCTTCGGTTCAGAGAGTCCTGGGTTTGATTCTCGGCTGAGTTGGGGATTTTAATCGTGTATGGTTAATTACGTTGACTCAGGGGTTGGGTATTTGTATTTGTCCGAATACTCTCCTTTTTATGCACTATCAACCACCACAGAAAAACGTAACGGTGAATACATTCCTACAAATAGTGTTGGCGTGAGGAAGGGCATCCTGCCTTAAAACAGGGCGAAGACAGCATTTGCGACAGTTTGCACCCTCGACCTCACCAAGGCGAAGAAATACAAGAAGAAGCTTTATCGGTCGAGGTAGGAGAAAGCTGGTTACATTTGTTAAAGAACAACGAAGGTATATATGGGGACGGTCTACAGGAGTCCTGTTGATGAGTGTGAGGGAACTCTGTCTGTTTAGGAGACTTATTTGAAGTGGATGCTGAAACAGTCTGGGAAATAAATGGTGCATTATAAAGCATTTTTCTTGGAAACCCTGCTTACTCTCTGCGAACCGCAAAGCACATTGCAGAGATGCCGATACCGAGCAAATGGCTGGGACCACGTAGCTATCAGCTGGCATTCCCAAGGCCACGATCGCTTCCTTCCCACTCCTAGCCCTTTCCCATCCCATCGTCGCCATAAAACCCATCGTGTCGGAGCGACGTAGAGCAAATTACAGAGATGCCGATCAAAAAATATCTACGTATTCTAGAATTAGGATAGGTGCTCCAAGACTTGAAATAAGGCGTATTCAGGTGTGATGCTGATATATATAGTAAAACATTTCTACTTACGATGGTATCTACCCATACTGGAATTATTACCTCAAATCTGTGCAGAATGGAGCTCCCAGTCCCATCCTAGGACTACGTTAACTTGCTCGGCTAAGGACGTAGGCTACCTACTGATAATAGGTTCTTCTTCTTCTTTTTATTACGAATGGCTGGATCTTAAGAATTTCTTATGTAACTTACGTATTTTGAACAAAACATATACCCTACATCTGTTGTATATTGAAATAAGAACAACAAGAAAACAACGCATAGTTTTCCTATCAGAAGTCCGAGTTGCCAAGTTGAGTGGATCAAATGGGCTTTCTGAGCCCAAAGTGTCGGGTTTGAACTCGGCTCAGTCATGTTGTACGAGTTATTTGAAGCATGCTCAAATATGGCTGCATTTTGTTGGTAAATTTACCGGCACGTAAAAGAGCCTTTTCCGTACAAAATTCAGTTTCCTCGGCGTTTCAGTATAAAGTAGTTAGTGGGCTGTAAAACCGATATTATACCTATATCGTTATACAATATTATAATTATATTCAGTGAAATAAATACGATTATTAACTCTAAATTAAGGCACAATAAAATAGCCTATTACTCAGTCCGCTTTGTGGTCTCGGGGTAAGTATTTAGACTCCGGTTCGATTCCCTGTTCTGCCAGAGAGTGCTAGGACGAGTTGCACTCAGTCTCGTGAGAGCTATTGAGCAGAGGCGGGTTAAAATCCCAATCCTCGGCCAACCTCCCAGTGGTTTTCCGTGGCTTCCCACTTCGCCTCCAGCCAAATGCCCAGCTCATGTCTAACTAGCCCTCGTCTACGTCCTTACACATCCTTGAAAGGTCCCCGCTCGACTTAGCGTGTGTAGATGCCTGAAATGTTGACAGGATTGAGTAAGTCCAGTTCCAGGACGTCAACCTGACTGTTGAGTTCGAGGTGATTATGCCTACCCATAGAATAGATGACAATTTGAGAAAAGAAAATCTTAGTTAAAAACGAAAAATTAGAGAAAATATCCCATTAACTTTCATGATAGTTCATTTTACGAGTAGCAATAAGCGGTAGTGGCCGCCGTATATTCGCCTCATGTTAAAATTCACTGCAAACAGCTTCAATGGATACCATTATTATAGTAATGTTATTTGTTTTATGTCACACTAACGACTTTTATGGTTTTTTGAGACGCCGAAGTGCCAGAATTTTTGAAGAGTGGCCGAAACAACTTTACAGTCCATGTCCCAGTTGTTGGCATATCTAAGATCTCTGAAGGTGCACTCAACGTCATCCAACAAAATGAAATTAACTTAGTCCCAGGAATCGCACTTTGTCTGCTAGACAGCAAAAAATGTTCTAATTAGTACGCAGATAATAATACTTTATTAACGGTAATACCATTTTATATAACAGTAGAGAAGAATAAACAAAACAAAACACAATAAAAAAAGTTCAATGGAGTATAAGTAGAAAAATATGTAGAGATATATACACAGGTTATATTACAAGTAATCACAGGAAAGTAATAGTCAATTCTGGAGATTATGTAAGTGATTTCGAAAATTTGACAATGAGCCGTTAAATATATCAATATCCACTTTGTTTAGAGGTCTTGACATTTGTTCAATTGGCCCATTGAATGCATTGTTAGTTGTATGCCAATTTGTAGACAAGTATTCTTGAACCTTGTGCGTCTGTCTGGTACATGTACGTTAATTTTTGGAAGGAGTTGTGGACAATTCACCAAGGGATGAAGCAATTTAAAAATGAAGAGTGTATCCAATAATTCACGGCGTTGTGACAGGCTATGCAGATTTAAGGACTGTTGTAAGGATGTATAATCAACATTATCATATGGGAATCCTGCTCTAATGAATATAAACGAAGAAATTTATGTTGTACTGAATCTAATCTATGGATAGAGGTCTGATGAGAAGGGTTCCAAACAGGTGTACAGTATTCTAGTATAGGGCGTGACAAAGACACATACAGAAATCTATAGGTAGCTAAGTTTGAAAATTCTCTAGAATATCTAGTAATGCAACCCAATCTTTGAAATGCTTTCTTACAAATATTTTCAATATGCTCATTAAACGATAGGTTATAATCTTAGATGACATGATTTCGGGCCTGTAACTCTGTAGCTGAGGATATACGATTATTATTATTATTATTATTATTATTATTATTATTATTATTATTATTATTATTATTATTGTTGTTGTTGTTGTTGTTGTTGTACCGGGGGTACACCTTCTTCGATCAGTTAAACTGCGCACCTTCTATAAGGCCATCTAGGTAATGTACCTTGAACTGATGTAGTACAAGATAGTTTGGTTTTCAACTGTGAGAAGTCTACTATCGGTCAAAGTGCCACCCCCCCCCCCTGGCTGCATCAGGACAATTAATTATTAAGGGAAATGTGTATTTTGACAGTTTTTGAACATTGTTTTGCTCAGGTATCAAAATTGTTAACACTTCTGCTGGTTCCTTCACCTATATCAATCAACCTATCAGAATTTTGTAAATATTGCCTCTAGAGTGTGTACAGGAATCCAGCCTATCAGTAAAGAGTTCTGTAATTTTCCCCTCAAAAGTACTATAAAAGCTGGGCGCTTCAGGGCCCCATTGTCTTCTTCTTGCTCCAGTTCATTGAGCGCGACGTGTTCTAACGGAGGCGGAGGTCGAGGGCGGGGTTCAGAAGGCCAAGAAGCAAGGTAATGGTGGAAGTTTTATAAGCATGTGTTAGCTCCTGCAGATAACTGGAGGGAAAGGTTTCAACCTCTTTTATTTCTAAATTTGATTCTTTAAATTTAGGAGTTTCGGCCAGTCTGAAGACTCTGTTATATTCCCTTCTGGGAAATATGTAATGTAAGGGAACAAAGAGTGATACCCTCTGTTGATTCCCATTCAACTTGGTATGGGGTGATTAAGTTTCTAAACCTCTAAAATTCTTAACACTCTTTTGGTATTGAATGTTTCTCATTTAGTCACCCCGGTGTTGAATAGGCTAAGCCCACTTACGGTTTTAGGTACTTCTAGGAGTGCAGGTGTTTCGCCTCCTTGCATTTCTTTGTGGCCGGTTTCAACCAATCTTTCCTTTTTACACTAAGGCCATTTAATATGGGCTATCATGTCCCTGTTCATTCAGTAATTGTTTCTGGTGTGAAGTTATAAATTGGTGAGCAATAGATAAGCCCACCTTGGGGCTACCTTAGTAAATACTTTAATTAAGGACAGCCGATGGGCTGTAAGAGCACTATTAGAAACTGATGCCTCCGCGAGGCTGGACTATGATGTAGTTTGAGCGCAAACTCCCTTGTAGTGTAAAGGATAGGAACAAATCGTGCTCTTGCAAATCTTGTAACTGCCAACAGTGATCCAGCTCTTTTCTGTGTAAATTAACATTTGTAATTATCTCAAGTTTTGTACCTGATTTTTTGAATTTAAATCGTTGTTGGAGCTGACTAGGTCGATATAAGATATAAGATTTTTATTATTCTTTCAGATTTTCTATTGATCGAATTTTAAATTTAAAAAAAGGAAAGGAAGAACATTTCAAAATTTGTTGTGTTAAGTTCTGATTTAGTTAATTACTTGTCCGCCCATTCACCCCAGCCGTTCCTTACACGTCTGTGATCCACGAATTTCTTTTATTATTATTATTATTATTATTATTATTATTATTATTATTATTATAATGAAACGAGTAATGCACTGTTCAATCGTCTGTCTCTTCCTGTTTTCTTCCACAGGGATTCCTAGATGGTACTCGGTAAGTTCTGAGCTGACCTAGACCATGCTCGGTTTCCCCCTTTGCCTTGGTCGCTCTCAGAACGCTTGTCAACGTAGACCTCCTCCCTTACTGGTAATAATGTGCTGTACTGTTGAAATACACTGCACATTGCCTCAATGGATACCATTATTATAGAAATAATGTTATTGCTTTTACTTCCCACGAACGACTTGCACGGTTTTCGGACAGGCCGAGGTGCCAGAATGTTGTCCCACAGGAGTTCTTTCACACCGACGCGAGACTGAGCACTTCCAAATACCACCGAGCTGAGTCGGGATTGACTCGCGATACCATTATTAAACTGACATCTCGTTATACGGATATTATTTGAAGACGCCGATTATATTTTTACGGAAGATGACAGGTTAAGCAGCTCTCACTCCTGCGAGCCCCCGGATGTGTGCGACGTTTGGAGACAGAGATTTTACAGTAAACGAAGGAGGAGATACGGTTTATTGGACAGAATGCCATATTTCTTCACAAGGTTACGACTTAAATGGTAACTGTGGGACCACCACACGCCTTAATAGCAAAGGAACGGAAATTTGAGTGCTGTTCATATTGAGTAATTTGTGAAAGGTTTACAGATTGATTGGGTGTTCGGTGAAGGAACATCCTGGGTATTGTCCATTCCAGGAAACAAGCGTGAAGGTCTGAGCTTCACACGAACCTCCGGAACACGCTATCTATTTGAGAAGTGCCGTGTCAAGCCGTCCTTAGCCTGGCGCTCAAAATAAGTAGACATACAAATTGCCGATTGCTTTGGACAAAGACATTGAGAACAAGTAGAAGATGAAAACAATTGAATCTGAAACCAAAGTAGTGGAATACAGTCGTAAGGAGTTTTAGATTATGAATGAAGTTGTAAAAGAAGTAGATGAATAGCGTTACCTTTTCTTTTCTACTGCTCTTTCCGCGCCTTGATGGCATCGTGTTCACTGTTACATACTAGGAGACCCCGTCTTACGGCCGGATGTCCTTCCTGACACCAGTCCTATGTGGAAGGATATATTCGCTACAGTGTCAATCAATCAATCAATCAATCAATCAATCAATCAATCAATCAATCAATCAATCAATCAATCAATCAATCAATCAATCAATCAATCAATCAATCAATCAATCAATCAATCAATCAATCAATCAATCAATCAATCAATCAATCAATCAATCAATCAATCTATCTATCTATCTATCTATCTATCTATCTATCTATCTATCTATCTATCTATCTATCTATCTATCTATCTATCTGCTCACAAGGTTGTAGCCCAGGTGGAAGATTGCTTACTAATTGTTTCCCTAGTTCTTTCTTAAATTATTTCTAGGAAGTTGAAACTTTAATCGAATGCCTCCTTTGATATATTATTCCAATCCCTAATTCATTATTCTTCCTAAAAATGAATATTTGCCTCAATTCGTCCCCTTGAGTTCTAATTTTATCTTCATATTACGATCTTTCTTACTTTTAAAACTGCATTCAATGCTACTCGTCTGCGAATGTCGTTCAAAGCCATCTTTCCACCAGAGCATACCACTTAGTTGAACAGCTCGTCTCCTTACTGCCAAGTCTTCCCAAAAGTTTGCAAAATTCCCGTAACACTACTCTTTTGTCGTAAATCACCGAGAAGAAATCGTGCTGATTTTCTTTGGATCTCTTCCAGTTCTCAAATCAAGTGATCCTGGTGAGAGTCTTACCAGTGACTTATATGCTCTCTCGTTTACATCCTTACTACGTCCTAAATACCGTTATAAGCATATGAAGAGATCTATACTCTTTATGTGAATGTGATTTCCTTAATGAAGATCTTTCCTTATTTCTCGTATTAACACCTAAATACTGACAGTGATCCCCGTGAGGAACTTTCATTCAATCAACACAGGAATTAAAACTGAGAGGACCGGGCGAGTTGGCCGTGCGGTTAGGGGCGCGCAGCTGTGAGCTTGCATCCGGCAGATAGTGGGTTCGAGGCTCACTGTCGGCAGCCCTGGTTCTTTTATCGGTATAGATCCGATACCCCATGTATATGAAGACGTGTGTATTAAGACCAATACAAACACCCACAGAATAGTTAATCAGATGCGGCTAAAATCTCTGACCCGACCGGAATCGAGCCCAGGACCCGCTGAACCAAGGGTAACGACGCTGATCGTTCAGCCAAAGAGCGGGACAGATAAGCTACATATTATAAATTACATAGTAGAATATCTAACGAAGGCAGAAGCAGGGAGGACATAAAGTGTAGACAAGCACACACAAGGAAAACCTTTCTTAATAAGACATTTGTTCACTCTAAACGTAAATATGCTTATTAGAAAGATTTTTTGAGGCTTTGGCCAGCGTAGCTCAATTGAGAAGATCATCACGCGAAATGAGAAAGCTGTGAGTTCGAATCCAACTGGTGTCCGCTTAGGCATTTTAGTTCCATATGGAGCATCTTTTTGATATGTATTATATGTACTGAACACGACCTAATTTAAAAACTTATTTCGAGTACAATGCAGTCGTGAAAATTAAATACATTTAAAATTCCCGTTTCTAGCTCTAGTACTGTACCTACATTTCAAGAATCATTGCCAGATGTGTTTGATGGTGATGAGGCTCTCCCAGTGTCTGAAAATGTAATGCGACCGTATCGCAAACGAAGTGTAACTGGACTGTATGAAAATCAGATTTTTCAGGCACGGGCTGTCACAAGCAAAGCAAACTGTTGAAAGTTATTTTGCCTTATTGGCGATCAGATCCATGTTTTCCGAAAACCGTTCGCAGCGTTGATAAAGACATACAAGCAGCTTGCGTGTTGCATAATTATCTGAGACATAACACTTTGAAAAGTTAATTTAGATGATATTGCCGAAATTCCTGAGAAGCAGTTGCCTCCATTGACCAACAACAAGAGCATGAGTGCGCCAATAGCGAGACAGAAGTTTATTGATTATTAGCTACGGTATTCTACATTGTATACGGATTTCTGCGTAAATTACTGTACAAAGAGTGAGAAAGATTATTATATTAAAAAGCATATCTCTTAGCGTTATCCGAGAATCACCACATTGCTTCCGATGAACGCTGCACTTTGGGAAGTTTTGATGATAATTGTAGGTCACGTTTCCCACTGCTATTGCAAATTGAGTTCGGGAATGTACACTATAACGGCCGGCTCACGTGGCTAATGCCATTCTCGATGGAGATGGGGAGTTTTCATTATGATAAATACACCGCAGAATGGCAGCTTGGCGTCTCTCTTGCCTTCTACCCGACGAACAACCACGAGTTTACAGGAATGACAACGAAAACAGCATTACATTACTTCCCTGTTGGCAAGCAGCCAGATACGTTGCCATGGTACCTGGCAGGTGTGTTGTCGGTCACTCATTGTAGAGCATGAAACCCGCAGAAAATAGTAATTTTCACCGTCATTTGAAGAGTAAGCTAAATTATGCACATAATAAAAGTTGTTTAAAATGAAGGTACGTTTTACGTATAGTCCATGGATTTTACAGAAAATCAATAGTATAGGAGAAAATTGAAAAAAAAAGTGCTCTGGTCTTCCTATAAACCCCCACTCTGTTCAGTGATTTTAAAATCATATGAATATCTAAACCTGCTCCTGGGTGAGTATACTCTAAAATATGAAGTTTGATAGTGATCTATCCAGCCGTTTCACCGTGATGGTGGACCAGACGGACAAACAGATGGACAGACGAACAGATGGACAAAGAGACACGAAAGCTTAAAACCACTGGTACGGTCTTGAGTTGACATAAACCGGAAAATTATCTGAAAAATTGGCAAAATAAATGAAATTACAGGCAGCGAATCCTTTACAACTTCATTTATATAGATTTCTACATGGTAGGAAGCGTTCCATGGCAAGTGATCAGTACATACATAAATACATACATACATACATACATACATACATACATAAATCTCCGTTATAGACTGTTATGCCTTTCAATTTACAAGATCCTGTAAATTTATTAACACCCCCATAATCCCCTATTTATAACTAGCTCTCTGGTCTTATTTTGTTCCTTACCTCTTATCTTCATATTAACTGAGTCTAAGCATCGTCGTCTTGGTCCCTCAATTTCTCTAACTATCCATGACCGAGACCATTATTCTCCTGGGTTACCTATCACCCTCCTTTCACCTCACATGACTTCAACACCGAAGTCGGTTTATACGTACATCTTCATCAATCGAATTCATTCCTAACTTAGCGTTTATCTCCTCATTCCGAGTACCCTCCTGCCATTCTTCGTACCTGTTTGTACCAGCGATAATTTCGCTACTTTCATGTCTGTTTCTTCTATCTTATGAATAAGACATCCAGAGTCCACCTAGCTTTCACTCCCGCACTGCGAAGTTGGTCTGAGAACAAACTAGTGTAAAGATAGTTCGTCCGGGAGATGACTTCTTTCTTACAGAATACTGTTGATCGCAACTGTGAGCCCACTGCATTAGCTTTGCTGCAGCTTGATTCAGTCTCACTATACTGCGATCCTGGGAGAACAGGGTATCTTGAATATTTGAAACTATTTAACTGTTCCACTTTTATATTCCAAACTAGACATTCACCTCTCTGAGGTTCGCACAACTAACAAATATGCTTGAATAACTTGTCAATAAAACCAAATCACATGGCACAACAGCCCCGAAGGGCCTTGGTCTCAGTCCGAAGGCCTACAGATTACGAGGTGCCTATAGATTACGAGCACAACGAATCTCCTCGGCCGTTATTCTTGGATTTCTAGATCGGGGCCGATATCTCACCGTCAGATAGCTCCCCAATTGTAAATGAGTGTAGGCTGAATGGACCTCGAACCAGCCCAGAGATACAAGTAAAAATCCCTGACATAACCGGGAATCGAACCCGGAAGAGGCAGGCGCGCTACACCTAGACCACGGAGCCGGCTTTAATAACTTTCAGTTTTAAACATAACTCTCCCCTTCTAGTTTGGGAATAGGGTAGCCTAGAACTGAATTTGAACTTTAAAAAAAGACCTACTGATGCTTTTTGTAACTGTTTCGTCTATTCGTTTGTTACAATAGATTGTCCATCCGATACTTAAATCGAAAACTATATTCATGACGTATTCGAATATTTTCTGCGAGACAACCAAATGGTATTTGAAACTCATTCGAATATTTAAATAATTGGTTTTACTGTAGGTTATTCGATTATCCCTCCACTCTTGTGACCCTCTAGGGGAAGAGACATACATGGTGGAAGTTGCTGAGGCACATCTGGCTGGCCAAGGTAAAGGGGAGGGTCCAGGGCATTGTCCGTTCGCAAGGTGTGCCGGAGATTAATTACCATTGTTAGCAGTAGACAATTTGCGATCGGGCTTTGGTGAAACAGCCCCATAAAACATTGTTCCGCAGTGAAACCGTAGGCAATACAGTGCTCTTAGAAAGTTAAGGGACCAACCGAAGAACTCATCCATTCATGGACTTCAGTGTCCGGCTCCATGGCTAAATGGTTAGCGTGCTGGCCTTTGGTCACAGGAGTCCCGAGTTCGATTCACGGCAGGGTCAGTAATTTTAACCATAATTCGTTCATTTCGCTAACACGGGGGCTGGGTATAGGTGTCGTCTTCATCATCATTTCATCCTCATCACGACGCGCATGTCGCCTACGGGAGTCAAATAAAAAGACCTGCATCTGGCGAGCCGAACATGTCCTCGGACACTCCCGGCACTAAAAAAGCTATACGCCATTTCATTTTTTAGGAACTACAGTTGAAATAATGTAAAATGGAAAACTAAACGTAAAATATGGCAGACATAAGTAAGACCCATCATTGCTTCTAATGTGAATGTTACCGTAAAAATCATCAAACATCAAAAGAATTAAACAGTATGCAAGTAGCAATAACGGAGATTAAACTACCTGAGTTCATCATTAATGGGACTTAAGATGTAGTGCTCAACCAATTAGGTTACAGAATGGATTAATTGCTCATGCCACTGTTTTACTTTTCTCAAGTTCTAATCGTCCTAAAATCCTAAAGCAAAATACAACAATACACTTCTAAAAACGTTTTTCTATCTTTCTTTCTTTCTTTCTTTCTTTCTTTCTTTCTTTCTTTCTTAATTAGTTTACTCTGTAGGGTTGGCTTTTTCCTCGGATTCAGCAAAGGATCCTACCTCTACCACATCAAGGGCAGTGCCCTGGAGCGTGAGACTTTGGGTCGCGGTATACAACTGAAAATGAGGACCAGTACCTCGCCCAGACGGTCTCACCTGCTATGCTGAACAGGGGCCTTGTGGGGGATGGGAAGATTGGAAGGGATAGGTAAGGAAGAGGGAAGGAAGCTGGCGGGGCGTTAAGTTAGGTACCATCCCGGCATATGCCTGGTGAAGAAGTGGGGAAGCACGGAAAACCACTTCAAGGATGACTGGGGTGGGAATCGAACACCCCTCTACCCAGTTGACCTCCCGAGGCTGAGTGGAACCCGTTCCAGCCCTCGGACCACTTTTCAAATTTCGTGGCAGAGCCGGGAATTGAACCCGGGCCTCCGGGGGTGTCAGCTAATCACACTAAGCACTACACCACAGAGGCGGACTGAAAGATGTTTTTGCTGTTTGTTTTACGTCGTACCGGTACAGATGTTTCGTGAAAGGTGGGACAGGAGGGAAGGATGTGACAGTGTGCTTATTCAGTTATAGCCTCGGTATTTGCCTTTTTTTGAACATGGAAGAGCACGGAAAATCAATTTCAGGGCTGCTGACATTGTGGTTTCCGTGGTTTCCCATTTTCGCACCAGGCAATTGCTGGGGCTGACCTCATCATCATCATCATCATCATCATCATCATCATCCTAAACCATATCCAGTTTCCCGGGTGTTGTAGCTGGGGCTGTACGAATGATACAATCGTAAGGTCGCTAGAGGATACACGTCATTGGAGTGTCTACCTTACAAGCGCTGATCCAGGCTAATCACTTAGGCCTATGTTGAGTCCTCGGTTCGAAAGCTGGTTGGAACCATCAGCTGTCGTAAGTAGCCTAGGTGTCATTGAAGAGGCGTACTAGGGAAACGAGGAGTGAGATACTTTCCCGTTGCTTTCTTCACCGGACCAGAAAGCGGTTTTGTTTGTCAGTCTGCCAAGTCTACTGGAATACACACACTAACCGACCATATGAGCAACATTTTCACATCATTCACGGCGGGGACTGTTACCGTACCATGAAAGCCAAGGATGAGGCTGAGACAGACAGAAAAATGAACGTAATAAACTTGGTCTAGCCCGTACCACGAGACTAAATACAATCTGCACACTGTATCTCACCAGAGATGGATCTGGACAATTTAGCTACACTATATTATTATTGTTCCTGGGATTCTGTGGAATGCAGAGGTGTAAGAAGGGGCGGGCATGAATGGGTGGATAGAGAAAAGATCAAATTTGAATTTAAAACTCTAAAATTTGATATTTTATTTCTTTCTTTGTTCTTTTGTTTCTTTTCAAATTTTAAACTTTGTTAAAAATAACAATATGATAGAGAAAGGTTAGCTCGTGAGCTCGAGTAACAATTTTAGAAAAGCCTAGAACAATCAGACAACAATGATTTAACAGAATGAGCTTGAAGCTCCCAAGTTACAAATTTTACAATAGCACCACTACTCCATTCAATTACTCCTCCAAAATTACTACATTCAAAGAGCGTCTTTGCTCCACGTACTTAATTGGGAGGCTACTCTCCAAAATTTAAAGCCTCTCCAAGGCACAAACAACAAACAGTAGTCACTGCCTTATCCACTCAACAGTCTAAGTTACATTTCAATAAGAGTAGTTAACTATAACAGGGTCAATAAGTACCCATTCTACATGGCCTTAGTGAAAAAGAAAAGGTTAAAGTTTTTTTTCAAGTTGCTTTACGTCGCACCGACACAGATAGGTCTTATGGCGACGATGGGGCAGACAAAGGCTAGGAATGAGAAGGAAGCGACCGTGGCCTTAATTAAGGTACAGCCCCAGCATTTACCTGGTGTGAGTTAAAGTTATTGGCCGAAAATCAAAATGTTTGGAGGCGAACACTTGCACTCCTTTGAAATTCACTTGAAAATACTTTAAACCCTACGTGAACTTATGGCCCGAAGATAAAAGGCTAAGCCTATTCTACGGAGGTGACTAGATGGAAAGTGTAAAATTAAAAAGGGTAATTTTAAAGTTTAAGAAATCATAGTCACCTCAATACCAAGATGAAGGGGAATACAAGAGGCTTCACACTCTTTATTCCCTAAGTTAGACTAAGGTCTTAGACCTGTTTGAAAATTTACATTGAAAGCTTACATTAAGAAAGGATTTTGAAACCTTCCCCTCGAGTTAACTTTCTGAGACTATTACATGGTTAAAAGATGTCTGCCATTACCTTGAGCTGGTGGGCCTTGGAGAGATGGACGAGATAAGTCCCCTCCCTTCTCTATGAACACACTGTAAACCTCTTGACTGGAGCGATCGAAAGACAAAATGGCCCAAAAAGGTCCCAGATTTTATAGCAGAGAGGATGGTTCCAGAATTCTCTGGGATGAAGCCCTGTCCACATCCCCAATTTCTATTGGTTGGTTCAATAGATACTAAAAAAATCGCATTGACTAAATTTTTAAGCAGACGGGAAGAGATGCAAGTGCTAGTAACCTTAGAACACCAAAAACAATATAAAAACAATTCAGTTTTGAAAACCTATGAATTCAAAATTTCTCTTGAAATTTAACTAGTCATCCTATCACCAGAGGGGGCACACAATTCGACGGTAGAGACACCTGACGATAAACGCTCAAACTTCTTCCACTAGAAAGTGCACTGTTCATATTACAGATGGCCTTCTAAAAGGTGCTTAGTTTGAATGTACGAAGTTGGTGTACCTCCGATATATTATTATTATTATTATTATTATTATTATCATTATTATTATTATTATTATTATTAACCCTCAGAACAGGATTAAGAACTTTGGACAGGCAAGAAATGCGTAAGATGAAGACTCTCTTCCCGTATACACTCTGAAAATTTTAAAGATTTTGTCTGCCACAGCTAGGAAAATATCATTAATGGAAATTATTAGTACCACTTACGTACATGGTCAACGATACAAGCCAAAACTAACTCATCAGATAAGTTTCCTTCAGGGTGAAGTCATCTGTAGCGGGTCGTCTTGAGTCAAAAGACACATGCGTTGCGGGCCTGTATTCGAAGTGCGCTGAAGGGCGCAGATTAGCCAAACATAGCTCACTGTAGCTGACAGGAGCCTGTCCCGCTAGACACTTTTCTGTATGGTGACATTCGTTCTTTTTAATCGGAAAAGTTATTCATAAATATAAATCCTGTCCACAAGTGTGTGCGTTAGTTTATAAGCGCGCATATCACTTACTAGAATTTATTTGTCATGGTTTGAATCTCAGTGCAATCGGCTGGCCTTTAAAAGAACACTTCTATTCAAGACAGCCATGTCGTTAGTTTTACAGACACATCAAATAACTCCTTATAAGACAAAATTCCAACACTCCGACGTCTAGTAAGTCTAAAGCACGAAGGCACGTTTAAACATTTAATTATTCTTCGGTCGTGGTTTAACGTCACGTTGAGATAGGTTTTCGACAACATTCAACTAGGATTGAGAAAGAAGCGACCGTAACCTCAACGTACAGCCCGTGCATTTGTCTGCTGTGAAAATGGGAAACCACGAAAAACCATCTTCAGGGATTATTATTATTATTATTGTTATTATTATTAATATTATTATTATTATTATTCTTTCGAATAACCCACTTGGAGGGTACGATGAATCAACTTTGGTTACTTTTCATTGTGTTCGATTTCCTTTGCATCCAAATTTCCTTCATCCTTCGAGAGTGTCGTTCCTTCTCTTCTTGAGTCCACTTTCTTCTACTTTTTAGTTTCTTCCGCTCCTGAAACGCTGCCTTTTGGACTGCTTCTCTAAATTATTAATTAATAATTATCAATCAATCAATCAATCAATCAATCAATCAATCAATCAATCAATCAATCAATCAATCAATCAATCAATCAATCAATCAATCAATCAATCAATCAATCAATCAATCAATCAATCAATCAATCAATCAATCAATCAATCAATTAATCAATCAATCAGTCAATCAATCAATCAATCAATCAATCAGATATTCCTCACCACAATTATCATCTGGCACCATGGCTAATAATAATAATAACATTAACCGGGCTGAGCAGCTCAGAGGGTAGAGCGTTGACCTTCTAACTTGGCAGGTTGGATTCTGGCTCAGTCCAGTGGTATTTGAAGATGATCAAATAGAAAATAGATCTCAGAGAATTAGAGTAGGTGAAGCTTTATCTGACCCTGTAATAATTAAGAGGGGAATTCCTCAAGGCAGTATTATCGGACCTTTATGTTTTCTTATATATATAAATGATATGAGTAAAGGAGTGGAATCGGAGGTAAGGCTTTTTGCGGATGATGTTATTCTCTATAGAGTGATAAATAAGTTACAAGATTGTGAGCAACTGCAACGTGACCTCGAAAATATTGTGAGATGGACAGCAGGCAATGGTATGTTGATAAACGGGGTTAAAAGTCAGGTTGTGAGTTTTACAAGTAGGAAAAGTCCTCTCAGTTTTAATTACTGCGTTGATGGGGTGAAAGTTCCTTTTGGGGATCATTGTAAGTATCTAGGTGTTAATATAAGGAAAGATCTTCATTAGGGTAATCACATAAATGGGATTGTAAATAAAGGGTACAGATCTCTGCACATGGTTATGAGGGTGTTTAGGGGTTGTAGTAAGGATGTAAAGGAGAGGGCATATAAGTCTCTGGTAAGACCCCAACTAGAGTATGGTTCCAGTGTATGGGACCCTCACCAGGATTACCTGATTCAAGAACTGGAAAAAATCCAAAGAAAAGCAGCTCGATTTGTTCTGGGCGATTTCCGACAAAAGAGTAGCGTTACGAAAATGTTGCAATGTTTGGGTTGGGAAGAATTGAGAGAAAGAAGAAGAGCTGCTCGACTAAGTGGTATGTTCCGAGCTGTCAGCGGAGAGATGGCGTGGAATGACATTAGTAGACGAATAAGTTTGAATGGCGTTTATAAAAGTAGGAAAGATCACAATATGAAGATAAAGTTGGAATTCAAGAGGACAAACTGGGGCAAATATTCATTTATAGGAAGGGGAGTTAGGGATTGGAATAACGTACCAAGAGGGATGTTCAATAAATTTCCGATTTCTTTGAAATCATTTAGGAAAAGGCTAGGAAAACAACAAATAGGGAATCTGCCACCTGGGCGACTGCCCTAAATGCAGATCAGTACTGATTGATTGATGGTAGTCTCGTGTTGGTAGAACTTCTGCGAAACTTAATTCTAGCACATCAGCGTCTCCAAAAACCGCAAGTTAATAGTCATTGATGAGACGTAAAATCAATAACATGTATCAATGAATGAATGAATGAATGAATGAATGAATGAATGAATGAATGAATGAATGAATGAATCAATCAATCAATCAATCAATCAATCAAACAATCAATCTAAGGTTTGTTGAATCCGGACATTACCACTGACTTTGTCATTGCTGCCGAGGTTCAAACCTCGGCCAATGCATGTTGGTATTTCGAAATGTTCGGCTTTCCGCTACGGCTGCAAGTACAGTGGCTATGGTTATTGTATCAACTGTCACTAGGAGTTTATTTTTCAATCAATCTGTTTCTCAAATATTCCTAGCTTCCCGTAAAGAAGGTAGTGCGATCGAATCCCGACACAGCCAGTCGACATTTAAGAGTGCTTATGAAATATCCTGGTCGGTTCATGTACTGAAGTATTAAGGACTTGTCTTTAGGAGAAAATTCTGGCAATGTGGTGCCACTTTTAAGACTATCATTAAACGTATAACGCCCACCTGTCCATTCCACAGAGTTCACTCGGGCCATGCTCCCTATTGACAAACTAATGTGAACGTTCTTCGCGCTCGGCCGCACGCTTCTAGGGGGCGGAGCGACTGAAGGAAGACGCTGACCTGCCGCGAGACCAGTCCAGAGCTCAGTTGTGTTGTGGTCGCTGCCGTGACATGGTATCCATAGCGGTCTGCGCTCTCCTCTTACTGCTGGGCTGTCACTACATGGCGGCCATCAAGATCGACTCGCAGCTGTCGGCTGTCACCAGTGGTGAGTGTCCCTCTCAGTGCACAAATAATAGCTTCTTATTTACTTATTTATTGTGAACATAGCAGTCCCAGTTACAATGTTCGCGACAATTTGTTACATATACGTAAAATGATTATCAAATGTATTATTTAAATTACATATCACTTGCACACAAGAACAACAACAACAATAATATTAGGTTAGTGTGATTAGCTGCCATCCCTGGAGGCCTGGATTCGATTCCCAGCTCTGCCACGAAATTTGAAAAGTGGTACGAGGGCTCGAACGGGGTCCACTCAGCCTCCGCAGGTCAATGAGTGGAGAGATTTCGATTCCCACTTCAGCCATCCTCGAAGTGGTTTTCCGTGGTTTCCCACTTCTCCTCCAGGCAAATGCCGGGATTGTACGTAACTTACGACCACGCCCGCTTCCTTCCCTCTTCCTTGTCTATCCCTTCCACCCTTCCCATCCTCTCACAAGGCCCCTGTTCAGTATAGCAAGTGAGGCCACGTGGGCGAGGTACTGGTCCTCCTTCCCAGTTGTACCCCTCGACCCAAGGTCTCACGCACCAGGACGCTGCCCTGAAGGCGGTAGAGGTGAGATCCCTTGCTTAACCCGAGGGAAAATCAACCCTGGACCGTAAACGGATTAAGAAAGAAAATATTATTATTATTATTATTATTATTATTATTATTATTATTATTATTATTATTATTATTATTATTGGTTTTACGGCCACTGATTACTTTTAAAATTTTCGGTGACGCCGAGATGCCGGAATTTTGTCCCGTAGGAGTTCTTAACGTGACAGTAAATTTACTATCAAATACCACCACACTGAGTCGGGATCGAACCCACCAGCTTGAGTTCGGAAAATTTAGCGTTGTAGCGCCTGACCTACTGAGCCTGGCAAACAAGGTTTAAAACAACATGAAACATAACATCATATCACAATACAAGTTGTATTTGTTAACTAACAAGAAAAGCTAAGATATATTAGTCTCTAAAACAGGCTATACAGTATAAGTTAGGATATTGAGGAATATGATCTAAAAATTTTACGTCAGAGTATTCTAAGTTTCTTGTCTCTGCTAAACTAGAATATACCGAGATGTACAGATTTTCATGAAGGAGTAAATGAAGCTTCTGTCATACTGAAAGCATCAACGTGTGGATGCTCACCGGGGAGTTGTCATGAATTTTAGATTTAGATGATATTTGTAGGACGACTTGCGTTCTGTGGGGTATGGAAAGATCTTTTTCTCTTTTCTGCTAGTAGCTTTACGTCACACCGACACAGATAGGTCTTATGGCGACGATGGGAGAGGAAAGGCCTAGAAGTTGGAAGGAAGCGGCCGTGGCCTTCATGAAGGTACAGCCCCAGGATTTGCCTGGTGTGAAAATGGTAAACCACGGAAATCCATCTTCAGGGCATTGGGTTTCGAACCCACTATCTCCCGGATGCAAGCTCACAGCCGCCCGCCCCTAACCGCATGGCCAACTCCCACGGCGAAAAGATCTTTGCCGTAACATACAACAAATGAATAATCAATTTTGTTGTTATTTTACACAGGAAATTCATTTCGTTTTGGTTGTGGTGCAAGCTATTTACACCATGTTTCTTGAATTTGTGAATGTTGGGTAATCGCATGTGATTCTATAAGTGATGAATTTTAGAAACTAGTACGGAACTGGGAAAGCTTCTTTGTGGAACCTCTGAATTTACCAGTCAATTCCATTTTTGTAGCACTAGATAATATTTCATTCGCTACAGCCCAATCCGTTCGGCTCATTCCTATCCATTCATGCTTGTTGGGAATTCACCAGCTGAACCGGCATTTCACTGGGATCAGATTAAGTAGACTTATACCTTGCTTTATCTCAGCAATTTGAAACTACATTTTCAGTATCTCAGTGAATCAGTGAACTTCGTTAATTTGATGAGACGACGTCTCACTGTGCACGCTTGCATGCACAGGAAGTTGGCGTTATGGAAATGAGTCTGTTTATCACCGTCTGTTTTAGGCAAACGGTACGTGGTAGTATGATGTTACGATATCCCCAGGTAATTCAAGATATTTACTAAATGCCATAACAATAAATTTATTCCGATGACGCAACCTCTCACCGCGGGGACCTCGTGGTTTGAGCGCTCGATTACGCGGATTCAGTGCAGTACGGAGGACCATAGACCACGTCAACTGATTCAAAAGATTATCTCCTTTTGTCCGCGAATAGGCTAATAAATATAAGTTACATAATAGAAAATACATGTAGAGTTAGTGAGTAGGTGACTGTGAACAAAGGGAATTTGCGACAAACGTTTTTCGCTGTTTCTAGATCAGTAGACAATTCAACACTCGTCTTCAATGAAATTACACACTGTGAAGAGAGCTTGGGAAGAAAACACGATGGTGAAAAGAATCTTGAAAATATACCCATCCGATCAAAAGTTGTGCGACTAGTGGCGCACCAGTAGGTCAATCCCACAACGGCATAGCGTCATCATCGCATTCATCACGCGCTAGGAGGATGTAGAAGATTATTATGTACAACATTTGGCTTCTTTATTTGTAAAACATCTTTGTAACCTAAGAACTTTGAAGGTTGCATTTTAAATCAAGTTTCATTTAATTCACCGCGATCAGCCGTTGTCACACCCAGTACACCAACGGTCACACAGCCGACCCCAGGTTTTTGTTCAAATTGTCACTCACTTTTTCAGTTGTACACATTTCTGCCAATAAAGAATTGTTGTTGCTTCGACGGGCGTGATAGCCATATGACATTTCGGCTGCCATCTCACCAACAAGGTTGCTTGTTGAATTCCGGTTAAGGAATATCGGATTTTTAAATGAAATAATTCTCGAAAACCATCCTATTATTTTTCACATGAAAATATTTAAAATAACATTTATAAAGTTTAAAAAAATGGTCCGCCTCTGTGGTGTAGTGGTTAGTGTGATTAGCTGCCACCCCCGGAGGCCCGGGTTTGATTCCCGGCTCTGCCACGAAATTTGAAAAGTGGTACGAGGGCTGTAACGAGGTCCACGCAGCCTCGGGGGGTCAACTGGGTAGAGGTGGGTTCGATTCCCATCTCAGCCATCCTGGAAGCGGTTTTCCTTGGTTTACCACTTCTCCTCCTGGCAAATGCCGGGATGGTACCTCGGCCGCTTCCTTCCCCTCTTTCTTGCCTATACTTTCCAATCTTCCCATCCCCTGCCAAGGCTCCTGTTCAGCATAGCAGCCGAGGCCGCCTGAGCGAGGTACTAGTCAGTCTTCATAGTTGTATCCCCCGACCCAACGTCTCACGGTCCAGGACACTGCCCTTGAGGCGGTAGAGGTGGGATCCCTCGCTGAGTCCGAGGGAAAAACCAATCCTGGAGGGTGAACGGATTAAGAAGGAAAGAAATAATAATTATATTATATTATTATGAGTGAACTGACTCGCGTATGAGTCGGAAATGCAAACTGGTATCTTAGAACGGGTTCCTCACAATTTGAACGTCGTTATATCGTATAGCTACCACAAACGCCGAGCTGAATTCTTGGGGTTTATTCCGAACCAATGTCGGAGATAGCTTACCAGGTGTATGCATAAGTCTTTTCCGATTTCACTAAAAGATGGCGCCAGCGAACAGTATGCAGCGTATGAATTTGATGCATACGTCAGTTTGCTCGTCTTTCATTAACACACACAATTGATTCCGCCAAACACTAGCGTCTGTGTTGTATCGTTCAATGATCATGTCGAGATTTGTGCCTGAAAAAGTACACTTGCGGCACGCATTGCTTTTCGTATTTAATCAAACGAAAAAATCTGTGCAAAGTCACCGTTTGTTGGTAGAAACATATGGTGAACACGCCTCGTCGACTAGAACATGTGAGACATGGTTTCGACAATGTAAACGTGGTGATTTCAGTGCGCGCTCTTGTCTACCATGAACTCTTGAAGCCCGGCGAAACCGTTAATGTACAACGCTATCGCCAACAAATGATTCATTTAAATCACGCATTGGTCGAAGGACGACCGGAATGGGCCAGAGAACATGGCAAAGTGATTTTGTTTTACGACAATGCGCCGTCTCACACTGCAAAACCAGTGAAAGACATCTTGAAATCGCTTGGATGGGGCATCCTTCCGCACCCACCGTACTCTCCCGACCTCGCACCACCTATCACCTCTTCACATCAAGGGGCCACGCGCTCGCAGAGCAGCACTTCAGCAATTTCGAGGAAGTTGGAAAATGACCCCCCGAATGGCTTGCCGCAAAAGACGAGCAGTTTTTCTGGCATGGTATTCATAACTCACCTGAAATATGGGCGAAGCGTGTAGAAGCTGATGGCCAATATTCTGAATAAGCCAAAAATGAACTTCCTTTGAAAATTATGTGTTTTCTTTACCACAAAATCTGGCAAAAACTTATGCACACACCTGGTACACGGGCTGTCATCGACAATGGTAACTTATGTATGCCCTGCTCGGACGGGTGTTCAGAAAGTAGGAACAATGCCTACTGACATAATAATTGCGATAGAGCTGCTTTTAAGGCTAAGATCCATATACCAAGACAATGCCAATAAACTGAACTTTAAAGCAGAGAAGAAGTGAGAAAGAAGACTCACCCCTTACTGCTGCTCTGGAAGATATTGCATCTCTAAATTTCTTTTTACAGGAAGCCTGTTCATGTTGCGAGTAAATTTACCAAACACTTTATTAAAATACCTAACGCGATTTACTAGTTTTCTTCCCACTTCTCACATGGCCACAGCACTTAACCGGTTTTCCAACATGGTATTTCGAAGAAATGTTTCAATATACACTGACTGAGCAAATGTCATGGGATAGCGGAGCACTGATGCGCAGGTGTGTTGTCTGCGCACCACACGCCCCCTATGCCAGCGGCAGTTGTATAGGAGACCTTGTGGGCAGTGGCTGTGCATGTGACAGGTGTAACATGGAACGTCGTCGTGAGCTGACACCGTTGGAACGGGGTATGGTGGTCGGTGCACGACGGATGGGAAGTGCGATTTCGGAAGTGGTGCGGGAATTCGGCTTCACACGATCAACCGTGTCCAGGGTGTATCGTGAATGGTTGAATGCGGGTGTCACCGTCCACAATAGACAAACGACCGGTCGCCCAGCCACCCTCGATGACCGTGACCGGCGATATCTGAGACGGATTGTAACAAAAAACGGCTCAATTCAACACAGGCCGTGCTAGATACGTCTCCCAGTGGACAATCCATAGGAACATGGGTTCTATGGGGTATGAGAGCCGGCGCGCACACGGGTGCCACTGTTAACCCAAAGTCATCGGGCACAACGACGCGCATTTGTCGCCAGTCACCAGGGATGGACACTGGAACAATGGCGTAACGTGATATGGTCGGACGAATCACGATTTCAACTGCACCATGCCGATGGGAGGCACCGTGTATGGCGCAGACCACATGAAGCGATGGATCCCGCCTGCCTCGAAGGAGTGGTCCAGGGCGCTGGTGTCTCTGTTATGGTCTGGGGTGCATTTTCCTGGTATGGAACGGGGCCCCTAGTTGTTCTGGAAGAGACTTTGAATGTTACGTGGTATGTTGAGCTGCTCGGAGACCATCTCCACCCATTGTTAGCCTTCCAGCGCGCAGACGGTTCTGCAGTGTTTCAAGATGATAACGCGTCGCCACATCGCTCCCACGTCGCCCGGGAATGGTTCCAGGAACATGCAGCGGAGGTCCAACAACTGCCATGGCCACCCAAGTGCCCCGATATGAACCCTATCGAGCATATCTGGGATGTCCTGGAACGCAGGCTCCGTGCCATGGATCCCGCACCCACGAACAGACCAGCATTGGCGGCCGCTCTGCAAACGATTTGGTGTCAGCTCGTCCAGAGGACTACCAGGGACTTGTCGACTCACTTCCACGGCGTCTCACTGCAGTTCGCAGGGCCAGAGGAGGCCCCACACGCTATTAGGTGATTATCCGATGACATTTGCTAAGTCAGTGAATAACTAGGATAACTGTAAAGAACACAGTACTTTAATTTAATTTTTGCTATTTGCTTTTCGTCGCACCGACACAGATATGTCTTATGGCGACGGTGGGACAGGAAAGGCCTAGGAGTAGGAAGGAAGTGGCTGTGGCCTTAATTAAGGTACAGCCCCAGCATTTGCCTGGTGTGAAAATGGGAAACCACGGAAAAACATCTTCAGTGCTGCTGACAGTGGGGTTCGAACCCACTATCTTCCGGATGCAAGCTCACAGCTGCGCGACCCTAACCGCCCGGTCTGTTAAAGTCTGAACTGCATATAGGTCTATGAACTATTTTCTTTTAATACAGAGAAAGACAATTGTACACTTTCATATAGAAAAACAGTAATGTTATTGGTTTTACATCCCAATATCTGCTTTTAGGTTTTCGGAGTCACTGGGCTGCCGGAAGTTTTTTTCTGCAGAAGTTCTATTACGTGCTGGTAAATCTAAAACCGCGAAACCGACGTATTTCTTCACCTCGGCGTCTCCGTGTCACTAGGTCAGTGCTAACACTGGCTGTTATACACCTGTTTCCTGAACCAGGTCATAACTTCATTCCCCGTGATAACTCGTTAGGTTCGGTTGAAAATAAACCGGAGAATAGACAGGATCTTTCTCTCTCAAGGATATGAGAGAATAGCGAAGAGGACTACACATTGAACTTCAATATGTTCTCCTTGATAAGACTTGGCATGTAACCTACTTCCTGAAACTTCTCTTCTTTATTACTTCTGGAGTCTATGTAAAGAGGGTTCAGTACATACATATTATTGGGGTTAAAATTCAAAATTATCGTGTAGCTAAAGAAAATCAGAAATCAGTTGATAATAATAATAATAATAATAATAATAATAATAATAATAATAATAATAATAATAATAATAATAATAATAATAATAATAATAATAATAATAATGTTATTTGATGTACGTCCCACTAACTACTTTTCCGGTTTTCTGAGACCCGGAGGTGCCGGAATTTAGTCCCGCAGGAGTTCTTTTACATGCCAGTAAATCTACCGACACGAAGCTGAGTATTTGAGCATCTTCAAATACCACCGGGCTGAGCCAGGATCGAACCTGCCAAGTTGGGCTCAGAAGAACAGCGCCTTCACCGTCTGAGCCACTCAGTCCGACAGTTGAAACTAGAAAATCCTAAAACAGACACAAGTATTCTTTATGCCTCATGAGATTTTTCAAACAGACTATTGTTTCTGCTGAAACCTTTGGCAAAATGGATTTAGCACATCTTGTATCGAACCCTTCAGTTCTGACTGACTTGGTTTTGAACGAGTCACGAGCCAGCATGTTCTGGTCTGTCCCCAGACACTTCTCCACAGAGATGGATTGTATATGTGGTTACTGGCGGTCAAGTAATCGAGATTCTCTACTTAGGTCCACTAAGGTCAGGCACCAGTGGTGCATTCCACTGTATTTCTTTTTTTCGTTTTGCTTTTTCTGAAATTCGAACAACGTCCGCCTTGGTGATAAGCCAGTGATAATGTCACTCAATTATCACGCCCTACATACATATTCACTACAGAGCGAGCGAGTTTAGGTGGTTTCCCATTTTGACACAAGGCAAATGCCGGGGCGATACCTTAATTAAGGCCATGCCCGCTACCTTCCAAGTCCTATCAATTTCCCTTCCATCGTCACCGAAAACCTAATATTGGTAATGGGACGTGAAACCATCACTCTTCTCTTCAGACTGTGCCTTTCAGTCTGTACACCTCAACAGCATTAATTATACACCTACTACCTTAAAATAATTACAATCGTAGGCTAATCATTGTGTTCTACGTCTCCACTTACTTTTCGTACCTTCTATATTCAAGTCTATCATTCTCCTAGATAACGTCTAATACACAGTTAAAAAAATAGGTGAACATGTTTCTGAACGTATGCCATGCTCTACAAAACAATACTTCACACCCAGGTATATTTCCAACTAAACCTTTATTCTTTACCGTTGAAGTATAGACAAGAATATCGATGGATTCGCGTTCATTTTCACAACACAAACGGAAATAGAGGCGAAAACAACGTGATAACAGGCCTCCGGGGTGGATTTTTTTCACAGTTCGAGAGCTTCAGTTTGGTGTACGTCCTACACGAGCATTTATCACAGCTTGGCATC
Source organism: Anabrus simplex (assembly GCF_040414725.1). Taxonomy (NCBI): domain Eukaryota; kingdom Metazoa; phylum Arthropoda; class Insecta; order Orthoptera; family Tettigoniidae; genus Anabrus; species Anabrus simplex. The sequence continues at coordinate 182,998,901 of NC_090269.1, read as the reverse complement.
TACGTGGCATGCTCCGTATAAGTCGACGGAGGTCACGTTGCGGTATCAGGTCCCATTATCAAATGATAGCCTGTTCGAGGTCTGGGTCGTAAGGACACTTCTCTTAACCTGTTCCTTACTGTCTGGTCAGACATCGTGACTCCAGTGACCCTCTTGAGGTCATGTCGCAGTTCTCTGGAAGTTGCCGCAACGCTCAGATGGTCAGATATCGGTCATCCTGTGGGGTTGTCATGCGTCCACGACCTTGTCCAACCCTCCTTGTGAACTGGCCTGTCTCATTGTAGCGATTCCACAAACGATGAATGAATGGCCGTGCGCGTAGAGGCGCGCGGCTGTGAGCTTGCATCCGGGAGATAGTAGGTTCGAATCCCACTATCGGCAGCCCTGAAGATGGTTTTCCGTGGTTTCCCATTTTCACACCAGGCAAATGCTGGGGCTGTACCTTAATTAAGGCCACGGCCGCTTCCTTCCAACTCCTAGGCCTTTCCTATCCCATCGTCGCCATAAGACCTATTTGTGTTGGCGCGACGTAAAACCCCTAGCAAAAAAAAAAAGATGAATAACTGACGGAGAGAGACATTGAGATCCACAGCAACACGACGAAAAGTATTTGGGCTGGAATCGCACAAATAATCACAATCCTGCTTGAATGTATTCCTTTTAATACATTCATTAATGGAATGCATAGCTTTAATCTCTGGAAAAGTATTTCGTCCTAGGATTGAATTTATACCAAAATGTTAATTTTTTTTTTTTTGCTATTTGTTTACCACTGCATCGTCACAAACAGGTCTTATGGCGGCGATAGAATAGGACAGGGGTAGGAATGAAAAACAGCGACTGTGGCCTTAATTTACGTACAGCCCCAGCAATTTTCTTGGTGTGAAGATAGGAAAGTAAGGAAAACGATATTTAAGGCTGATGACAGTGATGTTCGAACCCTCTATCTCCCGAATGCAAACTCACAGCTGCACGTCTAGAATCGCTTAACCAACTCGCTCAGTAACATGTTGATATCTTTGTAAACGAAAAATTCTGCGTGTTGGAGAATAATGTGCGAATATCTTGTCTGGCTTTAGATTGGTGCTCTTGCGATAACCTGTGCTCGTCGACATGTTCGATCTACAGGACCATTATAAACAATGCGTGAGGGTGCACATTTTGAATACACGCTGTACCGCGCATGTTGCCGCCATCTTACATGTTATAATGACGTATCTTGAGGTGCAGAGCTTGTTTGTAATTTCAGTACGGTACTGTTTGTTTTGACGCATACTGCACATTCATTGCTTAGATTTTCTTTTTAGAGGAATAATATTAACCGAAATATTTGAGAAATCATTTTCAGATACTTCTCTAAATTATCAGTCTATCTGTGTACTAATTTGAACCTCATTTAAGATAATAATTTCAAGCAAGTAACATACTGAGTGTCCTCTAGTTACTTATAGCCACTTTGCACGCGATGTCATAAAACAAACAAATAAACTAATATGTATAATAGAAAAGAAGTACACTCTGACAAAAACCTATCGATTTTGTATATGTAATCTTCTTCTTCTACTTTCACCGTTTCTCCCACACCTGTGGGGTCGCGGGTGCGAACTGTGTTGCACAGCGGATTTGGCCCTGTTTCACGGCAGAATGACCTTTCTGACGCCAACCCTATGTGGAGGGATGTAGTGTGGTGTGTTGTTTGAATTTGAAGAGTAGTGTGTTGGGACAAACAAAAACACCCAGTCACCGAGCCAGATGAATTAATCAGACGCGATTCAAATCGCCGACGCGACCGGGAATGGAACCTGAAACCTTCTGAACCGAAGGCCTCAACGCTAACCATTCTGCGAAGGAGTCGGGCATTTTGTATATCTAATCTGAGATTAAGAGTAATACTGAAACTAAATTCCAAAGATTAAGGACGATGGAATATAAAACAGTGACAGTCTTCAGTAAAGCAACTGCTAGCCGCATCCCCCCACTACTTCATGTATCTCAGAACAGTACTACAGCACCTTACAAAAGATGCTGCTAATTGCAGTGCAAGTTTTTCCGACCGAGATTTTACGACCTAGTAGCCTGGATTCCGTGAAGAACTCCTCAGCAGTCTCTAGGCTGATACACGAGATCTCTTAAAACGTACTGCCGGTTATACTCGTAACATCTGTGTCTACAAATGATATTATAAACGAATCCGAACCAAACCAAACCCCATGGCGCAACAGACCCCAAGTGGCTTGTCCTACGAACGACCACTGCTCAGCCCGGACGCCTGCAGATTACGAGGTGTCATGTAGTCAGCACGACGAATCCTCTCGGCCGTTATTCTTGGCTTTGTTGGAACCGCTATCTCACCGTCAGATAGCCTCTCAATTGTAATCATATAGGCTGAGTGGACCTCGAACCAGCTCTCAAATCCGCGTAAAAATCCCCGACCTAGCCGGCAATCGAAATCGGGTACTCCGATACGCTAGCAGTACATCACGGAGCCACCTACAGTACAAATCATGCTGTCAGGAATTCAAAACTCTAAACATCAATATATATACTTTGCGGGAAAGACTGTTTATACTGGGCTCAGTAATTAAACCGGATCAGTAGAATCAGTGAGTCAATCACAAAAATTAACCCAGTATATGTACGCTTAAAGGTACCTGGGATTTGGGAGATAGTGGGTTCAAACCCCACTGTCGGCAGCCCTGAAGATGGTTTTCCGTGGTTTCCCATTTTCACACCACGCAAATGCGGGGCTGTACCTTAATGAAGGCCACAGCCACTTCCTTTCCACTCCTACCACTTTCCTGTCCCATCGTCGCCATTAGACCTATCTGTGTCGGTGCAACGTAAAGCAACTTGTAAAAAGAAAAAGGTACCTGAATGTGAAATCTGCATGTTTGAAGGCCCATTATGTAGGTTCATATCTAAGAAGCTGTCTGTTCCACTAGTACTGAACTTTTCTCACCTTTTGACATGAGCTAGGGCAAAATACATGCCTACTATCTACAATTTATCAACAGGGATGCAAATACCAATATATTGCATTTAAAATGTACAATTCTCACGGAATATACCACTTTGCGAGTCTTACTGTTTGTTTTGCAAGTTAAGAACACTAGGAACTACAATAAAGACTTACACGTGCATTCAAACATTATTTTACCTTATTAGAATCGGTCTCTCAAAAAGAATTGATTTTCCCTCAAAACTTTGGAGGTGGTTAGTGTCGTTGCGCCTGCGAAAACCTTCAGGTGACGTCCTTGTCGTAGTAATACTGACCCGTAACGCGTATATCACTAAGAACGAGGAATATTTGACATATAAGTAATTTGCGCAATACTGAATCTAACAACCGGCCATAGTTTTAAACTGAAATACTTCACATAGCGGTTTTAGTAGTCGATTCATAGCTTCCCGGCGACTGAGGTTTTTTCTGCAAGCTGTTTTACGTCGCACCGACACAGATAGGTCTTATGGCGACGGTGGGACATGAGAAGGCTAGGACTGGGAAGGAAGCGGCCTTACCTAAGTCACAGAAATTTGTCTGGTGTGAAAATGCGAAACAACGGAAAACCATCTTCAGGGCTGCCGACAGTGGGGTTCGAACCCACTATCTCCCGAATACTGGTTACTGGCCGCACTTAAGCGACTGCAGGTACCGAGCTCGGTGGGGCTGAGTTTTGTGAGCCGCATGTCATCTCTCCCCAGTCCAGCCAGCGAGTTTGAGGTCGTCCTCAAGGTCGGTGACCTACCACGTTCAGTTGAAAGGCAATCTTTGCAACTTAGGTCTCACCGCTTCGGAGTACAAACCCATACAGTTACAGCGAGATTCTCGCATTTTTCTGTGATTGGGACAACCTTGAATTTCTTCCGTAGATTACTTGGGTTAATCCGACTCCAGCCGATGGTCAATCGCAGCATTTTGATTTCCATTGCATGTAGTGCCTGTTAATACCTTGACGTTGTAGGCCAGCATTCGGCTCCATGAAAGGCCACCGATTGCGGTGGACTTCAGATTGTACAATATTTTCGCAGGTGCAACGACCTTGTATTTTAGGGAATGCAGTTTTGTTTGTACTAGCGGTACAAATCGAAAGTATTTGGCGAAGCAGGGATCAGGCAGGGTTAGGAATGGGAAGGAAGCGGTCATGGCCTTAAGTAAGGTACATCCCCAGCCAGCATTTGCCTGGTGTGAACATGAGAAATCACAGAAAATCATCTTCAAAGCTGCCGACTTTGGGTTCGAACCCACCATTTTCCGAATTCAAGCTCACGGCTACGTGACACTAACCACACGGCCGACTCGTTCGGTAGGAAAAACTATACCTTTCCAAGTCTCTATTGTGACGTTTAGGCAATTAAAGAGCTGTGCTGGGTTCGTCTGCACTGACTGTTTTTATTCTCGGGGAAAGTGAACCTTAAGATAAATGTCAGTTTCAGAAATGTCAGTGTTAGCTGAGAGTGGCGGTGGTGCCACCATATACAAATAGCCGTTTTGTTGCAGGAATGTACTCATATAATTTTAGACTGAAGAAATCTTACTCAATTCAAAGAAGTGAAAACCCAAGAAATGTTAATTTTTGATGATTTTTTACGTACTAGTGATGTTGTGTTCGTTATCACGCAGAGGTAACTTTATAAACGTCGTAATTATGTGATTAGGAAGCACTGAATCTATTTGAACAATGCACTTCTAATTCAAGAAAATACCGAAGTATGTTGTAGGATATTCCGCTTCCTTCACTTAATAGGTCCTGTGCTAACTTTATCACTACATACCATAAGAGGCCAGAACATTTCAAAGACGAAATGCAAAAAAATCATTACCCTGCTCACTTCTTCCAAAGGTATGTGATGAAGTACGACAGCGAACTAATGAGGCACAATGAGGAGAAGGCTGTGTAGGACAACAAGAATGCTCTTCGTGTGTCGTTTAGCTCAGTAACAACCAGAACTTTAATATATGAAAAAAGATAAGCCATACACACACACGGAGTATGCTGGTCTCATTGAGTGAACAAGGCGTTTTCACACACTCCAAACACTATTTTGCAACTAGCTCAATGACTTCAGCTAATTTCACATCTCTTACCCGGATTAATAAAAAAAAACCGAAGTATTAACATCGTCCTCTATGTCTCCTTCCGCTGTCTTACCCTCCATTATCGAGTTTATTCCATTAAGTAATCAATCCTCCATCATTCGCATCGTATGACCGACCCATCATCGAAGACGGTCCATGCGCCAAATTTCTTCCAATGAGTTCATTCCTAACTTAGCTTTCATCTCCTCATTTTCAGTGTCCTTCATCCATTGTTGCCACGTACAGTAGTTGTACCAGCAATAATTCTCGCTACTTTCGTGTCAGCTACTTCCAGCTTATGAATAAATATCCTGGGTCTACCTAGTTTTCATTTCCGTACACAAAAAACAGCAAGAATACAGAAATGTAAAGATATTTTCATTAATTAATATTATTGGATTTACGTCCATCTAACTACTTTTACGGTATTCGGAGACGCCGAGGTGCCGGAATTTTGTCCCGCAGGAGTTCTTATACGTGTCAGTAAATCTACCGACACGAGGCTGACGTATTTGAGCACATTCAAATGCCACGGGACTGAGCTAGGATCGAACCTGCTCAGCTGGGGTCAGAAGGCCAGCGCCTAAATCGTCTGAGCCATTCAGCGCGGCAGATATTTTCAAGTGGTAGCTCACTTTCTTATAAAATGCCGTTAATGGCAAATGCGTATCCCTGTCTGACATTCAGTCCTCGTAAGTTTCTACACAAATGATATCACTTTAGTCTCGGAAATGCTAATGTTCATATCATACACGCTGCATCTCTTTCAAAGCTCCTAAGGTAATATCTAATAATATTAGACCGAAGATTTTCAACACAGTCTGGAATTAATAGGAAGTCATCGGTATAGATCGAAAAGTTCGATACTTTTCCATCCACCTGAATATCTTCTGCCATTTTATACCTTTCGGTGAACGTTCCATGTAAAATATCAGCAACAAAGGTGAAAGATTACAGCCTTGTCTAATTTCTAAGTGATTTTAACTTACTCGTAGAATTTAACATGCACAAAAAATGTTGTCTTTATTCAGTAAATTAATTGTTAAGGCTATATATTAATAATTAAACGGTTTTTTTTAAAATCAAGGTATAGGAGACTTTTGTTTTCATACGGAACACGACATTCGAGTGGTTACTCAGTCCTGGTTACCCGAATAATAATGAATAAATGTATACGAATGAACGGCCGAAATATACAGGGCCATCTAATTACCACAGAGGATCAAGACAATTAAAATGAGGAGGATGTCAAACGAGTTACGGAACGTGGCGTTGACAAATAACTAATTACAAATCATTAAGAAGTAACCCATCATAAACTGTGTAGACCTACCGAACTATAACTAGCAGTAACTACTTGTACACTAAACGTTATAAAATTCAAGGAGATGAAGCACAATATTTAACGGCCGGATGCCCTTCCTGTCGTCAATCTCAGTTGAGGAGCTAATGAAGATGAAATATATGATTGTGAATGAAATTGGGTGAGCAGGTGGAAGGAGTCGGCTGGAACTCTCCCGGGCATTTGCCTGGAAGTGAAAATGAAATAATAATAATAATAATAATAATAATAATAATAATAATAATAATAATAATAATAATAATAATAATAATAATAATAATAATAATAATGCTATTTGATGAACGTTCTTTCAATTTTTCAATTGCTATAAATGTTAACAGGGCGCAGTGTGATGGAAATATAATCCACAGAAGTGTTTCATTTTTCCGGAAGGCAATGAGACAGAGTTAGCGCGTTCAAACACCCTTCGACTTCAGTCAATTTCAACCCCGATATCTCGGCAACAGACTACGTTACTTATGACGGCTGTCTCAGAGGCTGCAATTTATAATGTAAGGATTAATTTATGTTTCAGACTAATCATTCTACTATGAATTTGGTACTTTTAATACATTCCGCCCCACTGTCGGCAGCCCTGAAAATGGTTTTCCGTGGTTTCCCATTTTCACACCAGGCAAATGCTGGGGCTGTACCTTAATTAAGGCCACGGCCGCTTCCTTCCCACTCCTAGCCCTTTCCTGACCCATCGTCACCATAAGACCTATCTGTGTCGGTAAAGCAACTAGCAAATATATATATATATATATATATATATATATATATATTCTGCGAGAGCTTTAAAAAAAAGGTGGCAGAGAATTGGCCTACTGGCTGTGTTCCCCAAGGGCTTTATGGATCAGACTTGTTCTTTTAGTAGAACTCTGAACGTTTCTCACAACGCAGAAGGTTCGCTGTTAATAAATGTTCTCCAACAAAGGATATGTTGTCAAGGACAGTGAGTATTTAGGAACAAGACCAGATATCATCATATGATCTGTGATAACACTTCTCAATGCCAAACAATGTGGAACATGCGCAACATCAGTTGGGTTGTTGAAACCCCAAAGTTTGAATACACAGTTTACATACCTACATAGAAACGTACCGAGGTGTGGTCAACCTCAAACATTTCCAGATCCGTTGAAGATATCGACATTCTCTTTCCATATTCGTAAACCAATATACTACTGTAGGCTGAGGAGCTCAGACGGTAAAGAGCACACCTCCTGAACTCAAGTTCTCAAGTTCGATCCCGGTTCAGAGCGGTGGTATTTAAAGGAGCTCAAATAAGTCAATCTCGTGTCAATTGAGTATTACCACGTAAAACCTCCTACGAGACAAATTTTTGACACGTCGGAGTCTCCTGAATCGATAAAATAGTTAGTGGGACGTGAAACCTTTATTATTATTATTATTATTATTATTATTATTATTATTATTATTATTATTAAGTCAACAAGGGCAGAAGAGGGTATCAAACGGCAGGGCCTAGGCAGCTGAACAAAGAAAACTACAAAAAGTATTAAATTTTGAAGATATTTCCTATATGATCTTTTCTTTTCTGTTTCAATTTCTTTTCAAACACAACACCAATTTAAGAAATTTTAGTAATATATAACAATAAATAGTTATAAGGGGAAATAACAAGATAAGATTTAGAGCTTAATAATTAACAATCATTAACAGGGGAGAAGGAGTTCTCACTTTTACAAGACGAGACTTGCTGGTCTAAGACTATCTTCGGTTTGATCCGGAGGCTTGAAACTCTGCTAGCAAATGTTTCCCTTCAAAATTAAAAAGAGTCTTAAATAGTGATTTACTATGAATATGAATGAAAAAAGCCAAGGCTTCCAAGACATTAGAGGGGATTCGAACCCTTAACTTCAGCTCTAACTTTCAATGGCCGCCAAGAATCCACATTAGGATAACACTTAATAAATTTAAAAGCTGAAGTGCATTTACATGACGTGACACTCGTTGCTCTTTATTCAAAGAGTAGCAACACACAACCCATGGAGCAGAAGCATCCAGAAAATACAGGAGCCGAAGCTCATACTAGACGGCCAAGAAAGAGAAAACAAAAGATTAATAGAAAGCCAAGAATAAAATAGAATGGGATACTGAACCCACTCAAGCAACCCGTGATATGATTTGCCATAAAACCTAGTAGGGCAGAAGGCCCGGTGACACAGAGGATAAGCCATTCTACGTTGGCTTCTAAGACAAGAAAGAAAAGTTAAAGACCGAAATGTAAGATGGAAAAATTTAGAAGTTAGAGAAACTTAGTCACCAAAAGCAAAGTGAACAAGGGAAACGAGGATCCACACTCGTACGTCCTTACAAAATTACATGATTCCCACTGTGGAGGGGTTATATTCCATCCACAGACAGCTTAGAAACCTGTATATTACAAGCTAACAGAAAATAAGGCAGCCCTACATCAAAACTAAGGTAAATGCGGCACACCTGTTACATGGTAGAGGGGATCGCTGGTATCTTTCCGTCGCCACACGCAGATAAGTTCACAAGTTAGATCAAAATATAGCCACCTACCTTCCATGCTATCCCAGGCCGTCCGTAGTCTCCTGGGAGGAGAGCCTCACTTATCACCGCACAGTACAAGATCCAGAAAGGTACATAAGGTTTAAGTTTACCAGCATTTATAGGGGTGACCTGGGCGTTGATTGGTAGGTTTGATTTGACCAGACAGTAGTGGCAACATAGAAACATAATTATGACTGAAGTTCATGGGTGCCATTCCACAAATGGGTACAATACCATACCAATGCTCATACATTCCTAGGTGGCACTTAAAATTGAAGCTATTAGACAAGTATACAATTAAATACATTTCATAAAGTTCTGCCTGTCTCCGAGGGCCTACACTACCCTCAGGCGTTAAAAGTGTTGCCTACCAGTAGGGAGAATTCGTGCTGATGTTATTATTATTATTATTATTATTATTATTATTATTATTATTATTATTATTATTATTATTGTTGTTGTTCCGAGGTTCCTGTGGAACAGCAGATGTGAAAGAAGGTGCTGGGATGAATAGGTCTCAACTTACGAAATTGAAGTTAATTTTAAATTTAACAAAGGTTATATTTTCTTTTCGAGATCAAGAAATAACAAGTACAACAGGAACTCAGTTATATATATATCAACAAGTTAAGAATGTACAATTACAGTTTATTAATGGCTTTTGGGCTTCGAGCCCCAGAATCACAATCCCTGAGCAATGAGCCCAACTTTACTTATACACAAGGTTCAACAAAGGGGCAGAAAACCCCAATCATACCAAGGAGCTCTAGCTCCCAATTACCCAGTAAAGCCTGCTCGAGGCACACAGAAACCAAATTTAAGAAAGAGCAACCCGCTCTCAAACTTCAAGCCAATTCAAAGGCCACTCCAAACTCCACTTTCAAGCTGCCCTCCGGGCACACAAGAACAGGGGTAATGATACCCAACCTACTGAAGCCTATTCAATAAAGAAACAGTTCAATTACATGGCCCCAAAATACCAATTTGAGTGGAGGCGTAACATGCACTCCTAATACACCTTTTTTTTAAAACCTATTTGGCTCTAGGCCGTATACACAAGGGCTAATCCCATACTAAAGGGGTGACTTGTATGAGAAGACTTAATTACAATAAGAAAGGAAGAAACGGTTGTGAAAACAAGGTCACCTCAGAACAATAGGAGTGGGAGCTCGAGAGGGTTAGGCACTCTCTATCCCGATTTGTAGTCAAAGAGACAGAATTTTATACCAAGTGTCTTTTACATTTTAAAGGAAAGTTACATGATAAAAGTTTCGAACCTGCCCCGAGGGTTAAACTGCTGAGCTAGCAAGCAAGGAAGTTATTAAAAGGCCATTACCTGATGGATGAACTGCTGCCCGAAGAAAGAGGCGCTTCCCGCCCCCTGCTACATAATCACACTAGGAAAGATGTTACTGAAGTGGCCAGGAGACAAGAAAATCAGCAGTTTATATATCCTCGCGGAAAATTCGAGACGTTTCAAGAATGAGAACCCACAATTTCTCAAAAAACAGTTCCTTCACTTCGCACCAGGGTGCACAATTGTAGTTCTTCAGTAGTGCCATCTAGAAGAGAATGTTCACACTTCTCACTACAGAGAAAACAAATATAAATCGAAAAAGATACAGTTCAGAACTCTTCAAAATTTACAATAGTGACATCTTCTGAGAAACTTTAGAATTAACATGGTGGTTAAAGTTCAGACTTCCTCCAGTAGAGGAGTTTCAATTGGCGCAATGTTTGAATTAGCGGCGCGGAGGTGTACCGCCCGGTACAATTATTATTATTATTATTATTATTATTATTATTATTATTATTATTATTATTATTATTATTATTATTATTATTATTATTATTATTATTATTATTATTATTATTATTATTATTATTATTATTATTATTATTATTATTACAACATACGTTTACATTTAATTAGTATAACGATGAAAGCTTCGTTTTTTAACATACAACTGTACAGTTTCATTCGTCAACACATCAGTGCTGAATTAGGCAAACCCAGTGGTGCACTTGATTTTAATACACCATCGTTCTTATGTGACTAAATCGGTGTTCTAAAGTACACCCTTTGAAACGTGACACGTATGTTGGATGTCACTCGGGAGCAGGAGGTCGCTGGGGTATAGATATGTGTCACGACGTATTGCTAAGCACGTGATGTATTCTGTCCAGTAGGAATGATTCCAGTTATACGTGTCCTACGATTGTATACGTCCGGCTCCTTGGCTGAATGGTCAGAATAGTGGACTTCCGTTCAGATGGCACCGAGTTCGATCCCCGAGTGGAGAATTTTAATCTTAAATAGTTACTTTCCTCGGCTCAGGAAGTGGGTGTTTCCGCAACTCATACAATCCTCCACCACATGAGCACTTAGTTCCCCGTAGACAGCAGATGCCGCCCACCCTAGTAGGAGAAGAGTGGCCCCAGGCTAGCAGCAGTCCTACAGGACGATGTATTCCACGATTAGGACACGTTCATTGTAATGAAGGCTAACTTTTTTTTTTTTTTGCTATTTGCTTTACGTCGCACTGACACAGATATGTCTTATGGCGACGATGGGATAGAAAAGGCTTAGGAATGGGAAGGAAGCGGCCGTGGCCTTAATTAAGGTACAGCCCCAGCATTTGCCTGGTATGAAAATGGAAAACCACGGAAAACCATCTTCAGGGCTGCCGACAGTGGGGCTCGAACCCACTATCTCCCGATTATTGGATACTGGCCGCAATTAAGCGACTGCAGCTATCGAGCAATGAAGGCTAACTAGAAAGAAGAGGAGGATTATAACATTTGTGCATTATTAATTTGGGTGGGGCCACTCTTCTCCTACTAGGGTGGGCGGCATCTGCTGTCTACGGGGAACTAAGTGTTCATGTGGTGGAGGATTGTATGAGTTGCGGAAACACCCACTTCCTGAGCCGAGGAAAGTAACTTATTTTATCTTTTGTACAATTGTTACAGAGTGCTTCAGTCGCTTCCTGTAGGTGGGAGGGGGGTAATATTCATCCACGGTATCCCCGGCCTGTAATAAGAGACGAAAAAAGAGCAATCAGGGCTATGATGCGGTTCCATTAGCCGCGTCTGGTATTGCTCCCCACTTTCACCTTTCCTATCCGACCTCCCTTGATCAACTCTTGTTCTCTTCCAACCTGACGATATTAGGTTTGTGAGATCTAGAGAGTCTTTTATTTTCCTGCTCGTCGTGACCCTTGTCTTTCTTTGGCCGATACCTTCATTTTTCGAAGTGTCGGACCTCGTCTTTTATTCCTTCTGATTAGTGTTAATAGAGGATGCTTGGCTAGTTCAACTTCATACCGATAGCTGCAGTCGCTTAAGTGCGGCCAGTATCCAGTAATCGGGAGATAGTGGGTTCGAATCCCATTGTCGGCAGCCCTGAAGATGGTTTTCCGTGGTTTCCCATTTTCATACCAGGCAAATGCTGGGGCTGTACCTTAATTAAGGCCACGGCCGCTCCTTCCCATTCCTAGGCCTTTCCTATTCCATCGTCGCCATAAGACCTATCTGTGTCAGTGCGACGTAAAGCAAAATAGCAAAAAAAAAAAAGAAAAAAAAGAATAATCACCATTACGATCATTACTTTAATGCTGATCTCTACTGGAGCCGATTTCTGAGAAGTTCGATCGTCCGCAGGGTGTGAAACCGCAGGGAAGAAGGGAGGGTTTTCACCCCCACCGACGATTTTATTTCAAAGGTTTCTCCCCACTAAAAATCGCCCGGTGGGGGTTCGTTCGTTATAAAATAATGAGGAAAATATAGAACACACATATTACTGAAATTAATGTTTTCTACGGTGCATATTTTCATAAAAACATCAGCAATAAAACGCGCCCAGTTCGAAGTTTACTAATATTTTTGTCGAACTGTGTAGTGACTAATTGAAAAGATATAATTACCTACAACAGAATTCAAACAAAACAATTAACATTAATTTTTTCGGGGAAGGGGGTAATTTACTTACAGGGATATTATATACCCCCTTCCCCACCGGGTACTGCCTGAAATGAACATAGTAGTTAAGCCCTATGATCCTTCTCCCCGACCTCCATTTCTTTCTGATATCGCGCGCTGAAAGGATATCTACTGCAACAGTTTGGATGAAGAGACACGACGCACGTATACTGCCAGTTGTAAGTTATGCTGCTTGGTGTTTGTCGTGATTAGGAAGTGTGTTTGTTATCGAACTTCGATGTCGTTTATGAATCGGAATATCCTGTAAATGAAAAAACTCGCCCTATTGAGTTAACGCAGAATTCTCGTTGTTTTCGAAGGAACCTCCTTCGCACCAGTTACGGATTGTCAAGAAGAAGAAAGAACCCACCGACTTCACCCTGCAAGTTCTCTGTCCCAAGACGTTATGAACGAAACGGATGTTCACGTATTTTGTAATGGACATGATCTCTTCGCCCGGATTCTGACGAGCTGTTTTGTTTGTCTTCATACGTTCGCAGTTCGCATGAACGCGGCTCCAGCGGATGACCAGTTTAAAGTGTTTAACAAGTCCTGCTGGAGTAACAGGAAATGTAAAATATATACGTATAGAAGCAAGGTAGCATCTAATTACAATTGGCCCCAACTTTATGGAGCACACTAAATGCTTTTCAGTGTATCGTCGGTATCTTTAGCCGCCCAGAAAGGTAAACAGCTGATGACAAGCACACCTCATGATATAGTGATAGCGCAGTATTGCACAAACGGAAGACATAGCGCAAGTTTTTACAAGCAACACACCGTACGCCTGACCACAATGCCTTCCGAAGGGAGCAAGCAGACAGACTGCCCCTCTCTCCTAGCGAGAAATGATGTTACCCCTCTTGCATGGCCACAGAACGCAGCAACTGACAATACCTACCTACTACTACCTCCTACTGCTGAGTAAATCCATGATACGCGCCTCATTTGAAATAGTACGGTAAAGTTTGGAACACTGGCCTGGCTACATGGCTGAACGGTCAGCCTCAAGGGCTCCTGTTCAGATGATCCCGGCTGGGTCCACTGTCTTTGTCACAACACAACACAACACAACACAACACAACACAACACAACACAACACAACACAACACAACACAACACAACACAACACAACACAACACAACACAACACAACACAACACAACACAACACAACACAACACAACACAACACAACACAACACAACACAACACAACACAACACAACACAACACAACACAACACAACACAACACAACACGACACGACACAACACTCTACCAACCACCATAGCCACACGCAATAGTAAAAGCATCTCTCAACACAGAGTTGGTGTCAGAAAGGGCAACCGGCCATAAAACAGGGCCATATCCACATGTGCTATATAGCTCGCACCTCTGACCCCACCAGGGTGTGAGGAAATGGGTGGAAGAAGAGGAGAAGGTAGAAAAAATAGTTTGGAATACTGATTTGCTCAAAGAAATAATCGTACTTTGAAAAAGTCACCGATGTACTTTCCTAATTTAACACTGCTACGTTGAAGGATGAAAATTACGTAGTTGCATTGAAGGAAGTTGCATCGATTTCTTCGTTATTAATGCTCCAGTGACAGTGTTGTCACATCTGAATATATTTCGGAAAATAATGCTCGAAAATGTCTAAGATTTAGTCAAAATTTCGGAGAATGTTTAGTTATATGTCAGTTTATATTATTATTTTACTGAAAATAAAATGATCAAACAATTAACATTGAGAGATAGAATGAATTTCAGTCATACATTATGAGGATATTGCTCTTATGCTGATGATGAGCATTGTTGTTTAGAGGAGCCTGACATCTAGGCGCAGAATGACAAGAAAGCTCGACTCTGGGACGGATTGTCTGCTAATATAATCAAAAATATTCATTACTGCTTTCCTTCTTTATTTGTCGTCCTGTTCAACAAATGTCTGGCTCTAAACCATTTTCCAACATGTTGAAAATTGGCAATTGTTAAAATAATCCAGAAGGGAATTTCTCTAGTTAATTTTACTCCCAAATAATTTAGACCAATTTGTTTTCTACCTTTGCTTGGAAAGATCTTAGATAAATTATTCATTGATCGGGTTATGTATCATCACCGGGCGAGATGGCCGTGCGGTTAGAGGGACGAGGCTGTGAGCTTGCATTCGGAAGATAGTGGGTTCGAATCCCACTTTCAGCAGCCCTGAAGATGGTTTTCCATTTTCACATCAGGCAAATGCTGGGGCTGTACCTTAATTAAGGCCACGGCCGCTTCCTTTCAACTCCTAGGCCTATCCTAGCCAATCGTCGCCATGAGACCTATATGTGTGTCGGTGGGACGTAAAGCCAGTAGCAAAAAAAAGTTATGTATCACATGTATTTGTATGGTTTTCTAAGTTTGCAATCGGTATGGCTTTACCCCTCAGAAATCACCCGAAGATGCTGTTCTTGACGTGGTAGAATAGATCCAAGGCATATTTTCAATGAAGAAAGTTGCTGTATTAATTTCTCAGGACATAAGTGGTGCTTTTGACAATGCTTGGAGGCCCAAAAAATCTCTATAAACACACTCTGTCTTACTTTTGTAAACGAAGAGTGAAGCTTCAGACTGGAACAGCAGTCTCCACAAAATATGTTTCCAAAGGTTGTCCGCAAGGATCAGCATGTAGCCCTGGTTTCTGGAATATCCTTTATGACGACCTCTTACAGCTAATTCTTTCAACAGGATGTTGAGTCATTGCCTACGCCGATGATGGTCTTCTTATAATTGGAGCTGAAAATGTGAGAGATTTCACTGTTCGTAAAAATTCTGCCATGTGTAGTGTTTTCAATTGAAGTGAAAGTAACAAACTGCAATTTAATGCAATGAAGACCAAAGCGATGTTTCTTAAGAGGAGAAGAAAACATAAGAAACCAAGAATAATTATGAATGGACATCAGATAAAAATTAAGAATCAATTATCATTTTGGGCATTACCTTGGACAAACAACTCACTCACATTCAGAAATCACTTCAGCAACTTAAAATTTAAAGCCAGTCAATTTTTACAGGGACTAACTATTGCATACAGACCGTCGTGGAGACCGAATTAAAAAGTATTTAATATAATGTATTATACGGCATTTGCGCCACTGGTTCTACACTGTGCTATTTCTTTCAGAAACACATTGGGAAAGAAATGGACCCGGAATAAATTATTTCAAATTCAAAGAGGCTTTCCACTCCGGATCTTCCGAGCTTACCGGACAACTTCTACGTTGCAGCACTTATTATTTCTGGAATTGAGCCGCTCTTTTTGACTGCAATTGGACTAGCTGAAATGACATTACTTAAGAAAAATAGGATATCACCTCAGCCTATCATCAATACTGTTATACAGTAGAACAACAGTACCAATTTTTACTGTCTGGTCATCCAAAATTGGTCAAAAAGATTCTCCGTAACAAATGTATAGACACTTATTACTACATAATTTATACTGATGGCTCTCGTACAGCAAGCAACGACGGTAAGGACTTTGTTGGGTGTGCTCTTGTAGTATATAAAAACGAAAGCGAAGTTTTTACAGCGCAGTATAAACTATCCTCCTGCTGTTAGGTATTTCAGGCAATGTGCAATACAGTGGTGTCATGACAACAACAAAAAGGTTCAAATACTCAGTGATTCGCAAGCTGCGTTGAAGTATGTAGACAACAAATATAATATGAACCCGTTAGCAGTTTCTATAAGAACTATAGCTCACCCAAACCGTCATATCTGCATTTCCTGGATTCGCGGACGTACTGGACCCATCGGAAATGAGAGAGCTGATTAGCTAGCAAAGGCTGCTGCTCAATCAAATCTGGAAGTCATGTATGACAGTTATCCCTTATGCTATGCAAGAAGATAAATCAAAGAACATATCTTCAATGAATGGAAACTCCTTTGGACCTCTGCTTCAAAGGATCCGTTACTAGAAGAATATATTTTCTCACAGATTACAAACGACTTCAGTGCAAAATTTTGGTGCCAGATTTTGAGTTAACACAATTTATGTCAGGCCATGGAAATTTCAAATCATATTTTCAAAATTTTAAAATTATTTTGATAGCTGACTATTCTTGCTTTTGTTGGTCTACTCAAACAGTTGACCATTTAATATTTGATTGCCCTGTGTTTACAAGAGCAAGATTTGATTTAGACTCTCATTTGAACTGCTGTAATATTCAGCTTCCACAACCACTATACCATATGTTCGTACAGAAATGCTCTTACAAACATTTCCTAACTTTCATTCATCGCATCTTCGTAAACTGGTTCTGTAAATCACCATCATTATGTTTAACTTATAATTGTATGTTTCAACTATAACCCTAAAATACTTTATAAAATAGGGGTCATAATAATAATAATAATAATAATAATAATAATAATAATAATAATAATAATAATAATAATAATAATAATAATAATAATAATATCTAGGTCGTCACCCTACATACCTTCCTCTTCCTGCTTGCCTTCATAGATGTGCTTCTTCGTCAGACGTAGAAAGATCGTACGAAGTTCGAAAGCTTAGCAGGATTTTACTCTTCGTTTGCCCCAAGTAATTACGTGACAAGTCTTGTATTGATATTCCTGCCCAGTCGGCTGTCATTTAAGAGTGCTTATATGTGAGAGACCCAAACCACTGGCACGTAAAAACTCATTCTTAAGGTAATATGCCAGGATCTTACCCTAATTATCTTAAAACTTATAGCAGTTGAAGAAATTAAACACAATGTTGTATTGCACTGCAGTTGTGTAAAATATTTCTGCCTAGTAGCTTGTGTCTAGAAATGAGGATGTAAAAATTCGGAAGATTTCCATCTAATTTCGTATTTTCTGGAATATTAAAAAATTGGAAGATCTGCCGAAATTTTGGAGTCTCTGGCAACACCTTTCCATGAGAAAGTGAGGAGTATTGTTTTACGACTGCCTTAATATCGTTTGAATATGAAAACAGAATGTTGATACCTTAAACGAATCGGGAAGTATTTGAGCTGGGCTATTGTACTGACTCGTCCTATACCTATTCCGTATGCAGAGAAGGGTATTTAAAGAGCGAATAATTACCTCTTATGGCTTTTGATTTCATATTTTAATAAAAAATTTATTTATCCAGCCGACGCAGGTGCGATTTCTAAGGCCCAACAACTTCTGTTACCGGAAGAAAGTACATAATTTGCAGTGAGAACTATTTTGTGTTCATCGTTACAAGTAGCTGACTGCAGTGACAAGTGGAAGAACAAGGTCTCGAAAAGGAAACATAATGGGATATTTTTACTTCAGTGAGGGACCAGTTAGAAGGCTTTGAGTCTAGTCTTCAGAATACGAAGTTTGTCTCACTGGTTTCTGTGATGTAGAAAGAAACTAAAAATCGTTGTCTATCTCCTAATAGAAACATATTTATTTTTTAAAATGTACAGATGCTCAACGTCTTGAAAAGCAACAGCTTCCTGTGTTTTCCTATTTTTAATTTGATGTATTTGTTTGTAACTCAATAACCTAGAATAGAAGAGATATTTTTTTGAATTAGTTGAGTAAAACAACACCCTTTTGTTCCTGTTTTCTTACCTTATTTGAGCACCTTTTCCCTCCTTTTTTTCATATGAAATTTGCATCTAAAAATCCTAATCCTGGTTATGACCTAGTTATCTACAATGTTACTTTTAACTGGCAGGTGGTGATTATTAGCATAATGCATATAAGTGAATTTTAATTACTGGAGAGAATTGCAAAAAACTGGGAATACAGTAGTTTAGGTATTCTGCATTACATATAAGATCCTTTCAGTTGTACAATTTTAGTTGTATCCATGGTCATCAGATTATAAAACAATGGTAAAAATAATTAAGAAGATTCTTAATGAATCTCTGAGAATATGAATGCTTTGAATTTTCCAATATGTCACAAATTTGTTGATTATAATTCAATAAAATAACGGAGCTTGTCAGACCCACTGCGATCTTTGAGTCTCATTTAAGGAAGTTTGGCCGATGAGAAATAATCCGCCCCTCTCTCTATTGTAAATCACTACATGAGGCTAAGATCCTAATCGTCTTTACTTTCAAACCTGTCTGTTAAGTCTTCAGCCCGCAGGATAGTTGATTCCTCAAATAGCACCACCAAACTTTATGCGGTTATGAGGAATACGCAAACGCGGTTGGCGACGCTATTATGAGCGGAATAAGCCATGAGGAGGAATGAGGTAGTTTCCCACTCTTTTCCTCAATGGCCCAGAAACTGCTATTCTGGCACACGTAGCACCTGTCATAAAACCCAGACACACTCTCAAAGCTAAGCAGCTTGCATACTGCCACAGGCACACATGAGTGGTAGCTACATTTTACCCTGGCCTGCATCCATCAGGAAATAGTAACAGACAGATCGTCACAACTAAGTTTCACGGTATTTTACCCAGCCTTTTCCCCATGATACTATAACGGACAAGCAAACCATAATTAAACTGAAACTGACCTGACCGTCGTGGGGAGAGGGCTTGTACGTAAATTTCACCCAGTTTTACGGGCGCACGTGGATGGATTCACTATTGCGTGTTGTGTTGTGTTGTGTTCTGTGTGGATGAACGCATACAGTCCCCGAGTTCTAGGAATTAACCGTACGCAGTTAAATCCCAGACCCAGCCGGGAATCGAACCTAGAACCCTTTGACCATTCAGCATGGGGACGAACAAACTGAACCTGACATAGGCAATTACCCATACTTCCCGAAATGGAAATCAAGCCTTTTTCATCGCTTTTTACCATTACTTGAAATCGGTACTTTGAATATGTTTAGCCCAGTTTTACGGCCGGATGCTTTTTCTGACACCCACCCTATGTGGAGGGAGGTATTCGCTGTTGTGTGTTTCTGTAGTGGTTTGTCCCAAATGAAAATAAACTATTATTATTATTATTATTATTATTATTATTATTATTATTATTATTATTATTATTATTATTATTATTATTATTATTATACATTACATACATTATCATTATAGACTGTTATGCCTTTCAGCGTTCAGTCTGCAAGCCTCTGAGAATTTACTAAACATCGCCACAATCCTCGATTTGCAATTAGTGTTGTGGCCTCATTTAGTTCTATACCTCTTATCTTTAAATCGTTAGAAACAGAGTCTAACCATCGTCGTCTTGGTCTCCCTCTACTTCTCTTACCCTCCATAACAGAGTCCATTATTCTCCTAGGTAACCTATCCTCCTCCATTCGCCTCACATGACCCCACCACCGAAGCCGGTGTATGCGTACAGCTTCATCCATCGAGTTCATTCCTAAATTAGCCTTTATCTCCTCATTCCGAGTTCCCTCCTGCCATTGTTCCCAGCTGTTTGTACCAGCAATCATTCTTGCTACTTTCATGTCTGTTACTTCTAACTTATGAATAAGATATCCTGAGACCACCCAGCTTTCACTCCCATAAAGCAAAGTTTGTCTGAAAACAGACCGATGTAAAAATAGTTTCGTCTGGGAGCTGACTTCCTTCTTACAGAATACTGCTGATCGCAACTGCGAGCTAACTGCATTAGCTTTACTACACCTTGATTCAATCTCACTTACTATATTACCATCCTGCGAGAACACACAACCTAAATACTTGAAATTATCGACCTGTTCTAGCTTTGTATCACCAACATGACATTCAATTCTGTTGGATTTCTTACCTACTGACATCAATTTAGTCTTCGAGAGGCTAATTTTCATACCATACTCATTGCACCTATTTTCAAGTTCCAAGATGTTAGACTGCAGGCTTTCGGCACAGTCTGCCATTAAGACCAAGTCGTCAGCATAGGCCAGGCTGCTTACTACATTTCCACCTAACTGAATCCCTCCCTGCCATTTTATACCTTTCAGCATATGATCCATGTAAACTACAAACAGCAAAGGTGAAAGATTACAGCCTTGTCTAACTCCTGTAAGTACCCTGAACCGAGATCTCATTCTACCATCAATTCTCACTGAAGCCCAATTGTCAACATAAATGCCTTTGATTGATTTTAATAATCTACCTTTAATTCCATAGTCCCCCAGTATAGCGAACATCTTTTCCCTCGGTACCCTGTCATATGCTTTCTCTAGATCTACGAAACATAAACACAACTGCCTATTCCTCTCGTATCATCTTTCAATTACCTGGCGGATACTGAAAATCTGATCCTGACAGCCTCTCTGTAGTCTGAAACCACACTGGTTTTCATCCAACTTCCTCTCAACGACTGATCGCACCCTCCCTTCCAAGATGCCTGTGAATACTTTGCCTGGTATACTAATCAATGAGATACCTCGATAGTTGTTGCAATCCTTCCTGTTCCCTTGCTTATAGATAGGTGCAATTACTGCTTTTGTCCAATCTGAAGGTACCTTACCAACACTCCACGCTAATTTGACTACTCTATGAAGCCATTTCATCCCTGCCTTCCCACTATACTTCACCATTTCAGGTCTAATTTCATCTATTCCTGCTGCCTTATGACAATGGAGTTTATTTACTATCCTTTCCACTTCCTCAAGCATAATTTCACCAACATCATTTTCCTCCTCCCCATGAGCTTGACTGTTTGCAACACCACCATGATGATTTCCTTTTACATTGAGAAGATGTTCAAAATATTCCCTCCACCTCTCCAGTGATTCCCTGGGATCTGTTATAAGTTCACCTGAATTACTCAAAACACTGTTCATTTCCTTTTTCCCTCCCTTCCTAAGATTCTTTATTACTGTCCAGAAAGGTTTCCCTGCTGCTTGACCTAGCTTTTCCAGGTTATTACCAAAATCTTCCCATGACTTCTTTTTGGATTCAACAACTATTTGTTTCGCTCTGTTTCTTTCATCTACGTACAAATCCCTGTCTGCCTCGGCCCTTGTTTGGAGCCATTTCTGATAAGCCTTCTTTTTACGTTTACAGGCTGCTCTCACTTCATCATTCCACCAAGATGTTCGCCTTTTCCCATCTTTACACACAGTTGTTCCTAGGCATTCCCTTGCTGTTTCTACTACAGCATCCCTGTATGCCACCCATTCACTTTCTATATCCTGAACCTGCTTACTGTCTACTGTTCGAAACTTCTCACTAATCATATCCATGTACTTCTGTCTGATTTCCTCGTCCTGGAGATTTTCTACCCTTATTCGTTTGCAGACAGATTTCACTTTCTCTACCCTAGGCCTAGAGATTCACTACAGATCAGATAATGGTCTGTATCATCGAAAAATCCCCGAAAAACTAGTACATTCCTAACAGATTTCCTGAATTCAAAGTCTGTAAAGATATAGTCTATAATGGATCTGGTATCCCTAGCCCCCCATGTGTAGCGGTGAATAGCCTTATGCTAGAAGAATGTATTCGTAACAGCTAAACCCATACTAGCACAGAAGTCCACCAAACGCTTCCCATTCCCATTAGCTTCCATATCTTCCCCACATTTACCAATCACCCTTTCGTATCCTTCAGTTCTATTCCCAACTCTCGCATTGAAATCGCCCATTAGCACTATTCTATCCTTGCTGTTGACCCTGACCACGATGTCACTCAATGCTTCATAAAACTTGTCAACTTCGTCCTCATCTGCACCCTCACATGGTGAATACACGGACACAATTCTTGTCCTAATTCCTCCCACTGACAAATCTAACCACATCATTCGCTCATTTACGTGCCTAACAGAAACTATGTTGCGTGCAATGGTATTCCTGATAATGAGCCCTACCCCAGACTCTGCCCTTCCCTTTCTAACACCCGTCAAGTACACTTTATAATCTCCTATCTCTTCCTCCTTATCTCCCCTTACCCGAATATCACTTACTCCTAGCACATCCAGATGCATCCTCTTTGCTGACTCAGCAAGTTCTACCTTCTTTCTTCCATAAGCCCCATTAATATTGATAGCTCCCCATCGAATTCCATTTCGTTCGCCAAGTTTATTGTTATTATTATTATTATTATTATTATTATTATTATTATTATTATTATTATTATTATTATTTCAACTTCGCTAATCGGTCAACTAGGGACCACGATAAGCCTCACTTTACATTCTGGCATTTGTTCGTCTTTCGCTTGATCCACATCGTCTTCATTAGCTCACTGTATTTAGCACGACGTTCTTCTGTCCATTTAGCACCAGTTGCCCGTTTTTCGTCCCGGAAAGTCCCAAAAGTCTTGATGGCTGCTCTGAAAAGATTTCGGTCTTGTGCATCTTCTGCTTGTAGGCCCAGTTCTTTAAGATCTTTCTTGACATTAACGTACCATGGCATTGCCGTTTTTGGTTTTGCGTCAAATATACTGAAGATACGTTTCGTCCATCGAGAGTCAATCATCCGTCTTATATGACCGTAGAAGTGAACTCTGCCTTTACGCATTGTGTCCGTGATCTTCTCTATCTTAGAGTATACATCTTGCCTGGATTTTCTAATGTAGATGCCATTTTTGTAGTTTGGACCAAGTATGGTGTGTAGGATCTTTCTTTCTTTCCTCTCTAAATCCGCAAGCAAACATTTCTCGGACAGGATAAGGCATTCAGATGCATACAGTGATACTGGTTTGATGACAGTGTTGTAGTGACGAATTTTTGTGTTCAGGGAAAAGCACTTTTTGTTGTAAATGTTGCGGGTGGTTTGGAAAGTGACTTCCATTTTCTTGATTCTTGTTGCTATGGCCTCTTTGTCAAGTCCATTTTGCTGAATCCATTCCCCAAGGTATTTAAATTTACTAACACGGTTTATCGTTCCATATTTGGTGTTTAGTTGTGCCGTATCATCTTTGATATTTGACATTACTTCTGTCTTTTGAAAGGAAATTTGTAAACCTGTTTGTTCTGCTACTTCCTTCAACACATTGATCTGTTCTGTTGCACTTTCGAAATTTTCTGCCATAAGGGCTATATCATCAGCGAACGCTAAGCAATCTATTTCCACTCCATTTTTCTTTGTCCCAATCCTTACGGGTTTGTAAAGGTTTCTTTCTTTTAACGTCTTTCGCCACTCCTGTATTACCTTCTCAAGTACGCAGTTGAACAAAAGAGGTGACAGCCCATCTCCCTGTCGAACGCCTGTCTTGATCTCAAAGGGTTCAGAGAGACATCTTTGGAATTTTACTTTGGATTTGGTATTAGTTAGTGTTGCCCTTATTATCGCCAGCAGTTGCTCATCGACTCCCATTTCTGCAAGGATGTTAAGCAACACATCACGGTCGATGGAGTCGTATGCTTTCCTGAAGTCTACAAATGTAGATACATAGGTTCGACCTCTCAGCATATGGTATATTATTATTATTATTATTATTATTATTATTATTATTATTATTATTATTATTATTATTATTATTCTTGTTGTACCGGGAGGTACACCTCAACTACACACATTCAAAGGATGCGCCTTAAAGAACTCTATCTATCTAACCAAACGTGAAACTGCTACTACATGAAGCTGGAACTTTAATCAGAAGATGTCACTACTGTGTTATTGTGAAGTTTCCTAAACTGACTGGATTTATTTGCTTTGTGTTTGTTTGTTTCAAGAAGTTGTCCGACTCGTTGGCTGAACGGTCAGCATACTGGCCTTCGGTTCAGAGGGTCCCGGGTTCGATTCCCGGCCGGGTCGGGGATTTTAACCTTAATTGGTTAACTCCAATGGCACGGGGACTGGGCGTATGTGTTGTCTTCAACATCATTTCATCCTCATCACGACGCGCATGTCACCTACGGGTGTCAAATAGAAAGACCTGCACCTGGCGAGCCGAACCCGTCCTGGGATATCCCGGCACTAAAAGCCATACGACATTTCATTTCAAGAAGTTTAAAATTTCCTCCATAAATGTCATTTCAAAAACTCTGGTCATGCACTCTGGTGCAAGGTGGAAGAATTTATAATTTAAAGAAGTTTGGTGTTTCTAGGTTTTCATAACTGAATCAATGTTCATTTATTTTCGGGTTCGCAACACTTCATTTTCTTTCCGCCAGTTTTTGAATGTGACCAGTCACTAATTTTCTGTACTTAATTTTCAGTCTATCACAGACTTCTTCTTGCCTTTTTTGGTGTAACTTTTGAATTAACCAATACAATTGAGAGGGTGTGTCCGGATTAGTCCAGAATCCTCTCGAACCTTCCCTTCGTGTATATAAACTGCGGTTGCTCTGGCTACCTTGTCATTTGATCGCCGAATTTGTAAGAGTGTGTGTTAAGACAGGAGGCGGGACGCCTCATTCATCGCCAGGCAGTTATCAGCCCAGGTAATGGCCATCAGTTTTATCTCTCTGTAGCCACCTCCGCCGACTTACACGAGGGGAAGGTCCGAATTTCTAACTATGTAACCGTTCGATGTAAACTTCTTCCATTTCATGTAAAATTTCATAAGTTCTTAAAACTGTAAATCGGGGATATAGATTGCGTTACCCTCTCGAGTTCCCCTTCAACTTGGTTTGAGGTGATTACGACTTTGTAACTGTTTTTCTTCCTTTCCGTAATGCATTAAATTAACTTTTATTCATGTCACCTCAGTAGCTTGGGATTAGCCCCAGTATCTCTGGGCCAAGAGCCCGGTTAGGATTTTATTCTTCATTATCTAGGAGTGCAAATGTACGCCTCCATTCATTTTGTGTTTGGGGGAGTAATCTGACCTGTTCTTTCTCCATGAAGGCCCAGTAGGTTGGGTAATAAATGCCCCTGTAAAAGTAATTTCAATTGTAAGTTGGGCCTAGAGAGGCCAGAGAGTGTAAGTTTTGTGTAATGTTGCCTTAAGCGGGTGGTTAAAATTGGATGAATGTTGGAGAGCACGTAAGCACTTCTCTAGTTTACTATAATATTGAGGAGTGCCTCTGGAAGGCTGTAAATTTGTTGGAGCAAAGTGCCTCTTGAATTGGGGGATTTCTGCCCTTGCCTAACTTATACCACTTTGAAATTGCAAATTTGTAAACTAGGGGATTGAAGCCCAGAATCTGTAAAATTCACTAATCATGGATTTTCCTAGTCTTGTTTCAAGATTACTATTTGTGCCTGTCATGTTGTTATGTTCACTCAGTGAAAAAGATTGTTAAGTTTGTTTTTGGAAAAGAAATATAACCTTTCAAAATTTTAATTCAATTTTTGATGTCGTTGTTAGACCCATTCAAGCCCACACCTTCTTTCACCTCTTTCTGCTCCACGGATATCTCCGTAACAATTATTATTATTATTATTATTATTATTATTATTATTATTATTATTATTATTATTATTATTATTAGCCTTACATCGCACCCACACAGGTAGGTCTTATGGCGACGATAGGATAGGAAAGGGCTAGAAGTGGGAAGGAAGCTGTCGTGGCTTTAAATAAGGTACAAGCCCAGTATTTGCCTGATGTAAAAGTGGGAAGCCACGGAAAAGCATCTTCATGGTTACCGACAGTGGGGTTAGAACTCACTATCTTCCGAATGCAAACTGATAGCTACGTGACCCAAACCGCGCAGCCATATGCTCGGTGAAATTATTATTATTATTATTATTATTATTATTATTATTATTATTATTATTATTATTATTATTATTATTATTATTATTATTACCGATTTTCGTGGTCCAGAGGAAAAGAAGCGACGGGTTTAGGCAACAGAACAAAGAAAACATAACATTCTAACTGTCGAAATATTGCCAAAAGTCTTGTTCTTTATTTTCTTTTCTTTTTGTTACTTTACTCTTTTCCCTCCTTCTACAGAACGACACTAATTAGATAACAAGGAATAAATATTTGAAAACTTAACAACCATTTCTCAATCGGGGAAACAAGTTCCCACTTTCAAGAACAGTCAACAACAATAGGGGAGAAGGAGCTCCCATTTTATAATACCAGACTTTTAAGTCTTCCTCATTCTTTGGTACATAGCTGAGGAAAGATTCGCTTCCAATAACTTAAATACAGTTACTGAGACTAGTAGTCTCTTCTTATAGAATAGGATATTCAGAATTATTTTCCAAAAGAGGATTTAACTCCCAAACTTTAAGACCGCTAGGGCCTAGTTTAAATTTTGAGGTACCTCAGAGAGAAGCTTAGTAGTTTCTACTAACTCTGACATTCGCTGCCCTTGCTCAATAGGGAAGCCATAATACAAAATGTGGATCGGAAGGATCCAACAAGACGGGAGCCGGAGCTCATATTAAACGGCAAAGAAAGGAAAAGCAAAGGTTAAATAGAAAGGCCGGGAAGAAAAGGAAAGGGTGCTAAACTCAAACAATCCCATGACACAAAGCATCATGAAACACAATGAGGCAGAAGGCCTGGTGACACAGAGGATACGCCGTACTACACTGGTGACTTAGACCGAATAAAATGAAATGCCGAAAGATGTGAAGAAAATTTGAAAATTTTAAAGCTTAGTCAGAAAGCAAAGTGAACAAAGGAAACGAGGGTCCACACTCATAATATTAATGATTTACATGATATCATTTTAGGGTGGTTATACTTTGTGCGCAGACTTCCTAGAAATCTACAACCCAGCTGAATTATAAAACCTATATTATTTTGAAATATTCGTAAACGCGGAGCGCCCTAACTGTTACATGCTAGAGGTAAACGCTTGAATCTTCCCGTCGCCACACGCAGATAAGTTCACATGTTAGGGAAACTTGCCGCTTACCTTATATACCGCCCCAACTCACCGTAGCCTTTTATGAGGGGAACCTCACCGCCCATCGCACAGTAGAGTTAAATTAGAAGATAGTCATAAGGGTCAAGATACCAGTATTTATAGGGACGTGCTGGCTGCTAACAGGTCAGATTAATTGGCACAAGCAGTCATGGCAAGTTATGAATATTAGAATACACCTCTAGCGCCAATACACTAACAAGAACAATACTCTACAAAAGCATTAACATACCAATTCCCTAGGAGGCTCAAAAGACAATAAGTAGTGACATTTGTTCATAAACTAGACATTTAAGTGCTCTTCAGAAGGTTCAGCTAATTTCCGCAAGAGCTCACTGCGCTCGGGCGTTTAAAGTGTTGCCTACTGCTTGGGAAAGGCCTTACTATTGTCACAATTATTATGATTATTATTCCCATATGAACAAAGGACCAACCGCAATAAATAGGGACACGATTGAGAACAAAGCGATGTAACACTACTCAACAAACAGGGTTTTGCTGTTTTCTACTACCAAGACGAACTTAACGTAAAGGAAGAGTTGTGTTACGTGGATAACGTGTTGTACCTTGAAGTGTACAGTACAGAGACGGCCTTGGGAAGTTTTATGGTTCCTGAAATGCTATATAAGGACGAAAGCAATAAGTAACTCTTCCTTATTGTATACTGAATGAGAGATGTCATTGTTGAGGTTCCGTATACATTATTAGTTAGTGACATTGAGATCACTGTCCCGAATTCATTTATGGCGAGACACGGTGTTAATTCTTCTTCCTGGCCTTTTCGCAGCTACATGGAATTGACACTTTGAATGGATTCAGCCCAATTTTACGGCCAGATACCTTTCCAGTGGCCAGCCCTATCTAGGGAGTTGTGTTCACATTGCATATTTATATAGTGGTGTGTAGTGAGACAAACACAAACACCCATTCCCCCAACCAGAGGAATTAATTATACGTCCAGTCATGGGAAAAAGTATATGTACTCCTTAAACGTTAAAGAATGTTGTCGTTTGTAGTTGACGCATTGTACATAGGCTGCTAGAAATTTCACTTCTTTTCTATATTTCGGTATTTCGCGAAACGTGGATATGAATACGTACCGGAAATAACAATAGTACTTTAGAAATGTTTGTTTTAACAAACGTATCATCCAATAAGTTCTAAATATAGATGCATAAAAAGTACGGTATTCGTACAGGTGTTTTATCGTCACATCAAAGTCCTTGATGACATCCCTTGCAACGCAGATAAGCAGTAAAGGTCACGTACCAAGTCATTTGTGCTTCAGTCGTTCTAAACAAGTGATACAGTCAATCAGTAAGATGGGCCGCAAAATGAAAGAACTAACAGAATAAGAGAGAAGAATTATAATCCATTCTAATAATTCCTGTAAATTTCTCTCGGAAATATCGAACCTTGTGAAGAGACCAAGATCTACAATTTAGGGAATTATTGACGGGTATGGTGAGAGAAAATAGTTCAAAAACGCACGTAGATGTAGACGTTCATGCAAACTAGACGATCGAACTAAAAGACTAATCCTTGGGAAAGTTAAGAAAATCCTAGAACCAGTGCTGCAAAACTGAGGTCTGAACTAGGAAATGATTTAAAACTTAATATCTGTGCTTCCACAATTCAAAAGTTTTCATACATGAATGGGTATCATTGTAGAAATGTCAGGCTAAAACCTTTAATTACCCCAGAAAATAGGAAGAAAAGAGTACAGTATGCTACAGACCCCAGCAAATAGAAAGAAAAGAGTACAGTATGCTACAGACCCCAGCAAATAGGAAGAAAAGAGTACAGTATGCTACAGACCCCAGCAAATAGGAAGAAAAGAGTACAGTATGCTACAGACCCCAGCAAATAGAAAGAAAAGAGTACAGTATGCTACAGACCCCAGCAAATAGGAAGAAAAGAGTACACTATGCTACAGACCTCAGCAAATAGGAAGAAAAGAGTACAGTATGCTACAGACCCCAGCAAATAGGAAGAAAAGAGTACAGTATGCTACAGACCCCTCAGCAAATAGGAAGAAAAGAGTACAGTATGCTACAGACCTCAGCAAATAGGAAGAAAAGAGTACAGTATGCTACAGACCCCAGCAAATAGGAAGAAAAGAGTACAGTATGCTACAGACCCCTCAGCAAATAGGAAGAAAAGAGTACAGTATGCTACAGACCCCTCAGCAAATAGGAAGAAAAGAGTACAGTATGCTACAGACCCCCTCAGCAAATAGGAAGAAAAGAGTACAGTATGCTACAGGCCCCAGCAAATAGGAAGAAAAGAGTACAGTATGCTACTGACCCCAGCAAACAGGAAGAAAAGAGTACAGTATGCTACTGACCCCAGCAAACAGGAAGAAAAGAGTACAATATGCTACTGACCCCAGCAAATAGGAAGAAAAGAGTACAGTATGCTACAGGCCCCAGCAAATAGGAAGAAAAGAGTACAGTATGCTACAGGCCCCAGCAAATAGGAAGAAAAGAGTACAATATGCTACTGACCCCAGCAAACAGGAAGAAAAGAGTACAGTATGCTACAGATCTCTCAGCAAATAGGAAGAAAAGAGTACAGTATGCTACAGACCCCAGCAAATAGGAAGAACAGAGTACAGTATGCTACAGACCCCAGCAAATAGGAAGAAAAGAGTACAGTATGCTACAGACCCCAGCAAATAGGAAGAACAGAGTACAGTATGCTACAGACCCCAGCAAATAGGAAGAACAGAGTACAGTATGCTACAGACTATAAACATGCTTCTCTAGAATTCTGGGATCGAGTTATATTTACGGATGAAAGTAAATTCACTGTTTTTCAAGAACATGGCAAAAAGGTGTAGAGGGAAACGAACACAGAACTCGAAGAAAAAATCTGCTTCCTTCACTGAAGCATGGTGGAGGTTGTTTAATGGTTTGGGGGTGCATGAGCTCAGCTGGAGTAGGTTCCTTAGAATTCGTAGATAGAAAGATGGACCGAAAATGCTGTACTAAAATTTTAAAGAAACATCTAGCATCTAGTGTCGAAAGATGGGACTTCTGGGTAATTACGTATTTATGCAGCATAATTATCCAAAGGACACGGCCCTCGATACACGATTGTGGATTTTATACAGCACACCCAAAGCATACGACTCCATCGACCGTGATGTGTTGCTTAACATCCTTGCAGAAATGGGAGTCGATGAGAAACTGCTGGCGATAATAAGGGCAACACTAACTAATACCAAATCCAAAGTAAAATTCCAAGGATGTCTCTCTGAACCCTTTGAGATCAAGACAGGCGTTCGACAGGGAGATGGGCTGTCACCTCTTTTGTTCAACTGCGTACTTGAGAAGGTAATACAGGAGTGGCGAAAGACGTTAAAAGAAACCTTTACAAACCCGTAAGGATTGGGACAAAGAAAAATGGAGTGGAAATAGATTGCTTAGCGAACTAACTAACTGTCAAAGTAACTAAATGGCAAACAACATAGCTAACTGACTATTTACCTAAGTCAAAGTAACTAACTGTTGAGCTAATTAATTAACCGTTTCAAAGCAAGCAAATAACTAACCAAAAAATTAACTAAGAGTCAAAGTAATTAAATGGCTAACCAACTAACTGAATGCCTAACTACATAATTAACTGTTCAACTAAATAACCGCCAAAGTAACTAAACGATTAACTAACTAACTAACTAACTAACTAACTAACTAACTAACTAACTAACTAACTAACTAACTAACTAAATAACTAACTAACTAACTAACTAACTGACTGACTGACTGACTGACTGACT
Organism: Anabrus simplex; assembly: GCF_040414725.1. Classification (NCBI taxonomy): domain Eukaryota; kingdom Metazoa; phylum Arthropoda; class Insecta; order Orthoptera; family Tettigoniidae; genus Anabrus; species Anabrus simplex. Next base: position 182,967,515 of record NC_090269.1, on the reverse strand, counting down.
GACTGACTGACTGACTGACTGACTGACTGTCTAACTAACTGACTGACTGACTGACTGACTGACTGACTGACTGACTAACTAACAAACTAACTAACTAACTAACTAACTAACTAACTAACTAACTAACTAACTAACTAACTAACTAACTAACTAACTAACTTTGAATGTAAATAGATTATTAACCTGGTTACTAACTGGTTTACTAACAAATCATCTAACTAACTAACTAAATAACTAACTAACTAACTAACTAACTAACTAACTAACTAACTAACTAACTAACTAACTAACTAACTAACTAACTAACTAACTAACTAACTAACTAACTAACTTGCTTGCTTGCTATCTAACTAACTTGCTTGCTAACTAACTAACTAACTAACTAACTAACTAACTAACTAACGAACTAACTAACTAACTAACTAACTAACTAACTAACTAACTAATTAACTAACTAACTAACAACCAACTAAGTAACTAACTAACTAACTAACTAACTAACTAACTAACTAACTAACTAACTAACTAATAACTAACTAACGAAATAACTTATTAACGAACTAACTGGCTGTTTAACTGTAAACTAACGAAATTACTAACTAACTAACTAACTGCTTAAGTATATACAATAGCTTAACTAACCGATTAACGATTTAGCTGTTTAACTAAAAGTCATAGTAACTAAATGTCTGTCGAACAAACTAGCCAATCGACCAGCCAACCATCCAACCTACTGGATAACTAATAAACATAGTAACTACTTTACTAACTAACCGCCAAAGTAATTAAGTGACTAACGAACTAACTGGCAGTACAAATAATGAACTAACTAACTAACTAATTAACTAACTAACTAACTAACTAACTAACTAACTAACTAACTAACTAACCAAACAACTAACCAACTATTAAAGTAACTAAATGACTAGCCAATAAACTAATTAACCGTCAAAGTAATTAAACGAGTAATCAGCTAACTAGATACCAAACTTAATAATTAACCGTTTACCTAATAATCGTAAGGTAACTAAATGATTAACTATCTAATTTTGAATGTGAATAAATGATTACCTAACTGATTGTCTAACTGTTTAACCAACCAACCAACCAACCTCCGTGGTGTAGTGGTTAGTGTGATTACCTGCCACCCCCGGAGGCCCGAGTTCGATTCCCGGCTCTGCCACGAAATTTGAAAAGTGGTACGAGGGCTAGAACGAGGTCCACTCAACCTCGGGATGTCAACTGAGTAGAGGTTGGTTCGATTTCCACCTCAGCCATCCTGGAAGTGGTTTTCCGTGGTTTCCCACTTCTCCTCCGGACAAATGCCGGGATGGTAGCTAACTTAAGGCCACGGCTGCTCCCTTCCCTCTTCCTTGTCTTTCCCTTCCAATCTTCCCATCCCTCCACAAGGCCCCTGTTCAGAATAGCAGGTGAGTCCGCCTGGGCGAGAGGTGGGATCCCTCGCTTAGTCCGAGGGAAAAACCGACCCTGGGGGGTAAACAGATAAAGAAGAAGAAGAAGTAAAGATACACTGTGGGGGTGTGATGTATGTACTATCACAACCTCTTTCACTATAAGCTATTTCACAGATCCGACTGGTGTTGCTGCTACTTGAGCTATCCCTCGAGTGATACTCTCAGCCAAGAATTTAAGAGGCCAGCCGTTCATTTATGGGTTGAAATTTACATTCTGAAATTTATCTTTATAGGATACGCCTTCGTCTTTGAACTGGTAAAACAATTAATAACATTTGTTTTACGTCCCACTAATTACTTTTACGGTTTTCGGAGACGCCGAGGTACCGAAATTGAGTCCCACAGATGGTCTCTTACGTGCCAATAACTTACCGAAACGAGGCTGACGCATTGGAGCACCTTCAAATACCACCGGACTGAAGCAGGATGAAAGCTGCCAAGTTGGGGTCAGAAGGCCAGCACCTCAACCGTCTGAGCCACTCAGCCCGGCGGTGAAAAAATTAACTACACTGCTTCAAAAGGTGTATTTGCAAGTGCCCATGTATGGCATTTACTACGTCGTATTCTGCCTTATGTCGCTTATTTTCCGTAAACTTTCATTTCTACACAGTTTCTTCATCATTGAAGTTGATGATCTAATGGAAGTTTGCATTGCCACGTATTTTACCTTTACTGTTCTACGATCGTTTCTTTGACACAGGCAATTTGACTTACAACAGATTTTTAGTAGCGATTAGTAGAGACAAGTATTTATTGGAGGAATATCTAGGAGATTCTGCAAATGTTGTTGATATACATTTAACCCATAAATGCATATGTGAAAGGAGAATATACTTTATCGATTGATTGATTGATTGATTGATTGATTGATTGATTGATTGATTGATTGATTGATTGATTGATTGATTGATTGATTGATTGATTGATTGATTGATTGATTGATTGATTGATTGATTGATTGATTGATTGATTGATTGATTGATTGATTGATTGATTGATTGATTGATTGATTGATTGATTGATTGATTGATTGATTGATTGATTGATTGATTGATTGATCCTGGCAAAACTACGGCCAGGTGGCTTTCTCATACACCTAACCAAGCTAATATACTATTTACAGCAAGTTGTTCGTTACTACACAGTACATGTGTTTATTTGTTTGTTTGTCAAACACTTATATCGTTTCTCTACGGGGTCGGGTATAACGTGAGATGAATCTGTCGTGGCGGGATTTTACGACCAGATGGCCTTCCTAACGTCAACCTCATCAACCTCATGAGATGAAATGAATAACGTGATGTATGATAGTAGGAAGACAGGGGGTGAAACATGGTGCCGGCACATAGCCTACTCCTGTCGAATAGTACCAAGGCTTGATGTCCCCATCCGACGGCTGAATCTTCATCATCAGCGCCATATGCCCTCACTCCCTATGAGCACTGCGGAGAGTTTTGGAATTTAATTCAGGATTCTGGCACGCAATCTAATGATTAGAAATTGTATACCACCACCTCCCCTACTCTGCCGGCCAACACTCTGATGGTGAACGTATGTTTCCGACCAGCGGGTCTCGTATCGGCTAACCACGGTGTTAGACCGCTTAGACTTCAACGCCTTAATGATCCTGGCCACCTGGCGGGCTATACAGTGTATGAGTAATTACGTAAATAATTAATAATGAAGCTGATACATTCATTGAATGTTTGGTATATATAAACCAGGAGGCGCGCGAGCGCCGTACATTCTACTTATAAGTGTTTCGCATGCACTAGTGATGGATGGGATACCTAGTAACTGATTTTAACAGGGGCACTACTGCAAGCATGCAAGTTACGTCAGAATATGAAGAGATAACAACCGGACGGTCGCTCGCAGCATGTTCCTCAGCGCTACCTGTCTAATGTAGCCCCTTGTAGTAGTAAGCCTCGTTTTCGACCGCATAGTACTAGGCTGGTGTATGGTAGAGCAGCATCGGCAATGGCTAGTGTGTTCAGCAGCGACGAATATTCAGGAATCATTTTAATCTATGGAGAATCTGGTCGGAATGCAGCCTAAACTCGCTGCCGATATGCACAGGAGTTCCCGAAGAGACGTCTGCCTTCTATACACGTATTTCGCCGAACAGAGCTGCAATTAAGAGCTAATGGATTGTTCAAGGAATGTACCAACAGGGCCAGACCCATCTGTGACAATGCTGACGTTGTCCTTCACACGGTAAATTGAATTTCACCTAACAGTGATAATAATAATAATAATAATAATAATAATAATAATAATAATAATAATAATAATAATAATAATAATAATAATAATAATAATAATTGTACCGGGAGGTACACCTCCGCTCCGCTAATTCAAACATTGCGCCAGTCGAAACTCCTCTACTGGAGGAAGCCGGAACTTTAACTTCCACTTTAATTCTCTGAGTTCTCAGAAGATGTCTCTACTGTAAATTTTGAAGTGTTCTGAACTATGTCAGTTTCGATGTGTATTTGTTTGCTCTGTAGTAAGAAGTGTGAACATTCTCTTCTAGATGGCACCTCTTAAGAACTACAATTGTGCACCCTAGTGCGAAGTGAAGGAACCTTTTTTTGAAGAAATTTAGTATTTATAAGTTTGTTCTTTATTAAATTTATTTCAGCCATTCTTTAAGTTGGCAATGTTAATCCTTTCTTTCCGCCAGTTTTGAAATTGGCCAATCGCAAATTTCTGTAATTAATTTTCCACCAATCCTGGTTTTCTTCTCCAGTTTTGACATGTAATCTTTTGGCCGTCCAATAAAAAGCTTGTGGGCGGGTGTTATCATTCATGAAAGGTCTCGAATGTTCCGCGAGGGTATATAAACTGCTGATTTTTGTGTCTCCGCGCCACTTCAGTAACATCTCGCATTGTGTAATTATGTAGCAGGGGGCGGGAAGCGCCTCTTTCTTCGGGCAGCAGTTCAACCGTCAGGTAATGGCCGTTTTATAACTTATTTTCTTGCTAGTTCAGCAGTTTAACCCTCGGGGCGGGTTCGAAACTTTCCTCATGTAACCTATATTTAAAATGTAAAAGACACTTGGTATAAATTCTGTCTCTTTAACTACAAATTGGGATAGAGAGTGCCTAACCCTCTCGGGCTCCCATTCCTTTTGTTTTGAGGTGACTACGTTTTTATAACAGTTTCCCTTCTACTCGTAATGTCATAACATTTTTCAATTGTGTCACCTCGGTAGTATGGGATTAGCCCTTGCATAAGCGGCCTAGTGCCAAATAGGTTTTAAAGAAGTGTATTAGGAGTGCAGTTACGCCTCCTCTCAAGTTGGTATTTTGGGGGCCATGTAATTGTCCTGTTTCTTTATTGAATAGGCCTCAGTAGGTTGGGTATTTTTACCCCTGTTTTCATGTGCTTGGAAGACAGCTTGAAGGTGGAGTTTGGTGTGGCCTTTGATAGGCTTGAACTTTGAGAGCGGGTTGCTCGTTCTTAAATTTGGTTTCTGTGTGCCTCGAGCAGGCTTTACTGAGTAATAGGGAGCAAGTGCTCCTGGGCATGATTGGGGTTTTCTGCCCCTTTGTCAAACCTTGTATTTGGGTAAAGTTGGGCTAATTGCTCAAGAATTGTGTGTCTGGGTCTCGGAGCCCAAATCCTGTAACAACTGTAATTGTACATTATTGATTTGTTGCTAGGCTACTGAGTACCTGTTATATTTGTTATTTCTTGATCTTGAAAAGAAAATATAACCTTGTTAATATAATAAAATTCTTCCGGGCTGTTATGCCGTGGTCCACTCCTCTCGCTTCTCCCAGACGTTTCGACAACTGCTGCGGTAGTCATCTTCTGTGGCGTCGTGTAGATACGCTCTCCTGTATCCCGCTGGCGACTGCAAAAGTTGTTTGGGAAGCTTTTTTTTTTTTTTGATGGCCAGTGGATGGGAGCCCCGGGGCGAAAAAATATGCCCCCCTACTCATCTGTTTCCGAGGGATTGCCGATGAGGCGAAAAGTCACTGTTCTCGCTACACTGGCGGGGGAAAAAACAGTCTGTCTGATAGGCTGGGAGGCCTATAGTCAGAAAAGAAACCCCCTCTTCGCTTCAGTTTACGTGCTCAAAAAGGAAAATTACATCGGAGCGGTATTGGTATCAGAGTGCTTCTTAAGAAACGGCCCTTAACAGGAGAGTAATTTAGAGAAAGTTTAGTGGTAAGAAGGTTTCAATTTAGAAAAGACCGAAAGGTTGGCCGGTTCGAATTTTAAAACAGGTCATAGAGGATCCAAGGGCCACGGTACTTCAGGCGAGTACTTGGCTTCTTAGTCCTCATGACCCGCTTTAACAGTAAAATACCAGGGTCCTCTGATTGGTTCGAGAGGATCCTAGCCCTGGTCATCCTCACTATTTTAATTATCTGAGATCTAAGTGTGGGGATACGAAGCTCGGCCCGTATCCTCTTGTTAGATTTCAGATATGGTGCTCTTGTCATCATTCTAAGTGTCTTATTCTGAAAGGCTTGTAATTTTGAAAGTGGAGTTTTGGCAATATAGCCCCAGGCCTCACAGCCATACAGCAGGATGGGCCTGATACATGCTAGGTAAATATTTCTCTTGATAGAAGTAGAGATATACTTATTGCCTAGCAGAGGTCTCAGTGCTTTCATCCGTGCCGTGGCACGCTGACGGGCCTGTTCTATATTGTGTCTCCAGGACAGAGTTCTGTCCATTATTAGGCCGAGATATTTAATTTGGTTCGTCCAAGACACGGGGACGTTATTGATAGTGAGGCGATCAAGGTTAGGCCGGCGCCGGGTGAAAACAATTGCCTGGGTCTTATCCGCATTTATTTTCACCTTGTTCCGGAGACACCACTCCCAGAAGGAGTCGATCCATTGCTGTAATCGTCGGACAGCATAGTCATTACGCTTCATGCCGATGTAAATGGCTATGTCATCCGCGTACTGCTGGATCTCTACACCTTCCCGTGTAGGAAGATCGTTCACATATAGGCCGTAGAGTGTGGGGCTCAGCACTCCACCCTGTGGGACTCCTGCTCTGAGTACCCGAGGGGTGGATTGCTCCCCTTCACAGGAAACATAAAATTTCCTGTTAGTCAAATACGACTGAATAATTTTGACTAGGTAATTTGGGACTCTATATAATTCCAAAAGCTTTACGATTAAATTATCGTGCCAGACAGTGTCAAATGCTTTCTCTACGTCGAAAAATACTGCTGGCACGCTACGGCGCATATTGAACGACCTTGTCACATACTGTGTCAGGCGCAGCACCGCAAGTGGGGCACTGCGCCTGGACCTGAACCCAAACTGCTCAGGTCGCAGTATGTTGCGGGTGTTTAGATATCCATTGAGGCGAGAGAGAAGAAGTCTCTCGAAAATCTTAGAGATATGTGATAACAGGGTTATCGGGCGATATTTTTTTTTTCTAGTGAGATCAAGTATATGGGAGCCCCAGGGCGAAAAAATATGCCCTCTTACTCATCTGTTTCCTTGGTTACCTGATGAGTCAGAAAAAGTCGCGAGTTACCTACACTGGCGGGGGAAAAATCACTCTTCCCCACCGGAGAAGGTGGGGCAGAATTGAAACCCCCTCATCGCTGGGCCATAACATGATGTCAACTAGGAAGAGGGTCAGTCTTATTGAAACAGAATTTAGTACCTTTTAGTGATTACCTGAAAAACGTTGTCAAAAATTTGGAAAAGGCCGAAACTACAATTTGGAGTACAGGAGCCAAGGGCCGCGGTGGCGGTAACGTGTGGTTGGCTTCTTGGTCCTGATGACCCGTTTTAGCAACGAAATCCCCGTATCATTCGATTGCGCCAGGGTGATCCGAGATCTTGTCATCCTAACCTGCTTGAAAATCTGTTGCTGGACAGTGGGTAGTTGAAGATTCTGCCGAATCCTTAAGTTAGAGGTGTACCATGGTGAACCGGTCATGCGCCGCAGTACCTTGTTCTGGAACACCTGGAGTCGCCGAATGTGCGTCTTGGCCATGTAGCACCAGGCCTCACAGCCGTAGAGAAAGATGGGACGAATGCACGCAAGGTACAAAGACCTCTTGATACATCCCCCAAGGTGCCTATTCAGTAGCAGAGGGCGCAATGCTACCGTTCTGGCGTTGGCTCGCTGTAATGCCTGGTCCACATTCCATCTCCAGGTTAAGGCTTTGTCCAGGATCATACCAAGGTACTTGACACGGGTCAACCATGGCAGCTCAGTACGCCGGATTTTAAGATGACAAAACCTCGGACGCCGCTTCGAAAAGAGGATCGCCTGGGTTTTTTCCGGATTAATTTTGACCTTGTTCTTGGTACACCAGGATAGAAATTGGTTGATCCAGGCTTGCATTTTCGCCGTGGCATCACAATATCTTCGCTGAGCGGTATAAACTGCAATGTCATCAGCGTATTGTTGAATTTCTATACCTGCTACCTTGGGGAGATCGTTCACATATAGGGCGTACAAGGTTGGCGATAGTGCTCCTCCCTGAGGCACTCCTGCCAATAAGCGCCGAGGGGTGGAGTTCTCACCATCGCAGGTGACAAAAAACTGTCGATCACGCAGATAAGATTGGATAATTTTGACAAGATAAAGGGGGACTTTGTATAGGTCCCCCAGTTTCACGATTAGATTGTCGTGCCAGACGGTGTCAAAAGCTTTATCAACATCAAAAAATACCGCTGGCACGCTACGCCGTAATGTGAACGATCTCGTAGCATATTGGACCAGGCGCAATACCGCCAATGGGGCTGAGCGTTTGGCCCGGAAACCAAACTGCTCCGGTCTCAATATCCTACTGGATACAAGGTAACTATTGAGGCGATGGAGAATAAGTCTCTCGAAAATTTTGGACAAGTGGGAGAGAAGACTGATAGGGCGGTAATTTTGCGGAAACAGTCTGTCTTTCCCCGGCTTAGGAATCAGACAAATTTTTGCCGTCTTCCAGGCCGTTGGGTAATAACCCAGGGAAAGGCAGGCCGTAAAGAGGGCAGCTAAAAAGACCACAGCCCTGTATGGGAGGGACTTGATTTCTTTAACGGCGACCCTATCAGCCCCGGGAGACTTATTCTCATTAAGTCCTTTAATACACCGGCGGACCTCCGCAGGTGTGATGTCAGTCACAGTGTCTCGTGGCGTCCTACTTTGCCTGAGAGCTGAAGCTTTTCGTTCAATTTGTCGGTCGGTACGGTCGTCATCGTGGCGGGTGTAGTGTACCACACACTGACTCTCGATCGAGTCAGCGAAAGCTTCAGCTTTCTCCAGGGGGGAGAAGACGAGACCCCGTCGGCCATGAAGTGCACGACGGGGCTCTCGTGTTCGAGTCAGGCTACGAGTAACCCTCCAAAACTCGCGGTCTGAGTCGTTTTCTGTGAGAGTGCGACAGAGTTCTTCCCACTTTTCAATCTTGTGTTCCAGCAGCCGTTGGCGGACGACACGGGCAAGTTCCTGGTATTCTGCCTTGTCATCTGGGTCGCGATAGAGTTGCCATCTCTTCCGATAAAGATTTTTAATCTTGATCAAATCCTTGAGGAGATCTGGAAGACCCTCCTCAACTTGGGGACTACGGGCCGAACGAGAATTTCGGGCAACTTCCTGGATGTGTTTCCTGGCGTTGAGGATCTTGCAAGTAAGATGCTCAACGGCCCTGTCAACATCATCCCGGGAGCGTATGTCGAAAGGTTTAAAATTTCGATCCACATGTTTCCTGAACTTGTGGTAGTCCAAGTTGACGTGAGGGATCGAACGAGTGGGCCCCTCCAGGCGCTCCCAGACAAGATTGAAAACAATGGGATTGTGATCCGAGTTTAACTCGTGGGGAACAACAAAATCAATAGTGCTGTTATAGTATTTAGATACTGTCACATCGATGACGTCAGGTAACCCATTAGCCGGGTATATTGTGGGCTCTGTGGGAGCACACACCTTGACGTCACTGTCTCTCATGTAAGCACTTAAGATTCTCCCCCGAGGATTGGCTACCCTAGAGTTCCAGTCGGGATGCTTGCAATTGAGGTCACCAGCCACTATGGTGGGGACGTGGCCAGGGTTTTCCAAAAGAGCATTTAGTTCCACCAGATTAAAGGGTGCATTAGGTGACAAATATGCAGTAAATATGCGATAATGATAGTCCCGATGTCGGATTTCAATCCCGAGGGATTCCAGTACGGAGTGGGGGAGGGGGTCGAGGACGTGATGGGTAAGACTAGACTTAACCAGCACAGCAACACCCCCACCCTTCATCCCGACTCTGTCTTTCCGGTAGACTACCATATTCTTAATTTTGAAAGGCATATGCTCTTTTAGAAACGTCTCACCCAGTAGCATGATGTCTAGGTTATGGTCAGAGATAAAAGCCTCAAGCTCATACCTCTCACCGACAACGCTTTGACAATTCCAAGCACCAACCCTTAAGTCCATAGTCCGTGGCGTCTGTCGCGTCGTCTAAGGGGCTGAGAAATACCGCATAGCGGCATCAATCAGCACCATGATCTTGTCAAATGTGCTATTGCACGTGCTCAATTTAGTCAGAGTCTCCCTCAGAATAGGGATGAGTCGAGAAAAATCAATCTGCCGGAGCAGACCGATGATGTCAGATAAACCACCGAGGTCGGGGAAGGAGGTTCCAGTACTACTAGGGGAGGGAGTGGGAGCTTGTGAGGGGGCAGCAGCGCCACCGAAGAGGCTCGCGAACGAGACCCCCTCGGTCACAGGTTTTGAGGGTGGCAGTGCACTCTTCTTCTGGGCTTTAAGCTGCACTGCGGTTTTCTGTTTCGTGACAGCCTCTCTAAAGAGGTTGCACCCTCTCCACGAAGCTGGGTGTTCCCCCTGACAGTTCGCGCACTTGGCGGGAGCCTCCGGTTTGAGCGGGCAGGCCGCAGCCAAGTGGTTCTCTCCACACTTGACACATCTCAAGGGCATTTTACAATAATTGGCAGTGTGCCCCAGTCTCTGGCACTTGAAACATTGGGAAGGTCCTTCCCTGCCTCGGTATGCCTCAATCTTTACCTTGGACCCACACAAGTATTGTACGGAGTAAATAGTTTTAGAAAATTCCTCATTTGGAAGCGTGACACTGATTACGCTTAGAGGGATAACCTTTTTGGTGGTGGCATCCCTCCGGGTATATTGGTATATATCCTTAGGTTGGTAGCCCAGCGCAATCAGGTCCTCCCTGACCCAATCGATATCAACTGTTGACACGATATTCCGAATTATTACCTTCAACAGCCGCTGTGAGGGCAGCTGGTGAGTGTAGAAGTTGGCATTGGCGGTGTCGAAATATTTTATCAACAGTTGGTAGTCCTGCTCGTTATCAACATGATACTTTAGGGCGTCCTTGGTGTTGATGACCCGAAGGTCGCCAGAGCACCGCTGTCTCAAATATTTGAAATGGTGCTGATAGTTGGTCTTATCAAAGACAACTACCGGCGGCAGCGACTTTTTCTTGGGTGGGGGGGGGGGCCCGTGGTGTCCATATGCTCGACCTCTCCACCAGGAGCGGTTGTCGTGGCAGTCCCATTCCCGTCACACACAGACGGTGGTGGCGCCGAACGGGAGGCGCTGGTCGAGGGGGCGGCCTCGGTCGCCGTCCGGGGAGTAGGCGACTGGGCAGGCACTAGTGCCTCTGGACCGTTGCTACCACTGGTGGGTAGGGCCGAAAGAGGGGCGTATGAATTTAAATCTTTGTTATAAACTAATGTTTGGCCGTTAGCAGTTCGTTTTTTTAGGACATAGCGAGGTCTAGATTTGCCCTTCACCATCCGAGCCGTTTTCCACTGACTATCTTCAGCAGCTTTAGCAGCGGCAAAAGAAGCCAATAATTTAGCCTGGTCATCTAATGTAGTGCCTTCCGGTAGAAGATGAATCGTAGAGGTGCTGGTGGTTGAACCAGCAACCTCCGTCAACTTTACCGTTCCCGAGTCCATGTCCGTAGCCGGAGTCGTCATCTGGGTAGCCGGGGCCCGTTTCCTCTTGGTGTCCCCGCCACCAGGCGGGGGACCGTCCGTAGCCATGATTGGGTTGCTCACTCGAAGGGGTCAGCCAATCGCAGCATGAGGTGAATGTCCAGCAACCCGCAACACACCGTACTCGCCCGTCAAACACTAACAAAGCGCGCACACTCACAGAGAGATCCTTACTCAACAGCAGTAAGATCGCGAATGCTGTGTGCTATATCGGGCGATTTTTTTTTTTTTCGGGGGGGCCCCCGAAGCCCGCTCCCCCCGCGTGACCAACGACTCAATCTACATGGCCTCCGACATGCTATTATTTCTAAGAAGAAGAAAGAGATAGCAGGGAAGAGTGGGAAGTGATACAAGGAGTATCTGCCGGTTTCCGAGTCAGACTCGCTACCACGGCAAAGTTTGTATTGGTTGGATAGTGTTAAGGTATGGTATTGAAGGGTCAGGGAAAAACCACATAGGCAGAAAGAAGAAAGAGCCTACATGTAAAACCTGACATCTTTTGATAGCACATGCAAGGATGTGGGCTGGAAAAAGACCAGAGGTTATGTTAGTTAGGAACAGGTAACATGCACAAAACATAAACCAATTCCTTGCAATTTTTGTTATTATGGGGATCAGTCCTTCTTGTCACTGCCGGGTCGGCTCGGGTCTGCTAGCGTCTGGGCTTTGGGCCACAGGTTCGTCCCATTGTCCAGCAGCCAGCAGTCCCTGGTGCCAAGTCTCCTTTTGGAGAGGGGGGAATTAGAGCCAAGCCTTGCATGCAAGGGGCTATCTTCTTCCTCCTGTCGATGTCCCTCTATGCGGTGTTGTTTGAACACACTTGTCACTGCAGATCTAAAACTAAGATTATTAATAACATATGTATATACAAGTTCTCATTGGAGTGCCGGCTGTTTGCCTGCTCTCATGTCCAGCGTTCAACCTAGATAGGAAAGAGATAACTTATTAGACAGATAGATATTATTGTTGTTTATAGGGCGCGGGCTGGTGTTCCGCTCCCATGTCTCTGAAGGGGGGCGGGGGTGGATTGATACGTCCTTGGCCGTCTGGCTGCGTTGCCGTCGTCTTCTTAGGTTGTACTTTTTGTCAATCTTCCTCGCCTGGTCCCTGGGTCTAGGACAGCTGAAACATATTTACATACTTACATTGGTGTCTGCAGTGTGTGGGTGTATGTGGTATATAGGTGTCAGCTTGGCGGGAGTGGGTTGGCTATCGGCCCCTCGCCCACCCAACCCTGTGGCTGAACAGAATGTGCTTCGGTGTAGGATACTTTTTGTACAGATCAACGTCGTAGCGTCCGATCCCGCTTATTAACGGGTTGATCTTATTACTCCATGACTTTCTGTACATGTTTAGTGTCTGTCTACGTATTTGGTGCCTTATTGAGCTGACTTTCGCAATACTGCGTAGTTGGCGTATTGGCGTGTCGAAAGGGAGTCTGGTCGCTGCTCGTAGGCATTTATTTTGTATTAATTCCAGCTTATCCAGGTTCGTCATTGCAGTGAACCCCCACGCTGGGGCTGCGTACATGATTATTGGTCTGATTAAGGCCTTATACAGGCGCGCGGCTGTGAGCTTGCATCCGGGAGATAGTAGGTTCGAATCCCACTATCGGCAGCCCTGAAAATGGTTTTCCGTGGTTTCCCATTTTCACACCAGGCAAATGCTGGGGCTGTACCTTAATTAAGGCCACGGCCGCTTCCTTCTAACTCCTAGGCCTTTCCCATCCCATCGTCGCCATAAGACCTATCTGTGTCGGTGCGACGTAAAGCCCCTAGCAAAAAAAAAAAAAAAGGCCTTATACATGTTTATGGCTACTTCCGTTTTAATACTGGACTTTTTGTTCAGTATAGGATATAGCTGGTTAAGTCGTATGTGTGCTTTTCTTTGAATATCATTGATGTGGTGTAGCATGGTGAGCTTTCTGTCTAGGACTACTCCTAGGTATTTGACTTTGTCATGCCACACTATATCTTCGTTGAAAAGCTTTAGCGCTTTTATGTTGACTGGTTTGCGTGTGAGTCTGTTCTTCTTAGTGAACAGCACTGCTTGGCACTTGTCAACATTGACCTTGATGCGCCATTTCGTTAGCCAAGGCTCGAGAGTTCTTAGTGCTACTTGGAGCCTCTTTCGAGCGCACGCTAGCTGTGGATGTTGAACTGAGATAGCGGTGTCATCAGCGTAGAGGTGTGTGGTAGTGAGTTCTGTCGTAGGCATGTCGTTTGTATACAGGACGAAGAGGATTGGGCCGATAAGGGACCCTTGGGCTACGCCCGCTCTAATCCTGCGAGTACTTGACAGCGTGTTATGTACGTCTACTTTGAACTCTCGGCCCTCCAGATAAGATTTAATAAGTCTTATATAGCCTGGGTGGAATTCGTGGTCTATTAGTTTCGCTAGTAGGCCTTCGTGCCAGACTTTGTCAAATGCTTTCTGGATATCAAGGAAAACCGTTCCTGTGTCTCTTCGTTTGTTGAGACCTATGGTGGCTTGTTCTATGAATCGAGTGAGCAGTTGTGGGGCAGAATGTGCGTTCCTAAAGCCAAACTGCTCGTTGCGAATTATACCTTTTTCCTTGATATGCCCTATTAACCTTTTCAGTAGTATTTTCTCGAATACTTTACTGAGGGCGTCCAGAAGGCTGATGGGTCTGTAGTTGTTGGGGTCTGACTTGTCTTTGCCTAGTTTTCCAAATACGAGGATCCTAGCCCTTTTCCATTGTTCAGGGTAGTATTGTAGTCTGAACATTGCATTGAAGATGCTGGTAAGTAGTGTTAGGGCTTTGTGAGTTAATTTCTTAATTATTATGTTCTGGATCTCGTCTGGGCCTGGCGCCTTCTTGGAGTTAAGATGACCTATAATCCACTTAATTTCGTGTATATTTGTCCTCTTAACCTCCGGCTTAGGTGCGTTTTCAAGGAATTCTGCTACCTTTGCCTCAGTTTGCCTGATGAAGGCTGGGTCAGATGGTATTTCGTTTGGGGTGAAAGCCGCCTCTATGGAGTCCGCTATGATTTCGGCTTTGTCACGGTTCTCGTATACCGGGCCGTTAGGTCCCTTGATGGTAGGGATGGTGTGTGGTTCTCGCGTGAAGTGTCTCGCTAAGTTCCACACTGGCCTGGTGTTGGTGTCGAAAAGTTTGAGGTGGTTGTTCCACTTTTCCGACCTGTATTCGAGTAGTTGCTTTTGTATTTCCGTGTTTAGTTCGTTCTTCATCTCGCGGTCTTCGTCTCTGTGATGTCGAGCCCAGTTACGCCTGTGGCTGTTGCGCCTGCGTATTAACTCTTTTATGTGCGCTGGAATCTCGAAGAGAGGTGTTTCTCTGTGTTTGCTTAGCGGTATGCTCGCAGTTGTGGCTGTTTGAATTGCTTCTACGAGGGTTTTGACTGCTTCGTCAATTTGGGCTGTGCTGTCTATTTGCATGCCTTCGCTTCCCTGTAGGAGTGTGTCTAGCTTGCGTTCGAATTTGCCCCAGTTGGCTGCTTTATAGTTGAGCCGGCGTCTGGGGTTTTTCTCATATTCCTCTGGGTTCGCATCTAGTGTAAATATCACTGGTTGGTGCCTCGACCCCAGGTCGTTCACTACCTTAATGCTATGCCTTTGAGGAATATGTCGCAATAGGGCTATGTCAAGTATGTCGGATACGTGATCGTTCGGTGCTAGGAACGTGGGCTCACTGGGGGCTGTTACCACATAGTCCTGGGATAGCATGTGGTCATACAGCCTTGTGCCTGCTGGGTTTGGTTTCAGGCATCCCCAGGTGGCGTGTTTCGAGTTTAAGTCCCCTCCTAGCACTGTGTTTCGATTTAGCCCTAGTACTGTTTCTATGTCCTGAGTGTTAAGGCTTGTCGGTCTGGAGTATGCTGCTATTACATTTATGAGTGTTCCCTGCACTGGTAGGGCTATTCCACATGCCTCTAGCGTGACCAGCTCTGGTATGTCTACCTCCATGTGCTTGATGTCCTTCCTTACCAGGACTGCCACTCCTCCAACTTTGTTAGCCTTATCGCTTCTGTGCATTTTGTAGCCTCTTATAGTGAACTTCCTCCCCGGAGGGAGGAAGGTCTCTGTTAGGAGAGCTACGTGTATTGAGTTCGCGGCTAGGAAGGCTTCGAGTTCATATTTCCTAGATCTGACGCCCTGGCAGTTCCATATTAGAACTCGAAGCTCCTGCGTGTTATTGTTATTATTATTATTATTATTATTATTATTATTATTATTATTATTATCTTCGTTGGGTTGTTCAGCCATCCGGGGTTAGGAGTTCGGAGATTGCATTAGCCAGGTCCCTTAGCCAGGGGTAGGGGAGCATGTTGGCCATCATAACCCCAGTGGTTATGGCTACCGACAGGTTCAGGTTCGGAAATAAAGTTTTCAGTATTTCTTCCATCCTTTCCCTGAACGCCTTTACTGCCATGTTCCCCGCTGGCTGTTGTGCCTGTAGCTGTGTTGTTGGTGAGATTGGTGTGGTGAGAGGTGAGGGCGAGGGGGGTGGTGGTGCGGATGCCGGCTGACTATCGGCAGGTTCTCTGCGGGGGGTGGAGCTGGCCTGGGGTGGGCCTTCTAGTAGCTCGGGAAGTGCTGGCGTGGACTTAACCTGCCTTTGTTTGTTTTCTTGGGGCTGGGCCTTCTTGTTGTTTTCGTTTGAGGTCTTAGCTCGGACGGTGGTGGGGGCTGGTTGGGCTGAGGGCCCGTGGTTTTGTTTGCCTACCGTCCGTACGGGCTTGAAATTTAAAATGCCTCCGCCTGATGGGCGCTGGTTGTCTGAAGGACCTTGCTTATGGCCCTTTGTGCCTGACGGGCCTGCGAGACCTGAAGGGTCCTTTGTACCTGATGGGCCTGGGTTCTTCTTGCGTGAAGCGCCTGTGCCTGAGGGGCCTGCTTGGGCCTTAGGGTTGCCACGCTTATTACCCTTTGGCCCTTTGCCTTTATGAGCGGCTTCGTAGTCCTTGCGGCTAGGACAGTCTTTAAAATTGGCCGCGTGTTTTCCCCCGCAGTTAGCGCACTTAGAGTACGCGGGGTCGTTGCCGTGGGGGCAGTCGCGGGACAAGTGGGAGGCGGCGCATCTGCGGCATCTGGGCTCCAGTCGGCACGCCGCCCCTGGATGGCCATGCCTCTGACACACTCCACATTGGGGGCCAGTGGCTGGGGGGCGATATGGCTCGACCGACACCAGCATGTTCGCGAGCATCCGCATTTTCCGCAGATTGTCCGCGTCTGGGGTGTCCGCCACTGCAACCAGGAAAAGGTTGCCCTTGGCTGGCCTATTCCCTGCTCGCATCCGCACAACGGAGAATGCGGGGATATCCTGAGCTTTCAATGCAAGCTGGATTTCGTCCGCATTACTTCCGTTAACGGGGGTCCTCACTACGAACCGCTTCATAGTGCTATTGGGCAATATTCTTACAAATGTAATATTTAGCCGTTTTAGCACCTCGATAGCGGTTTCGTAGCTCTCAAAGCTCGTCATGTGCAGCCGAATCGCTAAATGTGCGTCTACTCTCGGCCTAGAGAAATAATATTTTCTCTCTTCATGCGGCAGCTTTTTGAGGAGCTCCGTTTCGAGTGTCTTGGTGTTGGTGGTGTAGACCGTAAGGGGTGGGGGGGGTTGACCCCTTACGGGTGATCTGTTTCTTCTGTTGTGGTGGTGGAGGTGGGCTCTGACGAGTCTGCCTCTTGTGTGTGGAGTGCTGGGGTTGGGTTGAGCCGATAGATGTTTCGGTGCTACTATCGACTCGGGTACTTGGCTTATTTCTCCCGCCTGCCTGGGCCTTGCGGCTCAGGGGCTGTGTTACTTTTCCTTTCCCCTTTCCCTTCCCCCTCTTCCTCCCTTTTGCCTCCCTGAAGCCGTCACCCTGGTTTCCCGGCTGGGTGGCTGGGACCTCGGGTTCGGTCACCCCGTGCTGGCTGGGTCCCTCTCCCTCGGAGCTCTCAGATTCGGCCTCCCGGGATGCGCCTGAAAGGTCGATCACCAGTGGGGCCTCGTCCGACTCCGAGTCCGAGTTTCCCGCTCGCCCGGGCGGGGGTTGGACTGTAGTTGGCGCCATCCGCCGAGTCCGTTTCGCCCTCTTCTTCCTTCCCTTGTGCGCTGTTGTCTTCGCGCTCGGGTTTGCGGAACTGGGTCCCGCTTTCCCGGCGTCCGACTGGCTGACCACTGGGTTGAGTTTGAGGGTTCGGTTCGTGTTGGGGGGAGGAGTAGCCTCCATTTTGTTTACGTGTTGCTCCGCAGCCGCTAGCTCAGTGGAGCCATACGACTGTTCCTTCCCGTGTTCGGGTTCCGGCACATCAGGGGCTAGCCCCGGTCCCCGGTCGCCCGAGCACAACGTCACGCACTCCAGCTCAACTTCCAGGCTTCGCCTGCTCTTATTTCGGGGGTCAGCCCTGTGGCTGGCCGGCCGATTGGGGAGCGGCTGCACTGGTATGTGCGAGCTGGCTTGTACTGACGGGGTGGTAATCGGAGATGTCGTGGTGTAGGTAGTAGTGGTGGTGGTGGCGCACGCATAGTTACGCACAGCTTGCCCCGTCAGGTAAACGTTTCCCGTCAGGTTTATTTGCTGGGAGTCAGGGGTAAAGTCTGCTCCCAGCTCCTGCACATTTCGTTTCCTGCTCTCGGAGCTAGCTAGGCGCTGAGTCACCTCCAGCTCCCGCTCGGCCGGGTCATTGACCCGAGCGAGGACCGGTAGTGACAAGCTATGCGCGCTTGTAGCATTCCACCCTGCAGACATATTCATATTCAATATATTATTATTAAACAATATATTGCCGGTGGGAGTGTTTGGCGGGGGGCGGCGCTGTGATAACTGCGCATTGCCCTCCGCTGATGTACTGACGGCCGTAGAGTGGTCAGAGTGCCGTAAAAACGACAGCTCCTCACTCTCAGTCATTGCTGGAAGTTCTTGTAGTTTTGTCTGTATGGTTCCAGGCTTGCCGACAAATTGCTCTTTACGAAGCGTGACATTGCTCTTTTCTGAAAAACAAGCCTGGTCCCGTGTGTGTAGCTGTTGGGACATACGAAATCGAGCTAGTGGACGCGGGATTATCCCTTGTTACGGGGGTCCCTGGGCCACGAAATCCCTATCTAACCCTAGGTACCGAGAGGCGGTAACCGGCTGGGACAGGTAGTGTATTCTCTCGAAGTTCTCGGTGAAAGGAGAGAGAGAGCGCAGCGAGAGGCACGTACGTGCTTCCCCTACGGCAGTCAACTCGTCCTTATCAATGAAATTTACCCTGGCCACGTCCCCACCATAGTGGCTGGTGACCTCAATTGCAAGCATCCCGACTGGAACTCTAGGGTAGCCAATCCTCGGGGGAGAATCTTAAGTGCTTACATGAGAGACAGTGACGTCAAGGTGTGTGCTCCCACAGAGCCCACAATATACCCGGCTAATGGGTTACCTGACGTCATCGATGTGACAGTATCTAAATACTATAACAGCACTATTGATTTTGTTGTTCCCCACGAGTTAAACTCGGATCACAATCCCATTGTTTTCAATCTTGTCTGGGAGCGCCTGGAGGGGCCCACTCGTTCGATCCCTCACGTCAACTTGGACTACCACAAGTTCAGGAAACATGTGGATCGAAATTTTAAACCTTTCGACATACGCTCCCGGGATGATGTTGACAGGGCCGTTGAGCATCTTACTTGCAAGATCCTCAACGCCAGGAAACACATCCAAGAAGTTGCCCGAAATTCTCGTTCGGCCCGTAGTCCCCAAGTTGAGGAGGGTCTTCCAGATCTCCTCAAGGATTTGATCAAGATTAAAAATCTTTATCGGAAGAGATGGCAACTCTATCGCGACCCAGATGACAAGGCAGAATACCAGGAACTTGCCCGTGTCGTCCGCCAACGGCTGCTGGAACACAAGATTGAAAAGTGGGAAGAACTCTGTCGCACTCTCACAGAAAACGACTCAGACCGCGAGTTTTGGAGGGTTACTCGTAGCCTGACTCGAACACGAGAGCCCCGTCGTGCACTTCATGGCCGACGGGGTCTCGTCTTCTCCCCCCTGGAGAAAGCTGAAGCTTTCGCTGACTCGATCGAGAGTCAGTGTGTGGTACACTACACCCGCCACGATGACGACCGTACCGACCGACAAATTGAACGAAAAGCTTCAGCTCTCAGGCAAAGTAGGACGCCACGAGACACTGTGACTGACATCACACCTGCGGAGGTCCGCCGGTGTATTAAAGGACTTAATGAGAATAAGTCTCCCGGGGCTGATAGGGTCACCGTTAAAGAAATCAAGTCCCTCCCATACAGGGCTGTGGTCTTTTTAGCTGCCCTCTTTACGGCCTGCCTTTCCCTGGGTTATTACCCAACGGCCTGGAAGACGGCAAAGATTTGTCTGATTCCTAAGCCGGGGAAAGACAGACTGTTTCCGCAAAATTACCGCCCTATCAGTCTTCTCTCCCACTTGTCCAAAATTTTCGAGAGACTTATTCTCCATCGCCTCAATAGTTACCTTGTATCCAGTAGGATATTGAGACCGGAGCAGTTTGGTTTCCGGGCCAAACGCTCAGCTCCATTGGCGGTATTGCGCCTGGTCCAATATGCTACGAGATCGTTCACATTACGGCGTAGCGTGCCAGCGGTATTTTTTGATGTTGATAAAGCTTTTGACACCGTCTGGCACGACAATCTAATCGTGAAACTGGGGGACCTATACAAAGTCCCCCTATATCTTGTCAAAATTATCCAATCTTATCTGCGTGATCGACAGTTTTTTGTCACCTGCGATGGTGAGAACTCCACCCCTCGGCGCTTATTGGCAGGAGTGCCTCAGGGAGGAGCACTATCGCCAACCTTGTACGCCCTATATGTGAACGATCTCCCCAAGGTAGCAGGTATAGAAATTCAACAATACGCTGATGACATTGCAGTTTATACCGCTCAGCGAAGATATTGTGATGCCACGGCGAAAATGCAAGCCTGGATCAACCAATTTCTATCCTGGTGTACCAAGAACAAGGTCAAAATTAATCCGGAAAAAACCCAGGCGATCCTCTTTTCGAAGCGGCGTCCGAGGTTTTGTCATCTTAAAATCCGGCGTACTGAGCTGCCATGGTTGACCCGTGTCAAGTACCTTGGTATGATCCTGGACAAAGCCTTAACCTGGAGATGGAATGTGGACCAGGCATTACAGCGAGCCAACGCCAGAACGGTAGCATTGCGCCCTCTGCTACTGAATAGGCACCTTGGGGGATGTATCAAGAGGTCTTTGTACCTTGCGTGCATTCGCCCCATCTTTCTCTACGGCTGTGAGGCCTGGTGCTACATGGCCAAGACGCACATTCGGCGACTACAGGTGTTCCAGAACAAGGTACTGCGGCGCATGACCGGTTCACCATGGTACACCTCTAACTTAAGAATTCGGCAGAATCTTCAACTACCCACTGTCCAGCAACAGATTTTCAAGCAGGTTAGGATGACAAGATCTCGGATCACCCTGGCGCAATCGAATGATACGGGGTTTTCCTTGCTAAAACGGGTCATCAGGACCACGAAGCCAACCACACGTTACCGCCACCGCGGCCCTTGGCTCCTGTACTCCAAATTGTAGTTTCGGCCTTTTCCAAATTTTTGACAACGTTGTTCAGGTAATCACTAAAAGGTACTAAATTCTGTTTCAATAAGACTGACCCTCTTCCTAGTTGACATCATGTTATGGCCCAGCGATGAGGGGGTTTCAATTCTGCCCCACCTTCTCCGGTGGGAAAGAGTGATTTTTCCCCCGCCAGTGTAGGTAACTCGCGACTATTTCTGACTCATCAGGTAACCAAGGAAACAGATGAGTAAGAGGGCATATTTTTTCGCCCTGGGGCTCCCATATACTTGATCTCACTAGAAAAAAAAAAAAAAAAAAAAAAAAAAAAACAACTTTTGCAGTCGCCAGCGGGATACAGGAGAGCGTATCTACACGACGCCACAGAAGATGACTACCGCAGCAGTAGTCGAAACGTCTGGGAGAAGCGAGAGGAGTGGACCACGGCATAACAGCCCGGAAGAATTTTATTATATTGACACCGGCCGTGAAAGCCTTCATACTTTAATAACCTTGTTAAATTTTAAATTAACTTTAATTTCGTATATTGAGACCTATTCATCCCAGCATCTTCTTTCACCTCTGCTGATCCACCAAACCACGGTAATAATAATAATAATAATAATAATAATAATAATAATAATAATAATAATTGTTACCGTGTTTTTGCGGTAGTTAGAGGTGAAAGAAGGTGCGGGTGTGAACGGGTCTCAAGCTACGAAATTAGAGTTCATGTAAAATTAACAAGGTTATATTTTCTTTTCAAAATAAAGAAATAACAAGCATGGCAGGTACAGAGTAGCAAGGCAACAAAATGCAGTTACAATATTTACCGGATTTGGGCTTCGCGCCCCGACTTCACAATTCTTGGGCAATCAGCCCAACCTTACTCCAAAATAAGTTTTAACAGAGGGGCAGAAAACCCCATTCATGCTCAGGAGCACTTGCTCCAAATTACACAGAAATGCCTCCTCGAGGCATACAACACTCAATTTTCAAGAAAGAGCCACTCGCTCTCAACATTAAGCCTATTAAAGGCCATACCAAACTCCACCTTCAAGTTGTCCTCTAAGGACATAGATACAGGGGTAAAATACCCAACCTACTGAGGTCTATTAAGTAAGAAAAAAGGTTAATTACATGACCTCAAAAATAACCACTTGAGAGGAGGCGACCTGCACTCCTAATACATTTGTTTAAAACCTACTTGGCACTAGGCCATTAATTCAGGGGCTAATCCCATACTAAAGAGGTGACTTTAGAAAGGAACAATTTACATTACGTTAAAGAAGAATAGGTTGAGAAAAAATAAGTTCACCTCAAAACAATATGAGTGGGAGCTCGAGAGGGTTAAGCACTCTCTATCCCGATATGCAGTTTAAAGATAGAATAGATACATTTTAAGGAAGGTTACATTATGGAAAAACTTCGGACCCGCCCCGAGAGTTAAACTGCTGAGCTAGCAAAGAAAGAAGTTATTAATCGGCCATTACCTTGTTGTTGACCGCTGCCGAAGAAAGAGGCGCTTCCCGCCCCCTGCTATGTACTTTACACACTAAAAGATGGAACAGAAGTGGCGCAGAGACCCAAAAATCAACAGTTTATATACTCTCGCGGAAAGTCCCAGGCGTTTTTGGAATGAGAACACCCTCCCACCAAAACTTTGTTGGTTAGGGATAAGCAGCATATTCAAGTTGGGGATTGGCTAAATACAAAACAAGGGGAAAGAGAGGGGTATACAGCCAACTTAAACAATAACAGAAAGAAATTTAACAAGAAACAAACTTTTGAAATAAAAATTTCTCCGAAAAACAGTTCTTTCACATCGCACTAGGGTGCACCATTGTAGTTTTTCAGTAGTGTCCTCTAGAAGAGAAAGTTCACACTTCTTACTACCGGTAAAACAAAAATACATCAAAAGTGGCACAGTTCAAAAACTCCAAACTTTCCAAGTAGTCACATCTTCTGAGAAACTTGAAAATTAATACCGTCGATAAAGTTCAGACTTCCTCCAGCAGAGGAGTTTCAACAGGCGCACATTTTAAATTAGCGGCGCGGAGGTGTACCGCCCGGTACAGACCTCCCCCCCCCAAAAAAGTTCCTCCAGGGGTGACACATGCAATTGGTTTGGAAACAAGGTCCAAGTTTTGGTGTTGATATGGAGATTAATTGCAGAAGTATTTATAAGATTTTCTTAATTTGGTTTGATTCAGTTTCAAAATTCTTGTTGTACAGTTGATGTAATGTCTTTATGTTTGTAGGAATTGAATTCAGAAGAAAAACTTTTAATACTTGAAAGTGAAGAAAAATTTTCTAAGTCCACCAAATATTGCAGTAGAATACCCAAGAAAAGGTAGTAAAGTTGAACTGGAATGTCCATATAGCTGGATATGTACTTCAAACGTTGTTGATTTTAACGGCCAGACCAGCCGCCACTGCTTGCGTTCAGAGGAGGCCGCCCCGGCCCCTCAAGTACCCTGAGATACCGCTCGCCCGCACTATGAGGGGAGCAGAGGTGTAGAAGCACGCCTCGCCCACGGTGAACATATACAGGCTGCGGGCCAGTAGCAGGTCGTGCGCCGCACATCAGCCTTGGCCGGGAGGAGAGCTCCGGCTCGCCGTGCACATGTCGTCCTCGCTGGGGTCGAGGGGGCCCTTCCTGTATCCTAGTCGCGGCACGGCGCCGCGCGGCTGCGGGGGCACTGAAACATTAAAGCTAGGCGGCAGAATTTGTTGGACCATCATCTTTTTTTTTTTGAGGG
The DNA here is from genome assembly GCF_040414725.1 of Anabrus simplex. Lineage (NCBI taxonomy): Eukaryota > Metazoa > Arthropoda > Insecta > Orthoptera > Tettigoniidae > Anabrus > Anabrus simplex. Next base: position 182,943,779 of record NC_090269.1, on the reverse strand, counting down.
CACAGGCTTGTGGAGAGGTTGAGGGGCCAGCGGCTTGCAGATATCCATGGCATTAAAAAAGCCACTGTGTAGAGTGGAGCAGGAGACGGGAGCGTGGTAATGGCCGTGGCAAGGACAGGATGGCAGTTTAACGGTTCGGGGCAGGTTTTACAAAAATGCTTACATATAAAACGAAATATTATAGAAGGGGCAAAAAGCCTTAAAAGTGAAACTCAAAAAAAAATATATATATATATATATAACCTTCATATTCCTTTCAAGATAATATGAGACAAGTTAGCACAGAAATTATACAGGTTTCACCTGCGACAGGTGAACCCTAAATATCCTCTCGGTGGCTGGATTGCTTAATAACAACGTAACCGGCGTAAGAAAATCGAGAATGACACACGGCCCATGAAATCTGGGGGCAAACTTGCCCGCGGGAACAAAATTCTTGACCATTACCTGGTCACCTACCTTCAAATGGGTGGGTCTCCGTCCACGATCATACCTTTCCCTAACCTTTTCATGAGACACTTTAAGATTGGTTTTAGCCTTCTTCCAAAGATCTTTAATGTTGTCCGGATCTATTGTCTCAGGTAGAATGTCACTCAGAGATAAGAGGTTAGAGAGCGGCGTGTTGGGAACAAACTTGAACATCAAAGAGGCTGGAGTAAATTTATGTGATTCATGAACCGCCGAATTCAAAGCAAAAGCTAACCAATGCAGGGACGTGTCCCACCTAGAATGATCTTCATGATGATAGGCAATAAGCGCGGACCTGAGATTACGGTTAACCCGTTCAGCCAGAGATGGTTGAGGGTAATAAGCAGAAGTAGTCACATGAGAAATGGACAGGTCAAAACAGAATTTACGAAAAAGATTTGATGTGAACGCCTTAGCATTATCAGATACAATATATTGGCACGGACTAAAAGAGGCAAAAATAGAATTTAAGCAAGTAATGGTGGACTGAGCGGTAGCCAGCTTAGTCGGAAATAACCAGGAAAATCTTGTAAAACCATCTACGCATACAAGGATGAACTTGTTAGCATTTCCCTTCGACTGGGGGAAGGGTCCTACATAATCAATATACAGGCGTTCCATGGGGCGCGACGATTGATGCGAAGACAAAAGGCCTACCTTGGTGGACATGGTGGGTTTACTGAGCAAACAAGGTTTACAAGCTTTTACTAGTTCACGGATTTCACCGTCCATACCCTTCCAGATGAACCTTTCACGAATCTTTTCACGAGTTTTAAAGATTCCAAGAAGCCCCCCTAATGGGGTCTCATGATAGTACTTGAAGATCATAGGCACAAGAACAGCTGGAACGACAACCTTCATCATCGTATCATGCCTCGAAGGGCAACATAGAACACCATTCCTCAGAACATAAGGGACAACATGTTCCCCAGAAGAAAGGGTTTCCATTATCGGAGCCAGCGTCGGATCTTCACGTTGGTATTTCTCGATATCCCTAAAGAGCATGGGAGCATCTCTTAAGATGGCATTAACACCAGATAGTATGGACTCGGGAGGTGATGAACTGTCGACCGGTTCGTGGGTCTCGACGTCGTTGGAAAACATACGGCTGAGTCCATCAGCAACAACATTTTCGGTACCTCTGATATGCCTGACATCGAATTGGAAGGCAGAAATTCGGATGGCCCAACGGGCTATACGACCAGTACGACGCGGCCTACCTAAGACCCAGCTTAAGGCTTGATTATCTGTCTCCAGGTCGAATTTGACATGTTCCAGATAGAAACGGAACTTTTCTAAGGTGAATAAGACTGCCAAACCTTCGAGCTCATAGATGGAATACTTGGCTTCTTGAGCCGACAAGGTCCTAGATGCATAGGCGATGGGTCGCCTCCCTAGTTCAGTCTCTTGAAGAAGGACTGCAGCTACTGCTGACGACGACGCGTTGGTTTGGACGATGAATTTCTTCGAGAAATCAGGCATAGCAAGTACAGGGGCATTACCGAGAGCTAATTTAAGATCTTCAAAAGCGGCTTGTTGAGAAGGTCCCCACTCGAATTTGATGCCTTTCCTACGAAGAAGGTTCAAGGGCGCCGCTCTATTAGCGAAGTTAGGAATAAACTTCCTGAAGAAATTCACCATACCAATGAACCTGGCGATACCTTTGATATCCTTAGGGGGTTTAAAATCACGGATGGCCTGTGTTCTCGAATGATCGACTGCAACACCATCAGGTGACACAATATGCCCTAGGAATGACATAGAGGGCTTAGCAAAGGCAACCTTGGACAACTTAACAGTTAACTCAGCCTTACGAAGGCGATTGAGAACATCTCGCAGATGATCTAGATGCTCTTCAAAGGTCTCCGAAAATACGACGACATCATCCAAGTAGTGATACAAATACTCAAATTTGATGTCGGAGAAGACCCTATCTAGCAGCCTAGTGAGTACAGCTGCTCCCGTGGGGAGCCCGAAAGGCACGCGGTTGTATTCGTATAAATTCCAGTCCGTGGCAAACGCTGTAAGATGTTTAGACTCTTCCGCTAGGGGAATTTGATTGTAGGCTTGATTCAAATCCAAGATGGTGAAGAACTTGGCCTTAGGGAACCACGAAAAACAAGAATGAAGGTCGGGAAGGGGCACAGATTGTAACACCACCTTCCGATTGAGAGCCCTATAATCAATGACAGGCCTGAAGCCTGCTTGGGGTTTCGGGATTAGAAAAATAGGTGACGAATACGCCGACTTAGAGGGCCTAGTAATACCATCCTTCAACATCTGATCGATGATTTCTTTCAGAGCCTTCATTTTAGGTGGAGATAGCCTATAAGGTGGAGAGCGGACAGGAATTGAATCCGTGACCTCAATTTTGTATTCAATAAGGTCAGTAACACCAAGAGTATCAGAGAACACCTCTGGAAATGACTGACATAATTTACGAATACTATCAGCCTGCTCCTCAGGTAGATGTCTAAGGTCTAACAACATCTCATCCTGGGTAGGCGAAATAGATGAACATGATACAGAATTACACTTTAGCAAGGGAATTTTACAATTGGACGCAAATTTGAATGTGCACGACTTACTCTGAAGATCGAGCACAAGACCAGTGTGGGAAATGAAGTCAGCTCCCAATATGATGGGGCAAGACAGGTGCTTAGCCACAAACAATTTGATTTTCCATGTAAATTTTAAAATACGAATTTTGACATTTACAGAACCTAGGATTTCCAATGGAGATGAATTAGCCGAAACATATTGAACAGGAGATGAGACATAGTCAGGTAGTTTACAAACAGATTTCAATTTAGAATACCATTCAGCCGAAATAATCGAACAAACACTGCCTGAATCTAAAAGAGCTGTTACAGGTTCATTATTTAACTCAAGTTTGAGAAAAGGGACGGGTGCGGGGGTATCCGCCGCAATCCTAAGACACTCTTTGGGGCATTCAAAAGATAGATTTGCAGATTGAACATTCCCTGAATTTACGACCTGTTTGCCAGGGGCTGAGCCTTGGGAAGATGGATTAGTCGACTCAGCCGAAGCCACTAGTCACTTTTGATTGTTGTTGGAAGTTGCACCTGAAGTTGAGCAGGAGGGGGTGCTATTCGAATTGGGACAATTCTTGGCGATATGTGAGAAAGCCCCACATTTAAAACAGCCTTGTGATGAACCAGTTCCATTCCTTGTCCCACTAGACTTGAGCAATGGGCACTTGTTCCGAAGATGGTCGGGCGACCCGCAAGCATAGCATTTACGAGGTGTGACTGGTCGGCGAGGGGGAGGAGGCCGAGGATGACCAAAAGAAGGAGGGGGTTCTTTCGCGACACGCAAAGAATCGGCGTATCTAACTCCTTCCGCTGAGACGGCCAATGCTTCAAGTTCAGAGAATGTTTGCGGGCACGCCGCGAAACACAAATATGACCTATAGGATGGTGAAATTCCTTCTACAATAGCCTGTACAATCTGATCTTCAGGAAAATGAAGGGCAAACACCCTAGTATAGAATTTAATATCTTGGATGAAGTCTGCTAAGTTTTCATCCAAACGCTGTACACGATAATAGTACTTCTGAATAAGGGAGGACCTGGCCCTAGCCGGGATGAAGTTAGCTAGCAAGTGGGCGTGGAAATCCTCAATAGATGATTGCTCGGCAATGGCTCTTACTATTTTGTCTGAGAGAATACCAATTGCATAGGGATAGATGATTTGCAAAATCTGACATGGGGAAAGAGAAAACACAAGGGCATGATCCTGAAATTCAACTAAAAATCTTAAAAATGAAATTACGTCACTGGTGGTATTAACGGAAAACTTAGAGATACCTCTGAGCAACATTGCCAATGGATGAGGCAAGCTGCTAAACCCGGGTGACATAGTAGGTAAAGGTTTCAGTGGCAAGGAAGTTAATTCAGAACGTATATTATTCAACGATGCACGGCGTTCAGACTCGTTGTCCAATGGGGCAGAGATAGTTTGAGCAGCAACGGTTATCCTATTGGCTTCTCCCTTAGGAGGCTCTTCCTCGCTACCTACATTCATCGTGGCGGGTTGATCAATTTTGGGAGGAACTTCCCCAGTTAACAATTGAGTGACCTTGCTAGATAATTCAGAAATACTTTCAAGCAACGTACTAGCTTCCTTCCGCTGAACGTCATTCAACTTCAGAGACAACAGATCGTTAACTCTATTTGAAAAATGATATAGCCTGGCTTGCACACGCTTAATTTGATTAGGAGAAGGATCATTTTCGTCAAAAAAACTAACTACCGATGCTAGCCCAGTAGTATTCTCGGTGATCGTGGAAAGAGAGTCATCAATTTCTTTCTCTCCCAAATTGGGGATGGAAATGGGCAAATCAAGGGACTCTCTAAGCTTGTTGGTGTCTATCGCAACCGTGCCTCCAGATTGCACATTTCTGATAGTTAACTCATAGATCAACTCCTCCTTGCGCAAATAGTTAAGATGGAGAACATCGCGATGGCCGGGCATGATGACAGAACAATTTTGAAACAGGAAAGATAAAAAATTCCAGCAACTGAGAAAATTGTTAGAGTTTGAATGAAAGCAATGTTTAGCCGTCAAAAGGGGCTAAATTGAGACCCATTCAACCACGCTCTGCTACCACTTGTTACCGTGTTTTGCGGTAGTTAGAGGTGAAAGAAGGTGCGGGTGTGAACGGGTTTCAAGCTACGAAATTAGAGTTCATGTAAAATTAACAAGGTTATATTTTCTTTTCAAAATAAAGAAATAACAAGCATGGCAAGTACAGAGTAGCAAGGCAACAAAATGTAGTTACAATATTTACCGGATTTGGGCTTCGCGCCCCGACTTCACAATTCTTGGGCAATCAGCCCAACCTTACTCCAAAATAAGTTTTAACAGAGGGGCAGAAAACCCCATTCATGCTCAGGAGCACTTGCTCCAAATTACACAGAAATGCCTCCTCGAGGCATACAACACTCAATTTTCAAGAAAGAGCCACTCGCTCTCAACATTAAGCCTATTAAAGGCCATACCAAACTCCACCTTCAAGTTGTCCTCTAAGGACATAGATACAGGGGTAAAATACCCAACCTACTGAGGTCTATTAAGTAAGAAAAAAGGTTAATTACATGACCTCTAAAATAACCACTTGAGAGGAGGCGACCTGCACTCCTAATACATTTGTTTAAAACCTACTTGGCACTAGGCCATTAATGCAGGGGCTAATCCCATACTAAAGAGGTGACTTTAGAAAGGAACAATTTACATTACGTTAAAGAAGAATAGGTTGAGAAAAAATAAGTTCACCTCAAAACAATATGAGTGGGAGCTCGAGAGGGTTAAGCACTCTCTATCCCGATAGGCAGTTTAAAGATAGAATAGATACATTTTAAGGAAGGTTACATTATGGAAAAACTTCGGACCCGCCCCGAGAGTTAAACTGCTGAGCTAGCAAAGAAAGAAGTTATTAATCGGCCATTACCTTGTTGTTGACCGCTGCCGAAGAAAGAGGCGCTTCCCGCCCCCTGCTATGTACTTTACACACTAAAAGATGGAACAGAAGTGGCGCAGAGACCCAAAAATCAGCAGTTTATATACTCTCGCGGAAAGTCCGAGGCGTTTTTGGAATGAGAACACCCTCCCACCAAAACTTTGTTGGTTAGGGATAAGCAGCATATTCAAGTTGGGGATTGGCTAAATACAAAACAAGGGGAAAGAGAGGGGTATACAGCCAACTTAAACAATAACAGAAAGAAATTTAACAAGAAACAAACTTTTGAAATAAAAATTTCTCCGAAAAACAGTTCTTTCACATCGCACTAGGGTGCACCATTGTAGTTTTTCAGTAGTGTCCTCTAGAAGAGAAAGTTCACACTTCTTACTACCGGTAAAACAAAAATACTTCAAAAGTGGCACAGTTAAAAAACTCCAAACTTTCCACGTAGTGACATCTTCTGAGAAACTTGAAAATTAATACCGTCAATAAAGTTCAGACTTCCTCCAGCAGAGGAGTTTCAACAGGCGCACATTTTAAATTAGCGGCGCGGAGGTGTACCGCCCGGTACAATAATAATAATAATAATAATAATAATAATAATAATAATAATAATAATAATAATAATAATAATAATATACAAAGTTAACATGTCTTCAATATGTACTCTATATACTGAACACGGCCTAATATTTACAACTACGAATTCGTGAGGCATGTGCTGCAGTAACGCGTGAAATGTTGAGACGTGTCCAGCAGTGCCTGCTGTAGAAAGAAACGTTATGGTACATCTAAGTGTAACATTTTAATTTTCTGAGCTTTGAAACTATAATAACATGTATCTGTTTTTGTTTCGTGCAAACAACTCTTTTATAGAGTGCGTCTGCAAATGCATAAATTAATCATTCTGATTATCATTTGCTAAGGTATCCTGAGTCGACTGGCGTACAACACTTAAATCCTAATAGTAAAACTCCTCCCGGTTTTGTGAAGCGTACTGACAAACACAGTGCATTCGGTGCATGTCAAAATTCGCCGCATTGCAAAATAATTACTCAATGACATACCCACGTAATATAAGTTATGTAATAAAAGTAAAGATTGCAAGCACATCCTGTGGTATTGACAGGTATTAATGACTGTTTAGAATAGAGTATCCTAGGATATAGGCTAATAAAACGAAGTCCAACATAGTTCTATATATTGTCTTTGTGTTTTGTTAAGTGTTAATCAAAAATGTACACCATACGTTATTTAGGTTACAGGCCGGGTCTTTACAGCTCGACTTGAGTCCTTAGGCCATTGAAGAAATACAATATGTTTAGTGATAATTGATTTCTGTTAATTGTTTATGCATCGTACATACTGTACTGTGAATATTTTTTTTGAATTTGTATAATGTGTTTCACCCAAATTGGGCTTAATCCACTTCTAGTACCTACCGCAAATAACTGGAAAAATTACCAGGGAGAAGAAAATGAAGGTTATACAGGCAAATAAAGTGCGCTTGGAGCATTTATGACTGTCTGATATACAGCGGTTGATGATTGTGATCCACTGATTCATGTGCGTTTCCCAAACTCATTCCCTACTAATTCTCCCCTCCTCTCACCCCCCTCCCCGCCCTCTCCATACCTCTTCTTCCACGACGATACTGGCTGGTACGGTACGAACAACCCTCCTTTCAATCAAACCAACGAGCATAAGAAGTATTTCCTCATTGTAACATACAAAAAGCCATTGCTTTACGTTTTCACCAGTTAAATCTGATATCTCTGAGTTTCTTTAGATATCTACACCAAATACCGTGTAAGAAAAAGCAGCCGGAGATAGCCTAATGTTAGTCGTAACCTACTGGATTGACTTTCTAAATATTACTAATGAACTTAATGTTATAATTATATTCAAGGTTCTGTTCGCTGACGATTTCAGCAGAAACACACCTGAAGGAATACAAAACTGTAACCATTATTCATCATTTTTGCATTCCGATATCTCTGCTAGCCCCGTGATCTAGCGATAGCGAGGGCACCTGTACCCTGAGGTCCCATATTCGATTGCCGCCTAGATTATAGATTTTACATTCAGCTGAAAGATAGTCCAGAAAGCGAAGGCCTATAGCATCATCGGGGATGGGGAGTTGCCGTATATCGGAATTCTGCCTAACCAAGGATAATGGCGTGCTCGGTTCATCTGGAATGACGTGATTTCAGAGGATTTGAAGACTGTTCTGTTGGAAACCTTTCTTCAGACAACTAGAGACACGATTATGTACTTTTTCTTAATTAAAGACGAAAGTGAAATATTCTGTGTATTCTGTTAATAATATCTTACATTGAAACACTTTCTTATGTATGCAGGGTGTATCATTGTGTCATGAATAGTGCAAATAGAAACACCTGTAAGTACACGATACTAGAAGAAAAAAGTTTTAGTAAACATGGGTCCGCAAACGACCCGTTTGAGAGATAATTACCAACTACCACTGACTTGACTATGGGTCAACGTCGTCCTAGTTACGAATAAGGTGCAAATACAACATTAAGGGAAGTTATTAGATACCTTGGTAAAAATGTGCAGTTGTTTTAATGAACAGTCTTACTTCCTTTAACTACGAGTAACATTGTAACATGTAAATGTAAAAGTAAGACTGTCTTCTTGTTCATTAAAAACAACTGCACTTCTACTAAAGTACCCAATAACTTTTCTTAATGTTGTAATGGGACCTTTCCCTAAATAGGATGACTTTTACACACAAGCAAGTCAGTGGTAGTTCGTAAACAGAAATTCTAAATTATCTCTCAAACGGTTCGTTTGCAGACCCATGTTTACTAAGACCTTTTTGTTCCCAGTATCGTGTACTTCTAGCTGTTTCAGTTTGCGCTATTAATTATGATTCAGCCTGCAATAATGTTAGGTTACCGTTACACAGAACTGACAACTTTTCCTGAGGGGTTGCTCTGCGTCTTCCCAGTGGTGTCGTATGGAAGTAGAAATGTAAAAAAGTTATAGACAATTTTCATTTCTGGGTATGTAATTTTCTTACTTTTTGAAGAATATATTTATATTCATACTCGAGATAACATGCTCGATAGATTAAAATCCATAGAAAATCATTTCTAGGAAATTTTCATAAGGTCTTCCTCTTAGGCCCCTGTCGTAAACTTACACTTTATAGTTAGTGCCTGTGACAGCAGAATTTTCAATAAGCTTCGTCGGTGCTATTCACATGCGAAAACTAACTTCCGTGTCACCAAATTCTCATGTGTTCCTTCTCAATCTTACTATTAACAAACGTGAACAAAGTTTTTTTTAAAACTAGAAACTCTTCTTCTGCCGCTTTGTGTGAATTGCGTCGCACTTGTGAATATTGCAGTGTTTTATGGCCAATTGCCCTTCCTGACGCCAACCCCATATGGCGGGCTGTATTCCACTATTAATCCTACGTGTTTCTGCGATCTTCGTCCTTGAACTTTTCTCTACTGGCCGCAAACTATCATCATCACTCTGCGACATGCTGGCGAGACATTACAGTCTCTTCATAAATCTCTACCAGCTGCCGGTGAATTTCAGCCGCGGTTACATGTTTCGCTCACAGAGCGTGGTTTCGATCCAGCTACCGTATTTCGACCAGAATTATTCGAACTGATCAACGCCTATATTTTCAAAGGAGCGTCATGTTGCCATGGATACTGAGTGAAAGGACGACTAGAAGAACAGTTGATATCTTGTGTGGGACCCATCTACTCTAAAATCTAGAGTGGGGAGAGAAGTGTCATCTGATTGGACCACGTGTAGCGGCCTGTAATTAGCGCGAGAGAAGGTTATAAGAGGGCGTGTTGGAGCTCCTGGAAGGTCTCTCTACAACGTCTTATTCGCTTCTGCGAGTCTCTCTACATTATTCTACGATCTTCTACGAGGCTTCTACTTGATTTTCTACTTGATTCTGCGTCTCGATACTTAGAAATTCTGAATGAGGGGTGTATAGCCACTCTCATGAGGAAGTACGTACAGCACAGCTATAAGACCGGTTTGAACCAGTCTAAGTCAATAGATAGTTTAATCTAGATAGAAATGAAACTTCAGAGAACATATTCAGTAAAGTTGGAAGGATTCTTAATTGAGTATCCTCTCCATATAACCCAAGGTGGTTCTTCTAACTGTGACATAGGGCTTATCTCCAATCTATGGGATAAAGCATAATAGGGAGTGTTAGTTTTGAAGTCATCTTCCAATTAGTGGTGGGTGCAATTTGTAAGGCAGGAATGGTACTGAGCTGCAGATGAAGAGATATCAAAGACGACCGGTGATGTTCCAGCTACAAGGAGGGAAGCTTTCCAAGGACCAGCAGAACAAGACGACATGGTGAGCAAGCGAGTTAAAGATATTGCAAGTTTTCGCGAAGTAGAGTCATTCAATTTTTTGTTAAATTCATTTTCTATGTTAAATTCAGTTCTCGTTAAACCGTCGTCATTCATCAAATATAATAAATAGTATTTTTCTAGTTTACTTTAATCAATTTGCCTTAATTAGCCTTTTGATTTCTAATTCTCCTGCTTAATGATTAGTGTACTATCACCTCACCCCTGTGATAAGAGTCTGTCCAAGCTTGATTATAAATTTTATCTTTAAGTCCTCAACTTAAAGATTGGCGCCCTTTGCTTGCTTGGTTGCATTTCTCATTTGTTGATTGTTCTCCGAGAGGGGAAGTCACAAACTTGCACTCCAAATACACTTTTTAAAAGCTAAATGGCTCTAGGCCATTCTTCCGCTCCTGAAAGCTAGGGAGGTGACTCGTATGAGAAAACTTTAATACATTAAGGAAACGTAGAAACGGTTATGAAAACGTAGTCACCTCAATTTCAAAATGAAGGGGAGCTCGAGAGGGAAAAACACTCTCTATCCCCGCTTTACAGTTAAAGAGATTTGTAGTTTTTTACATAGACAGAAGAGGAATTTACATTTTAAAAGTGGTAGGTTACATATTATAGGTTTCGAACCTTCCCCCGAGAGTTAAACTGCTGAGCTAGCAAGAAATAAAGATGTTAAAAGACCATTACCTTGTTGAAGATCTGCTGACTGAAGAACAAGGCGCTTAACGCACCCTGCTACATATTCACACCCTGAGTTAGATGTTATACTAGTGGCCCACGAGACAAGAAAATCAGCAGTTTTATACCCTCGTGGAAAATTCGAGACCTTTCAAGAATGAGTAGACACACCCCCTCAACTTTATTGGATAGCTTAGAGCTACATATCCATATCGAAGAAGACATACATGATTGGCTGAGAATTAATTAAAGAAATTCGGGATTGGCTAAATTCAAAACAGGCGGATAGAAAGCATTAATATTGCCAACCCAAAGATAACAGAACAAAATATAGTAAAGACAAAACTTATGAATAAAAAATCTTCAGGAAAGTTCATTCCTTCGCACCAGAGTGCCTAATCGTAGTTTTTATGTAGAGACATGAAGTAGAGAACGTCCACACTTCTTGATCAATGACAAACAAAAACACTTCAAAATTCACACAGAGCCATCTTCTGAGAAACTGTTGAGTTAATACAGTTTTTTAAAGTTCAGGCTTTCTCCTGTAGAGGAGTTTCGATTGGCGCAATATTTGAACTTGCGGCGTGGAGGTGTACCGCCCGGTACAATTATTTAATTATTATTATTACAATTATTATTATTATTATTATTATTATTTTAATATTATATCATATTATATTATATTATATTATATTAATAATAATAATAATAATAATAATAATAATAAAAATAATAAATTCTTCTTCTTCTTCTTCTTTGGAATAACCCACTTGGAGGGTACGATGAATAAACTTTGGTTACTTTTCATTGTGTTCGATTTATTTTGCCTCTAAATTTCCTCCATCCTTCGAGAGTATCGTTCCTTCTCTTCTTGAGTCCACTTTCTTCTAGTTGTTGGTTTCTTCCGCTCCTGAAACCCTGCCTTTTGAACTGCTTCTCTAAAAGTGTGTTCTGTTTTTTGATTGTATCTGTTTTAATCCCATAATTTTTCATGTCATTCTCAATTTCAGTGAACCACGTTGGTTTAGATTTGTAACTGTTCAGAAGGTTGAAGATGCGCTTGGTTAGTCTGTTGTCATCCATTCTGTAAACATGTCCAAAAAATTGTAGTCTTCTTTTCCTCATTACGTCAGTTAGTTTTTCAATTTTCAAATACAGCTCTCTGTTTAGTCTTAACCTGTATTCTGCATTATTATTTCGTTTAGCTCCCAGTATTTTTCTCAAAATTCTTCTTTCAAACTTCTCTAGTTTTTCGAGATCTCCACTTCTTGTTAGTTTAAGTGTTTCTGCTGCAAATAAATTTTCACGTCTGACTACTGTTTGGCAGTGTCTCAATTTTGTGTTCCAGGATAAGGACTTTTTGTTATATACATTTTTGTCATGTGAAACATCCATTCCATTTTGTGCACTCTAGTTTCTATAGCTATTTCTTCTTTTGTGCCATTCGTTATCCACTCTCCTAAGTATTTAAAGCAATGTGTTTTACATATTGTGTTGTCATGAATTGTCACATTTTGCGGGGCACCACTGATGATTGTCATGAATTTTGTTTTTTTAAATGATATTTGTAGTCCTATTTTAACTGCTTGTTTTTGTAATTCTCTTATTTGTTCTCGTGCATTATCCAGAGAGTCAGTAATTAACGCCATGTCATCTGCAAAAGCTAGAAAATCGACTGTGATTTTATTTGGATTTCTTCCTAGTCGAACACCTTTAGTATTGATGGCTTTCCTCCATTCTCGAACTATCTTCTCTAATGCGCAGTTGAAAAGCAGAGGTGACAAACCATCTCCCTGTCTTAAAACTGACTTTATTTCAAAAGGTTTTGAGAGTTAGCCCGTAAATTTTACTTTGGATGTTGTGTTTCTTAACGTTGCTTTAATTATTTCAGTTGTTTTATTATCGAGTCCTAATTCCTTTAAAATATCAATTGAATCGTAGGTTTTTTTAAATCCACAAAAGTAACTACATATTTCAAGTTCCTAATTTTCCTCATTTCTATTATGTTCTTTAAGTTTAATATCTGTTCGGCACATGGCCTTCCCTTCCTAAATCCTGATTGATACTCTCCTAGTTGTGGCTCGAATACTTTTTCTGCTTGTAGGTTACTAGCAGAAGGTAGATTCCCCTACAGTTGTTAGGATCTGTTTTCTTCCCTTTTTCATGTAGTGGATGTATTAGTGCATATGTCCATTCTGATGTTAAATGGTTTGTTTCCCAAATGTCTTTGATGATTTCCGTTAAACACAGTACCATATTGTCAGTAGAGTATTTCCATAATTCAGCAATGATTTTGTCTTCTCCAGATGCTTAGTTGTTTTTAAGTTCTTTTATGATTTCTTTTTTCTTCTGTTGTTAGTGGCTTTGAGTCCGGTGGTATTGGGATTGTGTTATCAAAATTAAATTTCCCTTTTGGTGCATCACAGTTATATAGTTTCTCAAAGTATTCTCCAAGTATTCTGAAATTCTCAGCGTTATTACATGCCGTTTTCTGAGTTTTGGGGTCTGTGAAAAGTAAACTTGGTGGCGTGTATTTCCTAAAGCTAGTTTTGAAGGTTTTGTAAAAGTCCCTTGTGTTGTTCTGTTTGAATTTTGATTCCATTGATGTTAGTTGGTCTTTCATATGTTGCATTTTGATCTTTTTGAGGCCTTTTGATGCAAACTTTCTGGCTTCTTTAAGGTTGTTCATATTCTTATTATTTTTATTTGCATTCCAGGTGTTCCAATCTCGTTGTCTTAAAAAACCCGGAGTGTCACTATTCATTTCAGCGAGCTCGAAAAGTATGGATTCGACACTACTTTTAATGATATTTATATCTAGATAACGCAGAGAAATCTTTCACGAATATTCAGGTATACGGTATGCAGAAAAGTGAATCATCATCACATCATCATCATCATCTTTAAGATTAATTCATTACACTCATTATCACACCAGGCATGTTTCCGTTTTTTCTTAAGGAAATGGTTTCTCCTGCTGTCTGTAGTATATATTTTTGAAGCTGCTGCCATGTTTCAGGTGTTCTTTTTTCCAGAAATGCTTTTAAATCATTTTCCTTGGCTAATTTTTGTGTGTCGAACTTTTTGGGTTTATATTGACTCTTTCTTCTATATATTGGCCTAATTTGGAATTTAACGATCGATGGATGGATAGATAGTGGTCTGAATCCAAACCTGCACTCTTAACAACTTTTACATTAAGTATCTCCGGTGCAGACTGTCTGCTTATAGAAATAGGTTCAAGTTGTTTCTCCCCACAGATTGGATTTATAGATACCCATGTAGTTCGTTTCCTAGGAAGTTTCTTGAAGAATATAGATTTTAGGACTATGTCATGCATGCTCTCTACATAGAATAATTAGTCTTTCTCCATTTGCGTTAGTTCTTTTGTGTGCAGTGAATTTGCCTACTATGGATCGATGGTGATGTTCTTTGCCGATATGAGCATTAAAATCTCCAAGTATAATTATTGTATTTTTGGTTGGAATTTTATTCAGATTGTTTGAGAGTTCTTGCCAAAAAATTTCAGTTTGTTCTTTCTGCGTTCTGTTCTTCTCATTTGTTGGTGCATGTGTATTTACTGTTCCGTGGTTGATCGTGGATCGCCGAGGTGCAAGAAGGTGCCGGGGTGAATGGGTGTAACTACAATGTCAAGAATTGAATTTAAAACGTAAACTGAAGGTTATATTTTCAAAACGCAAAATTTAACAATTTTACAGGTACAAGTAGCAATCATTAAACAAGTCTAGGAAAGACAAGATTGGTGGTATAAACAGATCGTGGGCTTCAAGCCCTCACTTTACTTTTCCTGAGCTCCTAGCCCAAATTTACAAAAGAGCAGAAATTTATACAAGGGCAGAAATCCCCTAATACATGGAGCACTTGCTCATTAAATTACAATATCAAGCCTCCCAGAGGCACTTTTACAACACTTGAAAAGTAGCTAACGTGCTCTCAGTTTTCTAAGCCTACTCAAGGAGACATGGCATGAAACTCTAATAATCTCTGGCCTTACAAGGCACTATTTACAAGTAGAAATCTTATAACACAGAGGTATCTAGTACCCAGCACAGAGGGCCTTAGTGAAAAAGAATAGGTTAAATAAACGGCCCGAGTACAATTTGAATGGAGTCGAAGACTGAGCTCAAAAAATATAAAACCTATAGGACACTTGGCCGCCGAAACAGGGGCTATTCCCAAACTACTGAGGTTCCACGCATGGAAATAACTTTAACACATTGCAGAAACGAAAGGTTACAAAAACGTGGTACCTCAAACCAAGATGAAGGGGAACTCGAGAGGGTACTTCACTCTCTATCCCCGATTTACAGTTAAAGATCTTATGAAGTAATTATATAAGCCTGCAGAAAGTTACATTTTTAGAAAAGAAGGTTACTCAGTTAACGTTTCGGACCTTTTCCTCGCGTTAAACTGCGGAGCTAGCAAGAAATAAAGATGTTATGTGGCCATTACCTTGAAGAAGTTCTAGCAGCTGACGAAGAGGTCACCCGCCTCCTGCTTTGAAACACACACTCAGTAAGATGACGATCAATTGG
The DNA here is from genome assembly GCF_040414725.1 of Anabrus simplex. Classification (NCBI taxonomy): domain Eukaryota; kingdom Metazoa; phylum Arthropoda; class Insecta; order Orthoptera; family Tettigoniidae; genus Anabrus; species Anabrus simplex. Next base: position 182,928,219 of record NC_090269.1, on the reverse strand, counting down.
CCAAGATACGTGAAAAGCCGCAGTTTATAAACCCTCGGGGAAGGTTCGAGATCATTCATAAATAATCAAGACACACCCACAAAATTTCATTGGTTGAGTTCAAAAGTGACACTCAGAATCGGAGAAGAAGCCTGTGATAGGTGGAAAATAAATTACAGAAATTAGTGATTGGTTGGTCTCAAAACTGGTGTAAAGAAAGGTAAATATTGCCAACCCAAAGATAAATGAACATCAATCAGTAAAAAAAAAACTTATGAATACAAAACTTCTTTAAATCAAAAGTTCTTTCACTTCGCACCAGGGTGCATGATCATAGTTTTTAGTAGTGACATCTGTGGAAGAATGTCCAATCTTCTAGATGGATAGCAAACAAAACAAGCAGAGATTCACACAGTTCAGGAAACTTCGCAATAACAAAATTACATCAAATTCTAGAGGTGACATCTTCTGAGTAAAGTTCTAAGTAGGTGTAGTTTCACTTTCACTTTTTTACCGATAGAGGAGTTCTTTTAGGCGCTATTTAAATGCGCGGCGTTGGAGTGTACCTCCCGGTATATTTACAATAGTGTAAACTTTGTTTACTGATTTTAAGGTTAGTGTTGAAAGTCTTTCGTTAATGGAATTTAATTCTAGTATTGAGTTTAATATGTTTTGGTTTACAACGAACCCTGTACCAAATTCATTATCCTTTTTCCGGGCTTTCCCTTGAATATTCTGAATCCTTCTGAATCAAAGTGATGTTCGTCAGTATATCTTGTTTCTTGAAGGGTTGTTATAAAAATATTTTCTTCCTTCATAAAATTTATTAAAGTTTTGAGTTTTTCTGTTTTCAAAAGCGAATTTACATTGAAGGTAGCCAGATAATTTATGGTTTTGTGTTTAAGTTGCCACCTTCCTTGCTTAAGGCAGGTTTCAGGATGCTCCGACTCATCCTCCGCACATTGTTGTAGGCCCCCAGAATCCGAATGACTACTTTCCACTTCCTTGGAAATGGGAGATTGGTTACTCCCTGGGGTAAAATCTCTTACAAAGTGCGTATCCATTGTCAATTGATTGTTAGTTTAGGGGAACAAGTTCCCTAAAGATTCTTCTCGAGGTTGTTAGCTCCGAGGAAGGGTTTTCAGCCGCATCCTTGGTGAACAGACGCTGAGTACATAGACGCTTGTTCCAAGACAATCGCGAAGTGGATTTTTCTTGAGTTGCCTCTTCCGCTAGTTCTGCCGTACCGAGACCTATTCTCTCCGCCTTCACTACCGTTGAGGTCTTCACTGTAATCCCAGCAAGGAGCCCTTACAATGTGCTATCACCCGGTCCAGGTGAACCTTGGTTTTTAACGAGGTTGTTACTCCTGCCCCTCCTCCTTCCTCATCACTTGCATGCTTGGGACCGGTATAATCGTATTAATAATCGTAGAGTAATCTAAGGCAGAGAGGTCTATGGTATCAAATGCAGTGGCCCATACATTGTGTGGGTATTTTCCAGTTACCACCATGGATGAAATCAATGAGAAGTTCCTTTCGTTCCATAGAAATCCTCATTGAAACTAGGTCTAAAATTTAATTCGCAGTCCAGAACAAATTATCTTGCAAATTCTCTCTGAAAGTCTCCCTTCTGGTCACGACATAGAAAGCGTTATTCCCTGGAGTTGGTCGTTCAAGGACCAGCTTGTATGAATGCGGTGAAGATCAAATCATGGACCACCACCTTGTCTGTAACGTGTGCCTGGTTACATGCACCTCAGGGAAAGTGATGCATGCTTTGCGTGAAACGAGTGATCTGGTAAGGCACTGGTCACAATGTATTTAACTTGTCTGTCTTGTCTTCAGCTAGAAGGCTGGTTGCAGCCTCAAAATGTTATGCGGTTATAGGGAAATCGGAAAAAGTAAGCTGTAGACTGCATATACGACACGGCCGTAAGCTTTAGGCAAAACAACGTGCTGAGTCTGGTCAAATGAAACGCATGTGCGGAATGTAACATATGTATTCGTAAGTCACGAATCAACTGAATGAAACATAATGTTCGCTCTCTATCGCCGTGTCCACACTGGACAAGACGACGGTGCGATGACGTCATGTCAGCGTCGGACGTACTATGATCATCTTTTTAGCTGCATATCCCTTGAACAGATGGAGATACCTTAATGATTCTTTTAAAATCATGTTGACTTGATAAGGTCTATTTATGTTCAACATTTTAGCTAAATGTATACAACAGAAACGCAGACATATGCATTGACGTTCACTTGTAGCCTCGAGATTTAAGATTTCACGTGGAATCAGTAACACAGTATTTTCACAAGTAATACGTATGGTGTACATTTATAGAGCTTTGAAGTGATACTGGTAGTAAATCAAAGAAACGACACGTCAGCTAACAACTAGCTACGGTACTAAGCGCGTGCTTATCGGGCGCTTCGCAAGCACCGTGTCCGGGAAGTGAATGCGGGCGTTTCAAACGAGAGAGACATTGAGTGAAGGACAGCAGCTACGCAACGACACGAGATCAGTTTATTTGTGGTTAAGTCACAAGCAGTGGGTCTGTTTTCCTTGTATAATGTCTGTCCCTACACCCCTTAGATTGAGGGAGTTGTCTCATCAAAACCGGTGGCGACGCCATAACGAGACATTATAAGTGAGGTAATTTGGCACTGCTTTCCTGCCTGGGCCGGAAAGTGCTATTGCAGCATGACAGACATTTCATAATCCAAACTCACTGGTCGTGCTCCAGATGTCATTATTCAGAACCACTCCTACCTCATTAGCGTTCATACTGTCAGAGCCTAGGCGGACGTTGCATTTTGTTCTGACCAATGTCTAGAGAGTGCTACAGGATTTGATTTATATATACGTTGCGTTGTACTTATCTTCAGTTTATGAACGCTCATAGCGTTTATAGTATCCGTTTCCAATTTTATATAATACATACTATATACTTACTATATTCATCTGTAACTTAAGTGAAATCGGATCCAAAAAATAAAAAATAATACTTACAATAACATTACCATCATCATAGTCATATAGAACTTCATGGACTCGGTTCTCGCAAGGGATACTTTCTTGCACGTCATCTCCCTCAGCTCAGCGGACTATGGAGAGGCCTGATGCAGGTGTTCCGAACTGACGCCTACAGGGGCCCTGTATGACTGTGAGGATGATGTTCCTACGATGAATTCTAACGCTGAAGACGACACACACAGAAACACAGTCCTCGAGCCAGAGGAATTAACCAATGAAATTAAAATCCCCGACCCATCCGGGAATCGAACTCGTCATCCCTTGGACCAAAGGCCAGTACGCTCACCATTTAGCCACGGAGCCACTCACTATGATAAAACTCAGAAACCCGTTCCCATGCTATGTCGATTTCTTGAGTGAAGGCATTTCTCATTCACAATTACAGTACTTCAGAAAAATCCCCGAAGACTGCCAATTCTTCACGCATACATCCCAATCCTCGCCCCTAAACTAAATATGCTCACGGTACGGAGAATATCTATATGGCACCATCATCGGACTGTTTCCATTCACATACTGATGTCTATCCTCTATCAGGAATCAGAGACAAAAATATTCTCTTTACTCAGAACAGTTTCAATGAGCTCAAAACATCCGTTTGAGCTTGAACTACACCTGTTATTTCGAAACGTTCGTAAATGGCTTCTTACCACGCGATGGGGAAATGAGAACTATCCACCGGCCAACAAGGTACAAATTATTCGCTTAGTGTTTTAATGACTTCAGTGATATTCGCACGGCAAGGCTTGGGAGTACGAGTGATGACATGAAGACAAAGATTGATATAATAATAATAATAATAATAATTAAAATCTCTTAGCTGTCATTGCAGCAACTAAGAGTTCTTACAATGAGTTGGGACTTTCGTAACAGTTACATGGAGGCGCTATGAGATAATTGAAGGAGACATCTCACAGACCAACGGGTGTTTGTACCTGCGAAAGTATTTGCATGCAAAATATATAGAACAGTGCAAATAGGACATAGAAAAGAACATTCCTTTTCTCTAGTTGTGGATAATTCAAAAATAATAATTTACTTTAATCCAAATGCACCATGACAGGGTCCTGAGATAAACAAAGGTTAGCCGTACTGATCGATTGCGGGTAAATAGATTGATAGATAATTTATTTATCCTGGCAAAGTCAGGGACAGCTGTACCTGTTTTACACTTTACCAGTATGAAAGTTAGTTGATAGCTAACGAATTACCTATTATTAAAAAGTAACCTATCATAACACTTAAACTATGTAGAACTATAGCTAACAGTAACACTGCAATTATAAAAGTCATTCGGAAAGAGCACACAATAATACAGAAAAGGAGTACAGTTTTTAGGACATAACATCGTATAAATAAAAAATTCTAGGGGATCCGCTGTCTGTAATGTAATTTATTTTGCCTTATTTTGATATATTTATCCGTTTTAGGTCAATTCAAGACCGTATCAGTGGTTCTTAGCTTTCATGTCTGTTTGTCTGTCTGTTTATTCCATCGTCATGGGGAAACCGCTGGATAGATCTCGACCAAACTTTGTACTTAGAGTCGACTAATTCAGGAGCAGGTTTCGATATGAATATAATTTTAAGATCACTGAGTAGGAAGACCAGAAGAGATTTTTCAGTTTTGTTTTACAATTTATTATATCTCGAACAAACTTCATATTTAGAGTCTACTCATCTATGAGCAGGTTCCGGTAAGATTATCATTTAAAAATCACTGAACAGAATGGGGGTTTATAGCAAGACCAGAAGAGTTAAATTTTCTCTTACATTATTTATTATATCACAACCAAACTTCATATTTAGAGTCTACTCATCCATGTGCAGGTTTTAATATGCGTATCATTTAAAAATCACTGAATAGACTGGAGGTTTAAAGGAAGACCAGAATAGTTACTTTCAAGCTTCCCTTACACTACTGATTATATCTCAACCAAACTCCATATTTAGAGTCTACTCATCCAGGTGCAGGTTTTAATATGCATTTCATTTAAAAATCACTGAATATACTGGGGGTTTATAAGAAGACCAGAAGTTTTTCCTTTTTTAACGTTATTGATTATATCTCGACCAAACTTAATATTTGGAGTCTATTCGTCCAGAAGCATGTTTTGATACGCATTATCATTTGAAAATCACTGGACAGACTAGAGGTTTATAGGAAGAGCAGAAGAGTTTCTTTTTCAATTTTCTTTTACACTATTGATTATATGTCAAATCTTTGGACTATATGTGAAACGCCCCTTCATTTTTAATAATTGTTGTTATGTATACAATTTCGCTTACTCTTCAAATGACGGAGAAAAATACCATTTTCTACGGGCTTCACGCTCTGCAGTCAGTGACGGACACCCTCGCACACCTACAGTGTGTATGTATGTATGTATGTATGTATGTATGTATGTATGTATGTATGTATGTATGTATGTATGTATGTATGTATGTATTGTGACCTTTCGTGGACGCCTGGTTCAAAGGTAACAATAAACTTCATAATGTGCTCAGCTAGAATTCAGTGCTTTACATGATCCTCCACTCAGGGCATGGCTCTTCGGAGAGAAAGCGGTCACATCCTATCAATAATTAATCAGATAATGATCCAACATCATTATGTTCCAATATACTAAGTTCACTTAAATTAGGCATGAAATGAAAATCGCAACAAGAAATTGGAAGGACAATAACTTTAATAAAGTAAAATTAACTGACTATAATCAAACAAACCGGATAAGCAACGTAATAAAAAAATATCCTCGTGCATTTTCTATCGCACTGTACCAGAGATCAAGTCCTTCTTGAAAATTGTCAATCATGAAATTCAAATATCATCATTATTCACAACACTTTGACACATTTAAATAATTGTAAAACATAATGGAAAATCAGCAGTTTAAGTCTCTTTTCCCTCATCTTGTTTGTTCATTCATTATCACACTTGTTAGCCGTACTTTGTCCTCCCTGCTCTACCTATTCCTATTGGTCTCATTGTAACCCCTAGCTAGCTAAATAATAACTTGAATTTCCCAACGGTTCTTTGATAAACACAGAAAACCATTTCAAATACATAACAATAACATTATCGCTCCATAATTGAGTAACTGCATGCCATCATCCAACCAACGGCATCGCATAGCTGCACCTGAAATAAAGTACTAACTACTGACATGTACAAGAAAATGTTCAAATACCAGAAGGTCTGCGTTGCATCTGCGCCTCTCCGTCCTGCTGAAATAATGCTACAGCACCAACTCACTACCTCAAGCAAATGCTACAAGTATTAACATACAGTACAGGTGACAATGATCTCAAAATCCAACTACCGTTCAAGTAGCTTGTCGAAGATCCTACTTATGCGTCCGCTTAAACATCCCACTATTTATGTGATCAAATCTTAACTAATTTCAGTTAATATGCTCAATCAAACTCTTCGAACGCATTCAATCATTGCTAAATAAATTGCTCATTTATCAGATACAATATGCGCGGCGAACCTACCTTTCAATAACACTATCCTAACCCATTGGTCATCTCGAAGAATTAACTCACTAACGCAATACACAATTCAATAAATCATTCACTAATTATGTCGCATCAACTATACCTTTAGATGACCCTACATGCCTTACGCCACCATAATATACACCGCATAATAAAACAATCATCATTCCCTAAATAAATAAGCAAATGTCATTGAAGAGCCTCACTATTATACGTACCAACATCACATAATCCGATTAAATAAACACATCACAATACTCCGCGGAATTATTACATCGAAGGATCGTCACATCAGTTATCTCACACACTGGTACATTGAAACTTACCTGTAACATTCAAGATCACGTATTCACTTCACAGTTGTTCCATTAATTCGGAAGCTACGCAGGAAAGATGGCGCCTAACCAAATATTTACCGACGGTGAACGATATTCTAGCATGTGCAGTCGTATAATGAAACGTTAAACTAACACCATTAACACGTTAGGTTATTCAAGTTATTTCATTTTAGATCACCTGTGTAATATTAAAAGTCTACATCTACTATAAGCAACTACAGGTAAAGCAAAAGGGACAAAAGTACGTCTACTCATCTGGTCTTCACTTCATGGTAAGGGTAGTGGTAGTCAGGTCATTCGTTCCAAACCATCTCATTCATTTCGGCAGAGCCCGGATCCACCAGGGATCCTACCAGTTTACTCAAACATTTTCTCCATACAGATTTCCTGGTTCAACTGAAAGTAGCATTTTTGGCTTCAACCTGAAACTTGTACAGAAACAGTTACCAAAAGTTCATACAGATTTACAACTCCACTTTCATAGATCAATACTGGCCTGTATGAATTAACGTCGTTTAATGCTATTTGAGCTTATTAAATGCTGTTTAGTCCTCAACTTTACAAAACTTCCGTGTTTTTATACGTATACAAGAGCTATGCTCACTATTTGCTTCTCGATCGCTTTCGTTATACAAGAATTGACATAAAAACAAAATTCTAACGTCATTATTTACAATAATAATAACAAGGTTGCTTTCCATGAACCACAGAGCTACTATCTTAACTTCATTACATGTGATTTTGACATTTGAGGAAACGCGTTACTGCAGAGATTCACAAAGGAACACACGCTACTATTGTTTATCCTTCCAAACATGAAGTACGTCACACCATACGCCTATTAGATGGTCAGCTGTATACAATTCCAAGTAAATCCATGGCCTCCTTGACGTCTTTAAGACTAGATATAATGTCTGGCCTTTCTTCTTCTCAGTTGTTGATATAATTATTTGCTGATATCTGCTTGTAACCGAACTGTTTTTCATGCGGTCAGCTGTATACCACGGCGTTCTGAGCTCGATCTTCTGATTTCCGTCCATAAGATCTACCATAAATTTGCGAGTTGTGTCAGCTCATATATTACGAACATATGAATTCGCCGCGCGTCGACAGTTTATCTTACTTCCATGCCGTCCACATGCATCTGTTTGACTTATGACCTTCAATGACTCTCTGACACATGATTATACGTCATTGATAGGTCATAGTATGTATGTATGTATGTATGTAAATTTACGATACATTCATACTATCGTGATCAGGGGTAACTGATCGCTCGCTCCTTTTGCCTATAGTGAAGTGGCAGTCATCATAAGGAATAAAACATAACTCAGTATTTCTACCGTAGCAGTCCACCACAAAAGCGTGTGCTACTAAAATTGAGTTAAGCATGCTATGTTACTTTAAGAGACAAAAAAAATATTGACTTAGATGACCTACGCAATAACGCTTATAACCTACCGTGGGAGCACATCCCCATCATATTTTGAGATACGTTTAAATAATTACTTTTCTCAGCCCAAAGTCGGGCCAGTTCCATTACCGGCTAACCCCACAAGCTCCGCATGCCTATCCGAGCGTGACCAGTTCCATTACTGGCTAACCCCACAAGCTCCGCATGCCTATCCGAGCGCGACCAGTTCCATTACCGGCTAACCCAACAAGCTCCGCATGCCTATCCGAGCGCGACCAGTTCCATTACTGGCTAACCCCACAAGCTCCACATGCGTTCCGAGCGTGACGAGTTCCATTACCGGCTAACCCAACAAGCTCCGCATGCCTATCCGAGCGCGACCAGTTCCATTACTGGCTAACCCCACAAGCTCCGCATGCCTATCCGAGCGCGACCAGTTCCATTACCGGCTAACCCAACAAGCTCCGCATGCCTATCCGAGCGCGACCAGTTCCATTACTGGCTAACCCCACAAGCTCCGCATGCGTTCCGAGCGTGACGAGTTCCATTACCGGCTAACCCAACAAGCTCCGCATGCCTATCCGAGCGCGACCAGTTCCATTACTGGCTAACCCCACAAGCTCCGCATGCCTATCCGAGCGCGACCAGTTCCATTACCGGCTAACCCAACAAGCTCCGCATGCCTATCCGAGCGCGACCAGTTCCATTACTGGCTAACCCCACAAGCTCCGCATGCCTATCCGAGCGCGACCAGTTCCATTACTGGCTAACCCCACAAGCTCCGCATGCTTTCCGAGCGTGACGAGTTCCATTACTGGCTAACCCCACAAGCTCCGCATGCGTTCCGAGCGTGACGAGTTCCATTACCGGCTAACCCAACAGGCTCCGCATGCCTATCCGAGCGCGACCAGTTCCATTACTGGCTAACCCCACAAGCTCCGCATGCGTTCCGAGCGTGACGAGTTCCATTACCGGCTAACCCAACAAGCTCCGCATGCCTATCCGAGCGCGACCAGTTCCATTACTGGCTAACCCCACAAGCTCCGCATGCCTATCCGAGCGCGACCAGTTCCATTACTGGCTAACCCCACAAGCTCCGCATGCCTATCCGAGCGCGACCAGTTCCATTACTGGCTAACCCCACAAGCTCCGCATGCGTTCCGAGCGTGACGAGTTCCATTACCGGCTAACCCAACAAGCTCCGCATGCCTATCCGAGCGCGACCAGTTCCATTACTGGCTAACCCCACAAGCTCCGCATGCGTTCCGAGCGCGACCAGTTCCATTACCGGCTAACCCCACAAGCTCCGCATGCGTTCCGAGCGTGACGAGTTCCATTACCGGCTAACCCAACAAGCTCCGCATGCCTATCCGAGCGCGACCAGTTCCATTACTGGCTAACCCCACAAGCTCCGCATGCCTATCCGAGCGCGACCAGTTCCATTGCTGGCTAACCCCACAAGCTCCGCATGCCTATCCGAGAGCGACCAGTTCCATTACTGGCTAACCCCACAAGCTCCGCATGCGTTCCGAGAGTGACGAGTTCCATTACCGGCTAACCCAACAAGCTCCGCATGCGTTCCGAGCGCGACCAGTTCCATTACTGGCTAACCCCACAAGCTCCGCATGCCTATCCGAGCGTGACCAGTTCCATTACCGGCTAACCTCACAATCTCCGTATGCCATTCCGAGCGGGACCAGTTCTCTTTCCGTACCGTTAGCACAAATGATGTTAAACGTGTGCTGTACTCTATCACTTCCGATGAGACAGGCAATGACAGTATTTCTATTAAATTAATTAGAAACATCATCGGGGCTGTACTGCAAATACTTACTCACATATATAACTACTGCCTGTCCAATGGAGTATTCTCTAACGTTTGGAAAGACGCACTAATAAGGCCAATCCCGAAAAATCACTACTTTAGATTCTCCATCAGATTACCGCCCTGTATCCATTCCCCCACCACCCTCGAAAGCATTCGAACGTCTGATTCATGCACAAATCACTGAATACTTGACCCAGAATTCCCGCCTTGACACTCTTCAATCCGGCTTTATAAGAAGGACATACAGTAGTACCGCGATAGCATTACTGCGAGTTGCATAATAGACCAACGATATGTGACTCTAGCAACACTACTAGACCTAAACAGTGCCTCTGACATAGTTAGCGCTGGGTTACTACTGCTCAAACGCCGTAGTTTCGACTTTAATGGGGCTACTCTTACATTTTTTAACTCCTACCTCACCGACCGCCGGCAACGAGTATCAATGGGAACAATGTCCTCAGGATGGCATAAGAAGTTAATAGGTGCCCCACAGGGGTCGGTTTTGGGCCCACTTTTATTTGTCGTTATTGTGAACTACATAGGGGGATACATTGAAATATGGCAAGTACCACATCTATGCATATGATCTTCAGATTTATTATCACTCATACCCACAAGACGTACATGTAGCTATTGACATAGTAATTTTTTACTTACGATGACTCAGTGACAATGTTAAAAATAACAGCTTATTAATAAATCCTAACAAAACCCAGAATATAATATTTGGTACCAAAATAAATCTTAACTTATTAAGAAGTACCCCCAATTGTGTTCAATAATACTGTCGTGCGCTGTTGTATGTCGGCAAGAAACTTAGGTGTTATAATAGCAGATACGCTAAATTGGACTGAACAAGTGACAAAAGCATGCCTCAAAGTTTACAAATACAGTCTTCCTCTCAGACGCTACTCTACTGTATTTTCTAAAGATCTTAAAATACAACTAGTACAGTCCCTAATCTTGCGTGATGCAGACTACTGCGACACTGTACTTACTGACACATCTTAAGACAGGAGTTTAAACAACTATATCAGATTCATATTTAAGCTGCGGTATAATTCTTACATTTCACCTTATTATTTGGAGTCATCATGGCTTCGTGTGAACGAGCGTCGCGGTATCCACATGTTATCCTTTCTGCACTGAGTTCTAAACTCAACTTTAATTGACCATCCTCCTATCATAACCACGATACACGATTTGGCTCCTCTTCAACTATATCTCTCAATCACTCCGGGGCTTACAACCGCTCCTTCTTAGTCACTGCTGTGGAATACGCTGCCTGTCAACGTTAGAGATTCGAGATGGATTGCCGAAAACACTTGCTGAATGCTTCCAGCTGACTTGTATGATGAGTGAAGCGTGCATGCGTGCTTGAATGAGCATACTCTTATAAAATTAGAAATATATTTGCTAGTTATAAGTTGTTACTGTATTTCATTCTTTTCATTATGTTAGTTTTACAAGTATCATCATCTTCATGTCCGGCTCCATGGCTAAATGGTTAGCGTGCTGGCGTTTGGTCACAGGGGTCCCGGGTTCGATTCCCCGCAGAGTCGGGAACTTTAACCATCATCGGTTAAGTTCACTGGCACGGGAGCTGGGTGTATGTGTCGTCTTAATCATCATTTGATCCTCATCATGACGCACAAGTCGCCTACGGGTGTCAAATCATAAGACCTGCACCTGGCGAGCCGAACATGTTCTCGGGAACTCCCGGCACTAAAAGCTATACGACATTTCATTTCATAATCTTCATTTATATTGCCATGTTATTTCTGTTATTACTTTACTATCTTCATATTTGCTATTAGTATATTATTTTTAAATTATTTCTGTAAGATTTTACATTTCTGTTACATATTTTTAAAATGTTGTGGTTAAATGTAAGAGAGGCTCTTGAGATGTAACTTCGCCACGAATGACGACTTACTTACTTACTTACTTACTTACTAGCTCGTGAAGGTCTAATACTCGAAAATAACCTGTCAAGCAGAATGTCCACATACAAAATGTCCAAACTGGCCATGTCCTTTACAAAATGTGGTCCAGAGTGAACAAAGGTCCAGAATGGTATCGTATAAGTAACCAAAATTTCATCAGAATTATGTTTTAGTCCTGTAAACCGGAGTCAAAAATGTGCAAAATTCATTCCTCTTAATGCTTTATCTCACAGTTGTTCAATGAGTTCTACACTTATCTTATATTTTGTGTAACTGGAGGACGAACCCGATTCTGCAGGTCAGAATCATGCGAGTGAGACCATTTCCTTGCGGTAGTGATGCTAAGATCTCCTCGTTATTGACTTCTGAAACTTCTTTTCCTGCGACTGGAAGGGGGTAGTTCCATAGGATTAGTGCTCACATGTCTTATTCTCTTTAAAACTTTTCGGATTACTACTTCCGTCATATTTTATGGATGCAAATGGTTTAGTTATATCTTTAATAAGGTGCACGTTGTTAAAGTTCATATTTGTCGCGCACCAAGCACTGCACACTTTCCGATGAAAGCGCCACCTATCTATGGAAGTTGAACGAATATTCTTTGAATAATATTTATATAAACTTCCCTATATAAAAACATTAGTTTGGTCTATTAATATATTGAAGCCATCGGATCCGACGTTTGTGTAGATAACAGGCAATTTAGTCACAAGACTGTGCAAAAATATTGATTACCATATTTGTCTAACTTAACGTATTGGACCTGATAACGCTGACTGGATACATTGAGCCAAATATGGAATATTTTGTTTCCTTGGACGTAATTATCCGCTAGACAACTTGTTTTTTGTTCTCTTCTACAGTCTGGGTATTTTTCCTTTGGATCATATCCATGGATAAAACGGGTTTGGAAGCTTTAGTACTGTGTGATATCCTCTTTATAGGCTGTTTGTAATGGACCAAATCTCTGGGGAACTTCAAAGCGTTCGTCATGCTCTCGTTCCGTTCCTTGTATTCCCATTTCTTCCAGGTCCTTTTTCACCCCCTGATACCAGCGCACCGTAGTTTTCCTGCTCTCAAAAAATCTTATTATCTGATGGTCAGTATTCCCGGGTTCATTCTGTAGATATGTCCGAAGAACATGGCTCTCCTCTTTCGGATAGTATCTGACATATTTTCCATCTTGAGATATAATTCTAGGTTTCCTTTCTTTCTGTATGATCCATCCTGTTTTTGTGGGGGTCTCAGTGTTATTGTATGAATCTTTCTCTCCACCAGTTCCAACTTCTTGACCATTCCTGCTTTTTTAATCAGGTTCAAACATTCAGCTGCATATAAAGTCTCCGTGTGCATCACTCTCTGGTAGTGTGTGAGTTTTGCATTGGTCAAGATCTTTCGTTGTTGTTGTTGTAAGTGTTCATAGTTAGTGTACATGCCAAGTTCACCTTGTTAATTCTCGATAACCTATTATTTAGCTTTTCCAAAACTAACGAACTTATTTAACAGTATTATAAATGTAGATCTTAATTGTATATTCTCTTAAATATGGGTACTCTTTTTGTGATTTCAAGAAGTAAGAAATAAGTGGACAATCCAAAACGTAATGCTGTGATTTTGACGAAATTATTTTAATCATGCTACTAACATTTCATTATTAACGTTATAAATATTTCAAACTTGTTTTCAGATTGAATGTATAAATATTTACCTCTAAATTCACTTGGTTTGTGTCAAAGGTGTATTTATGATTATGATTTCATTTAATAATTAGGAAAATATGATTGTGAGCAAAACGATTTGGAATATTTAAATTTCTTCTTGTATCTCTATCCTGCAGTATGCTCCGCGCTGCACTTATGCAGAAAGCGCACCGAGAAGTGAGAAAGAAATGAGGGAAGAAGCTCACTAGTCACGGCAGAGAGATTAATGAGAGAGAACGACAGGCTATTTTTCTCATTTTTACTGGAAACATATGATGAATTGGTATAAGATTATACTTAAATAAATAACAACGGGAACGCAAAATTTCAAAATTGACGCGTAGGTTTCCTAACGGCGTCAAATAGTTTTTTCAAACTCCATGTACTGTAAGTCCGTAAATGAGTTAAATAGAGTGAGAAATGTTCAGCCGTATCAATAAATGAAGCCAGGCTGAGTGGCTCAGACGGTTGAGGCGCTGGCCTTCTGAATCCAACTTAACACGTTCGATCCTGGCTCAGTACGGTGGTACTTCAAGATGCTCAAATACGTGAGCCTCATGTCGGTAGATTTACTGGCACGTAAAAGAAATCTAGGCGTTTTCGAAAACTTAAAAGTAGTCAGTGGGACGTAAAGCCAATAAAATTATTATCATCAACGTATAAGGTTAGTAGAAAAGCGTGTAGGTAGCTTTTTATCTCAGTTTCTATTTTTTCTAGAATAATGTATTGCCATCGAGAGTACGTAAGCGCGTAAAGTTTAAGCTCCTATGGAAGCCATTACTGAGTTAAAATTGAGTTATAATATCTCACCCGAGGAAGCATGTCCAGTTTAATAAAAGCAAGTAATAAAAGGCGAATATTTTGTGTTATAATGGAAGCCATCATTCCTCACTTTCGACTTAGTTAATTTATAACTTTAAGGTCCTTCAGTTCGTCGAAACTGATTCAGAATAATATCAATTTAGAAAATACCTGAAAAATAAAACGTTTGAAGACTGCCATGCCAAAACGTTATAAGTACCAATAGGGGGCGAAAGACGTTTGCTTGTGGTAACGGGTTTTAAGTGCCTCGCTTTAAAACATACGAAAAGCTGATGTAGATAGTACTTCTCCAAGTAATTGAAAAGTGAAGCTGAGTAGTGTTGCAAGCCATAACGTTGTACTGCAACTGCAACATGTTTTGCCATTGTGTTTTTCTCGGTCCACGTCTTGTATACTGTAATTAAGTTTCCCATCTGTAGTGATGAAAAACTATTAGTCATGGTTAATGATACAAGTCATTGTGGGAAACTTAAGTTGTCACCCAAAGGAATTCATATTAGCTATCATTAATGTAGGTCAGTACAAAGTCGTATCAAGAACCTAGTAGGTGAGCTCGACTAACAAGTTTTTAACATCAGAGAAAATTAGTATCCTTTAGTATTTCTGAGACAACTGTATTTCTTTCATTTATTTCAGCATTATTATTTTACTGTAAACAACTGTATTCGAAGTTTTCATTAATCATTCAGTTTTAACATTATTCTTTATAATGGGATGTGCAAATAAACGTTTTGAGTTGAACTAGGCAAGGGACTTAGAACGTTTTGAAACTGAATGACATACCTCAATGTTTGATTAACTCAGTACAGGAATTCAACTGGCTATGATTGCTGTATTACAAATAAAGAAGTTATTTTCATGATGTTCTATATTTTATGTTTAGTTTAAAACAATGTTTAGTTTCTCCTGAGAAACTTAAAATATGGCACTAACAACGTTTTGGCATGGCAGTCTTCATTTATTAACAGATTACCTGAAAAAGATACCATGCCATTAATTAAAAACAGAGTAGTTTCGACAAACTGAATAAGCCCACAGTTATAAAACAAAAGGGAATAGGTACAATCCTTCGAATAAGATGCAGTCGAGAAGGTAAACAGGGAATGCCTCGAAGGGTGTGAAATGAGTGCATCGACTAAAGACGTCACGACTAGAAAAGGAGGCAGAATTTTAAAAAAAAATGGGATTGCTGGAGGAAGTGCATTGAACACTTGCCCTGCCTTTGTCGATATGCAAGAGCATGCGAATATATAGGATGGTTTAGGTCAGGGATGGCGAACCTATGCCACGCGTGTCACTAGGTGACACGCGGACACGATTTCGGTGGCACGCCACATGAACATAATACTATTATTTTATATATACGTCTCGTACTACAGACAGTGCATATCTTACAGTGTTTCACGTGTAAGAAATAAATATCGAAAATCTAAATACTAGTTCCATTCGGACGTGCAATGTGGCAACACTGCTACACTCATAGGTCCGAAAGTCAAGTGAGGTGGTGTCGTTTTCTGGTGGTTTTGTGTACGGACATCGCAAATATGTTTTCGGTGCCGAAAACAAACCCCCAGAAACTTAACAAAGGTGGTGACCGTATTTTTCACGAACTCTGGCCAAGGGAATTCGGACTGTTAAAAAAGATGTGTTGCCTGTGTTCGAAATCAGTTGTATCCCCCACCTTTAATGTAAAGCGCAATTTCGAGACTGGTCATTCAAATGTTTGTTCCATTTCAAATGAAGAAAGAAGAGAGTTCGTTTCACAAAATATCGAACATTACACAAACAAACTAGTTCTTTTGTATCATCTTTCCGGCCAAGGAATAATATCAGTGCGGCTGTTTCCATCTGTCTCACTGCATAGTACAGCATGCATGGGAAACCGATTTCTGACGGTGAGTTGTTGAAAGAAACTTTCTTATTGACGTCCGACACATAATTTGAAAACTTCCGTAACAAACAACTAATAATTAACAAGATTAAAGGAATCCCAGCCAGCTGAACTGCTGTCAAGGATAGAAAAATAAAAATGAGTGAAGAAGTTTCGGAGCAGTTGAAAGCTAATTTGGGTAACTCCCACATATATGCATTATGTTTTGATGAAAGCATGAATGTGACCTTACAAACAAGGATAGCTGTTTTTTTTTTAGATTTCCTTATGGAAATGTGATGAGGGGGAAATTAGTTTAATTGTTGAGCGTACAAACTACAACATGGAAAGATAATGAAGCTAATGGAGGAAGTGAAGTCCATTCGCAATATTAGTACATTAGATTTTTATATCTAATAATTTTTTACAATTTGTTTTACGTCGCACCGACACAGATAGGATTTGTGGCGACGATGGGATAGGCTTACTAGTGGGTAGGAAACAGCCGCGGCCCCACGGAACATGCAATCAAATGTATTTACAAGATATATTGCACCCGTTATGCAAATACCGTATGTATAATAAATAAATAAATAAATAAATGACTCAATAAATGAATAAATAAATAAATAACGTATTATGAAACATAATCGGGAAATTGAAAGGAAGTTGCGAGGGGGGGGGGAGTGTAGGTTGTAGGCATCCCGTAATGGAAATGGAAAACAACAAGTGGCACAGTCAGCAGATGAGAATAATAAACCAGAGTTAAAATGGCACACTAGTTGGAAAAGGTTCGCCATCCCTGGTTTAGGTTATTATGGGACAACATTCTGTTATAATTCTAATCCGTCTACAGCCAGTTGTCGTTTTGCCCTAGGAGCATTCGATATAATGCTTATGGAAGCGTGACTTGACGGTGTCGATAGAACAATAAACTTGATGCCTATGGCACTAAACTAGTGTTAACTCGAAACGCGCCTGGCATCCGTGAGGGATTCTTCTTCTTTTTGAAGCATGTACTGACGCAGGGTTTAACCTATCGCTTTCCAAACCGACCCCACTTAATTGGAGGTGATACTAAGAAATCAATTGAGCTTACTACTACTTGCACGATGTACTGCAGCAGCGGTCCAGCCTCTCGGCTGCCTACTCGGATGTCTCGGATTAAAAAAAGCGGTGACTTCAGGTAGGATTTCCGATAAGGCTAGTGCGCAGTGACAAGAAGACACCCGGCCTCAAATTTCTGTACAAGTCCCGAATCGAGGTTGGGTGCTTCTCTGATCCCGTTCAAAAATACGAGCGGGAGTAGGTAAGGGATAACGTCACATTAGGCAAGTCCCACTGTGTGAAAGGAAAGACACCTCAATTCAGTACAATTGTATTTACAAGAAACAGAATAATAACTACTGTAAGAGACGAATGGCATGTTTGTGGGCAATTGTCAGTTAATAAATAAATATATAAATAAATAAATAAATAAATAAATAAATAAATAAATAAATAAATAAATAAATAAATAAATAAATAAATAAATAAATAAATAAATAAATAACAACCCATTAATTGATTTTATCTTTCAATTTTTTAAATCTTATTTAATACGATCAACTGATTGGTCGTCCGACTCGTTGGCTGAACGGTCAGCGTACTGGCCTTCGGTTCAGAGGGTCCTGGGTTCGATTCCCGGCCGGGTCTGGGATTTTAACCTTGATTGGTTAATTGCAATGGCACGGGGATTGCGTGTGTGTGTTGTCTTCATCATCATCATTTCAACCTCATCACGACGCGCAGGTCGCCTACGGGAGTCAAATAGAAAGACCTGCATCTGGCGAGCCGAACCCGTCCTGGGATATCCCGGCACTAAAAGCCATACGACATTTCATTTCATTCAACTGATTGGTCGCCTAGCTATATATAGCACGAGCATATATCTCAAGACATATAGTTATATTCAAATTTTCGTACACCATATACCTTATGCTCTGATTGTTCTAAGTATACCTCAATGATACCTGTGTGTCGGCAATGATACATCATCACGTTCATTTACGTTCAGAAGTCAATATAACAAATTGAGAAATGCTCGCATTTTTTGTCTCGGCGAAATTTTCCCCCTAAGGTTTGTATCGTTGCCGTGCCATCATTTCGGCTCAAAGGGAGTTCTCTAATGGTAACCTACACATAGGGAGAAGAACCTATATTTAGACGGCCAAACGGCAGAATTTTCATAAAAAAATACGAACTTCAAATTTTGGGTTCCTCCCTTGCCGCGTACGTTTTGTATTTTTATTTCCAACTATTCTGTTATACGAATGTAAGATGTCAAATGCTCTATCTTCAGACATCCTAACCGCCTTTGTATGTCTCTTGGTCTCGGAGATATTGATCGCAAATCAGACCTCAAAACAGTGACTGTCTTTAATGCTACTTGCACCCTGTGTGTATAATTGAGACCCACCGAGTGTCATATTTTCTCTCATGTCCCTCAACCATTCGAATCAGTTCTTTACTTCCGGAGTAATAAGCTCGAATATGAACACATAATTTCGTTACACTGTTGTTCGAATGTATGTAGTCCTAATATTATAGACGACACAAGAACCAAGAAAGGCGTCGTTAATAACAAATATTACTCTCACGAGCGATTACATTGAAGTAGACCGGCAGTTACCGAGAGTGGATGATCTCCGTTACCCAAGCTTTGCTCATCCTGCGTTGCTCCAGTCTTCCGGATACTCATGACATAACTCTGGAAGCACTTTCAAGGTAACAAAGTTATAGATGTGTTGCATAATTGCGTGAAGTAAATACGGCTTTCTTTAAAAAAAAAATAACAGAACGGAACTATTGCTAGAATAGCCTCTTATCTAACCAACTAACAGACAAACGACTCGATGTGACATACGATATCCAGGTTGGTCGAAACACACCAAGGTGTACTAACCCTATAAAATTTCCATTTATCTACCATCTGACAGAGTAAAAGAGTAAATCAAATTGATAAGTAGGCAGCCTAAATGGTGTCAGATCAAATGGATAAGTAGGAAGCCTAAATGGTGTCAGATCAAATTGATAAGTAGGCAGCCTAAATGGCGTCAGATCAAATTGAAAGTAGGCAGTCTAAATGGTGTCAGATCAAATTGATAAGTATGTAACCTAAATGGCGTCAGAACAAATTGCCTGCTCAAGGCAGCTGGGGCCATCTGGTTTAAAAATTCCGCAAGATTTATTACATATTGCGTCTTACGGAAATTGAAAGTCACCTTCAGCCCTTTATGCAATTATACTATGATCCCGATTGAGGAATTTGGAAGAGGAAAGTAGAGCAGGTTTAGGACTTTGAAGGAAGTGACCGTGACCTTATTTACACATTCACTACCAAAGATGGCAAATGGTGTCTGTACCGGTTGGTACACCTATACGCCGGACATTTGAATTTTCCGCCTTAAATTACTCCTCTACTGCTGAAACTCTGAACTTTAAAACTGAATTAATTCAACCGTTTATCTGAAGATGTCACTGTGATAGTTTCGAATTGATTTTGTTTACTAATTATCAAGAAGTGTGGACATTCTCTCACAGATGTCTTTACCAAAGTCTATGATCATGCACCCTGGTGCGAAGTGAAGGAACTTTTCTTGTAGAAATTTTGTATTCAGAAGTTTTGGTCTTTACTAAATTTTGTTCTTTCATCTATGGGTTGGCAATATTCATTTTTCTTTCCGCCAGTTGTGAACTTAGCCAATCCCGAATTTCTTTAATTAATTTTGGACCAATAGTGTCCTTCTTCTCCAATTTTAATGTGTAAATTTTGGGCAACCAATAAACGCCTGTGGGTGTGTCTTAATTATTCATGAAAGGTCTCGAATCTTCCACGAGGGTTTAAAAACTGCTGATTTGCATGGCTCGTGGCCACTTCAGCAACATCTAGCTTAGTGTATGGAAGTATAGCAGGGGGCGGGTTGCGCCTCTTCCTTCGAGCAGCAGCTCTTCAGCAAAGGTAATGGCCTTTTAACATCTTTATTTCTTTCTTGCTCAGCAGTTTAACCCCCGGGTAAGGTTCGAAACCTTTTGAAAGTATCCTACCTGTTTAAAACTGTAACTTAGTGCCGGCTTATGTAAACATTTTCTTATTACTTTAACTGTAAATCGGAGATAGAGAGTGCTTTACCCTCTCGAGCTCAGCTTAAATTTGGATTTGAGGTGACTACGTTTTCATAACCGATTTTCTTCTCTTCATTAATGTGTTAAATTATTTTTCTTATACGAGTCACCTCCCTAGTGTGGGAATAGCCCCTGTGTAATCGGCCTAGTGCCCCTTAGGTTTTAACAAGTTGCATGTAGGAGTGCAAGCAACGCCTCCATTCATATTGGTATTTTGTTCCATTTCGTTAACCTATTATTTTTCTTTTAAGGCACGGTAGGCTAGGTACGAGATACCCCTGTTTAATTCGTGTAAGTTGCGCCTCGATGGCAATTGATTGTAAAGCTTTGTATTGCCTTTAATAGGCTTGAAAGATTGAGAGCGGGTCAGCTCTTTATGGTGTTGTGGTAAAAGTGCTTCAGAAAGGCTTGAGATGTGAAGGTGGGAGCAAGTGCTCCATGTTATGAGGGGTTTTCTGCTCTTTGGTAATTTGTGGTTGTGAGCTGAGAGCTCAGAAACTTGTGCTGTCGTTTATAAAGTTAGGCTACATTGTACCTAATTTTTCTTTGTTGCTTCACCTACTGAAAATTGTCAAGTCTTGTTGTCTATTGAAAATATAACCTTTATTTAAATTTTAACATTCATCTTTTGGACTTGTAGTTAGACCCATTCCAGCCCGCACCTTCTTTCACCTCTGCTGATCCACCAAAACACGGTAACAGTGTCTATATTTTCAGCTGCCACCAGCGCCAAGTACGTCTATACATGTTTTAGAACGCAGGTTTGAATACAATAGTTTCTTAAATTTCCCATTGATGCCACCCAAACGGAGGAATTCTTGTTATATGGATCAATGAAGCTTCGATTGATCTATTTCTGTGCTTAGTTTCGAAATTTTGAACTAATTAATGATAAAAGTGTTTTCCACAAACAAGGTCGAACTGGTAGATCTTGTTTGATAGTTGTTAACATGATTTCCTCTGAGTATTATTAGCGGCATAAAACACGTAATAATTCTAAGGAAAGTGAGAATGTTTTGTAGATGATGAATAATAAAGCTATAAAAGAAGCAGCTAGTAGTTTTATGTGCTTGTTAATATCATTATCGTAACCAAGGGACTTCGATTTTCACGTGGAAGCACAGGGACGTGAGCTTTTATTTCAAAAATATAAGATGCATTGGCTGGGATTCGAACCGCGACTGTGTTGATGAGGAGCCAAATGCCGTTGTCACTGGGCGGTTGCAATTAATTGTTACGTGTTCCCGTGGTGGTCAACAGGGTGGTTTATGTATTAAGAAATCGCAGAAAGTAAGTCCCTAAGCTGAAGGAATTAACTCCGGCTCGGCAAGGTATCGAATTTGGTACCCTATGAACCTAAGGCCACTGTGCCGATCATTTGGCCATGCAGTCTATTAGGAACTTGGCTTTCCAAAACGAATGCTGCCTAGTTAGATGGCCTGCAGATATTGGAGTGTCATGTGGTCAGCGACACGACATCTTTAAGCATATTACTTGGCTTTCTTGACCGACTCCTTTACCTCTCGTATTAGGTAACAACTTAGTTGCTCTCACGAGGATGAGTGAACGCTGTTCCAGCATTGAAATCCATGGACTGGCCAAAAACTAAATGCAGATAAAATGCAGGCACAGAACCCCTTCACCATGGCGCTGTGATAACATTGGTCATATCCTTCCCATTCACAGTCTCAGTTAAGTGAGGATGGTTGCCTAGTTGTACTTCCTCTTAAAACAATAATCACCACCACCATCTCAATTAAGTACAACAATAGAGACTCCACTGCGACACAGACTATGAGATACCACTGAGTACACTGCGCTGTTGACCACGATATTCATGTATACAACAACAGCAGTAGGAACAAGTATAGACTTCTTCTAAACAATCAAGTATCTCAGGCGAAAAGCAAACGAAGCCATTTCCGTACAGGCCGTAAAGACCTTGGAGGAATGGAAGATGAACTCTATGGCCGTCCGCCTTTGCCCCCAGGAATGAACTTGGTGTAGAATGAGTGAACCTCAGGGCCATGTGCCTCTGGAGATTTCTGAAGAATCCAAACCACATCCTTCTGAGGCAGTTACGCACACCTCTATCGTTGAGGCTGGGCGTCCCTAGATATATCAAGCAAGCAACTGAAATACGAAGAATCAATTTTGTTGATGATTTATGAAAATCTTTCTCACTTAAGTGTAGAAATTCATCTTCGATGTGGATTTGAAGAAGATGATTACGATCCAGGGCCACCTTCATCTCATGGTTCATGGACATTGTATTTAAAGCACAGAGCAAGGACACGCTAGCATCTCCTACATCAGGCTCTGTTAGCCAAGCTGAACGAGGCAGTCTTCAGGAAATGCATCCCTTAAACAAACAATCACACAAAAACATCTGTCCATAGTTTTTGAACCGCAGTTTGGCCCGTGAGTGTTGCATGAATATGAACGCTTTTAAAACGAAGTAATTTATAGACAACGCGTGTGACGACAGTTTCACAGTAAAGAGGAAGGTATGATGTATCGAACAAGTGACATCACCTTGTGATGTACAAGCACCCTTATCTTGAGGCACCAAGATTACCGTGTCATAGTTAGTGTAGCTCTGAACTTCACGGCGGTAGCACCTTGTGTGAATTCGTCTCAGTGATTTACAGGTGTGCGGCAAGAAATGATGAAACAGAGAACTTGTGGTGTGATGAAATGTGAAGAAATGATTTATATCGCAACATGTCGTGACATATGGACAATAAATGGCTTCACAATTATGGAAAACACATTCAAGAGGATATAACGGCTTTCATAATTTAAAAGCGTCCGAAAGTCACCGATAACGAGCGTCAAAACGCTTCCGGGGAGTGCGTCAAGGCGTCCAAGCGTCGTGTGGCGAGTTCTTCTCTACTAGAGCCCGCAGATGAACACATCTACTGCCTCAATAGAGGAAATCTGAATTCATACACTCTCAGCTTTACGAAGACGCATTTAATGTATATTATCTGGCCATCGAAGTTCCCACGACCCTGGCTGCTACAAAATATATATAATATTGATATCGACCTCTTACCACATGTATGTTACTTCTAGTCCCATTGGATGTCGACTTTGTCTCGAAGATGTGTAAATCTGTTAAAAATTAAGAAATAAAATCATCACCACCTTTGCGTTGTCCGGCTGGTGCATGTCTTCACACGCTATTTATCACGGTCCTGAGCATCAATTCGTTCTCAAGCCGACTATCTCCATATCTGAATTTTTATTGTGTCGTACCAGTGCTGCTTCCGACGTCCACGTTGACTCCAAATTCAATATTCGAGATAGCGACTGTACCAGGAGCTCCACGCAAGGCGCTTCTCTCCACAACTGGTGCAATGTCCATTTCTTACCCGACCGCGATGTTGGTGACTTGGTAAATTAGGCAGATGCCCACCGCCCAGCGAAGCATTCGTACCCCCAGTGCATGCAGTTCTCATTTACTGATTTTATCAGATGGCCGGCATTCTACTGCATGTAGTGCAACTGGGCGTACTACTGTGCGATATGTGTCTAAGGTGGCGAGGCAATCTTTTGCCGCAAAGTACACCCATGACTTCTCTCCACCGTATCCGTACCCTTGTTCTCCCCTCAGCACTGATGCCGCCGTCTTTGAGCAATCGCGACCCAAGTTATCTGAAGCTTTCAGTCTTCACCAGATTTTCACCATCGATTTGGATGGTGCCATCGTTCGGGTGAGTTTCCAGGTATTTTGTCTTCTTGACATTCACCTGGAGGCGATATAGAGAAAGCCATCTGTTCCATTCTAGGACTTACCTGAGTAGTTCTGTTCGGGTAGCACCTGCGAGCAAGAAGGAGGGTCGAAGGAACTCTCCTTTGTAGGTCTTTCGTGAAGGTGTTTATGACGGGGATGAAGAACAGTGGAGATAAAGCTGAATTAACTTTGACAGACTCCAACGTTCCCAGAGAAACTTTCGGAGGTGCCGACTGCACAGCCTACTCGACAGCTGGTCTTCACATATCACATCCTGATCCAGTTCATGAGCAGATGATCGCGAAGTTGATGTGGAACACGGCCGAAAGCCTTCTCCAGGTCGAGAAAGGCGATGTGGAGTGTGCGTGCTTATCCAATAACATTCGGAATTAAGAAATAAAATGTCAATAATAAAATTTCAAAACCATTCTGACTAGATACTTCATGTCGACAATATCTATCACACGATATGTATTATACATCAAATTTGCCGTCAAGACGCAGACACAGCCCCATTCGATTGTTCTTTTTTAACCCGCTCAACGCAGTGACAGAAGGGACAGATAGGTCGCGTGGGAATTAAAGTTAAACAGTCGAAATAACACGAGTAAAAATCAGAATACAGGATAAACTATTCATGTGTTTAAAATGTATTTATTCATTGGTACAGGGGCTATTATTAGATATTTATTTATCTTTTCTATTACCTCACTCTGAATAAGAATAAAATATTGTTTATTAGAGATTACAATTGCCTGCTGTCATTTCTTGATGGATACAGTACTTTTGTATCCATCTCTTGGCACAGGCCAGAGTAAAGTGTAGATTCCACCGAAGTCCCAGTCTCATCCATGGCTGTGACAATATGGAAGTTGCTGGGGTATGGGTGGTGCTGAGTAATGACATTCAGAGCACGTCTAGTGCATCTGAGTGTTATGAAAGGTGTTGCTCATAGGGTCAGTCGTGCTGCAATAGCACTTTCTGACCCAGTGAGGAAAGCAATGGAAAACTACCTCACTCCTCGTCTTGCCTAGTACGCCTCATTTTGGTGCTGCCATTGGTTTTTGCGGTTTCCTTATAACCGCATAACCTTTGATGGTGCTATATGAGGATCCAACCAGCCTCTGGGCTGATGACCTAACAGACAGAGATTACTAAAGGCCATTTCTTTATTATCAATTTCTTATTAAGAGAAACACACATCCTCATACACAAGATCCCTCTCTCCACAAGAAAGTAACAATTATCTACTATTTGTACGCAATCGTAATTATTTTGAAAGGGAAATTAATTATGCAATAAAGATTATTATTATCACAGTTTTTCCGCAATCCCGAAATGTGAAATAATTTTTGAATGAATATATTTGTTCTTGATTATAATACAATTTAAATTTAACGTAATAATTGTAATTTTATAGAGTAACGTCTGTGCGTACATTACACTGACCAACGGTGAATATGTCACTACTGTCATGTTTGTCACAATACTCACCTAGCGGCCAGCGTGCGTTACAGGCTTGCTTTATATGTACTCAAGCGGAACTAATCGCTCTTCGCACGGCGATTCCTCTTTAATGAAACTTTGTTTTCCGTTTGCATATAAGAAAAATAAAATACAGTGCATACTTTGGTTTTTAGCATGTCTAGAGAAGCTCCACGAGGATTTGGTCATGGTTTCCCCCTTGAAGTTTACTTTTACTTTACATTTCCCATTGCTATCTCAGCTAAATACCCAGCCTTGCTCTTAGTGAGGCGTGTTGGTGGTGGTGTTTTAAGAGGAAGTACAACTAGGCAACAACTATCTATTAACACTGTATGTATGTATGTATGTATGTATGTATGTCGGGTATTCAGCCCGAAGGCTGGTTTGATCCTCCACAGGTACGCCAACAGCTGTCATAGATAGTCTAGATGTCACTGAAGTGGAATACTAGTGAAATGAGGAGTGAGGTAGTTTTCCGTTGCTTTCCTCACTGAGCCAGAAGCTGCTATTACATATCAGTCTGCCAAGTCCACTGAAATGCACGCATCAATCGACACTGTGAGCGATATTTTCACATCATTCATAACAGAGACTGGCATCGCTCATACCTCGGTCACTTTCATATTGTCAAAGCCAAGAATGAGACTGTTTTTCTTTGCTAGTGGCTTTATGTCGCACCGACACAGATAGGTCGTATGGCGACGATGGGATAGGAAAGGCCTAGGAGTTGGAAGGAAGCGGCCATGGCCATAATTAAGGTACAGCCTCAGCATTTGCCTGGTGTGAAAGTGGGAAACCACGGAAAACCATCTTCAGGGCTGTCGACAGTGGGATTCGAACCCACTATCTCCCGGATTCAAGCTCACAGCCGCGCGCCTCTATCCGCAAGGCCAACTCGCCCAGTAAGGATGAGACTGAGACAGACAGATCAATGAAAGTAGCAAATATATTCTAGCCCATGCAATAAGACATAGTGCACTGTAAACACTACATCCTTCCAGCAAAGGCATCTATTAACACTGTACCGGGAGGTACACCTCAACTCCACACATTTAAAAGCAGCGCCTTAAGGAACGCTATCTCTCATACAAATATGTAAACAGCTAGTACATGAAGTTGGGACATTAATCGGAAGATGTCACTCATAAATAACAGAGTATTGTGTTATTTTAATGTTTCCTAAACTGTCTGGATTTATTTACGTTTGTTTTGGTGTACAGCAAGAAGTTTGAACTTTTCTCCATAGATGTCCTTACAAAAACTGTGGTCATGCACTCTGGTGCAAGGTGGAAGAATTCGTGATTTAACGAAGTTTTGTGTTTCTAGGTTTCGATAACTAAATCAACGTTCATTTATTTTGTTATTTCAAGGTTTGCAACAGCTTTCGAATCTGGCCAATCAGAAATTTTCTGTAATTATTTTTCAGCCAATAATATCCTTCTTTTACCTTTTGGATCATCCAATAAAAATGAGAGGGCGTGTCCGGATTTAGTCCAGAGCCTTCTCGAAACATCCCCTCGGGTATATAAGCTGCGGCTTTGCAAGCTACCTTGTCTTATTGATCGTCGACTTACTGAATGTGTGTGTTAAGACAGGAGGAGGGGCGCCTCATTCTTCGGCAGGCAGAACAGCAGTGCAGGCAATGGCCACCAGTTTTATACTTCTGTAGCTATTTCTGCAGTCTTACCCCAGGGTAAGGTTCAAATTTCTAACTCTGTAACCATCCATTTCTTAAAAATGTAAACTACTTCTTGTTAATGTAAAACTTCATAAAGTGTTTAACTGTAAATCGGGGATAGAGAGTGCGTTACCCTCTCCAGTTCACCTTCAATTTATCTTGAGGTGACTACGATTTTTTAACTGTTTCTCCTTCCATAAAGCATTAATAAACCTTCTTTTTAGTCACCTCAGTAGGTTGGGATTAGCCTCTGTATCATCGGGCCATGAGCCCAAGTAGGGTTTTAAAAACTTGGTTTTCAAGAAGCGCAAGTGTACGCCTACGTACACTAACGTTAACCTTTTCTTCTTTTCCACGAAGGCCCAGTAGTATGGGTACTAGATACCCCTGTATTAAGTAAATTCTAAGTGATAAATAGTGCCTACAGAGGCCAGAGATTGTAAGGTTTTTGTAAAGTTATCTTGTGTAGGCTGTATGGATTTGGGAGCTCAGTCTCCTTGATAAAATTTGCGAGAGCATATTAGCTTTTGTGATATTTGTGTAATAATGAGTGGCGCCTTTGGAAGGCCTTAAATTGTAACGGTGGGAGCAAGTGCTCTGGTTAATTTGGATTTTGGGGAGATTTCTCTCCTTGTCTACTTAACTAAACGCGACTTTGGCGATGATGTTAATTTGTAATTTGAAGCTTACAGCTCAGAACTTGTAAATTTGAGGCTTGAAGCCCAAATCTGTTAAATTCCCTATTCTGGTATCAAAATTGTCATTGTATCTGATACATTGGTTTTCATTCACTAAGTGAAGAATTTTGTTAAGTTTTGAGATCTGAAAAGAAATATAACCTTTATTTAAAGTTTTAAATTGATTTTTGATATCGTAGTTAGACCCATTCAAGCCCACACCTTCTTTCACCTCTCTCTGAACCACGGAAACTCCGTAACAAACACAACAAGAGGGAAAATTGGAAGGCGTCAGACACTTCGAAAATGAAGGTATCAGTCAAAGAAAGCCAAGGGCCACGAAGGGTGTGAAAATTGAAGACTTCCTACGTCTAGTCGCTTCGTACGACAGGCATGGTATACCGCCCGCACGCACAGTGTGGGAAAACAAAGTGAGGAGAAAAGACGACTGTCTCCCATTATGCCTACGATATTCAGTACCCGCCGTTGACGGGACAATATAGAGCAGAGGTGCTCATGCTGCGCATTCCGACCCGCGGGCTGGCAGGCGATGGGCGTATGCTATTCAACCACAGTGACGTTGTGGTTACGTCACGGGCCGTCAAGTTTGGGTGAAGTTCTCCCAGCCAATCTCGATCAGTGCGGCTGTACCCGAGTTAGAAATGGAGGCAGAAAATAGTGAAAGAAAGAGGGCGGAAATCAATTTCAATTTACGTTGTAAGAAATAAGTTATTTGTGTATTTTGACCGGGCACAATAAAGAATTAGGCCTACAACCTCACATATTTTATAATGCACGTAATGAATTACAATTTTCACTATTACATTTTAAGAGGTGCTTTAGAAACAGTTCTAATATATTACGGATTAAGATGAGTAAGGTCTGGCTCGCGGTTGTTTGGGTTAAATTATGTGATAAACTTACCAACAACGCAATCGTGCTTGCCGGGAATAACATCAGTTAGGTTATTTCTTTGAAGACATCTAGTTGGTAGGTACACTTACATTGCTGTGTCCTCACTCGTGATTAACCTCCCTCTCGCCATTTAGAGGCGAGCTATTACCATCGAACGCCAATTCAATTTTAAATAACCTTTTTTTCAGAAATTTAGTGAACAGGAAAAGTCACACAAGACTACAAAACTGTGCAAAATCAAGCAGTAAACTTATTGAATTCTGTAATTATATCGCTTTTGCTTAATGAATAACAGGAATTTTACTTTTTAAATGGAAATACTGTCATGTCCAAGAAATTGTAAACTGTAGCTTGTACGCTTAAACCCCATACCATGGATAATAACACAAAAATTATGACGTGTCACTTTTCTTTGAATGAATAAATATAAAAAACACAGAGAGGTCTTGTGGCGACGATGAGGTAGGAAAGGACCGGGCGAGTTGGCTGTGCGGTTAGGGTCGCGCAGCTGTGAGCTTGCATCCGGGAGATAGTGGGTTCGAACCCCACTGTCGGCAGCTCTGAAGATGGTTTTTCGTGGTTTCCCATTTTCACACCAGGCAAATGCTGAGGCTGTGCCTTAATTAAGGCCACGGCCGCTTCCTTCCCACTAATAGGCCTTTCCTGTCCCATAGTCGCCGTAAGACCCATCTGTGTCGGTGCGACGTAAAGCAAATAATAATAATGAAAACATCAAGCTGCCTATTATGTTTACACATGAGTGTTACATACAACATTTCTTGTTTCTCATCTATAACATTTTCATAGCTTACAAATTCTTATTTCACCAGTATGAATTCTCCCCATCCTATCTATTCTATCCTGTGTCTACGATAAACACTCCAGTCTCGTGAGAAAATTTTCGCATGCATAATGTAACTTCTTCAACTCCTGTCACGTAGGGCCTAAATATACACCATTAAATTAATGAATTATATTCCTTTCTTTAGAATACGCAATATTACAGCAATGGAACTAGCTTTGAGGTCGTTAGACCGTGTGCGTTTGCAGAGTTTCGCCCAGACGTGCCATTTGGGCTCATCAGTTGGACTGGTACGTCCCTCCAAGACCGAATATGCGATCCCGCCGAGTTACCAAATAAAGATAGCTAACCTGCTAAAGGAGAAGTTAATTCTCTTCTGCAATTTAACACTAACAACTTTGCCATCCTTACTCGACTTCCAGCTCACCATCGCTCGCTAGTCCACCCTGTTTCCGTGAATGCACACGCCCATAAACCTTCTAAACAAACCTAACTTAAACGTACTCCTGCGGCTTAAGTAAAGCCATCTGAGCGCTGATCCCTATCTCCTGTTTACCCATTAAGATCTATAAATTTCACTCCCAGTTTCCCACATAGCCATTCCATAGTCTCATTTAAATCACCGATCACTCTCCAGTTAGTATTCCACTCATAACAATTTCCGCTCTCTTAA
Organism: Anabrus simplex; assembly: GCF_040414725.1. Taxonomy (NCBI): domain Eukaryota; kingdom Metazoa; phylum Arthropoda; class Insecta; order Orthoptera; family Tettigoniidae; genus Anabrus; species Anabrus simplex. Next base: position 182,897,647 of record NC_090269.1, on the reverse strand, counting down.
CTTTCTCCTGCACTGTCATAATCAGATCCCAAACATTCCCAGCTATTTTGGCTCCTATTTCTACTTGTCTTGCGTTGCCAGTCCCCACGCCGGAGGAAGTAAAATGTTAAAATACCCAATCTGGACGGGAATCGATCCCGGAACAGCTTGCGCCAAAGACCAGCATGCCGACTATTTGGCCACGGGACAGACACCAGGTAAATGCCATAGTTGTATTTTAATTAGAACCATCGTCGCTACGACTGTCTTCTATGTACTATCCTTTTCCCATCCCAGTGTCGTTAAAAGTGTTAGTAGGACCCTAAGCTCCCAGAAAATGTATACAGAAGGCGTAACAGTGTGTAACTGTTTCTCGTTCTTATTCTTTCCTGGAATTTTCTGTAACTATCTGAGGACCGCACTAGATGTGCATTAAAGTCAGTTTTACAACCGGATGCCCTTCCTGACGTAAACCTTATGCGAAGAGACGTATCCATTACTGCGTGTTTCCGCGGCGGTTGGTGGTTTGATGTTTAGTATATAAATGAAGACGTGTATTAATACAAACCAAACACCCAACCACCGAGCTAGAGGAACTATCCTAATGCGGCTAAAATCATAGGTATGGTCGAGAATCGAAACCAGGGTCCTATAGGCCATCACGCTTACAATTCACTCAAGGATGCGGGCATTGTATTACTTCTTTATGATATGATGTAATAATAATAATAATAATAATAATAATAATAATAATAATAATAATAATAATAATAATAATAATAATAATTGGTTCGGGGTTTCCGTAGTTCACAGAGGCATAAGAAGCGCATGGGTTGAATGGCTGGACAAGGAATTAACTAGAGCAGAACTTAATAGAACATATTATTTGGAAATTTTATTTCTTCCCTTTTCTTTTTTCTAGTTTAAAAATGAGAGCTAGAAAATTTGAAAGAATAACATACAATATATCAAATTATTAATGAGTTCGTCAGCTCTAACAATATCGGGGACTTAGAAGTCCGCAAAATCAGGTAAGCCTACAAAACGTAGTGATAATTAACAGGCAGTTAGGTTACATAGAAAAGAGCATTATTGCTCTTGACATGTTCTATATTTTACAAGAGTACGATAAGCTCCAAGAACGTACACTAGGAAGGAGTCTGAGCTCCGAAATACCATAGTCTAGCCTCGCAGAGGCAGTCAGTTCCCTTTATACACAGAAATTTACACTAGGAAACATATCGGGTGACCTCACTATAGAGTGTTCATCAATCACTCCACAACAACATTAAGCGCTGTTCCTAAAGGGAACCAAGACGCAGAAAACAGTTACTGAACTAACAGAGGGCATAATTGCCCATACTACATGGCATAATATAAAAAGAAAATGGTTGCACATACCCGGTCATTAAAAGAATGCAAGGAGGCGGAACACCTGCACTCCTTATAGAAATAGTTAAAACCCTAAGTGGACTTATGTCCCAATAATGCAGAGGCTAATCCTATACCATAAGGTGTGACCAAGGGAGGAACTTTTAAGGCCGAGACAAGATTTACGAAATTTTGAAGTTTTAAAAACTTCAGTCACCCAATGCAAGGCTGAATGGGAAACAGCAGAGGGTCATCACTATTTGTTCCCTTACATTACGTAGGAAATAGAACCAGATTCCTCAGACTTGCCGAAAATTCTACCTTGAAACCACCAGTTTACAAAATTACATTAAAAGAAAAGAGGTTGAAACCTTCCCCTCAAATTACCCGCAGGAGCTATCACATGTCCAGGTAAATTCTGCCATTACCTTGTGCCGCTGGATCTTCCTCAACGCAGGCCTCGCCCCTGTCTCCCGTCAGCCTCCGTCAAGTCGCACTCCCAAGCACCGGAGCGGTTCAGACAAGACGGCTCTAAAATGCCCTGCTTTGATAGTACCCTAAGGGGGTCCGGCCCCGCGGTATAGGGGGCAACGCGTCCGCCTGTCACTCGGCGGCCCCGGGTTCGATACCCGGCCTCGTCAGCGGTTTTCAAATGTAATCATCAATATCCCTGGCCTGGGGACTGGATGTTTATGACGTTCTTAATCTTCCTTTCCTCACACACAACATTCCATACTACGCCATTCCAATTACACGCAGGTTCATACAATATGGTGCCAGTAGGAGCAAAAGATCCACATGGGTCGACGCCCCGAATAAATAGCATTTTAAAAAAACCCTAAGGGGAAGCTTCCAGAACTCTTTACTGATAGGCTGGACTCCTGTATACACCCAGGGTTTTAATTGGCTAGAGAATATATTTCCAAGTATCTGATAGGTGGATTACAATCAAGGAAGAACCAGCTGAAGTGTTGACAACTTTGGTACATTAACAAGAAACAATCCACAGAAAAAGGTTTACCAATAACAAGAAATGAAATTTCCTAAGCTCTAGGTTAGATTTTAGTCCATAAGAGTGCACTAGTAAGTCTATAGTAGAGCCATCTAACAGAAAAATATGAAATTTCTTGGGAGTTAGCAAGTTCAAGTCAGTTGTCACAGATGGCCGTAGAGAAGACGCGCAGTTTAAATGTCCGGGGAAGGTGTACCCCTGATTTAATAATAATAATAATAATAATAATAATAATAATAATAATAATAATGTTATTGGTTTTACGTCCCACTAACGGTTTTCGGAGATACCGAAGTGCCGGAATTTGTTTCTGCAGGAGTTCTTTTAAGTGCCAGTAAATCTACGGACACGAAGCTGACGTATTTGAGCATCTTATAATACCACTGAACTGAGTCGTGACCGAACCCGTGAAATTGAGCTCAGAAGGCCAGCGTTCTACCGTATGAGTTACTGCTACTTTGCCCCGCTCCCCTATAACGTTCTATAGTTGGGATTACCCTTAGGTCATAGGCTATCATGCTAACCATTTAGCGAAGGAGCAGGACAAAAACAATTTTAAAACATTTACAAACGTTCTTGTTACAGACTGCTACGATCGCGTAGCCATTGGACAGCGAATACCGCAATCTGACGTCACGCGGACTGTGGCGCTGCAGATGGTGAAAGCTTGCGAGAAAGAGTGTAATATGGAGCTGGACAAGTGCGGAGCCTTCAGCTTTGGGTAAGTAACGAACAACTTGTACATATTACATGCAATGACAAATGAACTTATCTGTACTCTGTTATACAATCTACCTGTCCCTTTGAAAACGATTAATATAGAATCGATTACACCCGGGAGATTGTAAGATGAAGAACAGAAAAATTCAGTGTTTTTATTATATCATAATTAGTGTATTTCAAAATAGATACCTTTTATATGTTTTATAAATATTTTCAAAATTAATGAAAAATCCATAACATCTTCACTAAATATCATTCAGAAAGTGTCTATTGTACTATGATAAATGATCCAACAGAATACATTTTTCCACTTGTTAGGCAACCTATCTCAGGAATACGTCAAAATATAATAATAATATCATTTGCTTCACGTCCCACTAACTACATTTACGGTTTTCGGAGACGCCAAGGTGCCGGAATTTAGTCCCGCGTGAGTTCTTTCACGTTTCAGTATATCTACCGACACGAGGCTGATGTATTTCAGCACCATTAAATAACACCGGACTGAACCAGGATCGAACCTACCATGTTGGAATCAGAAGGCCAGCGCTCAACCACCTGAGCCACTCAGCCCGGCTGCATCAAAAGAAAAAGTGCCATATGTGCAGCAAACTATATTTTGAAGTACAAAACACTTGTTGCCTCGTATGTGGTGGGAAAATGTGTAAGAATAGATTGTAAGACATTATAAATAGCGATTATATTTTGATATAGAAGGTTGTCAAATAAATGTGCATTTGTTATATCAGCCACTAACCAAATATGACAGTTGTTATCACCATCATATTGACAATACTACTCCAGACACAAGTCGGTTAAATCCCTCAGAATTCAGGGTCGGTAGATGCAGAGTGGGTTTCGGCCCTTGGGTTTCGTCCCTTAAGAGGCCACGGCTTGTCCGTGGTCTAACAGCTCTGTACTCTGACCGGCCAACCGAACAGAGGAAAGTTAGCTACGGCTCTACCGTGGCTCTATGCCTCTGCATTCGGGAGACGGGTCTGGGGCACAGTGCCGGACTACACGCCTGGCCCCACCTGTCGGCTGTCCTGAGAATGGTTTTCCGTGGTTTTCCATTCTCCTGCACTAAGGCGAATTCCGAGACAGTTCGTAGTGTAGGCCACGGCTGCCCATCCCCTCACCTTCTTCGCACATCTCCTTCACCGCAACAAATCTCCCGGCCTGAGAGACGGCGTCACCGTCTAAGAGACCCGCCTCGCCCTTCAGGGGAGGAATGAAAACGTTAAAGTAGTAGCAGCAAAATTCAGCACCTTTGTATGAGGGCTCCCTAGCTCCAGCTAGAATCACAGGCCGAACAAGTGAATTATTCCGCAGTTCAACTCTCTTTAAAAATAAACCAAAAAAGCTTGTAGTTTTCTGTGACAATTGATACCGTGTTGACAATCACGAACAACAAAGACGCGACTTTTTATTTCATTTCCGAAGAGTTCCTGGCCGGGTCTGAGTATTTAGCCACTTCTGATAAGGGTCGCAGTCGGAGAGGTCATCCAGCTGTAACATTCTGTCAAATTAAAATGTGCGACGGGGATCAGATACGTGATCGCATGAGAATATAGGAATAGTTGCCGGAAAAAGGAATAGACTACCCATATGCTGTGTTAATATGATCTCACAAAAGCATGTCATACGAAAATCTGCTTACTGCTCCTCCAAGCAGGTATCCACATGGTCCTTGATTTCTTTTAACATAATGCTAGGGATGGATAGAAACATAATTTCTCTTCAACTGCAGCAGTTTGTCAAGTCGATAGATTTGGTAAGTTTAACGAAAATGCTAATATTTCATTCTTCACACATTTTCTTCTTGTTCTAAGTCTTCTCAGACAGATAATATGCAACTCAAACCTTCAGTGATACTGGAGGAACGTAACCAGGACCTGCAGCCTTAACTCCTCTCCATTTACTTTACTGTCACGTTATCTTCTTCTCTGTTAGACACCGGTGTCTTAGTTTTTTCTGCTAAGAGATCACGTATTCTGGTTGACAACAAGAACGTTTAGTCACACCTGTCTTCCTCACCAGCACTCTTGTGATCTGCTCCTTTATATCTTCTTCCTTTCTAACTTTTTCTGCTCTCGCAGTGAGGCCTACGACCTTCTCTGGCAGTCCTTTCTTATTTCCTGGTCTATTCAATGTACTGAATGCGGAGCTCAGTCATCTGACTTCTTATTTTGGCACTGTTCAGCTTTGTTTTACGGATTTTCTTTCTCCCACCTCGTCCGACGTATTCTCACTCATCTACGTATTTCACTTTAATATCACGAAATTAATTTTCTAAAAAAATTCAATGAGCACTTCTTTAATTTATCTGCTAGTGTTTTAACCATCTCAGATAGGTTCTTGCCGATGATGGAATACGAAGGGGCTAGGATTGGGAAGGAAGCGGCCGTAGCATTAATTAAGGCATAATCCCATAATAATAAGGGAAAACCTCCTTCAGAGCCGATGATGTTGGGTTTGGATTCAAGTTAACAACTACACGGTTCAAACCACGCAGCCATCTCGCTCGCCGCTTCTCTGTTTCCTTGTACTAAGCTGACTTTGTATTCCGAGCTTATCGCTGTTAAGGGCGAGCGAACTGTCTGTACCCATGGGCCTGCGTGTGTAAAGGAAGAAATAGTCACCATCTCAAAACAAGAAGAGTTGCATCGAGTTAATGGCAATTTGTTAAGACGCTATTTGTAAATAGCGTTACTAAAGTAGCTTTGCCCATTCATCCGCTTTATCTTGATGGATGAATATGTGCGCGCGACTCCCGGCCGAAGGGATCGGAGTGTAAGCAAGCGTGCAGTCCGTGCTCGAGACCAAGGCGCAGCTGCAAATGGACCTGAATAAAATGATGACCCTATAATAATAATAATAATAATAATAATAATAATAATAATAATAATAATAATAATAATAATAATTGTACCGGGCGGTACACCTCTACACCGTTTATTTAAAAGTTGCGCCAGTTGAAACTCCTCTTCTGGAGGAAGGTTGAACTTTATCTACTCTATTAATTCTCTACTTTCTCAGAAGATGTCACCACGTGGAAAATTTTGAGTTTTTGAACTGTGTCACTTTTGATGTGTTTTTGTTTCGCTTGAAGTAAGAAGTGTGAACTTTCTCTTCTAGAGGACACTACTGAAGATCAACAATAGCGCACCCTAGTGCGGAGTCAAAGAACTATTTTGTTGGAGAAATTTTTATTTCAAAAGTTTGTTTCTTGTTAAATTTCTTTCTGTTATTGTTTAAGTTGGCTGTATACCCCTCTTTTTCCCCTTGTTTTTGATTTATCCAATCCCGAATTTCTTTTAGTAATTTCTGACCAATCTGGTGTATCTTCCCCCAACTTGTATCTGTTGCGGGGTCCTATCCAATAAAAACATTGTGGGCGGGTGTTTTCATTCCCCTAACGCCTAGAAACTTCCGCGAGAGTATATAAACTGCTGATTTTAGGGTCTCCGGGCGACTTCTGTTCCATCTTTCAGTGTATTAAGTACATAGCAGGAGGCGGGAAGCGCCTCTTTCCTCGGCGGCGGTCAACAATAAGGTAATGGCCGATTAATAAATTCTTTCTTTTCTTGCTCAGCAGTTTAACTTTCGGGGCGGGTTCTAAGCGTTCAACCATGTAACCTTTTCCTAAAATGTAAAAACAACTGGTATCTATTCTATTTTAAAACGACATATCGGGATAGAGAGTGCTTAACCCTCTCGAGCTCCCACTCACATCGTCTTGAGGTGAACTTATTCTCTCAACCAATTCTTCCGTAATGTAATGTAAATTGCTATTAAGTCACCTCTGTAGTATGGGATTAGCCCTTGTAATAACGGCCTAGTGCCAAAGTAGGTTTTAAAATCAAAGTGTATTAGGAGTGCAAGTTCGCCTCCTCTCAAATTGTTTTAGAGGTCATTCAATTAACCTACTTTTCATTTAATAGACCTCAGTAGATTGGGTATTTTACCCCTGTGTTTATGTCCGTTGAGGACAACTTGAAGGTGGAGTTTGGTGTGGCCTAGGAGAGGCTTAAATTAAAGAGCGTGTGGCTCTTTTGGAAACGGAGTGTTGTATGCCTCGAGGAGGCTTTACTGTGTAATTTGGAGCAAGTGCTCCAGGGTTTGATTGGGGTCTTCTGCCCCTTTGTTAAGATTTGTATATCGGAAAGTTGGGCTAGTTGCTCAAAAATTGTGAACTCAGGGCTCGAAGCCCAAACTCTGTAATCCCTGTAATTGTACATTTCAAATTGTGTTTCGGCTACTAAGTACCTGTTCTTTGTTATTACTTAATATTGAAAAGGAAATACAACCTTGTTAACTTTTACATTAACTTTGATTCCGTAGTTTGAGACCCATTCACGCCCGCACCTTCTTACACCTCTACCTACCACCAAAACTCGGTAACAAGTGGTAGCAGAGCGTGGTTGAATGGGTCTCAATTTAGCCCCTTTTGACGGCTAGACATTGTTTTGATCCGAACTCTAACCATTTTCTCAGTTGCTGGCATTTTTGAGTGTTCCAAAATTGTTCTGTCATCATGCCCGGCCCTCGCGATGTTCTCCTCCTTAACTATTTGCGCAAAGAGGAGTTGATATATGAGTTAACTATCAGAAACGTTCAATCTGGAGGCACGGTTGCAATAGACACTAACAAGCTTAGAGAGTCCCTTGATTTGCCCATTTCCATCCCCAATTTGGGAGAGAAAGAAATTGACGACTCTCTTTCCACGATCACGGAGAATATTACTGGGCTAGCTTCCGTAGTTAGTTTTTTTGATGAAAATGATCCGTCTCCTAATCAAATTAAGCGTGTGCAAGGCAGGCTATATCATTTTTCGAATAGGGTTAACGATCTGTTGTCTCTAAAACTGAATGATGTTCAGAGGAAGGAAGCTAGTACGCTCCTGGAAAATATTTCCGAATTATCTAATAAGGTCACTCAATTGTTAACTGGGGAAGTTCCTCCCAAATCTGATCAACCCACCATAGTGAATCCAGGTAGTGAGGAAGCGCCTCCCAAGGGAGAAGTTAATAGGATAACCGTTGCTGCTCAAACTATCCCTGCCCCATTGGACAACGAATCTGAACGTCGTGCATCATTGAGTAACATCCGTTCTGAATTGACTTCCTTGCCATTGAAACCTTTACCTACTATGTCACCCGGGTTTAGCAGCTTGCCTCATCCATTGGCAATGTTGCTAAGAGGTATCTCTAAGTTTTCGGTCAACACCACCAGTGAAGTTATTTCTTTCTTAAGGTTTTTAGTTGAATTTCAGGATCATGCCCTCGTATTTTCGCTTTCCCCTTGTCAAATTTTACAAATAATCTATCCTTATGCTATTGGTGTTCTCTCAGATAAAATAGTAAGAGCCATAGCTGAACAGTCATCTATCGAAGATTTCCATGCACATCTGCTTGCAAATTTTATTCCTGCCCGCGCGAGGTCATCTCTTATTCAGAAATACTATTATCGGGTACAGCGCTTGGATGAAAACCTGGCAGACTTCATCCAAGATATTAAGTTTTATACTAGGGTGTTTGCTCTTCACTTCCCTGAGGATCAAATTGTACAAGCTATTGTGGAAGGCATTTCACCATCTTATAGGTCATACTTGTGTTTTGCGGCGTGCCCGCAAACTTTCTCTGAACTTGAAGCGTTGGCCGTCTCAGCGGAAGGAGTTAGATACGCCGATTCTTTGCGTGTAGCAAAAGAACCCCCGCCTTCTTTTAGTAATACTCGGCCTCCACCTCGCCGATCAGTTACCCCTCGTAAATGTTATGCTTGCGGGTCGCCTGACCATCTGCGCAATAAGTGTCCTCTGATCAAGTCTAGTAGGGCAAATAATGGAGCTGGTTCATCACAAGGCTGTTTTAAGTGTGGGGCCTTCTCACATATCGCCAAAAATTGCCCAAACTCAAATAGCACCCCCTCCTGCTCAACTTCTGGTGCAAATTCCACCTATGCCAATAATAAAAAGTGACTAGTGGCTTCGGCTGAGTCGACTAATCCATCTTCCCGAGACTCAGCCCCTAGTAAACAGATTGTAAATGCAGAGAACGATCAGCCTTCAAGTTCATCTTTTGAATGCCCTAAAGAATGTCTTAGGATTGCGGCGGATACCCCCGCACCTGTTCCTTTTCTTAAGATTGAGGTAAATAACGAGCCTATAACAGCTCTCTTAGATTCAGGTAGTGTTTGTTCGATTATTGCGGCTGAATGGTATTCTAAATTGAAAACGGTTTGTAAACTTCCTGACTATGTCTCTTCTCCTGTTCAATACGTTTCGGCTAATTCATCTCCATTAGAAATTCTAGGTTCCTTACTGGTCAAAATTCGTGTTTTTAAGTTTACATGGAAAGTTAAATTGTTTGTGGCCAAGCAATTGTCTTGCCCCATTATATTGGGAGCTGACTTTATTTCTCACACTGGTCTTGTGCTCGATCTGCAGTCTAGGTCGTGCACATTCAAATTTGCTTCTAGTTGTAAAATCCCACTATTAAAGTGTAATTCTGTGTCATGTTCTTCTATTTCGCCTATTCAGGATGAGATGTTGTTAGACCTTAGACATCTACCTGAGGAGCAGGCTGATAGTATTCGCAAACTGTGTCAGTCGTTTCCCGAGGTGTTCTCTGATACTCTTGGTGTCACTGACCTTATTGAATACAAAATTGAGGTAACATATTCGATTCCTGTCCGTTTTCCACCGTATAGGCTATCTCCACCTAAAATGAAGGCTCTGAAGGAAATCATCGATCAGATGTTGAAGGACGGTATTATTAGGCCCTCTAAGTCAGCGTATTCTTCGCCTATTTTTCTAGTACCGAAACCCCAAGGAGGTTTCAGGCCTGTCATTGATTACAGGGCTCTCAATCGGAAGGTGGTGTTACAATCTGTGCCCCTTCCCGACCTTCATTCTTGTTTTTCATGGTTTCGTAAGGCCAAGTTCTTCACCATCTTGGACTTAAATCAGGCCTATAATCAAATTCCCCTTGCCGAAGAGTCTAAACACCTTACAGCGTTTGCCACGGACTGGAATTTATACGAATACAACCGCGTGCCTTTCGGGCTCCCCACGGGGGCAGCTGTGCTCACTAGGCTACTAGATAGGGTCTTCTCCGACATCAAATTCGAGTACTTATATCACTACTTAGATGATGTCGTAGTATTTTCAGAGACTTTTGAAGAACACCTAGATCATCTGCGAGAAGTTCTCGATCGCCTTCGTAAGGCTGGGTTAACTGTTAAGTTGTCCAAGGTTGCCTTCGCTAAGCCCTCTATGTCTTTCCTAGGGCATATTGTGTCACCCGATGGTGTAGCAGTTGATCATTCTAGAACACAGGCCATCCGTGATTTTAAACCTCCCAAGGACATTAAAGGTATCGCCAGGTTCATTGGTATGGTGAATTTCTTCAGAAAGTTCATTCCTAACTTTGCTAATAGAGCGGCGCCCTTAAACCTTCTTCGTAGGAAAGGCATCAAATTCGAGTGGGGACCTTCTCAACAAGCCGCTTTTGAAGACCTTAAATTAGCTCTTTGTAATGCCCCTGTACTTGCTATGCCTGATTTCTCGAAGAAATTCATCGTCCAAACCGACGCGTCGTCGTCAGCAGTAGCTGCAGTCCTTCTTCAAGAGACTGAACTAGGGAGGCGACCCATCGCCTATGCGTCTAGGACATTGTCGGCTCAAGAAGCCAAGTATTCCATCTATGAGCTCGAAGGTTTGGCAGTCTTATTTGCCTTAGAAAAGTTCCGTCTCTATCTGGAACACGTTAAATTCGACCTGGAGACAGATAATCAAGCTTTAAGCTGGGTCTTAGGTAGGCCGCGTCGTACTGGTCGTATAGCCCGCTGGGCTATTCGTATTTCCGCCTTTCAGTTTGATGTTAGACATATCAGAGGTACCGAAAATGTTGTTGCTGATGGACTCAGCCGTATGTTTCATAACGACGTAGAGACCCACGAACCGGTCGACAGTTCATCACCTTCCGAGTCCATACTATCTGGTGTTAATGCCATCTTAACAGATGCTCCCATGCTTTTTAGGGATATTGAGAAATACCAACGTGAAGATCCGACGCTGGCTCCGATAATGGAAACCCTTTCTTCTGGGGAACATGCTGTCCCTTATGTTCTGAGGAATGGTGTTCTATGTTGCCCTTCGAGGCATGATAAGTTGATGAAAGTTGTTGTTCCAGCGGTTCTTGTACCTATGATCTTCAAATACTATCATGAGACCCCATTGGGGGGGCATCTTGGAATCTTTAAAACTCGTGAAAAGATTCGTGAAATGTTCATATGGAAAGGTATGGACGGTGAAATTCGGGAACTTGTAAAAGCTTGTAAATCTTGTTTGATCAGTAAACCCACCATGTCCACTAAAGTAGGCCTTTTGTCTTCTCATCAAGCGTCGCGCCCCATGGAACGCCTGTATATTGATTATGTGGGACCCTTCCCCCAGTCAAAGGGTAATGCCAACAAGTTCATCTTTGTGTGTGTAGATGGTTTTACAAGATTTTTCTGGTTATTTCCGACTAAGCTGGCTACCGCTCAGTCAACTATTACTTGCCTAAATTCTATTTTTGCTTCTTTTGGTCCGTGCCAATACATTGTATCTGATAATGCTAAGGCTTTTACATCTAATTTATTTCGTAAATTCTGTTTTGACTTGTCCATCTCTCATGTAACTACTTCCGCTTATTACCCTCAACCATCTCTGGCTGAACGGGTTAACCGTAATCTCAGGTCCGCACTTATTGCCTATCATCATGAAGATCGTTCTAGGTGGGACACGTCCCTGCATTGGTTAGCTTTTGCTTTGAATTCGGCGGTTCATGAATCACACAAATTTACTCCAGCTTCTTTGATGTTTAAGTTCGTTCCCAACACGCCGCTCTCTAACCTCTGGTCTCTGAATGACATTCTGCCCGAGACAATAGATCCGGACAACATTAAAGATCTTTGGAAGAAGGCTAAAGCTAATCTTAAAGTATCTCATGAAAAGGTTAGGGAAAGGTATGACCGTGGACGGAGACCCACCACTTTGAAGGTAGGTGACCAGGTTATGGTCAAAAATTTTGTTCCCGCGGGCAAGCTTGCCCCCAGATTTCATGGGCCTTGTATCATTCTCGATTTTCTTACGGCGGTTACCTTATTGCTAAGTAATCCAGCCACCGAGAGGATATTTAGAGTTCACCTGTCCCAGGTGAAACCGGTGTAATTTCTGTGTTAACTTGCTTCATATTATTCTGAAAGGATATGAAGGTTATATTCTTTTTTTGAGTTTCACTTTTAAGGCATTCTGCCTCTTGTATAATATTTTGGGTTTTAGATGTAAGCCTTTTGTAAAACCCAACCCGATCCGTTAAACTGCCATCCTGTTCTTGCCACGGCCATTACCACGCTCCCGTCTCCTGCTCCACCTTACACTGTGGCTTCATAATAGTAAATGCCATGGATATCTACACGCCGCTGGCCCCTCAACCTCTCCACAAGCCTGTACCCTCAAAGAAGATGATAGTCCAACACAATTCTGCCGCCTAGCTTTAATGTTTCAGCGCCCCCGCTGCCGCGCAGCGCCGTGCAGCGACTGGGGAGGGGGATGGGCCCCCTCCTCTCCAGCGAGGACGACATGTGCACGGCGAGCCGGAGCTCTCCTCCCGGCCAAGGCTGACGTGCGGCGCACGACCTGCTACTTGCCCGCAGCCTGTATATGTTCACCGCGGGCGCGGCGTGCTTCAACACCTCTGCTCCCCTCATAGTGCGGGCGAGCGGTATCTCAGGGTACTTGAGGGGTCCGAGCGGCCTCCTTTTGGACGCAAGCTGCAACGGCCGGTCCGGCCATCCAACTTCATCAACATCAACTACATGGACAGTTACTATAAGAGATAACTACATTTGGGAATTCTACAGCAATATTTGGTGGAGCGTGCAAAAAATTTTTCTTCACTTCTAAGTATTAAAAGTTTATCTTCAGAAATTCAAATTCTACAAACTTAAAGACTTTCATTCACCTGCAACAACAACATTTTGAAACTGAATTAAGAAATCTTGTAAATGCTTCTGCTATCTATCTTCGTATCAACATCATTACTTGGACTTTGTTTCAAACTGATTTCATGTGTCACCCCTGGAGGAACTTTTGGGGGGGGAGGTCTGTACCGGGCGGTACACCTCTACACCGTTTATTTAAAAGTTGCGCCAGTTGAAACTCCTCTTCTGGAGGAAGGTTGAACTTTATCTACTCTATTAATTCTCTACTTTCTCAGAAGATGTCACCACGTGGAAAATTTTGAGTTTTTGAACTGTGTCACTTTTGATGTGTTTTTGTTTCGCTTGAAGTAAGAAGTGTGAACTTTCTCTTCTAGAGGACACTACTGAAGATCAACAATAGCGCACCCTAGTGCGGAGTCAAAGAACTATTTTGTTGGAGAAATTTTTATTTCAAAAGTTTGTTTCTTGTTAAATTTCTTTCTGTTATTGTTTAAGTTGGCTGTATACCCCTCTTTTTCCCCTTGTTTTTGATTTATCCAATCCCGAATTTCTTTTAGTAATTTCTGACCAATCTGGTGTATCTTCCCCCAACTTGTATCTGTTGCGGGGTCCTATCCAATAAAAACATTGTGGGCGGGTGTTTTCATTCCCCTAACGCCTAGAAACTTCCGCGAGAGTATATAAACTGCTGATTTTAGGGTCTCCGGGCGACTTCTGTTCCATCTTTCAGTGTATTAAGTACATAGCAGGAGGCGGGAAGCGCCTCTTTCCTCGGCGGCGGTCAACAATAAGGTAATGGCCGATTAATAAATTCTTTCTTTTCTTGCTCAGCAGTTTAACTTTCGGGGCGGGTTCTAAGCGTTCAACCATGTAACCTTTTCCTAAAATGTAAAAACAACTGGTATCTATTCTATTTTAAAACGACATATCGGGATAGAGAGTGCTTAACCCTCTCGAGCTCCCACTCACATCGTCTTGAGGTGAACTTATTCTCTCAACCAATTCTTCCGTAATGTAATGTAAATTGCTATTAAGTCACCTCTGTAGTATGGGATTAGCCCTTGTAATAACGGCCTAGTGCCAAAGTAGGTTTTAAAATCAAAGTGTATTAGGAGTGCAAGTTCGCCTCCTCTCAAATTGTTTTAGAGGTCATTCAATTAACCTACTTTTCATTTAATAGACCTCAGTAGATTGGGTATTTTACCCCTGTGTTTATGTCCGTTGAGGACAACTTGAAGGTGGAGTTTGGTGTGGCCTAGGAGAGGCTTAAATTAAAGAGCGTGTGGCTCTTTTGGAAACGGAGTGTTGTATGCCTCGAGGAGGCTTTACTGTGTAATTTGGAGCAAGTGCTCCAGGGTTTGATTGGGGTCTTCTGCCCCTTTGTTAAGATTTGTATATCGGAAAGTTGGGCTAGTTGCTCAAAAATTGTGAACTCAGGGCTCGAAGCCCAAACTCTGTAATCCCTGTAATTGTACATTTCAAATTGTGTTTCGGCTACTAAGTACCTGTTCTTTGTTATTACTTAATATTGAAAAGGAAATATAACCTTGTTAACTTTTACATTAACTTTGATTCCGTAGTTTGAGACCCATTCACGCCCGCACCTTCTTACACCTCTACCTACCACCAAAACTCGGTAACAATAATAATAATTGTACCGTAGGTACACCTTCTCTGTGCATTTGAACTGAGCACCTGCCAGAAGGCCATCTGTGATGTGAACCCTGAACTGTGTATTGGCAGAAGGTTTGAACTTTAATCTTCAGACGTATCTACTGTCGATTTACAGTATGTGCCCTCTCTGGTGGGAGGACGGACAATTAATTTTCAAAGAAATTTGTATTTTCTAAGTTGAATAACCTGAAGTGTTTGTGAAATTGCTTCTTTATGAGCGGAAGTTGTCAGCACTACATAGCCTCCTTCTACATGATAGTATTAGTCAATCAGAAATTTTCATATTTATTCGGTTAGCTAATCAAATTAAGGGCGTGTAAAGGCCATCGACCTAGAGATTTCTGGAACTTTCCCTTCCGCTATAAAAGCTGGCAGCTTTTGGGCCATGCTGTCTTCTTCATCGCTCCGGTCTAGAGTGTATAAGTAATAGAGGCAGTGGAAAGGCTTGCCCGCCGTCGGAAGGCCCACCAGCTCAAGGTAATGGCAGACATCTTTTAAATATGTGATAGCTCCAGATAACTGACTTGAGCGGAAGGTTCAAAAATTCACACTATTGCACTAGCCAGATAAGAACCGGAGCCCAAGAATCGCTCCTCTTATAAAGGGAAGTTAATTAAACGTAAGGGAGCACGAGTGGTTAACATCGGAAACTCCTCTTCTATTCGAGTTGGGGGACTAAAAGTTCTTACCTTCTAAATTTTGTTCTCGGCCTTAAATGCATTTCCTTTTAGTTTCTCGATAGCATGGGATTAGCCCTTGTTTCTTCGGTCTTAACATCTAAAGCTTAACATCTTCTTTTAAGCGTAAATCTCCAACCAAGTCTAAGGACTTTATTCAAATCCCTGTTGGGAAGGATGTAACTTAGGGAATAAAGAGTGTTCACCCTCTTTTAATTCCCATTCAACTTGGTATGGGGGTGACTATGATTTTGTATAAATTTAAATTTTATCTCTACTTTTGGAACATAATATTTTCAACATCTTGTCACCCACTGTGGTATAGGCTTAGCCTCTTAGACATAAGCCCACATAGGATCTCTAGTATTTCCGAGTGTATTTCAAAAGGAGTGCAAGTGTTCGCCTCCTACGGCCTATATCTTAAACATGTTCTTTGGACCACGAAGGCCATTTTGAATGAACACTTACTGTCTCTGTTTAATTTCTAACTATTCATAGTCAAGTGTGAATCAGACTGTCCAGTGGGTAAGACAGAAAAACTGGTTTTGGTGATGATCTAATGTAAAGTTGGATTAGAAACTTGTGCTTTTGAGAGGTTGGAAAGTTGTAAGTTTTGGAGCTCAGTCTCCCACGGTGTAGGCTGAGTGGAGCAAATGTGCTCTTTGGAATTGTGTAACTTTGGAGCTACAAGCTCATTCTGAAAATTATTGTGTACGTGAAATGTGATCATTCTTGTTATCTGAGCAGACGAGCTCCTGAATTGTTGTTGTTTATCAAAGTTTAAAGTTAAAAAAAGGAAAAGAGAAAGGAAAGAAATAAAATTTTCAAATTTTAGTGTTTTAAATTGTACTTTGATCTTTTCTCTTCCCACTCATTCACCACAGCACCTTCTTACACCTCTTCAATCCACGGTATCCCCGTAACAATAATAATAATTGTACCTTCCCTTCCTGTTTGTTTTGTGCACCTTCTCTACTATGGCCATCTCTGACAGCAACTAACACCTTAGAAAATGTTGTAAAAGATTTTCCTCCGATCGTTGGATGGCTCAGACCTATATGTTGGAATGAACTCTGGAGAGCAAAGCCCAAAAATAATCTGTGAGAAAGTTTGAATGCTGAAGTGGGTAAACCTATCTTTATGCTTATATTATATATGTTGTGCTTCCAAAGTTGGCAATAATATCTGCGACGCCTCCTCTAATTGTACAAGCTAGAAAATTAAATTTCACCAATCATGGACCTGTTTTGTAACTTGTGGCTGCCCAATCATATCTTTGAATTTAAAAATCTGGATGTTTCTCCCATTCTCCCTTTATAAGAGGAGCGATTCTTGGGCTCCGGATCTTATCTGGCTAGTGCAATAGTGTGTGGATCGTGAAGGAGGATTGAGGGAAGCTCCCTCGGGAGCTAAGGAGGTCATGGCCTGAAGGAGGTTCAAACTAACAAGGCATGACGGAATAAAATAAAATTAGTGACTGTTCCTAGGAATGAAGTGTGGGGAAGACTTCAGCGGTTTTTCATTTATCGTATAATAGTTAGGGCTTTCCTTTTCTAGCAGTGAAGGGCTTTCTGCACAATCTTCGGACTTAAATTTTATTCCTTTTTGGGAAGTTAATTAAATGTAAGGGAACACGAGTGGTTAACCTCGGAACATCCCCTTCTATTCGAGTTGGGGGACTAACATTTCTTACCTTCTAAATTTTGTTCTCGGCCTTAAATGCATTTCCTTTTAGTTTCTCGATAGCATGGGATTAGCCCTTGTTTCTTCGGTCTTAAGCCCACTTAGGTTTTCCTTTCTTGAATATTTCGGAGTGCTTGTTTTCCGCCGTCAATCGGTTTTTGGATTCCGGCGTTTATTAGACGTTTCTTTTTCTCATTTTTTGTGGCCGAGTAGAATGGGTCATGTGCCTTTGCACGTACTTGTATGTTGAGGGTAACCATGACATTAAATAATCTGTGTCACTACGACATTCTCCCAAGCAAATTTATATTGCCCAACATGGGCACATTTGGTGGTGTCACCGAATGGTGACATTTCAATTAAAAGAGTACCAAGAGACATACTCTCTTTTTCCACTATTTCTTTTGAATTGTGGTTAACCTACTTGTAATACGAATTTGTATTCTTCTGGTTGTACCGGCAAAGAGCTACTGTGCTCACCTATTATGTTAGAGAAAAGAATGGGAGTTCCGTCCCTGATTAAGGTATCTGCTTGAAGCTATACGCTCACTGTTGTACCTGCTCCAGAGTTTATGAGCATTTTGTTATTTATTCAGAGCTGATGAGCTCCAGTTGTATTAATGCAATCATTTTGTTCAACACCTATGCTCTTTTGTTGGCTTTTGTTTATTGTTAAAATTATTTTAAAATTAATCAGAAAGTAAAGATATATAATTTCTCGAATCTCATGAGGTTAACGTGTGCTCTAATTCGTGCACTGTCCTGCCATTCACCCCCAGCCGCTTCCTAAACTCTGCTGACCACGGATACCCCTGGAACAATAATGACTATTGTTCCTGTGATCACAGAGGTGTAAGAAAGTGCCGGGGTGAATGGGTGGACAAGGAAATGATCAGAGCATACGTTAAAGCACAAAATTTTGAAATTTTATTTCTTTCCTTCGTCTTTTATTTTACTTTAAAATGTTATAGATAGAAAATCTGAATAAACAACAATAATATACTAGTGAGCTCATCAGCTCCCACAACAACAATGACTTAAAGTCAAAAATCAGGTAGATCTACACAATTAGAGAGAATTATCAACATGATACGTACAATGGGATGAGTATTGTAGCCCGGAAGAGGTACACTATTTAAAAGAGCATGTTTGCTCCACTAATTTACATGGCCTAGGAGTCTGAGCTCCAAAGGTTAATAAAGTCCAGCGTCTCAAAGGCTTACAAAGTAATGCCTGACAAACATTACAGTCACTTCTGCTCAACAGTTTGTTACACATTGGTCTATAAATAATTACAGTTTAAACAGGGGCAATGAGTGTCCATTCTAGATGGCCTTAACGTAAAAAGAAAGGGTTTAACATGATCGGCCATAAACAAAAGGCTAGGAGGCGAAACACTTGTACCCCTTTAAGAAGAATTCTTAAAACCCTAAATGGGCTTCTGGCCCGAAGTTGCAGAGGCTAAGCCTATTCTACAGAGGGGTGACTAAACGAGAAAGATTAAATGCCAAAAGTGCGTTAAGAATTTAGAGATTTAGAAAATTTTAGTCACCCCATACCAAGTTAATTGCCGAAAATCTGTGTTTAAATCATTGAATAGAACTTTACATAAAATGAAAGCGGTTTGAAACCTTCCCCTCGAGTTATATGCCGGAGATATCACTAGTTTAAGAAAATTGTTCCGTTACCTTGTTTAGCCTTCCGAACGCCGACCTACGGCCTCTGCCTCCGAATAACACGCCGCACTCGCTGAACTGGAGCGATGAAGTTGACAATACGGCCTTTAAGGTGCCCAGCTTTTATAGCATTTCGAGAGGAATTTTCCAGAACTCTTCACAGGATGGCTGGATGCCTGTAGATACCACCAGTTTTAATTAGCTAGAGAAAATATTCCATAAATTCGTGATCGGTTAGTAACTACGGAAGAAGGAAGCAGTGGGAGTGTTGGCAACTTTGATAAAAGAACAAAACAATCTTCACGATCTTAGGTTAACCAACATTGAAAATTGAAATTACCTTAAGAATTAATAGTTAATCTCGCCAAAGGTGGCACTTAGGCCGATGGTAGAGACATCTTATAGTTGCAGCCCCAGGTATCTTGCATCGGATAGGTTCAAGTTCCATTACAATGATGCCCTTATGGAAAGCGTGCAGTTTAACTGGACGGAGAAGGTGTACTCCCGGTACAATAATAATGTCACCCACCATAGTGTAACGGTTAGCACTTTAAGCTGCAGTCCTCGTGGGTATGGATTCGACTCCCGGTACTGTCAGAAATTTAAGAATGACTGGATGGCTGGTATATGGTTAAATAGGTACAAAGGCTTAACAGATATGGCACGGGCCCGCCTGCAGGAAACAAAATTGGGCACCTCAAAGGCATTGTATAAAACTCATCAATAACACATGTTAATATAACTGTAGCAGATACTTGAATATATACAGACGATTTACTGTGTTATTATTTATTTATTTATTTATTTGTCTAATCCATTTACCCTCCAGGGTTGTATTTTCCTCTGACTTAGCGAGGGAACCCACCTCAACCGCCTCAAGGGCAGTGTCATGGAGCTTGATACATTTGGTCGGGGATGTAACTGGGGAGGAGGACCAGTACCTTGGCCAGGCATTCTCACCTGCTATGCTGAACACGGTCTTTGAGAGGAATGGGAAGATTGGAAGGGATGGGCAAGCAAGGAAGCGGCCGTGGCCTTAAGTTAAGTACCATCCCGGCATTTGCACGGAGAGGAAGTAGGAAACAACGGAAAGCCACTTCGAGAATGGCTGAGGTGGGAATTGAACCCTCCTCTACTTAGTTGCTCCCCGTTCCAGTCCTCGTACCACTTTTAAAATTTCGTAGCAGTGCCAGGAAACGAACTCCGGCCTCCGGGTGTGGTAGCTAACCACTACACCACAATTCATTTATTAATAGATTTTGTTTTGGAAGTAAAGTATTTTGTAGGGACTGAAATACAACGTAAATAAGTATAAGCCTCTATCTTTTGTCTTTCTTTTTAACTTCGCTGTACTCTCATTTGATTCTAAAGACACTGTACCACGCAGGGTACTTTTGTCATGCAAAGGCATTGACTATTTCAGTTATATCCATGGATGACATATTCGATGCTGAGGGGTGAATCAGACTAAAGGCCACAACTGCAAGATGTCACATTTGTCAATTTGGTATCTTTTAAATCAGCCTTTTGTCTGTATTACCCTTAAAATGGAAATAAAATTTAGATTTTATATATATATATATATATATATATATATATATATGTGTGTGTGTGTGTGTGTGTGTGTGTGTGTGTGTGTGTGTGTGTGTGTGTGTGTGTGTGTGTGTGTACATATAAATATGCATAAGACTTTCACTTAACGACTCAGTTGTCTTATTTGGAAAGTAAACTGAGGGGAAAGTGGCTTTTATGGGTTTGTTTTCAAGTAATTAACAAATAAATACCAATTTAACATGACTAATACGGCATTAGATCGTTTCAGGTCAAGAAACAGTCAAGTCCGTGTCTGTAAAATGAAATGAAATGGCGGATGGCTTTTATTGCCGGGAGTGTCCGAGGACATGTTCGGCGCGCCAGGTACAGGTCTTTTGATTTGATGCCTATAGGCAACCTGCACGTCGTGATGAGGATGAAATGATGATGAAGACGACACCTGCACCCAGCCCTGTGCCAGCGGAATTAACCAATGATGGTTAAAATTCCAGACCTTGCCGGAAATCGAACCGCGGCCCCTGTGACCAAAGGCCAGCACGATAACCATTTAGCCATGGAGCCGGACTCCGTGTCTGTCTATATACACAATGAAAAGCACTAAAATATTGGTTACCACACAACATTGGCGATAATTACCCTACTTTTTGTATGAGTATGAATTTATATTCATGCACATTTGGGAGTTTTGAAATCATTTTATTGTCTCCTGTAAAATTTCACTTTTTGGACTTGACCGGTTTTTACACCAAGATCTTCAATTACACTGTGTAATGTACGTCTGGCGACTTTAACGATACAACAGTATAAACGTTGGCAATGCTACAACTCCTCGATCACCAAAAATGGCGCTGACTTGTGATAAACCTGTGAGATGTAGTGTCAGAAAACGTAACGGTAATGCAGGATTCAGCTCAGCTTCAGTGATAATGAAGGAGATAGTTCTTCTTTAGGAATTAACGTTAATTGACACCGACTATAACAAACAGCAGTCCGGCCGAGCGAGTTGGCTGCACGGCTTGCGTCACGTAGCTGTGAGTTTGCTTTCGGGAGATGACTAAGATAGGAAAAGTTTAAGTCCAAAGAACAAGGTAGAAAAATTTATTTGAAAACTTAGTCACCAGAAAACAAAGTGAATAAGGGAAACAAGGATAGACACTTGTACGTCCTTACATTATATAATTCCTATGGGGGCAATACATTTGTCCGTAGACTGCCTAGGAAACCTACCTACCTTCTAAGTCCGAACAGAAGGAAGAAAAACGCAGCGCTACCTAACAATTAGATGTTAAGGGGAACGTTGGAATCTTCCCTTTGATGCACGTAGATACGATGGTTGGGGCAAAAGTCATGGCAACTATTTTTTGTTCTTGAAGATACCAGTCCAGTTGGAAAATGTAACATATACAGACGAAAGAACAACGTGTTAACTACATGTGTGGACAATGAATAGCACTGAAATATCGTAACACACTAATTTATTACGGTAGCATACAGGGCAATGTGGCCTTCCCGGTGCAAAAGAATGACAGCAGTACACATAAAGCTGACATGACAAACCTGGGCCTAAAGACCCTAAAAGTAGACCCCTGCTACTGACACCACATGCTGTCAACGATGTGGGAGGCGCTGAATACCACCTACCTCAGCATTTGCCGCGCCATGTGTGAATCGAGTCAACTGTTAGCGCACAGCATTAGCAATGTCCTCTCGTGTTGCAAACCGCCCACCACGTAGTGGTTCCTTTATCTTTCGAATGAGATCAAAGTCACAGGGCAAAATGTCGGGAGAGTACGGTGGGTACTTCAACTCTTCCTATCCCTAACGTCGCAGTAGCTGCCTTACACACTCTGATTTATGTGGTTTTGCATTGTCGTGCAGGATTATTGCACTGTCCACAAGATCCGGACGTTTCTCCCGAACGCCACGTCGTACCTGTCGCACCAGGAAGTCCCTGTAGTACTGTGCGCTCACTGTTCTGCCATGTGGAACAAAGCGGCAAACAATGACACCCCTGACGTCATACGCGACGATCACCATCAATTTGACTGGGGGAGGATTATGACGGACCTTCTGCCTCCTTGGTGATCCAGCACGTCGCCTGTCCGCGGACTGACGTTTCAGTTCTGGTTCGTATGCCCTGGCCCAAAATTCATCGATGGCGATTATTCGTGAGAAAAATTGATCGCCGTCCTGTTGCCAGCGTGCAAGGTGGCCGGAGCATATTGCATAGCGCACCCACCTTTCAACTTCCGTCAGTGCATGCGGTACCCACCGCGATGCGATTTTGTGCAGTTGCAGCTCATTACGCAATATCCTGTGGACGGTGCGTTTCTCGATGCCACTTGCCCTCTCTGACTCCAGTAGCGTCATCGTCTGTCTTCATCCAGGAGCTGCTCGATGACGGCACGTGCCACGTCAGTCCGCACACCGACAGGTCGTCCCGAACGTTGCTCATGACTGGTTGGCACACGTCCTTGCTGAAACTTTCCTACCCACCGTGCTACTGTACGGTATGGTAGGGCATTATTCCCAAGGGGTTCCACTAATTCACTGTGACATTCCGTCGCATTTCCCCCCTCGGAGAACGGCTATTTTGATGTAAGCGCGCTGCTCAACACTGGTTACGTCCATCTCGCACGACACTCACCAACTGACTGATTTCACAGCCCTCACTGCACTACTACCAGCTATCACAGAGCCATCTGTTGTTCTGCATACACACTATGCCTGCAGAACTCTCACATGGCACGTATACGTTTATGATCCGTTCACATATCTACAAGAAAAAAATGTTGCCATGACTTTTGCCCCAATCCTCGTAAAGGTCATATAGTTAGGTGATAGTTCTGCCGTAGTAAGCCTCAGCCTCATCCGCCGGCCTCCAGAGGGAGATCTCAGTTAATGTTGCACTCTCAAAGTCCCGATCCGAACTCATAGCTATTTATAGGGTCTGGCTGGGTAGAACCTGGCGTAATTAGATGTTTGATTGGTGGAACATGACATCATAAGGCAGAGAGCAGATTGGTTGATTATTACGTATTAGGCAGTAGTGGAAACTCAAAAATAGCTGAAGATAAATCACGTTAGCCAAACTCAAAAGGGACAATTCCCGACCAAGTTAATTACAGTTAAATACACTAGGTGGCAATTAGAATCAACAGTGGTGACATCTTGTGAAGATACATAAAACTTACTTGATCCATCAATCACTACTGATCTGCACCTAGGGCAGTCACCCAGGTGGTAGATTCCCTATCTGTTGTTTTCCTAGCCTTGTCTTAAATGATCGCAAAGAAATTGGAAATTTATTGAACATCTCCCTTGGTAATTTATTCCAATCCCTAACTCCCCTGATATGGTTGAGTTCAAGCAGTGTTGGTTAGATTACTCTGATGACAATTGATGAAGCGGTAATTCAAACTCAGGGAGAGGTCGTACTATCGTCACTCTATGAATACTTCGCTACACTTTGTCACTAGTTACACGAGTCCCACTATTGCTGAATGCTGTTATATCAACTCCTCTTATCCTAGAAGAAACCTCCCTCTTTGGGGAGCACTCAGTACTTTGAGTAGCATATCGTCGTAGGCTACCACGGCATGTTGTACCGATGTGCTTACTTTTTGAGCGGGGAACAAGGTGGCAATAAACAACACTCGTGCGACGAACTGATGAGCTGTCTGATACCAGAAGCAGCAAATCCTTTCGCAAAAGCTATGCAATATGGCTTAGAATATTGTTACGCTGACGTAGTGACATTCCAGTATCTGCAGGCCATCTGACTAGACAGCAGTCTTGGCCTTTACGCACCACTAGTTTGTTTGTAAACAAAATAAGGACAAATAAGTATTTCTTGCACACTCTCTGGCACAAAAAGAAGTTCTGCTGAAAATGGATAAGTCCACGAGTATAAGAACGACCGAAATGAAGGGACACATTATCACAGAGATTGTTTAGATAGTTAGTAGACAGAAGTTACCCTTGCCGACAGCAGGGTGGACCTCTATGGTTAAGAATCAACTTTCAGTGATAATATTCACTTTCTTCTTCCTTGCCTTCTTCCCAATGTTTGGGGCCTGTGCGTGATATGGATGTGGCCTAGCTTTACGACCGGATTCCCTTCCCGACGCCAAGCATATATGGAGGGATGTATTCACTATTGCATGTTCCCGTGATGGGTCAGTCCCTTGCCTCTTGTGACGTTCGGCCTTTTCTAAATTTATCGTTGCATTTTGAGTAATTTTTCTCGTTGGACGTCTATTTTCTATGAGATTAGCTCCTGTATTTTGGGGTGGACATACCCAATTAGGATCCATTCGACTTTGGCTTTCCTTGTTTTCTTTTTTCAAGGCAGTCGAGTGAATAACACTCGAATTTCATTCCCGATAGGTTAGTATGCCAGGGGGCTTGGATGCCCATACTGTTTGCACTTCCGTGTGCTTTTCTTTGAGTGTGGATTTCGCTGATTGCTCTGCGACTCCTTTGCAGTTGATTTATCACCGCTTATCTTCGATCATATGTATTTGTTTGGTAACGTCTACAATTTCTTAAACTGTACTACACCCCTTTTATTATTTGCCTTTATTACTAGCTCTTTATTAATATTTGTATTTTATATTCGTAAACACTTTATTCTTTATTCCTGAATTTGTTTATTCAAGTT
Organism: Anabrus simplex; assembly: GCF_040414725.1. Classification (NCBI taxonomy): domain Eukaryota; kingdom Metazoa; phylum Arthropoda; class Insecta; order Orthoptera; family Tettigoniidae; genus Anabrus; species Anabrus simplex. The sequence goes on along the minus strand of NC_090269.1, from coordinate 182,872,645 downwards.
TAAGCAAAAGTGATACTGCATTCGCTGTTGCTGCTTGGACAGGAATTGCATCTTTGCTATTACCAAACCAATAGGAATTGTAGGTGTGTCAGGGCCTCGGCCCAGAGAAATCTGAAACCTTCCTTTCCGCTATAAAACCTGGGACCGTTTGGGCCATGTTCTCTTTGTGACCGCTCCAATCAAGAGGTTTAGAGTGTGTTCGTAGCGGAGGCAGGGTGAAAGGCTGCCTCGCCCATCTTCGGGAGGTCCACCAGCTCAAGGTAGTGGCAGACTTTGTTTAACCATGCAATAGTCTTTGAAAGCTAGCTCGAGGGGAAGATTTCAAATTTCTTTTGTAACTTCTATTTCTCAATGTAAAATCTCAAACAAGTCTAAAAACGTAACGGAAATTAGGGAATAAAGAGTGGTATCCTCTTGTATTCTCTCTCAACTTGATATTGAGGTGACTAGGATTTTGTAGCCTTGAAATTTACTTCTTAATTTTGTAACTTAAAGCTTTCTCTACAGCTAGTCACCTCCGTAGTATGGGCTTAGCCTCTGTAATTTCAGGCCATAAGCCCACATAGGGTTTTAATGATGTTCTGGTGAATTCCAAAGGAGTGCAAGAGTTCGCCTCCTAACATTTTAGGCCAATAACTTTAACAGTGCTTTTAAACAAGGCCATGTAGAATGGGTACTTGTTACCCCTGTTAAAGTCAGCTTCAATAGTTTTGTAATTTTGTGTCTTGGTAAATCAGACTGTTGAGCGATTAAGACAGTGTCTATAGTTTGGTTTTGTTAAATGTATGTAGGTGCCTTAACAGGCCTCGAACTTGTAATTTTGGAGAATAGTCTCCTAGGAAGTAATTGTCTAGAGCAAAGACGCTCGTCCTACTGGTGTAAAATTTGAGAGCTCGACCTTCTTGGGCAGGCACTGAAGGGAGCAATGTTGCTCTTGTTAAATCTGTAACAAGGGAGCTTCAAGCTCATGTTGTTAAATTGTTGTTATCTGTCAAATATTGTTACTCGAGCTCATGAGGTAGACCTTGTACCTGATTTTTGTTATTTGCTTAGCAAATTTTAAAGTTTTAAATGAAAAGAAAGAATAAAAGAAGGAAAGAAATATATTCCAAAATTTTAAAGTTATAAATTGCTATTTAATCTTTTCTGTAGCCACCGATTCATGCCCACACCTTCTTACACCTCTGCAATCCACAGAATCCCCGGAACAATAATAATAATAATAATAATAATAATAATAATAATAATAATAATAATAATAATAATAATAATAATAATAATAATAATAATAATAATAATAATAACTGTTACGGGAATATCGTGGATTGCAAAGGTGTAAGAAGGTGCCGGGGTGAATGGGTAGACAGAGAAAAGAACAAAGTAAAATTTAAAACACTGAAATTTGAGATTTTCTTTCTTTCCTTTTTTTCTGACTTTAAACTTGATAGACAGCAACAACAATTCAGGAGCTCATCGGCTCAGATAACAGGAATGATCAAACCTCACGTACAAAATAATGAGCTTGTAGCTCCAAAGTTACAGTATTCCAAAGAGCACATTTGCTCCACTCAGTTTGCACTCTAGGAGACTGCGCTCCAAAACTTACTACAATCTAGCCTCTCCAAGACACAATTTTCTTATCCAGACACTAGACAAACCTAGAAAACCGAGTTCCCTGCCTTTTCTGCTCGACAGTCTAATCCACAGTAGACTATGAGTAAGTAGAAATTAACAGAGGCAATAAATGCCCATTCTAAATGGCCTTAGTGGTCAAAAAAATAAGGTTTAAGAAATCGGCCATAAACAAAATGCTAGGAGGCGGAATACTTTCACTCCTTCTGAAATACACTTGAAAATACTTTAGGTCCTATGTGGGCTTATGGCCCGAAGGTTCAGAGGCTAAGCCTATACTACAGAGGGTGAGTACATGATGAAAATATTAAGTTCGAAAATAAGGTTAGAATTTAAAGTTTTAGAAAATCATTGTCACCCCCATACCAAGTAGAATGAGAACTAAAAGGGGGAGAACACTCTGTATTCCCTAAGTTACATCTTTCCCAGCAGGGATTTGAATAACATCCTTAGACTTCCTTGGAAATTTAGATTTAAATGATGATATTCAAATTTAGAAAAATATATTAAGAATGAATTTTGAAACCTTTCCCTCAAGTCAGCTATCTGGACACATATTTAAAAGATGTCTAGCATTACCATGAGCTGGTGGCCGTTTCGACGGCCGGCAAGAGTTTTCCCTGTCTCCAATACGTATACACTCTAGACCGGAGCGGTGAAGAAGACAACGTGGCCCACTAGCTCCCAGCTTTTATAGCAGAGGGGAAAGTTCCAGAACTCTCTAGGTCGATGGTCTGTACACACCCTCCATTTTGATTGGCTAAAATATCAACATTTCTGATTGGCTAATACTATCATGAAGAAGGACGCTATGTAGTACTGACAGCTTCAGCACATAAAAAAAAAATACAAACACTTCAGGTTATTCAACTTAGGAGATACTAATTTCTTTGAAAATTAATTGTCCGTTCTCCCACCAGAGGGGACGCATAAGTCGACAGTAGAGACATCTGAAGATTAAAGTTCAAAACTTCTTCCCGTACACAGTTTAGGGATTACATCGCAGATGGTCTTCTAAAAGGCGCTCAGTTCAAAGGCACGGAAAAGTTGTACTTCTGGTACAATAATGAGTAATAATAATATGAAGAAGAAGAATAAAATCAATGAGAAACCCGAAGAGGACTATCTTAACCTTTGTATATTTGAAGAATTCCTATGACTCCATAATCGTGGAGCGCTCATGAACATTCTCCGAGAGTTTGGACTTGATGAAAATTCCTTGGCTATATTTAGGCGAACTCTCACAGACACCTTTTCCCAAGTTAAATTTATGGATGAATTCTCTAATGCATTTCAGATAAAAACAGGCCTCTTTAATTACATTTTGTGAAAGATCATCAGGGAATGGGGATCGAGAATGACTGAAAATGAAACTCAGAATGGAATAAAGATAGGTTGTGGGAAGAACGACTCATGTTGGACTTTCTAGCCCTCGCAGATGATGTCGTTCTAATAACTGACAACCCTCACACAGCCAAGAAACAAGTGGAAGAAGTACGAAATGTACAAAAAACAGCAGTCATAGACTCAAGGCAGATGACACGGGCAGAATTGCAACTCAGTTTGGGGACATCCATCGCGTTCGTAAATGTAAATATTTGGGAGAAATTCTCACTCTCAATGGAACAAAATGGAGGCATTAAAAGAGTGGGTGAGAAGAATAGAGATGACCTTGAGACTATGCCATGACACCTACAAGCGCAAGTCCACCTCCATTAAGTAGAACAATACTGCACGGTGGACAGAATGGAGCGGAAACACTGACAAGGGTGGCAGACTCAGTCCTTGATTTTTTTTAAAAAAGAGAACGAAGACTCCTTTGAAAAATTTTTGGGCCCAAAGAAATCAGAAAATGGGTGAGTAAAAGGTGGCTGACCTTTTACTAACACATTAAAAGGATAAATCAAGACAGGTTGGCCAACATTAAAAATAAACAACACAGCCTGTGTGGCTTACACAGGTGCGCAAGGACCTAGTGGAAGTAGGTGTCTAGGACAGAGGGAGATATACAGGGCAGATAAACATTAAGGAAAAAGGTTGCAGGATGCACCCTCAAAGCCACTGGCCAAGGCACGGAACATGTTGGTGGGAGAACGGTGCGACAGAAGTGTAGGTAAACGTAACCCACAGATGGTCGTATCGATGAGTTCTTCCCTACTGAGTTCAGTGCGCCTGGTCCCAATCCCTCAAACCTGTCGTCAGTATTAATTTATATGTATGATGTTGCAGGATCAGCAGCGAAGGGAACGGCACGTGTTTGCTGGCTAGGGTCCTGCCCCCGAGAGGAACGCTAATGGAGGACCCTGACTACGACAGTTACGTTAAGAAGGACGAGTGTCGTATCCTACCACCCCCGAGTTATCCGCTAGATGTCAGTCGGCCGACATCCACCGCCCCTAGCAGGCCGCAGAACATACCACAACAGCCCGATTTAACAGGTAAGAAAAAACCAGAAGTATACTTCTAGAGGGTTAAACTGAAAATGTCATTTGAGCTAGTTCAGTTTCAGGATAGATCATTTTTAGATATACGCATGACAGAATTGCAAAGATCACTTGGTCACTTGAAAGGAGATTGATGGAGTGTCATGTAATGGATGCTATGTTTGCCTACCAGTCACACAACACGTGCTGTAATCCGTCTTCTCGTTTCTCATCAGGTGCGCAGTATTTAAGAAGGATCGTCGGACATGAAATCATATAAAATTAATGATTACCTTACTACAGGATGTAACAATAACGTATGGCTAAATTTTTTTAAATATTTTTTTTATACAACTTGCTTCACGTCGCACCGGCATGGCCAAACTTTCAAAACACATTCCTCATACATAGAGACATAGAAGAAGAAAATATGTTAAGTTCTGTTCGGTGTAACATGCAGTCCGATGTAAACAAATAGACGTGGTAAAGTCGTATTCTGATCGGCTGCCGACTCTGCAGCGTTGCTCAACCAATATTTCCTATTTTATTAAATTTACGGCGTCTTTATTTTAACTTAAATAAATGTATTCAAGAATATTTATATCATAAAATTATTTAGTAAATTTTGTGGTGAGGGATTGTTTCGTTTGGCAAATATTGCACCAAGTCTAACTGAGCGTACAGTCACTTTGTATTTACGAATAGCGTCGTTGTGTAAAGATGGCGGAAGCTGCTCGATGTAGAGAAAGCCTCCGCTGAGAAAACTCGGAGATCGCCATGTGAAACGTTGTACAGTGAATTTAAATGCAAAATAGGTACCCTAAACCAGTAAAAGTTCGCTATCTCTAAATACAGCCTACCGAGTGTGAGAAGATTGATGTACACTCGACCTTATTATTCGTACGGTACGCAAAATGAAAACTTCGTAAAAGTGACAATTACGTCGAGATCTAACGTACCATATTACATTCGTAAAAGAAACCGCATTGAGCCACGTGACTGAATTTCTATTGTAAAAATATCAAAATGAGTAACAGAAGAATAGACATAAAAGACTGATAAATAAACACACAATGTAGGCCTACGTCTTCCGGGAGTGGCTCGATTCTCTCCATATCAGTGCCGGAGTCCTAACCTTCACTTGACGATGAAGCCCTTACCTGGTCAACCACAGAATCCGCAATCCCGTCAACTCCCGTAGTTGTCCCTCTTTCTTCACCACATGGTCGATACATGCCTACCACTTCTCAGCTCCTGCATGACCAAGGACTTCGTTAGTCAACCACCCCCGAAGACCCGGATTCGATCCCGGCTCTGCCACGAGACTTGAAAAGTGGTACGAGGGCTGGAACGGGGTTCAATCAGCCTCGGGAGGTCAACTCAGTAGAGGTGTGTTCGATTCCCTCCTCAGCCATCCTCGAACTGGTTTCCCGTGGTTTCTCACTTCTCCTCCAGGCAAATGGCGGGATGGTACCTGACTTAGGGCCACGGCCGCTTCCTTCCCTCTTCCTTGCCTGTCCCTTCTCATCTTCCCATCCACCACAATACCTCTGTTCAGCATAGCAGGTGAGGCTGTCTGGACGACGTACTGGTCTTCCTATCAGTTGTATCCCCGACCAAATGTCTCTCGCTACAAGATACTGCCCTTCAGGCTGTAGAGGTGGGATCCCTCGCTGAGTTCAGGGGAAGAAGACGACGTCTGAAGCGATACCCTACTGTACTACAATACAGGCTGCATCAAGGACAAAGCTCCGCGTGAAACAAAATAATCTAATTAAACACACAACAATAACTTTAAAACTACAAAATAGTTCGAAAAACATCAATCAATTTCACAATAAAGACATATATGAAAATTCACTTGACACATAATTAAGAAGTAATACAAATCCTAAACGCGAACATTAAAAAAGTACCCCGGGCAGCGCATGGAGCAATTTCATATGAAGAAGGCACTTTAGCGCACCGATTTAAAACGAATGCTACGGAGCAGCATAGGTCCTCTAGTCATTATTTATTTACAATTCGTTTACCCTCCAGGGTTGGTTCTTCCCCCGGACTCAGCGAGGGATCCCACCTCTACCGCCTGAAGGACAGTATCTTGGAGCGAGAGACATTTGGTCGGGGATACAACTGGAGAGGAAGACAAGTACGCCGTCCAGGCAGCCTCGCCTGCTGTGCTGAACAGAGGCCTTGTGGGGGATGGGAAGATCGGAAGGGATAGGCAAGGCGCTGGCCTTCTGACCCCAACTTGTCAGGTTCGATCCTGCCTCAGTCCAGTTGTATTTGAAGGCGCTCAATTACGTCAGCCCCGTGTGGGTAAATTTACCGGCACGTGAAAGAACTCCTGCGGGACTAAATTCCGGCACGTGGGCGTTTCCGAAAGCCGTAACATTAGTTAGTGGGACGTAAAACAAATAACATTATTAAATAATAAAAATAAGTGATAACTGTATGTATTTACGCGTCGCCCTGTAGATATGATGTACATGATGCCAACAGTCATTGAAACTGTTACCAATCAGCCTAGCGAACCCCACAACTGAGGATTCAACACTAATTTAGATCATTTGGGTCGTTTTCTTTTTCACCTTTCTTCACACCGGTGCCGATGAACTTGGACATAAGCGGCATTCAGAGTGTCACAATTCAACCCAGCGACCCCGAAAAGTATGGATTCGACACTAATATTGGTCGTCACTCCCTCCCAATTTCCAACCGTAGAGGTGTTTTTCTCCAGATAGTAAGTCATATGTGCCGGAACACAGGTATAATCTCGGTTATTCTGAACATTTTCCTTCTCCCCCCTGGTCACTCCACATGGATGGTGGTTGAACTTGGTCTTACATGTCATCCTGAGTGTTAACCATTTATCCAGAGACCCCGAGAGCTGTCGATTCATAACTAACATAGGTCGTTTTCGATTATCTTGACATGTCGTTCCCTTTCCATTCCATCTTTAGGTGTGTCTTACTCCCACAGCGTTTCTTTCCAGACAGTATTAAGTGATATGCATACCAAGTTTGGCTGAAATCGCAGGTTTGCCTGTAGTCGTAACCATTTCTAATCTTTTATCTTCACCCACATCTTTACGTAACTGTGTACAACCCCGTAAGTATACAATGTATTGCGGGCTAGTATAAGCCTTCACCAGCTATTATTGTAGTGGTCATTTAGTGATTTAGTTTTAGAATTACTTCATGCTGACTGAACTTAAAGACCTATCAATGCCTGATGATTCACCAACAGCTAATTCCGGAGAGAATACAACAAAAATGAAGCAATCGGTCCAGTAGACCGGATTAGACAAAGCTGATTTTAGTAAACTGTTTAAATATACAGATGCTAATAATAATAATAATAATAATAATAATAATAATAATAATAATAATAATAATTGTTACGGAGTTATCCGTGGTAGTTAGAGGTGAAAGAAGGTGCTGGGATGAATAGGTCTCAATCTACGAAATTAAAGTTAATTTAAAATTTAACAAGGTTATATTTTCTTTTCAAGATCAATAAATAACAAATATAACAGGTATACAGTAGCCTAGCAACCAATCAAGAATGTATAATTACGGTAGTTACAGGATTTGGGCTCTGAGACCCAGACACACAATTCTTGAGCAATTAGCCCAACTGTACTCGAATATACAAGATTCAACAAAAGGGGGAGAAAACCCCTATCATGCCCGGGGGCACTTACTCCCAATTACACAGTAAAGCCTCCTCGAGGCACACAGAAACCTTTTTTGAAAGAGCAACCCGCTCTCAAAGTTCCAGCCTATCAAAGGCCACACCAAACTCAACTTTCAAGCTGACCTCCAAACACACGAAAACAGGGGTAAAAATACCCAACCTACTCAGGCCTATTAAGTAAAGAAACAGGTCAATTACATGGCCTCCAAAATACCAACTTGAGAGGAGGCGAAACTGCACTCCAAATACGCCTTATTAAAACCTACTTGGCACTAGGCCGCTAATGAAAGGGCTAAACCCATACTAAAGAGGTGACTTATATAAGAAAACGATTTACATTACATTAGAAGGGAAGAAATGGTAGTGAAAATAAGTTCACCTCAAAGCAATATGAGTGGGAGCTCGAGAGGGTTAAGCACTCTCTATCCCCATATGTAGTTACAGAGGCAGAATTTAAATCAAGAGTCTTTTACATTTTAGAGGAAAGTTACATGGTAGAAGGTTTCGAACCCGCCCCGAGGGTTAAACTGCTGAGCTGGCAAGAAAATAAGTTATAAAACGGCCATTACCTGGTGGTTGAACTGCTGCCCGAAGAAAGAGGCGCTTCCCGCCCCTGCTACATAATTTACACAATGATAGGTGTTACTGAAGTGGCGCGGAGACCCGAAAATCAGCAGTTTATATACCCTCGCGGAACATTCGAGACCTTTCATGAATGATAACACCCGCCCACAAGCCTTTCATTGGACGACCAAAAGATTACATGTCAGAATTGAAGAAGAAAACCAGGATTGGTGGAAAATTAATTACAGAAATTTATGATTGGCCAGTTTCAAAACTGGTAGAATGAAAGGGTTAACGTTGCCAACTTAAACACAAGCTGAAAGAAATTTAATAAGGAACAAACATATAAATACTAAATTTCTTCAGAAAAGGGTTCCCTCACTTCGCACTAGGGTGCACAATAGTAGTTCGTAAGTAATGTCATCTAGAAGAGAATGTTCACACTTCTTGCTACAGAGAAAACAACAATGAATCGAAATTGACATAGTTCAGAACCCTTCAAAATTTACAAGTAACGACATCTTCTGAGAAACTTGAGAATTAACACGATAGTTAAAGTTCAGGCTTCCTCCAGTAGAGGAGTTTCAACTGGCGCTAGGTTTGAATTAGCGGCGCGGGGGTGTATCGCCCGGTACAATAATAATAATAATAATAATAATAATAATAATAATAATAATAATAATAATAATAATAATAATAATAATAATAATAATAATAATAATTGTTACCGTGGTTTGGTGGATCAGCAGAGGTGAAAGAAGGTGCTGGGATGCATAGGTCTCAATCTACGAAATTGAAGTTAATTTAATATTTAACAAGGTTATATTTTCTTTTTAAGATCAAGAAATAACAAATATAACAGGCACTTAGTAGCCTAGCAACAAATCGAGAATGTACAATTACAGTGGTTACAGGATTTGGGCTCCGAGAGCCAGACACACAATTCTTGAGCTATAAGCCAAACTTGACCCATATACAAGATTCAACAAAGGGGCAGAAGACCCCAATCATGCCCAGGAGCTCTTGCTCCCAATTACACAGTAAAGCCTCCTCGAGGCACGCAGAAACAAATTTTTTGGGAAGAGCAACCCGCTCTCAAAGTTTCAGCCTATCAAAGACCACACTAAATTCCACCTTCAAGCTGTCCTCCAAGGACATAGACACAGGGGTAAAAATACCCAACCTACTGAGGCCTATTCACCAAAGAAACAGGACAATTACATGGCCCCAAAATACAAACTTGAGTGGAGGCGTAACTTGCACTCCGAATATACTTTATTAAAAACTATTTGGCTCTAGGCCGCTTATGCAAGGGCTAATCCCATACTACAGAGGTGACTTATATAAAAAATTTATATTACATTACGAAGGGAAGAAACGGTTGTGAACATAAGTTCACCTCAAAGAAATAGGAGTGGGAGCTCGAGAGGGTTAAGCACTCTCTATCCCAATATTTAGTTTAAAGAGATAGAATTTTTACCAAGAGTCTTTTACATGTTAGAGGAAAGTTACATGGTAAAAGCTTCGAACCTGCCCCGAGAGTTAGACTGCTGAGCTAGCAAGAAAAGAAGTTATTAAAAGGCCATTACCTTATTGAAGAACTGCTGCCCGACGAAAGAGGCGCTTCCCGCCCCCTGCTACATAATTTACACTATGATAGATTTACTGAAGTGGCCAGGAGACCCGAAAATCAGCAGTTTATATACCCTCGTGGAACATTCGAGACCTTTCAAGAATAAGAACACCCGCCCACAAGCTTTTTATTGGACGGCCAAATGATTACATGTCGAAACTGAAGAAGAAAACCAGGATTGGTGGGAAATTAATTACAGAAATTTGCGATTGGCCTATTTCAAAACTGGCGGAAAGACAGGGTTAACATTGCCAACTTAAACAATGGCAGAAAGAAATTTAATAAGGAACAAACTTATAAATACTAAATTTCTTCAAAAAAGGTTCCTACCCTCCGCGCTAGAGTGCACAATTGTAGTTCTTAAGAGGTGCCATCTAGAAGAGAATGTTCACACTTCTTGCTACAGAAAAAACAAAAATACATCGAAAACGACACAGTTCGGAACATTTCAAAATTTACAAGTAGGGACATCTTCTGAGAAACTTGAGAATTAACACGGTAGTTAAAGTTTAGGCTTCCTCCAGTAGAGGAGTTTCAACTGGCGCAATGTTTGAATTAGCGGAGCGGAGGTGTACCGCCCGGTACAATAATAATAATAATAATAATAATAATAATAATAATAATAATAATAATAATAATAATAATAATAATAATAATAATAATAATAATAATAATAATAATCGTAGGCTGCGGATAGACTACCACAATTTTTCAATAGTATTTATTCACATACATTGTCGACGCAATTTTATTTGTCTCCATCATATTTCACTTATCTCTGGCCAACAATGTTTCAGTTTACAATGATCTATCTATTGAGTACTCTTATAGAAAACACGAAAATAACGTAAATCTCTAGGTTAAGCTGCTTCATATAGATAGACAGATAAGAATTACTCAATAACTGTGAAATTATTCAAGTAGAGGGACCGGAATAATAATCAATTTTATTATATATATATTTACAGATCTGACTAGACGATGTGGGAATAAACCATCACCTTACCCTTTACTTTTCCTTTAACTTCTGTAGTCCTGAAGATAATTCTGAGCCACTTTCTTCAGAATGGTTGGTGAAACGTTAGTTAACCATTAGTTAACGCTTTTGTTTTCAATTTATGGAAACCTGTTTATCACATAGTCGGCCCCGTGGTGTAGGGGTAGCGTGCCTGCCTCTCACCCGGAGGCCCCGGGTTCGATTCCCGGCCAGGTTAGGGATTTTTACCTAGACCTGAGGGCTGGTTCGAGGTCCACTCAGCCTACATGATTAGAATTGAGGAGCTATCTGACGGTGAGATAGCGGCCCCGGTCTAGAAAGCCAAGAATAACGGCCGAGAGGATTCGTCGTGCTGACCACACGACACCTCGTAATATGCAGGTCTTCGGGCTGAGCAGCGGTCGCTTGGTAGTCCAAGGCCCTTCAAGGGCTGTAGTGCCATGGGGTTTGGTTTTTTATTTATCACATATGATTCCTCGTGATTAAGTGAAGACAAATCAATGAGAGTTAAGCGGTGGCATATGTGTAAGTATATGATACATGTCTAGAACACCTCTTGTCTCATGTTTGGTGGAAGGAATGGTCAATACCAGACCCATAATGATATCTCATACTGGATATGCTCAAATTCACAAAGGACAAAAATTCACACTACATGCAAAACCGAAAGCACTGTATTGTAATTTTATACAGTTCTATGTTATATTGAGAGAGCTGCTTGCCTAAGGCCGTAAAGGCATACTCCGTTTGCGCAGAAGGAAGTGGGTTCGATTTCCCGTCAGGAAGTCGGAAATTAAAAAGGCGGGATTTCTACTTCCGGAGGTGCACAAGGTCCTAATACCGTACCAAGTTAATTCCTGGAGATAAAGGCGACCGAGCGTAGAATTAACCGCTCCACCCCATCAAGTGCCGAGCTTACGGCCCTCCAAAGGCCTTCATGCCCTATACGGAAATAATTTCATTTTTGCTTTGTTTTGTCTTACATATTCCTAACCAGAATGTTTTACAAACATGGTAACTATGAACATTATTATGAACGCAAGGAACAGATTAACTGCCGGGGGCTTAGGAGATCATGGCCATTAGCTCTGTGAACATAGTGGGTGTCTAGTTCTCGGTGGCGATTGTGGATTGAGGGGGGGTTTGAGGTATTTGTACTGATTTGTGTAGTTTGCAATTAATTGAGGTGCGGTTGGAGAGGAAAGGGTATTGGTGAACGTCAAACAAATTCGCTCTAAGATCTGTCTGAGTCACTGCAACATAGAACTAATAGAAAAAAGAAGCTACTGGTAATATTGCACAGACCGCAGCCTGATCTGACCATCTTTGTTGTGAAAACGTGTACATTTGTTTAGAATTAAGAAATAAAATACCAACAATAACATTTAAAACCCACTCTCAATACAATATCTACCAGGCAGTACGTGTTTTACATCAACATTTTTGGCCATGAGACCTGCTCGATTTCTTTATTGTCTACTTTACGGTGACGAGGGCTGGACTGAAGGCTTTTGAAATGTGGGTGTATCGCAGATCGTGTCACCAGCAAGAACCGTCGTGCTGGCGAATCATGCGAAATTCTAACCCTCGTAAAACACATGATCACATCTTCCGCGATGACAAGTACAGCCTAATCCAACTGCTCATAGAAGGCAAGGTAGAAGGTAGAAGGGAAAAGTGGTCGTGGGCGGAGAAGTTAATCCGGGAACCTTGACATCCACGATACGAGAAACGAAAAATAGGAACAAGTACTACATTCTATTACTCCATGAGATGTAACTTCCTTCACTTTAATCAACTGAAACAATGATTGAGAACCCTACACACCTCCGTCTACGCTAAATTGAGACTTTGAGTGCCAAAAGGACCTAGCCCTCACATTCGAATAAATAGGGTTAACCTCATTACCAGCTTCCTTTCTCCGTTATTCAGCTGTGGGGAAACTGCCTAAACCACATTAATAACGTTTCCCCTAGACGGCATGCAAGTTAGTTTGTCATATTTCTTGCAAAATCAGAATGGCCTAATTCGTACTTAATTAAGGCATCTAGGAAGGAAAGATAACTTGTATTTATTAGAGACACATGCAAGTCACACAACATACCAGCTCACAACCGTTGAATACGTGATATACAAGGCCTGGCAATGCTGGCCAGCTGATGGGGTCGCGGAGAGTTTCAAAATACGCCGCTAGATGTCATCCTTATGGGCTGACCGGACCTACACAATGCCCTTAAATGGAACAGAACACAAGTATGTTCATATTCGAACTCATAAAAATACTATAAGGAAGGCAAACATTTACAAAAAGACGGTTTAAATCACATTATACTCATTCCGTACTTGTCAGTATATAATATTTTGAAGAATCGTTCAAATTTTCAAGATGTTCCAGTCTCTCCATTAGTATAGCCAAGGTAATTTTTAAATGTATTCCTCTGTGGAAGTTTTAAGCGACCATCTAATTAAAATGTAACCATTAGGTGCGCTTCTATGCCCCAAAACCGTTTCTTTATTAGGGCACTACATTTGGCATTTTTCTTTCCATACGGTCTAGTTGATCTACTTTCTTCTGTATTTTGTTGTTTTCACCTTCTTTTCAGATGTTAATTACTTCAGTACTGTCGATCTATCAATCTATCAATTGACATCCTCAGAAAAATAGATTTTTAGCTTTTCGGGATGCTTTTGCAGTTGGGGTGGATAGCAGAATTGCTACTTTTGTCATAGGGGGTTGAGGTTTTCCTCCGTAGGTGAAGTTGCCATTGATTGAATTTTTCTGGTTTAGATGAATCTAATCTGGCGTAGGATAACTTCTGCGTTTGGCACATATTTCCTTACTATATATGGATGATATTTTATGCTTTCGATGGTCTTACTGCTAACCATTTTTTTTTAAATGCTATTTGTTCGGGGCGACGACCTATAGAGATCTTTTGCCCCTACTTGCGTCATGTGATATGAACCTGCGTGTAATTGGAATTGCGGAACTGTAGAGTGTCGTATGTGAAACGTTGAGGACGGCACAAACACCCAGTCCCCAGGCCAGGGATATTAATCATTTACAATTAAAAACCCCTGACGGGGCCGGGAATCGAACCCGGGGCCGCCGGGTGACAGGCGGCCGCGTTGCCCCCTACACCGCGGGGTCGGACTGTTGGTAACCATAAAACACCCCAGGTTTCTTGCCTTGCCTCGAAACGGCAATTTTGCACTTCTCTAGTAAGGTTGGATCAGTAAGAAACATACGGAACGTCACATTTTTCTTTCTTTGCATTGTTTGAAGTACATCTTGGAACAAAGCAGTGCGTCATTTTTAATACATTACTCACATTTCCATATTGTGCGCGAAATGTACATTACATGACTTGGCCCTACAATAATTATCACAGTATTGATAGTAACACCACACTATTCGTCGCTGCCAGAAAATAAACTAAAGGTAGCCTTGGTGTTTTGGTACATAAGTAGACGAAGAAACAACCAATATATTTTTACTACTATTTTTTTTTTTTTTTTTTTGCTAGGGGCTTTACGTCGCACCGACACAGATAGGTCTTATGGCGACGATGGGATGGGAAAGGCCTAGGAGTTGGAAGGAAGCGGCCGTGGCCTTAATTAAGGTACAGCCCCAGCATTTGCCTGGTGTGAAAATGGGAAACCACGGAAAACCATCTTCAGGGCTGCCGATAGTGGGATTCGAACCTACTATCTCCCGGATGCAAGCTCACAGCCGCGCGCCTCTACGCGCACGGCTAACTCGCCCGGTTTTACTACTATTAAACGTTTTCATTTTGTGCCCCGATGGAGTAAGGCGGACGTCCTAGAAGGCTACGTTCTTTCTCAGGCCAAGGAGATTTGAAGTCGTGATTTAAGGTGCGGAGATGGTGAGGGTTTGGGGCCCGTGTCCTATAGAATAGTATGTCCCAAAATTTGCCTTAGTGCAGGAGAATGGAAAACCACGGAAAACCATTCTTGGGTTAGCCGACGGTGGAAACAAGGCACTCCGCCTCCCGACTGCAGAGCTGCAAGGCTGTTGAACTGAAAACCACTCTGCTCAGTCAGTATAAATCATATGCATAAACTACAAATAAATAGGGGCCTATGACCTAGATGTTAGGCCCCTTTAAACAACAAACAACATCATCAAAATACAAAATAACCAAACGGATCGAAACTGTCTTATGGACGGAATAAGATGTAACAGTGTTGTAATTAATGAAGGAAAAACGATAACAGGATGCATCTATAAGGGTTCAATAACTCGTACAGCTACAGCACGCCAACAGATACCGCAAAAATCATTAATAAACTGCAAACCGGGCACACATGTAATGCGAATCTACAAAGTCATGGCTCTAATTCACTGACAACAGCCCATAACTGTGACATCTACCGGTAAGACTACAAACCTAAAGTGTCCCGCTATTCTGGCGGAAAATCGCCCGTTCTTCCATGCCTTTTATGTTACGTAGGCAACGTCATAACAGAGCAAAGAACATGACTGCGAACATATAGGCTATATCAGTGAGCAGAGAACTATTACGTGACGTCACTACTTATGTCGCATATGAAATATTGTTTGTGTCTTTATACTCTCCCCCAAACTAAAAGTCCCTCATTTGACCACATAAACTTAACAGACGTTTATTGTTGATGAAAGGCTTTGTATTCAAAGCCTTAGTTAGGATGTCAGCTGAGGTGAAGTGGCGACATACTCGATCTCGAAACATCCTTCTTCATACCAAATACAGTAGAGGACAATACGCGACACTCTGCGAGATATCGAGGGACAGCTATTAGAGCTCTCTCTAGCGGATTGACCTGAGAACTACTGGTTCTGTCATAAGAGTACGTGCATTTGTATGAAGTTTTTGGTGTTATTTATGCGTTTGCATTAACAAGGGGAGCAAATTAGAACTTTTTCCGATGATGTAAAATAGCTTATATTGCTTGCCATATGTTCAGATGCCCCACTATCAGCGATCCACTCACTCAAAGGATCAATAGACTGGTCACCTATAATAAAATCATAACCTAAGATTTGTAACACTTAGCACCTTTACTCTGTTATCGGCATTACTCGTAGATTGTTTCTCAAGTCCCTTAGAAGTAACAAATGCAACACTAGAAGCAGGACAATTTTTCTGAAGACGCATTTCTATTAGCCACATCTTTCAATCAGGTTATTCAAAGTACTTCCTGCCATATGAACAATTTTCCAAATACTTCCAAATTCAAAATATTAATTTGGAAGCAATGACAGAATGCGTCCAATAAGAGGCATGTCGGGCAACTGATTACTGTCCATTGGTAGTAATGTCTTCACTACTAACCTTCTTAGAGGAGAAAAATTGTTCTATTAACCTATCTGATCTCTGACCAGAACTTTCCTCTACACACTCAAAAGTTTGTCCCATATTTCCTTAGCTCTTTTATACGAAGACGTCATTTTTGAATTAGAAGTATTTAAACAACTAATAAGAATCAATTAAGCATCGTCGTTTTTAGAATCAAAATCGTCTTTGTTGTTGTAATCTCTTTTAACATGACCTGTCACAATTTCAAGTACCGTACCTTTTTCATGCTTTAATACTGTACGGTACTTACCTGCCATTTCAATCATAGCCAGTTGTCTTGACCTTCAAGCTTCTCGATGTAACATTTGAAGTCTAATTTCCTATTCGTCAAATTTTCCAATGTTGTTAAAATAACTCAACAGAAAATAAATGCAACGTACTTACTTAAGTACTAACGTTCAACACAATAGCGAACCTGGGCTCATAACCTTCTAAGAAATTGTACTTAAGTAAGGAATCTAGGAAGGAAAGACAACGTGTATTTATTAGAGACACACAGAAGTTGCACAGCATAAAAGCTCAGAACAGAGAGAAAAAGCATGACTGCGTACAAATCAAGATCAATGAGTAGCGAACTATTATTTATAGTACAGTCCTTTACGTGTCGCCATTGCTGATGTAACATGTCAAATTTAGTTTCTTTCTTAATAGCCGAATCCTTCCTAGCACCCTGATCCTCACATAAATTTCTGAACATGGTCACAGTTGAATGTTAGGCCTACCCACCTTGGGTTAGGCCAATGTAGTTTTCAAGTGAATAATCTTTGGCTTTCATTGTTTAGTTTCATTTCTCCCACAACCACTGCCATATGCAAAATAAATATCTTCAGGTAAGTTTAATATATGGTAGTGTAGTCTATTCTTGATTTATTTTAATAGAGCGTTTTATTTTTTCTAACCAACTTAATCCAACAAGTTAAATATTACGAAATATTGAACCTGTTTAATCTAACCTAATCATAAAGACATGGAAAAGCACCCGTTGTTTACAAGATTTGGTATTCCAATAGCAACAAGGACTGTCTATAGTTTCCATTCATTTAGATATCAGTGAATCTGAACCAGAGATCCTTGCAAATGCTGATCATATGCATCTAGTGAAAGTGGTAGTGATAGCGGCAGCTCCTCTTGATTGACCGATCAAATAAACCAAGATTAGATACACAATGCAAAATACACAAAAGGAAATTCGTGGAAGAAAACGTGTAAGAAACGTAGACAATCAGAGGAAAAACGTCAGAAAAAGAATGAGTACGAGAATTACAAAGGTGTCATTGTTGCGGCGAAGGTTTTCAAGGATTTTGAATATAAATGTGCAGTGAAATACCATTCAAATATATCTTTAGAACACCGGAAAAAACTGTTTGAATCCTTTTATGCACTTACAAATAATTATCTTCAAAACCTCGTATTTACGCTGTACTCTCGTAGAAGCAACTGTAAAGCAAGGGGTTTACACAGACAGTGTACATTCCTCCAGAAGAGAAAATGCCCGAATATACAAATACTCGAATGTACCGCCTACCAAACGAGTTCGAAGTGAAATATTTTCACATGACAGTTCAACAAGAATTTTTGGAAGACGAAAACGGCACCCCTCCTCGCAAATATAGAAGAGGTATGAATACTCCGAGCTACAAAATATCTGATCAATAGGTATCTGCTGTGAATGCATTTATAAGTCAGTGTCATAATACTAGACAAAATAATCCAAACAGAAAATACCTTTCACCTAATCTGAATATAGGCTCGTATAAAGAGAAATATCAAAATTCAGTGTCTTTCTCCACTGACTGATATATGAACGTTGTAGTTTATTTGATATGAAAATAACATCAGCAGACCTTACTGAAAAGGAAAAAGTAATGCAGGAGAAAGAACTTCACTTAAGGAAGGCGGAATCTGCCAGAAATGCCATGAACAGAAAGACGTTAAACATACGTCGTCACAGGACTTCAGATCCATAGAACAGGGACAGAGAGAGATTACCAATCAGAAGATGTATAGATAACTTAGTAGATGAAAATACAATGGAAGCAGCACAAGCAGATAAGCCTTATCTTGTACACATTACAAATACGCAAATCAAGACTTTGGACAATCTTATACAGTAGATAGACTATTCACACAAGAAAGCCAACAGACATTGCTAATAAACTTAACATTCTGTACCTTAGACAAAGAGACATAGAGATACCAATCAATCAATCAATCAATCAATCAATCAATCAATCAATCAATCAATCAATCAATCAATCAATCAATCAATCAATCAATCAATCAATCACCACTGATCTGCATTTAGGGCAGTCGCCCAGGGGGCAAATTGCCAATCGGTCGTTTACCAAGTCATTTTCTTAAATAATTTCAAAGAATTTTGAATATTAAATTGAATATTAAATGAATATTTGTCCCAATTTGTCCTCTTGAATTTCAACTTTATCTTCATATTCTAATTTTTCCTACTTTTAAAAACATTACTCAGACTTATTTGTCTACTAATGTCATTCCACGCCATCTCTCCACTGACAGCTTAGAACAAACCGCTTATTCGAGCAGCTCGTCTCCTTTCTCCCAACTTTGCAACATTTTCGTAACGCTACTTTTTTGTCGGAAATCATCCAGAACAAATCGAGCTGCTTTTCTTTAGATTTTATCCAGTTCTCGAATCAGGTAACCCTGGTAAAATGAAATGGCGTATGGCTTTTATTGCCGGGAGTGTCCGAGGACATGTTCGGTTCGCCAGGTGCAGGTCTTTCGATTTGACTCCCGTAGACGACTTGCGCGTCATGATGATGATGATGCTGATGATGAAATGGTGGTGAAGACGATAAATACACCCAGCCCCTGTGCCAGAGAAATTAACCAATGGTGGTTAAATTTCTCGACCCTGCCGGGAATCGAACCCGGGACCCCTGTGACTGAAGGGCAGCGCGCTAACCATTTTGCCATGGAGCCGGACAGGTAACCCTGGCGAGGGTCCCATCCACTAGAACCATACACTCCAAGATGTCTTAATCTATACCGCCCCCCAATTCGACTACGTATTTTCATCCTAATTATGAATATCAGCCTTCAACTTCATCAAATACTGTATCTTTTGAACCCTTCGGTCCACTCTGAAGGATACCTACCTTCCTTACCTATCAACAAAATTTCATGAGATCTGTCTCTTGTGTCGCATCGGGTTCTTCGTCACTTGCTGAGGTAAATGTAGGGTTCAGAAATCCTAATCTATCTACTCAAATGAAAGGTCTTATTCATAAAATATCTGTATTTTATTGTAGAAAATTTTACTGAAGAAATTAATAATTTGTAATCCATGTATAATTCGGACTCTATCTTGTCCACTCCACCAAAATCATTTTTACACAGAGGTGCCGAACGCTGGTTTGAGCCTTTGACTTAACTGCCTGATGGGCATCCTTACTAGAAACCATTGTCTCAATTATTAAATAAACAAAGAAAGTCTGGAAATCCTTAAATTCGGCTTCCATGTGAGACTACCTGTACCATCATAATGATTCTTGATGGTCCAGCCCCCGTAACACGAACTCTGGACTCTGGGTATAATTAAGGCAGTCCAGTCGGTGTGTGCCACACAGTGGTTATACGGCATAGACCCTTAATTGAATCAATGTGACTTGCGACTAGGTCATGGACCGACCTCTAAACTTCTAAGTTACTTTAAAGTCATTGTGGATAGTGTCCGCAAGGAAAATGATGCTACAGTGGTATATGGCCCTAATCTAAGTCACTGAGGCTGATGACCCCATGACCATCCAAGTTTCTAAGCTGAAGGCTAAACACAATTAAGTTACATCGGTTGATGACCAAATTTTCCACTTTACTAACCCCAGCACATTTACTGCTCAATCAATCAAAGTCAAATAATGCAACAACAACAACGCTCACAATAATTTGTTGCAGTAAAATCCATTACCTTCGGATATGTACCTTTAATCGTTACGTTAACATTTAAATATTCCCAGAAAATAAAACTAAGATTTCCAGAATGCATCCCCAAGTTATTCGCTTGCTTTAAAGTTATTTCTCAAATACGGTTCCACTGAATTTAATAATTAAATAAATTAAAATTATTTAATGAAATCTTAATGAACAACAAATTCTATCTCCACGGACGAATGGCTTCTTTCCCAAGTCCCTACTCAACGTTTGGCGCAGTTATATTCAATTCGTGTGTAATGTTTATCATCTGGCATTATTTTGTAGCTGGAAAAACTTTTACATCATTCATTTCCAGTATTATATCTTGTTTCATGACATCACACTTTAAATCTAACCTAACCCTAGCCATTATTAATACTTGGATAACCCTAATAATCTAGTACAAACCAAAAGTAACTCGCCATATAGTGTAAGCCGATTACGATGTCATATCTTGTCGTAACATATCATAAACTTTGTGCACCCTCACAAACAAACCAATCATCACTACCACCACTCTATATTTTGGACAACCCTGAAATTGGCTAACCTCGCACATTATACTCTAACTTTAGGGTTTCAGATATGCATTACAATCTCAATTAAACAAATTCACAGTATCTAATAACCTACACGTTATTCCCGGATGAAAATTTCAACTAGATCCCGTAGTTAATGATATCCGCTGCCAAGAATGCAATCTCGTTTCAATGCGTAACACTCTACACACCTTCCGTTATACAAAAACTGTCCCCTATCGATCAGCTGGCGGTATCGCAACAGACGACCCTCCTTTGGCTGTCAGTTTCAACATGAAACACATGGCTGGTTTCTAAGAATGAACCCCTTTGACTTCGCAACATAGAACAAAATACGATATTCTGACCAAACCAATATGCACATAGATTTACTTTTAAATGTCCTACAATAATTGTACACGTCGCAAATTAATACCTTCGTGGATTCTCGCATTCTACTTTCCATCCCAAACATTATAAAATCTTCCTCGGGCTCCCACAAAGTCCCGGCATCATCTACAGGCTTCCAATCACCTGATTCACAAATCATATCTCAACTCATACGACAAATCTAATCTATGTTTCTCAAACTCGACGACTCTCACTAACAAAAGAACTGGAATAAAAATCCTTGCTAGAATCCACGACGCCTAATAACGCACAATACTTTAATAATGAACAACTTCGCATAAAATGATCTCGTATTTTAAAACTGGATTTTCACGAAAATGACTGACAGATTTTACTGTTATTTTTGTCACTCAGACACGGTTTGAACGGACATAGAATACGTTACACTTCGTGACAAAATTCACCGATCTGCATTACTCAACACTACACACAGTGCTTCCACCCGATTGAAACTGGGTAACCACGGATCCCTTTGCACCAATTCCTTCAAAATTCCAACTGAAAATTTTACGTCGAATAAACATCTTAATTTGACATCACAAAATATAAGCAACAAAATACACGGAAATGACGATCTACTTTGGACTGATATCACTTCGAAACCCTCATTAGTAACTGTGCCGTACCCCCGGCAGGATGACCCAAAGGAGAGCGGGCCAGGGATCTGGATATAAATGTAAGGTCCAACCCAGAGGATAATGTCAAGTCCCAATTCAAACAGCTTGACAACAACTTTATTCATAGACAATGTAAAACAAACCAATTCGGAAGCGCACGAAAATCAACATAACATAACTAAAGAAGGGTTTTAACCCGTTTCCATTTCTCATCCTTGTAAAATATAAGAGGAATTCCACTCCTCTAATAAAAGGTTTAACATAACGTAAGCTGCGCACCTTGGTACCAAATAAATGTCTTACTAATCACTACAGCGCTACAACGTATATACAGCTCGCCAGTTACAAGGTAAGGAAAACTCTTCTATCAGTGAAGGCACAATGACACGCGTACTCCCTAAACTACACGTCCAGAACATTCTGGAATCTTTCTTTCATGTTACAAGAAACGTACAACACTTTAAGTTACTTTACGTTACTTTCACAAAATATCTCGGCACCAAGCCGTTCCTTATCAATTACAACCAGATACATGGCGTTACATATCTGTACAAGTTCCTAGTTCCTCCCATCATCCTACCAACACATAGCAAGCCAGTAGATCTTACCTCCCATGCCCCTCTCACGGTCCTCGGTTCGACCCAAGAGTAGTGCTCTCCACCAAGAGCAGCAGGTAAGTGAGACGGACCACCGCCCGGCGAGGCACACTGGCTCGCCGGGAGGGGTAGGTCCCGATACCAACGTCATCACGCCCCTCTCTCGGAGAAGCCGGGAGGGGCTAAGTACACGCGAGGGAGCATGGCAGACGATCGACATACGAAAGAAATGCAAATACGGAGGGACGCCCCAGGACGGAAAGAATTCCTTGTCCATGGAGCCATAAGTGAGGAACAGGGAGAGACACATTTATTACACAATCAATGCCTAGGACATTCAGAAATACGCACAATGATGGTAGTAAATTTTCAATGAGCTCGCTAGGAGCACAGCGCAGGTACCAAGTCCTTTAAGGCGGGAGGAGACCAAACACACGGTTCAGACCTCCCCCCCAAAACACCAACCCAGGGTTGACCAAAGTGTTTTCCTTCCATAAAGATCAGCCGCATAAAGTTCATTATCTTGAATACTTGCTGGATATACAATAGTGTTCTTGCTTTACAATAAATAACTATATACAAAAGTAACATCTTGCTGCACATAAAAATGAAGAAACAAGTCTTTGCCCAGATAATATATAAAATTAATACTCTTGCTGGTCACCAAAATGACGTAGTGAGTCCAAGATTATCTCTGAATTTACATTCTTGCTGTACATTAAACGAAATAGCGAGTTCTTGCCAAGATTAGCACTGAAATTACTTTCTTACTATACACCATAATGAAGTAGCGAGTCTTTGCCAAGTATATCCCTGACCTTACATTCTTGCTGTATCAAAAAATTAGTTTCTTACTGTACACCACAATGAAGTAGCGAGTCTTTGACAAGTATATCCCGGGATATGGCAACATTCAGTTCAATGATGATGTCCCCAGCAATCGCCAGGGGAAAGGTGGGCCATCAGGGCCGGCAACCATCATAGCTGGGATACAACCCAACCAAACCTTGAGCGGCATGCATGCAGGACAACGGCCACAGTAGCGGACCGTCTCGGAGCCTCCTTAGGCAACTTAGACGCTGGAAATCCCAATCCTTCTGAACTCGGTAGCCGTAAGACACGGCGGCTGGAGTCAATGATCGCCAGGAATCGCAGCCACGAGGGGCCCTTCTCATGGAGCAGTGGGCGTAGGTGGATACTCCAGTCCACTGTAAAATAAAGCAGAAGGCCAGCAAAGATGTCGAAAGATATCCATCCACCGGTACAGGGTACAGGGGGCCAATGCAGTGTAGGGGACCGGACCGGGGGCATGGGAGCAGTACGGGTGCGATAGGACTCCGGGAGGACTCACATTAAATCATTCATAATAAATAAATAATACATCCAGATTTGTTTTTCTTAAAAAGGGAAGAACAAACTTAAACTAACTAAGGGAAGAGCATATCTCCGACAAGAATGGAAATGAGTCAAAACTCTCCGGATAACCAAGTTAAAGCTTCATACCACATGAAACCAAGGTACCCGTAGCTGAAACGCTAAGCAGGCTTTACTTGCGAAAGATGAACTCGGAAGACTCTCTCCGTCTCCGGATCCTTTACCAACAAGGTGACCGGCGTTAAGAAATCAATAATTTCATACGGTCCTCGGAATCTAGGAGCGAGCTTCCCGGAAGGCACGAAATTCTTAACAAAAACATTATCTCCTACAGCGAGATCGGTCGGTCGGCGCCCCTCATTGTAACGTTCTCTCTTCTTCTCATAGGACACCTTGAGGTTTTCCTTAGCCTTTTTCCAAATTGCCCTGATGTTAAGGGGGTCAATCCTCTCTGGTAACAGTTCATCAATGTTCCAGAGATTACTGAGACGATATCAGAGAGGTTAGTCTCAATAAGGGATACCGAACTCGTGACCTCGCCTTCGGTATAACAGGGCGCTGAGACATTCCGATGTAAATTGTTCCTCAACAAGAGTTCATCGGCCTTAACTGTCCCTTTCGATTCCAAATTACGTATTGCTAACTCATACAGCAATTCCTCCTTCCGCAAAGCTCCCGGATAAATAATGTCGCGAGCAGACATCGTGTAAATGATACAACACACAAGGCACAATTACAAACACCGAGACGAGAGAGCTCTGGGAGCTCAAATTTCGCAAGTAAATGAAAAAAAAGGAAATCCAGATCGAACCACGCTCTGCTACCATCACTGTGCCGTACCCCCGGCAGGATGACCCAAAGGAGAGCGGGCCAGGGATCTGGATATAAATGTAAGGTCCAACCCAGAGGATAATGTCAAGTCCCAATTCAAACAGCTTGACAACAACTTTATTCATAGACAATGTAAAACAAACCAATTCGGAAGCGCACGAAAATCAACATAACATAACTAAAGAAGGGTTTTAACCCGTTTCCATTTCTCATCCTTGTAAAATATAAGAGGAATTCCACTCCTCTAATAAAAGGTTTAACATAACGTAAGCTGCGCACCTTGGTACCAAATAAATGTCTTACTAATCACTACAGCGCTACAACGTATATACAGCTCGCCAGTTACAAGGTAAGGAAAACTCTTCTATCAGTGAAGGCACAATGACACGCGTACTCCCTAAACTACACGTCCAGAACATTCTGGAATCTTTCTTTCATGTTACAAGAAACGTACAACACTTTAAGTTACTTTACGTTACTTTCACAAAATATCTCGGCACCAAGCCGTTCCTTATCAATTACAACCAGATACATGGCGTTACATATCTGTACAAGTTCCTAGTTCCTCCCATCATCCTACCAACACATAGCAAGCCAGTAGATCTTACCTCCCATGCCCCTCTCACGGTCCTCGGTTCGACCCAAGAGTAGTGCTCTCCACCAAGAGCAGCAGGTAAGTGAGACGGACCACCGCCCGGCGAGGCACACTGGCTCGCCGGGAGGGGTAGGTCCCGATACCAACGTCATCACGCCCCTCTCTCGGAGAAGCCGGGAGGGGGTAAGTACACGCGAGGGAGCATGGCAGACGATCGACATACGAAAGAAATGCAAATACGGAGGGACGCCCCAGGACGGAAAGAATTCCTTGTCCATGGAGCCATAAGTGAGGAACAGGGAGAGACACATTTATTACACAATCAATGCCTAGGACATTCAGAAATACGCACAATGATGGTAGTAAATTTTCAATGAGCTCGCTAGGAGCACAGCGCAGGTACCAAGTCCTTTAAGGCGGGAGGAGACCAAACACACGGTTCAGTAACTTTTGCAACATTACACGGCACTCGCAATACTTTAAAAATTTATCCAAGCAGAAAATAAAACAGATGACCCTTTTCATCATATTCTAACATTCACAAAGAAACATTATGAGTGACCACTGCGTCATAAATACCCACTTCAAATACATATAAGTCTGACATCATGAAACAAGATATAGTAGGCGGTAAAATGGCGTATTACCTACCTTAAGTCACGCCAGCGTTCATCTTTGGGCTCACCGGCGACCCTCTGTCATTTATTTAGCCATTTTTAAATTTTTGGCTGTACATTGCATTGTTCTTCCTTTTTACTGGAAATAAAGCATTAAAAAAAGAAATGCCCTTCACTTGTCGTTTTTGTTGATCGCACTTGACTGATAGTATTTATTACCCGCACACGAATTACTCTCCCTACCACACACCAATTTATAAATACTTCTTCGGTATCTTGACCGTCCTTTTTATACAATTACTTCTGCTCAAAGAAAAACTATCTCCACATGGAGTCAAGACCCCAGCCACATCGGCTAAAATCTGTTGGTTGGACTTAGTCTACTTGTCGATCGATTTACAGAACAGTTCAACCCTCTGTCTTCAGCCTCACGATACAAAATGCAGGGGTGTCAACATGGCGTCCCTTCTATATTTATAGACAGTACCCCCTCTTTCCAGGCATTTTCCCTTTGCCGCCAAGAAAATTTGCGTAACTTTTTCGATTTAAATGAACTGTATTTAAAAGAGTTTATGATGTAACCACCTACTTGCTACATTGCTAGCGGTAGTGTTCATGGACATTTAAAATTTATTCTCATTAAATTAACCAGTTAAATGACCTCATTTGATAGGCACTACTTTTTGTCGACTTAGAGTGGGTAAGCTATACACGCGCGTCCATCTGAAATAATCCCCAGAAATGGCTTAGCAGTCTTCTTTCATTTAATTATATTTATTCAACATAAACTTTCTTCTGTATCCTTCCACATTCGACACGTGCGGATGACGTCACATCTCAGAGCGTGGGACGGTAAGTAGCTACCTCCTTGCCACGTGTCACTCCCGTGATATATATAAAAATTACTAGCTTCCTATTACAATTGACATGGGGCCTACCGTAATAATTTTCATACTTAAAATTCTTAGGGCACAAAGGTCATGGGTTCACTTTTAACTGTATTATTCTTATCCTGTGAAGCCTTGGTTTTGATAATCTATTCCCCAGGCGTGAAATACAGTATATCGTTCAAGCTTTTTATCAAAAAGATCCATTTCAGTGTCAGACATGGATTATTTTTAAAATACAATGTGACACAATTACTTTTAGACGAACGTTTTAATTTTTCAAAGTGATTTTTTTTTTTGCTAGGTGCTTTACGTCGCGCCGACACAGATAGGTCTTATGGCGACGATGGGATAGGAAAGGCCTAGGAGTTGGAAGGAAGCGGCCGTGGCCTTAATTAAGGTACAGCCCCAGCATTTGGCTGGCGTGAAAATGGGAAACCACGGAAAACCATTTTCAGGGCTGCCGATAGTGGGATTCGAACCTACTATCTACCGGATGCAAGCTCACAGCCGCGCGCCTCTACACGCACGGCCAACTCGCCCGGTCAAAGTGATTTTAGTATATGTAACTATTTTATTCAATATTTTTTGTGCTGTAATCATTATGCAACCACAGTATCAACACCTGTAAGTGTTCATCAATACGTTTTTTGTAAATTGTTAAGATTCCTCAGATCAGTGTGTGTTTTAAGATTGAACGAGGCTAATGATGCCCAATAAATAGTGGGAGAAACGTGTACCTTTAAAATTCTGGTAATTTCTATGTGTATTTGACCACACAATAGTGGAATAAATTGTATTAAATAGGTGGTATTAAAATTACTCCTTGTGATTAGCAATTTTCAATACGGAATAATGACGAGATTAATGGTTTGTAACATACACTAGTGGTCTTACCACAGACTCAAGATTATTTCTTTCTTTCTTTCTTTCTTTCTTTCTTTCTTTCTTTCTTTCTTTCTGAATCTGTTTACCCTCCGGGGTTGGTTTTTCCGTCGGACTCAGTGAGGGATCCCATCTTTACCACCTCAAGGACAATATCCTGGAGCGTGAGACTTTGGGTCGGGGGATACAACTGGGGAGGAAGACTAGCCCAGGCGGCCTCACTGCTATGCTGAACAGGGGCCTTGTGTGGGGGGGGGTGGGAATATTGGAAGGCATATACAAGGAAGAGGGGAAGGAAGCGGCCGTGGCCTTAAGTTAGGCACCACCCCGGCATTTGCCTGGAGGACAAGTGAGAAACCACGGAAAACCACTTCGAGGGTGGCTGAGGAGGGATTCAAACCCACCTCTGCTCAGTTGACCTCCCGGTGCTGAGTAGAACCCGTTCCAGCCCCCGTACCACTTGTCAAATTTCGTGTCAGAGCCGGGAATCTAACCCGGGCCTCTGTGGGTGACAGCTAATCACGCTAATCAGACTCAAGATACTACAAAGGTAAATAATCTAGTCCAGTGGCGTGCGGTGAACATATTCATTACCCCAGCTGCAAAAAAGTTTTTTTAAAAATATAAACAATCGTAGCCACACTACACTTTCTAAAGTCAACATTACCATTTTTTCGTGGAAAGGTCTACCTGAGAAAGATCTTTCAAGAACATTTTCAACCACACGCTCGCACATACTTCCAAATGGATATTCACGGCAGTGACGACACCATCATAACTTAATCTATAGTAGATTTTAAACAATGTACTTACAGTTTCATCCGGTGACGCTTCGTGATAGTACAGGCATGGTTTTCACAAAAATACACTGGGACGATTTGTTTTTTTACTTAAAAAGCCTAATCTAAACTAATCAGCAAAATTTAACTGGTATTTTACAGTTGTTGAAGTTTTATAGTTAAACTCGCATACTGAGTGCTACGTGCATCAACGACAAACAAGGGAAAATATTTGTCATGGCGTATAACACACGTTATATTCATGAAGAATGCCACAGAACTCGCGAAACCTTCACCTATAATTCAGAAGGAACACTACAAAAATTCGCTATATACCATCATCACAACCATTCGCGCTTAACACTGTGCCCATGCTGGGTAACCTAAATATTTTTCTGCGGCTATCGGAACACATACTCTACACGTGCTATCAATGAATTGCTCGAAAAAACTTTATACATCCCAAAACCCAAGACTAAAGTATATTCTTCTATATTACAATTGATTTAATATACTGGCTCTATTTTTATTAGCAAGACGATGTGCAAGTGGCTGTACTGTTAAGATGTTGATATTTTTCTTGCAGTCTCTAGTGTGTGGCGCTGAAGAATTCGAGTGTCAAGTATTAAAACTAACACCCCTTACCTAAGGTAGCTGGCCTGTCGCCGTAAATTGCTGTCGGAGGAGGGGCCACAGCTCCGCCTCGAGGAAGCTTCAAATGCATGCGTCACCCAAGCGACCTTAAATTTCCCTGGGGGTAACTCTCTATCGCGCCGGCAAGGAAACCCAGCTCGCTGGAGAAGCTGAACTGCAGTAGTGCGAGCGGATTGTCGAGACAGCTGTACTTGGGTTGGCTTAGATGTTCGCAATTTTTAAACATTATAAAAAGCGTTCTAAGGAATAATTAGAAAATGTTAATACAAAGTTCTTTACCTGAGGTTCAGTGCACGCCACTGTGATCTACTGAGTTTGATGACTTTTATTCCGTAAATCTATCACACGTTTTACAAAGAATTAAAAACTTGTCCTGAAAATCCTTTAGTGACTGACGTGGAGGCAGCTTTTAATGAAGATGAGGATTTAGTTCGTCCGCCTCTGTGGTGTAATGGTTAGTGTAATTAGGCCCGGGTTCGATTCCCTTCTCTGGCATGAAATTTGAAAAGTGATATGAGGGCTGGAACGGGGTCCACTCAGCCTCGGGAGGTCAAATGAGTAGAGGAGGGTTCGATTCCCTCCTCAGCCATCCTGGAAGTGGCTTTCCGTGGTTTCCCACCTCTCCTCCAGGCAAATGCCGGGATGGAACCTAACTTAAGGCCACGGCCGCTTCCTTCCATCTTCCTTGTCAATCTCTTCCAAACTTCCTATCCCCCCCTCCCCACAAGGCCCCTGTTCAGCACAGTAGGTGAGGCCGCCTGGGCGAGGTACTGGCCATCCTCTCCAGTTGTATCCCCCGACTCAGAGTCTGAAGCTCCAGGACACTGCCCTTGAGGCGGTAGAGGTGGGATCTCTCGCTGAGTCCGAGGGAAAAACCGACCCTGGAGTGTAAACAGACGAAGCAGAAGAAGAAGAATATGTAGTCATCATCATCATCTGTTTACCCTCCAGGTTCGGCTTTTCCCTCGGACTCAGCGAGGGATCCCACCTCTACCGCTTCAAGGGCAGTGTCCCGAGGCTTCAGACTCTTGGTCGGGGGATACAACTGGGGAGAATGACCAGTATCTCGCCCAGGCGGCTTCACCTGCTATGCTATGCTGAACAGGGGCCTTGTGGAGGGATGGGAAGATTGGAAGGGATAGGCAAGGAAGAGGGAAGGAAGCGGCCGTGGCCTTCCCCGGGCTTCCGGGGTGGCAGCTAATCACGCTAACCACTACACCACAGAGGCGGACTAGAATATTTAGTTCCGTTTAAATTTCTTTAAATCTTGCTGTAATGAAACGCTAGCGTATACAATACCAAAAAATTCAACCTCATTTTTTCAATATTGCGTTATGGGGTTAGACCGTTGTGGCAGTCAACACCTCAATATTTGTCTATAGGACCTGTATCTAAGTACATGATGTACTCATGCTTGGTTTAGGAAGCTGCATTGCACCGCGTTCTTAAGAGTTACATATAACATTTCATTTAATCTTAAAAACTTCACAAATCGAGACATAATTCACTTTTGAAACAGAACTTACCTTCAACACTACTTTTTTAAGTCTCAATCACTACCGGTACTGATCTGCGTTTAGGGCAGTCGCACGGGTAGCAGATTCCCTATCTGTTGTTTTCCTAGCCTTTTCAAATTATTGCAAAGAAACTGGATATTTATTGAACATCTCCCTTAAGATAATTAGTCTCCAATATAGTTGAGCTATTTATAATAAACGAAACGCTAGCGTATACACTATCAAAAACTTCAACGTTTTTTCAGTGCCGGTATCGCTTTATGGGGTTAGACCTTTGTGGTCAACACCTCAATTTGTCTATAGGACCTCCATCCAAAACCTCGCGATTCCAGCGTACCGATACTGCTAATTGTCCTTTCGTACCCAGACATGCAATGTACCATATAACTGGACGTTATTGGTAACACTTCCCGATACAAAGTAAATTTTACATGTAACTCGTTCGAACTCGTATAAAAGCATACTACGCTCACACCGCATGAAAGAATTGAATGACTACACAAAGCTGCTATTTTGCTTTACGTCGCACCGACACAGATATGTCTTATGGCGACGATGGGATAGGAAAGGCCTAGGAATTGGAAGGAAGCGGCCGTGGTCTTAATTAAGGTACAGCCCCGGCATTTGCCTGGTGTGAAAATGGGAAACCACGGAAAACGCCTACACAAAGACTGCAAGGTATTAGTTAAAATAGTTCCTAAATCAAGTCTTCACGGAACCTACTTAACCTATATATGAATAATACTTAATCTCTTCTACGTGCTAGGAAAGGTGATATATGAATATTTATGACCTATCGTTCAAAAAATAAACATCCATATAAAATTATTTTCATAAATAAAACAGCGTTCCGTTGTAAACAGCTCAGTGAGCGTGCAACAGAGCGTCGGGGGTGTAACTCAGTGGTAGAGTGTCTGCTTCGCATGCAGAAAGTCCTGGGTTCAAATCCCAGCTCCTCCAGAAAATTTTGCTTTTCTTTTCTTGACGTGTAATGATAATTGTTATCAGCATTCAATGTTCACAACGTTGTTAATCTAAAAATTGCCAAGCAAAAATTGTGCAATACAGAGCTACATAGTTATGTTAGAAAGACATGTACAGTACATAAGAAACATCGACCTAGAGTAACTATCCAATTAGGTAGGCAGAAGAGAATTATGAAATGAAGCCTCTGTGGTCTAGTGATTAGCTGCCAACCCCGGAAGCCCGGGCTCGATTCCCGTCTCTGCTACGAAATTTGAAAAGTGTTTCGAGAGCTGGAACGGGGCCTAGTCAGCCTCGAAATGTCACCTGAGTAGAGGCGTGGGAGGGGGTTTCAGCATAGCAGGTGAGGTCACCTGGGCGAAGTACTGGTCCTCCTCCCCAGCTTCATCGCCCCGACCCAAACTCTTCGCTCCAGGACACTGGCCTTGAGGCGGTAGAGGTGGGGTCCCTTGCTGAGTGCGAGGGGAAAAAAACAACCCTGGAGGGTAAAGGGTAAAAGAAGAGTCCGCCTCTGTGGTGTAGTGGTTGATTAGCTGCCACCCCCGGAGGCCCGGGTTCGATTCCCGACTCTGCCACGAAATTTGAAAAATGGTACGAGGGCTGGAATGGGGTCCACTCAGTTTCGGGAGGTCAACTGAGAAGAGGTGGGTTCGATTCCCACCTCAGCCATTCCGGAAGTGGTTTTCCGTGGTTTCCCACTTCTCCTCTAGGCAAATGCCGGGATGGTACCTATCATCAGGCCAAGGCCGCTTCCTTCCCTCTTCCTGGTCTATCTCTTCCAATATTCCCATCCCCCCGCAAGCCTCCTGTTCAGCATAGCAGGTGAGGCCGCCTGGGCGAGGTACTGGTCATCCTCCCCAGTTGTATCCCGACCCAGAGTCTGAAGCTCCAGGACACTGCCTTTGAGACGGTAGAGGTGGGATCCCTCGGTGAGTCCCAGGGAAAAACCGACCCTGGGGGGGGGGGGGGTAAACAGATAAGGAAGGAAGTAGAAGAAGATTATTATTATTATAGTCCCATTATTTTCATCGTAATTATTATCATCACCATTCATCATAACAACTGATACATACTTGAGTATTAAATCTGGTGCTAAAATACAGCAAGTATACTCACTAATAACAGCCAATAGTATGATCGCATTTATTAGAAATTTAACACAATGTATATATATTGATCTTCGAGTGTATAGGCCTGTGTTTCTTTCTTTCTTTCTTTCTTTCTTTCTTAATCTGTTCCCTCCAACTCAGCGAGGGATCCCACCTCTGCCGCCTCAAAGGCAGTGTCCTGGAGCGTGAGACTTTGGGTCGGGGATACACCTGGGAAGGAGGACCAGTACCTCGCCCAGGTGGCCCTCACCTGCTATGCTGAACAGGGGCTTTGTGGGGGAATAGGAATATTGGAAGGGATAGACAAGGAAGAGGGAAGGAAGCGGAAGCGGCCGTGGCCTTAAGTTAGGTACCATCCCGGCACTTACCTGTAGGAGAAGTGGGAAACCACGGAAAATCAATTCGATGATAACTGAGGTGGGAATCGAACCACCTCTACTCAGCTGACATCCCGACCCTGAGTGGACCCCTTTACAGACCTCGTACCACTTTTCAAATTTCGTGGCAGAGCCGGGAATCGAACTCTGACCTCCGGGGGATGGTAGCTAATCACACTAACCACTACACCACAGTGGCGGACCAATTTAAAATAATATTTGAAGAAAAAATAAAATACAAGCTAGTAGGCCTACTTAAACAGTTTAATTGCAGATTGAATTAGTCGACCTATTAGTTTAAGAATTAGGAAAGAACTTTCAAGAGAAATGAAAACCTTTGTGTGCTCTAAATGTTAATTCGAGTCCGACCTATGCTAAGGTACAGCAGATGTAACCATAGAGTATATGGATCTGTGCCATAGAGGTAGCATAACGTATTTGCCATTGTTATTGACTGAAACTTAATAACAGTATATAGCTCAATGGTGTAAGTCCCACGCCTCTGTGGCATGGAAGCAGATTGGTGGCACTCGCGGAGCAGTCCAAAGAGAATGGATAGCAGTCGGAACAGTTGGCGCCATCTAGCATGAGATTGTGTAGGCCTTCCAAGTTATACATTATACTGCTAGAGGTCACCAGTAGTAACGGCGCTTTTAGTTGAACTTTCGCCTGATAGGTAGCGCTGGCGGTAGGTTTCGACTACACAGTTCCGACCAAAGAGGATAGACTGTTCATTCCAAACATTACTCTAACCCTGCTTGCCGCTCTAACTGTAGCATTTCATAAGTTTTGACCTACGTACAGTCTGTTGCGGATTGAATTCTCCTTTAGAATTTGATGAGAATGGCACAGTACTGTATCTCTTTCTCAATTCACATTAAATTATACTTTGTTCCGTCACCGAGCAGATAGTGAGGTGCGTCTCTGAATTCGGAAGGCGAGTGGGTCAAACCCCACCGTCAGCTGTCCAGAGAACGGTTTTCCGTGATTTCCCATTTTCACTTCCAGGCAAATGCCGCCCACGGCCGATCCCTTCTTCTCCGTCCCTCACTGCATCGCAAATAGCCGCACATCTCCTGTCCTGAGAGATGGCGTCCCCCTCCAGGAGACCCGGGAATGGAAAGTAAACAAAAGTTCCGTCAATCCTCTAGCCCACGTTGCTTCTGCTTTAACGTAGTTCAATTTAAGGGTTTTCTTGAAATAAGGCTCCCATCACACCCACGGACAGAGGATAAGGAAAGTAAGTTATAAAAATATTATCAATTTTTAAAGAGCTGTTTTGACTTTTGAGATGCTTGAAAGTGCTTCTTTACTGTAACGTGAACGGGATTCAAACAGAGAGCGTTTATATAAATAAATTTTACTTAAATTAGTTTGATCCTATTAATAATAATTCGATGGTGTTCGGGTAAAGGGAGTTACGTCATAAAAATTAGTTTTGAGAAAAATGAAAATCAAACTTCACCCTCTTACTGTAAATCAGGGAATGCTTTTGCAAACGTATAAAACATATTAAATGCTAACAATGTTAATGTTTTTCACACACTGGATGTTTATACGGCGAATTAGTTGAGTTTGGACGATATTAAATTCAAAATAAACAGAAGGTACTGACTTAAATCCTTTTACCCGAGTAGCAGTAAAGACATATACCGTACCCTTTTGCACCTTCAACATTTTATTTAAATATTGCAATACACTAACAAGTACAGTGTATAAAAACAAAAAAGTTGAAAGAAAACACTTCATTGGTGCCAGGAAATGAATTTCCAAATTATCAAAGGAAATTAACTTTTTCTTATTTCACAAGAATACTGAATGCTATAGATATAAACAATATTTAAAAAAAAAAAATTAGTAATGAAACTATCACAAACAATGCCTTTGTTACATTTTAGTATCCTCATAACCACAAGTTTTGTCTATTGTCTATCTATTAGTAAAGCTCATCATCACCTTCCTCATCATTGTCGGCAACTGTATCAGGAAGAATATCGGGAGTTACGTTTGTTGAAGTCCCTTATAGAAGTTGTGAAATACTTCAGGTATTAAAGGGAGCAGAGAAAGAAGATCTTGTTTCTTCAGGACTGAAGTCGGAACTGGTCCATTGTAATACTGCTGAGGTAATAATCGATTATTACTTTGACCTCGTCTAGATAGAGAAATTTTCTCGAAGTTTGCAGACTCATCCAACGTGTCTTTCTACAGAAGTACCGTTGACTTTTTCTCATATCTAAGCCACTTTACATCCTTCCAATAAAACTTTTCCCCGTCATTGTTTTTCTTCATTTGTAACACATTTTTGTACAAATCAGAGTAGGCTACTCTAAGTCGTGTTCCATACTCATAAGGTGTACTTTGAGTCTTTCCACAGGAGCGAACAAGCTGCATCCAGTCATGTGGATGATAAACTGGAATTGAAGCTTTCTTCTTCCTCTCAATGAGGGCATAGTCAGTGTCACATTCTAAATGTGTGTAACCAGCGATCAAGAACTTGTGGTCTATTATGTCTATAGTGGAATCATTTCTTAATGCAGACATGCACATTGCCACCATATTTTTATTTTGTCCTCCACATGTATCTGAGTGTATTATTACTCTTTTCACATGAGAAGGGACACCTGTGAGATGTCTGGCCACACAAGATGCAATCTTATTGAAGCCTCTTCCGCCATCTGCTTCAATCCACATGTAACAGTGCGCCTGATCAGTTGTGGAGTCATGTACAGTGAGGTTGAAAGTCTACATCAATCTCTTATAAAATGCAAGAGAACTCTCAATGTTGGGGGTCGGAAGGCACTGCTGCATATCAGAAGCCAAGACAACAATAGTGCTATCTGAATGGGATAGTTTCTTATCACTGGATTTTGCTAAATATGCCTCATCAGCTAACCTATGCTGAATAGCAAGAGATTTCTGCAAAGGTAATTTCTGATCTTTTTCTGCCAAACTTATTTTCAATGCGTACTTGTCACAGGTGTGACAGGTATCCTTCTTCGGTGATTTTATGGACAGATTCTGTTCATGAAACAATACAATAAAGTATAATGAACTGGAAAATACATTTTTGAAGTCTGTCGCCTTGAATAGTGGCTCTCATAAGCAGGTATGGAAAGTATGTGATTCTTAGCTTTCTCGATAACTTCATCATTTAATTTGTTTGTAGGAATGTGGCGTCCCCTACAGTCAACAGGTGTTATTCCAGTGAGTAATTTCTGGGACTTCTTAATGACATTTGCTATAAACATATTTGTTTCATCAAATGTGTAAGGGAATCATTTTTGCATATTACTTGTAGTTCTCCATTAATTCTCAGGTGGTATGTGTGCGTTACAGATCTGCTTTTTAGATTCTCATCAGGACATGGTACTTTTATTTTTCTCTCACTTTATTTTTCATTGGTTGTTATTAAGACGGAAATATATAAAACTCTTTTAGAGTAGGCTCCAATAACCCAGTATTCTTTAAAAATTTCTCATCCATCTTCTCCCAGAAATTTATGTTTACACTTCAACCTATAGCCCGGCAAAGATTTAGCCCTCCTTCCCAAAACAAATTTCCCTCTTTCAGTCGTATATTCTAGACCTCTGTTTCTTTTCTCCTTACGATCTCTACGAATGTTTTGGGTACGACGTTTAATCTGTTTCCTTATCTTGACTTTCCCAGCTTTTCCCACATTTTCAGAAGCGAAGTCAGTATTTTTATTATTATTTTTAATCCCTACCTCCGTTTGATTTCCAAGTTCATGCACCTGGTATAAATCACCCTCCCTAGTTTTGAACACAGGAACTTCTTCGTAAAATACCAATGGCTGTAATGTAATTAGTTTCCTTTCATTTGTCGTTATTTTCTTTGGTGAATGAATGTCTGATGAAATAGGTGAACAGTTGTCTTCTCCGTCTGGCGAATAAAGGGGGTCATCATCAGAGTCTAGCAGGTCTATCAGCTGAGGATCAATATCTGGTGCAGGGTTTTCAGTTCAAAACTCCTGGCCGGTTCACTATTGCTACCAAAAAATGAATAATAATAACTTAATGGTCTCCTTGTTTGGACAGTACACTGGGCAAAAAGGTTTAAGCCAAGTTATATGTGGTGCGTAAAAGGAGATATGCATAAGTGACTTAATCCCTTCTACTCACCGAAAGCGTAGCGTGCAAAAGGGGATAAGTTGACATAGCCCCTTTTACTCAAACATGTATTGATCTTTTTGGTTTCAACTCCTATTACACATTTACGTAGTGGTCCTAAAAATGAAGACACGACTTAGCTCCTTTTACCCAGTGTAGAATGTATCTTCTAGTTTATTCTGAGCAAGTTAACTCCAAAAAATGACTTAACCCCCTTTAGCCGAACACCATCGAATTAATTGATAATATTGTGAAGAATTAACATTAAGAACACGCAAAGGTTTTCATCTTTCGTGAAAGTTCTTTGCTGATTCTTAAACCAAGAGCCTACTATATTCCTCAGGTCTACTAATTCAATCTTCAATTAAACTATTTAAGTAGTTTGCTATCTTATATTTTATTTTTCTTCAAAAATAATTTAAATTGATCTGTCTCTGTGCTGTAGTGGTTAATGTGATTCCGGCTCTGCCACGAAATTTGAAAAGTGGCATGTGGGCTGGAACGGGGTCCACTCACCCTCGAGAGGTCAAGTGAGTAGAGGGAGGTATAAGTATGGTGTAATTATGGCTAGTCAGCTACACTTTCCTCCACCGTTGAATAACACTTCAAATAAATAAATCAGGTTTTCTTCTTTTTCAAACAGGTCACCGTCTTTACGCTCTTAGTTGCGAGAATGAAAACATATAGATGAAGTTGAATATCCAGAGACTTCCTCCAAATGAGCACTTAATATGTTCACCAAAGTTCTTTTATATGTCGACATGAACAACATACTGTGCTATAGTTTTTCCAATGGCTTCGCCCAGATTTGAGCCTTCGACTTCAGACGCGGAAAGAAAATGTAGCACGCGGTAAGAACTACTGATACTTCGAAATGTACAGATAAGAAACGTACCGAAACTTTCATGTCATTGGTGTTAGGCCTATATAGTAACCACCAAACAAGAGTTTACAGCAAACTCAAGCTAGAAACGCATAGCGAGCTGACGGGAAGAACAGACTGTATTCCGGTCCTTTCCGGTTGAGAGAGCCGCTGTTCTCTTCAACAAGAAGGAATGATGAATCAGCCTCATTATCATAAAACAGGAAAGAAATGGAAAGCGGGTGATGATCTTCCTTTTCTTACCTTAATGTCAAAGCAGCTGCTGAAAATGATTTTCATTTATCAATCAATCAATCAATCAATCAATCAATCAATCAATCAATCAATCAATCAATCAATCATCATTGATCTGCATTTATTGCAGTCACCCGGGTGGCAGATTCCCTACCTGTTGTTTACCTAGTCGTTTCTTAAATTATTGCAAAGAATGTGGACATTTATTGAACATTTCCTTTGGTAAATTATTCCAATCCCTAACTCCTCTTCCTATAAATAAATATTCATGCCGACCTGGCATCTTCGAAGGAAATTCTGTAACTCACGTTGTAGTTCTTCTTATGAAATTTCACCTATCACTCTCCTAATTTTGTTTTCCAGTCGGCCCTAATTCAGGGCCATTTCGGTGTATCGAGTCGCAGAGATCCTGAAAAATCAGATCCCCCCGCCAAGCCGAAGTTTCACTTCTACACAAAGCTATAACCACCTAGTTCTCCATTCCTAGCAACAAAAAAGCCAAATCCACCTCGATAACTTGGATGAAGCACTGAAACAACAAGGACGTCCAACATGATGAACACTCTCGCATATTATCAACGCAGTGCGCCGCCACCCATCCTCGGCGATGAATCGGGCGTTTGGGCCTTATCGGCAGGCCGGCAAGAAGCCCAGAACTAAACCCCTTAGATTACTCCTTTTTGGGGTACATGAAATCTAAGGTGTATCACAAAGAAGTGTCGATTCTGAAGAGCTCCGAGAACATGTTTTGGAAGGTGCTCAGGGCATCATTCAAAACCACGAGGTACTGAGGCGAGTTAAAGAGAATTTTCTCTGAAAGTGCCGAGCATGGTGGACATTTCGATCACCTGCTATAACAATGTGCACCATTTCTCACGACCAATCTGGTCGAGTGTGTCACACTCTAAAAGGTACACAAACGTTTTGCCTCTGTGTTCTCATCTTTTCTAATAAGAAAGTTAAACTACGCTTAGAGTTTTATCTGACCTTTACTGTTGTGATCTTGACAGCTACGTGACAAACAACGCAGCCCCTCGCTCCGTCCTACCATATTTAAGCGAACATTACAACGAAAATTGTTCAGTTAAAGGATAAAGACTCGTTAAGCATTCTGCACAACTACTTTTATATTTCATGATTGTCAGTCTAGTCCATTTTGTGCTATAATTACCCTATGGAACGGTTGCATTTTCCTTGCATGAAGTATGAGTTCGAGCAGTTCTTTATTTGTGCAGATGAATTATTTATTTTTTCCAAATGACAACATTACGTCTACTAGCGTTTTTGTAAACTTCAGATTCCTTGTGGTTACACACAGTACGTGTGCTGGTGATATAATGTGTATATAAATAAAAAGTCAGTGTATTGTTATTATTAAACCGGTTAGGGGCGCGCAACTGCCAGCTTGCATCCGGAAGATAGTGGGTTCGAACCTCACTGACGGCAGCCCTGAAGATGGTTGTTCCGTGGCTGTACCTTAATTAAGGCCACGGCTGCTTCCTTCTCACTCCCAGGCCTTTCCTATCCCATCGTAAAGCAACTTTTAAAATGTTATTATTAACTAGTTTTGGGTGTTTAAGACAAAGCATAGCATCGCCCTGTGTGCTTACGTTTATTTAAACGTGCCAGTAACGCTGGTGTTATTTTGGTAACTGGTAACGTGTGTGTTGTGTTTGGTATTAACCAATTTGTGTTTGGTGTCCCCGAACTTGAATTAAGTTACAATCCAGGTATGTTTCTGGAGAATGTGGAATACGCTGGGAGAAGATGACATTCATTCTTCAATTCTTCAATTATTATTATTATTATTATTATTATTATTATTATTATTATTATTATTATTATTATTATTATTATTATTATTATTATTATTATTATTATTATTATTATTATTATTATTTGTAATTCAAATGAAAGCTATAAGGATGCGCATGTATAATTAACGGATTATCCTGCTAGGAAATTAATTAAACAAAACGCGTTGAATATATCTTTTTCCACCACTCTTGTTGCATGTTTTTTCTAAGAATTAACCATTGTGGAAATATCTGAAAAAATACAATTCTTAGCAGCCCCTCCAAACACCCTAATTTTACTTAGGAATAATTTGTTACCTAGTTTTCTTTCCACTTTACCTTCTACTCAAAAGTTTTCATGGCAATCACTCTCACAGTTTTGACCTAATACCTTCACAAACAGACAAAAATGAAACCGAAAGTGGAACTGATCATTATTCACCTCATCCGAGATACAGTCTAAACGAAGTATCAGTCAAAAATTCGAAATCTAAATACAGACATATGTCTTTGACCGGACATAATTTCTGTCTCCAACACAATGCCAGTGCTTAATCCAATCATTGTAAGCATGTACTTTTTTTTTTCGCTATTTGCTTTGCTTTACGTCGCACTGACACAGATAGGTCTTAGGCGACGATGGGATAGGAAAGGCCTAGGAGTTGGAAGGAAGCGGCCGTGTCCTTAATTATGGTACAGCCCCGGCATTTGCCTGGTGTGAAAATGGGAAACCACGGAAAACCATCTTCAAGGCTGCCGACAGTGGGACTCGAAGCCACTATCTCCCGATTACTGGATACTGGCCGCACTTAAGCGACTGCAGCTATCGAGCTCGGTGTACTTTATTTTTCCATCAGCATACTGTTCCTTCATAGACATGATCTTGTCCTTACTATTTCAATCTTCAAAGAGCAGGCGTAGGGTCCGTACGGCTTCAGCTGTAGATTTGTGGAATCAAAATTATATTTTCTCATTTGAAGTTCAG
This sequence comes from Anabrus simplex, assembly GCF_040414725.1. Lineage (NCBI taxonomy): Eukaryota > Metazoa > Arthropoda > Insecta > Orthoptera > Tettigoniidae > Anabrus > Anabrus simplex. The sequence goes on along the minus strand of NC_090269.1, from coordinate 182,831,613 downwards.
TTTGCCTTTACATTCTCCCGTAGTAATTGATAAGAGTTTTGTACTTACACGACACTATTTTTTCTTCCTCAAGACAACAGTTATCAAACTCCTACCAAATATATAAAATAATAATTAATGTTAATACTTAATTCCATTTACAAGCTGTGACATTCGTGTGTTAGTAATTGAACGCAAGTATGAGAATTATAACAGTACAGTTGTGGATCATACATAACTTTGAAATTGCCACATGAACGCTGGAAATTCTTCCATTATATTACCTTCGCCAACAGACTAGCGTTTTGTTGTTTTCTAGTCGCTCTTTTAGGTACCCAATAAAAAATGTTTGAACGAAAGCTGTGGAAGTTACAATATTGTCAGTCCTCCACAAAACCTTTTATGTCGCGCTTCCTGTCTGGAGCATAATATTTCTTGCACCCTTCCTTCCTTTCTTCCTTCCTTCCTTCCTTCCTTCTCACTACTCATTAGATTGCAAATAAATCCTGATCAGGAGAACTTATGTTAATAATAAGTGGTCTATGACAGCAAACGATGCTAGTTAAAACCTCTAAGATTGCACTTAGTGCTTTCTTAGAAACTGTAGCATGCTTTGCTAAGAATTTAACATTTATCTCCTATAGTTGCACGTGGCGCTTAGAAAAGTGAATAGGTTACCTCACATATGGTCTGGATGTTTTGTCTGGAAGGATCTCGTAAGTTTTACAGGTTTCAGACTAACGTTGACTATAATATCCAAGCAAAGAACACACTGTAGCCGTTCCTGGTTATTTACAAGAATGTTAGTGAAACCTAGTTTTGGATAATCGTCTTCATATTTGCGTACTTTTGTTTGTATCGATAATTAACCTCATCGGAGAGAACTGAAGCACATGTGGAAGGTGAACATACATCTAAATTCGCATCCTGTTTCTTATGAGGGATTTTCCTAGGAGAAGAGGCACTCATAACAATTTCACGATATCGCTTTTTACCACTGTGTCCATGATTATAATGATACATTTATCACTATAAACAGGTTAATTACCCCCTACTCACATTGCACTGACTGTCAATGTGGTTGAGAAAGAAAGAGTCTATTCTCGTAGCGTAGCGAGTGTGTTTCCGTGACATTAGTTTTGAATAGAAGTGGAAAATACTTTTCGCTTAGCTTACTTTCCTGAAAATCTGAGGATAGTAACCATTGTCCAAAAATGAGATGAAGTTTGTATGGCATATGAACTTCCGATCTTAGACGCCCCCCACAACACCATCGCCCCCCCCCCCCCCCCCCCGCACTTTACCGATCACTAGTCTAACTATAAGAGGAATAAATCGCCGCTCCCCGTCATCCGATCCTGAAGACAAGCAATTTTCTCTCATTCCACTGGTTTGTTTTCAGTACGATTTGAAATTCAGCACAAAACTTCGCCTATTTGTTTTACGTCACGCCGATCCAGACAGGTCTTATGGTAAAACAGGGGTAGGATTTTAAAAGCGATCGTATTAAGACAGGAAGTAAGAAGGAAATAAGATAAATACATTTATTATTATAATAGAAATTAACTTTCAACTTATTAGGTCGTGTTCCGTACATACAGTACGTGTTAAAGAGAAGTTAAGTACATAACAAGAATGGTGAACCGGACACCAGTGGGATCCGAACCCACAACCTCCCGATTATTATTATTATTATTATTATTATTATTATTATTATTATTATTATTATTATTATTATTATTATTATTATTATTATTATTATTATTATTATTATTATTATTATTATTATTATTATTATTATTATTATTATTATTGTTCCGGGGATTTAGTGGTTCAGAGAGGTGTAAGGAGGTGCTGGTGTGAATGGGTGGACAGAGAAAAGGTGAGAGCATAATTTGAAACATTAAATTTTGACATTTTATTTCTTTCCTTTCTTTTTCTGAGTTTAAAATTTGGTAGTTAGAAAATCTGAACCAACAACAACAAATAACAGTTAAAGAGTTTGTCATCTCGGATAATAAGGGTGGACTAAACTGAAAAAATCAGGCACAATAGAGAAGATATTCAACACAATAGTTTACAAAGGTATGAGCATTGTCTCTCTAAAGGAACACTATTAAAAAGAGCATACTTGCTACACTCACTTATACTTTAGGGGAGTGAGCTCCAAAATTTACTGCAATCCAGCCTCTTAGAGGCTCAAGCTTCTTGCCAAATTTACACTAGATAAGTTTCAAAACCGTATTTACTGTCATTTCTGCTCGACAGTCTGCACCACGCTCACCTATAAATAATGACAATTTAACAGGGGCAATGAGTGCCCATTCTAAATGGCCTTAAAGTACAAAAGAAAATGTTTAAGATGATTGACCATGAACAAACTGCTAGGAAGCGAAACACTTGCACTCCTTTTGAAAGACACTTAAAATCCTGCATGGGCTTATGGCCAGAAGTTGCATAGGGGTGACTAGATGCGAAATATTAAGTACCAAAGTAGTTTTGAAGAATTTCGAGTTTTAGAAAATCATAGTCACCTCCATACCAAGTTGAATGGGAATTAATAGAAGGTGAACATTCTTTATTCCCTAAGTTACATATTTCCCAACAGGGATTTGAATTAAGTCTTCAGACTTGCCTGAAAATTTACATTTAAAAGGTGACATTGCACTTTAGAGTTTTACATTAAGAAAGAAGTTTAAAACCTTCCCCTCAAGTTAACTGCCTGGAGCTATCACATGTTAAAAGATATCTACTATTACCTTGAGCTGTTGGGCCTTACCGACGACGGCAAGGCTGCCCCTGGCCTCTATTACGCCGTACACACACTAGAGCGGAGTGATGAAGATGACAATATGGCCCTAACGCGCCCGGTTTTTATAACAGCTCCAAGTGGATAGTTCCAGTACTCTCTTGACCTAGGCAGAATGTCTGTACACACCCCCAATTTTAATTGGCCAGAGAAAAATACACAAAAAAATTTGTTGGTTAAGCACTTAAGAAAGAAGGAAGCCGTAGTAGTGCTGACAACCTCAGCACATAAAAACAATCTACGAACACTTGACATTACCAATTTAGAAAATAGAAAATTCCCTTAAAAAATTAATTGCCCGTCCTCCTGCAAGAGGGGCACGTTAGCCGATAGTAGAGACATCTAGTGATTAAAGGTACAAATTTCTTGAGATACACTGACTGACAGAGCAAATGCAACACCAAGAACGAGTGGTTCGAAAGGGATGAAAGTTGGGGAAAAAACAGAGACGGCACGGACGAATAATTGATGTTTATTTCAAACCGATATGCAGGTTACACAATGCGCACGGCATCGACTCAGTAGGATGTAGGACCACCGCGAGCGGCGATGCACGCAGAAACACGTCGAGGTACAGAGTCAATAAGAGTGCGGATGGTGTCCTGAGGAATGGTTCTCCATTCTCTGTCAACCATTTGCCACAGTTGGTCGTCCGTACGAGGCTGGGGCAGAGTTTGCAAACGGCGTCCAATGAGATCCCACACGTGTTCGATTGGTGAGAGATCCGGAGAGTACGCTGGCCACGGAAGCATCTGTACACCTCGTAGAGCCTGTTGGGAGATGCGAGCAGTGTGTGGGCGGGCATTATCCTGCTGAAACAGAGCATTGGGCAGCCCCTGAAGGTACGGGAGTGCCACCGGCCGCAGCACATGCTGCACGTAGCGGTGGGCATTTAACGTGCCTTGAATAAGCACTAGAGGTGACGTGGAATCATACGCAATAGCGCCCCAAACCATGATGCCGCGTTGTCTAGCGGTAGGGCGCTCCACAGTTACTGCCGGATTTGACCTTTCTCCACGCCGACGCCACACTCGTCTGCGGTGACTATCACTGACAGAACAGAAGCGTGACTCATCGGAGAACACGACGTTCCGCCATTCCCTCATCCAAGTCGCTCTAGCCCGGCACCATGCCAGGCGTGCACGTCTATGCTGTGGAGTCAATGGTAGTCTTCTGAGCGGACGCCGAGAGTGCAGGCCTCCTTCAACCAATCGACGGGAAATTGTTCTGGTCGATATTGGAACAGCCAGGGTGTCTTGCACATGCTGAAGAATGGCGGTTGACGTGGCGTGCGGGGCTGCCACCGCTTGGCGGCGGATGCGCCGATCCTCGCGTGTTGACGTCACTCGGGCTGCGCCTGGACCCCTCGCACGTGCCACATGTCCCTGCGCCAACCATCTTCGCCACAGGCGCTGCACCGTGGACACATCCCTATGGGTATCGGCTGCGATTTGACGAAGCGACCAACCTGCCCTTCTCAGCCCGATCACCATACCCCTCGTAAAGTCGTCTGTCTGCTGGAAATGCCTCCGTTGACGGCGGCCTGGCATTCTTAGCTATACACGTGTCCTGTGGCACACGACAACACGTTCTACAATGACTGTCGGCTGAGAAATCACGGTACTAAGTGGGCCATTCGCCAACGCCGTGTCCCATTTATCGTTCGCTACGTGCGCAGCACAGCGGCGCATTTCACATCATGAGCATACCTCAGTGACGTCAGTCTACCCTGCAATTGGCATAAAGTTCTGACCACTCCTTCTTGGTGTTGCATTTGCTCTGTCAGTCAGTGTACATAGTTTATGATTCACAGCACAGATGGCCTTTTAGAAGGCGCACAGTTCAACTGGACGGAGAAGGTGTACCTCCAGTACAATGACCGTATTATTATTATTATTATTATTATTATTATTATTATTATTATTATTATTATTATTATTATTATTATTATTTACTATCAGTTACACAAACAAATTGTTCAGCTCCCAATTCCTGCCATCTACAAGCACCTTGCAGGGATCCTGCTACTTAACTACATGAAAGCTCATTAATTCCATCCTGGTCACTCTTTAGATATTCGGCCGATTCCGTTTCTTCCTTCATCACTAAGCCACGCAAGCCTCCCCTTAGTGACAAGGTCTCCCAATTCACAGGCCTTACGAAGATTTTATGATTACGGACGAGATACTAAATCTTGATTACATCTCGCTCTGTGACGCCTGCCATCAACCTTCACTGGGCCGTCTATCTTTCGTGGGATGGAAAAGTTAGCCTTGGAAAGAATGTCACCACGTCAGTCGTGATGTCAACGTGCCCATAAAAACGTGTCCTCGAGGAGGAGACTTATTGTGTGAGCTATCTTACTAATTACGGAGTTATTATTGTCACCTCGTATCTTAAGTAACGTTAACTCAGCTGATGTTGAGAGTCTCATACAGAATGAATCAATGGATCATTCAAAACCAGGTGACTGCCTTCCTCGCAACTCGGAGCAGAATCTGCCAATTGACAACGTCGCGATCTACTTACACCTGCTCACATGCCACCAAGGTAGTCGTTATCATCCGCGTTGTTCTGGGGGTGGTGGACGAGAGAGGTATAAATCCACCGTTGTGGAGGCTACAGTCATATTCGAAAAAGATTTAGATGCTCACATCCATTTATATCTGAAAGGTGATGAAGATTGTTTTAAGAGGAAGTACAACTTGGCAACCATAATCCCCTTTTATATTTTTCATTATATTTGCATATCAATATTCTAAACATTTAGGCCTAACATGATTGATGTAATGTTAAATTCAACCAAATGTGTGCTTTTAGGTTTAAAATAAGGTTTTAACCCACCAAATTAAACGTTTATCTTATGGTGAGAATCTCAAGTTATTATATTATCTGAAACAAGGCAAATTTTTTGTGTTGTGGCTTATGAATAAAACATAATTATTAGAGTTCCATCATCTACTCCTCAAACGTATGTTGGAAATAATAACTTTGCTTCAACTACAGAACTAAATATGATTTTTCTGAACGGTGTTCGCGAAACCTCGTTCTGTTTTCATTTGTTTTTTTTTATTTCATTACGATATTATCTAGACGTGAACATACTGTAGATGTAAATTATCAGGCTGTGCTACGCTTTATCAAAGCCCACTCTGAGTCCGGATGTTGGGCGTAATGCAGGTCAAGGCAGCCCAAACAATAGTCATTAGAGGTAAGATACCAAAGCGAGTAAGTGGGAAATAGCAGGCATAATGTGCCCCAGCTAGGACCCTAACCCATTGTCCCACTTACATTCTCGTAGGCTACATTTGATTTAACCACGAGGACAGTCTGTAAATGTTCAAATTCATAGTTTAAAAGGGCTTATTTCAAAATACCTAGAAACTGATTATAGAAAAGCCTTTGCGTATGTTTACTGGGTGAAACTGTAGCAGGAACTGTGGGAATGAGAGTTACCGAGCATCTGTACGAGCTTAACACAGTAGTTGTAAGGATACTTAGCAAGTTGTCTGAAGACAAAAAGGTTGTGTATTTTCACCGGTATTCATTAATATTTTACATCTTGAGAGCTGTACTGGATACATGGACTGGTGAATTTCACATTGGTGGCAGAAATATATCAAACCTCCAATATTCAGACTAAACCGTACTCATTATTGCCGTGGATACGGGAGAAATGACAGAGCTGCAGGGTCTGTGTTAGAAAATGAGAGTATCAACTTGTTTTTGAAAATCAACATGCAAAAGACAAAAATGAGTGTAGTTGATAGGGCTGGAAAACTGAATAGAAGTAATGTCTTCGGGCAAACAAGAAGAGTTTAAGATATGTTTAATCCTTGTCCTATAATAAGTAGCAACAACGGCTGCGAAGTGCAGATCAGAAGCAAGATCGAGAAGGCAATGGCTTAATGACTCAACTGTCTTATATTTGGAAGGATCGCTCCAATTCAGATTAGTCCAGGCTAGTATTTTCTTCCTGTACGGTGCTGAAACGTGGACATTAAAAGCTGCAAGGTTTGAGAAATATCAATTCATTTGGAGATACGGTGAATACTTCCTTGGAAAGTATTTCGTAGCTAGCAATCAGTCCATCCTTACAGAGCTGAGCATCAGTATCACGCTATCCGTAGTTATTTTTAATTCCTTGGTCACATCATGTGACACGGAAAAGGTAGTATCGAAAAACACACTATCATAGAATATGTCCCTGTAAAGAGGGAACGTGGAAGAGTCTTTGAACATACTGCATAAAACATACAGCCAAGACAAGCAACTCATTTGATAGAAGACTGTGAAGGATGGAAATTTATGGAGAGATGTCTTCAGAGATCACGATCCTCAGGATTGACAAAAGAAGAATAAAAGGTTGAAGAAAAATTGTTTCCCATTCTAGTTTTGGAAAGTGCTGAATGATTCCTCCGGGGACACCGTCAAATTCTTCTCGATACTGCCTCAAGGTGAGTTAAAGCCTAAACGCTTAAATTTTATTCTGTCATCCAAGGGGCTGTTTAGAGCAGTGTACCTCAATAAGAACGTGCATTTGTAAGTGCTTGTCCTCGCTTTGTTTATCCACGTTTTGTGGGACACTACGTTTTCAGTATCGAGGTAATTAGCATAACGTAACATGTAGGACAGTCTGAGGCTATACTACTACACAGTACTCTCCTGAGTAATAATATATTGGTTGGATATTTCAAGAATATGTTCTCTCTTTCAGTATACGTATAATCTAGATCATAATTTGCCTAAAGTGCGTGGATTCAGATATTCAAATTCATGAGTTTGATTTCTTCAATATTAATTATTTATCAACATTTTCAGAATCTTTTTACTGAACATTCGAAAACAAAACTCATCAGCAGGTATAATTTCTCAAAAATTCAGTGACACGTTTGCCAGTTTTCATTGAGATCGCGAGCTGGTTAACTACCCTCATTATCACTAAGTATCGTATGTTGGTTGGTTTTTAGCAAGACCTTCGTAATCAGCAGCAAAACAACTACAGCAAATACGCGAATGTAGCGTATTCCTTACTTTGTTACACGTCAGACGTGAGTAGTAGAATTAAAATAGCAATACAAGAAAACTTCATATTCATCAAAGGGCAAGGGTTCATTGTAACCGTTGACTAACAGAAATGGATTCGATCATTTCCCAGTAAATGCGTGAAACACAATATAATTTGAAAACATCAAAAGAATTAAAAGTGTACTTTTCGTTAGTTTAACATGGTGTCGATGATCCACTACTCCCTGCACCAAGATATCAGATTGCAGGTTTTCAGCACAATCTGGTATCAAGACCAAGTCATCAACAGAAGTCAGACTGCTTAATACATTTCCACCCAACTGAATCCCTCCCGGCCATGTGGCTGTTGACCTAAATATCGCCAGTCTCTTACAGGAAAGAATAACAGAACACTTCGTGCCAAATACGCTCCATATTCGTGATCGACAGTGTCAAGTACCGTTTACAAAGATGTGTGACGTGACGGAGCATGATGGCCTAGGTGTTGTTGGCGTTACATAAAATAATATAATTACCAGGTAACATGTACAGTAAGTGTAGAGATACAGTATCTGACTTGATATGTGGGAACTAGAACAGGCTGGTCCTTCATAACCAATAGCGAAGCTTGAGAGTAGACGGTATAAGTTGAGCTCTTCCAGAGAGATTTTCAAGAAATAAACGCAAATGTAAACCTACGTGACTCAGGGGACAGCGCGTCGGCCTCTCACCGCTGGGCTCCGTGGTTGAAATCCCGGTCACTCCGTGTGAGATTTGTGCTGGACAAAGTAGAGGCGGGACAGGGTACTCCGGTTTTCCCTGTCGTCTTTCATTCTAGCAACACTCTCCACTATCATTTCATTCCATCTGTCAGTCATTAATCATTTCCCCAGAGGAGTGCGATAGGCTTCGGCAGCCGGCACAATTCCTATCCTCACCGCAAGTTGAGGGCTTCATTCATCCCATCCCTGACCCGGTCACTGACTGGAAAACAGGTTGTAGGATTCCATTTCCAAAAGCAAATGTCTTATTTGAATTTAGTATACTAACGCAAGGCGGGCGCAGCGATTCTGTGCAACGAAGCCCTACCTATCAAGCTGTTTTAATTCTCGCCGTATGGCCAGGGCAAGTTCAGTGAGTCCAGTGTTCCTTGGTCGCCCGATCTACGGCGAGCGGGGAGTGTGACTGTTTTCGATACGCGCGTCCGTGCGCGTCTAGTTACAGCATTATTAGGCTAGTGAGTTAAAGTTCACTAGAGAGAAAAATACTGTAGAATTTCTTGTATCTTACACTTTATATGGTACAGTACTCCTTTATCCCTAAATATTATGATTTGGATTATAATTCTTCAACAGAAACACAACAATGGCAGGTAGTGCAGAGACGTCAACAGCGAACTAATGGATTTTTTTTTTTTGCTAGGGGCTTTACGTCGCACCGACACAGATAGGTCTTATGGCGACGATGGGATAGGAAAGGCCTAGGAGTTGGAAGGAAGAGGCCGTGGCCTTAATTAAGGTACAGCCCCAGCATTTGCCTGGTGTGAAAATGGGAAACTACGGAAAACCATTTTCAGGGCTGCCGATAGTGGGATTCGAACCTACTATCTCCCGGATGCAAGCTCACAGCCGCGCGCCTCTACGCGCACGGCCAACTCGCCCGGTACTAATGGATTTGGTTGACTTTTCAAAAATACTTAATTCAGTCGGGAAGAGGAGTTAACTAAGGGATGTCAGACAAAGAAACGAACGCGACTGTTAACATCGTGAACATGACCTCGGGACTTCCACTTTTACGTGGAATTCGATACTCGTTTAAAAATGCATAACATTTTTCGTGAAACATCATGGATAGAATACGTTCTTTAATAAAAATGAAACCATGCTAATATGTAAATGGAACATTTTATTTTAAATGTTTTAGTATCCAAATTTACTCACTCATTTATCCCAAGCATCAATGATCAAGGGATTAAGCTCGGCCATTATTGATTCATTAATATTACATAACTATTAACAACGTTCCTTCTAAAATTATAAAGTTTTCTTACATTATTTATTCCGCTACACGTTTCAGAGACTTTGCTCCATCGTCAGGTGGTGAAATGGTGGCATTATTGTTGCTCTACTTGATACGCAATTGTTTACATTTAAAATTAGGTGCTACATGCACTATGAATTTATTATATCTATGTTGGGTCAACTATAGATGTGTGTTGTCTCCGAAGTATACAAATGCTACTAAAGTTTAATAATGTTTTTAAATATTCATGTTCAAATTTATCATTGGTCATGTGTTGTAGATCTATTAACTGGTGTCTATAAATGTGTAGAGTTTATAAAATATTCAGTTTAATCCCTTCTGGACGTGTGTGTAAAATGGTGAGAGAATTCTGTATATTTGAAACTGCTGATTGTTCCCGCTTATGTAGTCGAAATGCCGCCAATTGTTGAGATTCCCAGAGGGGTATATCTTTCAGTCGCTTCTTACGACAGGGTGGAAATACCTTGGATTTATTCTATGACCAGGGTTTTATTTCTATACGAAGGGTGTTTTTACATTGCCATCGACCCAAATTAGTCTGGAAGTCATTACGTGCTAATAAATCGAAAAGGCCCATTTATTTTATTTTAACCTCGTATGTCGAAACACTTCCGACAAATTTTTATTCTGACAATAGCGCGCATTAATAGCAGGGTACGATTTAAGTTTTAAACAAAGCTGTTGAACAATACCACGTCTATAAAGTATTGTAGCGGTTCTTAGTGCTTAGAGTTTTCTGTCTACCCGAACAGCCACTGATGGTAAAGGCACACTCGAACGATCACAAATGGACTGTGCTGAGTGTAGTAACAAACATAACGAAGAAATACTATGTGAAATCCACATCTTCTCCAAAACGTTTCAGTGGAACTTTCCCCGCATCGAGATATTTGCTTTGTGACGTGGGCTCACGGATGATTTGCCCACTCTTATAAAATATGTCCACTGACGATATGCCCACGTTGTTTGAAGACCACAGTACTTGGGTCCAATTTAGCCAATTTAGTGATTGGTGTAAAAAGTGGTATTTAACCTTAAACATCTCAAAGTGTAATGCAATATTCTTCACGAGAAAACCGCAAGATAATGTATTCAAGTATTATATAAAGGGTCAAGAAGCGAAGCGTGTTACTAAAATTAATGATCTTAGTGTTCTTTTTAGTGATCAAAATGGTTTATCTTTCAACGAGTATGTGTTAAATATCATCAATAAGGTATTTAGAAAAGGTAAGATTCCTGAAAAGAAATTGCAAGTGTTTTAAATCTCTTGTCTCATTGAAAACCTTATATATTCCACCTATACGGTTCTAGTCTAGAGTGTGGATCCCTTCACAGCGAGTACAGATCAGATTCTCAAAATGGATCAGTAAAACGTGTTTGTGAACCACAATGTCATCGATAGATTATGATCTGTTCAGTACAAAGATGCATACTGAGTCACTTAGAAATTGGCGCAGTTATGTAAATGCACGTGTCATACATAAACGTATCGGTAATTCCCTTGATTATCCTAATTTACTCCAGTTCCTTCCCGTAACACCAGACAGACTCTCACCTTTCACTTATCCAGGTGCAGAACTAAATCATGCAGGAACACTTGTTTTATGAGACCTTAAGATCCCTGACTGAAATTAGTGGGATGGTGGATGTCAGCTAGTGACATTCGTAGACTCTTCATGGACGCCTCACAGACAGAGAGTTCTGCGTATCCTATTCTGCGTATTTGGCAGCTGAAAGCTATATTTTCTTCTTTTATCTATCGGTCATTTCAAATGTCTAAATACTTTTCTGTTTTCATGTTCTCTTATTCCGTGCGTATTTTAAATACCATATGTATACATTATATATTGATTTTATTATGATTATTATTATTATTATTACTATTATTGTTATTTGTTGTTGTTGTTGTTGTTACCACTGCTGCTGTTCTTAGTTTTGTTATTATTTCAAATTATTATATCACCTGCAATCGAAAAGTAATGAATCTGTTGATGGTAAGTAAACAAAACAAATCAGATCAAACCTACATTGATTACATGTCAAACATTAGCATCTGCCATTGCCTTTCTGTTGATGATGGACCCAAGGTACCTGAATTCATACACCAACTTTAAGGGCTCATCATCCAAGAAAACTGTACGTTGCGGACCAATGTGTTGTAGACTGGAAAAGTTGATGTGCTGTAGTTGTAGTTTTTTATAATTGGATATTCGTGTTCAACGATCACATACTGTAAATGTCTGAAGTTTATCTGATAACTGGGTCTTCTTCAGTTAATTGGGAAAAAGAAGGCCTTGAAGTGAAGGGCCACGGTGAGTAGATGACGAGGTCACTCTTCTTTCAGGTTACAATATTCAGTTGAAGTGAAGGGCCACGGTGAGTAGATGACGAGGTCACTCTTCTTTCAGGTTACAATATTCAGTTGAAGTGAAGGGCCACGGTGAGTAGATGACGAGGTCACTCTTCTTTCAGGTTACAATATTCAGTTGAAGTGAAGGGCCACGGTGAGTAGATGACGAGGTCACTCTTCTTTCAGGTTACAATATTTTTCGAATCAAAATGATTCGAAAATAAATTCGTTTCTTTTGCTGCATTTACAGTAGTATAATATTATTTTTTCATAATATTTTTACCCATATTCGCACAGTGGAAACTCGAACAGTGTTCTTGATGAAGATTAGTGTGTCGTTAATAGCACAATTTCAATTCGCAGGAATTAATTTTGAATATAAACACATTTGACATTATTACACACATTACAGTCCTTGTATCGTCCACAGCAGCAATGTACAAAACGGTCATTAGTGGCTTTTGCCCTCGGTTTACCAACACCCTGTGCCCATAATTCTTTGTCTCTCGACCTCGGAAGTCTACCGCCTTCGGCTGCCGGTGAATGGAGGTTGAAAATGCGTGAGTGATGGTTGAAATAAATACAACAGTTCTACGCGATGTTAGATGTATCTACGTTAGATTCAATTCTCGAATAAAGTTCGCGAATTGCATAGTAGAATGCAATAAAGAATTCGAAGTACCATGACGACTGTTAATTGCATATATCGGTTAAATTCGATATATATATCCTATACCTCTGCAGATCACGGCACTAAATCCCTGGTAAATCTACTGAAATAAACTTACATTGCAAAGTTCTACCCCGCAATTAGATGTTGCTGCTTCACTATCAGCCCAGTACAAGTCTCTACTCAGATCAGACCACCACTCTTACACCCCTTCGACGATTCTTAGACCTCTTCAAACACCTATTAGACGATTCTTATACCACCTCTTAGCTCTGACTACCACTCGACTTATATAAAGTCGTGATGACCACTCATCTCCCTACTATCTGGTCATCCCTTCCACATCGACACACGGTAGCTGGCGAATACGGACACACTATCGAAACCACGTTGCCTCGCACTAAAGTAGTCATGTGTCTTAATAGCTTCCCCACGAGTCCAAACGATGACTACAAAGATGTGTCAGCGGAAATTTTACTTACCTAATACAGCCTCGGTTAAACATAGCCTCGGTTGCAAAATATCATGCAAGCTCACCTACCCACAGTTACAAGTCACAGCATGACCATTTTAAATCAACAAATCTCACTTATTTATGTACAGAATAATTACAACAAAATGCTCTTATCCTATGATTAAATGACGTAATGTGCGTGATATCTAATTATATTACGGTCTAAATGATGAAAATAAGAATATAAAATCTAATGAAATCTGAAAATTAACAATAATAATAATAATGATAATGATAATAATAATAATAATAATAATAATAATAATAATAATAATAATAATAATAATAATAATAATAATAATAATAATACGGTTACAACATAAGTCGACATTAGAGACATCTGAAGATTAAAGTTCAAACTTCTTCCAATATCCAGTTCAAGGTTCACTTTACAGATGGCCTTCTAAACGGCGCTCAGTTTAAATGATGATGATGATGATGATGATGATGATGATTGTTGTTTAAAGGGGCGTAACATCTAGGTCATCGGCCTCTAATGGCACGAAATATAATGACAATTAAACATTTCAAAATCATCCACTGACCAGAATAAAACATATGATGAAGAATGAATGGATTGATATGAATTTAAAACGATCAGTGGATCCGAACCAAAAACTATTACTGACCAAGGGACTGTTTCTAAAGCACAATCTTGAATCCAGGATGCTTGTTGTCTAAAGGGGTCCAAAATCTAGGTCAACGGCCCCTCAAAATGGTACTTATCGCTAGTAAAGTATAACCATGGCATTTGTCATGTTGCGGTACTAATAAAAAGTAGCGTAGACTCACGGTGTTCCACACATTTTGGTACTACTCACAAATATTGTACGTCGCACAAGTAACGCAGACCTATGGTGTTTATCACATAATGGCGCCACTCATAGACAACGCAAACCCGTGGTGTTCCTCGCCTAGGTGTACTAATCACGGGCGCCGGTATTCCCGTGGTGTTCCTCATATAGTGGGTCTAATCACAGGCAACGCACAGACCCGTGGTGTTTCTCACAGTGGTACTAATCAGGGTACTGGAAACCCACAGCCAACCACACTCTGCTGCTGCTGCTGCAAATCACAAACCTATGGTGTACCTAATATAGCGGTACTACTCGCAAGTAAAAAATGAAATGGCTTATGGCTTTTAGTGCCTGGAGTGTCGGAGGGCATGTTCGGCTCGCCAGGCGCAGGTCTTTTGATTTTAGACCCGTAGGCGACCTGTGCGCCGTGATGAGGATGACATTATGATGAAGACGACACAAACACTCAGCCCTCGTTCCAGTGAAATTAACCAATGATGGTTAAAATTTCCGACCCTGCCGGGATTCGAAACCGGGGTGCCTGTGACCAAAGGCCAGCACGCTAAACATTTAACCAAGGAGTCAGACTACTCGCAAGTAAAGGCTTTCCCCGCGTGATGGTACTAATCACAAGTAGGTTCATGGTTCTAATTCATTATTTTTTGCTAGTGGCTTTACGTCGCACCGACGCAGATAGGTCTTATGGTGATGATGGGATAGGAAAGACCTAGAAGTTGGAAGGAAGCGGCCGTGGCCTTAATTAAGGTACAGTCCCAGCATTTGCCTGGTGTGAAAGTGGGAGACCACGGAAAACCATCTACAGGGCTGCCGACAGTAGGATTCGAACCCACTATCTCCCGGATGCAAGCTCACAGCCGCGCGCCTCTAACCGCACGGCCAACTCGCCCGGTGGTTCTAATTCAATCATCCCTTGGTCGCCCCTTTTAGTCGCCTCTTACGACAGGCAGGGGATGCCGTGAGTGTATTCGTCGTCTGCGTCCCCCACCCACAGTGGGTAGAGAGAGAAAAAATAAAAAGAAGCGATCCGTCATTTAAAAAATGAAGTAACGAATGAAGAAACGCAAGGGCTACGAAGGGCGTGAAAATTAGACTCCCTAGACCTCGAATGCCCTAATAGCGTCGGGGTAGGAAAAGGACAAGAGTTCACCAAGGGAGGTCGGAGAGGATAGATGAAAGTTAGGAACCTGGCACAAGTAAGTGAAAGCAATGCCAGGACTCAGCTAAGGGCCCCGTGGTCGCCAAACCACGCTCCCAAGTTGAGAGCTCCTGGGGCCCCTTTAAGTCGCCTCTTACGACAGGCAGGGGATATCGTGGGTGTATTCTTCACCTGCGTCCCCTACCCAGAGGCGGTCAGTTTAAATGTACGAAGTAGGTGCACCTCCGGTATAATAATATTAATAATAATAATAATAATAATAATAATAATAATATGATACGTGATTTAATTTTTATCGAAGCCATTTCTGAAAGGAATACAACCATGTTACAGTACTTTAAAACGTCTCATTCAGGTTATTTGCTATAACTTTGGTTCATTGGTCCCTTTTTGCTGTCTGAGAGTCTTGTAGATATTTTAAATTATTTAATTGCATTCATTGAATAAGAATATTTGAAGACCGTAATGTTTCACATTCAAAACATGTGGTCGCCAACATCAACCGTTCCTGCTGCACTGTTATGCTTCCTTGCTGAACCTACTGTTTTTGCGTCATCTACCCTGAACTTTTACGCTTGTCCTCTATACTTTTTGCACCGACCTCAATAGCTGCAGTGGCTTAACTGTGGCCAATATTCAATATCCAATATTCTGGAGATAGTGGTTTCGAACCCCACTGTCGGCAGCCCTGAAGACGGTTTTCCGTGGTTTCCCATTTTCACACCAGGCAAATGCTGGGGCTGTACCTTTCATTAAGGCCACTGCCGCTTCCTTCCCACTCCTAGCTCCTTCCTCTCCCATCGTCGCCATAATACCTGTCTGTGGCGGTGCGACGTAAAGCAACTTGCAAATGTATATATACAGTATATATACTTTCTGCTGGCATTTGATACTAGAGGGCGATGGCAGTACAAACTGCGATCGCGCGCCGTGACGTACGCAGGATAGGCAACACTTCTAACTCACGCGAGCAGCGTACCGCATGCACTACCCCTGGTAATCCCCAAATGCAAAATCGTGCAGCCTAATGTGCAACAGATATTTACGACAATTCTTGGGAGGATAACGTTCTCATTCAGGGTACTGATATATTACGACTATCATCTTGCATGTGGTATATGTAACTATGTAGTGGCTTTACTATAGTGTGACTTAGATTAAGGGGAGTTAAAATTTCTTGTCTTACAAATGTGTTACTGAACCAGCGGGAAGTGAGAGCATTCTGATCTGAATATGATACATGATTTCATTTTAATTACATATATTTTAACAAGAACATTAGCACACATACTGTGTATGACCACAAGGATCCTGAATTTTACAAAAATGCTAGTAGAGCTTTTCAGTGAGTTATCGGCAGAGAGCGGAGCGAGTTCGACGTGCCAGTTTTGTCTTACGTACAACAAGAACACCGCAGTGATAAGTGCACTTTTACCAACAAGTCTTGATAATATTCTCTGTGATTAGTGTTTTTGAGTTAGTAATTGTTCAGTTTGAAAGTAATCATGCAAAGCATTCGTAAAAATACGCTGAAATGCAGTTTCCAGCGGAATTATACAAGGCCAACAGCAGCGGAAATACCCACCTGGGTTTCAGAAACACTGCAAGTAAACATCGACCAGCTAGCAGCTCTCCAACTGGATGCCCCGGCTAATGCAGTATACATAAGTGTAATTTCATCAACCATTATGGAGAGAATATTACATAAATTTGAAACAGGTTGCACACTCAAACTTTTTAGTGGAGAGACAGTACAGGTAGTTATTGAAGCAGCTGAAATTGAGGCGACTAGAGTTCGTCTGTTTAATATTCCTCCGGAATTGCCGAACGAAAAAATCAGGAATTTTTTCAAGAAATACGGTCATGTTAATGACATTTATGATGAATCGTGGTCTCAGCTCTACCGTCTACCAGTTCCCAATGGTATCCGACAAATAAAAATTCAGTTAAAACAGCAAATTCCATCCTTCGTAACCATAGAGGGGTACAGGGGACAAGTCACATATGAGGGGCAAGACGGCTCCAAGCCACGTAATACAACACACTACAGACCAACACATGGAGGTTACAGAACAACCGGATTCACAACTAAAAGTAGTCAGTCCACAATACAGGATGATCCCGTTAATATTGACAATACTGCCCAGTTAAGTAAAGCGCACGTCACACACAAGAAAATTAAATTGGCGGAGGAAGTTAACACCCCCACGAATGATACACCGGCTGATACATCAGAAGATTCCGATAGCTCTCTAACAACCAAAACACGTAAATGCCAATCGCAGCAAGGGAGTCCTAAAGACCCGCGGTTGTTTAAGGGAAACCCAACTTCCGGGAATCGAAATAAACCTAATTCCACCAAAAGCCTTTCGACCAAGGACACGCAAGCATTGCAGCGTAAAGAGAAGATCGGTCGTTGAAGAACTGGATACAGCTCTTAGTTGCCAATTTACAGAATAATCTCCTTTCAACTCATCACTGTCGCACTATGTTTCGGATCTACAGCTTGTTCACACTTTTTAGTCTCCTGGCCGTTGTGTTCCAGCACCAGCACCCCACCAAGACCGATTCACCATGATATCCTGACCTTACCCGTGCACAGAGCACATGTGGCACCTACTTTCCAGAGATGATTCTGCGTACTGCTGCTACGGCAAACATCTGTGGCATTTTGAGTATCACGAAGTGGGCACTCATTAAGAAGTTTATTAGAGACAATGACATTGATATTTTATTTCTCCAAGAAGTGTGTACCTACAATTTAGATATATTAAGCCCATATGAATACTATGTTAACTTAGGAGAGGATACTCGAGGAACAGCTATTGTACACTGACTGACAGAGCAAATGCAACACCAAGAAGGAGTGGTCAGAACTTTATGCCAATTGCAGGGTAGACTGACGTCACTGAGGTATGCTCATGATGTGAAATGCGCCGCTGTGCTGCGCACGTAGCGAACGATAAATGGGACACGGCGATGGCGAATGGCCCACTTCTTACCGTGATTTCTCAGCCGTCAGTCATTGTAGAACGTGTTGTCCTGTGCCACAGGACACGTGTATAGCTAAGAATGCCAGGCCGCCGTCAACGGAGGCATTTCCAGCAGACAGACGACTTTACGAGGGGTATGGTGATCGGGCTGAGAAGGGCAGGTTGGTCGCTTCGTCAAATCGCAGCCGATACCCATAGGGATGTGTCCACGGTGCAGCGCCTGTGGCGAAGATGGTTGGCGCAGGGACATGTGGCACGTGCGCGGGGTCCAGGCGCAGCCCGAGTGACGTCAGCACGCGAGGATCGGCGCATCCGCCGCCAAGCGGTGGCAGCCCCACACGCCACGTCAACCGCCATTCTTCAGCATGTGCAAGACACCCTGGCTGTTCCAATATCGACCAGAACAATTTCCCGTCGATTGGTTGAAGGAGGCCTGCACTCCCGGCGTCCGCTCAGAAGACTACCATTGACTCCACAGCATAGACGTGCACGCCTGGCATGGTGCCGGGCTAGAGCGACTTGGATGAGGGAATGGCGGAACGTCGTGTTCTCCGATGAGTCACGCTTCTGTTCCAGTGTTGCCAACTTATATTTTCAAGATCCGCTAAATACTACTAAAAATCCGCTAAAATTCCGCCAAGAAATCCGATCTCAAATAATGGGCAATAATAATAATAATAATAATAATAATAATAATAATAATAATAATAATAATATGAGGAAAATTCTCGGCCCCCGAAAAACAGAAGATGTATATAGACTGAGGTCACGCAAAGCGACAGAAGAACTTTCCAACATTGCAGCAGACATCCGTAAAAGACGTCTGAAATTTTATGGGCACGTCCGCAGACTGCCGGCAAGTAGACTGACACACACGATTCTCACCTACATAGAACATCTAAAGAATATTCCATGTGTACTGGAAGTGAAGAAGGATCTGGAAAAAGCCCAGATGAACTCAAATGACACCGCCGACAGAAACCTCTATAGGAAAAAAAATTAATGGATGGAAAGTGCAACCAGAGAACGAAGTGAAAAGACTGGAGCAAAGTGTACAGAAGAACGAAGAAGGATCCACGGAGAAAGGATGAGTGCTGTTTGGCAACTCAGAAAACAGAATCGTTAGAGCTTTGCGTGATCCATTGGGTCCATACACTCATAATAATAATAATAATAATAATTGTACCGGGCGGTACACCTCCACACCGTTTATTTAAAAGTTGCGCCAGTTGAAACTCCTCTTCTGGAGGAAGTCTGAACTTTATCTACGGTCTTAATTTCCAAATTTCTCAGAAGATGTCATTACCTGGAAAATTTTGAGTTTGTGAACTGTGTCATTTTCGACGTACTTTTGTCTTGCTTGTATTAAGAAGTGTGAACTTTCTCTTCTAGAGGACACTACTGAAGATCAACAATAGTGCACCCTAGTGCGGAGTCAAAGAACTATTTTGTTGGAGAAAATTTAATTTCAGGAGTTTGTTCTTTGTTAAATTTCTTTCTGTCATTGTTTAAGTTGGCAATATTTACCCCTTTCTTCCCCTTGTTTTGAATGTATCCAATCACGAATTTTTTCAATTAATTTCTGACCAATCTGGTGTATCTTTCCCCAACTTGAATCTGTTGCGGGGTCCTACCCAACAAAATCTTTGTGGGAGGGTGTTTTCTTTCCCCTAACGCCTAGAACTTTCTGCGAGAGTATTTAAACTGCTGATTTTAGGGTCTCCGAGCCACTTCTGTTCCATCTTTCAGTGTATTAAGTACATAGCTGGAGGCGGGAAGCGCCTCTTTCCTCGGCAGCGGTCAACAATAAGGTAATGGCCGATTAATAAATTTTTTCTTTGCCAGCTCAGCAGTTTAACTTTCGGGGCAGGTTCTAAGCGTTCCCCTATGTAACCTTTTCCTAAAATGTAACTTCTCTTTTCTTCTATTCTCTTGTAAAGCGACATACTGGGATAGAGAGTGTTAACCCTCTCGAGCTCCCACTCACATTGTTTGAGGTGAACTTATTTTTCGCAACCTATTCTTCAGTAATGTAAGTTAGTAGTTTCTTAAGTCACCTCTGTAGTATGGGATTAGCCCTTGCATCAGTGGCCTTAGAGCCAAAATAGGTCTTAAAGACAAAGTGTATTAGGAGTGCAAGTTCGCCTCCTCTCAAATTGTGATTTTAGAGGTTATATATTAACCTTCTTGTCATTTAACAGACCTCAGTAGATTGGGTATTTTGCTCCTGTGTATATGTCCTTCGAGGACGGCTTAAAGGTGGAGTTCGGAGTGGCCTATGATAGGCTTGTATTTTAAGGGGAAGTTGCCCTTTTTGAAAATTGTGTTTCTGCCTCAAGGAGGCTTTTGGATGTAATTGGAAGCCGGTGTTTCTGGCATGTTTGGGGGTTTTCGGCCCCTTTGTTGTATGGTGTTCATTGTAAGGTTGGGCTCATGGCTCAAGAATTATGTTTCTGACCGTTTGAAGCCCCAAATGGGGTACCTATGTAAATGTAATTGCCAATCGTGTTCCGGCTACTAAGTACCTGTTCTATTTGTTGTTACCTAATTTTGAAAAGAAAATATAACCTTGCTAAATTTTAAAATTAATTTCACTTTAGTAGCTTGAGACCCCTTCACCACCCAGCACCTTCTTTCATGCATAACTACCACAAAACACGGTAACAAGTGGTAGCAGAGCGTGGTTGAATGGGTCTCAATTTAGCCCCTTTTGACGGCTAAGCTCTGTTTTGATCCGAACTCTAACCATTTTCTCAGTTGCTGGAAATTTTTTTATTGAGGTTTTTCAAAATTTTTCTGTTATCATGCCCGGCCCTCGCGATGTTCTCCTCCTTAACTACTTGCGCAAAGAGGAGTTGATCTACGAATTAACTATTAGAAACGTGCAATCTGGAGGCACGGTTGCTATCGACACTAACAAGCTTAGAGACTCCCTTGATTTGCCCATTTCCATCCCCAATTTGGGAGAGAAAGAAATTGATGACTCTCTTTCCACGATCGTCGAGAACATTACTGGGCTAGCATCGGTCGTTAGTTTTCTTGATGAAAATGATCCGTCTCCTAATCAAATTAAGCGTGTGCAAGGCAGGCTATATCATTTTTCAAATAGAGTTAATGATCTGTTGTCTCTAAAGGTGAATGACGTTCAGAGGAAGGAAGCTAATACGCTCCTTGAAACTATTTCTGAATTGTCTAGTAAAGTCACTCAATTGTTAACTGGGGAAATTCCTCCCAAATCTGATCAACCCACCATAGTGAATGTAGGTAGTGAGGAAGAGTCTCCTAAGGGAGAAGTAAATAGGAAAACCCCCTCTGCTCAAACTATCTCTGCCCCATTGGACAACGAGTCTGAACGCCGTGCATCGTTGAGTAACATCCGTTCTGAATTAACTTCCTTGCCCCTGAAACCTCTACCTACTATGTCACCCGGGTTTAGCAGCTTGCCTCATCCATTGGCAATGTTGCTAAGAGGTATCTCTAAGTTTTCTGTCAACACCACCAGTGAAGTTATTTCATTTTTAAGATTTTTAGTTGAATTTCAGGATCACGCCCTTGTGTTTTCTCTTTCCCCTTGTCAAATTTTACAAATAATCTATCCTTATGCTATTGGTGTTCTCTCAGATAAAATAGTAAGAGCTATTGCTGAACAGTCATCTATTGAAGATTTTCACGCACACTTGCTTGCAAATTTCATTCCTGCCCGCGCGAGGTCATCTCTGATTCAGAAATACTATTATCGGGTACAGCGCTTGGATGAAAACTTGGCTGATTTCATACAGGACATTAAGTTTTATACTAGGGTGTTTGCCCTTCATTTTCCTGAAGATCAGATTGTGCAGGCTATTGTAGAGGGAATTTCACCTCCCTATAGGTCATATTTGTGTTTCGCGGCGTGCCCGCAAACCTTCTCGGAACTTGAAGCGTTGGCCGTCTCGGCGGAAGGAGTTAGATACGCCGATTCTTTGCGTGTCGCGAAAGAACCCCCGCCTTCCTTTAGTAACACTCGGCCTCCACCTCGCCGACCAGTCAATCCCCGTAAATGTTATGCGTGCGGGGCGCCTGACCACCTGCGCAATAAGTGTCCTCTGATCAAGTCTAGTAGGGCAAATAATGGAGCTGGTTCATCACAAGGCTGTTTTAAATGTGGGGCTTTCTCACATATCGCCAAGAATTGTCCCAATTCGAATAGCACCCCCTCCTGCTCAACTTCTGGGGTAACTTCCAACAACAATCAAAAGTGACTAGTGGCTTCGGCTGAGTCAACTAATTCATCTTCCCGAGGCTCAGCCCCTGGTAAGCAGATCGAAAATTCTGGGAACGTTCAATCTGCTAATCTGTCCTTTGAATGCCCCAAAGAGTGTCTTAAGATTGCGGCGGATACCCCCGCACCTGTTCCTTTCCTTAAGATTGAGGTAAATAACGAACCTATAACAGCTCTATTAGATTCAGGCAGTGTTTGTTCCATTATTTCGGCTGAATGGTACTCGAAATTGAAGTCTGTTTGTAACCTACCTGTCTATGACTCTTCTCCTGTGAAATGTGTTTCTGCTAATACATCTCCATTAGAAATTCTAGGTTCCTTACTGGTCAAAATTCGTATTTTTAAATTTACATGGAAAATTAAATTGTTTGTGGCCAAGCAATTGTCTTGCCCCATCATATTGGGAGCTGACTTTATTTCTCACACTGGTCTTGTGCTCGATCTCCAGTCTAGGTCGTGCACATTCAAATTTGCTTCTAGTTGTAAAATTCCACTATTAAAGTGTAATTCTGTGTCATGTTCTTCTATTTCGCCTACCTAGGATGAGATGTTGTTAGACCTTAGACATCTACCTGAGGAGCAGGCTGATAGTATTCGCAAACTGTGTCAGTCGTTTCCCGAGGTATTCTCTGATACTCTTGGCGTTACTGACCTGATCGAATACAAAATTGAGGTCACGGATTCGATTCCTGTCCGTTTTCCACCGTATAGGCTATCTCCACCTAAAATGAAGGCTCTGAAAGAAATCATCGATCAGATGTTGAAGGATGGTGTTATTAGGCCCTCTAAGTCAGCGTATTCTTCGCCTATTTTTCTAGTCCCGAAACCCCAAGGGGGCTTCAGGCCTGTAATTGACTACAGGGCTCTCAATCGGAAGGTGGTGTTACAATCTGTGCCCCTTCCCGACCTTCATTCTTGCTTTTCATGGTTTCGTAAGGCCAAGTTCTTTACTATCTTGGACTTGAATCAGGCCTATAATCAAATTCCCCTTGCTGAAGAGTCTAAACACCTTACAGCGTTTGCCACGGACTGGAATTTATATGAATACAACCGCGTACCTTTCGGGCTCCCCACGGGAGCAGCTGTACTCACTAGGCTACTAGATAGGGTCTTCTCCGACATCAAATTTGAGTACTTATATCACTACTTGGATGATGTCGTCGTGTTTTCGGAAACCTTCGAAGAACATCTAGATCATCTGCGAGAAGTTCTGAATCGCCTTCGTAAGGCTGGGTTAACTGTCAAGTTGTCCAAGGTCGCTTTTGCTAAGCCCTCTATGTCATTCCTAGGGCATATTGTGTCACCTGATGGTGTAGCAGTCGATCATTCTAGAACACAGGCCATCCGTGATTTTAAACCTCCCAAGGACATTAAAGGTATCGCCAGGTTCATTGGTATGGTGAATTTCTTCAGAAAGTTCATTCCTAACTTTGCTAATAGAGCGGCGCCATTGAACCTTCTTCGTAGGAAAGGCATCAAATTCGAGTGGGGACCTTCTCAACAAGCCGCTTTTGAAGATCTGAAATTAGCTCTCTGTAATGCCCCTGTCCGTGCCATGCCTGATTTCTCAAAGAAATTCATCGTCCAAACGGACGCGTCGTCGTCGGCGGTAGCGGCAGTCCTTCTTCAAGAGACTGAACTAGGGAGGCGACCCATCGCCTATGCATCTAGGACTCTATCGGCTCAAGAAGCCAAGTATTCCATCTATGAGCTCGAAGGGTTGGCAGTCTTATTTGCCTTAGAAAAGTTCCGTCTCTATCTGGAACATGTCAAATTCGACCTGGAGACAGATAATCAAGCATTAAGCTGGGTCTTAGGTAGGCCGCGTCGTACTGGTCGTATAGCCCGTTGGGCCATCCGTATTTCTGCCTTCCAATTCAATGTCAGGCATATCCGAGGTACCGAAAATGTTGTCGCCGATGGACTCAGCCGTATGTTTTCAGACGACGTTGAGAAGCATGAACAGGTCGACAGTCCATCACCTCCCGAGTCCATGCTATCTGAGGTTAATGCCATCCTAACAGATGTTCCCATGCTGTTTAGGGATATCGAGAAATACCAACGTGAAGATCCGACGCTGGCTCCGATAATGGAAACCCTTTCTTCTGGGGAACATGTTGTCCCTTATGTTCTGAGGAATGGAGTTCTATGTTGCCCTTCGAGGCATGATAAGATGATGAAAGTTGTTGTTCCAGCGGTTCTTGTACCTATGATCTTCAAGTATTATCATGAGACCCCATTAGGAGGGCATCTTGGTATCTTTAAAACTCGTGAGAAGATTCGTGATATGTTCATCTGGAAAGGTATGGACGGTGAAATCCGTGAATTAGTAAAGGCATGTAAATCCTGTTTGCTTAGTAAACCGACCATGTCCACTAAGGTAGGTCTTTTGTCTTCTCATCAAGCGTCGCGCCCCATGGAGCGCCTGTATATTGATTATGTGGGACCCTTCCCCCAGTCAAAGGGGAATGCCAACAAGTTCATCTTTGTATGTGTAGATGGTTTTACTAGATTTTCCTGGTTATTTCCGACTAAGCTGGCTACCGCTCAGTCCACCATTTCTTGTCTTAATACTATCTTTGCTTCTTTTGGTCCTTGTCAATACATAGTTTCCGATAATGCTAAGGCTTTTACATCTAATTTATTTCGTAAATTCTGTTTTGACTTATCCATCTCTCATGTAACTACTTCTGCTTATTACCCTCAACCATCTCTGGCTGAACGGGTTAACCGTAATCTCAGGTCCGCACTCATTGCCTATCATCATGAAGATCCTTCCAGGTGGGACACGTCCCTGCATTGGATAGCTTTTGCTTTGAATTCTGCGGTTCATGAATCTCACAAGTTCACTCCAGCATCTTTAATGTTCAAGTTTGTTCCCAACTCGCCGCTCTCTAACCTCTGGTCTCTGAATGACATTCTACCCGAGATAATAGATCCGGACAACATTAAAGATCTTTGGAAGAAGGCTAAAGCCAATCTTAAAGTGTCTCATGAAAAGGTTAGGGAAAGGTATGATCGTGGACGGAGACCCACCCCTTTGAAGGTAGGTGACCAGGTTATGGTCAAAAATTTTGTTCCCGCGGGCAAGCTTGCCCCCAGATTTCATGGGCCATGCATCATTCTCGATTTTCTCACACCGGTTACCTTATTGTTAAGTAATCCAGCCACCGAGAGGATATTTAGGGTTCACCTGTCCCAGGTGAAACCGGTGTAATTTTGTGTTAACTTGCTTCATATTATTTTGAAAGGATATGAAGGTTATATTTTTTTTTTTTTGAGTTTCACTTTTATGGACTTCTGCCCCTTCTATA
Source organism: Anabrus simplex (assembly GCF_040414725.1). Classification (NCBI taxonomy): domain Eukaryota; kingdom Metazoa; phylum Arthropoda; class Insecta; order Orthoptera; family Tettigoniidae; genus Anabrus; species Anabrus simplex. Next base: position 182,805,699 of record NC_090269.1, on the reverse strand, counting down.
ATATTTTGGTTTTAGATGTAAGCCTTTTGTAAAACCCGCCCCGATCCGTTAAACTGCCATCCTGTTCTTGCCATGGCCATTACCACGCTCCCGTCTCCTGCTCCACCTTACACTGTGGCTTCATAAGATTAAATGCGACGGATATCTACACGCTGCTGGCCCCTCAACCTCTCCATAATGCCTGTGCCTTCAAAAAGACGATGGTCCAACACAATTCTGCCGCCTAGCCTTAATGTTTCAGTGCCCCCGCAGCCGCGCAGCGCCGTGCAGCAACTGGGGAGGGGGATGGGCCCCCTCCTCTCCAGCGAGGACGACATGTGCACGGCGAGCCGGAGCTCTCCTCCCGGCCAAGGCTGATGTGCGGCGCACGACCTGCTACTTGCCCGCAGCCTGTAAATGTTCACCGCGGGCGCGGCGTGCTTCAACACCTCTGCTCCCCTCATAGTGCGGGCGAGCGGTATCTCAGGGTACTTGAGGGGTCCGAGCGGCCTCCTTTTGGACGCAAGCTGCAACGGCCGGTCCGGCCATCCAACTTCATCAACATCAACTACATGGACAGTTACTATAAGAGATAACTACATTTGGGAATTCAACAGCAATATCTGATGGACATTGCAAATTTTTCCTTCACTTTTAAGTAGTAAAATCTTATCTTCAGAAATTCAACTTCTATAAACCTAAAGACTTCACTTCACCTCCAACAACAAAATTTTGGCACCGAATTAAGAAATTTCTCAAATACTTCTGCAAGTTATCTTAATAGCAACATCAAAACTTGGAACTTATTTTCAAACAAAAGTTTATGTTCTTCTGTGTTACCCCGTGGAGGAACTTTTGGGGGGGGGGAGGTCTGTACCGGGCGGTACACCTCCACACCGTTTATTTAAAAGTTGCGCCAGTTGAAACTCCTCTTCTGGAGGAAGTCTGAACTTTATCTACGGTCTTAATTTCCAAATTTCTCAGAAGATGTCATTACCTGGAAAATTTTGAGTTTGTGAACTGTGTCATTTTCGACGTACTTTTGTCTTGCTTGTATTAAGAAGTGTGAACTTTCTCTTCTAGAGGACACTACTGAAGATCAACAATAGTGCACCCTAGTGCGGAGTCAAAGAACTATTTTGTTGGAGAAAATTTAATTTCAGGAGTTTGTTCTTTGTTAAATTTCTTTCTGTCATTGTTTAAGTTGGCAATATTTACCCCTTTCTTCCCCTTGTTTTGAATGTATCCAATCACGAATTTTTTCAATTAATTTCTGACCAATCTGGTGTATCTTTTCCCAACTTGAATCTGTTGCGGGGTCCTACCCAATAAAATCTTTGTGGGAGGGTGTTTTCTTTCCCCTAACGCCTAGAACTTTCTGCGAGAGTATTTAAACTGCTGATTTTAGGGTCTCCGAGCCACTTCTGTTCCATCTTTCAGTGTATTAAGTACATAGCTGGAGGCGGGAAGCGCCTCTTTCCTCGGCAGCGGTCAACAATAAGGTAATGGCCGATTAATAAATTTTTTCTTTGCCAGCTCAGCAGTTTAACTTTCGGGGCAGGTTCTAAGCGTTCCCCTATGTAACCTTTTCCTAAAATGTAACTTCTCTTTTCTTCTATTCTCTTGTAAAGCGACATACTGGGATAGAGAGTGTTAACCCTCTCGAGCTCCCACTCACATTGTTTGAGGTGAACTTATTTTTCGCAACCTATTCTTCAGTAATGTAAGTTAGTAGTTTCTTAAGTCACCTCTGTAGTATGGGATTAGCCCTTGCATCAGTGGCCTTAGAGCCAAAATAGGTCTTAAAGACAAAGTGTATTAGGAGTGCAAGTTCGCCTCCTCTCAAATTGTGATTTTAGAGGTTATATATTAACCTTCTTGTCATTTAACAGACCTCAGTAGATTGGGTATTTTGCTCCTGTGTATATGTCCTTCGAGGACGGCTTAAAGGTGGAGTTCGGAGTGGCCTATGATAGGCTTGTATTTTAAGGGGAAGTTGCCCTTTTTGAAAATTGTGTTTCTGCCTCAAGGAGGCTTTTGGATGTAATTGGAAGCCGGTGTTTCTGGCATGTTTGGGGGTTTTCGGCCCCTTTGTTGTATGGTGTTCATTGTAAGGTTGGGCTCATGGCTCAAGAATTATGTTTCTGACCTTTTGAAGCCCCAAATGGGGTACCTATGTAAATGTAATTGCCAATCGTGTTCCGGCTACTAAGTACCTGTTCTATTTGTTGTTACCTAATTTTGAAAAGAAAATATAACCTTGCTAAATTTTAAAATTAATTTCACTTTAGTAGCTTGAGACCCCTTCACCACCCAGCACCTTCTTTCATGCATAACTACCACAAAACACGGTAACAATAATAATAATAATAATAATAATAATAATAATAATAATAATAATAATAATAATAATAATAATAATAATAATAATAATAATTGTAGTAGTAAATGTCTGTACTCACCTGATCTGTGAGTTCCACTGGGATTAACCCCCTGCCTGCGAGCCCGCGAGCTAAAACTTGTAGGCGTTTTACTGCCGGGTGCAAACTAGTTGAATCCCCTACGTCAAGGGCCACACACAGAACAGGCCAGTTCATTAAACGGTCTTTTCTTCATAGCATAAATATAAATGCTACTCTCTCACAGTTTCATTATCTGTCGTCATTCGTCAACTAAGTTCTGTTCTGTCAGTGATAGTCACCGCAGACGAGTGTGGCGTCGGCGTGGAGAAAGGTCAAATCCGGCAGTAACTGTGGAGCGCCCTACCGCTAGACAACGCAGCATCATGGTTTGGGGCGCTATTGCGTATGATTCCACGTCACCTCTAGTGCGTATTCAAGGCACGTTAAATGCCCACCGCTACGTGCAGCATGTGCTGCGGCCGGTGGCACTCCCGTACCTTCAGGGGCTGCCCAATGCTCTGTTTCAGCAGGATAATGCCCGCCCACACACTGCTCGCATCTCCCAACAGGCTCTACGAGGTGTACAGATGCTTCCGTGGCCAGCGTACTCTCCGGATCTCTCACCAATCGAACACGTGTGGGATCTCATTGGACGCCGTTTGCAAACTCTGCCCCAGCCTCGTACGGACGACCAACTGTGGCAAATGGTTGACAGAGAATGGAGAACCATCCCTCAGGACACCATCCGCACTCTTATTGACTCTGTACCTCGACGTGTTTCTGCGTGCATCGCCGCTCGCGGTGGTCCTACATCCTACTGAGTCGATGCCGTGCGCATTGTGTAACCTGCACATCGGTTTGAAATAAACATCAATTATTCGTCCGTGCCGTCTCTGTTTTTTTCCCAACTTTCATCCCTTTCGAACCACTCCTTCTTGGTGTTGCATTTGCTCTGTCAGTCAGTGTAGACCTGGTCTTGACATTCATGACTTTGTTACACATCCAAACGGTAGAGTGATCTCCGCTCGTTATGAAAACTTCATACTCATTAATATATATAGTCCATCAGGAGCGCAAAACCGATTATAACGAGAGAAATTTTTTCTCGAAGACCTCAATATTCATCTCACGCGAGGAACCAATATTGTACTTGCGGGTGATTTCAACTGCGTCCTCCACCCGAAGGATCAAACCGGACCCAAAATTAAATTGGGAAATGAAACACGGGAATTATGTTGACTTCACATTTTCCGCCACAATTCAGTATCTCGACTAGACAGAGTTTATCTCTCTCATTCAATGTCCACAATTACACACAGAATATCCGTCATCCCAGTTCCTTTCTCTGACCATCAAACAGTACTCCTTCAATTACGTATTGACACGCCTGTTCCAGTGATAGGAAGAGGATACTGGAAGTTGAACAATAACCTTTTAAAGACTCCAGATGCTATAGAAAATTTTCCTACGATGTGGGAACGATTAGTCGACAGGAAACGGCATTATTCCTCACAACTTCTCTGGTGGATTCACGCGGCTAAACCTGCCATACGACGTTTCTTCCGAAATTTGTCCTTTCATAAAGCTCTGGAACGAAGACACACACAGCAATTCTACGAACAAGCCTTACACGACTACAGTCGCGCGCAACAGCACGGATATGACGTGCAGCATAAAATAACAGAAATTAAACATATAATCTGTCGGCTGAAAGAACATGATATACAAGGTGTACAGGCACGCACACGTATTCCTTCCTTAGACGAAGACGAAAGGACGTCGTTATACCATATTGCCAAGGAGAAGGGTAGAAATAAGACGAAATATTATTCAAATGGCAACCAATCATTTTGAATTAGCTTTCGCTCAGGACTCGCCTCAACAAAACACAACAGTCCAAGTCTTTTTGCAACCTCTACGGAAACAACTATCAATAGATGACGCCCAGCAATTAGAGAGGGACATACACCAAGATGAACTGTTACAAGCTATCAACAACGCATGTTGAAAAAAATCACCCGGCCCTGATGGTCTGTCTTTCGAATTTTACAAATCCTATTGGCAATACATAAAGGACGACTTACTGTTACTTTTCCAAGAACTATTCACAAGTGAAGCACAGGTGAACAATTTCGCTGAAGGAATAATGGTGTTAGTACCTAAGATTAAATCACCCAAATCCTTGTCGGATTACCGTCCGCTGACACTAATTAATACAGATTACAAGTTGTTTGCAAAAATTCTTGCCAGACGCATACGACTCACCTTGCCTCATATCTTTGGTTCCGAGCAACATAATGTGTTGAATACCTCCAACATCATACATGGACTCTCAACTCTACGTAACTTTGTGCTGCACATGTCCTCTCAACCCAACATCTCTGCCGCACTCGTCAGTATAGACTTTCAACAAGCTTTTGACCGTGTTAGACATCCTTATCTATGGTCTGTCCTACGAAGATTTGCTTTCCCCGACAGGATAATCACAACACTACGAAACGTATACAACAATGCAACATCCAGATTACAAATTAATGGCTTTCTCTCCAAAACAATCCACATTCACAGATCGATTCGACAAGGTTGTCCACTCTCTGCAGTTCTTTTCGCCATCAGTGTGGAACCATTCATTAGACAATTAACTTTGAAGCTTCCAGGAATACAACCAGGTGCAACGTCCTTATAAGCGCATGTCTATGCGGACGACATCACTGTTATCTTGACACAGCCCAAACAGCTTGAAGACTTAAGATTGGTCACCGATGACTATCAACATCATTCTGGAGCGAAAATTAATCCACACAAATCTGCCATACTACCATTTGGGCCCCGACCGACACAAGATCACTGGATTCCCTCTGCCGAAACACATAAAATCCTGGGAATAACATTTTCTGCGAATTTGACCCAGATGATAGATGACAACTGGAGAAAATTGCTCAATACAATTCGCGCTGTCATATTTGCTCAACACCTTCGAAACCTCAATATATGTCAAAAAGTCTGGACAGTTAACACCTTTGCACTAAGCAAACTGTGGTACGTCGCACAGATTTTACCTCCACCACCTATAATAGTCAAGAAAATGGATCTAGTTATAGGGTATTACCTATGGAGAGGACACCCCTACAGGATAGCCAGAACACAATTGTACCAAAGCATTAAGTGTGGAGGGTTAGGACTAGTTTCTGCAGAAGCTAAATTCACTGCACTTCTCGCGAGAAATATTATTAATTGTGAGTGCAGACCTGATGACGATTATGCTAAGGCGGTTCTGAATAATATTATCCGAAGCGTGGCTTTTCTCACTTCCCATCATAATTTGCCACTGCATTTCAAACGAATTTTGAGCTTTGTAGATAACCTTACAAGAACTTTAATAGATCCAACTTCAGTTGTAACAACAAAATCCATCTATAACCATATAATGAACCAGAATATTAAACCACCTCAAACACAGGCAAAGTATCCTTCGCGACACTGGACACTAGTATGGAATAATATTGCTAATAAATGGATTCCTCTTCAGTGGAAAACAACTTTATACTTAACAATAAATGAAACTATACCAACAAAGGATAAGTTATTTCGACATGGACGGTCTGACTGCAATATCTGTGAACATTGTCAACAAAGAGATACATTAATACATCGTGTTAAGTCTTGTGTCAGTGCGGACATATGGGCGTGGTCTTTCGCGAAAATATGCAACATACTTCACATGACTCCAAATCCCATCTTAGAATATCGACTTCTCTACATAGAATATGCTTTCCTCCCGGCCACGGTCAACAACGCAGTTCTATGGCTCACTGCAGCAACCATTCACTTCATTATGGAACACCGACGGAAACCAAGACAACTGAACTTACGATCGTTTCAGCAATACGTACGGATGGAAAGATGGACATATAAGTGCAATCAGAAGATGTCAACAGGTTTTGGTTCATTCTTATATCAGTTTTAATTCATGGCGTAACAGTATTTGAATATTTTAATTATTAGATCAGTAGGCTATAAGGTGTTAATGTGCCACAGACTACGAAAAAAAAGTAGACATGTTACAACTTGGCAGAAAGTAAACTATTCGTATGTACAAATAAACAAACTTCACGGAATGCGTAACATTCATAGGAGATTATAACACAAAGTGGCCTAGATTAACAATTATGAAACATAAAGGTGGTGGTTCAGATTGCTTAACGTGTCTTTGACAATACCTATTATGATGTTGAGTATATTTCTGGCGATACCTAACCCTTTCAAGATATTCGATGTGTATTTTGTAGTACCTTCCTTGCAACCAAAAAGCAAATCTTTAAGTGACCAATGCTCAAGTCGAATGTAATATTCGCTTAAATATGGGAGCCATGGTTCATGAATGTCTTTCTTTTCTCTGTCAACCTCAATCGCCTGCTCAATGTCTCCTTCGAAACAAATAGCGAGATCCAACACTCAAGCAGTGTGCTTCTTTGGATGAATGGCAATGATGTAGGCTCTTCTACTCGACCCTGCAGGAGGAACACAGTGAATTTCTTCATGAACTTGCCACTTCATTTGCCAAAGCGAGAAAGCGAGAGCTGAGTAGTGCTCCCTTAGGACAGATACCAAGCACGTGCCCTAAAGTGTCAGACTCGCCATAGCACTTTAAAAGAACACATGCAGTGAGAAATTATATGCTATCATTTTGGTTCAGTGATTCCTTTTTTGTTGTCTGCAAGTCTTGATGATTTCTTTTTTTATACTTTACGTTGTGTAGTTTGAGACGTATAGTTACATATTTCATTAAAACATCAAATACTAAAAATTACCATCAAACCACGAGAACCCATAAAATGTGTAATATTTTTATGGTAATACTACTGTAATTTAATGAAACTAAAGCATTTTCTGTCAAAAGGTATTGGAAATGTGGATGTTTCAAGAGAAGCATATGAAGGACGAAGTCATTTTAACTCTAACCTTTGGTAAACGTCGAAAACCCTCTCCAGGAACAAGTTTCTTAACGAATAGTTCGATAATTTAAGCAGGAAATTGTTTCTTCGTGCGATGAAAATCTAAGAATATCAACATTTTTTAAGGAAAGTGACCAATGGAACTTTGATTTGCGAGTTTTTCCTCAAGTGTTATAAACATTTTCGGGAACAAAAGTCAGTCTGTCTATCTCTTGGTGGGTGAGTACTTTTGCATCTGTCTCTTGGCACACGTTAGAGCAAAGTGTAGATTTCACATGTCATCCACGGTTGTGATGGCATGGTATGAAGGTATGATTAAAGATCAGCATATCAAGCCAAAAGCTGAGTACTGTAAGAAGTGCCATTCATGATATTAGTGCAGTAATACTCTCTGACTATGAGAAAGGCCATCTCTGACAACCTCACTCTTCATCTTGCTTAATATACCTCATAACAGAGCTGTTGTAGGTTTTGGGGAGTTCACTGTAATTACCATTGCAAGGAAGATGTAGGTGTGTTGTGGCTCCGACACGATCCTAGCTGAGTCTGGTAGTGTGTCCACTTACTTGTCTGAGGCTCTTTCCTTTCTTTTTCCTATCTGATCGCACGTGATCAATTTTTCTTTCCATAGTAGCTGAGTACCATCGTCGCTGGCTTGTCACTAAGGTGACACCGGTTCGAATACCGACTAATGAAAGTGGGATTTAGTTACTAAAAGTCACGTCTCTGTGACTCGAAATCAACGTAAAATTGGAACTCGTATGGCTAATCACATTGTCAACAGTCACGCAAAACCAACAATCTTCCTTCCTTCCTTCCTTCCTTCCTTCCTTCCTTCCTTCCTTCCTTCCTTCCTTCCTTATACGACGATATTAGATTTATGAGGTCTTGAGAGTTTTCCGTTTTCTCATTTTTTAAAATTATTTCCCCATCTTCCACCTTTATAGGAAGTGTCGCAAGTTTCCTCCTCGCTCTATGACGTTTTCCCGCTGCCTTGCTCCTGAAAACAAAACTTGTCTCCAATCTAGGTAGTATCGTTATTAGTATCTCTTATTAATACTTATAATACTTGTATTATTGGAGAACGCAGAGCTGGTGAGCGAAGCAATGTCAGCAGACAGCGATTAACTGTGTGTACAGATATGTGCGAGCTCAGCCTGTGTTTTCAAGGAGAGTGACGCAGAAGTGCCACGTTCCGTGATGTAATGAGCGGTCTCGCCGGAAGTCTTGCTCATGGCCTCCTGACGTGACAAAAAGCCGGACTTGTCATCAGCTGACGTCGTACACCTTGGAACGTACATTATCGCAAGGCGAGATAGAGTTACTGAAAAACAAATCTGCCAGAATATCTTGAATTAGGTACCTGGGGTACAAGACCCGGCCCTGTACAAAAGGTAAAAGATTAATCTGTAACTTTTTAAATATAAGCAGGTGTAAGCCTTACCAGATACAGAACGGAACAGGAAGTAATAAATGCATATGGTATATTAGCTCAGCTCTTTGGCAGTTAACAGATGATCGTCTTTCTTCAGCACGCTATATGATAAACAATAAAAATAGGACCGTATCGCCTCAGGTGTGCAGGAAATTTGGTTCGACACTGTTTAGGCCGTCTGATTGTCAATTTCGACGTTTTATTTTACTTTACAGACAAATGAAGAGAAACGGATCTTCGCCGGAAGATCTATGATTCCGACCTCGTACGATATGGAGTGTCGATTGAACTTTTTAAAATCCGACAACTGTTGCCGGAGGTTGGTACTTTACAAGGAGCCGTGACATGCGATCATCGTTCTTAACAAAACAGCTCCTCAAATGTCCTTATGAGGCTGACCGACTTTCGACCTGATATTCAAATAATTCTTATCGTAAGTAAGAATTGTATAATGATATAATGATGATTATTATTGTTATTATTGATTATTATTGTTGTTGACTGCGTCTTCATAGAAGAATTTAATGTTTTGTCTCAAGATAGAAACAAGTAAATTCAAACTCCTTGGGATTGTTGGCATTATCGAGTTTTGTTTTCAGACCAACAACTGCATACCTCGGCAGAACCATGGGTGCCGTGTGATCTTTACCTTTTCGGATCAAATAGCTCCTCAAATTTCCCCATGACACTGAGTGACCCCAGTGTTTTAGTTCGAGATAGAGCCATGTATCAGGATCTTCGACAGTACTTTGCTATGCCAACCTCTTGACCAGGGAAGTGATTCTGTAATTAGTATGAAGTAAAACATTGTATAATACTTCTTCCTCGCCACGTTATTCTCGACATTTTATGAACTTATGGAAAGGTTAGTTATTCATTCAATAATGCATACGCTCCGTATCTGCATACATAATGTGGTTCAATCAGTACGTGTGTTTTTGTTTGGTTGCTATTTGTTTTACATGGCACCGACACAGGCAGCTCTTATGGCGGCGATGTGATAAGAAAGGGCTACCGTGGCTTTAAGTAAGGTACAGCCCCAGTATTTAACCTGAATTGTTTACCACACTGGTGAGGCTCGCTTTTGTTTGCTATGCACTGACCGGTCTAAAAAGCCAAGAATAACGGCTGTGAGGATTCGTCGTACTGACCACATGACACCTCGTAATCTGCAGGTCTTCGGGCTGAACCGCGGTCACTTGGTAGGCCATGGCACTTCAGGGCTGTTTTGTTCTGAACGTTTGTGATCAGTGAAGTTAACTCGTCCTTCATTCGCTATTCGTAGTACATGGTATAAAAGTCTACTTTGATCATTTTATGACTGGCAATGAACATTCCTTTCTCGCACATATCGTCTGTCTAAAAAAGGGCAGATGCTTTTCTCTCTAACCAAAAATAAACTATGAACACGGCTTTTGCGGTAGCAGCTAATATTGTGCACGTTATCTCTTCTCGACCTCGAAGCTGCGAAACATCCCATCGCTCTCCAGTGAATAAGGTTCTCCATCAACAAACACGAGGGCGAATCGAAAAGTTTTCGCCCCTATTTCTTCAACCAAAATATTATTGTGATTGAGTAACCGAGATATACATTTGATACCGGTCCAGCGTTAGCTGTCGGCTGCTCCGCGGCGATGGTGGCTAGGGCGCTCAACACGTCCACGTCGTCTGAGCTGCCAAGTGTCGTGAAGTAAAGAACCGAACCTCCATCGAGATCAATATGATGACAGGTGTCTCGCTTTGAGAAGTGTAAGGTGGTGTGAGTACACTAATGGCCAAGGAAGCCTCGCATCTCAATTGTGTTCGGTCCATCGAAGAAGTTTCTAGCAGCCCACAAGTGTATCCGACGAAGACAGGAAGACCACTGTCCGGCCGAGGTTCCGCGCTCAACCGTTCGAATTCTACAATATTGGCATCTCCAGACTAGTAGTGGGAGTGACTATGTGGAAAATAGTCAAAAATACTTAGAACGTAGCTGTGAGCTTGCTTTCGGGAGATAGTTGGTTCGAACCTTACTGTCAGCAGCCTTGAAGATGGTTGTCCGTAGTTTCCCATTTTCACACCAGTCAAATGCAGGTCTGAACGCTAATAAAACCACGTTCACTTTCTTCCGAATCCCAACCCTTTCCAATCCTATCGTCAGCATAAGACTTGCCTGTGTTGGTGGGACGTAAAGCAAATAGCAAGGTACTTAGAACACTGCCTGTGGTTTGATTTCCTGGTAAGTTTATTATGGTGGCTAGATAAAAATAAGGCCAGAGAGTTTTCGATTTGTCCTTGTAACATTGCATGTACGAACTATATGTTGTGGAGCTTTCAACGATATCACCGACATTGTGCTTTTCCGACTTGGAAGTGGGTTAGGTTCCCCGCAAGAAATTTCAGATTTATTTGTGTATTCAGCGAATAAAATCTGGAAAGAAGACCATCAACTGAAATAAGGAACAATTATATAACTTCAAGAAGTGCATTTATAAAACTAAACCGCAGGGAACTACTTCGTGCCATAGTGTATGTTTTTGGGTTGCAGACCTGTCGATATGGATGTGGAAAAGGGGACGAAATAAAAACAATTACCTCTTACAGAAGGAAAATAATAAACATTTTGACACAAAATTAAATTTCTATCACAGTTTTTACGTTTATATTGTATTCTGAAATTCAGAAAAGTTCGAGTATTGAGTAAAGAATGAAATAGTGAACTAATATCGACAAAAGGCAGAAAACAGATATTTTGACCCACACCTTGTTTTTCAGCTGTCTTGTAAAATTTGCTTTCGTGACAAGATGTCCCTTTCTTGCTCTCCACCTCACATACCAGGTTGAACAATGAGCTGAGTAAAAAGTGTAATAAAAAAGTGCTACTTATTACTGCGATTATAAAGTTGTAAAGCTCTACTCCACTTAAAAGTAGAACTCTCATCTCAGTTCATGTGCCACATTATGGCCCATAAATGCTTTGGAATAATGGCCGTATCCTTAACCGAATAGTCAGCGTACTGGTCTTCAGTTACGACGGCCTGGGTTCATTTCCCAACCTGGCTGTGTATTTTAACTGCGTATGATTAATTCCTTTGGCTCGGGAATTGGGTGTTTCTTCGTCATAATACACTTCCCTTCATCATACGTACAACACCATACACCACACTACCAACCATCACAGAAATACGCAACAGTGAGTACATCCTTCCGCAGAGAGTTAGCGTCAGGAAAGGCATCCAGCCGTAAAACTAGCCAAACCCAAGTCATGTGCCGATCCCGATAAATTGCAGAAAAGGAGAAGAAGAAGAAATTCTTTGTAATAATGAAGTCTTTCATTTTCTATTACGTGTTCCTCTCTAAGTAAGCTATTTCTGCAGCATTTAATAACATTGAACGAGTTTGAAAAAGCACCGTATCCCTTCTCTTTAAAATGACTGTCACTATTCCAAGCAAGCTTGTAGTTTTGTGTCAAGGCTGTTATCGTGATCAGAGCTACGAGAGCTCATGTTTCAAAAATCCCCACTTGCTTCAGAGAGATTTCAAAGCTTTACATCTTGTGTGGAACCAATGACAATGTCACTCGGCTATCATGCCCCCTGTCTATAAACCAAATATGATATTATCTATCTATACTAATAAATGGAAGTCGAAGTGTAGCGTTGTACAAAAGTTAGGTGTGAAAACGTACCGGATTTCCTTCTTTCTTTCTTTCTTTCTTTCTTTCTTTCTTTCTTTCTTTCTTCAGCTTATCCAAGTAATTTCTAGGGTAGCTGGAACCACTGAGGCTTATTTTACTTTTGGTCGGGGTTTAAGGCACCAAGTAATTTTTGAGATGAAAATCTCAACCCAGGAACCTCAACCTTTCGGGTGGAAAGCCAACAGCTAAACCATTGAGATAATCAAGTCCCCCCCCCCCCCGCCCCAACTTCAACTACACCCCCTCCCCGCGCACTTTTCTTCCAGATGTAAAAATGAAATTCAATATGAATTACCGAGGAATTTGAGTGCACTCTAGAAATTTCTAACTTGTAACCAGATAACGTGATACCCCCAAATCCCTAGAAAATTCGGAAATCTCATGAAGGTGATTGAACTGGGTGGAGTTTAAACTGGGGCTCAGGGGTAAAACATCGTAAGTACTCAAGCATACGCATGTTTTCATCTCCTGGCAACCTTTCTTTTTCACAAATGTGATTAGGAACAACAATTGTTTACTGATGCTTCAAGCTATACAAAATATGTAAATAACGTACATACAGTAGGCCCCGCATATCTTAAAGCCCTTTAGTCTGAAGAACAGGCTCACATGTTATATAATACGGTCCGTTCCATTGAACATATCGTTGAACATACGTATATACTGTCTGTATCTATTCTTGAAACCATTCTGATGCGGACATTTAGACGTACCGGGCGAGTTGGCGTGCTGTTTGGGGGGCGCAGCTGTGATCTTGCATCCGAGAGATAGTGGGTTTAAACCCCACTGTGGGCAACTCTGAACAAGGTTTTCCGTAGTTTCCCATTTTCACACCAGGCAAATGCTGGGGCTGTACCTGAATTAAGGTCACGGCCGCTTTCTTCCGACTCCTAGTCCTTTCCTATCTCATTGTCGCCATAAGACCTATCTGTGTCGGTGCGACGTAAAGCAAGTTCTAAAAATAAAACAAAAAACAGACGTAGAATGAATAACATTTTGGGGATCGTACTTGGACCGATGAACCTGGCAGTTTATAAATCGAAATACGTTCTAGACAGCGCGTACGATTGCAGTGTTCAGTATATCATGGTAGCCAGAAGCAAGACCCTGGCCTCGGTCTGGTGCAGTACCGCCGTGCCGCGTGTAGCTCTAGATTCTAACTTGGTACCACGTCGTGTGAATTGCCATTAGATTCGTCTCGATCAGTTCTACAAGTACACGGTGAACTAAGATCAAGAAAAAGTTTAAGAAAATTGCCGTGGGAAGAATTTCTTTCTTTCGCAAAATTGTCGCCACGCGTGGATAATAAATTGTTTTAAATGATCAAAAATGCATTCGATAAATTAAGAGATGATAAGAATTCCAAGAAGTCTAAAATCACCAATGTCGAGAGTCAAAAGGCTTATCTGAAGCGACTCAGAATAAGGCAGCCGAGGGTCGCGAGGCGCTACTGCAGCTCTAGTCAAGCATTCTCCTGCACCATTCATAACTCACAGACTGTGTCTCGAAGAGTTTTAAATTTGTCTAGGATAAGAAAAAAAATGTTAACAATAATATTTCAAGTAAATCATTGATTTCGACAATGTCCGGCTCCATGGCTAAATGGTTAGCGTGCTGGCCTTTGGTCACAAGGGGTCGGGAACTTTGACCATAATTGGTTAATTTCGCTGGCACGGGGGCTGGGTGTATGTGTCGTCATCATCATCATTTCATCCTAATCACGACGCGCAGGTCACCTACGAGTGTCAAATCAAAAGACCCGCATCTGGCGAGCCGAACTTGTCCTTGGATACTCCCGGCACTAAAAGCCATACGCCATTTCATTTCTTTTTTTTTTTTTTTCGACAATGCTTATCGCGCGTTAAGAATTCTATGTCAAAACTTGCAGCCTTGATCCCGAAATCGAAACCGCCGTTGGAATTTTTGTTTCTCTCCAGAAATTTGCGCGATATTCTTTGCTTAGTTTATTTCCTATGATCACTCCTTGAAATGGACAGTTCTCCGTATTATAATGCAAGGAAACTGGCGTTCCGCCGTCTAGTCTCCGTTCCGTGTTATTCTCTGAGCTCTCGCAATCAGTGTGACATCTCAAGGAGCCATGGCCTCGTATTTCACCAATTTAAAGGCAATTGTATTGTTACCGCTCCTGCATTTCTTGTTTTCTGCGTTCCATTAGCGCTACTCCTGGATTTATTGAGTCATCACTGACAAGAAAGTAGGCTTTAGGTTTCCTTTTATGTCTTCATTTTGTATTTTAATCTGATCGTAGAGCACTGACGTTGTCAGGTTCGATTTCGGCTCAGTCCAGTGGTATTTAAAGGTACCAGCCTAGTGTTGGTAGAGTTACTGGCAAATAAAGTACTCCTGCAAGACAAAATTCAATAATATTAATAAAATCAATAATATTAGCAGTTCAATGAAGCAACGATTATAGGGAAAGTGAATTTTAATTTATCTATAATAATAAAACTTCCGTGGCTCCGACAGCACCGCGCCGGCATCTTACCGCTGGGTTCCGTGTTTAAATCCCGGCCATTCCAAATGAGATTTGTGCCGGACAAAGCGGAGGGGGGGACAGGTATTTTTCCGCGTACTCCGGGTTTCCCTGTCATATTTCATCCCATCAACACTCTCCAGTATCATTTCATTTCATCATTAAACATGGCGCCAGAGAAGTGTGACAGGCTTCAGCAGCCGGCACAATTCCTATCCTCGCCGCTAGATGGGGGCTTCATTCATTCCATTACTGACCCAGTCGAATGACTGAAAACAGACTGAAGACTTTCGATCATAATAATAATAATAATAATAATAATAATAATAATAGTAATAATTAATTAGACGCTCAAGCTGAAGAGTTAACTTATGGATGTTCGGTTCAGAGAGCTCCAGGTTCGATTCACCACCTGGCTTGGGATTTTAATCGCGTCTGGTTTATTCCTCTAGCTCGAAGCTGGTGTGAAAATGGGAAACTACAGAAAACCTTGATCAGTGTTGCCGACAGTGGGGTTTAAACCCACTATCTCCCGGATGTATTGTTACAATCGTGAACCGTCCAATAACAATTCATCTCCCATCAACACCTCGGTCACCTTTCATATCTCCGCTCAGCCTCTAGGCAGTGTATTTTCTTTCAAGGGTCCCGGATGTACATTTCTTATGGCTTGTTCCACAATTTTCTCTTACAGGGAGAGGGCAGACCCTGCGTCCAACCGATTTCAACGATCTTTGATGTACCTGTTGGAGAACACTCAACAGTAACTCGTATAGAAGGGTTTAGGTCAATGCGCTTTCGTTTTCGAAAATATTGAGGTCAAATGTCACCCACGTCGTAGGCAAGTACGGTGACCAATCGGCCACCGCTCCGGGTGACTGCGCTGTAACTCTGCAAGTATACATGCCTTGCATTGGAATGGGGGATTCATCAACTTTATGACATTTGACCTCAATTTTTTCGAAAACGAAAGCGCGTTGATTTTAAACCCTTCTACACGAGTTACTGTTGAGTGTCTCTCAACAGATACACTGAAGCTCGTTGAAATCGGTTGGACGCAGGGTCTGGCCTCTCCTTGTTAACTTCCCGTCTTTCACCTTAACTAAGTTTCTCTCGCAGAAAAAGTAGATTCTAAATCCTACATACGAGGATACGCCCCTCTTTGATATGGCAAACAGTTTATCCATTATTTTTGCTTTAATCGGATTAAGCATGCGCCAAAGCCCACATAGCATATTGTTTCTGGACATGTGCTAGAGCTAAAAGAAAATACAAATGAACTATTTACTGAAGAACATTGACAAGTAGACTTGGTGGGGCGTGATTAGCTCAGTCGCTTAGGCGCTGGCCTCCCACCCGGAAGGCTGAAGTTCGAATGCTAGTCGATTCTGGGTTGAGATTTTCATGTCAAAAAAGTCACGTGGATTCAGGAAGGACATCCAGGCTTAAACCTCGGCCAAAATCAAAATGAGCTTGGTTGGCTCGAGCAGCCCCAGACATACCTGGTATGAACTGAAGAAAGTTCCTTGGCTGAATGGTCAGCGTTGAGGCCTTCGGTTCAGAGGGTCCCGGAATCGACTCCCAGCCAGGCCCGGGATTTTAATCACGTCTGGTGAATTTTTCTGATTCGGAAACTGGGTGTTTATGTTTGTCTCAACACTCTCGTCTTCAAACACCCTCAGCACATCACACTACCAACTACCAAAGAAACACGTGAGGAGTGAATACATCCCTCCACAAACGCTTGGCTTCAAGAAGGGCAACCGGTCGTAAAACATGGCCAAGTGCATATGTGCGCCACATATCCCACCCCGCGACCCGACCATAGTGTGGGAAAACTGGTAGGAAAATAATGATTGAAAATTAAACTTGGTGTGGCACATCAGTGTAAATAATAATAATAATAATAATAATAATAATAATAATAATAATAATAATAATAATAATAATAATAATAATTGTGACAGTAGTACGGCCTTTCCCCGAGTTTACACATACATATACTGATAGAGAAGTCTCATGGAGACAAGTTGAACTGGACTATGACCACTTAATTTACTGGTGTATCACAAAATGTCACAACTGTTGTGCTTTCTTCGTTTTGTTTCTATAATTAAGTGGTCCAGCCTGAACTATTGTCTTTCGTTTTTAAGTTACCACTACTGTACCATGATGTAATGATTAACCAATCAACTTACTGCTTTGTAATGTCATTACTTACCAATCTGACTACCTAAATACGACATTTTATAAATCCGCATCTGGTCTTTCCCTATAATGGAGCGAGTTTGAGCTTAATAGGACTGTCGTGATCTGAACTTCGAGAGTGTGACATAGAGTGAGGTCTCCTCCTGGAGATAACGGACGAGGCTGGGGCTAGCGGAAAATTAGTGGCAGCTAGATAAGGCAGAGACTTTCCTAACATGTAACTTTATTATACGTGTGGCGAAGAGAAGATACAAGCGTTCCCCTTTAACATGTAACAGAACGAGCAGCGAATACATTCAGTTTTAATATAGGGTTCTTAGATTTATGTAGGTTTCCAAGGCTGTCTACGGACATGGTGTTGGTTAATGTACAGACGTACGAGTGTGTACCATCGTTTCCCTTATTCACTTTTTTTTCTTTTTTTTTCTTTTTTTACTATGTTGTCTGAACTCCAAATTTTCTATCCTGTGTTTTGGACTTTAAAGTTTTTCTATCTTAGTTACCATTAGTCTTATTCTCTGTCATAGGGCCTTCTTCCCATTAGAATTTATTGACAAATCATGTCACGGACCCGCTTGAGGTGTTCAGCATCCCTTACATTTTGTTCTCGGCCATTTTATTAACCCGTCTTTTCCATTTCTTGGCCGTATAGTAAGAGTTTCGGTTCCTGTGTTTCTGGATCTTTCGATCCGTTATTTATGTTTGGTTTCCCTACAGAATAAGGGTAGCGAGTGTAAAAGCTGTTTAAGCTTTTAAGTGCAGAAAAAGTGTTCTCCTAAATGTAATTAGAGGTACTCTTGGGCCGTTGAGCCAGTGAAAATGTAATTCAGGGTTCGAGAACCTTCTGTCTTGTAATTTTTGAGGGTTGGGTCCCCTCTTGTTAACTTTGTTCTGGCATCTCTTGCTTGTTTCTCTTTCGAACAAAGCAATTTCCAATATTCCCTCTTCTCGTAAACATTTTTAAAGACAAAAGCCTCATTTTTTGCCTTCAGTAACCAAAGATGCTAGTTGCTTTACGTCGCACTGACTCAGATAGGTCTTATGGCGACGATGGGACAGGAAATGTCTAGGAGTGGGGAGGAATCGGCCGTGGCCTTAATTAAGGTACAGCCCCAGCATTTGCCTGGTGTGAAAATGGGAAACCACGGAAAACCATTTTCAGGGCTGCCGATAGTGGGGTTCGAACCTACTATCTGCCGAATACTGGACACTGGCCGCAATTAAGCGACTGCAGCTATCGAGCTCGGTTAACCAAAGATGTGAAGACTTATTGGTTAGATAAAGACTTAAAGTCTTGTGTGAAAAAAAACTTTTCCTCCCTAATTTGTATATTGAATTCCTCAGCTTATTCGTTATTTTTATCTGTTTATAAATTTACTTCGTGTTGTAAAATCACTATTGTTGTTGTTATTTCAAAATATTAATCCAGAAAAGAAAGGAAAATATTTTTCAGTAAATATACTCTTCAAAATTTAATGTCTTGTATATGCTTTGTTCAACTATTTATCCCTCGCGTTTGTTTCCTCCTTTGATCCGCCACAAGTTAATTATTATTATTATTATTATTATTATTATTATTATTATTATTATTATTATTATTATTATTATTATTATTATTATTATTATTATTAATCAGTTAAACGACTTGAGAAACGCGTAAGAGAAATCCTTAATCTCGGTAGACGTTCTTATATTGACTTCATGGTTTTAATTTACTTCTCAACATTTCCTTTAACATAAATACCAGATTATTTCTTACATGTTATTATTATTTCTCCTCGCAGATTCTGTTGCCTTGAATTTTAAAGAAGCGTTATTATAGTTAGTATCTGTGATTCTGATCATAATCTCGAGATCTCCCGTTTACGCATGTATAAACGGTTGTGAACCTCGTTCAAGGCACAGTGCAGCGTAGGTGATGATTTATCAGCATGTTACTTAAAGATCGAGAGTGACTGGAAGATTTGGCGTCCTTGAAGCTTGTTACCGTTCACCTACATGACCAATGAATGTAAGTGCTTGTCTAATCTATTTCTTCTGTAACATGATGAAGTTACACTAGAGAACAATGATTTCATACCTTCCTCTTTCTTGGTTAAATTCACAATGATTTGCCATGAATCCTCCACCACTCATTACGCAGTAGTAGCATTTTTATCGTCTTTAGAATGTTAAGGTGAAGTGATGCGGAGAGTAAAGCCCTACACTTCCTTCAGGTGATGAGGTCAGCTGGTTTCAGTCACGAACGAACTTTAACGCCACAGAGAAATCTTCAACTCTCATTTAGACAAAACTTGGTCTCTCAGGAGCTACTTGAAACATACCATTATCACTGCTGAAGTCTGGTCACTGGTCGTTCGAGTTGAAAATATAATAACTTGCCCGTTAAAGGAGTAGAGACGGGTCATGTTTCACCTAATACTCACTGGAGTGTAACGCGCGCTTTATTTTCCCGGAGAACCATTAGAGTTACCGGCATATGACATCCTTTGTGCAAAAACTGAATGCTGAATGCTGGGCTTTACTTTGGGACAGGACTACCATTTGTCAATTATTTTGAACTTTAGTGCATGAAACATGCAGAAGTTCAGTAAATACCTACATATTAATGGCCACCATTTTGAAAAGGTTAATTACTGAAAAATAATAATAGGCTCGTGTTTGAACTGAATATCAAATTCGTTGCAAATTTCAGTCCAATTGGCCTTGTAGTTTAGGCCTGACTGAGCGAGAAGAAAACGCACTCCACCTCATTTTTCAACTACTAGGCGATTCTTTGCAAATACTTTCCCAAATAATATATGTCCAGGTCAATATTTTGAAAAGTAGCATGTGACGCTTCTGTCTGAGAATTTTCGAGGCAAAATTTACGAAATTCCGTCCAGCGGTTTAGATGTGATGTCATATCGGAATGCAGACAGACAGACATCATTGCAGTGCATTCCCAATAATTCACAGAAGGCGAACTTGTACGGATGACTGAAAATTGTGAATTCAGCACCATTTTTTACGTACTGTACAATACGTCCGTAGTTTGGATCGTACGTGGGCCAGTGAGCGTTTCCGAAACATGGACATTCCAAAATTCAAAATCGAAATGAATTCTGGGCAATACGTGCGACGATAGCAAGAACCACTGTGCCCAGGAATAAGAGCCTGGCCTCGTTATCATGGTGGTGATTATTGTTTTAAGAGGAAGTACAACTATCCTCATTGAACACTAATCAGAGAAAAAAATTGAAGCGATCTGACACTTTGAAAAATGAAGGTATCGGCCAAAGAAAGAACAAGGGCCACCAAGAGCGTGAAAATGAAAGACTCCTTAGGCATCGAATGCTCTAATGCCGTCGGGGTCTGAAAAGAATAAGAGTTGACGAAGGGAAGTCGAATAGGATAGATGAAAGTGAGGAGCCTAGTACAAGTAAGTGGAAGCAATCGCAGGACTCAACTAATGACGCCGTGGTCACCAACCCACGCTCCGAAGTTAAGAGCCCCTGGTCCCTTTTAGTCTCATCTTACAATAGACAGAAGATACCGTGGATGTATGCTACTGCCCCCTGCCTCGTTATGACGTCACTGGGTGATCCAATGACGCCTTCATCTTGAAGTACTAAAATCGCCGTGCCATGTCACTAGCAATTAACGCAGCTTTGGACTCTTGGATCAGTATCACGTCATATCAGATGTCGTTAGATTCTTTCTTTCTTTCTTGGTTTTTCCCTCGGACTCAGCGAGGGATCCCACCTTTACTACCTGAAGGTCAGAGTCCTGGAGCGTGAGACTTTTCGGTCGGAGGATACAACTGGGACGGAAGACCAGTACGTCGCACAGGTGGTTTCACCTGCTATGCTAAACAGGAGCGTTGTGGGGGGGATTGGGAAGATCGTAAGGTATCGACAAGGAAAGAAGGAAGCGGCCGTGGCCTTAAGTTAGGAACCACCCTGGCATTTTCCTGGAGGAGAAGTGGGAAACCACGGAAAACCACTTCCAGGATGGCTGAGGAGGGAATCGAACCCCCTCTACTCAGTTGACCTCTCGAGGCTGAGTGGACCCCGTTCCAGCCCTCGTACCACTTTTCAAATTTCGTGACAGAGCTGGGAATCGAACCCGGGCCTCCAAGGGGGGGGGGGTGGCAGCTAATCACACTAACCACTACACCACAGAGGCGGACACTTCTACGAGCATACGGTGAATAAGCATTAAATGGAAAACATTTGAGGAAATTGTGATGCGACGAATTGCGAATAATTTCTTTCTTTCGTAAAACATCACGATTCATGGACAATAGATGGATTGAAAGTAAGCCTCAGTGGCTCAGGCGGCAGCGCGTTGGCCGCTCAGCGCTGGGTTCCGTGGTTCAAATCCCGGTCACTCCATGTGAGATTTGTGCTGGACAAAGCGGAGGCGCGACAGGTTTTTCTCCGGGTACTCCGGTTTTCCCCTGTCATCTTTCATTCCAGCAACACCCTCCAATATCATTTCATCTGTCATTCATTAATCATTGCCCCAGAGGAGTGCGATAGACCTCGGCAGCCGCCACAATTCCCATCCTCGTCACAAGATGGGGGCTTCATTCATTATATCCCTGACCCTGCCACTGACTGGAAAACAGGTTGTAGGTTTTCATTTTTCAGATGGGTTGACAATGATCTGAAACCGCATTCAGGAGGATAGAGAGGCTTGTCGGAAGCGTCTGAAGGTTAAGGTGGCCGAGCACATCTACTGCTTCAGTGGTGGAACTCATCCTGGTGACTCTGTGTGGTACAACTTCACCTGCAATACTTTCCACATATACGATACGTCTCACATCACAGATTCACTGTACATAGACTTTGTCCTGAAGACGTGTAAATTTGTTTAGAATTAAGACATACGATTTTAAAATGGCCATTAATTTGTCGTAGAATGCGCACCGCGTATTAGATATTGCCGAAATAAAATATCTAGCCAGTATGGGTCCAAAGAGATGGAAATCACTGGGTGCCAAGTCGGGATACTAGAAAGGATGGTCCACCGGAAGCGCCGTAACAATTCGCTGATGTTGTCTGCATGCGGTCCGATGCTGTCGTCCAGCCCCTTTTGACAGAAGTCCAGGTGTTTTTCTACGAATTGCTACCAGCAAACACTCCAGTGAATCACGGTAACTGGCAGCATTCAATGTCGCTCCCTTGTTGAAGAAATCAACCATCTGCACCATCCTCCATACAGCCCCAACCTGGCACCCAGTGATTTCCATTTCTTCGAACCGTTGAAAAAGCACCTGGATTGTACGCGATTCAGCGACAATACGGCCGTTCAACATGCCGTCAAGGCGTAGCTTCAGGGGATGACAACAGATTTCTTCCATGCCGGCATCGATGCTTTGATGTGCCGTTGAAACAATTGCTTCGATGAGAATGGTGACTGTTAAATAGTAATGCGTATCAGTGCCTTACTATGCATCTTTATATTTGCCTATAAAATAAAGTTTCTCCGCGAGAACTTTCGTTTTGAAGTTCCTTTGTATATTGAATCCGAACCACAAGGACACGAATTTTAAATATTAAATTCCCTCGTACATTTGCTTGAATTTGAAGAGTGACCATCTGAAATGCAAAGTAGCCTTCAAACCTAAAATGAGTGTTCACCAACCTTACAGAGTTACATAAAACAGCTGCTGAAATATGATGGTTTTATTGTCTATATGCTCGACATGAGGCGAATCCTCGAGGACATTATATAAGTCTAGCATGTCCTTCTGTAACGACAGTCAGAGAAGACGCGGTAGTGACATGAAGAAACTGTCCTCGTTGCTTAGTGACAGAACCTCCTGTTCGCATGCTCCAGAGGACTTACTGTAGCAATAAAGTCGGTGACAACAATAGGCCAGGAAGTGTCCCACAGTTCGTCGTTACAACAGAATATTTTGAATAACATATGAATGTTTACTTTATTTTCACGGTCCGATATCACACAGACACTAATTATCCTACAGAAACACAGGAATGCTATGTTGAACCAAATTTGAATTCCTGAAGTCCAAAGATACCTTTTGACACCGAGATCTTTCTTAATTTTTCCAGCGTAGAATATTATTCTAGTGATTGTGGTGGTTTATTATTTTAAGAGGAAGAACATTTGGGTAACTCTCCTCTCTTAATACTAATTAGAGTAAACAAGTCCGGTCCTTTGATGAAAGGAAAGGGCCGCACAGGGCGTGAAAATAAAAGACTCTCGAGCCTAGCAAACATAAACCGTCGGGGTTGGCAAAGAACAAGACCTGATCAAGGAAGGCCGGATAAGAATAATACAATTGAGGATTCTGACGCAAATATAAATACAAGCAACCATAGACTCGACTAGGGGCCCCGTGGTCGTTAGCCCACTCTCTCAAGATGAGAGCCTCCTGAGTTCTACCAATTTTAGCTACTTCTTACAACGTGCAGGCGGTACCATCGTTATATGCTACTTCCTCCACCCACAGAGAGGTTTAATTATCATTACTTTAAAGGATGTAGAATAGAATAGAATATTCGCATCCACTATTTTCTCATCGCCTGAAAATGGGGAGAGAGCATTCCTTTATTCTAATACATTAAATCCGATACATGCATTACACTCTCCTTCTTACAAAAATTTGACTGTTACTACATTAAATGTTATTTTTGTCCTAGACATTAACAATGTTATATAGCCTAGGACAACATGTATCTCCCCCTTCCTTAGCTTATTTAGTGCTTACCTTTGTGTCACAAGTCTTATAAATCTTATAAAGCCATCCTACATTATACATTATAACTGAATTGAATGAGTGAATGACTGCATGAATTAGTGAATGGATAATTTCATTATTAAATTGTGGTCGTGCATAAATGAATTAATAACACGCTCATCATCCGGTCACGGATAGCCACTAATTGGGGAGAGAGTGATTGATTGAGTGATTGACTCGATAGATTGAATTGAACATTCCATAGCGAATGAATGAAATACTGACTGCCTAAATGAATGAATGAATGAATGAATAAGTACATGCATAAATGGACTGAATTCCAAGTTCTCCCTCCCAGTCACGGATAACCCCCCATGGCACTACAGCCCTTGAAGGGCCTTGGCCTACCAAGCGACCGCTGCTCAGCCCGAAGGCCTGCAGATTACGAGGTGTCGTGTGGTCAGCACGACGCTTCCTCTCGGCCGTTATTCTTGGCTTTCTAGACCGGGGCCGCCATCTCACCGTCAGATAGCTCCTCAATTCTAATCACGTAGGCTGAGTGGACCTCGAACCAGCCCTCAGGTCCAGTTAAAAATCCCTGACCTGGCCGGGAATCGAACCCGGGGCCTCCGGGTAAGAGGCAGGCACGCAACCCCTACACCACGGGGGCCGGCAGTCACGGATAGCTAAAGGATATTATATGACTTCATGGTAAATTAATTACTTTACGGTGTTCATAGTTGGTTGATAGCAATTGGAGCCATCTACAATCGAAATACCAGAACAGTGGAAACCTCTAGATTGTACTTTAAATGGAGAAAAAGCGAATTCCTTCATAACCTCATGATTATTAGCTGTTTGTTTTTGTTTTGGAATGGATAGAAATATCTGGCATGAATAGAATATACAGGATACCATTTGGTTTATTTGAAAATTTACTGAATGCAAGACCTGTTCCATACATTACCATATGGAATATAATATTATAGGTGGTGGTAATTATTTTAAGGGGAAATAGAACGACATAACCTTCCCCAAAGTATATCATACAAGCCACTGTATATTTGTCACTTCTTTATTATTTTTTGAAACTTAATATTTTTGCAGTTGACAGACTGTTACGTTTTAAAAATGCGTATTAATTTAAACACCAAAGCTGGAAATGTGTTCAAGATAATTAATTCACGTTTAATATTCCTCATCCTTCTGGAAGGACGTTAGGATACTCTCAGTTATTATTTAAATTCTGATAACTCGCTTGTATGTGGCCCCGCTCCTTGGCTGAATGGTCAGTTCAATGACCTCCGGTTCAGAGAGTTTTGCGTTCGATTCCTAGCCGGGTCGACGATTTTAATAGTGTGTTGTTAATTTCTTTGGTTCGGGGACTGAGTATTTATGTCCGCATTAATACACGTCTCCATTTACGCACAACACATCACGCTACAAACGACATTAGAAACGCAATAGTGAATACATAGAACTGGCGTCGGGAAGGGTATCAACAGTAAAACTGGGCCAAATCTACATTCTGGCCTACCTCAGATAATAAGGAAATGGCCAGAAAGAAGAAGACGACGAGGAAGAAGAAGAACGTTGCTTATATATGCGCGCGCGCGCGCGTGTGTGTGTGTGTGTGTTTTAAGGCGCTGCATGCCACTTCACAATGTGAATCAAAAGTAAAGAAAGAGTTAATTGTTTATAGTCTGTCCTATCTGCTACACGAAGAATACAGTTGTGATTTTTTATTGGAACGGGGCTGTATCGGGATCATGGCTGGAAGTTTTGACATACAATACGTTGTTGTCGTCGTCGTCTGGGTCATCAGACCATAGACTGGTTTGATACAACTCTCCATGCCACCCTATCCTGCGCTAATATTTTCATTTGTACGAAACTACTACATCTACTCCAGTCTGTTTCTCATACGCATACCTGTGCCGTTCTTACCGCCTACACTCCCCTCAAAAACTAACTGAACAAGTCCTGGGTGTCTTAAGATGTGTCGTACCTTTCTATCTCTTCTTTCGCCAAATTGTTCTCCTCTCGCCAATTCGATTCAGTACCTCTTCGTCCGTGATTCGATTTATCCATCTCGCCTTCAGCATTCTTCTGTAACACCACATTTCAAAAGCTTCTATTCTCTTTCCTTCTGAGCTAGTTGTCGTCTATTTTCAATTCCATACAATCCCACGCTCCTGACGAAAGTCTTCAAAAACATCTTTCTAATTCCTGTGTCGATGTTCAAAGTGAGCAAATTTATTTTCTCAAGAAAGGTCTTCTTTGCTTGTGCCAGTCTCCATTTTTCATCCACCTTACTTTCGTCATCGTTAGCTATTCTACCATACAAACCGGGCGAGTTGACCGTGCGGTTAGGGGCGCGCAGTTCTGACGTTGCACCCGGGAGATAGTGGGTTCGAACCCCACTGTTGGCAGCCCTGCATATGGTTTTCCGTGGTTTCCCATTTTCACACCAGGCAAATGCTGGGGCTGTACCTTAATTAAGGACACGGCCGCTTCCTTCCCACTTCTAGGCCTTTTCCTTCCCACCGTCACCATAGGACCTGTCTGCGTTGGTGTGACGTAAAACGAACTGTAAAATAATCGACTATACAAGTAACAATAACCATCTACTTTTTTTAAGACATCATTCCCTAGTCTAATATTTCCTGCATCACATGACTTCATTCGACTGCAATCCATTACTTTTGTTTTGGATATATTCTTACAGTATATTCCTCCTCCTGATCTTCATGATCTTTATTTCTTCATTCTAAACAAATGTAGCCTATCATACTAGGACACTGGTTATGGCCCTTTCCCCCATCCATGTCCGCTTTTTCCTCAATCAGGTCCACTCAAGCTGTTTTCTTTTCAATATTCAGCTCATGATGGCTGAGGGGAACGTTATGAAGAAGAGCAGTGCTGGGCATTGGATGAAAGAGTTTGCTAATTTAATAGATAAGCAAGTGAAGACAGAGGACTTCATAGCCCAGTAATCTGGAACAATGTAACCGACGAGTAGTGATAGAAATGCCAAAATAAGTGCGTATAAATGATGTATTCTCATCCTATTTTGAGGACAGGATGTTGCTGAGGAGAACATTTTAGGAATATTTAATTTCGCAAACGGCATCCTGACTTGAGGACAGCGATTTTTTAATTCTGAATACATTTCTATATAGCTCTTTTTTTAATGGTGTTCCATTTATAAATCAACATAATGAGATGTTGAACTCTGTCGTCACACGTGTTGTCTCGAAATTATTTATTTTAGAATTTTCGTGCTTTTGTAACGCTTCTTCTTCCCAGCGTTGTTCCCATCAAGACGTGGGGTCCACCTTTGTGCATTCGCTCGCCATCTTGTCCATTCTGCAGTATGGGCGGCGGCTCGTATGTCTTCTCTTCCTCGGTGTAACCGAGCAAGTGGCTGCACGGTTTGGTCACGTTCGAACCCCCACTGTCGCCAGCCCTGTACATGGTACTCCGCGGTATTACCCATGTTCACACCTGGCAAATGCTAGGGCTGTACCTCAGTTGAGGCCATGGCTGCTACCTTCCCAGTCCTAGCCCTTTCCCATCCTTCCGCCACCGAAAACTTTTAATGTGTCTGTGCGACGTTAAACTACTAGCAAACAAATCTAAAAATCACTTCTTACCGTTCTTGCGCTATCCGTAATCGCTCGGGAATGCCTGAATTTGGACCGGGGGGGGGGGGCGGTCAAGAACCAGTGTTCTTCACATTCGTTTACTGCATTCGCCTCGTCTGGCTTATACGGTATTTACAGTTTGGAGCTCAGAATTTAAGTCAAGAACGCACCTAACCGTACACCAAGTTTCACTGAAATATCAGCAGCGCTTTCGGAATTTCAGTGGAACAACCGCACAGATAAACATCTCTCCCACTTACAGTTTATTATATGTAGAGATTACATGTTTCTGTAATTGATGGCATTGTAGCATGTCAGGGATGCGTATTGAGACAAACACATGGGCATAATCATGGACACAAATCGATAAAATACCCAGAAGTAGACCAGATGCTGCTAAATTCTGTAGCCCGACTGGGAATTGAGATAGAGACCCTTCGAATGAAGGTCACTATGCTGACCATCGAGCCGAGGATCGGTACTCTCGCCTTAAGATATGACCGCTTTAAAGGAAGTCATTCTATGTTATCAGAATCTCCAGAGGATCTGAATAATTTCTGAATAGTGTGGACACTGTCTTGGAGGAGCATATACCAATACTCATATAATGTAAGTTAGTGACACACATGTTGCATTTCTGTCCGGTTGTTTGCTTCTGTGAGGCAGACAGGCGGCAAGAAGTCACCCTATCTATTGCTTTTTATACCTTGTGCAGCCACGGTATTCTAATTCGCCCTTTTCCTCTGTCTTCGACCTTCGTGCCTTTGCGAGCGAGACCTTTATAGAGCACTATGTGCCCTGGTATAGGCTTGATCCCATCCCTCTTACTAATATAAAATCTCTAGCAGTACCAGGAATCGAACCTGAGCCTCCGAGGGCAGTAATTAAAACTGCTAACCTTTACACCATGGAGGTGGATTTCTTGATAATAAAGTAGGAAGTTCATTATTCATGGTTCGTCCCAGAACTTGTGCTCCGCTTTTGTCATTAGCACATCCGACAGTCGTGAAGGTCCCCTATTTTATTAAACTGTGGTCTCTTCCATCAGTAATTGACTGAAGAGTTTAATTATAACGAGACAGGAAGTACAAATACCTACTGTAAGATGTGAATACCCTACACGATGATAGTTCTATTATAGCTTAAAAGTAGAAAAGTTCCGCAAAGGACGTTATTATGTTAAGCACAGATGTGATTATACTCGCTGCAAACTTCTTCGTGCAATGCTCTCTTAAATGATATCTCAAGTTGACGGCGCTGTTCACCACTTCCGTCCAGAGCACAGGGAACGTCTCCAGCTATTCTTCAATTTATTCGAAATTAGCGTTCTAAGAAAGATTCAGTACTTAAAAAATTGCGATTCAAAAAGCCACAACCAAGAAATACGTTGCCTTCCTGAAACTATTTACTTTACGGTAAGTTACTATAAAAGACAACCTTTCGATCTTTAAAAAAGTTACTTGAATAAAAACTACAATTTTATTGCACGGTTTGCAATAATGCTGCAGCCCTACTCGACAAGAATTTTTTTATTTTGTCTGGTTGTCTGTCTGCTTGCTAGTTTTGTATGTTTTCGTTTTTCTTTCTTTTTATCATTCATTCTTTGTCTGTCTTTGTTTCTTTGTTATTTTGTGTATTATTTCTTTCTTTCCTTCTTTCTTTCTTTCACTCTTTCTTTCCTTCAGTCCTTCTCCCGTCATTCTTTGTTATTTTTGTTTGCTTTCTGTTTTACTCATTCAATCATTCATTCATTCATCGCTTCTTTGTTTTTCTTTCTTTCTTTCTTTCATTAACGTATTCTCTGTAGCTAGTTCCTTTGTTTTCTTTCTTTCGTTCTTTCTTTGTTTGTCTTAATCTAATGATTAACTTCGTATTTGTGCTAAGACAAGGACTCAAGGACTCAGAAAATATTTTATAAAGTTTAAACCAACAAGAAGCAAAACAACCCTTGGCACACACAGGTCATAAAGAGCTTTGACCTGTCAAGATGACTTGTGTTTTTAGATACCTGCAGATATTGCCATATCGCTTGATTTTCTTGACCGAGTCCCTGCCTCTCGTATCTGGTAGATCCTTAGTTTGTCTCTGAGTCTGAACAACCACCGTTCCATCCCTCAGTCCAGGATTAAAATCCTTGTATGGGTTTGGAATAGGACCTGAGGCCTCCTGGTAAACCGCAGGCCCGCTACCACTACTTCTTATAGGTGGCCATAACCTAAAACACCAAAATATTGATTAGATGAATAAAAAGTTAACCTTATACATTAATTCCAGTGTCCACTAAAAACCTGCTGTGAATCATTGGATGGACATTATCTGTTATGCTCTTATGTTAAGGCTAATCAGAAACTTCTAAAATCGTTGGTCCAAATTTAAAATGTAGAGATAATAACCGCCAAAACGGAACAACGTACACATTACGTATATAAAGTATACGAATATTGTTACTTGGGTAGTAGAATAATTAACGAACCGGGCGAGTTGGCCGTGTGGTCAGTGGCACGCGGCTGTGAGCTTGCATCCCGGAGATAGTGGGTTCGAATCCCACTGTCAGCAGCCCTGAAGATGTTTTTCCGTGGTTTCCCATTTTCACACCAGGCAAATGCTGCGGCTGTACCTTAATTAAGGCCACGGCCGCTTCCTTCCAACTCCTAGGCCTTTCCTAGCAACTAGCAATAATAATAATAATAATAATAATAATAAACGATGGCGTGAGTAAGTTGACCATAAAATCCAAACTAGCACAAGGTAGAAATTTCTTTCTTAATGAAATACATTTGCTCACTTCAGACAATGATATTCGAATTAGAAATGTTTTTGAAAGCTTTCGTCTGGAGCGTGTTATTGTGTGGCAGTGAAACATGGACAATAACTAGCCCATAAAGAAAGTGAATAGAAGATTTTGAAGTGTAATGTTAGAGAAGAATGCTGAAGGTGATATGGGTGGATCGAATCACGAACAAAGAGATACTGAATCGAACTGGTGAAAGGAGAATGATTTAGGAAAATATGACCAGAAGATTTATTATTATTATTATTATTATTATTATTATTATTATTATTATTATTATTATTATTATTTATTCTTCACTAATTTTAGGTACAATTTAGGGATGATGAATGGAGAAAGGGCATAGCCACACATACACGAACGTGCCTCCATTCCCACTTAACATTACAGTATTAAGATATACAATTATATTCTACATAGAGTGCTTATATACAGTTACCGTATTTACATAGACATATTTACATAATATTCACAAGACCTGTTCAACATTCAAGTAATTTGACACTTTCTCGCTCTCTCATCCCCACATATACTTCAGCTAGGCCGACTCACTCACACCCACATACAGTCTCGCTCACTCGGGATCCCATAAACTTTCATCCGTCCTCCCACGCATACTGAACATTCACACAGTAGAAAAATTATGTTATGTACAGAAGGTTTCGTTATATACATCCTACATCATTTTTACCTCTTTACACAAATTTTCTGCAGGTAGTTCTTTTATCTGTGGTGAGAGTTCATTCCACAGCCGAGCAGAAAGAATAAAGAAGCCACTTTGATATGATGCTGTTCTTGCAAATGGATGGAAAAGGGACACACCTCGACCTCTTTGAGCGGAACGATATTTTAGCTGTAAGCGGTTGAAATGGTTTATATAAATGTTACCTGCGAGGGAATTTCTCAGAAAAGCTTTTTTTTTTTTTTTTTGTACAGAGGGTGTTATGGGGGCAGTGACCTGGTTGTATTCAAATGACCGTGTTGAGTAATTAGTCGTTCTGCTCGGCGTTGAACTCCCTCTAGTTTCATCATGTTCTCCAGTGTAGTAGGGTGTCAGGAAGGAAGCTCGTACAACAGTATTGGCCGTACTAAAGACAAATAGGCTGTCTGAACAGCTTTCTTTCTGGCTCCCAGTAGAGATCTGCGGATGAATCCCAAGACTCTGTATACTTTGCACCTTATTTCCTCAACATGCTTGTTTCATTTTAAATTGCTTCAAATGTGAATGCCAAGCAATTTTATTGAGATGCAAGGCATCAGGTTTTTACCACACTGTGGAATTTGGTGTTGTAACTATGATCTTGCTCTAGTTAAGCGGATATATTTACATTTCTGTACATTTATAGACATTCTTTTTATTTTGTACCACAGAGCCACATTATCCAGATCTGACTGTAACCTGTTTACGTCGTTCTCATTTCGAATGGGTCTGTAAATGATGGTGTCATCAGCGTACTGTGTCATAGAAGACGATATAGAGTGATAGGATTCATCTAAGACGCCAAATACTTGTTCAGTCAGGGAAGTGCAGGCGGTAAGAGCGGTAGGAGTAGACTAAGGCATGAAGATGTAAAACAGATCAGATTCGAGTAGATGTGCGATGTAGGAGTTACGTAGAAATGAAGAAGTTAGCTCAGAATAGAGTAGCATGGAAAGCTGCATCAAACCAGTCTATGGACTGATGACCCAAACAACAATTTAACCTTCTTCTTCTTCTTTTTCCTCCACCTCCTCTTCTTCTTTCTCCTCCTATTCTTCTTCTTCATACAGTATTTGTTCCTACTTAAACTAAACAATCCTATTCTAACCTTAAGCAAGATGTTGATGAGTAATGTTATTGCTACTAAAAGCTATAGAATTGAAAGGATGGGGATACTTCGTCGTCATCATCATCATCATCATCATCATCATCATCATCACCATCATCATCATCATCATTTCATGTATTAATCCTATAGAAGAACTGTCACGGTCTATACAAAAGATTTGCATTTTCATGCTATCTCTTCCTGGGGTGTCCCAGAGATCTCTTCCCACCGGAGCAGTAGTTTATGGCTGCTTTGGGGATCCTGCTTCTGTCCATCCTGTTTAGATGCTCTAGCCAAATTCTCTGGTTTTCACAGATGTATTCCAATACAGGTCTGCTTTTAAAATAATTCAGCACTTCTGTATTTCTTTTGTGTACCCACTTAGTGACTCCTGCTGTTCGCTGCATGTATTTCTTTTCAGCTGTAGTTATTCTTCTCTCATCGCATTTCCTCAGGGTCCACGCTTCACGTCCATAGCAAAGTACAGGTCTTGCCAAGGTTTTGTAGATTCTTGTACGAGTGTGTTTTTGAACTAATGATGGTCTAAACTGGTTATTTATATTCGCTTTCACCACTCTCTTGTTGTATGTAGCTGCTTAACCGAAGATCTCCTCCGTATACTATTAAAAACAACATGTGTTAACATCCGATTGTGTGACAGTCAGTCAGTACATGGTGGTGTAAGATGGACAGTTGTTTTTTATAGAAAGCTCACCTCTGTGCCCCCTCCCTAGGCCGCACAGAAGCTTATATGCGCTCCGCCTTCGCGGACGCACGTCACATGTACCTCGATCCTGCCGGCAAACACCAGCCTCTCTTCTGTGCGCCGTCCAGCGAGTGCTAGCGGTCAGCAACTTACATCTCGTATCGTCATTTGCATCTTGTTCTTTTTTAGCTCATAGTGACGAACATGAATACTAGGCTCTCGTGAACCTGCTATACACATGCATTATTAAATCGGTGAAGATCATTAGGTATTATTAGCGAAAACTGCAAGTTTTAAATCGATTGATTTCGACACCATAAAACTACACGTCTCTTCTCGTTGAGGATAATTATTTCGTGTACAGTATTATACTATAGTATACTTGAATATTCTAGTCGTGGAATGACTAATATATTTTCCTAAGTTTTTTATGTAATTAAAATTGTAACTTTAACTGAGTTTTGTTTTTACTTTTGATATATTAGGAAATTTATGAATCAGGTTTTTTTTTTACTTTCGATTTATGTCCAAATTCCAAGCGATGTTGAAGCGTCTTCTCTGAGAGTCCAGAGGTTTGTGCGAAGAAAATGTTTTGAAGTCATATTTCAGGTTTGCGTGAATCATCTCTCACAAGAGATTGAAAACCAATTATTCGTATCAACTTAAAACAGCAGATAAGATACGTTTGATGTTTTTGAACTGCATCACGCGTTGCTTGTGAGGGTGCCGTTAATTATTACCTACTTGCACGGCTCGAAATTTCACTTAAGTTTATCAGCTTGGTATTTATCGGGAGTTCTACCTACGTTTAATGTTTCAGGGTTTAATCCAGGTCCAATTGGTCCGTATGTGAGCGTGTTCATATGGCCGAGACCCGTACCAGACGATTTAATGCCATTTTAATCTAGAGGAATCTGGTGTCTCTCTCGAACAATAATAACTGAAAGGGCGTTGTA
The DNA here is from genome assembly GCF_040414725.1 of Anabrus simplex. Classification (NCBI taxonomy): domain Eukaryota; kingdom Metazoa; phylum Arthropoda; class Insecta; order Orthoptera; family Tettigoniidae; genus Anabrus; species Anabrus simplex. The sequence goes on along the minus strand of NC_090269.1, from coordinate 182,771,948 downwards.
CACGCATTATTATTATTATTATTATTATTATTATTATTATTATTATTATTATTATTATTATTATTATTATTATTATTATTATTATTATTATTATTATTATTATTATTATTATTATTATTATTATTTGGTTCCTGGATTTTAATTATGGACATCACGACATTACTCTTCAATCTGAGTGACAGTAGCAGGTATTATGTGAAGTGATTATGCACACTTACGAACACTTCACATCCTGATAGTCAGCAGTGCGACCAGCATATCGGTGTCACATTACCGGTGGGTTCTGCGCTTAGATCTGCGGCATTGTTACCTCGCAGTCAAAGCCCCCCACACACGGCACCGTTAGAGAAGGCGGTAGTAGTAACTCAATATTAAATCAGGACTGCGTGCTAGGCCACGAACTCCATTGATTCAGATTCGTTGCCACCAGATAAATTATCTCACGTAATTTTTCAGTTGTTCAACTTTCTGTTTACAGTAGTGTGTGACCGTTGATGTGTTGTTTCCTCCGCTGTAGTGGCTCGTGTTTTATAATTGATCTGTGAGAGACATGAACTGTACCGTGTGATCACTCTCAGAACATTTGACAATATGTTGAAGTGGTTGACGTTACTCGCCCTGTTCGGCGCGTCCCATCCCGGCGATATCATCATCGTGGAAGAAGCAGAAGGTGAGTACGTCTCTTAGAGCAGAATTTTTCAACTTTTTTTCATTTCGGGGAACACTAGAAGTATTTAATTAAACCTAAGTGCCTGCCACATATTTCAACCTAGGACTAATTACAAAAAATAGTGTTGTCTAGTTGGCGAGACAAATTACAGTTAATATATAATTTCAGTAAATGTTTAGAACAGTATTTATTTAACTCATATGTGACCATGGTGTATCCTGTTTGAGATTTTCATTAACTATTAAAACGTGATCCAGTAAATCCTCAGTTTACCAAGAAGAATTCCTGTTTTATATATTTTTGGTTTGCTTTAAGTTTGAGGGCTTAATTAAAATGGAACAATTTACTAAAAATACATGACATGGTGTTGATAAAATGGTTTCTCTTTATCTCCATGATTCTTAGGATATGAAAGCGTTCCCTTCAACATTAATATACTGATCAAATCAAAATTGAAGAATTATTTTACTGAGCATTTTTAGAATAGGGAGGAATTGCACTGTACCTAAAGCTGTGTTGTATACGTTCAATCAATCAATCAATCAATCAATCAATCAATCAATCAATCAATCAATCAATCAATCAATCAATCAATCAATCAATCAATCAATCAATCAATCAATCAATCAATCAGTCAATCAATCAATAAATCAATCAATCAATCAATCAATCAATCACCAGTTACCTGCATTTACGGCTGTCACTCAGGTGGCAGATTCCCTATCAGTTCTTTGTTTTCAAAGAACTTGGAAATGTATTAAATGTGTCCCTCGACAAATTATTCCAATCCCTGGCTTCTCTTCCTATAAATGAGTATTTGCCCCAATTTGTTTTCTTGAATTCCAAACTGATCTTCATATCTTATTGAGATTAACAGTGTTGTTCTTGGCCACAACTTTGATAAGCAAACATGAAGTTGACAGCAAGACCGAATGTCGAATCATCATCAAAATTCACATCAGCGTCCGCTACAGTAAGACAATGGCTGAATTATGACTGTTAACAATATAGTTTATACATTTTCCCGGAACTCCTAACATGACGTCGAGGAGCTCCGGTTGGTAATCGCTGCCTTGAATGAGAGGATACCGGTAATGCATATACATAATTATCTCTTTATGACATTCAAACCATCACCTTCAGTTATCTTCGATCTGTGGTACAGGCTGATGGACACACTGACAGGGATGTCACCAACCAGATAAACTGTGGATGGTCAAAGTGGCTGGGAACAACAGGACTTCTGTGCGACAGGAAAATGCCTCTCTGCTTTAAAGGAAAAACATATAAAATGGTAGTGCACCCAGCTATGTTGGGCGACGAAAACAACAGATGAGCAGAAACTCCATATCGCAAAACTGCGTATGTTAAGATGGGATCGTGAGGTAACCCGACTGGATAAAATCCGAAATGATGTTATCTGTCAGTCTCTAAGGACACTGTTCTCGAGTTTTCCTGATGTCGGGATTTGGATTTGGCCTGGAATTTAAGACCCAGCACCCATCCTTACGCCTTCGTAGCGTAACGATTAGCGCTATTAGCTGCCGTCCTTGGGAGACCGGATTCGATTCCCGGTGCTGCCAGAAATGTAAGAATGGCAGAAGGGCAGAAAGTATGTAGTTAAAATGGTACATGCAACTTACCTCCATTGGGAGGGGCCGGGGGTGCCTGACAAGTACTGCACCACCTCGGGATGAGGACACGAGATTATTATTATTATTATTATTATTATTATATTTATTATTATTATTATTATTATTATTATTATTATTATTATTATTATTATTATTATTATTATTATTATTAATGATAAATAAACCTAAACAGGAGATCTCGTGAGACGGTTTCTTTGTGTACAAAGTACGAGCAGTGCAAAGGAAAGAAGAATAAAGGATACGCAAGAGTTTATTTACGTTCCATAATAATGTAGTAGCGCAACATAAATCTTGATGTTGGATGTTGGATAACGTAGAGAGAGACAATATTACATCACTTTAGGGATATTTAAATGAGCATCTTACTGCACTTCTGTGCTAGTTGCAGTACGAATACATACCTCAAGCTACGCATGGGAGGTAGGGCCACTAGATTCATAACAGACTATATAATAACTGACTCCGAATTCAGGAAATCTATTAGTGATATACGGGTATTTTGGGAATTATTCGATGATGCAGATGAAAGTAGCGAGAATGATTACTGGAATTGCAGGTGGGAACAATAACAGGAGGGTACTTGGAATGGGGATATGAAGGCTAAGTTAGAAATGAACTCTGTGAATGAAGCTGTACGTATAAACCGGGTTCGGTGGTGGGGTTATGTGAGGCGAATGGAAGAGGATAGGTTACCTAGGAGAACAATGGATCCTGCCATGGAGAGTAAGAGAAGTAGAGGAGACCAACGCGATGGTGGTTAGAATGCGTTTTTAATTATTTATTGACAGGGGTGTGGAACTAAAAGAGGCGACGGAACTAGTTGCAAATCAAGGAATGTGGAAGCATTGTGGAAGCACTTAGTTAATTCACAGAGGCTTGCGGACTGAATACTGAATGCTTTCTGATATGTTTCCAGTTGCACGAAAGAGGCTCGGACGTTTGAAACTTTTCGTCTTTCGTTCTTCGAAGATCGCATGTAATGTATAGAAATTATCTTAAAAGCTGTGTTACTGTAGAATCTGTATACTGTAAGTTCTTATATTTTTGCTATGTTATGTTTGCAAGTTGCTTTAAGTCGCCCCGACACAGATAGGACTTATGGCGGCGATAGGATAGGAAAGGGCTAGAAGTGGGAAGCGGCCGTGGCTTATTTAAGGTACAGACCCAGCATTTTCCTGGTGTGAAAATGGGAAACCACGGGAAACCATCGTCAGGGCTGCCGACAGTAGGGTTCGAACCCACTATCTCCCGAATACTGGATACTGGCCGCACTTAAACGCTTAAGCGACTGCAGCTATCGAACTCGGTCTATATTATGTTAAACGACACACTAACTTAGCTTTTTCAGCGACGCTGAGGTGGAAGGGCCTAGGACTGGCAGTGGACTTAATTAAGGTACAGCCCAGGCATTTTCCCGGTATGAAAAGCGAATCCCCAGAAAACCATTTTCAGGGCTGCCAAAGCCCGGATTAGAACCTATCATCTTACAGCTACACAACACGTATCACGTAGTCAAGTCGCTCAGTAATCATCAGTCCGACCCAAGATCCCAAGTTCGCGGATTCGATCCCAGCTGACGTAGTCGATTTTTGAGGAATGGGCATGTTAAAGATCTCTGATGGTTAACTTAGTGCCATCCGGCAAGAGTCAAAAGAACTGTGCAGAAGAGTTCCGTTTTCGCATCTCGACAGCAGCAAAATTCGATGTAAAAGTAATATTTAAAACGTTGGGTAGGCTATGTCGGGCCACGGCCGCAAGTTCTTTTTAACGTGAATACGTCGTGTGAATTGAGACAATTAAAAATAAAGATGGTAAATTCAATCGACTGTTCATGATGTTGATATCATGACGACGGTGGAAGTGACAGGAACTCAATCCACTGGTGAAACACTGTTGGTAATGACTGTCTTCTCCTCGCAGAGTCTGTACGGTTCGGTACTGGTTTAGTGGCACATTTATAGAATCACCACGAGCTACTCTTACTTCTAATTATTGTTTCCTGAAATTCTGCTTGTATTAACTCCCCATATAACTTGACACTGTCAATTTTTTTTCCCCCCCACTAAGTTTTGTAAGTTCGTCTCTCTGAACTCTTTAAATGTGTTTTATATAGTGCACCATAATGTTCACAAAATTACTTTTATTTCACTTCAATCGGTTTACGCATGTATTCGCTACGCACTCTCGAAGTAAACTGTCCGTCTGGAACCGCTTCAATATATACCAAAACCGTTCTTATTGTTGGGTGCGTAGACTCTTGCCTACGTGTGTGTACACACAACTCGACTGTACTGTGCATGGTTTAAAATATTTTATAACGTTTTAAAATATTCACTATTTTTCTCTCGCTCAACTTTCTAAACGGGAATCTCAAATTATTGCATGTACTCACTTTTAAAATAAACGACAAAGGAACAACAAATGTATTTTGAATTTGAGTAGTATATTAACATAACGTTTATACTTACAACTTCATAATTTGTTCTTCAACGATTTTTTTAAAAAATGTATTGTCTTCTTTGAGCTCACACAGTTTGCTTATAGCTACTACTAATAACGAATTAGTACTCCAGACAATTGCACTTCATTGTTAGAAAGTTAGTATTAATCTGTCAGATCTTGTAAAATTTCTTCTCGTATTTCCGCTCACTTATCTAAATGTATTTGATTTCCAAACCTGAATAGAAGGCACCTTCATGGAGTTCATACTTTCTACATACTAACTGGAATACCCGGCGTTTCACGAAGTAATTTATATTCAATTTGTCTGCAGCTTGACGGGTAAATGAAATGGCGTATGACTTTTAGTGCCGGGAGTGTCCGAAGGCATGTTGGGCTCGCCAGATGCAGGTCTTTCGATTTGACGCTAGTAGGCGACCTGCGCGTCGTGATGAGGATGAAATGATGATGAAGACGATACATACGCCCAGCCACCGTGTCAAAGAAATTAACCGATGATGGTTAAAATTCCCGACCCTGCCGGGAATCGAACTCGGAACCCCTGTGACCAAAGGCCAGCACGCTAACCATTTAGCCATGGAGCCGGACAGCTTGACGGGTTGAAACTTTTGAAAAGAACGAATAACGTGCTGAAGCAAATAGAGAGAGCTAGCAAGCAAGAATAGATGAGCAGTTAGAAGGGTCAACGGGCAGAGAAGCTTGGATAACATAATTCTCCCTACTCCGGCCGCACCACGCTTCACAGGGAATGGGATTTATTTACTATAAAAACTTAGTTATCGAAACTAGTTCACCGACTGATAAATTAGAGATTTCCATTGAGGTCAGCATTCAAAAGGGTGAATGTATAAATTAAATTATAACGAGTAAAAGGAAATTTAAGTCTTCTTCTTTTATATGTTTAGTGGAAGAGTGGAAAGTCGCATTTAAATTCAATAACAATGCAGTGATTCCTCCTCCTAACTGGTCGCTGGGTGTAGGAGGCCTTGACTTGACCGCTTAATTAACTTTCCCGCCACTTGGCGCTACTGATCTTAATCTAGCAGAGCTAAACATTTCCGCTACTCCAAGGACTTCCACGATTATATTCGCCAAGGAACCGAGTTCTACTTTAAGTGAGAAATAATGATTCGTCATGGTGGACCGGGAGTTATGACATCATCTAGCATGCTCTGTACGAACTAAATATCCGTAATTTGGAGGCCTGGGGTACTGTTCTTCATGAGAAGGATCATGAAATCATGATTTTTAAGCAGTTATAATTTGTGACCTGCTCCACCAAGTTGAGAATCATTAATAATATACGTAGCTGTAACTAGTTGTATCTGTACGCTTCGCTATACAGCACATAAGAAGTCAACAATTGAAATGCATATTATGAATGGAATTAACCACTCAACCTCGGGAGGTCAGTTCAATAGAGGGAGTTCGATTTCAGCCTCAGTCATCCTCGAAGTAGTTCTCCGTAGTTTTCCTCTTCTTCTCCTCCAGGCAAATGCCGGCTTGGTACCTAACTTAAGGCCACAGCCACTTCCTCCCTTCTTCCTTGTCTTTCCCTTCGAATATTCTCACCCCACCCCCCACAAGGCCCCTGCTCAGCATAGCAGATGAGGCTGCCTGGGCGAGATACTGGTTCTTCTCCCCGGTTGTATCCCCTACCAGATGTCTCACGCTCCAGGATACTGCCCTTGAGGGTAAACAGATTAAATAGTAATAATAATATTAATGAACCACTTATACAAATAAAATGATAATTTTGTCTGTACACTTCAAATTCTTGTCTCATCCTATTTTTTTAAACGTGAATTAGGTATACTGAATCGAAAGTAGGTTCAGTTGAAGTTTTTCTATCTGTCTTTTTGTCGACATCACGGGAAAATGGTAACAGAATTTCCGGAAATACAGTATTTAAGTTTAGGGAGAACCCGGCTATACACTAGATGACAGTCTATACTCGTATTATTGCTCGGCATGCACTGGATTATAAAATATAAAGGGGGCCAAGAAAGGAAATGTCAATGCCCTGAAGATAGTTTTCTGAAGTTTCTCATTTCCACACCAGTCAAATGCTGGGGATGTACCTTAATTAAGGCTACGGCCGTTTCATTCCCAGTACTAGCCCTTTCCTATCACATCGTCACCATAAGACCGATCTGTGTTGGTGCGACGTAAAGCAAATAGCAAAATTTATTTATTTATTTATTTATTTATTTATTTATTTATTTATTTATCGTACGGTATAACTTTTAAGGCAGCTGCCTCTGTGGATCCGTGGTAGAGTGTCGGCCTCCGGATCCCAAGATAGCGGGTTCAAACCCGGCAGAGGTAGTCGGATTTTTGAAGGGCGGAAAAAAAATCCATTCGACACTCCATGTCGTACGATGTCGGCATGTAAAAGATCTCTGGTGATACATTTGGTATTTACCCGACAAAATTAATTAAATCTCAGCCATAGACGCCCAAGAGAGATCCGGTTTACTCTAGGTCCGCTAGATGGCAGACAGAGTAAACCGGAACGTCGAAATTGACGAGCAGACAGCCAGATGGCGTCAAATTGAAATGTCTGCAAACGGTAGCTGAGGCCATACGATTATTATTATTATTACTTTTAAGGCCTCGAGTACCCGAGGACTCATTCTACTCGCCTGGTGAAGATCTTTCTATCTGACGTCCATGGGTAACCTGAGCATCTGGGTGTGACATGATGATAACGAGGTGGGGAGATAATGAAATCCGGTGTCGGCACATAGCCTACTCCTGCCGAATAACAACAAGGGTTCTACTCAAGACTTAACGTCTCCCTCCATCTAACTGAAAAACCCCCATCAACAGCGTCATATGCCCTCAATCCACATGGCCGAGCAAGTTGGCCGCATGGTTAGAGTCACGTAGCTGTGAACTTGCATTCGGGAAATAGTGGGTTTGAATCCTACCGTCGGCAGCCCTGAAAGTGACTTTCCGTGGTTTCCCATTTTCACACCAGCCAAATGCTGGGGTTGTACTTTAATTAAGGCCACGGCCGCTTCCTTCCCATTCCTAGGCCTTTCCTATCCCGTCGTCGCCATAATACCTATCTGTGTCGGTACGACGTAAATCAAATAGCACCATTTTGTTACGTGCGTTTGTACATTGGTAGGATTGATTACCTCCTTAACATTTCGAAAATATCCCTCAAAATTTTCTCGGAGTGTGATGGAAAAAAGTTTATTTGAATTTTCAGGAATTTTTTAAGACAGCGTAAACAGTAGATACACTAGCAGTGTTCTGTTGGATTTGTCGGCAAAAAATTCTGGCCCTCGGCGTCTCCGAAAGCAGAAGAATTATTTAATGGGATGTTAAAACCATCATCATTATTATTATTATTATTATTATTATTATTATTATTATTATTATTATTATTATTATTACATTGCAGGTTCAAATGTTAAAAAACTGACACAGTGTGGCTTTTTATGAAGAGTGTCAGTGTCACCTTCAAATAGCGACCACGTCATGTGTGATTTCATCACCCAGTGATATTATGTAAATAGTGACTTCCTCAAAGCTTGTGGGCATTTTCCATAGTAAGCGTTCATATGGCAAACAATTCTAAGGCAATGGAACTGAAAAAAATCCTTAAATCCCTAGCCCGGAATTATTTATGGAAGAAAAGAAAGACTTCGCTGCATAGGGAGAGAGTCATAAGAATCTTGGCGTTTAGAAAGTAGTTTAAATAGTAAAGAAAAAATAATCGCCTATTCGTATTCTTGAAAGAAGCAAGGGAAGCTCTGTTGCAAATATATATATTGTTGTATCATGCGTAACACTTAGTAAGGTATATAGGGGAGTAGCGAAGGGTGGGCTCAACCAGCTCAAGTCTCCCCCACCCCCATCAGTCTTCCACTCAGCCCGTGTGGCAGGAACAAACACACTATCATAGACGCTGTCCGTATATTCTTGTCGGGTTCCTAACTTCTTAATATAGTAAAGCAGATTGATAGCATACGGAGAAAGCAGGTGAGAGAGAATCGGGAAAAGTTTGTTCCTATCATTGAGAATGTTTGACTGTGTGGCAGATAAAACATAGCCTTACGTGGATATTCAGATTCAAGACCTGTAACTCCTAATGAGCCCGAAGAAAACGATGGCAATTTTCGAGCATTGTTGAAATTTCGTTTTACTAGTGGAGATACTATCTTGAAACAACTTAAATATGTTAGTCCGCAAGTACAAAAATTAATTTATTGAAGTGCGAGGAAACTTAACCACTAAAAAAATAGTTCAGAAAGTATATGATGCCCAATGTTTATCGATTCTAACAGTTAAAACCGCGGATGTGGGAGGACCTGAGCAATTTACTTTACGCGCGTTGTGTTGCAACAGCAAATGCGTGCAACAGTAGCTTATTTCCAAATGTCCATATACTCCTCCTCATTTTGTGTATGCTACCTTCTTCTTTTCCAAATGCCGAAATAAGATTTTTTAACTCTCAGAAGACTGAAAACCTACTTACGAAACCGGTTAAATGGCCTCGCCTTGCTGAGAAATATCCAAATCACTCCGGATACAGCGCTCAACAAATTTGCCCTGGAAAGAAGACGAATTGATCTCACCATTTAACAAGGGGTGGAAGATTTTTGTGAGCGAAAATTATACTCATTAATGTCTTTCTTTCTTAACCCGTTTACCCTCCAGTGTTCGCTATACTCTCAGACTCAACGAGGGATCCCACCTCTACCGCCTCAAAGGCAGTGTCCTGGGGTGTGAGACTACGGGTCAGGTAGATACAACTGGAGAGGAGGTCAAGTTCCTCGCCCTCACGGTCTCACCTGCTATGCTGAACAGGGGACTTATGAGGGATGGGAAGATAGGAAGGGATAGACAAGGAAGGGGGAAGGAAGTTGCCATGGCCTTAAGTTAGGTACCATCCCGGCATTTGCCTGGAGGAGAAGTGGGAGGTCATGGAAAATCACTTCGAGGATGGCCGAGGTGGGAATCGTACCCACCTCTACTCTGTTGACCTCCCGAGGCTGAGTGAACCCCGTTCCAGCCCTCGTACCACTTTTAAAATTTCTTGGCAGAGCCGGGAATCAACTCCGGACCGGGATAGCATCTAATCACGCTACCACTACCCCACAGAGGTGGACATACATTATTATTATTATTATTATTATTATTATTATTATTATTATTATTGCTTGCACACTGTGAAATGTTTGGATTTAGTTTGTACTTGTTGGAATAATAATATTCGAAAATTCTGCAACCCCTTCACACATTTCAAATTTCTGGCTTCGGCCCTGGTAAGATAGAAGGAGTTAGTGGTAAGTTATTTCATTTTTATTTTTGCTACGTGTTTAACGTCGTACCAACACGTCGAAGATTTTCGGCGACGGAGAGGTGGGAAAGGGGTCTAGGACTGGGAAGGTAACGGTCGTGGTCTTAATTAAGGTATAGCCCCAGAATTGGCCTGGAGTGTATTATTATTTAAGGGAAAATAGATCTAGATAGTCACCGTTAAATGAAAGTCTGTTATATTACACAAAGGCAAAACAAAATTATCTTTCTTTCTAGTCGTGAAACTAATCATTTACACGATACCAGAAGCCAACGATTAGTAATTTACGACATAAACAAGTAGATCAGTCGCTGGACGAGCCAGTGTGCAAGCAGCTGTCCAGGCCAGTGAATTCAAATGTGTTTGAAGTGATTGGCAACTAACGTTCTCCCAACACTCATCCCGAAGTCCACAAAATTAGGAAATTGTCCAAAAAGCATTCCATTCGTGTAAACGCTCCTTCTTCTTACTGCTCTTCTGCCTCTTTTCCACGGAAAGTGGTGAAGTGTGTTGTGTGAATATAAAGAGCAAAAAAACCACCCGTAGGAATTAACCATATGAAGTTAAAATCTCCGGCCCGGCCGAGAATCGAGCCAGTACGCTAACCATTCAGCCAAGGAGCCCCTTACTTTCTCGAATTCCTCAAGTTGACATCACATACAATATTAAGTATTACGTCGTAGGTGGAAGAGACACGAAAAAAAACTCGTAACGTTCGAAAATTTGTTCCTGCAGCTAGTGCAATTCCTACTTACTGACAGTACATCACCAATCACAGTATGAGAACATGTAATAATTGGCGTCGTTGAGCCCAATAGTTCCTCAAACTGAGCCGGCATAAGCCTCATCACAGCTTTATACTCCTGGAGATCTTGATCATTTACATCTCTTACAATACCTGCAGAAGCTCCCTAAGATTCTTTTTTATGCAGCCAGATTCCTACCGATATTCTTTGCCCTTAATCCTGGGTAAAGGAGATGAGTGACACGAGAAGAGACAAAGCACATTATAACAAACAATAGTCAATGTAATGTTATTGTTGATCTATTTTATGAGCGTCCGATATTGTAAGCCTTCACATTTACTTTTCTTCTGACTCTGTGATATTAAGGCAGCTATTGTAAAGTGAGTTTTTCTTCCTCCTTTAATGACTCCATTTTGTCATCCTTCAAGCGATCGTTCCTTCACGACTTTTTTTCATTTTGATAATTATCTTCACAATTTTCCTCGTCGACACACTGTTTTTCACCTTAAGACCACCACCATCGTCAGTTAACACGACTGAACAACATTTTCAAGTTAACGATGGGCGGTGTTGATATTGTGCACTTTTCAAGGCCTCCGATGCGGTAGTCTTCTTTCTCAATTGATGCGCCGGCTGCTCCTGTAAACAAATGACATTTACATAATACCTACCGCTCATGTAGACTCTTATCTTCTCAGGGATGGTTACGTCCTTCAGCTTTCCTCGGGGTTGACAGGCCACACACAATCGGGGATAAGGAAGTGAAAGACGAGGGGTCACTAAACTACCAAAATGACGGTACCCAGAGACTGAACTAAATTTGAATAATAAATACTTTATTGAACAAAGTCGGAAAAATGTGTAGAATAAAATTAAGTTAAATCAAAATCAATAAGGTTACTTGAAATGTCACAATACCAAAATCTCCTCAACGAAATGTTAAAACATCTGCCTAAATGAATTCGACTGAAGGTCGATAGATTTTAATAATACTCATTACCATCGAACTGGTGCCTCTTATATACGAGATACAACCACAATAGACTACATGTCCATTAATATTCAGCATTTAAATAAGGCACATGAAATGCATTTAAATGATATCTCAAATAACTGGACTTGCGTAACATTAAATAATTAATTAATAAAATGATTTCATAATGTGGATGTCCTAGACTTGATTACACTAAGTTCAATTAAGTTGATAACTGCCCAACTGTAAAATATAATTGTGTACAATCACCATGAACACGGTATCTCACCACCTTACTATTTCTTAGCCACAAAATTGAATAAATATTGGCTGAACCAAGAAAAGTTATCAAATCACACGTTGATGACGAACAGCTACTTATTTAATTAATTTACACCTTACTAGCTGTGATAGCCTGGACATTTTACAAATGAAATAGAACGAATTAGGCCATGTGCCTCAGTTTTACCTTATTAAATGAATTCGACCCTTTTACAAATTAATTTATTTTACCTTGCCGCTGTCTGTATTTTCACAGAGAATTGTTAAAATTACATGGCATCACCATCGATGGAGGCAGATTCCATCTTGACTACTCATTTTACGGCACTTATGACGTAACTATTTTTTATCAAGGGTCGAACCATTTACCTACTTTAACTTTTGTAGTGGGGTTCAAAGTTTTTGTGATTTACGATGTCCTAGAGCATAAATGTTTACTTTGACATTGGCTATGAACGATCTGTGGTCTTGCTAACCTAACACAGTGAAATCATTATTTACAAAATGTACATGACAATGGAGTAATCACAGTGCTCCAAAAGAAAACAAATAAATACAAAAATAACCTAACTACCCCTATCTTATCTACATCAATTAAATCATGAGCAAACTTTCACGTACCTTCTGACTCTACAAAAAAAATATTAAAACATGGTGACCAAAAATAAAATATCCGCGCAAAGCAAAAGAAACCGTTAAAAGAAAATCACAACAAAATGGACGTGATCACTGCCTATCAAAATTTAAATAAAAAATACGCACAGATCAAGATGCAGAAAATTCGTAATCAAACAGATTTAAAGTAACAATAGGGTGAATTTGATGGCAATCTCGTGATATCAGACGTAAATGTCTGGGCATAACCTCTCATAACTTTCAAGGATTCTACTTAGGAATATTACATGTCAATTATGATTGACTTTCACAAATTTCACACATTGCTTGGTCAGTCCGTTCCATGTTCCAACTCGGTCTTTGATTTGCATATTTCCGAGTGTTCTATTCATCCCTGGAAAAATTATAAATATGTAAGCCTTCTACCTGCAAATGTCACATATATCGTCGAAGATTTAACTATCCTATTTAAATTGTTTCTCTCTCAATTCATATTCATCTCATTATTCTCAAAGTGGCATTTATGTGTCAATATTGCCTCCCTCATTTGAATACGGGCCAATCATTAATAATATATTGTGTCGTACGCATTCATTTATTACGACACCATAATACAACATGGTCCTCCATTTTTCAATTGTTATCATCAGGGGTATTACCATCTCATTGTTCATTTATTTCATCTTATTTCCACATTCACATGCCATGGATTATCAGGTTTGACCTGCAATGGTTTCCCTATCCTTATTTATTGACTGTAACAACAAGATTTGCCTGTCAAATATCCAGTTGTCGAAAATGTGAATCCACGTACACAAAAAATATAAATATTTATATACGAAATAAACACAATACCGCAAATAACAGGTAAGATATCCAACGAGAAACGATCATCTAAAATGTGATAATGCAAAATGAATAATAAAATTGGATGCGCTATCATTACAATTAGTTAAAAATCCCAAAACAATTAGGCAGCGTCCACAAAATCAAAGTATCACCAAAACACCATATTATTATATGTTAAAAATCAGAACTGGTACAGTGCATAAAATATCTACAGAAATATTTAGATTCACGACTGTAAAAATGGTAACTCATATCAAATGTTTATCCAGAAATACGTGAGAGAAGCTCACCAGGAAAAGTACGATTATTAGATTATTATATTTATTATTATCATCATGGCACCATGGCATTCACATCCCGAGTCGTCAGATATGATTGTCCTGGTGTCACATCCAACTCTAACTACAAATAACATCGAAGAATATAATTACACCATCCGGCATGTAAAATTTAATTTTATTAAGCCTACAGAAGTCGTTACCCGAAATTTGACCACTGATTGTTCATAGCCCTCAAGTAAATTGTTACATGATTATAATATGCTCACATTACCTTTGTGCTGGAAGGCGGGTTGAATCCTCACAGTCCCCGCTACATGATTTTATTCCATCTTCATCTTGCGGAGGCTAATCAACACTTTATGCACACGAATTGGATCCATTCTCATGTTTGCGTTGCACACGTAAGATTATTTCACACGCCTTTTAACAATTGTATGACAAAAACATAAATTACACTGCACTAGCTCTCGATGAGTTGACGTGCACTGGAAGAAAAGATCTACCTGGCGGTTCTCCTGCTGGTCGTCTCTGTTCAGCACCCTCCTTCTACCGCTTGTTTACACAAGGGATTTTAGCAGGCATCGACCTCTCTCTGACAAATGAAAGTGGATACCAGTCCTCGTACCGTTAAGCTCCGGTAGTAAACAAAGTCTAACCCTGCAATTAGCTCACCTAATGTTTGCTCCCAAATGTCTCAGATGAAATCATTTTATAGACTGTTCACGTTTAATTGTAATGTTCCCATGTAAGATATGGAGAAATGTTTATGAAAATACCGTCCTCCAAAACAATACTTCTCCACTAGAATCGTAACGTGCTAGCTAATTGCGAGCTAAGAAAAGTTGTATAATTACAGATTAAGCAAGCTCCTATTGTCTCTGTTGTCCGCCAGCCTCATTGCATTAAATGTTCATTTATGAAAAGTTCGTAAAACAGCTACAACTGTCATTTTGCTAGGATAATTGTTTGACTGATTCCTAAAATCTGATATTATATTAGAGTTCTCCCTAAGTGTTCTTTGCTTGCCTAAGTCTTTACTCACACAAGTTTTAAGTCGTTTCTTGGCGCTGCACTCGCTGTAGAATCACCTGTCTGCACTGAAATTTCAAGTAGGGCTGAGATATCACCACACTGCGGCTACTGCTTTTGTAAATTCTCACACCCCCACTTCAAAATAGTCCGATTGGAGGGGATGCGGCGTAATGATACGGTACTTTGGATCGTTTTTACACTTGTCCGTAGGTTAAGATGTTCGAAAATGCACTCTAAATACTCCAAAATCTGGTTTGCTTTGAGTGTTGCATTGCGTTATCAGAAATGATCGCAGCTTAATTTTTAATTTGAAAAGCCTCATAGGGCCTATTTACACTGGGAACATGGCGCCTTGCCGCCATGACATTCCGCTGCGTGAGCGCAACCAGTCTTCCAAACAATGTTGAAAACTTATATTTTGAGAAATATTTAACCACGTATTTGCGTGAAATATTCGTTAAATATTATTTGCAAATCAGGACACTGTATTCCACTATTACTTTCGGCACTAGATCACGGAAAACTGGATACAGATTCCCGCTAGGACATGACACTTAAATTTCGTAAATTGTGATTGGCTGAAGTTTTGCCGCTCCTCGTAGCTTGGGTTGAACCACCTTCTGCCGAGGGGTGACAGGTATTTTCTTTTTCCTTATCGCATACTAGGGATGGGCACATTCCATATTGCCAATTTCCCGTGAGAAACCAGATACAAGGTCTGCATACTTCGGCGCAATAAAACTTTATTAGACGGAGGCTTTTAGTTATCTATTTCCTGTTCGTGACTTAAAGCATATTTGAGGGATGTACCTCCAGCCAACACGGCTCCTGGGTGGTATATTGTGATACTGCTAGCTTTTCCCTGCCTGTGCAGTGTTCACATCTGCGAATTTCAATAATTAAACTATCATTTCCATTAGGCTCATTCAATTATGGGTGCAATATGGACTAAGCTACAAAAGTCTAAATTAATTATGTTATCATAGTCGGCACGGTAAAACCTTGATCGCTTCGACCGCGTTTATTAATTCAACCGCTCTGCGTGGCAGGTTTAATTAACTCAGACGATCTAACAGCCCACTATTCGCCTCATACGATCCACCTCGTCGGAAGCTAGCTGGCACGAACAGGGCGGTGCGGTGTTCAGTTGTGTGGAAATGTAGTAAACTTAATCAATCACTGAAAAATTAGTTCAGAAAGTACCCTACCTTCTTGTGTTTCCAGATGTCCACATACTCCTCCTCATTATATATTGTAGACTGTTGTCATTGTTGACAAGGTTTAGCATGATCGTCCTTCTTTAGGTTCCCTCTGTTTTACATTGCAGATAGAGATCATAGTTGACAACACTTAGGAAGATTGTCGTTCCCAACGGGAGTTCCATCAATTTTATATTTTAGACAGTATCATTGTTGATAATGTGTCGCAATACTCTCGTTCCTTGAGGAGGACCCTTCGATTTTATATTGTAGACAGTGTCGTTGTTGACAATGTTTGATAAGATTGTCGTTCTTCAAAGAATATCCTTCTATTTTATATTGTAGCCTGTGGTCGTACTTGGGAATGTTTAGTAAGATAGTTGTACTTTAAGGACGATCCCTCTATTTTACATTACATAAATTAGTCATTGTTGACAATATTTGGTAAGGCTGATGCCCCATAAGGGAAATTCTTCTATTTTGTATTGTAGACCGTGATTTTGTTGACGATGTTAAGATTGGTACGCCTATGGGAGATACTTCTATTTTATATTATACTGACCGGTTTCTTAGTTAAATGGTTGGAGGCCTCTGGGTTTGAATCCCGTCTGTTTTGATGCGTTGATTAATGCTTCTTGTTTAGGCACTGGGTATTCATGATTGTCTTAATGCACATATCATCATATAAACAATCCTTGATCCAGTCGAGAATCGAGCCCGGAACCCTGAGCTGAAAACAAGATAAGACATTTTGCGGATGATGTCACACTGTATAGTGTAATTTAAACTGCCATGCTCGAGGACTGGAATCCAAGAAAGGTAAACTGTAACCGTAATCGCGCAAATGTATAATAATGTGGTTCGAAGAAATATTGTAGATACGCCTTAGCATTGTTCAACGGTGATACATAAGATTCCACTCATGGGCGTGAAGGTTCAATTAGGCACCAGTTACAGTTCATAATAATCATCAGCACGTTAATATTACCATCATGAGTTTTTTTATTGATGTACCTTAAAACTATCTGATGCTAATAGAAATCCTAATTTACAAATAAAAATACCGAAAATCTAGTTCAATTGGAAGGATGTTCTGAGTTAATGAAATTAATCATCGATAACAATATAATCAACAATAATCAAAGAAAATCGTATAACATGGTTGAGTAAATAGTAAACATTTCGTACAATAAGTGACGTACTTTTTAAACTATACATTAAAATTTATTTTGTTGGTTAATATCTCTTCCTCTCATATGGCGCTACAATGTTATTCTTCATTTAAAATAATGGCGAACGTATCTCATGTTAAAGATAAATACAAGCAAATCCAGGTAGCGTTAATTTGAAAGTTACTGAAGGCTTAAATTTGCAATTGATGGTACAATCGTCTCAAATCACTTATCTTATCCGCCGCAAATAAAGAAAAATATTCATTCGTTCATGTCTATGTTCCTTTTTGGGCCAAAAACCTTATCTTTTAGTATCCCACTAATATCATTTACAACCGTCTCATAAAATAACGACTTCTAATTAAGAGCTTGAACGCTTAATAAAATAAATACATGCAACGCCGTGGAACCTAAAAATAAAAATTACAGAACACTCGAAACTAGACTCTGCAGCTAACCACGGATAATAAATTGAAAACTTATTCAAACAGAAGAACAACATAATCATGGTGTCCTCAAGCTGCTGCACCTAAACAAAAATTGATATTGAAATCTACATGCTACTATAATGAACAATCATGAATTGAAATTATCAAGACACATCAACATCCGAATTCTTCCACGGTCTCTCCTCTAGATTGCTGAAATTCTGCCAACTTCTACTGACACATGCAATAACACTACAGTTAATCTACGGAAAATAAGTAGGTTGTACATTGGGTGGTATGACCCTAACTTTATTCTTAATCAAAGTGCAATTTAAACGTCTTATTGGTTTAACATTAATTCGAGAACTTCATCCCATATGCATCTATTATCATTCATATAATGCCTGTCTCATACTCATGTATCATGTTAATATTGTTGACGATCATTCGCAAACCCATCTCGAAAACATTCTTCGGAAAACAGTACCCTCACGGTACAATTATAGAATCCTAACTGCTTGTCTATTCCGCCGTATTACATTGAAATTCGCATGATGAGCCTCTACATTACTATATTCCAATATCAACATTCTTGGGATTTCTCGAAGACAACATTACATCATACGTAACGCCCATTTCCCAATAAATAATCCAATAAAATAATCGCGTGCCATATCGTAATCAATCACACCGACGACCCTAAAATTGAACAAAACCATGTAACTTCATATACGCATCATGCTTATTAAAATCTTTCATTCAAATATACAAGCTCATAACTACCGAAGACCATTATTCTCAATTCTAAACACATGTGAATTCTAAAACCTGTATCCATGCGGTTTAATGAAACGTTTCTTTTATGAAGACTCGGTCAGGTCATATGAAATATCTGATTCATAAAGGAAAATTCCTTACACTTCATCACATAATAAATACATTTTAAATACTTCCGATAAGACATATCCATGAAGAAATTGGTAAATTAATTTCATCGTAAAGAAACCGTATCACGGAAACGATAGCTAAATCATAATGAAATTCCCGTATTACAACCTGTAACTGTGCACTCAAAATTTAGATGAAATTAGCACATCATCAGTTCGAATTCAAATCATGCCATCATTTAGGAGGATCAGAGCGCCCATAGACATTATAAAATGTATATACATGATTCTACATCGTCGCTCAAGTTGCTTTATGTATAACGCATTACGCTCATAAACGTGAAAGAAATATGTAATTACACAATGTACAATAATTATAATAGAACAAATAAAGGACAAGTCTTTTGTACTCAACTTAACTGGTGAGTTCTTGAAGATATAATTCGATCAGCCCGTCCTCGGAACATTGTCATTCCTTCATATTACCACATTTTCCAGATCCGCCGGGACTCCATCCCGGTTTAGGCCTGCATCATTTTATTGGCGGATCATTCATTATGACAATTCTCCATCTGATCCGTCATATAGTAACCTGCAACTTATATAAATCATTTAGTACAATATTAAACACCGAAATAAATATATCACTATTCTGATGCCACACTCGCCTTGTGCTTTCTTTAAAGAACTGTAGTTTCTATTTTTAAGGTTTACTGTATTTATTGGCATACGATTATCAATTATCAGATAGATTCGACTGCACTGCAGTTAGATTTCTTTTCGTTCGTGACAAGCGATGATCATTCTCATTTTTCTTTTATAGTGTTCTCATATAAAACTAAACCCAATTCATTACTACAATAATGTAGCTGTGTGCGTTTTTCTGATTGAGAATAATCTTAGTAACTTAACCTCTCCTTATAGTACTTCTGAGAATCGAGGAACATTCTCTTTGACATAACTGATCTCACGAGCGGGAATGCTCAATTATCAATCAATCAATCAATCAATCAATCAATCAATCAATCAATCAATCAATCAATACATACATAAATCGATTAATCAATCAATCAGTCAGTCAGTCAATCAATCAATACTGATCTGCATTTAGGACAGTCGCCCAGGTGGCAGATTCCCTATCTGTTGTTTTCCTAGCCTTTTCTTAAATGATTTCAGAGAAATTGGAAATGTATTGAACATCTCCCTTGGTAATCTCTAACTTCCCTTCCTATAAATGAATATTTGCCCCAATTTGTCATCTTGAATTCCAACTTTACCTTCATATTGCGACCTTTCCTACTTTTAAAAACGCAACTCAAACTTATTCGTTTATAGTGTCATTCCACGCCATTTCACCGCTGACAGTTCGGAACATACCACTTAGTCGAGCAGCTCGTCTTCTTTCTCCAAGTTCTTCCCGGCCCAAACTTTGCAATATTTTTGGAACGCTACTCTTTTGTCGGAAATCACCCAGAACAAATCGAGCTGCCTTTCTTTGGATTTTTCCCAGTTCTTGAATCAAGTAATCCTGGTGAGGGTCCCATACACTGGAACCATACTCTAGTTGGGGTCTTTCCAGAGACTTATATGCCCTCACCCTTACATCCTTACTACAACCCCTAAACACTCTCATAACCATGTGCAGAGATCTGTATCCTTTATTTACAATCCCATGTATGTGATTACTCCAGTGAAGATCTTTCCTTATATTAACACACAGATACTTACAATGATCCCCAAAAGGAACTTTCACCCCATCAACGCAGTAATTAAATCTGAGAGGACTTTTCCTATTTGTGAAACTCACAACCTGACTCTTAACCCCGCTTATCAACACACCATTGCCTGCTGTCTATCTCACAACATTATCGAGGTCATTTTGCATTTGCTCACAATCTTGTAAATTATATATTACTCTATACAGAATAACATCATCCTCTAAAAGCCTTACTTCTGATTCCACTTGTTTACTCATATCATTTATATATATATATGAAAACATAAAGGTCCAATAATACTGCTTTGAGGAATTCCTCCCTTAATTATTACAGGGTCAGATAAAGCTTCGCCTACTCTAATTCTCTTAGGTCTATTTTCTAGAAATATAGCAACCCATTCAGTCACTCTTTTATCTAGTCCAATTGCACTCATTTTAGCCAGTAGTCTTCCATGATCCACCCTATCAAATGCTTTAGACAGGATCGCGGTACAATCCATTTGACCTCCAGAATCCAAGATACCTGCTATACCTTGCTGGAATCCTACAAATTGAGCTTCAGTGGAATACCCTTTTCTAAAACCGAACTACCTTCTATCGAACCAGTTATTAATTTTGCAAACATGTCTAATGTAATCAGAAAGAATGCCTTCCCAAAGCTTACATACAACGAATGTCAAAATTACTGGCCTGTAATTTTCAGCTTTATGTCTATCATCCTTTCCTTTATACACAGGGGCTTCTATAGCAACTCTCCATTCATTTGGCATAGCTCCTTTGAGCAAACAATAATCAAATAAATACTTCAGATATATTCCAACCCATTATCTTTAGTATATCCTCAGAAATATCAATTCCAGCCGCTTTTCTAGTTTTCAACTTTTGTACCTTATTGAAAATATCATTGTTATCATACGTAAATTTTAATAATTCTTTAGCATTAGTCACCTCCTCTATCTGGAAATTATCCTTGTAACCAACAACCTTTACATACTGCTGACTGAATACTTCTGAATTTTGAAGATCCTTACATACACACTCCCCTTGTTCATTAATTATTCCTGGAATGTCCTTCTTGGAACCTGTTTCTGCCATGAAGTACCCATACATAACCTCCATTTTTCAATAAAATGTGCATGACTACCAATTATGCTTGCCATCATGTTATCCTTAGCTGCCTTCTTTGCTAGATTCAATTTCCTAGTAAGTTCCTTCAATTTCTCCTTATTTCTACAGACTTTTCTATTTCTTTCCAATCTGCGCCTCCTTCGTAGTCTCTTTATTTCTTTATTATAATAAGGTGGGTCTTTACCATTCCTTACCACCTTTAAAGGTACAAATCTGTTTTCACATTCCTCAACAATTGCTTTAAACCCGTCCCAGCGTCTGTTTACATTCATATTTACCGTTTTCCACCGATCACAATTAATTTTAAAAAACTGCCTCATGCCTGCTGTATCATCCATATGGTGCTGCCTAACATTCCTACTTTTAAAACCTTCCTTTCTATCACATTTATTTTTAACTACCACAAAAACAGCTTCGTGATCACTAATACCATCTATTACTTCGGTATCTCTACAGTGCCCATCTGGTTTTATCAGCACCATGTCCAGAATATTTTTCCCTCCAGTTGGTTCCGTCACTTTCTGAATCAGCTCTCCTTCCCATATTAGCTTATTTGCCATTTTTGGTCATGCTTCCTGTCATTCGCATTTCCTTCACAATTGGCATTTGGTAAATTCAGATCTCCCGCTACAATCACATTCCTTTCATGTCATTTCCCACATAGCTGTTTAGCTTATCAAATAATTCTGAAACCGTGTCAGCGCTACCCTTTCCCGGTCTGAACACTCCAAAGACATCAAGTTGCCTATTATCTCTAGAAATGAGCCTTACACCTAGAATTTCATGCTTCTCATCTTTTACTTTTTCGTAGCTTACAAATTTTTCTTTCACAATAATGAATACTCCCCCTCCCACCATTCCTATCCTATCTTTACGATACGTACTCCAGTTTCGTGAGAAAAGTTCTGCATCCATTATATCATTTCTCAGCCATGATTTAACTCCTATTACAATATCTGATAAATATATATCTATTAAATTACTTAATTCTATTCCTTTATTTACAATACTTATACAGTTAATCACTAACGTTTTTATGTCATCCCTATTTGACTTCCAGATCTCTGGACAACCCCGTTTCCCCAAATATACTTCCCTATTACCCTTCCAAACAAATTTCCTAACTTATACGTACAACTCCGGTTTAAGTGAAGGTCATCTGAGCGCAGATCCCTATCTCCTATCCACCCAGTAGGATCTAGAAATTTCACTCCCAGTTTCCCACATACCCACTCCATAGTCTCATTTAAATCCCCAATCACCCTCCAGTCAGTATCCCTTCTACACAGTATTCAACTGAGAACAATCTCCGCTTCCTTAAACTTCACCCGTGCTGCATTTACCAGATCCCACACATCCCCAACTATGTTGGTACTTATACCAGCTTGCCTTAAGTTGTTGGTACCAACGTGAAACACTACCACCTTCACCTTCCCCTTCTCCTTCTCTTCTGCTTTTCTCAGCGTCTGCCTCAACCTAATTCCTGAATAACACTCTACCCTGGTTCCCTTTCCTCCATACACTTTTTCCACATGTCTGACGATGGAATCCCCCATGACCAAAGCCTCAACCCTACCCACCTCATTTGATCCCCTCCCTTCATGGTCAGTCCTATCTTTCGTGATAGCTGCAAAGTTCCATCTTCCTCCCTTTTCTCCCTCCCATGACCCTGTTCCACCTGTCTTTTCCTATCATCTACTCTATGTTTCCCTTTCTTACCTTTTCCCTTCCTCATACTTCTACACATCTCAGCAACAGTATCCTGTTCCTCATCTTCCCTCTGTTGCTCTACCTGTAGTGGCTCGTACCAATTTTTCACAGACACCTGTCTTGAATTCTGATCCTGGATAGAGCCCTTAGCCTGCAATTTCCTTCCCCTTAGAACATTAGACCACCTCTCTTCTACAATTCCCCCCCCCCTTCCTTCCCATCCCTCTTTTACACCTGCTGTAACCTGTACATTGTTTTAGGGAGGCTTCCCTTCCTTCCTGTCTTCTGTGAGAATCCTAATTATCTCCCTCAAACTCTCCAACTCCTCCTCATACCCCTCAATGCCTCGCCACACCCATAATTCCTACACTTGCACTCCTTAACCATTCTTTACGAAAAAATGAAAAGAAAAGGAAAAATAACTTGTTTTGTGCAAAAAATGAACGGAAATAAATATTGTTCGGATAGTACTCAAAGATCACACGACAATAAGGTAATTAATATACTACTGCACTACAATACTACTTAGTCGTACTCTGTTTTTATCCTACAACACCCTAACAGATAAAAACTGCTATTAATTACTGGAATGCGCCCAATAATTAATGTCGTTGTTTCTCCAATTACAGTATATTCGAATCGATAGTTTCCTAAAGAACTCTCAATCATTTGTAGATGTTCATAGTAAGTACTGTATATGCTGCACAACTAATGCAAGCGAAGGCAAATCTAACATGTACAATTCATAATATTTAACCCAGTCCATGACTAGAGCCCTGCACGGATGTGGATATCCCCGAAGTTTGTGTAATGGCGGATTCAAACTGTATGGCAGTGCGGATAATTTTGCTGATAATTTCTAAATGAAGTTTATTAATGTCCACTCATCCACACTCTTATTTGCGCTTGTGGTTAGGCGATTCTTGCCAGTGGTATGGAAAAATGATGATATATAAAGAGCCTTGCGACCACAAAGCCGTAAATCTGACCTAAGCCTAACGGCCTCCTGCCCGCAATCATTTCAAGGAAGGAACGAAGGTCAATACGTCGGTAGTTGTCGCAAGAAAAAATCCCTCATAAACCTGTGACTGTAGAGGATTAAACATTTACAATATCCGCGGATAACCATTCGCGGATGCGGGTGCGGATGAAGGAAGTGCAGATGCGGAGTGGATGCGGATAATATTTTGTATACCCACACAGGGTTATATAAACTGTCATCGAAATAAAACATTGCATATTAGTAACCAATTTACTAAATACTGTCCTCTTCGCTAAACAGTAATTGACTTTACTTTAAAATTAAACTTCCGGACACAAATTTATTATATACCACGGGGTTCTGAGCTTGTCAAATTTCACACATTGAATATTTACTTTAATGTATCACTCAGTTGAGCAAGTTACTTTGAATTTTCGATATATTTAACCATAAATTGACTGAACGTATCCTTTTCTCAAGATTTCAACTAACTTCCATGTTATATTGAACTTCAATAATTCCTTCATGTTTGACCCGGAATTAGTTGAAAGTTTATAACAATAAATAAGTTACAGGGTTGTGATTGAGACCTCGACAATGTTGTGAAATGGACAACAGAGAAAGGTATGATGGTAAATGACATGAAAAGTCAGGTTTTAAGTTTCATGAAAAGGAAAGGTCTTCTGTTTTAATTACTGTGTTGATGGAGTGAAATAACCTCATGATTATCTCTGTGAATAGGCTACCTAGGTGTTAATATAAGGAAAACCCCTAATTGGGGCAATCAGAACAAAGAGGTTGTAAATAAAGGTTGCATGTAATTTAAAATGGTTATGATGGTACTTAGGGGTTGTAGTAAGGTTGAAAAGAAGAGGGCGTATAGTCGCTAGTAAGACCGTAACTGGCATATGCAGTAGTTCCAGTGTATGGGACCCTCACCAGGTTTACTTAATCCGAGAACTGGAAAAGATCGAAAGGGGCGATTCCCGAATTTAAAAAAGTAGTGCTACGAAAATACTGCACACTTACGGCTGGGAAGACTTGGAAGTAATGAAACGAACAGCTCGACCAAGCGGTATATTGCGAGTTGTCAGTGGAGAAATGGCATGGAATGTCATAAGTAGACGATCTATTAAAGTGGATCTATTAAAGGTAGGAAAGATCATAATAGGAAGATAGAGTTCAAGAGGACAAACTGGGGGTAGATATTAGTTTACAGGAGGAATTATTTTCTGGCACTTGTTTTACGTAGCACCGACTCAGGCAGGTCTGGTGTGAAAATAGGGAAACACGAAAAACTTTTCAGGGCTGCCAACAGTGGGGTTCGAACCCACTATCTCTCGAATGCAAGCTAACCGCCACACGGCTCAAAGCTCGTAGTAAACTCGTTCGTTAGGAATAATTCACCAAGGGATATGTTCGGTACATTTCCAACTTCTTTGAAATCATTTATGAAAATATTAGGTAAACACCTGACAGAGCCAGTCCTAAATCCAGATTGATTGATTGATTGATTGATTGATTGATTGATTGATTGATTGATTGATTGATTGATTGATTGATTGATTGATTGATTGATTGATTGATTGATTGATTGATTGAATATCGTGCAGACAGCGTTTGTTCCTTTCTAACTCGCATTGAAGAACGCATTTTTATTGGCATTTTCTTACTTGCTGCGATATGGGCCTGTGGTGTTTCGATACGGTACAAATCTGGCATTAGAAAATTCTTCATCTTCTTAATCTGTTTACCCTCCAGGATTGGTTTCTCCCTCGGACACAGCGAGTTATCCCACTTCTACAGCCTCAAGGGCAGTGGCCTGGAGCGTGGGACTTTGTGTCGGAAGATACAGCTGCGGAGGAGGTGCAGTACCTCTCCCAGGCGGCCTCTCTCTGTTATGCTGAACCGGGGCCTTGTGGGGGGATGGGAAGATTGGAAGGGATCGACAAGGAAGAAGAAGAAGGGAAACGGCCGTGGCCTTAAGTTAGGTACAATCCCGGCGTTTGCCTGAAGGAGAAGTGGGAAACCACGGAAAACCACTAGAGGATGACTGAGGTGGGAATCGAAACCCCTCTACTCAGTTGACCCCCCGAGGCTGAATGGACCCCGTTCCAACCCTCGTACTACTTCTCAAATTTCGTGGCAGAGCCGGAAATCGAACCCGGGCCTCCGTGGGTGGCAGCTAATCACACTAACTACTACACCACAGAAAATTATGAAATGAAACTTTAACCGTAGACTGTACGCACATCACTACTGTTGACCAGTTTCAAACCAGCGGAAGACATAGCGGCAGCTTCACAGTCTCAGGCAAGTGGGTAAGCTGCTCGTAAGTAGCCCTATGTTAATAGGTGCTATACCACCGCACGAGGACGTGTTGGCGAGTGACGCGCTCACTGAGTCCTGTTTTCCGCTGTTGGGCTGACCGCCTTCCGATCTCAAGGTCATTCCATTTCAATTGCTATTGTTAGTGTTCCGTTTTGTTGGTAACACTGACCTCTTTGTTCAACGCTTGTGCGAACCGAGCTGAAGAAATACCTTTCAACTATCCATTGTGCTGTTCATAGAGTGCGTAACTCGCGATGAATTGAGTCTAAAATGGCCTCTCCTCGCGCCTCGCAGTTACTGCACAGTTACTGCATCACCTGGAAGTGATTCCAGATGTCCCGCAGCTCCCATATTTGTGTGGATCCTTGGATAAACTGTGCTAAATATAAGTAATGGTAAGGAACAAAAAATCCGCCTCTGTGGTGTAGTTAGTGTGATTAGCTGCAACCCCAGGGGCTCTGCCACGAAATTTGAAAAGTAGTCCGGGAGCTGGAACGGGGTCACTCATCCTCGGGAAGTCGACTGAGTAGAGAGGGGTTCGATTCCCACCTCAGCCATCCTAGAAGTGGTTATCCGTGTTTTCCCCCCTTCTCCTCTAGGCAAATGGCGGAATGGTACCTAACTTAAGGCCAGGGCCGCTTCCTTCCCTCTTCCCAACTCCCCAAAAGGCCTTTGTTCAGCATAGCAGGTGAGGTCACCTGGACAAGGTACTGGTCCTCCACACCAGTTGTATCCCCCGATCCAAACTCTCACGCTTCATGACACTGCCCTTGCGGCGGTAGAGGTGGAATCCCTCGCTGAGTCCGAGGGAAAAACTAACCCTGGAGGGTAAACGGATTAAGAAAGAAAGAAAGAAAGAAAGAAAGAACAAACAATCTATACATATAACATGCGGACTGATCTTGAGAACCTTCGAACAGATTTTGGTGTGGTCTTCACCCTTGTTAGAGGAAGTTTTAAGTGTATGAAACATTAATCTGTTAGTGGCCAGTTTACTGAAGGAAGTCAAATAAAAATCTGCCATTCCAGCGTGTTCTTGGTTTACGCTGCCTAAACCGTCAACGTATGAGTTGAAGAATTATTGAGCATAAAAAGCTCTACAACAAAGTATATGTGGTATATAGCCCTACATATCCGTAAAATGTAGCTCTCGGTAATTTTTTTATGTTATAGTTTGCAGTAAGTGCCTTATAGCCTAAATTGTGAGCCATATATTGAGATTAATCATGCAAATCTTATTAAGATACCCTTTACAGTGCACAATTTGCCATTATAGACCACTGTCTAAGTAGAAAATAGAAGGATCCTCCTTAAGGCACGACACTCTGTAAAATTGTAAAATTGTAAAATACTTATTAGCGATTTTCGGGCATAAAGCGCAATCTCCCTCTGTGGTGTAATGGTTAGTGTGATTAGCTCCCACCCCCGGAAGCCCGGGTTCGATTCCCGGCTCTGTCACGAAATTTGAAAAGTGGTACGAGGGCTGGAACGCGGTCCACTCAACCTCGGGAGGTCAACTGAGTAGAAGAGGTTTCGATTCCCACCTCATCAATCCTCGAAGTGGTTTTCCCTGGTTTCCCACTTCTCTTCCAGGCAAATGCCGGGATGGTACCTAACTTAAAGACACGGTCGCTTCTTTCCTCGTTCCTTGCCCATCCCTTCCAAACTTCTCATCCCCCACAACGGATCAAGAAATAATAATAATAATAATAATAATAATAATAATAATAATAATAATAATAATAATAATAATAATAATAATAATAATAATAATAATAAGGGGCGTGCAGAAAACCCCGTATATCCTACCCGGTTATATTTGCAGGATATCATATCGATCTATCGAATACTTCCATTCTCTGCCAAACCATAAATCTCTCCATGGACGGTGACTCTAGTTCTTCTAAGGACTTGGGCGATGAAGGTTCTTATGTGATGATGTTTATTTATTTTACTTTATGTATCTGTAGTTAATATAAAAAAAAGATACACTGAGAATTGGTTAAGTATAATATCCGGATGTTTTAGATATTTTTTTTTTCTCAAATAGCAAGTTTAAGCTCTGCGAGTTCTGCTTGATAGTATCTAGCCTAATAGAACACGCGGGGATATGCTCAGAGGTCTCTTAAGTTGACTCACAATAGCATGATGGCTATCTAGCCGATACTCATGCTCTCCAATATAAAATAGAAGGGTCCTCCTTAAGGTACGACACTCTTATAACGCATTGTCAAATACTTATTGGCGATTTTCAGGCATAAAGTGCAATCTCACTCTGTGGTGTAGTGGTTAGTGTGATTAGCTGCCACCCCAGGAAGTACGGGTTTGATTCCCGGAACATGTTCCTTTAACTGTCCTAAGGTGATTCACAAGGCTCCAGCCACGGCGTTTTATTTTGTAGCCCAGTGGTTTGGCACTTGATCTTGGATAAATCTGTGGGTAGAGAACAACTCCAAATTTTCTTCCATTTTTCTATGAAATGAAATGAAATAGCGTATGGCTTTTAGTGCCGGGAGTGTCCAGTGTCCAGTGTCCAGGCCCTGCCGAGAATCGAACCCAAGACCCATGTGACCAAAAGCCAGCACGCTAACCATTTAACCATGGAGCCGGACTCCATTAGTCTATAATTCGGGATGGCAGAATCTGTTAATAATGTTGAATTTTTAGCGTACCGCTGGCTTTTATTGCCGAGAACATGTTCGGCTTGCCAGTCCTGGAGCTGTGCACCTCGAGCTAAATGTACTGCTGTTTGTGGATGCAGGTGTAATTGTACGGGCTACGAATGGGAAGGGAGCGGCCATGGCATTGAGATAAGTAACCGCGGTAGGGGCGGTGGGAATCAAACCACCTGTCTTCTGTGTACAGAGCTAACCGGTGGTGCCGGAACGCACTGAGCTAACCTGTTAATCATTGTGGTCTCCTCCATGGTAATCTAAGAGATAGAAGTTATTGAGGTTCTTCAAATAGTAATGTATTACCATGAGTGCGGTAATTAGCTACGAGTATATTAGCGAACAGCAATAGTCTCATGCTTTCGACTACATGATGTAGTGTGTGTAACGGGGCCTGGCCCCACCTGATATTACTAACTTTACGTCCCACTAACTACTTTTACGGTTTTCGGTGACGCCCCTGACGTTACTACCTCTATAAGTAATTATATTGTGATTGCGTGCCAAGTTAATATTCTGTAACAGCAGTTCCCAGCATCAAACGTCCGATTTCTGTTTTGTTTTGTTTTTATTTCATTGTTTGTAATATTACTGAAAGTAGAAACAAAATATCGATATCTTTAATAGTTCATGATTTTTTGTTGGTGGTCATAGCTGAATAACCCTGTATATGAGGATCATGCCTATAATTAGGAAATATTTCTCAAACTAATTAACAAATTTCCATCTTAATGTTACTGATCCATCTGGAAGGATGTTAGGATCGGGTTAAGAGAACACATCTTTGTTGAAAGCCTGGTGTTGTTACTGAAGGTAGAGTAATATCGATAGACACAAATATTGTAGGTACCAAGCGAAGGGCTGTTAAGAGTTGCTAATACTTTTCTCCCCTTCCCTTCCTGCATTTTCTTACATCATTCATGCCGAGAAAGCCAGAAATTTCATTTTGGATCCTGCCGCATCGATTGGGACTGGTAATCCCTTGTTTTGCCGCAATTACATGACTTTATTGCTTTGTTTTGCCCCCTTTAAACAACTATGACCACCACCATCGCCATCGAATGTTTTATGTACAATATTCTCGAATATGTACTCTACTTGTCTTCTAACTTGCTTAGGAATAAATCTAATATTAGACTTGTGTATCAGCGTGTTTCAGGAGGCTGTTCGCAGGCAAGCGTGTCTCAGAGCGCCATGTACGGAGTTCACTACCAACACTGACAGTGGAAGCTTGTCAAAGGGAATGTGCAGCCGAGAAACACTTCACTTGCGAGGGATTCAATTATAGGTAAGAATGTTTATCCCTAAATGACTGCATTTAATTACAAGAGGAATTCATGTTCTAGTATCGTGGATAAAGGTGGGTACACTGACCCATTGTATTCTTACTACACTATGTTCCCAATAGCAGTGTTGTTATTTAGTTTTGTACATCTTAATACATTTTTATCGTAGACCTTTAACGGGAAGAAAAGTAACTACACGGAATTGTCACGTTTAACTCCCCGTTGGTCGAGTCCCGAAGGCGAAGCACCGCACCTTCCGCCACCCTTTACCACCGACCCAAGTACCCTTGTCCTTCGTACCAATGCGCCCACAAAGCAGTGACCTTAGTCCACATAATATGTTGTCCCAGTTGAATAATAATATTGGCGTCCGCCTCTGTGGTGTAGTGGCTAACGTGATTAGCTGCCACCCCCGGAGGCCCGGGTTCGATTCCCGGCTCTGCCACGAAATTTGCAAAGTGGTACGAGGGCTGGAACGGGGTCCACTCAGCCTCGGGAGGTCAACTGAGTAGAGGTGGGTTCGATTCCCACCTCAGCCATCCTGGAAGTGGTTTTCCGTGGTTTCCCACTTCTCCTCCAGGTGAATGCCGGGATGGTACCTAACTTAAGGCCACGGCCGCTTCCTTCCCTCTTCCTTGCCTATCCCTTCCAATCTTTCCATCCCTCCACAAGGCCCCTGTTCAGCATAGTAGGTGAGGCCGCCTGGTCGAGGTACTGGTCATACTTCCCAGTTGTATCCCCCGACCAAGAGCCTGAAGCTCCAGGACACTGCCCTTGAGGCGGTAGAGGTGGGATCCCTCGCTAAGTCCGAGGGAAAAACCGAACCTGGAGGGTAAACAGATGATGATGATGATGATGATGATGATGATGATATTGGCTTTGCGTCTCACTAACTACGTTTACGGTTTACGGAGATGCCGAGGTGCCGAATTTAGTCTCGCAGTTCTTTTACTCGCTAGTGAGTCTACGAACACGAGGTTGACGTACCTGAGCACCTTCAAATATCACCAAACTGAGCCAGGATCGAACCTGCCAAGTTGAGGTCAGAAGGCCAGCTCTTCAACCTCTGAGCCACTCAGCCCGGCTAAGTTTAGATATTGTGCGGTGATTCTCAAAGAATCCCCGTTCTTAATGCGATGTGTGCTGCGGGTCAGTATTGTCACATTATCACTTCATTCTATATGCTATCGTCACATACCGGTTTTCGCAGGTACAACGACGTTATATTACTTCATTCTAGTTTAAGGACGTGGTATTTTTCTCGTAAAAGTAGATTTTGCGCTCATCCACTGAATGAAAAAACGAAAGCAATGCGGAGAATTTTATCACATGTATAATGATATAAGACGACATCCAGATAGATCTTTTGGTTACATGAGCATTATAATCCTTGACAAGTCTGGCTCCTTGGCTGAATGGTCAACCTATTTGACTTCGGTTTACAGAACGATGGGTTCGATTCTCGGTCTTAATTGGAGATTTTAACTAAAGTTAGTTAATTCAAAGCCTCCGTGGCTCAGGCGGCACCGCACTGGCCTCTCACCGCTGGGTTCCGTGGTTCAAATCCCGGGTACTCCGGTTTTCCCTGTTATATTTCATTCCGGCAACACTCTCCACTATCATTTCATCTGTCGGTCATTAATCATTGCCTCAGAGGAGTGCGACAGGCTTCGGCAGCCGGCACAATTCCTATTCTCGCCACAAGATGCGGGCTTCCTTCATTCCATCCCCGACCCAGTTCTTGACTGGAAAACAGGTTGTAGGTTTTCAATGCTCTGTTCACCGCGTCAAAGGCCTTTGAGAAGTCGATGAAAACAACATGTAGTTTTCCTTTTATCTCCCTGTCGTTTCTAGTATGTCATTTTGTAAGCACTGAACAACCTGTAGAGTAGATCTGCCCCTTCGAAACACAAATTACTCTTCTGGTATCACACGGTCCACAAGTTCTGTTAGCCTTTTTGCAAGGATCTTAGTCAGTAATTGAAATGGAATTCACTCTAATGCAATGCCCTTATAAGCGTGTGGATCCTCATGATGTAAAGTGCCTTTAGTGTGGCGTATCTCCATCTGTCCGGAATGAATCCTCTTATGAGGTATTGATTCATGACGGATGTCCAAGCTGCTTTGAGCTCTGTAATGCTCTGTTTCAAGTGTTCATTAAATAGGTTATCTGAACCACAAGCCTTGTGGTCTTTACTTTTCCAGATTGCCTCCTTTAAGGTAAATGTATCTCTCTTCCTTTTTCGCGAGTTCTTATATAGACTGGCCTTGCGGTCACTATCTTCGCAAAAATGCTAGTACTTCATCTCGCCTTGCCTTAACTTGAGTTTATAAGAAAAAAGGGACTGATATTTTCTTTAGAGGAGTCTTTCCTTCTCTGGAAAGCATTGCTTGCCACATTCCTTCCACCCTAGCAACACGACTACTTTGTCCGTTGTCGTTCAATTGTAGGATCTCACCGACTGAAGGAAATGTTCAAAGTTGGCAGAGAAATTTGAGATTCTGATGAATCAACCATGGGATCCAATCAATTTTGGAAACGGGAGATATTTAGCGTCAGTTGATATTGAACTTAATTTTCTAACAATTGTAAGACTTGGTCTATCTACTTGTAAGAGTTTGCGATCTTCATCAGTGTTCTCTGACTTTCGTTACTGACATGTCCGTCTTTCCTATTTCTGCTGAACAGTTTGTATTCCATTTGATGACGTATAGCTATTTTTTTGCTCTGCTAACACCAGAAAATATTCCTGGGTGTTGGGAATTCTCGTCTATATGAAAGGGCCTTTCTACCAGTTTTATTGGATCCATCCAACGATGTTTCACTTAAACAGTACTATCTAATCATCCGAGAGCAGTCCGACTTGTTGGCTGAACGGTCAGCGTACTGGCCTTCGGTTCAGAGGGTCCCGGGTTCGATTCCCAGCCGGGTCGGGGATTTTAACCTTAATTGGTTAATTGCCCCAATGGCAAGGGGGCTGGTTGTATGTGTTGTCTTCATCATCATTTCATCCTCATCACGACGCGCAGGTCGCCTACAGGCGTCAAATAGAAAGACCTGCACCTGGCGAGCCGAACCCGTCCTGGGATATCCCGGCACTAAAATCCATACGACATTTCATTTCATCCGAGAGCAGAACTTTGGCTTATGATCAGCATCACACACCGAATATCGAGCAGCGCTCTTCTTAAATCTGTCGACAGAGTGTCTGGCCTCTTACTCTGAAACAGTCTTTCTGTGCTAAATTGGTTAGATAGTACAGCGTTGGCTGACTGTCCCCAATGTAGTATGTTTTGATTGGGGTGGCAATGATTATCGCGGGCGGGTCCATGGGCCCCCTTTGAGAGCAGTTTGTGACCAGAAAATTATTCCTAAGATTTTATGTTAATAACTTTAATTTAATAATCAAATCTCTGTAAAGTAAAAAAACATTCACACGTAATTAATAAGTAGACATAATTCAAATTTATTTGTTACTTGGCCTGTTTTTTTTTTTTCGTAAAAGTAAGAATAAAGCTGTCAACTTCTATTTAATTTTATAAGATCTGATCACATCGTATTTTTGTCTAAAATGAAGTTTTCTCTTTTGATTTGATTTCAAATCATTAATTACTTTTAAATAGGCAACATCAGAACTGCTTTTGGTAGCCAACAACCCAACGAGGATAACCTCTGTTGGGTAATCGTGTGCCTGAAGTATGTTTTTAAACTCCGCAATCATGAAAAATAACTGTCGCAGTTTGCTGAATGCATCGGGAAAGTAAAGAAAGAAAACAAAAAAGGAGTTCAAAAATGAGGCTGAACACACTTTTCAAATACTTCTCTACAGAAAGCGGAAGATCTTTCTTTGATATATTTGTTTTCTGATTCTTCTACTTTGCAAAACAAAACATTGGAGTTCAGAAAGAAGGAGTTTCATGTAAAAAGTGGAAAAATTTACAAAGACATTTTACTCTGGCCAGGTCTACTTCGCTTTCATTTATAACTTGACTTAAATGGTTGAGATCCAAGTTATTTTCTTGAAACCGAGTCTATGTTTCTTGCTTAAGTATGCCAATAACAGGAAATTGTAGATTTGTCTCAAGTGGAGCCAATTCTCATGGCAACTCCGCTGCGCCAAATCCACATTTTTCTGCTACCACCGGGCAGTGATTGAACAATATTGAGTAAAACATTCTTCAATTCTGAAACATTAACTGTACTGTTGTTCACTGATCTTAAAACTTCGTAGATCACACTGCTGCATTGTAGGGTCTTTGATAATGAGTCACACTGCGTCACAAATTTTCTGTGTAAAAGCAAATAAAAATTTTAAAAATGAAATCCTCCATGCTGGCAGTCAGTCCGTGACGTTTCTTGTAGAGCCGACAGACTGGCTTCAGAGTTATCTAACAGATATTATAGGCCTATGAGTGACTTGAAATTTTGTAAACCGAGCTCGATAGCTGCAGTCGCTTAAGTGCGGCCAGTATTCAGTAATCGGGAGATAGTGGGTTCGAGCCCCACTGTCGGCAGCCCTGGTTTTCCGTGGTTTCCCATTTTCACACCAGGCAAATGCCGGCGCTGTACCTTAATTAAGGCCACGGCAACTTCCTTCCAATTCCTAGGTCTTTCCTATCCCATCGTCGCCATAAGACATATCTGTGTCGGTGCGACGTAAAGCAAATAGAAAAAAATATTTTTTGTAATACTCATCAAGCAAACTGGCACAAATTTAACCTAAGAAAATAGATAAACTAGAGAGTTTCCTGACTATTAAGTATTAAAAATATTGGAGAATACAGAAAATCAGAACAGCCATTAAATAAAACTACAAGAGATGCGCAAGACAAAAACACTATACTATAACAAAACCAGAGAGTGTCTCCGTCGCTCGGAAAATACGAGTACATTAAGTGGCAATCTGAACATCTGATCATCGAGACAGTCGCGCTCGGCGCCTACCCGTCAGCACACTTTCCGAACTTATTAGTGGCATTTTAATTAGAACTGAGAGGGAAAGTTTAAGTTCTACAATAGTAAAATATATATCTATCAACATTACATAGGTGGCCTGTACAATTTTGCAACGATCATTTGTTTCACTGAGCTCAGTTAAAAAAATAACGAAAAACATAGTGTCTTCTTGTAAATTATGCATGTCTACGTCCATAATTTTACGGAAATTTTGTTTCCTTCAAAATATTGGGGTGCCACCTACCACCCCTTGCCACCCCCGAATTACGCCAAAGCCTGCTAATATCATCGCTCTCTAATGTGTGTCCGCATTCAAACCGGCTTCACGTCCAGACGCCTTAGACATGGACCAGTGCTTCTTAGCTTTCAATGATAAGTTTACTAAGGCATCTTGTTTCTTACTGGCCATAGTAAAAGGCATCAACTCTCAAAAGTGTCGTAACCTACCCATTGGCTCCAAATAAGTTCCAATTAACGATACGTTATGTGACTTGATCACGTACATCATAGACTGCGAAGGACTGCAGCTTAGAATTGTGTAATTCTTGTGTATTCCTTTCGATATTCAATTATTAACGGCAGTTTTCATCTTATTATGTTGTACGATAAAGTCATATTGTAGTGTAGTAGTATATTAATTACCTTACTGTCCTGTGATCCTTGTGTAATAACCTAGACAGTATTTCTATCCTTTCATTTTCTTTGCACAGAATAAGTTATTTTATCTTTTATTTTTTCATTATTCCATAAAGAATGGCTAAGGAATGTAAGTGTAGGAACTATAGGTGTGGCCAATCATTAAGGAGTATGAGGGAGGAGTTGGAGAGTTTGAAGGAGATAATTAGGATTCTCTCAGAGGAGTACGGTGTACGGTAGGTGTGAAAGAGGGATGGGAAGGAAAGGGGGGAATTGTAGAAGACAGGTGGTCTAATGTTTTAAGGGGAAAGACATTGCAGGCTAAGGGCTCTATTCAGGAGCAGTATTCAGGACAAGTGTCTGTGAGAAATCAGTATGAGGCACTGCAGGTAGAACAACCGAGGGAAGATGAATAACAGGGAACTGTAGTTGAGAAAAGGGAGGAGGAGGTGGCTTTCTGCAGCCGTCAGGAAAGATAGGGCTGATCAGTTGAGGAGGCGATCAAATGAGCTGGGTAGGGTTGAGGCTCTGCTCATGGGGGATTCCATTGTTAGACATGTGGGGAAAGTGTGTGGAAGAAGGGGAACCAGGGTAGAGTGTTGTCCAGGAATTACGTTAAGGCAGATGTTAAGGAAAGTAGAAGAGAAGGAGGAGGGAAAGGAGAAGATGGTAGTGCTTCACGTTGGTACCAACAACGTATGGCAAGCAGATATACTGTAAGTGCCAACGTAGTTGGGGATGTGTGGGGTCTGGTAAATGCAGCACAAGTAAGCAGAGATTGTTGTCGGTGGAATGCTGTGTAGGAGGGATACTGACTGGGAGGTGACTGGAGATTTAAAACCGATTGTGGAGTGGGTATGTGGGAAACTGGGAGGTGATAGAGATCTGCGCTCAGATGGCCTTCACTTAAACCGGAGTGGTACGTATAACTTACGAAATTTGTTTAGAAGGGTTATAGTGAGGTACATTCATGGAAACGGGGTGGTCTAGGGAGCGGTGATAAGGATACAGGGATCTGGAGGTCAAGTAGGGATGACATAAAAATGTTAGTATTGAACTGTAGAGGTATTGTAAACAAAGGAATAGAATTAAGTAATTTAATAGATATATACTTACCAGATATTGTAATAGGAGTTGAACTATAGCTGAGAAGTGATATAATGGATGCAGAAATTTTCTCACAAAACTGGAGTGTTTATCGTAGAGATAGGAGGAATAGTAGGAGGGGGAAAGAAGAATCTGTAAGCTACGAGAAAGTTAAAGATGACAAACATGAAATTCTAGATGTATGACTTATCTCTAAAGATAATAGGCAACTTGATGTTTTTGGAGTGTACAGGCCGGGAAAGCGTGGCGAAGACGCTGATTCGGAATTATTTGATAAGATAATCAGCTATGTTGGAAATGATTTGGAAAGGAATGGAATTGTAGCGAGTGATCTAAGTTTATCAAATGTCAACTGTGAAGGTAATGCGAACGACAGGAAGCATGGCCCACAAATGGCAAATAAGTTAATCTGGGAAGGACAACAACAGACTGGAATAACTCATGACAATATCTGAAGACAGCCGGATAGGACAAATATGTAAATACCATGCGGAAAAATGAAATGTCCCTCACTAAATACCGACCATATTTGTTACGGATTTTTGAAAGCGGTAACAAAGGAGAAATTTAGGTTCAGGGCACGTTAAGTATTCAGATAAGAAAATGTCATAAGGTTTTATTTCTTAATCCTAAAGAGGCAAGGCAGAGGTGTGCAATTAAAGCAGAAAACTGAAGTAAAGGTTATCAATCGAACAATCAATCAGTCAATCAATCACTACTGATCTGCATTTACAACAGTATCCGAGGTGGCAGATTCCCTACCTGTTGTTTTCCTAGATTTTTCTTAAATGATTGCAAAGAAATCGGAAATTCATTCACCATCCCACTTGATAAGTTATTCCAATCCCTAACTCCCCTTCCTATAAACGAAAATTTGACCCAATTTGTCCCCTTGAATTCCAAATTTATCTTCATATTGTAATCTTCCCTACTTTTAAAGACATCACTCAAACTTATTCGTCTACTAATGTCATTCCACTCCATCTCTCCACTAACAGCTCGGAACATACCATTTAGTCGAGCAGCTCGTCTCCTTTCTACCAAATCTTTCCAATCCAAACTTTGCAACATTTTGTAACGCTACTCTTTTGTTGGAAATCACCCAGAACAAATCGAGCTCCTTTTCTTTGGATTTTTTCCAGTTCTTGAATCAAGTAATCCTGGTGAGGCTCCCATACACTAGAACCATCCCACTTGATAAGTTATTCCAATCCCTAACTCCCCTTCCTATAAACGAAAATTTGACCCAATTTGTCCCCTTGAATTCCAAATTTATCTTCATATTGTAATCTTCCCTACTTTTAAAGACATCACTCAAACTTATTCGTCTACTAATGTCATTCCACGCCATCTCTCCACTAACAGCTCGGAACATACCATTTAGTCGAGCAGCTCGTCTCCTTTCTACCAAATCTTTCCAATCCAAACTTTGCAACATTTTGTAACGCTACTCTTTTGTTGGAAATCACCCAGAACAAATCGAGCTCCTTTTCTTTGGATTTTTTCCAGTTCTTGAATCAAGTAATCCTGGTGAGGCTCCCATACACTAGAACCATATTCTAGTTGGGGTCCTACCAGAGACTTATATGCACTCTCCTTTACATCCTTACTACAACCCCTAAACACCCTCATAACCATGTGCAGAGATCTGTGCCCTTTATTTACAATCCCATTTATGTGATTGCCCCAAGGAAGATCTTTCATTATATTCACACCTAAGTACTTACAATGATCCCCAAAAGGAACTTTCACCTCATCAACGCATTAGTTAAAACTGAGAGGTCTTTTGCTATTTGTGAAACTCACAACCTGAATTTTAACCATCTCACAACATTATCGAGGCCATTTTTTAGTTGCTCACAATCATGTAACTTATTTATTACTCTATACAGAATAACATCATCCTCAAAACACCTTATCTCTCATTCCACTTTACTCATATCATTTATATGTATAAGAAAACATAAAGGTCCAATTATACTGACTTGAGGAATTCCCCTCTTAATTATTACAGGGTCAGATAAAGCTACGCCTACTTTAATTCTCTGAGTTCTACTTTCTAGACATACAGCCACCCATTCAGTCACTCTTAAATACAGTTAAATACAGTATCAATTCTAGCAAATTCCAGGAAACACCTTAAATTGTGAAATAATGGGCCACACTCCGCGGCACTATTCTAATAGTAACAGCCACACTTAGCACTATTCGAGGAAGATTGTAATTTCCAACGGTATTCCGAAAATATCACTCAGTTTGGCAGCTCAACGCCTCTCTCGCCTTCCATCCAATAAACAACCACGAGTTTACAGGAATGATGACGAGAATGGCATTATTACGTCACATCCCTGCTGGAAGTAGGTTGAGACGTTGCCATGACAACCGGTAGGTTCACTGTTGATCTGTGAGGGTGTCCGTCACTTGCTGCTGTAGAAAATTAATTAATCCGTCATTTGAAGAGTAAGCGACATTATGTACATAACACAAATTATTTAAAATGAAGGGACATTTCACGTATAGTCTACAGATATTACTGAAAATCAATAGTATAAGAGAAAATTGAAAAAACTCTACTGGTCTTCCTATAAATTGCCAGTCTTTTGAGTTTTTTTAAATTATATGCATATAAAAACCTGCTTCTATATGAGTAGACTCTAAATATAAAGTTTGGTCTAGATCTATTGAGCCGTCATGGTGGAACAAACAGACAAATAAACAAACAAGAAAACTTCACCGAAAACGGATAAATACAGCAAAATAATTTAAATTACAGAGAGCGGACTCCTGCAGTGTATTTGTAAGAAGATTACACAATCTACTTTTCTTGTGGATTTTCCCACTTCAGTCCACCTTTTTCATGAACCAAACTCTCGCGGCAGCCATGCATTGTGGAATGTATACAAATATATTTCGACATTTCTAAGTTCCGCAAAACGTGTTAGAGATAAACGGTGTGCGAAGAGAAACACGGTGCACATTAATTACAACATTCTCTTAATTACTCAGCTCTCTTCCTACAGTGTTGTAATTGATACCCATCTGTCACGCCTGAGACCCTGACAGCAGGAGCCATGCAAAAACAATATCTCAGCCACGACATCTCCCTACCGGTTGTGTAATAGTCGTTGGTGTTTTCTATTATTTCTTATTTAACCCCTCATAGGATGCAAGAATTGCACTTCCTTGGCACGATACACGCTAGTTGACCTGTCGCTACTTCATATGAAGGTTATTCATTATCTTGATTATCAGTGCTATGTACACTGACTGAACGAATGTCATGGGATAGCGGAGCACTGATGCGCAGGTGTGTTGTCTGCGCACCACACGCCCCCTGTGCCAGTGGCAGTTGTATAGGAGACCTTGTGAGCAGTGGCTGTGCATGTGACAAGTGTAACATGGAACATCGTCGTGAGCTGACACCGTTCGAATGGGGTATGGTGGTCGGTGCCCGACGGATGGGAAGTGCGATTTCGGAAGTGGTGCGGGAATTCGGCTTCACACGATCAACCCCGTCCAGGGTGTATCGTGAATGGTTGAATGCGCGTGTCACCGTCCACAACAGACGAACGACCGGCCGTCCAGCCATCCTCGATGACCGTGACCGGCGACATCTGAGACGGATTGTCAATAGTGACAGACGGGCAACCGTGCAACAAATCACGGTTCAATTCAGCACAGACCGTGCTAGACACGTCTCCCAGTGGACAATCCGTAGGAACATAGGTTCTATGTGGTATGGGAGCCGGCGCGCACATGGGTGCCTCTGTTAACCCAACGTCATCGGGCACAACGACGCGCATTTGTCGCCAGTCACCAGGGATGGACACTGGAACAATGGCGTAACGTGATATGGTCGGACGAATCACGATTTCAATTGCACCATGCCGATGGGAGGCACTGTGTGTGGCGCATACCACATGAAGTGATGGATCCCGCCTGCCTCGAAGGAGTGGTCCAGGGCGTCGGTGTCCCTGTTATGGTCTGGGGTGCATTTTCCTGGTATGGAATT
This sequence comes from Anabrus simplex, assembly GCF_040414725.1. Taxonomy (NCBI): domain Eukaryota; kingdom Metazoa; phylum Arthropoda; class Insecta; order Orthoptera; family Tettigoniidae; genus Anabrus; species Anabrus simplex. The sequence goes on along the minus strand of NC_090269.1, from coordinate 182,730,844 downwards.
GGCCCCCTAGTTGTTCTGGAAGAGACTTTGAATAGTACGCGGTATGTTGAGGTGCTCCGAGACCATCTCCACCCATTTTTGGCCTTCCAGCGCCCAGACGGTTCTGCGGTGTTTCAAGATGATAAAGCGCCGCCACATCGCTCCCACGTCGCCCGGGAATGGTTCCAGGAACATGCAGTGGAGGTCCAACGACTGCCATGGCCACCCAGGAGCCCCGATATGAACCCTATCGAGCATATCTGGGATGTTCTGGGACGCAGGCTCCGTGCCATGGATCCTGCACCCAGGAACAGACCAGCATTGGCGGCCGCTCTGCAAACGATATGGTGTCAGCTACGTCCAGAGGACTACCAGGGACTCGTCGACTCACTTCCACGGCGTCTCAGTGCAGTTCGCAAGGCCAGAGGAGGCCTCACACGCTATTAGGTGACTATCCCATGACATTTGCTAAGTCAGTGTACTTTGCGTGTGTGAAGTTAGATTTTTATAGGAAACTCCAGCAGCATTTGTATTGTATAAGGGAACTGAATTTCAGATTATAGTGTAGATGCTATGCACATAAAAGGAAAATCTTTGAACGATGCTGTGTCGGAGTCACGGCTACCGCGTACTCACAATAAAGTATGCAGTTAGTATGAGTTTTAAATCACCCGATGCTTCATTTCAATGGATTTGTGTGCATTTAATTTATTAAAATGGTTTTAGAAGCAGAAGAGCGTGAACTATGAACGATCTCTGGAAAACGTACCTGGAAGGACTTTTCTTTTTACATGTCTAGGACATGGTGTTACTAATAACCATACATTAAAGAGTAAATTATGTATTTGATAATAAAATACATAAAACAAAATGACAGGGATATAGATAATAGACCATGTGCAATTATATATATCAATAAGCCCTGTTCATCCCCGGCGGATGGCCATGTCAGTTCATGCAGACAGGCCATTCAGTCACAGACTTCTTCTAGCCCTTTGTAAATCAAAAAGTGGTATGGGTTACATACACAAAGCTCATCTTCTGATATTGACTTTACATTGAGACACACAAGCTCTGAGTCATTTGAGTTCCCGTCACGTTCTACACGATAGGTTACAGTTATAACCAGCAGCAGGTCCTCTTTAAGATTCCTCCAGGGACCCTCATGTACGAAACTACTCAGAATCAGCACCAGCTCACTATACTGGAAAGTGTGACGCACAGCGAGACCACCAAACAGAACATCACATGGGTTCTCATCATCATGGATCGCAAATTGCCGTCAGGAAGTCGTAAATTTTAAGAAAAGAGTTTTCCACTTCCGGAGGTGCACATGGCCTGAGGTTCACTCAGCCTACACCAGAAATTAGTACCAGGTTAATTCCTAGGTGCAAAGGCGGCCGGGCGTAAAGCTAACCACTCACCCCATCAAGTGCCGAGGTTACGGATAATGGAAGCCTTTACCTTCCACTCCTCCAAGGGCCTTCATGGCCTGTACGGAGATGACTTTGCTTTTTTTGCTTTTGGATCGCAAACAACCCTTCGTAGTGTCGCAAACCAGGATGGCATATGATCCGCGGACGACTTGAGAACTTACCACGAAATTCTAAGACCCGTATTCACCAATGGCTTAAAGCTATGGAAACCGAGATAGCAGTTACCTCTGTATTCACCAACAAACTATCTCGGTTTAACATTTTAACGGAGAAAGGTTGGCCGATGAAACAGAAACTCTATACATTTTGCCGTTGAAGATGGCAGCTCGTAGATGGCTGGAATATTTAAATGAAAGAGAAAATCCCGGCAACATGCCGGGAATCGAACCCGGAATCCCTGTAGCCAAAGGCCAGCACGCTAACCATTTAGCCATAGAACCGGACATGCAATAAAACGTCCTAAGTGGATGAAATAACGCGCTACAAATTTTGAGGACTATAATGACACGGAATTTGAAACAAATTTTAGGTTATCTAAAGCATCGACTCTGTCCGTCTTACCTATATTCCAAAAAGTACTGTATATAGGACCCGTAGCCATGATCGAACATAACCTGGAATTCCCAACAAATATGTAAGATAGATTATCGATTACAGCTTATATCTTTATGGTATAGGATTGGTGATGGTTTTTTAATGAAGAACTAAGGAATTATTGCTTTATATTTTCAGTGAAGTGTACGTGTCCACCTCTGTGGTGTAGTGGCTAGTGTGATTACCTGCCACCCCCCGGAGGCCCGGGTTCGATTCCCGGCTCTGCCACGAAATTTGAAAAGTGGTACGAGGGCTGGAACGGGGTCCACTCAGCCTCGGGAGGTCAGTTGAGTAGAGGAGGGTTCGATTCCCACCTCAGCCATCCTGGAAGTGGTTTCCCGTGGTTTCCCACTTCTCCTCCAGGAAAATGCCGGGATGGTACCTAACTTAAGGCCACGGCCACTTCCTTCCCTCTTCCTTGTCTATCCCTTCCAATCTTCCCCCATCCCCCCGCAAGGCCCCTGTTCAGCATAGCAGGCGAGGTACTGGTCATACTCCCCAGTTGTATCCCCACCCAGAGTCTGAAGCTCCAGAACACTGCCCATGAAGCGCGTAGAGGTGAGATCCCTCGCTGAGTCCGAGGGAGAAACCGACCCTGGAGGGTAAACAGATAAAGAAGAAGTGTACAATGTGTAGGCTATAATCTGTTTTCTTATTCTCTGTTTTAATATTGATAATATTTACTGTCACCAAATTAAATAGCAATTTCTTTTCTGGGAACGCCATGCTAGGCTTCTTTCTTCGCTTCTGGTCAAAGCGGACGTAATTTATGAACATCTATGTGCAAATAATTAATCTACTTAAAACTTTTCGATAATGACCGCAGTACGTAGTAACTTGTTTGCGTGCATCAGTATGAAAAATTTAAGATTCAAATTCAAATTGAAAAGAAAACTTAGTTTCGGTAAACCGAGATAATAAACTCTGTGGTAATACAGAAGTGAACGTTATCTACGTATAGATAATTCATTATCCGAGTGTTGGAAATGTAAGATAACAGCGAAAGTAACTGAGGTTGGCGAGTCACTGGTTACGACACAGAGTTCAATGCTATTCCACTTTTAGTATACTACAAGGGAAAAAAGGACTTTCAGCGTCGGAAGTAGCCGTCAAGATGTCGCAGCCGCGCAGAAAACAATCGTTGATGTAACGACTTATGATGTAACGATGTCATATCTGGAGAGAAAGTCGAATATGTGTGTATATGTGGAAATAAATGGCCCATTGTTCATGACAAGTTTTGGTTAGCTGACTACTTGATGCTCTTCTTTGTCTGCTTGTAATGGACAGATGATATCTGATCCATTCACTAAACAGGCGAAGAGAGCCCAAATGTTCTTCCGCGTCACTCTCCTAGCAGGTATCTGGTCTGCCTCCATGGCCGTGCATGCTAAGGCACGCACCATGACGAACCAAACGCCAGTAGGGTTGTTACATACGTAATAAAGACTTGGCAAATATTCAAGTGAGCAAGCAACCTTGCAGTTTGACGTGATTGACTGGAAAACATTTTGTAGGTTTTCATTTTCATTAAGCTGCATTTCAACGTCCTCCCACCCCCGCCTCCTCTTATGGCGAGATGCGTGGCACAGAACTGGGTAAATATAAGTTGCTATTGCTTCTTGTAAGGGGCTTTGAACTTTGTGGTTAACAGCCCCATTTACTTATAGTACGCGAAGTCGACCTGATAAACTATTTACGTGTAATTTCTGTACTGGATTGTTGATTTGCATTCATTGGGCTTAGGGTTGTGCCATTACTGATAACATTACTGATACCCCATCCTTGCGTTGTTAACTCAACATAAACGTAAAAATACAAAATACTCCAGATTTTTATTCTGAAAGTATAATTATAGTAGACCAGCCTTTTGGCCGAATAGTTAGTGTACTAGTCCTGATTCAGAAGACGCCGGGTTCGATTCTTGGCCGGATAATAAATTTTAACTGAATCTGGTTAATTCCTCTGGCTCACGGACTGGGTGTTTTTTGTTTGCCATAATACACTAGCATTCATATACAAAAACACGTTATCGACCACCACAGAAACATGCAATAGTAAATACATTCCTCCGCATACGTTTGAGGTCAGGAAGAGCATCTGGTCGTAAAATTTGGCCAAATTCTCATCGAGTGTCGACCCCAATGAATTGAGAAAAGTCCAATAGTAATAATAATAATAATAATAATAATTAGAGGACTCATGCACCCAGAAGCATTTGTTATAAATAGGTGAGACAACTTGTCTTGATATGAAATTCCTCCTTGCGCTCCCCAGATACTTTTGTAATGTTTACTTTTGGGATTAGTTATTACCTGTTAATTATGTGTCAAGTGATTTTTTGTACATTTTTTATTGTGACGCTTATTGACATTCTACGAACTATTTTGTAGCTTTTTAAAGTTATTGTTGTGTGTTTCATTTAAAGTTCTAATTTGTTTTATGTCGCACCGACACAGATATGGTCTTTCGGTGACGATGGGATAGGAATGGTCTAGGAGTGGGAAGGAAGCGATCGTGGCCTTAATTAAGGTAGATATGGCGCCCACGATTCCAGCAGCCATTGGGGCTGTCACCAGTCAGCCTGGCGAACACAAAAACTATGGATTTAACACTAATCTCGGTCATTTAGGACATGTTCCTTCTCAGCCCTTTTGACCCCCATGCCGATGAAGGCTGAACGTGGACTTTAACTCCATCCAGAGTGTCACAATTTATTTCAGCGACCCCGAATAGTATGAATTTGACACTAACATCGGTCGTTTTCGATTATTTTTTTCATGCCACTCCCTCCCATCTCCCAACCGTACGGGCGCTAGTGGTGTCTTACCGCCACATTATTTTTCTCCAGATACTGAGTCATATGTGTACCGAGTTTCTTTGACAGCTATGCTGGAACATAAACACATACATACATAATCTTGGTCATTTTGAACATTCTCTCCCCCAGCATGTCGATGGTGGCCGAACTTGGAGTTAAATGGCATTCAGAGTGTCACTATTCATTTCAACGACCCCGAAAGCTATGTAGGCTACTCAACACTTATATTAGATCGTTTCCGTTTTTAAGATGTTACTCCCTCCCCTCTCCATCGCTATGGGTGCCAGGTGTGTCTTACTCCCACAGTATTTCTCATATGTGTACCAAGTTTGGTTGAAATTTGCAGGTTTGCCTACGGTCGTCGTCCTATCTGCATCTCACGAGAAGTGGCGGCAGTTTGTAGGTACCCGCACGAGTAACATTACTTGTGATAAACTGCGCAAGCTGCGTGTTCATTACTAAACTGCTGATTATGCAGTACTTACAGTAAATGTGTTAACTAAAGCGCAATTGCGCTACCAATTTGAAAATTCACAGCAGCACAAGAATCACCGCGCACGGAACCGATGTTTCTTGTCAGGCCTTGAGACTTGAGATTGGCGCATGCGCAACCCTTACCCCGCATGCACGCGACTTGTAGTCAGACGAACATAGTAGCTTCGCCGATATCTTTACGTAAAGACATTGCTCCGTAAATGTGTGCAACACGCTAGGTACAGAATGTATTGCTCAGCTGAGGTTGTGGCCTGGTTCGTTACGAGACGTTTGACTCCACTACAAACATTCTATCACCGAGCTCGATAGCTGCAGTCGCTTAAGTGCAGCCAGTATCCAGTATTCGGGAGATAGTGGGTTCGAACCCCACTGCCGGCAGCCCTGAAGATGGTTTTTCGTGGTTCCCCATGTCCATACCAGGTAAATGCTGGGCTGTACCTTAATTAAGGCCACGGCCGCTTCCTTCACAGTCCTAGCCCTTCCCTGTGCCATCGTCGCCATAAGACCTATCTGTGTCGGTGCGACGTAAAGCCAATAGCAAAAAAAAAAAAAAAAAAAAAAAAACGTTCTATCGTTTCACATTCTCCAGTTACACTGCCTCGGCTGCAGGCCAATTTGTGCCTCAGTTCAACACCCCCATCCCGCGTCTCACTAGATGACGTCACTCGTTGCATTTTTTTCTAGTTGCTTTACGTCGCACCGACACAGATCGGTCTTATGGCGACGCTGGGACAAGAAAGGCCTAGGAATGGGAAGGAAGCGGCCGTGGCCTTAATTAAGGTACAGCCCCAGCATTTGCCTGGTGTGAAAATGGAAAACCACGGAAAACCAACTTCACGGCTGCCGACAGTGGGGTTCGAACCCACTATCTCCCGGATGCGGGCTCACAGCTGCGCGCTCCTAACCGCACGCCCAACTCGCCCGGTTCGTTGCAATTCAAGGTCACGTTGGATTCATTGATCCTTCCTCTGTCGATCATTGCTTTTTTCACTGAAATATGTCTTGCAATTTAGAAATCATAGGCGTGAAAATGCTCGCTTTAAAAAGTGTCGGTAGATGTTCTGGGTTGGCACCATATACTAGACAGCAGTTATAGAAGTATTCACGTCCAAAGAAAAATATTTAAAAATAAATAAATAATTGAACGGGTGGGGACAGTTCGCCGACTGCTTCAATGCGTTTTCCGACAACATCGCGCAACACAAGTCTGACTACAGATGATATGAAAGACATGATGGCCAATTCAGTACAATCAGGTGACCTTAACTTTACGGTTGTTATGTAACTGACTGACTTATCTTCCTGGTCGCCTAGAGTCTAGGGTGTTATTACTCCCGTGCGGTCTCGGCTGGCACACGCTGACTCGAGCGAAGAAATTCTAAGGAGATGCGGTAGGGGAGCCCAGTATTCCTTTCTTCATTGCGAACGAAGTGCGCTACCTCTAAATGAGAACTGTCCTTCACCATTACAATCAATAAGGCACCGTCAGTTGTTAATTTTCGTTTATTTTTTACAAGTTGCTTTACTTTGAACAGATAGGTCTTACGGCGACGATGGGACAGGAAAGGGATAGATGTGGGAAGAAAGTGGCCATGGTCTTAATTATGGAACAGCTCCAGCATTTGCCTGGTGTGAAAATGGGAAACCATCTTCAAGGCTGCCGTCAGTAAGGTACGAACCCACTATCTCCAAAATACAAGCTCACAGCTGCACGCTCCTAACCGTACGGTCAACTCTCTAGGTACATAAAATAATAATAATAATAATAATAATAATAATAATAATAATAATAATAATAATAATAATTGTTCCGGGGTTTCCGTGGATCGCAGAGGGATAAGGAGCGCCTGGTGTGAATGGCTGGACAAGGAATTAACTGTGAAGTAGAACTTAACACAACAACTTTTAAAATTTCATTTCTTTCCTTTTTTTCTGAGTTTAAAATTGGAGAAATAATGAATAACAACAATATTAATGAGCTCGTCAGCTCTAACAATATAGTGGACTTAGAAGTTCGAACATCAGGTACAAAAACTTGAGAGAATTGAAAATGTTAATTTACACAGAAAAGAGCTGAATTGCTCTTGCCAGGTACAAAATTTTAAAAGAGCAAGAGATGCTCCAGGAAAATAGCCCTCGCAGGAGTGTGCGCTCCAACTGTATCATAATCTCGCCTCGCAGAAGCATCAGTTTTCTTATGGCGCATTTAAGTTCCCCTGACAACCTACCGGTTGTCTTCAATGAAAATATTTACACACCGTTGCCCCAATGTGATCTTATCTATTGCTCAACAGTTATAGGGTTCACTGTCCCCATAGGGAACTAACACCATGAAAAACTCTACATACACCAATAAATATACAGGGGCATAATTGCCCATACTAAGTGGCCTTAGTGTAAAAAGGAAAGGTTGAACATGACTGGCCATAAACAAAAGGCTAGGAGACGAAACACTTGCCCTCCTTCTAGAAATAGTTAAAACACTAAGCGGACTTATGGCCAGACGATATAGAGGCTAATCCTATTCTATGCCGGGACGACTAAATGAGAAACATTAATGCCAAATGGTTTTTAAAGAATTTTAGAGGTTTAAGAAATGTAGTCACACCATGCCAAGTTGAATGGGAACCGACGGAGTGTAATCACTCTGTGTTCCCTTATATTACTTATTTCCCAGTTGAGAATAGAACAGAGTCCTCAGACTTGCAGAAAATTCTACATTTGAACCACCAAATTTAGAAATTTACTTTAAATAGAAGAGGTTGAAACCTTCCCCTCACACTATCCGCAGGATCTATCACATATCTATGAAGATTCTGCCATTACCTTGAGTCGCTGGGCCTTCCTCACACTGGAGCAATTCAGACAATACGGCCCTAAAGAGCCCAGCTTTTATAGTATTTTATGGGGAAGCTTCCAGAACTCTTTACTGATAGGCTGGATTCCTGTACACACCTCCAATTGTAATTGGCTGGAGATAGGACATTATGTTGCCAGCCTATAATGGCAATAATTAAGACCGGATTATGTTTACAAAACGAGCGAAGCGAGTTTTATAATTTCCATACGACTGTCTTAATTACCATTATAGGCGACTTGCTTACGACTGTTTATGCTCGACGATAATTACTGTTACGGGGTTATCCGTGGAGCAGAAAGAGGTTAAAGAAGGTCTGGGCTTGAATGGGTCTAACTACAACATCAAGAATTGAATTAAAACTTTAATAAAGGTTATATTTCTTTAGAGTTTCAAAAATTAACAAATAACAACATGACAGCTACAATTGGCAATCTTGAAACAAGTCTTGGACAATCCAAAATTATTGAATATTTACACATTTGGAGCTTCAAGCCCTTAGTCTAAAATTCTGAGCAAGGAGCTCAATTTTACAAAATTTGCAATTCAAAATGAGGAACAACTTAATCAAGGGCAGAAATCCCCTAATTCAAGAGCACTTGCTCCCTAAATAACAATATCTACCCTTCCAGAGACACTCTTCATTATTACAAAATTTTGAAAAGAGCTAACAGGTTCTCAGTTTCTTCCAGCCTACTCAAGGCAATATTACATGAAAATCTGACAGTCTCTGGCCTCTAAAGGCACAATTTACGAATTGAAATTGTTTTACACAGGAGTATCTAGTACCCAACCTACCGGGCCTTAGAAAAAAAGAACAGGTTAAATAAACGGCCCGAACGCAAACTGAATGGAGGCGTACACTGCTCTCCCAGATAATGAAAATTTTAAAACCTACAGGGCTCTCGGCCGATGAAATCGGGGCTAGCCCCGAACTACTGAGGTGGCTCGCATGGAAATCACTTTAACACATTACAGGAAGAAAACAGTTACGAAAACGCAGTCACCTCAAACCAAGATGAAGGGGAGCTCGAGAGGGTAACTCACTCTTTATCCCCGATTTACAGTTAAAACTTTATGAAATTTTTACATTAACCGAAAGAATATTTACATTTTGGAAAAGCTTGTTACATAATTAAAGATTCGGACCTTCCTCTCAGATAAAGTTGCGGAGACAGCAAGAAAGATAGAATTTACGTGGCCATTACCTTGTAGATGTTCTGCCTGCCGATGAAAGAGGCGCCCCGCCTCCTGCCTTAACACACACACTTAGAAAGTCGGCGATCAACTGACAAGGAAACATGAAAAGTCGCAGTTTATATACCCTCAGGGAAGGTTCGAGATGATTCTGGGCTAATCCGTACACACCCCCTCAATTTTATTGGTTAAACTCAAAAGTTACACTCAAAATCGAACAAGAAGCCTGTGATAGGTTGAAAATTAATTACAGAAATTTTTCATTGGCCAGATTCAAAACTGGCGGAATGAGACAGAAGTGTTGCAAAGCTAGAGTTACAAAAAAAAAATGAAAGTTGAGAAAACCTATAAACACAAAATTTCTTTCAATAACAACTTTCTTTACTTTGGACCAGAGTGCATGATCATAGTGTTTTGGTAGTGTCATCTGTGGAAAAATGTCCAAACTTCTTGATGTATAGCAAAACAAAACAAGGAGACATTAATCAGTTTAGGAAACTTCACAATAACGCAATTACTTAATATTTCAGTGGTAACATCTTCTGATTAAAGTTCCAACTTCATGTAGTATCAGTTTCACCTTTTGATCGATAGAGGAGTTTATTATGGTGCTGATTTTGAATGAGCGGGGTAGAGGTGTACCTCCCGGTACAATTATTATAACCCTACTTTTTAAATATTAATAAATTTACTGTCGAGATGTCGCTTGACAGTTGAGTTTACTGAACAAGCGCAGAGCGCATGCACTGGGTTATTGATTTTCCGTGAGTGGATCAGAGACCTTGACAATGTCATAATGTTTTCAAAGCTTTGATAGAAAGTTATCACAAACTAGCTTTATGTCAAATACAAACTGTTTATTGTACACTTGGTGAAGTGAATTTGCGAAAATGCGCCATGTGGTTGTGGAATATTGGAAGTAGAAAGTGCATTGATGTTAATATGTGTGTCCGACATGTTTGATTTTGGAAACAAGTGCGAAGTTAGTGCGTTGAGCGCAGGTGCGATGCTATCCTTACCTAATTGGTCAAACAGTTGTATCATAATGAAAATCTGAACTCTGATTGGTGGAGAACCTGTATCATAATGAAAACCGAACTCCGATTGGTGGAGAACCTGTATCATAATGAAACTTGAATTATAATGAGCCTCACTAAGATTCAGTATTCTGGCATATAATATTTATATTTCGGCATTGTCGAGCATAAAAATATTTACAAGTTTCTGATAGGTTTATTACGATTGAAGAAGTAACCAGCTGAAGTGTTGACAACTTGGATACATAAACAAAACAATCCTCAAAACTTTAGGTTTGCCAACTGCAAAAATTAACATTTCTTTATGAAATAGAGTTCATCCCGCTAAAGGGAGCAGTTAAACCGATGATAGAGACATCTAATAGTTGAAGACCAACGTATCTTGTAGTACACCAGTTCAAGTTTGTTTATATTATTGATATATACAAAGACAATTGACTTGTAAGCTACATAATTTCTACACACATTAAAGAAATAGTCCGCCTCTGTGGTGTAGTGGTTAGCGTGATTATCTGCCACCCCCGGAGGCCCCGGTTCGATTCCCGGCTCTGCCACGAAATTTGAAAAGTGGTACGAGGGCTGGAACGGGGTCCACTCAGCTTCGGGAGGTCAACTGAGTAGTGGGGAGCTCGATTCCCTCCTCAGCCATCCTCGAAGTGGTTTTGCGTGATTTTCCGTGGTTCTCCGGTTTCCTACTTCTCAACCAGCCGAATTTAGGCCACGACCGCTTCCTTCCCTCTTCCTTGTCTACCCCTTCCAATCTTTTCAATTCTATCTAATTTTCTAGCTTTCAACGTTTTTTTTTTTTTTTTTCATGAATGAAAAGCTACAACCTGTTTTCCAATCATTGACCGGGTCGGGGATGGAATCTTGCGGCTGCCGAGGCTTGTTGTACTCCTCTGGGGCAATGATTAATGAATGACAGATGGAATGAAATGATATTGGAGAGTGTTGCTGGAATGAAAGATGACACGGAAAACCGGAATTCTCGGAGAAAAACCTATCCCACCTCCGCTTTGTCCAGCACAAATCTCACATGGAGTGACCCGGGATTTGTTGTAAATGTCTTCATGACCATACATTTTAGTACTTCACACGGTATTTGTCATCTCCTCTACCAGGACATAATCCTTATGTCGAACTATCTTTAAATACTGCTGTATAAATACTTCTGCCTTCTGAAACTCTCACAAATGCACTTCCCTTGTCCGTTAATGATTCCTAGAATGTCATTTCTGGAACTGTTTCTGTCTTACCTACACATACCCTTCCATTTTTCACTAAAATTCATGTGACTGCCAATTTTTCTTGCCATCATTTTATCCTTGGCTGAAGGTTTTGCTAAAATCAATTTCCTGGTAAGCTGCTTCAGTCTCTCCTTACTTCCACAACTATTCCGAACTCTTTTTCTCTCTAAACTCCCCCCTCAAAGAACCAAACCCCACGGCACTTAACGCCCTTGAAAGGGCCTTGGCCTGCCCAGCGACCGCTGCTCAACCCGAAGGCCTGCAGATTACGAGGGGTCTTGTGGTCGGCCGTTATTCTGGGCTTTCGAGACCGAGGCCGCCATCCCACCGTCAGATAGCTCCTCAGTTCTAATCACGTAAGTTGAGTGGACCTCGAACCAGCCTTCAGGTCGAGAGAAAAATTCCTGACCTGGCCAGGAATCGAACCCGCGGCCTCCGGCCGAGAGGCAGGCACGCTACCCCTACACAATGGGGCCGGCTCTCGAACCTTCACCTCTTTCTCAATCATGTTATTTCTCTGTTATAATAGAATGGATCTGCCGCCTCTGTGGTGTAGTGGTTAGCGTGATTAGCTGCCACCCCCGGAGGTCCGGGTTCGATTCCCGGCTCTGCCACGAAATTTGAAAAGTGGTACGAGGGCTGGAACGGGGTCCACTCAGCCTCGGGAGGTCAACTGAGTAGAGGTGGGTTCGATTCCCACCTCAGCCATCCTGGAAGTGGTTTTCCGTGGTTTCCCACTTCTCCTCCAGGCGAATGCCGGGATGGTACCTAACTTAAGGCCACGGCCGCTTCCTTCCCTCTTCCTTGCCTATCCCTTCCAATCTTCCCATCCCTCCACAAGGCCCCTGTTCAGCATAGCAGGTGAGGCCGCCTGGGCGAGGTACTGGTCATACTCCCCAGTTGTATCCCCCGACCAAGAGTCTGAAGCTCCAGGACACTGCCCTTGAGGCGGTAGAGGTGGGATCCCTCGCTAAGTCCGAGGGAAAAACCGAACCTGGAGGGTAAACAGATGATGATGATGATAGAGTGGATCTTAATTATTCCCTACCACCTTTAATGGAACATGCTTGTTTTCATGCTCCTCAGCTATAACTTAACACCCATCCCATAGGTCGTTTACATTTTTGTTTATCATTTTCCACTGATCCTAATCTTTTAGCAACCATATGGTACTACTTAATAGTCCTACTTTTATAACCTTCCTGTCCGACTCGTTGGCTGAATGGTCAGCGTTCTGGCCTTCGGTTCAGAGGGTCCCGGGTTCGATTCTTGGCCGGGTCGGGGATTTTAACCTTTATTGGTTAATTCCAATGGCCGGGGGCCTGGGTGTTTGTGCTGTCCCCAACATTCCTGCAACTCACACACCACACATAACACTATCCTCCACCACGTTAACACGCAGTTACCTACACATGGCAGATGACGCCAACCCTCATCGGAGGGTCTGCCTTACAAGGGCTGCACTCGGCTAGAAATAGCCACACGAAATATAAATACAACCTTCCTTTCTATCACATTTATTTATAACTACGACTAAAACGGCTCCGTGATTCACTTCGTCTTATCACTTCAGTTTCTCTATGGAGCTCGTCTGGTTTTATCAGCACCACGTCTAGAATACTCTCCCCCCCCCCCCTTCCCAGATTAATTTATGTACCATTTGTTGGGAATGATTCCTCTTATTCGCTTTACCTTCCTGTTAACATTTTTTTTTTATTGAGGTCATCCGCTACAATCACATTCGTTTCTTTTTTTTCCACATAATAATTCTGTGTTGGCGTCATCCCCTTCCAGACCTGTACACTTTAGATCTTATACCTAGAATTTTATATTCCTCGTCTTCAATTCATAGCTTACACATTTTTCTTTCACCAGTATGAATATTTCCTGTCTTGTCTCTACGATGAACACTCCAGTTCTTAGATATTTTCCGCGCTAATATCACTTCTTAGCCATGAGCCCACGCCTATTACATTATCTGGTATAAATACTATATTCTTTCTTTCTTTCTTTCTTTCTTTCTTTCTTTCTTTCTTAATCTGTTTACCCCAGGGTTGGCGTTTCCCTCGGACTCAGCGAGGGACCCCACCTCTACCGCCTCAAGGGCAGTGTCCTGGAGCGTAAAACTTTGGGTCTGGGATACAAATCGGAAGGAGGACCAGTACCTTGCCCAGGTGACCTCACTTGCTATGCTGAATAGGGGCCTTGTGAGGTGCTGGGAAGATTGAAAGGGATAGATAAGGAAGAGGGAAGGAAACGACTGTGGCCATAAGTTAGGTACCATCCCGGCATTTGCCTGGAGGAGAAGTGAGAAACCACGGAAAACCACTTCCAGTATAGCTGAGGTGGGAATCGAACCCACCTCTACTCAGTTGACCTCCCAAGGCTGAGTGGACCCCGTTCCAGCCCTCGGGCCACTTTTCAAATTTCATCTCATTGCCGGGAATTGAACCCGGGCCTCCAGGGGTGGCAGCTAATCACGCTAACCACTACACCGCAGAGGCGGTCATATATACTATATTACTTGATTATATTCCTTTCCTTACAATACTTCTACAGGTTAACACTAACCTTACTTGACTTCCACCTCCCTGTACTCTCATCACCGCTCAGCCCACCCAGTCTCCCTATAACCCATGTAAACAAACCTCCTTACTTGTACGTACCCCTGCGGTTCAAGTGAAGGCCATCTGGGCGCTGATCCCTACCTCGTATCCACCCACATTCCCATTTTCTCACATATCCAGTCTAGAGTCTCATCTAAATTCCCAAACAGCCTCTAGTCATTATCCCTCTTACACAGTATCATACTTATAACAATATTCTTAAAATCTCCCGTAGTCATAACCAAATCCCACACATCTCCAACTATATTAGTACCTATTCCTGCTTGCCTTACGTTGTTGGTGCCTCCGTAAAAAACTAGCACCTTATCCTTATCATCTTCCTTCTACTATTCTCAACATCTGCCTTAACCTAATTCCTGGATAACTCTCTATCCTAGTTTCCTTTTTTCCACACACTTTCCCTACATGCCTCACAATAAATAAACTACAATCAGAACAAAAAGTGATATTACAGCTAGGGACTCTACTTAGGCAGCAATATCCTCTTCAACAACAGATTTCTGAGCAAAACTACAATACATGTGCATTCTTGAGCTTCCTAGCTCGTCGTAAATTCAGTAAAATTCCTCGGACAGACCAATAGCTGGACGGGAAGCGTAACGGATTCTTTGTGTTTCATTCTAGTGTATATGTTTGAAATTATGTTTCAGGTTTGATGTCGGCGGCCTTGGTCGAGGCAGTTGCGAGCTCGTGTCCATTCCCTCGGAACGGTTGGATCCGGCCCAAGACTTCTTCCCAGATCGTGACTATGACTACTACGAACGGGATCGTAACGGTCCGCCCGGTTGTAGCAGCCAGCAAGGAGGTCTCTATGGGGGCACGGACCCGTATGGCCCTTGGGGAACCTCCGGTAAAGACTACGGGCAAGGAAGTGGTGGCTGGAGCTATGCTCAAAGTGGTCAAGGAGGATATGGCTATGGCGGAGGTGCTGTTGGACACTATGGCCAAGGAGGCTTTGACGGAAATGGACCTCACGGACAAGGCGGCTATGGTGGAAGTGCTGTTGGAACTTATGGCCAAGGAAGTTATGGTGGAAGTGGACTTCACGGACAAGGTAGCTATGGTGGAAGTGCTGTTGGACCTTACGGCCAAGGAGGCCATGGAGGAAGTGCTGTTGGACCCTATGGTCAAGGAGGATCTCATCAACACGGGGGTTATGGTGGTCACGGCCATGGTTATGAAGGAGGAATCAGGCGAGGAGACCACTTCGGACCAGGATGGAATAGACCTCCTGCTGTTTACAGAGGGCCCTGGAGACCGGAGAGACCACCTCCACGGCCGTATGACTGGAAAGATGAGAGACGACCTTCCTTGCCCCCTCCACCACCCTGGAACAAAGAGCCAAGTATAGCACCTCCAGGACCTCCACCTCCAGGACCTCCGCGTCCAGGACCTCCGCCTCCAGGACTTCCGCCAGCAGGACCTAGTACCGAAGTAGGCCCCTTCGGGCAGCAAGGTAAGACTTAACATAGTACGTATATTATGTTTGATACAGAGTAGACATCTGTCAACTACACACTTCAAAAAATTTAGGGGACATGTTTTGTAACGTCTGGTATGTGAACGTTAATTTGGTAGATGGGGTTCAATGGTCGTACAGCATACCTTGAGACCTTAGCTACTCAGGGTATGTCAAATCGAAGTTATACTCCATCTGTAGGCGTAGCCATGAATTAAACTGTCAGGTGACCCCTCAAAAGAAAGTTCATAGCGGCGCGTCCGTGTCTCGTTGTGAGGTACACAGACTACTGCGGTCATTTGAACATGTTGAACGTCAACCACCACATCCCATGAGATATTTTAACGAGGTTCTGCTGACACAGCGTGAGGGACGCCGCCAACGTGTATGGAGACGCCGTGGTGAGCAGTACATGCCAAATGTTGTCCAGGAAGGCGGCCGATTCGGACAAGGTTCTGCGATGGCATCAGTATTGATGGCCGTACGGATCTTGTCGTCGTCCGTCGGAATCTTACCGGTGCGGAGTACATCGAGCAGATACTGTTACAGCGTGTGTTGGTTGCTGCATACGCTGTTGGCCCTGAATTCGTACTCATGCACAACAATGCCAGGGTTCATGTAGCGCGCATCACCAGAGCTGTCTTGCGAAAACTGGACATTCAAGAGATGGAATGGCCAGCAGTGAGTCCCGACCTCAGTTCCATCGATCATATGTGGGATAAGATTGACAGAAGTGTTCGTGGGCGTCCTGTTCCACCACAGACTCTCCAAGACGTCGAACAGGCTCTCATTGAACAAGGGGCCTGATACCACAACGTGACCTTCGTGGACTTATACGGAGCATGCCACGTAGATGCCAAGCTGTGATAAATGCTCGTGAAGGACATACACCGTACTGAAGCTCTCGAACTGTGATAAGAATCCACCCTGGAGGACTGTTATCACTTTGTTTTCGCCCCTATTTGGACATTTCCGTTTATGTTCTGAAAACAAACGTGAATCCATCGATGTTCTTTTGTATACCTCAACGGTAAAGAATAAAGATTTAGTTGGTAATATACCTGGGTATGAGGTATTGTTTTGCGGAGCGTGGCATACGTTCAAAAACATGTTCGCCTAAATTTTTGAACTATGAATTTGTACATTAGCATTTTTAGTGCGTGAGATTTTTGTTAATGAAACTCCTCAGTTCACTAGTTATACCGAACATGTTGTCCACCTCCGTAGCGTAGCGGTTAACACTATTAGCTGCCGTTTTCGGGGGTGCGGGTTCGATTTCTGGTATTGCCAGAAATGTAAGAATGGCAGGAGGGCTGGTATGTGGTTAAAATGGTTCATGCAGCTCACTGCCATTGGGGGTGTGCACCACCTCAGAGTTTTACGTACCGAACATGTTTCCTTGTTCTTACAGGAAACGCCAGTCAGTGTTATACGTAGAATACCACTTAAACCTATACAGATGGCTTTGAAAACACAGACAAGCAATGCTCCGAGAAACGTTAGCAAAGTACTTATTCCATTAAAAGCAAAACGAAATAGCGGAACAGAAAGCACTATAAGGTGATACTTATTTTGGCTACTCTGTGGCTTATTACGCGAGAATGAAAGACAACTGTTATCTCCCCTGATAGTCACTGATACCGTGGAGCACAGAGGTCTAAGACGGTGCGGGCATGAATGGATGGACAGAGAAATGTTCAAAGTATAATTTAAAACTCAAAAAATATGAAATTGTATTTCTTTCTGGGTTTCTTTTCAGATTTTAAACTTTGTTAAACAAATAACAGTTGGCTAGTCAGAACGGAAGCTCTTCAGCTCTTACACAAATAGTTATTCAATAGATATAATGATTTTTAAGAGATGAGTTAGGTAGCTCAAACATTACACTATTATCAATCTCACAACACAAGATATACAAAACAAGAGTGTTGGCACGTCTTCAGATAAGATACAAAATTAACATAAAATCAGAAATACATACATAATCCAGAGAAAAGAACGTCGCCGATTGTGGAAGCACTGAACACAAGAGGTCTTGTGAATCAACTTAAATTAAGCTTAATTAATTAAACTTGGCTGTAATAATAATTCGTCAATAATTTTGAGAAACAAACTTTAATTATCCAAATAATTTATAACTTCCGACCTTTTTAGATTAATTAAAAGAAATAAGAATATTGAACTTCTGCCGTCAACCTCTTAAAAGAAAACGAAAAGACCACAGAAAAATAAATAATCGTAGGTTGAAGGTTAATTTAGATTAAATTAAATCGTTACAATCAGAAAATCTCAAGATTTCTGAGACATTGAACAGTGAAGAACCTTCTAATGAAGTATCTCGGTTAAATAAATTGCCCCGCAAACAGTCATAACCCGCAGAAATCACCCAATTTCAAATATCGAAGCAATAATAATTCAAGAACATGCAATTAAAGTCAGAAGTAGAACAAACTACTCCAATATCACCCAAGGAGCGGTAACTCAGCTCAAATAAATAAATCAATCACAGCAGTAACACATCTGCGTGCAGTCAAGATCATTCCCCAAAATCAGATGACAGTCAAACCATTAGTAATAATAATAATAATAATAATAATCAACTGACCTTGAAATGTCAGTTTCAACATTGCAAGGCAAAATGTCACGTGTGCATTCTATGACATCGAAGAAAAACAGATGACGACCACCGAAATCAAATGAGAACTAGAAAACCGAGTAACTCATTAGATAAGCCTTCCCTGAAAACACCTTTCTTTCTTATACTTGGCCAAGATCTCTTGATAATGTTTCAAATAATTAATATAATTATTATGACATTAAGGAAATGAAATTCAAGCGGCATAACTTATTCAGAGACTACTTACATGATAGGTTAGTTGAGAGCTCTTCAACGTAAATATACCTTTACAGATATGAAAATTAGAAATAACTGAATTAAAGGAAAAATTAATATCATCCATAGATTAGATTTGAAACCCCGTGTGTATGAAAATAAGGTAGATTGGATAAGACCCGATTCTCAATTCTTAAATTTTAAACAACCACGAAAGGTTCAAAATCAACTTTAGATCTTCTTACATATCCTTGCATTTAAAGGTGTCCACGTCCCATAGCGTGATTACACCACTCACCGTTTGGTAGGTTAACAGTACAGAAACGGTTAAGATTAACTTACAAGTCGGACGATAGCATAAATCAAAATTAATATCAAAATAACTCAAATTCTTCAGGCCGAACGCCCAGATTGGGAAAACGTCACCCAGGATCTAATCCCACGATCATTCTTCTTTCTTCTTGACAATATTATACAAGAAAACGCTCCAGAAGCAAGCGTCTTATTTCAATTCAGCCACAAGAATACCAAAATCCAAACAACTGCAGCTCAGATTTAATTGTCGACCTCATACTTCACTTGTCGCGACCAGATAGCAGCACCGCTTAGTGAGCTCTCCACTCAAGTTCTGAGTTGACCGCTAGATGTCTCACCATTAGCCATTAAGGAAGATCATTCCTTCCAATATTTGTTTTCGTAGAGATGCAGACAAGCTCACGGCGCATAAATATAATGCAGAGTACTTGCACCCCACGGAGTAATAATCGTAATTCCATTACAGCCTCCCCCTCGAAAGGTGCGACCAGGGGTGGGGCATAACCAGCATGTCTTGATAAAATAATTTGTTGTTGCAGGAGTATATATAGAAGAAAATGTTCCACCTTCAATAATTTAGCATAGAGGTGACTCGAAGAGAGTAGAGATAGACTTGGGTGATGTATAACGCAGTGATACAGGTCACTCGCAGTTGTTTAGTGTTCTATTAAGTCCACCTTTTCATGCAAAATATCACCAGATGCTAATCTTCCATGAAATGTCCAGATAATACTAAATATACAAGGAAATCTTAATTCACTTAACCACAATAAATTTTCAGAGGTACAATTACACGATAATACGGGTCTTACAAGGTTTTAAACATAATATAGTTCTCTCTTGAGTTGACTCAGGGGCTTCAATTGTAGGGAAAGACATGACCTTATGAGTGATAACCATACTACCACATAATCTTTTTAAATAAAACACAAGAGGAGGAGAAAAAAAATTAAAATTAATAAATAAGAAAACATAAGCCTCCCCGAGGAATAAGTCAGTGCAACAAACATTAGATAATACCTTAAGTGACATATCACACCAATCGCTTTATCATCAGTTTCTTCCAAAAATCAAAATGCCACAGCACGCCATATAAAATGAATGCCAGGTCACACACGGTCAACTACATACCAAAGATAAGAGTAGGTATTAACAATATACAAACCAAGATAAATTCCAAACAGATATATCAGTGAGCTCGAAACTCATCAATCAATACATGGCCTACATTCTTTAAAATTTCTAAATCATCACTAGGTTTAAATTAATTATTGCTTTACACTGCTTCAACTTCCATAGTCCACTACATATATACTCATTCCAAACAGAAGGTGAAAAACTAGAAACAATAATAAATAGAAGGATACTGGATAACACGTTTAGAACAGGAACCTAAGCAAGAGTAAAAGATATGAATGTTTAGAGCAATGGTAAAAGGTTAATTACAGTTGGAGACATATGTACAATTCAGATGTAGGGTACGCGTAAGGTGAGTCATCAAAAACCGAACTATCAGCAATTACCAGGCAATCAACACACAATATCACATCTACACCGGGACAGAAAATGACCAGGAGAAACACCGGAGACAAACCCATCCTGAAACCACATAATCCTTCTACAAGGCCCCATATCCAGGTAGAGGATCGATGACTGCAATACCGTCTGAATGAGCAGAATAATCCCATACTTATTCTTCTACATCACAGAACGATAAGTTACTATACCAATGACACCTTTCAGATGAAGTTCCATAATAAAATGCACTAGACAGGCAGGTTAATTGAAATGAACGTTTAAATCCACAAGCTTAAGTAAGATGACCTCAGATGAACAAGTTATGGCAGAGAATATAAGAAGTTGAACCACGAGTCAGATGACATATACCAAAATAAACACATTAGTTAAGAATTTTTCCCAAAATGAGTTGTAGATACATAAAATGAGTTTTCACCAAATCCACCCTTGACACCAAAAGAAAAATAAAAGGGCAATGTACAACCTCCTCAAGGTGTCCATACTACAACAACCCACATACTAAGTTACTCCAATAACAACAATTCAATACTACTCAAATGATCACCAGTGCCGATGTGTCAGCCTCGAAGGTAAAGGACATACAAATCCTCGACAGCATCCCACAAATCACAGAGTGCCCACCCCAATATCATCACAACAACCGCAATAACCACCATCATGACTTCAGAGGAACACAGTCACCTCTCAACGAAACCATAATGCCACCCCAACATAATTCCCAAAATCAAACCCATAATACCAAAGCACACCTCCAAAATAAGGATCAGAAACCATACCCTACAGGTCAAAAGGAGGTACACCCCTTAGGTCATGAATCCTTCATCATCTCAACACTACTTTACCATAACGGACGGAAGAAGGAAAACTCTAAGTACATTACATGAACCTACAACTCAAATTAAACCATATACAGTAAAACAAGTCGCAATTTCCCCCAAAACACCTTAGAAAATGATGATAACAGCGATGAATAGGCAGGGTACCAGATCACCTTACAACGTGAAGTCCACACGGATATACAATACTTCAACAGGAAGAAATCACTTAACACAACTATCCTTACACTTCCCCTTTTGAAGATGGCATAAACACCTATCAGTAGACTATACCACCCATCACAAATGAGATTTTGAATTCAACCCCAGACACACAATATATCAAGCCGCTTTCACTTGGGATAAATGAACTCTCCGAATTCTTTTCGCCACAGGATCACTGACAAGCATAGATACAGGGCTCAAAACTGCAATATCGTACAAGGTCCCTGAAATCTAGGAGCTAATTTTGAAGTAAATTTATTTATAGCCTTGCTGACAGGATAACATTTTACGAAGACTTGGTCTCCAACATTTAGCTTGGTGGGTTTTCGGCCCTTGTCATAGTTCTTTCGTACCTTTTCATACGACACAGCCAACCTCGTTTTGGCCTCATCCCACACCTTTCGCACATCACGAAGAGTAGAGACTTCAGGTAGCAGTTCCTCAATTCGAAGGAGATTAGATAGAGGAGAAAATGGAACAAAACTAAACATTAATTCCATAGGAGTTTTGCCATGAGACTCATGGGTAGCAGTATTAAATGCATACGACAACCAATGAAGACAGGTGTCCCACTTGGTATGATTAGAGTGGTGGTAAGCTATGAGAGCAGACTTCAAATTTCTATTCATCCTCTCGGAATATGAGGGGTTGGGATAATATGGAGTAGTGGTCACATGGGAGATGCACAAGTCAAACAAGTACTTCCTGAATGAATGACTAGTAAACCCAGCAGCATTGTCAGATACAAGAAACTTAGGAGTTCCAAAGCATGCAAAAATAGAATTTAAACAGGAAATAGTGGACTGCGAATTAGTTGTTTTCGTCGGGAAAATCCAGAAAAACCTGGTAAAGGCATCAATGCACACCAATGCATGAGTGTTTCCTCGACTGGAACGTGGGAAAGGTCCAACATGATCGATAAACAATCGCTCCATAGCTCTGGAAGCTTGAGTCGATGACAACAACCCTACACGTTTGTTTAGGTTAGGTTTACTAATGGCGCAACTTTTGCAAGACTTAACCATGGATGTGATATCCCGATCCATGTTTTTCCAAATAGAGAACTCCCTTATTTTTGACCTAGTTTTGAAGTTTCCCAAGTGTCCACCAACCGGACTATCATGGTAATACTGAAATATGACAGGAATTAAAACCTTGGGGACAACAATCTTTATCCTTTTATCATAACGAGATTGACAACAGAGTACCCCCTTCACCAAGAAATAGGGTTTGATAATATTACCAGAATTAATCTTTTCCAGAATTTCCTTTAACAGAGGGTCATCGTTTTGATGCAGAGCAACATCTTGATACCACATTGGAAGATTAGTCAAGATAGTATCCACATTCACCAAACCAACTTGAGATATACAATTCACTTCCAAGTTTTCACAACCATCCTGCTCATTAAACATTCGACTAAGCCCATCAGCGATTACATTTTCCGTTCCACGAATGTGTCGAACATTAAATTTGAAAGCAGAAATTCTCAGCGCCCACCTAGTTAATCTCCCAGTTCTTTTAGGTCTTTTCAGAACCCAGGAAAGAGCCTCATTATCGGTCTCTAAATCAAAATCAACGTGCTCCACATAAACACGGAATTTCTCCAACGAAAATAGCACCGCTAAACATTCTAATTCATAGACAGAATACTTCCTTTCCAGAGGGGAGAGGGCTATAGATGCATAAGCGATTGGACGTCTACCCATTTCAGACTCTTGCAATAACACTCCAGTAATAGCCTTGCCTGAGGCATCAGTCTGGATAATGAACCTTTTTTCAAAATCAGGAATGGCAAGTATAGGATCATTACTGAGAGCTTTCTTCAAGGTTTCAAAGGCTCTTTGTTGTGGTTCTTCCCACACAAATTTGACATCTTTTCTACGTAAGGAATTCAATGGAGCAGCAATTTCAGCATAATTAGGAACGAATTTCCTGAAGAAATTAGTCATGCCAATGAATCTGGCGATTCCTTTTATATCCTTAGGAGGTTTGAAATCACGAATAGCTTGAGTACGGGCATGATCAATTGAAATACCCTGTGACGATACTATATGTCCCAAGAAGGAAATCTTAGATTTGGCAAAATTGGTTTTGGAAAGCTTGACAGTTAAACCTGCTTTCTTCAATCTTTCAACTACTTCTTGCACATGCTTGAGATGATCTTCAAAATTTGCAGAATATACGACAAGGTCGTCAAGATAGTGAATAACGTACTTAAATTTCACATCTCCAAACACAGAATCCAGTAATCGAGTTAACACAGCCGCTCCCGTCGAGAGCACAAAAGGTATAACCGTGTATTCGTACAGATTCCAGTCAGTGGCAAAAGCAGTGAGAGGAATAGATTCCTCATCTAGAGGTATTTGATTGTATGCCTGATTCAAATCAAAGGTTGAAAAATAATTAGCACCATGGAACCAAGAGAAGCAAGTATGCAAATCCGGTAAGGGCACAGACTGCATGACGATCTTACGGTTTAACTCTCTATAATCCCTCACTGACCTGAAACTTCCAGATGACATGGGCACCAGAAACATCGGAGACGAGTATGGAGAGATAGAAGGTCGAATAACACCATCCTGAAGCATCTTATCGATGATTTTCTTTAATTCAACCATCTTAGGTGGTGATAACCTATAGGGCGGAGATCTAACAGGAATCTTGTCCGTAATATCAATGTGGTATTTAAGCACATTAGTCAATCCCAATTTATCAGTGAAAACTTCAGGATACCTAGCACAAAGATCACGAATTTTATGAGCTCGATCGAGAGGCAGATGATCAAGATCTAATTTATTACTTTCGCTTTCCTCAACATTCTCATCCAATGCACAAGCAGAATACCTTTGAAACACTACATCTTCATGAAATTTGAAAATTCTATTAGGTCAAAATTTGAAACTAAAGTTCCTATCTTGTAAATTCAAAATCATTCCAACCTTGCCCATAAAATCAGTCCCTAAAATTACTTGATAAGATAAATCAGAAGCCACGAGACAATCTGTTTTCCAAGTAAACTCGGCAATTCTAATTTTGACAGATATACAACCTATAATTCTTAATCTGCCTCCATTAGCAGTCACACAATTAAGTTTAGAAGTCCTAATTTCAGGTAATTTGCAACAAACCTTCATCCTCGAATACCAAGTCTCACTCATAAATGACACAGCATTACCGGAATCAATCAATCCCAATGCAGGTTCGTTATTCACTTCAAGACAAATGGTCGAGGTTTTAGAAACAACATTACTAGAAATACCTAACATTCGAGGTAAAGGAAACTCATTATTCACATGACCTTCAACCGACCAGCTCTCATTATCTGCATTGGGCATACCACACGGTCATTGAAAATTACTATTGTTTACCTTAGGGCACTGCCTTTTCATATGTGACTTAGATCCGCGAACATAACAACTACCATTTTGTCTATGACTCAATGTATTTTTCTTCTCTCGGAAGAGCAATTATTCCTCAGGTGATCTCTAGATCCACAAGCGTAACATTTTTTGAAGGAAGAAGAAGGCACAGGATGAGTGGAGACATTGTTAGAGCGAAATGAAACACAGGGAGGTGGATACCTAGTGTGCCGGGACTCATCTCCATGTTTTACATCCTCGGCAAATGTACAAGCTTCCTCAAGTTCTGCAAAATTACTCGGGCACTTAGTCAAGGATGAAAAGGACCGATATTGAGGAGTAATGCCTTTGATTATACGAGCTACCATCTCTTCTTCCTGTACCATGATTTTGAAAACCTCGCAATAAAATTTCAAATCCAAGACATAGGCCAATAAATTTTCATGCAAGAACTGCGTCCTATAACAACCTTTTGGAACCAGACTTTGTAACGCAAGGGACGGAATAAACCTTGCCAAGATTAACTCGTGAAATTCATTTAAATTACTGCTAATAGCCTTAGAAATTTCTTTTTTAAGTACACCTTGACAGTTGGGAAATAACACTCTAAAATCCCCAGAGCATCCATGCAATACACATTAGCCGACTCAGATAATTCTACCAGAAACCGCAGGAATCTGATTGTTTCGTCAATGGAATCTACAGAAAAGGTCATTACATTTTTGAAAAGATCTTTAATTGAATTGGGAGCCGAACATGACCTAATCAACAAATTCTCAACCGCAGGACTAATTCCGCAGCAATGAGATGAGGACGGATTAGTGACGGTTTGAGGAGTAATTAACTCATAAGTTGCACCAAGGTTGTTACCTTCATTAGTTTCAATCTCATCACTTAATGACAACTGACCAACTTTCTTCATGTATGTATGTATGTTGGGTAATCATCTCGAAGGCTGGTTTGATCCTCTGCAGCTTCGCCAACAGCTGTCATAAACAACCTAGGCGTCACTGAAGAGGCGTACTAGGGAAACGAGGAGTGAGGTAGTTTCCCGTTGCTTTCCTCACCGAGCCAGCAGTTGCTCTTACATATCAGTCTGCCAAGCCCACTGAAATGTATGCACCAACTGACCCTATGAGCGATATTTTCACACCATTCATAACAGGGACTGGCTGCATAAGGAATGGTATTACTAGCATCACTCATACCTCAGTCGCTTTCATATCGTCAAAGCCAAGGATGAGACTGTGACAGGTCAATGAAAGTAACAAATTTGATATAGCCCATACCAGAAGACATAGTGCACTGTAAACACTACATCTCGCCAGCAAAGGCATACTTTCTTCATATTAATCATAAAATCGAGTTCAACCGAAACATTAATTACTGAAGTCAACAACGAAGTGCATTGAGACATCAATTCACCTTCAGGTCCAAGAGAAATCAAAGCTTGCACCCTGTTAATAAGGTGATTGGTCCGAGCTTTTAATCTTCTCAATTGGTAATCTGATGGACTACACTCTTTTAACTGTTTTATAAACACTAATAATTCGTCAATAGAACTGGACATTGCATGCACTGATTTACCCAAGTCGATGCTCATGTTACCTGGATTTACAGGGGAATCATGGGAAGCCAGAAGCAAGGTAACATCGCCTTCCATAGAACCAGTGGACACCAAACCCCGAATATCGAGTTCGTACAACAGCTCACCCTTCCTCAGCATTCTTGGCAACAACACGGCACGTGCACTCATTTTGATATGAAACAGAAAACGCCAAGGTTAGCACTCAACACAAGCCTGTCTTTCCCTTCACAAGTTTAATTTCCTAGTCTCAATTGACTTATTATTTCAGCCAAGGTGATATCGATGGTCTGACGAAATAGCCAACAGTCACAAGAAACAAGAAAGAAAAATATGCTTTCACAAGATATCAGAACGTAGCTGTACAGAAAACCACGCAATCTGATACCAAACACACTCTCACAACACAAGATATACAAAGCAAGAGTGTTGGCACGTCTTCAGATAAGATACAAAATTAACATAAAATCAGAAATACATACATAATCCAGAGAAAAGAACGTCGCCGATTGTGGAAGCACTGAACACAAGAGGTCTTGTGAATCAACTTAAATTAAGCTTAATTAATTAAACTTGGCTGTAATAATAATTCGTCAATAATTTTGAGAAACAAACTTTAATTATCCAAATAATTTATAACTTCCGACCTTTTTAGATTAATTAAAAGAAATAAGAATATTGAACTTCTGCCGTCAACCTCTTAAAAGAAAACGAAAAGACCACAGAAAAATAAATAATCGTAGGTTGAAGGTTAATTTAGATTAAATTAAATCGTTACAATCAGAAAATCTCAAGATTTCTGAGACATTGAACAGTGAAGAACCTTCTAATGAAGTATCTCGGTTAAATAAATTGCCCCGCAAACAGTCATAACCCGCAGAAATCACCCAATTTCAAATATCGAAGCAATAATAATTCAAGAACATGCAATTAAAGTTAGAAGTAGAACAAACTACTCCAATATCACCCAAGGAGCGGTAACTCAGCTTAAATAAATAAATCAATCACAGCAGTAACACATCTGCGTGCAGTCAAGATCATTCCCCAAAATCAGATGACAGTCAAACCATTAGTAATAATAATAATAATAATAATAATCAACTGACCTTGAAATGTCAGTTTCAACATTGCAAGGCAAAATGTCACGTGTGCATTCTATGACATCGAAGAAAAACAGATGACAACCACCGAAATCAAATGAGAACTAGAAAACCGAGTAACTCATTAGATAAGCCTTCCCTGAAAACACCTTTCTTTCTTATACTTGGCCAAGATCTCTTGATAATGTTTCAAATAATTAATATAATTATTATGACATTAAGGAAATGAAATTCAAGCGGCATAACTTATTCAGAGACTACTTACATGATAGGTTAGTTGAGAGCTCTTCAACGTAAATATACCTTTACAGATATGAAAATTAGAAATAACTGAATTAAAGGAAAAATTAATATCATCCATAGATTAGATTTGAAACCCCGTGTGTATGAAAATAAGGTAGATTGGATAAGACCCGATTCTCAATTCTTAAATTTTAAACAACCACGAAAGGTTCAAAATCAACTTTAGATCTTCTTACATATCCTTGCATTTAAAGGTGTCCACGTCCCATAGCGTGATTACACCACTCACCGTTTGGTAGGTTAACAGTACAGAAACGGTTAAGATTAACTTACAAGTCGGACGATAGCATAAATCAAAATTAATATCAAAATAACTCAAATTCTTCAGGCCTAACGCCCAGATTGGGAAAACGTCACCCAGGATCTAATCCCACGATCATTCTTCTTTCTTCTTGACAATGTTATACAAGAAAACGCTCCAGAAGCAAGCGTCTTATTTCAATTCAGCCACAAGAATACCAAAATCCAAACAACTGCAGCTCAGATTTAATTGTCGACCTCATACTTCACTTGTCGCGACCAGATAGCAGCACCGCTTAGTGAGCTCTCCACTCAAGTTCTGAGTTGACCGCTAGATGTCTCACCATTAGCCATTAAGGAAGATCATTCCTTCCAATATTTGTTTTTGTAGAGATGCAGACAAGCTCACGGCGCATAAATATAATGCAGAGTACTTGCACCCCACGGAGTAATAATTGTAATTCTATTACAATCAAGAGCACTACAAGTTACAAGTCAGAAGGCTGGACTCCATAATTTACAACATTAGTGTTCCGGGGTTTCCGTGGAACACAGAGGTGAAAGAAGATGCCGGTGTGAATGGGTCTAACTACAATGTCAAGAATTGAATTAAAACTTAATCTGAAGGTTATATTTTCAGCACTTCAAACTTAACAATTGCTCATGTCAATATTACAGGTACGCATAGCAATTCTTAAACAAGATTAGGAAAAATCCAAGATTCAGAACCTTAACACTTTGGGTTTTAAGCCCCTAGTTTAACAATTTCCTGAGGTACAATCTCAAATTTACAAAAGAGCACAAATTATTCAGGGGCAGAAACCCCCTAATTCAATAGCACTTGCTCTCCAAAATCTGAATATACAGCCTTCCAGAGGCACTCTTTACAATTACAAAATTTTGGAAAAAGCTAACAGGCTTTCACTTTCTTCTAGCCTATTTAATGCAATATCAGAAAATTACAATCACTCGCCCATAAGGCACAACTTACAATCAGAAAGGTAATGTTATACAGGGGTATCTGGTACCCAACCTACAGGGTCTATGCGGAAAAGAACAGGTTAAGTAAATGGCCCGAAACATAACCTGAATGGAGGCGTATGCTTGCACTCCTAGATAATGAACACCTACAAAAACCTAAAGGGCTCTAGGCCGATGAAACAGGGGCTATTCCCAAACAACTGAGGTGACTCGTATAAGGTTAAATTAATTCATTACGAAAAGGAGGAGAAACAGTAACAAAACGTAGTCACCTCAAATCAAGATGAAGGGGAGCTCGAGAGGGTAATTCACACTATATCCCCGATTTACAGTTAAAGATTTTATGAAGTTTTTACATTAGCCGGAAGAATTTACATTTTTAGAAAAGCTTGTTACATAATAAGGAGTCGGACCTTTCCCTCGGGTTAAACTGCAGAGTTAGCAAGAAAGAAAGATTTTATGTGGCCATTACCTTGTAGATGTACTAGCTGCCGACGAAAGAGGCCGCCCGCCTCCTGCTAAGCACACGCACACACAGACGGACGTTGATCGATTGGACAAGAAACGTGAAAAGCCGCAGTTTATAAACCCTCAGGGAAGGTTCGAGATCATTCAAGACTACACCAGCCACACCCTCTCAATTTATTTGGTCAATTCAAAAGGAAACACTCAAAATCGAACAAGAAACCTGTGATAGGTGGAAAGTTAATTACAGAAATTAGGGATTGGCTAGATTCAAAACTGGCGGAAGTCAAAAGGAAATATTGCCAACCCAAAAATAAATGAACAATCAGTTTTAAAAAACCTAGAAATACAAAACTTCTTTAAATGATAAGTTCTTCCACCTTGCACCAGGGTGCATGACCATAATTTTTAGTAGTGCCATCTGTAGAATAATATCCAAACGTCTTGATGGATGACAAACAAAACAAGGACAAAATCACTCAGTTTAGGCAACTGCACAATAGCAAAATTACATCATATTTCTGTGGTGACATCTTCTCAATCAATCAATCAATCAATCAATTAATACTGATCTGCATTTAGGGCAGTCGCCCAGGTGGCAGATTCCCTATCTGTTGCTTTCCTAGATTTTTCCTAAATGATTTCAAAGAAATTGGAAATTTATTGAACATCTCCCTTGGTAAGTTATTCCAATCCCTAACTCCCCTTCCTATAAATGAATATTTGCCCCAGTTTGTCCTCTTGAATTCCAACTTTATCTTCATATTGTGATCTTTCCTACTTTTATGAACGCCACTCAAGCTTATTCGTCTACTAATGTCATTCCACGCCATCTAAGTCTCTGGTAAGACCCCAACTAGAGTATGGTTCCAGTGTATGGGACCCTCACCAGGATTACCTGATTCAAGAACTGGAAAAAATCCAAAGAAAAGCAGCTCGATTTGTTCTGGGTGATTTCCGACAAAAGAGTAGCGTTACAAAAATGTTGCTAAGTTTGGGTTGGGAAGAATTGAGAGAAAGAAGAAGAGCTGCTCGACTAAGTAGTATGTTCCGAGCTGTTTTTTCCAGTTCTTGAATCAGGTAATCCTGGTGAGGGTCCCATACACTGGAACCATACTCTAGTTGGGGTCTTACCAGAGACTTATATGCACTCTCCTTTACATCCTTACTACAACCCCTAAACACCCTCACAACCATGTGCAGAGATCTGTACCCTTTATTTACAATCCCATTTATGTGATTACCCCAATGAAAATCTTTCCCTATATTGACACCTAGATACTTACAATGATCCCCAAAAGGAACGTTCACCCCATCAACGCAGTAATTAAAACTGAGAGGACTTTTCCTATTTGTGAAACTCACAACCTGACTTTTAACCCCGTTTATCAACATACCATTGCCTGCTGTCCATCTCACAACATTTTCGAGGTCACGTTGCAGTTGCTCACAATCTTGTTACTTATTTATCACTCTATAGAGAATAACATCATCCGCAAAAAGCCTCACCTCCGAATCCACTCCTTTACTCATATCATTTATATATATGTAAGAAAACATAATGGTCCGATAATACTGCCTTGATGAATTCCCCTCTTAATTATTACAGGGTCAGATAAAGCTTTGCCTACTCTAATTCTCTGAGATCTATTTTCTAGAAATATAGCAACCCATTCAGTCACTCTTTTGTCTAGTCCAATTGCACTCATTTTTGCCAGTAGTCTCCCATGATCCACCCTATCAAATGCTTTAGACAGGTCAATCGCGATACAGTCCATTTGACCTCCAGAATCCAAGATATCTCCTATATCTTGCTGGAATCCTACAAGTTGAGCTTCAGTGGAATAACATTTCCTAAAACCGAATTGCCTTCTATCGAACCAGTTATTAATTTCACAAACATGTCTAATATAATCAGAAAGAATGCCTTCCCAAAGCTTACATACAATGCATGTCAAACTTACTGGCCTGTAATTTTCAGCTTTATGTCTATCACCCTTTCCTTTATACGCAGGGGCTACTATAGCAACTCTCCATTCATCTGGTATGGCTCCTCCGACCAAACAATAATCAAATAAGTACTTCAGATATGGTACTATATCCCAACCCATTGTCTTTAGTATATCCCCAGAAATCTGATCAATTCCAGCAGCTTTTCTAGTTTTCAACTTTTGTATCTTATTGTAAATGTCATTGTTATCATATGTAAATTTTATTACTTCTTTGGCCTTAGTCTCCTCCCCTATCTCGACCTTATCCTTGTAACCAACAATCTTTACATACTGCTGACTGAATACTTCTGCCTTTTGAAGATCCTCACATACACACTCCCCTTGTTCATTAATTATTCCTGGAATGTCCTTCTTGGAACCTGTTTCTGCCTTAAAATAGCTATACATAACCTTCCATTTTTCACTAAAATTCGTATGACTGCCAATTATGCTTGCCATCATGTTATCCTTAGCTGCCTTCTTTGCTAGATTCAATTTTCTAGTATGTTCCTTCAATTTCTCCTTACTTCCACAGCCATTTCTAACTCTATTTCTTTCTAGTCTGCACCTCCTTCTTAGTCTCTTTATTTCTCTATTATAATAAGGTGGGTCTTTACCATTCCTTACCACCCTTAATGGTACAAACCTGTTTTCGCATTCCTCAACAATTTCTTTAAACCCATCCCAGAGTCTGTTTACATTTTTATTTACCGTTTTCCACCGATCATAGTTACTTTTTAGAAACTGCCTCATGCCTGCTTTATCAGCCATATGGTACTGCCTAACTGTCCTACTTTTAAAACCTTCCTTTCTATCACATTTATTTTTAACTACCACAAAAACAGCTTCATGATCACTAATACCATCTATTACTTCAATTTCCCTATACAGCTCATCTGGTTTTATCAGCACGACATCCAGTATATTTTTCCCTCTGGTTGGTTCCATCACTTTCTGAATCAGCTGTCCTTCCCATATTAACTTATTTGCCATTTGTTGGTCATGCTTCCTGTCGTTCGCATTTCCTTCCCAATTGACATCTGGCAAATTCAGATCTCCCGCTACAATCACATTTCTTTCCATGTCGTTTCCCACATAGCTGACTATCCTATCAAAAAATTCCGAATCCGCGTCAGTGCTACCCTTTCCCGATCTGTACACTCCAAATATATCAAGTTGCCTATTATCTTTAGAAATGAGCCTTACACCTAGAATTTCATGTGTCTCATCTTTAACTTTTTCGTAGCTTACAAATTCTTCTTTCACCAGAATGAACACTCCCCCTCCCACCCTTCCTATCCTATCTCTACGATACACAATCCAGTGCCGTGAGAAAATTTCTGCATCCATTATATCATTTCTCAGCCATGATTCAACTCCTATTACAATATCTGGTAAATATATATCTATTAAATTACTTAATTCTATTCCTTTCCTTACAATACTTCTACAGTTCAACACTAACAATTTTATGTCATCCCTACTTGATTTCCAGTTCCCTGTTCCCTTATCACCGCTCCCTAGGCCATCCCGTTTCCCTGAATGTACCTCCCTATTACCCTTCCAAACAAATTTCCTAACTTATACGTACCACTGCGGTTTAAATGAAGGCATCTGAGCGCAGATCCCTATCTCCTACCAACCCATTAGGATCTAGAAATTTCACTCCCAGTTTCCCACATACCCACTCCATAGTCTCATTTAAATCCCCAATCACCCTTCAGTCAGTATCCCTTCTACACAGTATTCCACTAATAACAATCTCCGCTTTCTTAAACTTCACCCGTGCTGCATTTACCAGATCCCACACATCTCCAACTATGTTGGTACTTATATCAGCTTGCCTTACGTTGTTGGTACCAACATGAAACACTACCACCTTATCCTTTCCCTCCTCCCTCTCTTCTACTTTCCTCAACATCTGCCTCAACCTAATTCCTGGATAACACTCTACCCTGGTACCCTTTCCTCCACACACTTTCCCCACGTGTCTAACGATGGAATCCCCCATGACCAGAGCCTCAACCCTACCCACCTCATTTGATCCCCTCCCGTCCTGGTCAGCCCTATCTTTCCTGATAGCTGCAGAAGCTACTTCCTCCTCCCTTTTCTCCTTCCCATGACCCTGTTCCACCTGTCTTTTCCTATCCTCTACTCTACATTTTCCTTTCCTACCTTTTCCCTTCCTCCTATTTCCACACATCTCATCAACAGTTCCCTGTCCCTCATCTTCCCTCTGTTGTTCTACCTGGAGTGACTCGTACCGATTTTGCACAGACACCTGTCCTGAATTCTGATCCTGAATAGAGCCCTTAGCCTGCAATCTCCTTCCCCTTAGAACATTAGACCACCTGTCTTCTACAACTCCTCCCTTTCCTTTCCCTCCCTCTTGTACACCTACTGTAACCTGTACATTGTTTGAGGGAGTCCTATCTTCCTTCCTGTCTTCTGTGAGAAAACTTCTGAGTAAAGTTCTAAGTTGGTGTAGTTTCAGTTTCACTGGTTTACCACTAGAGGAGTTCATTTAGGCGCTAGTTTTAAATGCGCGGCGTTGAGGTGTACCTCCCGGTACAATTAGAAAGGGCGTCTTTGCTACACACAATTAATTAGGAGACTACTCTCCAAAATTTACAAGATGCAAGCCTCTCCAAGACACAATCTATTTTTTACAAAAACAAACAGTAGTTACTGTCTTATCCACTCAACATTCTAAGTTACATTTAAATAGGAAGACAAAATAAAAGTACTTAACTTTAACAGGGGAAAAAGGTACCCATTCTACATGGCCTTAGTGAAAAAGAAAAGGTTAAAGTTATTGGCCGAAAATCAAAAATGTTAGGGGGCGAACACTTGGACTCCTTTGAAGTTTACTTGAGAATACTTCGAACCCTATGTGGGCTTATGGCCCGAAATTACAGAGTCTAAGCCTATACTACGGAGAATACTAGACGGAGAGGAAGTTTTAAATTAGAAAAGGAAAATTGTAAAGTTTACGAACTCATAGTCACCTCAATACCAAGGTGAAGGGGAATATAAGAGGGTTCACACCCTTTATTCCCTAAATTAGACTAAGGTCTGAGTCAGGATTGAAAATTTTCATTAAGATTACATTAAGGATTTTGAAACCTTCCCCTCGAGTTAACTTTCTGCGACTATTATATGATTAAAAGATTTCTGCCATTTCCGGAGGTGAACGAGGCAAGCGCCCCGCGGGAAGAGATAGAAATGCTGGTAACCTTAGAACACGAAAAACAATCTGCAAATGAATCAGTTTAGGCAACCAATGAATACAACACTTCTCTTGAAATGTAATTGTCCATCCTCTTGCCAGAGGGTGCACATAAATAGACAGTTGAGACATCTGAGATAAACGTTCAAACTTCTTCCACTAGAGGTTTCACTGTTCGTATTACAGATGACCTTCTAAAAGGCGCTTAGTTTGTATGTACGGGGTTGGTGGACCTCCGATACAGACCTGCACCCTCTAAAGTCCTTCCACCGTTGATGCAGTTTAGTAATTTTATAATTTAGAAATTTGGAAAATAATAGATCTAAGTCAAAAAAATATTGATGGAAAATCCGTTCACTAGCTATTTTGAGAAAAATAATTCTTGAAGCGTTTATGATGTTGTAGAAGTCCGGTAAGTAATGTCCAAGTTTGACGACAAGAGCGGGCGCCACTGCCGATGCCCGGGTGGGGTCCCCCGGACCCTCCAAGTACCCTCAGATACGTCTCTCCCATTACCTTGAGATGGGTAGCCCTGGTGATGGTCGCTATGGACCAAATATTGAAATTCTGCCCGACGATGAAGTGGGCGGTTGTGGAACATGTACCCTTAGTATCCTTCATAGTGATATTTAAGTCCTAGAAATTGAATACGTTTCTAGGAAGATCCTATTTGCACTGCACAGGGTAGGCGAAAAGTCCCTTTACACTAAGCACAGTATATACAGTTAGGGGCGGAAAAACGTTTTTATGGATCTACGACGTCTGTGTGCATGCCTCTATTTCAATGCTACCGGACAACTTGGCCGTGCGGTTGGGGGCGTGCAGCTATAAGCTTGCATTCGGGAGATAGTGGGTTCGAACCCCACTGTCGGCAGCCCTCAAGATTGTTTTCCGTAGTTTCCCATGTTCACACCAGGCAAATGTTGAGGCTGTACCTTAATTAAGGCCACGGCTGCTTCCTTCCCACTCCTAGCCATTTCCTCTCCCACCTACGGTGTCGATGCGACGTAAAGCAACTTGTAAAAAGAAAAAAATCTCTAAAGTTACCTTGTAAGTATGTAACGATACCTCTAAATTTGTAATGAATTCCTTTCTAATTTTATTATGTTACCCGGTTTGTAAGACACTTTATATATCTTTGTAAAATTTTGTTTTCATATACTGTATTTCTTTACCGTATTTTTTCGTAATTATGGTTTTCATTTAATTTTGTAGCTATTATAATAATAATAATAATTGTAGAGCAGACCGTAGAAACGTCAACTCTAAGATAGGCGTACAATCAGTAATCGTTCTGTTGCGTTTGTTACAGAGTGTTTCTTGCGAGCTCGCGCCGGCTTCAGACTTGATCGCGGCTCAGTGAAGGTAGCTCATGCGGTGCCGTCCCTGTACGACTGTGAGCTGGAGTGTGCTCGAGAACGTCGCTTCCTCTGCCTCACCTTCAGTTTCCGTTACTCCTTGGAGCCGACGTACCCGCGCGACAACTGCCTGTTATCAAACCGCCACATCAGAGAGCTGGACTCCTACACAGACCTCCTGCAAGACAGGGACTATGACGTCTATGTGCGCAACGAAGATTCCAGAGCATGCGCAGTGGAAACTCCACCAGTCTTCAGACCAGACCCTGGGGCAAGTGGTGAGTGTTAAATGTTGAGAGCAATTACCAAAAATGTATTGTTATTCAAAGTAGGCCACCTCACCTCATCGGAGGGTCTGCCTGACAAGGGCTGCACCAACATCGCACAGAATTATTATTATTATTATTATTATTATTATTATTATTATTATTATTATTATTATTATTATTATTATTATTATTATTATTATTATTACATTACTTATTTCCGCGAGTCAGAAAGGGGAAAGAAGCGTGAGGGCGAATTTCTGGACAAAGACTAACCAGAATTGTATAACTAACAGAATCACATTTGAAGTTTATTTCTTTTCTTTCACTATTCTTCAAAATTTACAATAATTGCAGTTGGGAATGTACCATCAGTTATTCACAAAAGAGCTGAGCTGCTCTAGAATTTACAAAGATTGGTCCGGAAAATGTACACATGAGGAGCTCTAAGGCTCAAAATATTTACATGCAATAGTATAATGCACTAAATGCAACTCGTTCTGAGTAGTACAGTCAAAATCTTTGACAGGCAAGTCCTAAGATTCTAAGAAGAGGGAGGTAATCCCTTCTTAAATGTATAGGCCTACAGTCAAAGGAAGGCGAAGCCTTAGCTTCCATAATATTTACAATGCACAGAGTTTCTAACCCCGAGAGATCATTTTACATCATAATACAGTTTGCATCTTGTGGGCTTTGAATTTAATGTACACCCATGACCGCGTCGCTCATCATTACAGTATAAGGCAGTGGACCGTACACTGCTGTGCAATTACCCCTAGGCAACTAATATTAATGCTATCCTCAAAAACAGAAATGATTTACAAAGGCATATGGCCCACACTACTCGGCCAAAAAGAACAAAACATGGTGAAACGGAGGCGGAAATCCGATTGCTCCAATTTAATTTGAAAAGCAAGATACTACCGGGTGAATAACTATTGGAAGGTATAAAGCCAAAAAAACGAAAGGAAATTTAGGTGGTTGGAAGCTTAGTCACCCTACACAAATTTAGAGGAAGGTTAACGAGGGTAAGCAGTCGTTCTTCCTTACATTTCAACTATTTGCGCAAGGGAAATTAAAAATATAAAGTCAAAAGACGAAAAGTTACATTTGTTCTAGAAAGATAAAGCCTTACATATAATTTGAGAACGGAGCCGGCGACCTAGCAGTTACATACTACGGGGACGTAGATCTTCCCTAGCTTCATGGTTCACTTAATGAAATATACTGGCATGCCTTGTTCATTATGATGTCATAATGCCGAACCCCCGCCTCTTTATTTCCTGAAGGAGATATCCTCTCCTCTTAGTTCGTAGTACACACAATAAAGCTTCCGCAAGATCAGACAAACTATCCTCGAAGATCGCGTCTTATATAGGGGTTTCGGAAGAACTATCTAGACGTTTTAGTGAAAGCTCTTTTGATTGGTTTAAGTGAAATTCATATCAGATAGTCTGATAGGTGAATTAGCTTGATATCACGCCTCTAGAGGGGCGGATGAAATAAATTGCCGTTTGGGTAACTTCAGAGAATGAAAATAAACAATGGAAGATCAATAGTATGAATAACATCTAACAGTAAGTACAAACATTTTCCCTGACATGTAGTGACATCCGAACTCTAGACATTTTGATTATTCACTTTCTGTCTTCTTTCTTTCTTAATCCGTTTACCCTCGGACTCAGAGAGGGATCCCACCTCTACCACCTCAAAGGCAGTGTCCTGAAGTGTGTGACATTGAGTCGGGGGATACAACTGGAAAGGAGGACAAGTACATCGCCCAGGTGGCCTCACCCGTCTATGCTGAACAGGGGCCTTGGTGGGGGATCGGAAGATTGGAAGGGATCGACAAGGAAGAGGGAAGGAAGCGGCCGTAGCCTTAAGTTAGGTACCATCCCGACATTTGCCTGGAGGAGAAGTGGGAATCCACGGAAAACCACTTCCAGGATGGCTGAGGTGGGAATCAAACCCACCTCTACTCAGTTGACCTCCCGAGGCTGAGTGGACCCCGTTTCAGCCCTCGTACCACTTTTAAAATTTTGTGGCAGAGCGGGGAATCGAATCCGGGTCTCCGGGGGTAGCAGCTAATCACATTAACCACTACACCACAGAGGCGGACTGATGTATTCACGCTGAGTGAAATTGTGGTTTAGTGGAAGGCCTAAAATTGTATTCTCAAAAATCCAAGTTATTAGTCGTCCTATCAATAAATACTACATAACAAATGTTATACAGAATACAATTTTCGGACATTTATGTCTTATACAGATTTTCCGTGCCGATTATGATAACAGAGATATTCATGAATTTATACGTTGGTTCCTTAGTCTATTTCAACGCCGAACCACGAGAAAATGGGTGAACAGAATTTAAAGAAAATCGGTGTGTATAGTTGGAGAATAAAGCACTACAGTCT
This sequence comes from Anabrus simplex, assembly GCF_040414725.1. Taxonomy (NCBI): domain Eukaryota; kingdom Metazoa; phylum Arthropoda; class Insecta; order Orthoptera; family Tettigoniidae; genus Anabrus; species Anabrus simplex. The sequence continues at coordinate 182,692,072 of NC_090269.1, read as the reverse complement.
ATGCTGTAAATATGTTTAATCGCGTTAGGTGAAATGGTAGTTTAGGGCAATGCCTACAAATTAGTTCTCAAATACCTATGTTATTAGTGGCCCTATCCATGAATACTATAAAAGAAAAGTTATATATCATTCATGCCTTCCACAGTTTTATCGTACCGATTGTGATAGCATAATTCATGTATTCAGATTTTAGTTGCTTAGTCCATATCAACGCCGAACATCGCTAACAAGGAAATATTTTCAGCCGTTAACTGGCCATGGTCGTGATTTTTGTCGTGAATGTCTTAAAGTGAAAACTACGTGTTCATTAGCCCATAGTCCATATCGATAAGGAAATTTGTAAAGATGATTATCAAAATGAGAAGAAATCATAAAGGAATCGCTTAAAGACTAAGCCAAGAGGGAGTCATGAAAGGAAGAAGGACTTTAGATGGCCTAATATCACAGAGTCGGACGAAAACTAAATGTGGCGGCTTACAGTATCGAGATTCCATAAAACTGACTAACGGTAGCATTACACCGACTATTGTTCTTCTGCTGCCACTCACCTCGGATAGATTCCCCTGGTCCATACATGTTCTGATAACTACTGATACGTGACATCCTGGTTCATCAGCATTCCAGCTATTCGAGCCCTGCTCTGAGGTACTGATAGGAATGAGGGGAAAACGACAGAGCAGTGTTCTGTACCCAGGTCACTCCAGCTCTGGAACTTCGCTCAGCGTATTGCTGTTCGTGAAAGGTGAGAAGTGAGAAACCGTGCCAGTTTTCACTTGAGCAAGGATTTGATATGATAGCATTGCTTTTAACCGTGACATTCCAGTCTCTTGATATTGCATTCTGACAAGAATAGTGATGCCATTGTAATGACCTCTGTCAAATTCACATTATGGAGGGGTGTATTTTAATGAAACTTGGTATTTCAGTTTAGAATAACGTCGAGCAGGATCTCAGCTAGAAGTTGTCCAAACATTTTCTCCATGAGGGGTGCTTCAGGAGGGACATGAAGCATAAAACTTGATGTATCTCTTACGGTTAGTTTTACACGAAAATAGCTCATGGCATTTTTTTTCTATATTTTTTTCCAATGCAGTGGGAAAATAAGGGAATCAGTGGAAGTCATATGAAAAATTAAGTCCAAGAGCCGGTAACTAACTCTATATATGGTAAAGAAAGTTGCTATGGAGATCGCTCAGGCAACGTTTGAAAGGTTTCGTACTTTGTCTTATCCTAAGAAATGGACAGGCTGAGGACTTAGGTACGATACTAGGATATAGTCAGATTGGTTAAATGACGTACCGGTAATACGATTAGTATCTCAAATTCTTTATTTACTGACACTAAATTAATTGGGAATTTATTTAAAAACCAACACCTCTTTACTATCTTAACTGGAAACACTCTTTATATCTCCGAATATATAATATTTCAGTCCCCCAAAATTCTTGAAGGAATTATTACATACTGAATAATATATAACTTTCACGTCTGTATAATTTCATAAGCATATGCCAAAAATGTGTGAAAGATGAAGGCAACCAATTCCAGAGTCTAGTTGCGTAACATGGATGAGTGCATAACAATATCTTATTGGGACTCATGTTTCACGCATTGCCGTGAGGGAATGTTTATCAACCAGCACAGTTCCCCCGTCCACCAGGTCATCAAATAAGCGAATTAAAATTGCCCTATAGACCTACTAAAGAGTCCCTGTCGTTACCCATTGAAGATTTTGTAGAAAATAAAGATGGTCGATTTCATTTTCAGAATGCTTCCGGCGAGTACGCAGTGGTCAGCGCCTGGACCGTTCAGTCGTACGAGACTCCATTAACGCACAGACAGTGGTGGAGTGCGAGTTGGAGTGTCTGAGGTCTCGCTACTTCACTTGCCGCATATTCAGCTTCAGGTAAATTACTTTATAGGAATGTTAAATGCATGAGAGCCATCGTCCAGATTGCTCTTGTTTCCCTATCAATTTGACGGAAACTTTAGCAAATGAAAATCTGGTAGCCTATAACAATATTAAGGGGAGTTGCAATGTCTCATCTCGTTAATATTTCTTTGTTCACCGAGCTCGATAGCTGCAGTCGCTTAATTGCGGCCAGTATCCAGTATTCGGGAGATAGTAGGTTCGAACCCCACAATCGGCAGCCCTGAAAATGGTTTTCCGTGGTTTCCCATTTTCACACCAAGCAAATGCTGGGGCTGTACCTTAATTAAGGCCACGGCCGATTCCTTCCCACTCCTAGCCCTTTCCTGTCCCATCGTCGCCATAAGACCTATCTGAGTCGGTGCGACGTAAAGCAACTAGCAAAAAAAAAAATTTCTTTGTTCCAATATCTCTGAAACTTCTGCACCTAGAATTCCTACATTTGTAGAGGTGTTTCTGACATATCGTATAAGTTAACTAGCCAAGGTCTTTAAGTCTTTACAGCCTGACACCGTGGTTAGCTGGTTCGAGCCCCGTTGGCGGCGAAATCGCCATCAGAAGGTTTGCTGGCAGGGTAGGAGAGATGGTGGTATATATTTCCTAATCACTAGATTGCATGCTAAAAGATTGCATTCAATTCCAAAGCTCTCTGCAATGTTCATATGGAGATAGGGGATATAACATTGTTATTGGTGGTTCATCCATCAGATGGGGACAGACCCTTGGTATTATTAGACAGGAGTAGCCTATGTGTCGATACCGAGTTTCACCCTCTCCCCACCTCGTTATCATAACAACACACCCAGCCCCGCGGCTGTCCATGGGCGTCAAATAGAAAAACCTGCACCATGCTACTCCAGAGGCCATACGCAATCAATCCCTCAATCAGTCACTTCGCTGTACGAGAGTTAAATTATTATCATCGTCTGAATAACATTTCCTTCTGCCTGGAGCCATTTTTGAAGAGAACAAAGGATCGGTTTGGCGATAAAATAAGATACATTCATGTTTTTTGATGGTGGTGGTAGTGGTAATTATTGTTTTAAAGAGGAAGTACAACTAGGCAACCATCCTCTCATGTTTTTTGAATTGTGACTGTAGTATTTCTTATATCTTCAAATGATTCTACGCTTGCATCTGAAATGCTGAGCTTCGAAACGAGATAGATCACTAAGCAAAAACACACATGGTGTCGAATCTTCGGCTCCTTGTATCAATAATAATAATAATAACAATAATATAATAATGCTATTTGCTCTACGTCCCACTAACTACTTTTACGGTCTTCGGAGACGCCGAGGTGCCGGAATTTAGTCCCGGAGGAGTTCCTTTACGTGCAAATAAATCTACCGACACGAGGCTGTCGTATTTGAGCACCTTCAAATACCACCGGACTGAGCCAGGATCGAACCTACCAAGTTGGGGTTAGAAGGCCAGCGCCTTAAACGTCTGAGCCACTCAGCCCGGCGCTCCTTGTATCAATGGTCAGCGTGCTGGCCTTCTGATCAAAGGGTCCCGGGTTCGATTCCCGGCCGGGTGGAAATGTTAATCATGTTTGGATAATTCCTCTAGCTCAGGGCTGGGATTTTTTGTTCGTCTTAACGCACATCTTCACCCACATGCAACATAACACATTTCCAACCAGCACGGAAGCACGCCATGAACACTTGTACAATGGAGCACATTATTGCTAGCCAAGTGATCCCTTCTAGACAGTCTTACTTGTTTTGACAAAGCTGCGAACGTAAAGAAATATTTTTTCTCTACTAATCTATGATGTGGCAGCACCAGCGTGTATCTCAGAACATTAATTGTACTCTTTGGGTCTCTTTGGTAGGAACGAGTGTTTTTGTTTTCGGTGTGTGATCTCCTTTGTAATAAAACCTGTATATTTTGAAGATCTGTTCACATAGTGTGGGACGGAATAATAAAGTATAGATTATAGAAAAAGGATAAAGGGGATATCTGATAACTGCTTAATCGTAGGATATATAACATTTTGGCGACCGTGACAGGACACGCCTGTTGTATTGGAGTTGATGTTTCACTGTACCTTGTTTGTGCTATCAGGTTCGGTTGTTATTGACTATCGTCTATTCTTTCGGAGTAGTTTTTTCTTTTGCGGCCATCGCGATGACGACTGTGGATAAAAAAGACATTTGGAAATCGGCCGTGAAGAAGCGTGGAATTTTAAGGTCAGTATTCACGAAGCACTATAACGCCGTCATAGAAATGATTAGTAAGAAAGTCGCTGTAGACGAAGTTGTCTCTAAGTTTTCTGTACTTGAGGTCAGGTATGACGATAGTGTGGCTCTCGATAATGATATACAGGATTTACTTTATTTAAGTGAGTGTACCGACGAGGGAATCTTACAAGAGTTTGAGACAGTTGATGAGTATAAAGAGAAGTGAAAAGCAAGGTTGGTGAACTGAAGAAGTCCCAAGTAAATGTGGCACGATCTGTTTCCGAGTCATGTGATTCGGGAAGACATCGGCTTAGGTTACCGAAGTTAGAATTGGCTAGATACGGTGGCGAGATCTCCCTGTGGATTGGATTCTGGGCACAGTTTTCCCATGTTGATAGCGACCCGGAAGTTAGTAACGAGGAAAAATTCCAATACCTGTTGCAGGCTACAGTACCTAAATCTAGGGCCAGGTCTATTGTAGAAAGTTTTCCGCCTTCAGGCGAGAACAAAGCTATTCAATCACTGAAGGAGAGGAAATCTTGGTACAACATTACATTAGGGAATTGTTAAAACTAGTTACTGATCATAGGAACATGAAACTGTCAGTACTTTATGACAGATTGGAAACTACGTGCATTAGAATCGTTGAAGATAAAATCCGATAATTATGCTGCCATTCTCTTCCCGTTAGTCGAGTCATGTTTGCCACTAGAACCGTTGAAGCAGTGGGAGCGTACCAATGGAGATTGTGATAGGACCTTAGAGGAAGAGATGGATAATTTAATTAGTTTTGTCAAGAGAGAAGTACAGACGGAAAAGCGTGTGGCCCTTGCTAATACTCGTTTCGGTACTTCTAACTCGCAACCGATGGATACAGGAAATTATTCTTCTTGTGAGACTCAGCTATGTGCTACCGCAGCTGACTTAGCCCATCTCAGTCTTACGAATCAGTGCCTATTTTGTGAAGGCAAACACAGTACCACTGACTGCCAGAAGGCCGTGACCATGTCTATTGATGAGAAAAGGAAGCTTCTGGCTCAAGCTGGTTGTTGTTTCCCCTGCACCAAGAAGGGACATCTTGCAAATCGATGTCGGGCGAGATGTAGTTCTTGTTGAGGGCGACATATTCTAGTGATGTGTAGCAAAGTCACGGCCAGTTCAGAGGTAGGAAAGGGAAACGTTGTGGCACGTCCTTCTTCGGAATTGGATCTCCTTGCTGGTGTCTCAAATGAAGTGTTCTTGCAGTCCTTCGCTGCTATTCTGTACAATGGTGATATGCAGCGAAGGGTTCGTGTTTTAATAGACAATGGATCACAACACTCATATATCATAAGTAGCTTGGCGAGAGAAATGAAGTATAATGTCATTGGTGAAAAAGTCTGATTCATTCTCTGTTTGGAGGCTGTAACCTCGGATTGGTGAGGCACCGATGTTATAAAGCTCATCTACGAGTGTTAGATAGAGACTTCGCCTGCAGGTTTTCAGTACTGGACCAAGCCAACATCGCTTCGTTTATTCCGTTGGCCAGGCTCAGCACGGAAATGGAGGAAGAGCTTCAACAATTAGGTTTCAAGCTCATTGAAGACATGCCCGGGCCCATAGATATACTGATAGGAGCTGATATAGCAGGCAAGATCTGGCCAGGGAACAGAGTAATACTTTTTTCTGGTGTTGTGGCTGTGGAAACTTTATTTGGCTGGACTCTAATGGGCAGTGAGAAGAAGACACCCATTGCCAGCTGCTGTACCAATCTTGCCACGACCTACACTATGACAACTATAGCTGACGGGGACATTGCTGATCTGTGGAAACTTGAGGCCATTGGTATCTGTGACCCGGCTGAGAAGCAGGATCGAAAAGTTAAGCGATTAACTGTTTTGGAACATTTTAAGAGTACTGTTGAATATGTGGACGGTCGATACCAGGTTCGACTTCCGTGGTCCCTTGTTTCAGAATTGCCCTCCAATCTTGAAGTGGCAGAGGGTCGACTGGTGAGAACAACAAGAAAGATGCGCCGTTCCAGCAATTTATTTGATCATTACGATTCAATATTTCGTGAATGGTTGAAGCTTAACATCATAGAAAAGGCGAAGGAGAATGGTAAGAGACACTACTTGCCCCATCGTCCAGTGGTAAAACAGACTAGCAATACCACAAAGGTCTTTGACGCCTCTGCAAAAATTGCTGGTTTTCCTTCTCTTAATGAATGCTTGGAACAAGGACCGAATCTTATAGAAATGTTACCCGACATTTTGATGCGATTTCGAGAGAAAACCGTGGGTGTCTCAGCGGACATAGAGAAAGCCTTTCTACAGATTGCGATTCATCCTGATGATAGAGACTATCTCAAGTTCCTGTGGTGGGACCGTAACGGCAGGTTAATGACATTGAGACACTCCCGCGTGGTTTTGGGGATGACCTGTAGCCCTTTCCTCTTAGCCGCAGTTCTCGATCACCATCTCAGTAAATGTGTTGAGAGTTATCCTGTAGAAGATAGTGCAATGTTGAACAAGTTGAAGACCGGGTTCTATGTCGATAATTTACCTATGAGTGTAGACAGTCCTTCAGATGCGGAGTATCTGCAGACTCTTGCTACATGTGTTATGGCTAAGGCAGGATTTAATCTCAGAGGGTGGAAGTTCTCAGGTGACTCTTCTGAAGAGTCGGCTCCTATGCTAGGACTGAAATGGGATCGTAAGAGTGACAAGCTCAGTCTAAACATCAGTTGGTGGGAGAAAGCTACTCATATGGGCTGTCTTACAAAGAGGAACGTTATCTCCACGACACAGAGAATATTCGACCCAATTGGTTTTAGTGGACCTGCAACTTTGAGTTTGAAGGTATGGGAGAAGAAATTAGACTGGGACGACCCTATATATGATGAAAACAAAATATTTTTAAAGGTTGGCTTCAACAAGTTCCTCTGCTCAAAGAAATAACCATCCCTCGAAATATTTGGATGTCTCATAATCGGTCACTGCACCTTTTCGTTGACGCAAGTTACAAGGCGTATGCTGCGTGCGCATTTATGCGCAGTGAAACTGAAGAGAGAGATATCAAGGTCAATTTGGTGCTGTCTAAGTCGAGGGTTGCGCCATCTTTGAAGCTTACGATGCCACGATTAGAGTTGATGGCAGCTACCATCGCGGCGAGATTGCTGAATTCTGTTCGAGATGCCATTGGTTGGACCACCAAACCCATTCTTGCATGAAGTGATTCGAGCACGGTGCTTGCCTGGATACGAAGAGAAGAAGAGTGGCCAGTCTTTGTCAGGAATCGTGTCAAGGAGATACGAAAATTAACTCAGGGGGTTGAGTGGAAGCACATTCCTGGACCTTTGAATCCCGCTGACATCCCTTCTAGAGGATTCACAATTGAGCATCTCGTCGCTTCACATTGGTGGTATGGGCCCCCATGGTTGAGACAACATCACGATTCTTAGCCTCTGTCTTCTTGTACATACAATGAGGAAGAAGTGGTCAGTGAAAGGCTTAAGAAAACTACTGTACTCCTCGTTGCGCACAAGGACCACGACTGGTTGTATCGCTACTTCAGCAAATATGAACAAATTGTTCGTATGGTGACCTGGATTTTTCGGTTCAAGCATAATGCCCTTTGTCGGAATGAGAATAGGCATGGACCATCGTCAGCAGAAGAAATTATATTCGCTGAGAGTACTGTTTGGAGACTTGTACAAGAAGAAACTTTTCATTCAATAGATGACCACAGGATCTGCAACCTTTCTCCCTTCAAATATGAAGCAGGTCTGATACGTGTAAAGACGCGGTTGACGGAAAGGGATGATGCCTGCTCATTTGCCACTCCTGTCATGATTTCTCGTGACCACCTGATTGTGAAGCGTTTCATTCTCCATCACCACATAAAGGAAAAGCATGTTGGTGCTCTTACTCTGTGGTCAATTTTAAGAGAAAATGTGTGGATACTGAAAGGACATCAGGCAACGTCAAGAAGTGAGAAAGCGCGTTGTCTGTCGTCGCCATGCTTGTAAGAATTTCGACGCTGATTCTGCACCGCTCCCTGCATCCAGAGTAAATGACGCCGAAGTGTTTGAGATGTGTGGGATAGATTACGCCGGTCCTCTCATTCTGAAAGGCGGCCAAAAAGCATGGGTAGCCCTGTTCACGTGTGGAGTCTACAGGACGATACATTTAGAGATTGTCACGTCTGAGAATACTTTTTCAGCTCTTGATTGGGATAGAGTAAAGTTGTACTGTTCAGTTGAAAGGATTCAATGGAAATTCAACCCACCGACTGCCTCATGGTGGGGAGGATTCTATGAGAGGATGGTTCAAAATATTAAGCGGGTTTTTCGACGAATCATGGGGAGAGCATCATTGAACCTGGATGAGTTGTATACCGTTCTCTGTGAATGTGAAAGCATTGTCAATTCAAGACCAATCGCAGTTTCATCGGAAACCAATCAAGATCCTGTTGCCTTGACACCGGAGATGTTCCTCAAAGATATTCGAAATAGTGGAACAGGAGATATCGACGAAATTGAAAAGAACCATGTGGAGCGTCGTTTACGTTATCGACACAAACTCAGGGAGCAGCTGAGGGCTCGATTCCGTTCAGAATACTTAGGCTCACTGAAGTGGCTTCACTGCAAAAAGACTCGTCTGCGCTCAGTAGGAGAAATCGTGTTAATTGGTTCAGATGATACCAAAAGAATCTAATGGCCACTTGCACGAGAAGAAAATATAATTCAGGGACGTGATGGTAATATACGAGTTATTCGGTTGAGAACGGAAAAGGGAACAATGACTCGCCCGCTACAACGTGTGTTTCCTTTGGATATCGAAGGCCAGTCTAACCAGGATAGTGGAAAGGTGTTGGACCCTCTTACGGCTTCTATTTCTGATTCTTGTGACCAAACTGAGTCATCGAATGTCGTTCAGATACCGCCAGGTTTTAGTATTGACCCTCAGGTACTCGATCTGGAAGACTGGTGAAAGCGCCGCATCGTTTAGACTTGGAGAGAACTAAGATACCTTGTCATTATGTTTAGTAATTTTCATTTCAGAAAATTAGGTGGGAGGATGTGGCAGCACCAGCGTGTACCTCAGAACTTTAATTGTACTCCTTGGATCTCTTTGGTAGGAGCAAGTGTTTTTGCTTTCGGTGTGTAATCTCCTTTGTAATTGTTACCGAGTTTCGTGGACTTGCAGAGGTGAAAGAAGGTGCGGGGGTGAACGGGCCTCAAAATACGAAATTAAAGTTAAGATAAAATTTAACAAGGTTATATTTTCTTTTCAAAATTAAGAAATAACAAGCATGGCAGGTACAGAGTAGCAAGGCAACAAAAGTACAATTACAGTATTTACAGGATTTGGGCTTCGAGCCCCGAACTCACAATTCTTGGGCAATTAGCCCAACTTTACTCCAAAATAAGTTTTCACAGAGGGGCAAAAACCCCATTCATGCCCAGGAGCACTTGCTCCAAAATTACACAGTAAAGCCTCCTCGAGGCATACAACCCTCAATTTTCAAGAAAGAGCCACTCGCTCTCAAACCTTAAGCCTATCAAAGTCCACACCAAACTCCACTTTCAAGTTGTCCTACACGGACACAAAAACAGGGGTAAAATACCCAACCTACTGCGACCTATTAAGAGAGAAAAGGTTAATTACATGGCCTTAAAAATACCAATTTGAGAGGAGGCAAGCAGCACTCCTAATACATTTGTTTAAAACCTAAACTGGCTCTAGGCCGCTAATGCAAGGGCTAATCCCATACTAAAGAGGTGACTTTAGAAACAAACAATTTACATTACGTTAAGGAAGAATCGTTTGTGAAAAATAAGTTCACCTCAAAACAATATGCGTGGGAGTTCAAGAGGGTTAAGCACTCTCTATCCCAAATTTTTAGTTTAAAAAGATAGAATTGAAACTAAGTGTCTTTACATTTTAGAGGAAAGTTACATGGTGAAAGGTTTCGGACCCGCCCCGAGAGTTAAACTGCTGAGCTAGCAAGAAAAGAAGTTCTTAAACGGCCATTACCTTGTTGTTGAACTGCTGCCCGAAGAAAGAGGCGCTTCCCGCCCCCTGCTATGTACTTTACATACTGAAAGATAGTACTGAAGTGGCGCAGAGACCCGAAAATCAGCAGTTTATATACTCTCGTGGAAAGTTCGAGGCGTTTCAGAAATGAGAACACCCGCCCACAAAAACTTTATTGGCTAGGGTTAAGCAATATATCCCCTCTGGGGAAGATACACCTGATTGGTTATAAATTAATTAAAGAAATTCGGGATTGGCTAAATTCAAAACAAGGGGAAAGAAAGGGTTATACAGCCAACTTAAACAATAACAGAAAGAAATTTAACAAGAAACAAACTTTTGAAATAAAAATTTCTCCAAAAAACAATTCTTTCACTTCGCACTAGGGTGCACTATTGTAGTTCTTCAGTAGTGTCCTCTAGAAGAGAAAGTTCACACTTCTTACTACAGGTAAAACAAAAATACATCGAAAAAGACCCAGTTCAGAAACTTCAAAATTTCCAAGTAGTGACATCTTCTGAGAAACTTGAAAATTAACACATTAGATAAAGTTCAGACTTCCTCCAGTAGGGGAGCTTCAACTGGCGCAAAGTTTGAATTAGCGACTTGGAGGTGTACCGCCCGGTACAGACCTCCCCCCCCAAAAAAAAGTCCCTCCAATGGGTAACACAGAAGAACATAAACTTTTATTTCAACATAAGGTCCAAGCTATGATGTTGATATGGAGATTAATTGCAGATGCATTTATAAAAATTTTCTAAATTTGGGTTTGATCCAGTTTCAAAATTCTTGTAGTAACTGTTGAAGTAATGTCTTTATGTTTGTAGAAGTTGAATTCAGAAGGAAAATTAGTTTTTAAAGTTGAGGAAAAATTTTCTAAGACCACCAGGTATTGCAGTAAAATCCAAGAAAAGGTAGTAATGTTGAACTGGAATGTCCATGTAGATGAATATGTACTTTAAACGTTGATGAATTTGACGGCCAGACCAGCCGCCGCTGCTTGAGTTCAGGGGAGGCCGCTCGGACCCCTCAAGTACCCTGAGATATCGCTCGCCCGCACTATGAGAGGAGTAGTGGTGTTGAAGCACGCCGCGCCCGCGGCGAACATATACAGGCTGCGGGCAAATAGCAGGTTGTGCGCTGCACATCAGCCTTGGCCGGGAGGAGGGCTCCGGCTCGCCGTGCACATGTCGACCTCGCTGGAGTAGAGGGGGCCCTTCCTCTATCCCAGTCGCGGCACGGCGCCGCGCGGCTGCGGGGGCACTGAAACATAAAGCTAGGCGGCAGAATTTTGTTGGACCATCATAATTTTGAGGGCACAGGCTTTGTGGAGAGGTTGAGGGGCCAGCGGCGTACAGATATTCATGGCATTTATAAGCCACTGTGTATAGTGGAGCAGGAGACGGGAGCGTGGTAATGGCCGTGGCAACGACAGGATGGCAGTTTAACTAATCGGGGGAGGTTTACAAAAAATAATTACACATAAAGGAAACAGCTCCCAAGGGCAGAAGGCCTTAAAAGTGAAACCACTCAAAAAAAATATAACCTTCCTATTTCTTTTAAAATTATATGAAGCAAGTTAACACAGAAATTATACAGGTTTCACCTGTGACAGGTGAACCCTAGATATCCTCTCGGTGGCTGGATTGCTTAACAATAAGGTAACGGGAGTAAGGAAATCGAGAATGACACACGGCCCATGAAATCTGGGGGCAAGCTTGCCCGCGGGAACAAAATTCTTGACCATCACTTGGTCGCCTACCTTCAAATTGGTGGGTCTCCGTCCACGATCATATCTTTCCCTAACCTTTTCATGAGACACTTGAAGATTGGCTTTAGCCTTCTTCCAAAGGTCTTTAATGTTGTCCGGGTCTATTGTCTCAGGTAGAATGTCACTCAGAGACCAGAGGTTAGAGAGCGGCGTGTTGGGAACAAACTTGAACATCAAAGACGCTGGAGTAAATTTATGTGATTCATGAGCCGCCGAATTCAAAGCAAAAGCTAACCAGTGCAGGGACGTGTCCCACCTACAATGATCTTCATGATGATAGGCAATAAACGCGGACCTGAGATTACGATTAACCCGTTCAGCCAGAGATGGTTGAGGGTAATAAGCAGAAGTTGTCACATAAGAGATGGACAGGTCAAAACAGAATTTACGGAAAAGATTAGATGTGAAAGCCTTAGCATTATCCGACACGATATATTGACACGGACCAAAAGAAGCAAAGATAGAATTTAGACAAGTAATGGTGGACTGAGCGGTAGCCAGCTTAGTCGGAAATAACCAGGAAAATCTTGAAAAACCATCTACACATACAAAGATGAACTTGTTGGCATTTCCCTTTGACTGGGGGAAGGGTCCTACATAATCAATATACAGGCGTTCCATGGGGCGCGACGCTTGATGAGAAGACAAAAGGCCTACCTTGGTGGACATGGTTGGTTTACTAAGCAAACAGGATTTACAAGCCTTTACTAGTTCACGGATTTCACCGTCCATACCTTTCCAGATGAACCTTTCACGAATCTTTTCACGCGTTTTAAAGATTCCAAGATGCCCCCCCAATGGGGTCTCATGATAGTACTTGAAGATCATAGGTACAAGAACAGCTGGAACAACGACTTTCATCATCTTATCATGCCTCTAAGGGCAACATAAAACACCATTCCTCAGTACATAAGGGACGACATGTTCCCCAGAAGAAAGGGTTTCCATTATCGGAGCCAGGGTCGGATCTTCACGTTGGTATTTCTCGATATCCCTAAAGAGCATGGGAGCATCTGTTAAGATGACATTAACATCAGATAGCATGGAATCGGGAGGAGATGAACTATCGACCGGATCATGGGTCTCAACGTCGTTGGAAAACATACGGCTGAGCCCATCAGCAACAACATTTTCGGTACCTCTGATATGCCTGACATCGAATTGGAAGGCAGAAATACGGATGGCCCAACGGGCTATACGACCAGTACGACGCGGCCTACCTAAGACCCAGCTTAAGTCTTGATTATCTGTCTCCAGGTCGAATTTGACATGTTCCAGATAGAGATGGAACTTTTCTAAGGCAAATAAGACTGCCAACCCTTCGAGCTCATAGATAGAATACTTGGCTTCTTGACCCGATAGAGTCCTAGATGCATAGGCGATGGGTCGCCTCCCTAGTTCAGTCTCTTGAAGAAGGACTGCAGCTACCGCCGACAACGACGCGTCGGTTTGGACGATGAATTTCTTTGAGAAATCAGGCATAGCAAGGACAGGGGCATTCCAGAGAGCTAATTTAAAATCTTCAAAAGCGGCTTGTTGAGAAGGTCCCCACTCGAATTTGATGCCTTTCCTACGAAGAAGGTTTAAGGGCGCCGCTCTATTAGCGAAGTTAGGAATAAACTTCCTGAAGAAATTCACCATACCAATGAACCTGGCGATACCTTTGATGTCCTTGGGAGGTTTAAAATCACGGATGGCCTGTGTTCTAGAATGATCGACTGCAACAGCATCAGGTGAGACAATATGCCCTAGGAATGACATGGAGGGCTTAGCGAAGGCAACCTTAGACAACTTAACAGTTAACCCGGCCTTACGAAGGCGATTGAGAACTTCTCGCAGATGATCTAGATGTTCTTCAAACGTCTCCGAAAGTACGACGACATCTTCCAGGTAGTGATACAAGTACTCAAATTTGATGTCGGAGAAGACCCTATCTAGCAGTCTAGTGAGTACAGCTGCTCCCGTGGGGAGCCCGAAACGCACGCGGTTGTATTCATACAAATTCCAGTCCGTGGCAAACGCTGTAAGATGTTTAGACTCTTCGGCTAGAGGAATTTGATTGTAGGCCTGATTCAGGTCCAAGATAGTGAAGAACTTGGCCTTACGAAACCATGAAAGGCAAGAATGAAGGTCAGGAAGGGGCACAGATTGTAACACCACCTTCCGATTGAGAGCCCTATAATCAATGACAGGCCTGAAGCTCCCTTGGGGTTTCGGGACTAGAAAAATAGGTGAAGAATACGCCGACTTAGAGGGCCTAATAATACCATCCTTCAACATCTGATCGATGATTTCTTTCAGAGCCTTCATTTTAGGTGGAGATAGCCTATATGGCGGAAAACGGACAGGAATCGAATCCGTGACCTCAATTTTGTATTCAATAAGGTCAGTAACACCAAGAGTATCCGAGAACACCTCTGGAAACGACTGACACAGCTTACGAATACTATCAGCCTGCTCCTCAGGTAGATGTCTAAGGTCTAACAACATCTCATCCTGGGTAGGCGAAATAGATGAACATGATGCAGAATTACATTTCAATAATGGGATTTTACAATTAGACGCAAATTTGAAAGTGCACGACCTACTCTGAAGACCGAGCACAAGACCAGTGTGAGAAATGAAGTCGGCTCCCAATATAATGGGGCAAGACAAGTGCGTAGCCACAAACAATTTGATTTTCCATGTAAATTTAAAAATACGAATTTTGACATGTAAAGAACCTAGAATTTCTAATGGAGATGAATTAGCCGAAACATATTGGATCGCAGACAAACAATAGTCAGGAAGCTTACAAACAGATTTCAATTTTGAATACTATTCAGCCGAAATAATCGAACACACACTGCCTGAATCTAATAGAGCTGTTACAGGTTCATTATTTAACTCAATCTTAAGAAAAGGAACAGGTGTGGGGGTATCCGCCGCAATCCTAAGACATTCTTTGGGGCATTCAAAAGATGAATTTGAAGACTGATCGTTCCCTGAATTTTCGACCTGTTTACCAGGGGCTGAGCCTCGGGAAGATGGGTTAATCGACTCAGCCGAATCCGCTAGTCACTTAGTATTATTGACATTGGTGGAAGTTGCACCAGAAGTTGAGCAGGAGGGGGTGCTATTTGAATTTGGGCAATTCTTGGCGATGTGTGAGAAAGCCCCGCATTTAAAACAGCCTTGTGATGAGCCAGCCCAATTATTTACCCTACTAGATTTGATTGATGGGCACTTGTTCCGAAGATGGTCAGGCGACCCGCAAGCATAACATTTACGAGGTGTGACTGGTCGGCGAGGTGGAGGCCGAGGATTACCAAAAGAAGGAGGGGGTTCTTTCGCTACACGCAAGGAATCGGCGTATCTAACTCCTTCCGCTGAGACAGCCAATGCTTCAAGTTCAGAAAAAGTTTGCGGGCACGCCGCGAAACATAAATATGACCTATAGGATGGTGAGATACCTTCCACAATAGCTTGTACAATCTGATCCTCAGGAAAGTGAAGAGCGAACACCCTAGTATAAAACTTAATATCTTGGATGAAGTCTGCCAAGTTTTCATCCAAGCGCTGTACACGATAATAGTACTTCTGAATAAGGGATGACCTTGCCCTAGCCGGGATGAAGTTAGCTAGCAAGTGGGCGTGGAAGTCTTCAATAGATGATTGCTCGGCAATGGCTCTTACTATTTTGTCTGAGAGAATACCAATTGCATAGGGATAGATGATTTGCAAAATCTGACATGGAGAAAGAGAATAAACAAGGGCATGATCCTGAAATTCAACTAAAAACCTTAAGAAAGAAATAACTTCACTGGTAGTGTTAACAGAAAACTTCGAGATACCTCTGAGCAACATTGCTAATGGATGAGGCAAGCTGCTGAACCCAGGTGACATAGTAGGTAAAGGTTTAAGTGGCAAAGACGTTAATTCAGAACGTACATTATTCAATGAGTTACGGCGTTCAGACTCGTTGTCCAATGGGGCAGAGGTTGTTTGAGCTGCAACGGTTTTCCTATTGACATCTCCCTTAGGAGGCTCTTCCTCGCTACCTACATTCACCGTGGTGGGTTGATCGATTTTGGGGGGAACTTCCCCAGTTAACAATTGGGTAACCTTACTAGATAATTCAGAAAGATTTTCAAGAACCATACTGGCTTCCTTCCTCTGAACGTCATTCAACTTTAGAGACAACAGATCGTTAACTCTATTTGAAAAATGAAATAGCCTGGCTTGCACACGCTTAATTTTATTAGGAGAAGGATCATTTTCTTCAAAAAACTAACTACAGATGCTAGCTCAGTAGTATTGTCAGTGATCGTGGAAAGAGAGTCGTCAATTTCTTTCTCTCCCAAAGTGGGGATGGAAATGGGCAAATCAAGGGACTCTCTAAGCTTATTTGTGTCTACCGCAACCGTGCCTCCAGATTGCACATTTCTAATAGTTAACTCATAGATCAACTCCTCCTTGCGCAAATAGTTAAGATGGAGAACATTGCGAGGGCCGGGCATGATGACAGAACAATTTTGAAAAAGGAAAAAGCAAAAATTCCCGCAAGTGAGAAAATAGTTAGAGTTGTAATCAAAGCAATGTTTAGCCGTCAAAAGGGGCTAAATTGAGACCCATTCAACCACGCTCTGCTACCACTTGTTACGGAGTTTCGTGGACTTGCAGAGGTGAAAGAAGGTGCGGGGGTGAACGGGCCTCAAAATACGAAATTAAAGTTAAGATAAAATTTAACAAGGTTATATTTTCTTTTCAAAATTAAGAAATAACAAGCATGGCAGGTACAGAGTAGCAAGGCAACAAAAGTACAATTACAGTATTTACAGGATTTGGGCTTCGAGCCCCGAACTCACAATTCTTGGGCAATTAGCCCAACTTTACTCCAAAATAAGTTTTCACAGAAGGGCAAAAACCCCATTCATGCCCAGGAGCACTTGCTCCAAAATTACACAGTAAAGCCTCCTCGAGGCATACAACCCTCAATTTTCAAGAAAGAGCCACTCGCTCTCAAACCTTAAGCCTATCAAAGTCCACACCAAACTCCACTTTCAAGTTGTCTTCCACGGACACGAAAACAGGGGTAAAATACCCAACCTACTGAGGCCTATTAAGAGAGAAAAGGTTAATTACATGGCCTCAAAAATACCAATTTGAGAGGAGGCAAGCAGCACTCCTAATACATTTGTTTAAAACCTAAACTGGCTCTAGGCCGCTAATGCAAGGGCTAATCCCATACTAAAGAGGTGACTTTAGAAAGAAACAATTTACATTACGTTAAGGAAGAATCGGTTGTGAAAAAAAGTTCACCTCAAAACAATATGCGTGGGAGTTCAAGAGGGTTAAGCACTCTCTATCCCAAATTTTTAGTTTAAAAAGATAGAATTGAAACTAAGTGTCTTTACATTTTAGAGGAAAGTTACATGGTGAAAGGTTTCGGACCCGCCCCGAGAGTTAAACTGCTGAGCTAGCAAGAAAAGAAGTTTTTAAACGGCCATTACCTTGTTGTTGAACTGCTGCCCGAAGAAAGAGGCGCTTCCCGCCCCCTGCTATGTACTTTACACACTGAAAGATAGTACTGAAGTGGCGCAGAGACCCGAAAATCAGGAGTTTATATACTCTCGTGGAAAGTTCGAGGCGTTTCAGAAATGAGAACACCCGCCCACAAAAACTTTATTGGCTAGGGTTAAGCAATATATCCCCTCTGGGGAAGATACACCTGATTGGTTATAAATTAATTAAAGAAATTCGGGATTGGCTAAATTCAAAACAAGGGGAAAGAAAGGGTTATACAGCCAACTTAAACAATAACAGAAAGAAATTTAACAAGAAACAAACTTTTGAAATAAAAATTTCTCCAAAAAACAATTCTTTCACTTCGCACTAGGGTGCACTATTGTAGTTCTTCAGTAGTGTCCTCTAGAAGAGAAAGTTCACACTTCTTACTACAGGTAAAACAAAAATACATCGAAAACGACCCAGTTCAGAAACTTCAAAATTTCCAAGTAGTGACATCTTCTGAGAAACTTGAAAATTAACACATTAGATAAAGTTCAGACTTCCTCCAGTAGGGGAGCTTCAACTGGCGCAAAGTTTGAATTAGCGACTTGGAGGTGTACCGCTCGGTACAGTAATAAAACCTATATATTTTGAAGATCTGTTCACATAGTATGGGACGGAATAATAAAGTATAGATTATAGAAAAAGGATAAAGGGGATATCTGATAACTGCTTAATCGTAGGTTATATAACACATGGAAACCAAACAATAATAACGTTATTGGCTTTACGTCTCACTACGTACATTTTTTACGGTTTTCGTAGACGCCGAGGTGCCGGCATTTAGTACTGCAGGAGTTCTTTTACGTGCCAGTAAATCTACCGACACGAGGATGACGTATTTGAGCATCTTCAAATACCACCGGACGGAGCTGGGATCAGAAGGCCAGCTCCTCAACCGTCTGAACCACTCAGCCCGCGGAAAACAAACCCTTCTGCATCAGTTGGTTTATTAAATAGAGACGTTCCAATAATAATCTTAGCTACAAGTTAGTAAATCTCAGGAATGTGTCTCTAGGTACAATTTTCAGACAAATGACATTACATTTTAACAACTATTTTGTACATTGGAAATCTAAAAATGTCTAACTTCTCTACTTCCGAATGCTGCCTACCGATAAAACTACCATACGTTCGCTGGACCGTACTATAAGTGAGAAACCAAACAGTGTGTGTTATCTATGAGCAAAATGACATTGTGAAGCACGAGCCAGCACTAGGCTACTCAACGCTTTTAACAAAGAAGTAGGAGCACTATAATGATGACATTAACAAAACATAAGCTTGTCGTCATATTTAGCTTTCCTATTCTCAAATCATTGTTGGAAGGTACTTGCTTAAGTCAGTTATACCCTCATTACATTGACGGTACGCAGGTCCATAGACAAGACAGCTTTAGGTTTATTAGTTCGTACCCTGCCTGTCTTAAAAATCGCGGTATCAACATGATTAGAGGAATTTTCCAAATATCAAAATTGCCTAATAAGCGTAAAATCCGAGGACCGTGGCTAATGTGCAAAAGTTAAAACTGATGCGTATTGAAGTAGGAGTTTATAATTCCGATCATGTATTTTATACATGACCGGATACGATTTCTCCCCGATAGCGAATATCAGCGAAGGTCAGTAGAAACTTACCTTAGATGTGTTTCTCTCTCCTTAAATAAAAATCATCAGATACATTAATAGAACCAGGTTTAGGACCTGAGAAATGCAGCTCTATATGTGAGATTTGTTTAAAAACTACAATATTATCACACCTGAATGATATCTAAATATAGCCCTTAATGCCTAGCATACGGGCTGGCTGGTGAATCATTCTTCATAGAAGGCTTACGAAAAGAGCAGCATCTACCATCGACAGAACAGAATTCGCAACTACTCCTTGAGCTCCATACAAAGAAGAATGAAATTCCGATCGATTTCTACAGGACCGGGCTATTGGCCGTACTGTTAGCGTCTTGCACTTAAGAGCTTGCATTCGGGAGATGGTGAATTCGAATTTCGCCGTCGGTAGCCCTGAAGATGGGTTTCCGTGGTTTCCCATGTTCACACCAGGCAAGGCTGTACCTTAGTTAAGGCTACGACCACTACATTCCCAATTCTAGCCCTTTCCCATCATTCCGTCACCGAAAACCTTCGATGTGTTAGTGCGAAGTTAAACCACTAGCCAAAAAATAAAAAATATTTTTACGGCGCTGACGTCATGATGTTATCAGATTGGAAAGGTACATGTTATAAGCTGAGCCATACAGTACATGGTTTTCACGGTAAAATCTGTATGACAAGAATAATTCACTCTAAAGGTCCTGAATGTATTCGTGAACTATTCCATAGATAGATACCACGCTTTTATGTGCCCCAAGAGAACATTATCCCTGACTACACTCTCCAGTGAATGGTTTTAATGTCATGCTAATTAATGGATTATTGTTTATAGAACAGCCATTGGCTACAATACATCTGTTATTAATTAATATATATTGGTACATGACAAAATGGTTGCCACCTTGGTGTCTTTGGAAAGAAATCTTAAATATAAAAATGTTTCAGATAGATAAAATGGGTCATAAATGTTCTGTGACTTATTGTCGTTCTCATTAAAAATGTGCCATTAACACAGCTTTTAGATTTTCTAAGGACAAATCATTAACGGGAAAACAAGTTAGGAGCAGTCAAACCAGTTACAGAATAAAAAGTAGTTTAGGAATTCATTTAACTGAGAAAAATATGTGTAACTTTGATTATGAGTGTCTGTGGCCTACCAAAATGAACAGTATCTTCAAAGATTGAGTGTAATGAGAGTATACAACTTGCCTGTAATTCTGATCCCTTCTTAGCTGCTCTAAGAAGACGTGGGTTTTGAGATATTTACTTTACACTTGAATGGCTTTACACTCGGGACTGAGTAATTTACGCAAATAAAATAATGCTCCGTACAATCAAGAGTCTCCCACTTTCCTTTACAGAGTTCTAATAGCACCTCTACAAAATTAAAAGAGCGTCCATGCTCCATGAATATCTAGGAGACTACGCTCCAAAGCTTATACCTTTACCGCCTTATCACGGCGACCTTCAACAACCAGAGCATATTTGCTCACGAAAATTTACACTTTCAGGCCTCTCGAGGCACAACCTTCGAGACAGAATTCACTTAACTCTCAACAGTTTAACCACTTAACAGAAATAACTTTTACAGGAGTAAGGAATATTCATTCTACCGGGCCTTTGTAGGAAGAAAAAAACACAGGATAAAGTTACTGGGCCCAAAATCAAAATGATGTGGAGGCAGACACTTGCACGCCTTGAAACTGACACTTAGAAGTTTAAAACCCTAGTTCGGTTCACTGCCCGACGTTACTGAGGTGACTAGATGGAGAAGATTTAAGTTACAAAGCTCCGGACGGAAAATGGTTACATAAACATAGTCACCTCAAATACAACTTGATGGGGAAGCCGAGAGAGTGTCACACTCTCTATTCCCAAATTTCGGTTAAGTATTTAGGCTAGTTTAGAGATTTACATTTGAAGATGAAGTTTACATTATTGAAAATTGGAAATTAAAGGTTACAGAATTAGAGACTGGAAACCTTCCCCTCAAGCGAGTTTTCAGAGAGCAGTTATTAAACGCCTGCCATTACCTTATTGCGCTGGACTGCTCGATTAAGGGCGAGACGCCCCCGCCTCCACTATTAGCACACACTCAGTAACTGGACGATCAAGAAGAAAAGGTAGCTCGAAAAATTGCCAGCTTTTATAACCGAGAGGAAGATTCGAGAGAGATCTGAACTAAGGCCCGACACACCCCCAATTTTTATTGGATAATTAAATATGTAGAAGAAAACGCTGATTGGTGGAAAAATACACATATAAAAAATTTTATTGATTAATTTTGAAGTTGGCGGAAAGATATCGAAGTGTTGACAACTGTGATACACCAAAAGCAATGGCAAATCAACTCAGTTTTGGAAACCTTAAAATAACAAATTACTTTATAATTTTAATAGTTCCCCTTCACACTACAGGGCATAACATACGTTTTGTTTGTAGAGACATCTGTGAGGAAATGTCCAAACTTCTTGCCCAAGTACTTGCAAGTTTATATTGAAGATGGCGTTTTTCAAGGCGCTTCATTTGAACACACAGTAACAAGGAAATGCGCTTTTTAATTTTCCGTAATGTCTGTCTGTCTGTCTGTCTGTCTGTCTGTCTGTCTGTCTGTCTGTCTGTCTGTCTGTCTGTCTGTCTGTCTGTCTGTCTGTCTGTCTGTCTGTCTGTCTGTCTGTCTGTCTGTCTGTCTGTCTGTACACGCAATACGAGAAAACGGATGAACAGAATTTAAAGAAAATTGGTATGTAAAGTCGGGGAATAAGTCGATACAATCTAGGTGATAGATAATTTTATTCGCGCTGAGTGAAATGGTAATTTAGGGGAAGACCTAAAATGTAATTCTCAAAATTTTATATTATTAGTGGTATTCAAAGTCAGGGTAATATGTCGATATAATCTAGGCCATAAATAATTGTATTCACGCTGAGTGAAATGGTAGTTTAGGGGAATGCCTACAATTTAATTCTCAAATATTTATGTTATTACTTGTAGTACCTTAGTGAAAATCAGTAGGCAAAGTCGGGGAATAAGTCACTACAATATAGGCTGTAAATAATAGTACTCACGCTGAGAAATATGGTAGTTTAGGGGAAGGCCTAAAATGTAATTCTCAAATATTTATGTTATTAGTAGTTCTATCTTAATGAAAATCGGTATCCAAAGTCGGAGAATAAGTCGCTATAATCTAGGTCATAAATTATTTTATTCACGCTGAGTGAAATGGTAGTTTAGGGGAAAGCCTAAACTTTAATTCTCAAATATTCATGTTATTAGTGGTCGTATCGATAAATACTACATAACAAAAATTACATAGTACTAGCTGTTACCCACAGCTTTGCTCGCGAGGATTTCGTAAGTTGATAAAAATTAATTGTTCCTCGGCACTGCACTAAAACAGTATCTGAAAATCCCTAAAGTATAAAAACTCGCCGAAAAATTGCATTTGATTTACGCCAAAACCTCTGTGTTAACCACGTTTGTGGCATTGTCTTTTTGGGCTAAGGTGACCAAGCTACTCGCAGAGCTAAATCTAGAACATGCGACATGGAACTCGACATGTGAGAAACAGTCAGAAAAAGGGGGTTTCTTTATTTCTAAAGGAGATTACAAATACCAGATTTCATGCCTGTATCATGTTATGTTTATGAGATATACTGTAAAAATACTAATTTTAAAAACTGCCCCACTCCTTGGCTGAGAGTTCATCATTGAGGCCTTCGGTTCACAGAGTTCCGGTTTCGATTCCGGGCTGGGTCGGATATTTTAATCGCGTATGATTAATTCTTCTGGCTCAAGGACAGGTTGTTTGTGTTTGTCCCAACACTCTCCTCTTCATATTCACTCAACACACCACATTACCAACCACAACAGGAATACGCAATAGTAATTACATCCCTACACATAGGGTTGGTGTCAGGAAGAGCATCCAGTCGTAAAACTGAGTCAAATCCACATGTGCGACAAAGTTCGCACCCGCGACCCCACAGGTGTGGGAAAACCGATAGAAGAGAAGAAGATACTCATTTTAAAATATCACCCGTTTTTAAAAAAATTTCATCCCTTTAAGCGGCTTTTCCAGAAAAAGTGCGCTCATTTATTTTTAAAAGAGATTCCAAGTACGGCCTACCAATTTCAACGTCTGTAACATCTTCCGTTTCTGAGATATATGTATCCTCATATAAAGAATTCAACTCCTTCCTCACTTCCTTTCAACCCTCACCCCTTAAGTGGATTTTCTGAAAACAAAAATTTGTGTTCTTTTATTTTAAAGGAGATTCCAAATACCAAATTTTATGTCTGTAACATGTTAGGCTTTTGCGAAATATTGTAGATAATCTCGCTGCTGTAAGCATATTGGAACTGATGTTACCATGGTTACGGCAGCTCATTTCTTTATCCGATTCCTAGAGCAGAGGTAGTGTAGCGCCAATATCTCAATAACGGTTGGTTTTAGGGCCTTAAAACATGGTTTTCGGACCCGTAGGGCTTACCGAGTTTTGTTCTTTGCTTCAAGGAGCTTAAAATGAGCTTTGTCTCGTTCTTGTACGACAATTTCGATATTTCGCCTTTATTAGCCTAGTATTTTGTATCTCCCCACGTCACGCCCCCCCCCCCCCACGAATCGTTTTGAAAATAAAATATAGCCTATAGCACTCAGGGATAATGTATCTTTCTATTAGTGAAATAATTTTTAGAATCGGTCCAGGAGTTCCTGAGATTAGCCATTACATACAAACAAACTTTACCTCTTTATATATTAGTATAGATTAAATTTCCGATCATTTATGTCTTATATATTATTACCGTACAGGCTATGATCACAGAG
This sequence comes from Anabrus simplex, assembly GCF_040414725.1. Lineage (NCBI taxonomy): Eukaryota > Metazoa > Arthropoda > Insecta > Orthoptera > Tettigoniidae > Anabrus > Anabrus simplex. Next base: position 182,668,180 of record NC_090269.1, on the reverse strand, counting down.
ATATTCATGAATTTGGATTTTTGTTACTAAGTCCATGTCAGCGCCAAGTCACGAGAAAATGGGTGAACAGAATTTAATGAAAATCGGTATGTAAAGTCGGAGAATTAGGAAGTACAGTCCACGCTATAAATAAATTTATAAGACGTCTTAATATCACAAAGTCGAAAGAAAACTTAATGTGAAGGCCTACAATATAGAAAGCTCATAAAATTGATCAAAAATAACATTACATTGACCATTGTTTGTTGTGATGTGCTTTCTGTCTTCTGTTGCCACTCATCTCCGATAGATAGGATTACTGCTGCGCACCAAGTATTTTTTAATTTGCTTTACGACGCACCGACACAGATAGGCCTTAAGGCGACGATGGTATAAGAAAGGCCTACGAGTTGGAAGGAAGCGGCCATGGCCTTAATTAAGGTACAGCCCCAGCATTTGCCTGGTGTAAAAATGGGAAATCACGGAAAACCATCTTCAGGGCTGCCGACAGTGGCGTTCGAATCCACTATCTCCCGCACGCAAGCTGACAGCTGCGCGCCCCTAACCACACGGCCAACTCGCCCGGTCGTACCGAGTGTAACAGCCTGCCTGAATATTGGCGAGAAGTATCTGGGGAGCTAGATAACTTTCTACTTTAGCATGCCATTCCTGTGGGTCATGACTTTTTGATACTACTGGTACGTAACACACTGGTTCATCATAGCATTAGAGCTATTCAATCCCTACTCTGAGGCACTGATTGGAATGAGCAATGTGCGTATTTAACGGAATAATTGCAGAGGATGTTCACGGTAGTTTGCGGCCTGGTCATTCCAGTTCTATACCTTCGTACTGTTAGATCGGCACTGTGGTACTGTTCGTTAAAAGTGAGAAAATGTGCGGTTTTTCATTTGCTCGAGTATTTTATATGATAACATTGCTTTTAATCGCTACATTCCTACTGAAGTTTTTGTAATGAGCTATATATTAGTATAGATTAAATTTCCGATCATTTATGTACATCAGCACGGGTACATCAGCTAGTAAATCAGCTAATAAATAAATAGTCCGTTTGCAACACATCCATCTAACATCAATGTCTAAGTAAGTTACAACGTGACCTTATGTGGTTACACAGAAATATTATACATATTAATTATTACCATGAAATAATACAAGCCTAGATCATCATCGTCTTCATAATCATCATCATCATGCGCAGCTTTCAGCCACTGTCAGATCTGTTTAGAACATAAGCCTCTCCATTCTCTTCTGTCTTTCCTCCATCTCTCTGTCGTCACTTTGGTCCAGTCCACCCATATTTTCTTCACCTCCTCCACTCCCTTCAGCCTTCTGTCCTTAGATCCTCCTCTTGGTACCCGCCTTCCACTGCCATCTTAAGCATCTTCCTAGATAACCTCTTCTAATAATAAAAGTATAGGTTTTACGTTCCACTAACTACATTTTGATGGTCCTCGGAAATGCTGAGGTGCCGGAATGTTGTCCCGCAGGAGTTCTTTTACATACCAGTAAATCTACCGACACGAGAGTGGCGCATTTGACCACCTTCAAGTACAAATGGACCGATCCAGGATTGAACCTGCCAAGTTGGTCTTAGAAGGCCAGTGCTTTACCACCTGACCTGCTCAACCCAGCGTATCCTCTTCTCTACGTGTCCATACTTTTTAAGTCTTGATTCCTCTATCCTATCTTGCAATGGTTCCACTTGCATTAGTCCTCTAACTTTCTTATTTCTTATCTTATCCATATTGATTACTCCTACTATTCTTCTCAAAAATATCGTCCCTTTGGCCTGGATCCTGCATTTCATTTCCTCATTGCATAAGTTTCTGAAGCATATCGTCTGTATTGGGATAGTGTCATAAATTGATGTATTTCGCTATTTTAGAGGACATCTTTATTTCACACCAAGCTTCTAACATTTTTGAGAAATTTTCCTGCTTGTCTCCCTCGCTCACTTGTTTCTCCTATTTTGTGTGTTAAGCTGCCGAAGTACTTCAAGCTGTCCACGTTCCTCAGTTGTTCCGCTATACATACGATACAAAACAATGACAAATACGGATAGTTTGAGAATTACAAGCTTCCTTACATTCAAGGATATAAATATGATTGACTACTTACAGTTAGCCTTGCCGCGTGTAATGTTTCAGGTATGGCTCCCCGACAATTGGCGGCCCGCTGGACAGTTGTCTGCTCTCAGACTGGCCCCTGTACGAGCTGCAACCCATCAGACATCTTCAGGACGATCTGTCCTTTGAATTGTATGAGCGCGGCAGCTTCGGCCATGGCTGCGAGCTCGACCGTCCTCCGGTGCACATCAGCAGGGAGCCGCCACCACCCCCGCCCCCTCTATCGCCTCCAACCAGACCAAAACCTGAAGATGACTGTAAGTCCAACGCTACTGTGAAAGTTAAAAGTGGTGATGGTGATTTTTGTTTTAAAAGGAAGTATAACTAGGTGACCATCCTCTGAAAGTTAAAGGACTAGTCTTGTTTACTAAAGTAGACACAAGTATACACTCCACACTACGGAACTGTTATTATTATTATTATTATTATTATTATTATTATTATTATTATTATTATTATTATTATTATTATTATTATTATTATTACCGTGTTTTTGTGGTAGTTATGCGTGAAAGAAGGTGCGGGGTGGTGAACAGGTCTCAAGCTACGAAAGTAAAATTAATTTAAAATTTAACAAGGTTATATTTTCTTTTCAAAATAAAGAAATAAAAAGCATGGCAGGTACAGAGTAGCAAGTCAAAAAGGTAGTTAAAATATTTACAGGATTTGGGCTTCGCGCCCTGACTTTACAATGCTTGGGCAATCAGCCCAACCTTACTTCAAAATAAGTATTAACAGAGGGGCAGAAAACCCCATTCATGCTCAGGAGCACTTGCTCCAAATTACACCGAAAAGCCTCCACGAGGCATACAACACTCAATTTTCGAAAAAGAGCCACTCGCTCTCAACTTTAAGCCTCTCAAAGGCCACACCAAACTCCACCTTCAAGTTGTCCTCTCTGGACATAGACACAGGGGTAAAATACCCAACCTACTGAGGTCTATTAGATAAAAAAGGGGTAATTACATGACCTCTAAAATAACAATTTGAGAGGAGGCGATCTGCACTCCTAATGTATTTGTTTCCAAACCTAATTTGGCTCTAGGCCACTGATGCAAGGGCTAATCCCATACTACGGAGGTGACCTTAGAAAAGAAACAAATTTACATAATGTTAAAGAAGAATAGTTTGAGAAAATAAGTTCACCTCAAAGCGATATGAGTGGGAGCTCGCGAGGGTTAAGCACTCTCTATCCCAATATGTAGTTTAAAAGATAGAATAAATACAAGTTTCTTTACATTTTAAGGAAGGTTACATAATGGAAAAACTTCGGACCCGCCCCGAGAGTTAAACTGCTGAGCAAGCAAGAAAAGAAGTAATTAATCGGCCATTACCTGATTGTTGACCGCTGCCGGAGAAAGAGGCGCTTCCCGCCCCCTGCTATGTACTTTACACACTGAAAGATGGAACAGAAGTGGCCCGGAGACCCTAATTTCAGCAGTTTATATACTCTCGCGGAAGGTTCGAGGCGTTAGGGGAATGAGAACACCCTCCCACAAGCACTTTATTGGGTAGGATACAGCAACATGTTCAAGTTGGGGGAAGATACATCCGATTGGTCAAAAATTAATAAAAGAAATTCGGGATTGGCTAAATACAAAACAAGGGGAAAGAGAGGGGTATACAGCCAATTTAAACAATAACAGAAAGAAATTTAACAAGAAACAAACTTTTGAAATAAAAATTTCTCCAAAAAACAGTTCTTTCACTCCGCACTAGGGTGCACTATTGTTGATCTTCAGTAGTGTCCTCTAGAAGAGAAAGTTCACACTTCTTACTACAAGCAAAACAAAAATACGTCGAAAATAACACAGTTCAAAAACTCCAAAATTTCCAGGTAGTGACATCTTCTGAGAAACTTGAAAATTTATACCGTCAATAAGGTTCAGACTTCCTCCAGCAGAGGAGTTTCAACTGGCGCACATTTTAAATTAGCGGCGTGGAGGTGTACAGCCCGGTACAGACCTCCCCCCCCCCAAAAGTTCCTCCAGGGGTGACACATGAAATCTGTTTGAAACAAGGTCCAAGTTATGATGTGGATATGAAGATTGATTGCAGAAGCATTTATCGAAATGGCAGAAATTTAGTTTGATTCAGTTTCAAAATTTATTTTAGTAACAGCGGAAGTACTGTCTTAATGTTTGTAGAAGGTTGAATTGAGAAGGAAAACTTTAGTTTTAAGGTTGAGGAAAAATTTTCTAAGTCCACCAGATTTTGTTGTTGAATTCCCAAGTGTAGTAATTGCTGATAGTAACTGTCCATGTAGTTGATGTTGATTAAGTTGGATGGCCAGACCGGCCGTTGCAGCTTGCGTCCAGAGGAGGCCGCTCGGACCCCTCAAGTACCCTGAGATACCGCTCGCCCGCACTATGAGGGGAGCAGTTGAAGCACGCCGCGCCCGCGGTGAACATATACAGGCTGCGGGCAAGTAGCAGGTCGTGCGCCGCACATCAGCCTTGACCGGGAGGAGAGCTCCGGCTCGCCGTGCACATGTGGTCCTCGCTGGGGAAGAGGGGGCCCTTCCTCTAACCCAATCGCAGCACGGCGCCGCGCGGCTGCGGGGGCACTGAAACATTAAAGCTAGGCGGCAGAATTGTTGGACCATCATCATTTTTTTGAGGGCACAGGCTTTGTGGAGAGGTTGAGGGGCCAGCGGCGTGCAGAAATTCATTTCATATGCGAGCCACTGTGTATAGTGGAGCAGGAGACGGGAGCGTGGTAATGGCCGTGGCAAAGATAGGACGGCAGTTTAACCGCGCGGGGAAGGTTTACAAAAACTTACATATGAAACAAAATATTATAGAAGGGGCAGAATGCCTTCAAATTAAAAACTCAAAAAAAAATTTAACCTTCATATTCCTTTCACGATTATATGAAGCAAGTTAACCCAGAAATTACACCGGTTTCACCTGTGACAGGTGAACCCTAAATATCCTCTCGGTGGCTGGACTGCTTAATAATAATGTGACCGGCGTGAGGAAATCTAGAATGATACACGGCCCATGAAATCTGGGGGCAAGCTTGCCCGCGGGAACAAAATTCTTGACCATCACCTGGTCACCTATCTTCAAATGGGTGGGTCTCCGTCCACGATCATATCTTTCCCTAACCTTTTCACGAGAGACTTTAAGATTGGCTTTAGCCTTCTTCCAAAGATCTCTAATATTATCCGGATCTATTGTCTCGGGTAGAATGTCACTCAGAGACCAGAGGTTAGAGAGCGGCGTGTTGGGAACGAACTTGAACATCAAAGAAGCTGGAGTAAACTTGTGAGATTCATGAACCGCCGAATTCAAAGCAAAAGCTAACCAATGCAGGGACGTGTCCCACCTGGAATGATCTTCATGATGATAGGCAATAAGCGCGGACCTGAGATTACGGTTAACCCGTTCAGCCAGCGATGGTTGAGGGTAATAAGCAGAAGTAGTTACATGAGAGATGGACAAGTCAAAACAGAATTTACGAAAAAGATTAGATGTAAAAGCCTTAGCATTATCAGATACTATATATTGGCACGGACCGAAAGAAGCAAAAATAGAATTTAGGCAAGTAATGGTGGACTGAGCGGTAGCCAGCTTAGTCGGAAATAACCAGGAAAATCTCGTAACGCCATCTACGCATACAAAGATGAACTTGTTGGCATTTCCCTTTGACTGGGGGAAGGGTCCTACATAATCAATATACAGGCGTTCCATGGGGCGCGACGCTTGATGCGAAGACAAAAGGCCTACCTTGGTGGACATGGTGGGTTTACTGATTAAACAGGGTTTGCAAGCCTTCACTTGTTCACAGATTTCACGTTCCATACCTTTCCAGATGAACATTTCACGAATCTTCTCACGAGTTTTAAAGATACCAAGATGCCCTCCTAATGGGGTCTCATGATAATACTTGAAGATCATAGGTACAAGAACAGCTGGAACGACAACCTTCATCATCTTATCATGCCTCGAAGGGCAACATAGAACACCATTCCTCAGAACATAAGGGACAACATGTTCCCCAGAAGAAAGGGTTTCCATTATCGGAGCCAGCGTCGGATCTTCACGTTGGTATTTCTCGATATCCCTAAAGAGCATGGGAGCATCTGTTAAGATGGCATTAACACCAGATAGGATGGACTCGGGAGGTGATGAACTGTCGACCGGTTCGTGGGTCTCGACGTCGTTGGAAAACATACGGCTGAGTCCATCAGCAACAACATTTTCGGTACCTCTGATATGCCGGACATCGAATTGGAAGGCAGAAATACGGATGGCCCAACGGGCTATACGACCAGTACGACGCGGCCTACCTAAGACCCAGCTTAAGGCTTGATTATCTGTCTCCAAGTCGAATTTGACATGTTCCAGATAGAGACGGAACTTTTCCAAGGCAAATAAGACTGCCAAACCTTCGAGCTCATAGATGGAATACTTGGCTTCTTGAGCCGACAGAGTCCTAGATGCATAGGCGATGGGTCGCCTCCCTAGTTCAGTCTCTTGAAGAAGGACTGCAGCTACTGCTGACGACGACGCGTCGGTTTGGACGATGAATTTCTTTGAGAAATCAGGCATAGCAAGGACAGGGGCATTCCAGAGAGCTAATTTAAGATCTTCAAGGGCGGCTTGTTGAGAAGGTCCCCACTCGAATTTGATGCCTTTCCTACGAAGAAGGTTTAAGGGCGCCGCTCTATTAGCGAAGTTAGGAATAAACTTCCTGAAGAAATTCACCATACCAATGAACCTGGCGATACCTTTAATGTCCTTGGGAGGTTTAAAATCACGGATGGCCTGTGTTCTAGAATGATCGACTGCTACACCATCAGGTGACACAATATGCCCTAGGAATGACATAGAGGGCTTAGCAAAGGCAACCTTGGACAACTTGATAGTTAACCCAGCCTTACGAAGGCGATCGAGAACTTCTCGCAGATGATCTAGATGTTCTTCAAAAGTCTCTGAAAATACGACGACATCATCCAAGTAGTGATACAAGTACTCAAATTTGATGTCGGAGAAGACCCTATCTAGCAGCCTAGTGAGTACAGCTGCTCCCGTGGGGAGCCCGAAAGGCACGTGGTTGTATTCGTATCAATTCCAGTCAGTGGCAAACGCTGTAAGATGTTTAGACTCTTCGGCAAGGGGAATTTGATTATAGGCCTGATTCAAGTCCAAGATAGTAAAGAACTTGGCCTTACGAAACCATGAAAAACAAGAATGAAGGTCAGGAAGGGGCACGGATTGCAACACCACCTTCCGATTGAGAGCCCTATAATCAATGACAGGCCTGAAGCCTCCTTGGGGTTTCGGGACTAGAAAAATAGGTGACGAATACGCCGACTTAGACTGCCTAATAATACCGTCCTTCAACATCTGATCGATGATTTCTTTCAGAGCTTTCATTTTAGGTGGAGATAGCCTATATGGTGGAAAACGGACAGGAATCGAATCCGTGACCTCAATTTTGTATTCAATAAGGTCAGTAACACCAAGAGTATCAGAGAACACCTCTGGAAACGACTGACACAACTTACGAATACTATCCGCCTGCTCCTCAAGTAGATGTCTAAGGTCTAACAACATCTCATCCTGGGTAGGCGAAATAGATGAACATGATACAGAATTACACTTTAACAAGGGAATTTTACAATTGGACGCAAATTTGAATGTGCACGACCTACTCTGGAGATCGAGCACAAGACCAGTGTGAGAAATGAAGTCCGCTCCCAGTATGATGGGGCAAGACAAGTGGTTAGCCACAAACAGTTTGATTTTCCATGTAAATCTAAAAATACGAATTTTGGCATTTACAGAACCTAGAATTTCTAATGGGGATGAATTAGCCGAAACATATTGAACAGGAGATGAGTGATAGTCAAGTAATTTACAAACAGACTTCAAGTTTGAATACCATTGGTCCGAAATAATTGAACAAACACTGCCTGAATCTAATAGAGCGGTATAGGCTCGTTATTTAACTCAATCTTAAGAAAAGGAACAGGTGCAGGGGTATCTGCCGCAATCCTAAGACATTCTTTGGGGCATTCGAAAGATGGATTTGCAAATTGAACGTTCCCTGAATTCACGACCTTTTTGCCAGGGGCTGAGCCTTGGGAAGCAGAATTAGTCGACTCAGCCGAAGCCGCTAGTCACATTTTATTATTGGCATTGGTGGAATTTGCACCAGAAGTTGAGCAGGAGGGGGTGCTATTTGAGTTTGGGCAATTCTTGGCGATATGTGAGAAAGCCCCACATTTAAAACAGCCTTGTGCTGAACCAGCTCCATCATTTGCCCTACTAGACTTGATCAGTGGACACTTATTGCGAAGATGGTCGGGCGATCCGCAAGCATAACATTTACGAGGTGTGACTGATCGGCGAGGTGGAGGCCGAGTATTACTAAAAGAAGGAGGGGGTTCTTTCGCGACACGCAAGGAATCGGCGTATCTCACTCCTTCCGCTGAGACGGCCAACGCTTCAAGTTCAGAGAAAGTTTGCGGGCACGCCGCGAAACACAAATATGACCTATAGGGTGGTGAAATTCCTTCTACAATAGCCTGTACAATCTGGTCTTCAGGAAAATGAAGAGCAAACACCCTAGTATAGAATTTAATGTCTTGTATGAAATCAGCCAAATTTTCATCCAAACGCTGTACACGATAATAGTACTTCTGAATAAGGGAGGACCTTGCCCTAGCCGGGATGAAGTTAGCTAGCAAGTGGGCGTGGAAGTCTTCAATTGATGATTGCTCGGCAATGGCTCTAACTATTTTGTCTGAGAGAATCCCAATTGCATAGGGATAGATGATTTGCAAAATCTGACATGGGGAAAGAGAAAAAACAAGGGCATGATCCTGAAATTCGACTAAAAATCTTAAAAATGAAATTACGTCACTGGTGGTATTAACGGAAAACTTAGAGATACCTCTGAGCAACATTGCCAATGGATGAGGCAAGCTGCTAAACCCTGGTGACATAGTAGGTAAAGGTTTCAATGGCAAGGAAGTTAATTCCGAACGTATATTATTCAACGATGCACGGCGTTCAGACTCGTCCAATGGGGCAGAGGTTGTTTGAGCAGCGATGGTTTTCCTATTTACTTCTCCCTTAGGAGGCTCTTCCTCGCTACCTACATTCACTGTGGTGGGTAGATCGCTTTTGGGAGGAACCTCCCCAGTTAACAATTGAGTGACCTTGCTAGATAATTCAGAAATATTTTCAAGCAGCGTACTAGCTTCCTTCTTCTGAACGTCATTCAGCTTTAGAGACAACAGATCGTTAACTCTATTTGAGAAATGATATAGCCTGGCTTGCACACGCTTAATTTGATTAGGAGAAGGATCATTTTCATCAAAAAAACTAACTAGAGATGCTAGCCCAGTAATATTCTCGACGATCGTGGAAAGAGAGTCGTCAATTTCGTTCTCTCCCAAGGTGGGGATGGAAATGGGCAACTCAGGGGACTCTCTAAGCTTGTTTGTGTCTACCGCAACCGTGCCTCCAGATTGCACATTTCTAATAGTCAATTCATAGATCAACTCCTCCTTGCGCAAATAGTTAAGATGGAGAACATCGCGAGGGCCGGGCATGATGACAGAACAATTTTTTAAAAAAATCAGAAAATTCCAGCAACTGAGAAAATTGTTAGAGTTTGAATCAAAGCAAGGTTTAGCCGTCAAAAGGGGCTAAATTGAGACCCATTCAACCACGCTCTGCTACCACTTGTTACCGTGCTTTTGTGGTAGTTATGCGTGAAAGAAGGTGCGGGGTGGTGAACAGGTCTCAAGCTACGAAAGTAAAATTAATTTAAAATTTAACAAGGTTATATTTTCTTTTCAAAATAAAGAAATAACAAGCATGGCAGGTACAGAGTAGCAAGTCAAAAAGGTAGTTAGAATATTTACAGGATTTGGGCTTCGCGCCCTGACTTTACAATGCTTGGGCAATCAGCCCAACCTTACTTCAAAATAAGTATTAACAGAGGGGCAGAAAACCCCATTCATGCTCAGGAGCACTTGCTCCAAATTACACCGAAAAGCCTCCACGAGGCATACAACACTCAATTTTCGAAAAAGAGCCACTCGCTCTCAACTTTAAGCCTCTCAAAGGCCACACCAAACTCCACCTTCAAGTTGTCCTCTCTGGACATAGACACAGGGGTAAAATACCCAACCTACTGAGGTCTATTAGATAAAAAGGGTAATTACATGACCTCGAAAATAACAATTTGAGAGGAGGCGATCTGCAATCCTAATGTGTTTGTTTCAAAACCTAATTTGGTTCTAGGCCACTGATGCAAGGGCTAATCCCATACTACGGAGGTGACTTTAGAAAAGAAACAAATTTACATAATGTTAAAGAAGAATAGGTTGAGAAAATAAGTTCACCTCAAAGCGATATGAGTGGGAGCTCGAGGGGGTTAAGCACTCTCTACCCCAATATGTAGTTTAAAAGATAGAATAAATACAAGTTTCTTTACATTTTAAGGAAGGTTACATAATGGAAAAACTTCGGACCCGCCCCGAGAGTTAAACTGCTGAGCAAGCAAGAAAAGAAGTAATTAATCGGCCATTACCTGATTGTTGACCGCTGCCGGAGAAAGAGGCGCTTCCCGCCCCCTGCTATGTACTTTACACACTGAAAGATGGAACAGAAGTGGCCCGGAGACCCTAATTTCAGCAGTTTATATACTCTCGCGGAAGGTTCGAGGCGTTAGGGGAATGAGAACACCCTCCCACAAGCACTTTATTGGGTAGGATACAGCAACATGTTCAAGTTGGGGGAAGATACATCCGATTGGTCAGAAATTAATAAAAGAAATTCGGGATTGGCTAAATACAAAACAAGGGGAAAGAGAGGGGTATACAGCCAATTTAAACAATAACAGAAAGAAATTTAACAAGAAACAAACTTTTGAAATAAAAATTTCTCCAAAAAACAGTTCTTTCACTCCGCACTAGAGTGCACTATTGTTGATCTTCAGTAGTGTCCTCTAGAAGAGAAAGTTCACACTTCTTACTACAAGCAAAACAAAAATACGTCGAAAATGACACAGTTCACAAACTCCAAAATTTCCAGGTAGTGACATCTTCTGAGAAACTTGAAAATTTATACCGTCAATAAGGTTCAGACTTCCTCCAGCAGAGGAGTTTCAACTGGCGCACATTTTAAATTAGCGGCGTGGAGGTGTACCGCCCGGTACAATTATTATTATTATTATTATTATTATTATTATTATTATTATTATTATTATTATTATTATTATTATTATCATTATTATTATTCCGGGGTATTCTGTGGAACGCAGGTGCGAGCTTGTATGGGTCTATCTTTGACAGTCAGGAGACTCATTTAAAATTTTGAAAATAAGGGTTATATTTCTTTTGATTCCTTTTCAGAAATAAAATAGTATGCCTAGAAAGTTTCTTTCTTTGATAATCGACATAAGTTTTTGGCCATTTATGGACATCTTTCTTTATAAAGAAAGATGTCCAGATATACTGACTGACAGAGCAAATGCAACACCAAGAAGGAGTGGTTCGAAAGGGATGAAAGTTGGGGAGAAAACAGAGACGGCACGGACGAATAATTGATGTTTATTTCAAACCGATATACAGGTTACACAATGCGCACGGCATCGACTCAGTAGGATGTAGGACCACCGCGAACGGCGATGCACGCAGAAACACGTCGAGGTACAGAGTCAATAAGAGTGCGGATGGTGTCCTGAGGGATGGTTCTCCATTCTCTGTCAACCATTTGCCACAGTTGGTCGTCCGTACGAGGCTGGGGCAGAGTTTGCAAACGGCGTCCAATGAGATCCCACACGTATTCGATTGCTGAGAGATCCGGAGAGTACGCTGGCCACGGAAGCATCTGTACACCTCGTAGAGCCTGTTGGGAGATGCGAGCAGTGTGTGTTCGGGCATTATCCTGCTGAAACAGAGCATTGGGCAGCCCCTGAAGGTACGGGAGTGCCACCGGCCGCAGCACATGCTGCACGTAGCGGTGGGCATTTAACGTGCCTTGAATACGCACTAGAGGTGACGTGGAATCATACGCAATAGCGCCCCAAACCATGATGCCGCGTTGTCTAGCGGTAGGGCGCTCCACAGTTACTGCCGGATTTGACCTTTCTCCACGCCGACGCCACACTCGTCTGCGGTGACTATCACTGACAGAACAGAAGCGTGACTCATCGGAGAACACGACGTTCCGCCATTCCCTCATCCAAGTCGCTCTAGCCCGGCACCATGCCAGGCGTGCACGTCTATGCTGTGGAGTCAATGGTAGTCTTCTGAGCGGACGCCGGGAGTGCAGGCCTCCTTCAACCAATCGACGGGAAATTGTTCTGGTCGATATTGGAACAGCCAGGGTGTCTTGCACATGCTAAAGAATGGCGGTTGACGTGGCGTGCGGGGCTGCCACCGCTTGGCGGCGGATGCGCCGATCCTCGCGTGCTGACGTCACTCGGGCTGCGCCTGGACCCCTCGCACGTGCCACATGTCCCTGTGCCAACCATCTTCGCCACAGGCGCTGCACCGTGGACACATCCCTATGGGTATCGGCTGCGATTTGACGAAGCGACCAACCTGCCCTTCTCAGCCCGATCACCATACCCCTCGTAAAGTCGTCTGTCTGCTGGAAATGCCTCCGTTGACGGCGGCCTGGCATTCTTAGCTATACACGTGTCCTGTGGCACACGACAACACGTTCTACAATGACTGTCGGCTGAGAAATCACGGTACGAAGTGGGCCATTCGCCAACGCCGTGTCCCATTTATCGTTCGCTACGTGCGCAGCACAGCGGCGCATTTCACATCATGAGCATACCTCAGTGACGACAGTCTACCCTGCAATTGGCATAAAGTTCTGACCACTCCTTCTTGGTGTTGCATTTGCTCTGTCAGTCAGTGTAAATCTAGTTGATAACATTTTAACTGAAGCTCTAATTCCTTAGTGTGCCATATTATGATAGTGTTGAAAAATGTATATCTAAATCTCTGAGGAACATATGGACAAATGTTTGCTGTGGACACGTCACACCAAAATTGTTTTCCTCCAGGTGTTGCATGTTGCTTGAAATTTAATGAAGTACAAATGGAGTTATGATGGCTGTTTTTGGTTTATCTTCTTCCGTAAGTGGAATCTGATAATATGCCTTAAGACGATCAACCTTAGAAAATATCTTACTGTTTTGAAGAATGTACAGTCCAGCCGCTAGCTGTCCAGCCCTGACAGATTGTGATGTAAAGAAAAAAAGAGTAGAGAACAGCATTGCCAAACTGTGGCGATTTGAAACTATAGATATAACCTTGAAAACACTATTATGCATTTATACTGTGCCGTATGATATTAACATTAAATCACTGAAACCAACACCCTTCGTCGATTTGATGTTATTGTTTTAATTATAGTCATTTTACAGCAAAGAATACTAAAAGTTCTGCTAGTGGTAGAATAATTGTCACGGTTTGCAATGCCTGGCGTCACTGGCGCGCCAGATTTACGATTTAGCAGTAAGCACTAATCACCATTCATGTCGCTGTGAGTCCTGTGTACTGCTAGTGCGGTGATGCCACTTGTTTGAAGAGAAACGCGTGGTCTCAGTTGCTTTCTAGCCTGCATGAAGTGCACGTGTTCACGGTGTGTGTAATCCATTTGTTTTTGTTATTGTGACATGGCCAATGGATCATCGGAAACGACTAAGAAAAAATCAGTTGTTATAAGGGCCAAAGCCGTGAATTTGTATACCGGCTACGTGAATATTTTGATAAAGAGCATGATAACAGGGGGCCTCTTCTTCCTGTTACAAAAGTGGTGGATCGAGTTTGTGACGCTTTAAAAGTAGGTAGGACAACTCTGAAAAGTGTAACAAAAGAGAAGTGTCCAATGGATTTTAATATACCTTCTGAAGTGCTGCGTACTCCTGAAAAATAAAGGCCAAGACATTGTCCCAAGACATCACTAGATGCTTTTCAAAGGGATGCGATAAGGTGACATGTCTATAGTTATAACATGAGGAGTGAATTTCCCACGGGTGATAAACTACTTTCCTCTTTGGAAGAATCTCGTTTATTCAGTGGAGGAAAGACCAGTTTAAGTAAAATACTGAGTGAACTTGGCTTTCATTGGAGGAAATTTTCAGGGAGAAAAGCTGCGATGGAGAGAAGTGAAATTTTAGCATGGCGAGGTAGATTTTGGGGGCAAATTCTAAAGACTAGTACTGATAGAGTGGTGTGGTTAGATGAAACGTGGGTAAAACGGTGGCCTGGACTGATGAAACTGTAACAGGGACTTTCAAAGCACCTACCGGGAAGGTTAGTAGGCTTATTTCGCTTCATGCAGGTGGCGTTAATGAATTTGTTTCGGAAGCTATGCTTCTTTTCAGATCAAAGAGCATTCGTGATTATCACGAAGAAATTAATGGGATTACTTTAACAACGTGGTTTAAAAATGCATTGCTACCAAACATATGTCCTAATTCCGTAATTATTATATACAATGTCTCCTATCATTCTGTGCAACTAAACAAAGCACCGACAATGAAATACAGAAAATATATCATTCTTCAGTGCACAGTTTAGCTTAAGCAAGCGACGAGTGCAAACGTGCTGGGTAGAGTGTGCCGGTAGTGCCAGAGGGGAGTGCAAGAGAGAAGCGAAGAGTGTTGAAGAAGATGATTGGTATGGAACAATATAGGGCAGTAATAGGAAGATGGCAGGGGAGAAAGAAGAAAGAAGAAGCGGAAAATGGAGGAAGCAAGATGGAACTGGGAATGAAGGGGGAGATGATACTGGCGGCAGCGGTGATTATGGTAATGCTAATTATTGGGGGAGTGGAATTGAATCCCGGGCCGATCTCCAATGGAAGCGTGAGATGGGAAGACGTGGAAGTAATTAGGAAGGTAGTAAAAGATGTGGTAGAAGAAGTTTGCCCATTTGAGAAAATTAAAAATATGATAAAGGAGCAAACGAAGGAGTTTGATAATATGAATAAATGGTTCCAGGAAAAATCAGACGATACAGCAACCAAAGTGAGAAACAATGGGGAAGAGATTGCGTCACTAAGACAGAAAATAAGGAAATTAGAAGAGGACGTGTCGAAGCTGAAATCAGAAGTAGAGATCAGTAGTCAAGATCGAAGAAAGAAATGCTTATTTATACGTGGTGTTACGGAGGATAAGAGAGTAGACAAAGAGAACACAATTTATAAAGTGGTGGAGCTAATCTAAGGCTAAATGAAGATTAATTTTAGCACAATTGATATAGACGATGTGGAAAGAATAGGTAAAGTGCAGAATAATAGGCCTATAAAAATGAAATTGTTATCTACTTCGATGGCCGAAATTGTGATCAGAATTGCGGGTAATATTCAGAATGAAATAAAATTTGGATTAAGAGACACATGGCAAGTGAAGAGATCAAGAAATTAAAACTTCTTAACCCTCTCATGCATGGTGTCCTCATATGAGGACATCCACACTTTTAGGCATTATTTATTCCCTGGAGTATCCAAAGACGGAGGTAAAGTTATTAAAAGATTATTTTAGGTTGGTAAGAGTGGAAAACATCAGTTTCTAAAAGAACCAGCGGGTGGCAGCATTTAATTGGCATCATTGAAACATGATATTCATGGTTCGCCATTTTGTAAGAAGTCATCATAGTTTACAATTGTTTTGGGCTGTTCCTGTCTTGAAAATGCCCAAGGTAAGTATGTAGTTCTTCATTTTGTACATTCCACTATCATTACCACTATAATTCAGCGTATTCTGGTTTGTAGTCTTTACACAATATTGGTATAATACGGGCGTCCACATATGAGGACATCATGCATCAAACTACCATGTGTTATTTTTGAGGTTAGCTTGTATTCTTAACTGCTTCATGCAATATTTATTTTCCAGGATAGTACAAATCGTTTGTAATGTTATCAGATGAGCGAGTGATGTTTGTAGGACAAGATTATAGTAGTTTACAACATTCCCACCAGATAGCAGCATTTAACCCCTTGTGCTGAAACTGAAAGAACTTGATACCTGGTTTGTAGGGCCCTTCAGAGAAAATAGGCTAAAGGATACTACTAAAAACTGAAATATGCCAAGGACCTAAGGAAAGAGGGTCGAGGAAGCTCATCAGTTACAACATCAACAGATGGCATCACAGTAATCCGGAGGATTGATAATTCGGCAGTTCATATCATTTCTTCATATGCAGGCATAGAACCAGTTGGTAAGGCCAGAAAATGGTGTAGAAAGGAGAAGAAATTCATTGAAATTGACAGGACGAAGGGTATATAAATACATCACGGCCTCATGGGTGGTGTTGATCTCATGGACTCCTTGGTGGCTTTTACAGGTATGATATAAGGAACTGCAGATGGTACATGAGGATTTTTTTACCATGTGCTAAATGTCACAGTAGTAAATGCTTGGTTACTATGGTAAATGGACTATAAGACCCCTATGGACCTGCTCGAGTTCAAGAGTCGAGTGGCAACAGGACTTACCTTCAGTGGTAAGGCAGAAGAAGCACCAAGGAAGAGGGGACGGCCAAGCAAAAATGGCCCATCACCACCACTCAAGAAACAGGCTACACATACTGTGCCTGCTGAAAAGAGGATGGTGTAGGACACTATCCGCAGAAAACAGAGGCTAGAAATGATAATAGACGCCGTGACAAATACTGTGCAAGTAAAACCCTGTATATTTGTGCAAAATGTAATGTACCACTATGTCCAGAGTGCTTTCAGTGTTTCCATACCATTGCCTGAAATATGAACATGTGAAGTACATCAGTTACATATAAATGCCCCAGTAGGACCAGGGTGATTTCGCTGTACTCACACAATTGCCTCAGGTGTAAACATTTCTTGTAAATACTAGCATAATAAACCAAAGTAGTAAATGTATGACGTGTTGACATTATTCCACTAAATGCATGATGTCCTCATATGAGGACATCAAGTTCCCGCCAAGTATGGTAACTTCGTTTTGTATTTTATGTTTGTACCATGTAATAGGATCATTTTAACCAGGAAAATCGCATTACACTATTTTTAATTTAATTTTTTTTAATTCATGCATGAGAGAGTTAAGAAACAGTTGGTGAGGGCCAGACGCCAAGGATTGAATGCTTACACTAGGGGACAGAAATTAGTAGTGACCAATGGCAGGTGGATAAGATTTTGGTCGGTGACAAATTTACTGGAACTAGAAGAAACGATGAAACAGGATGAAAATACGGGGACGAGAGTGGAAGGAAGGCTGGTAGCGGGAAACCTTCCCGGAGAAGATGGACATGAGGAAAGGGAAGGCACAGGAACCAATGAGGTCGTAGAAACTGCTACGATGGTAACAAGTTCAGAGAAAAGAAAGAGAGATGATCGCAGTGAAGGAGTAGTCATACGTAATGATAAAGAGACGACAGTGGTTAATAGAGAAGGAGTGGTATCGCCTAGGACAGCTGTCAGGAGCGTTATCAATGAAGCATGTAAAGAGTTGAAATGGGAGGGCTGTTTAAGTGAAATGGACCACAAAGGTCTGAAAGAGATGAAGGAGATACTTAGTAAAAGGGGAGACTTTGAGAAAAGGGAGAAGCATGAATTTAAAAGATCTGTGGGGAAAGAAAGATAAAAAGGAGTAAGGTGTAGTAACAAAAAGTAGAAAGTTAAGTAAAGAGAGTCAGTAGATGATAGAGTAAAGTCATGTAGTGTTAGCAAGTGAGGTAGGTATTAATTAGTTTGGTAAGTATAAAGTTATTAAAATGAGATTATGTGAATGATGAGTTGGTGGCATGAGAGGGATGAGAATTTGTAAGGTCTAGTGAATTATTCTTGAGTTAGATTGTGATTGTTTTATTGAAATGTTTAGTGATTTGAGTGTAACTAAGGTAATTTGGAAATGATTTGGAGAGTAAAGTATAAGGTAATTTGGAATTGATTTGGAGTGTTAAGTATATGTGAATGATGAGTTGGTGGAATGAGAGGGTTGAGAATTTGAAAGGACTAGTGAATTTATTGTGGAGTTAGATTGTGATTATATTTATTGAAATCTTTATTGATTTGAGTGTAAATAAGATAATTTGGAATTGATTTGGAGGGTAAAGTATACATGAAGGATGAGTTGTTGGCATGAGAGGATCGAGAAGTTGTAATGATTAGTGAATTTAATGTGGAGTTTGATTGTGGCTATCTGGTGGTAGGGTAGGAATGATGATAAAGGGGAGAGTGTGTCTTTTAAGGGTAGCTGAAAGGAATATTGAATATTGAGGAGGAGAAGAGAGAATATGAATATGAATAAGAGGCTGAGTTGGTGGTAGGAGATTGGAAAGTGTGGAGTTAGATTGTGATTATATTTATTGAAATGTTTAGTGATTTGAGTGTAATTAAGGTAAGTTGGAATTGATTTGGAGGGTATAGTATATGTGAATGATGAGTTGGTGGCATGCGAGGGTCGAGAATTTTTAATGATTAGTGAATTTAGAGTGGAATTAAGGTAATTTGGAAGAGTAATTAGTTGAAGGATGAGAGTTTGATTTGGATTGATATGAAATTGGAAAGTTCGATGGTATTTTTTGGAGTGAAGGTCGCTAAGAGTGATTAGATGTTATGGCAAAATTTAAGTGTGGAATGTGATTGTGAGTTATTTGAATTGAAGAGTGATTAGTTGATTATGTTTACGGGCGTGTAGAGTGAGTAAGTTACTGGTGAAAACTAATAAGATAAGAGAGGTAGTAAAATATGAAGAAGAAATGTGATAAGAGTGGTGGTGGCTAAAAAGCGAGTAAGTTATTTGTGGTTTCGTAGTGTTGTCTGAAAGTGATGATCATGGTTGAGATAAGAGTGATTAAGTTATCGATATGGTATGGTAATTAGTGGAAGAATAAGAAGAGGTGGTATAATCTGATGTGGAGGATATTTGTGATTCGGTGATACGGTGGTATGTGTGGAGAGTTTGTAAATAATAGCTAGGTATCGTGAGTATGTATGGTTGGCAAGCTAATATATTTGAGTTGTAGGTAGATAATGGAGCTTAGTAAATTGGAAGTCCTGCATATTATAAGTAATACGTAAAGAGAATGTGGCACACCAGCACGGCAGTTGATGTACCGCTAAAGCTGGGTTTGGAAATTAAGTAGGTTAGAACTAAGATCAGCGCGCGGTCTGGATTGTGCTAGGGTGCAAGCCCAGCAGGATGAGAGACGAAGGTTTTTAAACCACATGTGCCGACTGCCGATGTTCTTTTATTTTATCCCGTCATTATGTTATTAATTTAGTATTTTATTATCCTGTTGTCTTTTGCCAAGGCCTTTGAATCACCAGCAAGGGTTGATCATGGGCCATATGACAGCTCATATGGGGTCAGATTGCAGTTAATTTTATTTTACTGTATTTTATGCATTCTGTATTTTGCTTAGGCTGTTACGGATTTGAACCTTACAGGTTCAATAAATCCAGTTATAGTATCATTCTTCAGTGATTGATGGGAAATAATGTACCGCGGATACCTGCAGATATGACAAAGGCGGAGCTGCCATACGTGCACAGGAACCAGATCATTTGCCCGCTAAAAAGTTGAAACTTTCCTATATTCCTTCAAGCATAGATATATACACAGACGGTGCCAAGAATACCACTGGAGTTGGAGCCGCATTCTGTATACCCTCTATAAATATCAAGAAACAATATGGTTTACCTAGTGATTGTTCGATCTTTACTGCGGAATTATTCGCTATCCAACAAGCTTTACTCTTTGCTCAGCAGCATGATTATCCCGGCATTACTCGCTAGGTCTTTACGTGCGCCGTTACTCGCTGGTGAGCGCAGCGCTCACCTTTATGTTTAAAGGCTATAATATGCCCATATAAAGATGGGGGTATTTTTAATGTGTCAATTTGAGATAGTTATTTATTTAGGAACACGGCCGAGTAGAGTAGCTATGGAGGCAAGCTCTACATTCGGGAGACGCGTGAGTTCGATCCCCACCGTTAGCTGTCCCGATAATGGTTTTCTGTTTACGCTTCCAGGCAAATACCGAGGCAGTTTCTATTCATGGACTACAGCCGATTCCTTCCACCTATTTAGCCAAATTAATTCACCATCATTGATTTCATCTTTCTTAGCTCTTCAACTGAGGTTGGCGTCAGGAAGGGCATCCGGCCGTAAAAGAAGCTATGTACATTGATATCACAGATTGCTATAAACGAAAGTTCCTCTCCTTCCTCAGAACTTGCAGACACTCTGAATCAGAGATATGATCACTTCCGTAAACCTCATCTGTTTCATTACCATCAGTCTCGATGTTCAAGACCTTTCCTCCTACGTTTCACACAACCACGAAAGTATCTGATCACTGGATGCCACAATAACTTGTAAATATTGTCTAACAACAGCCACAGTATAAACATTTCACATTAAACACAAACATAATACAAACCCTGACTTATTACAATGAGCGAAATATAAGTAGCACAGTTCCTCGCTACTGAGCGCACCGCTCACTAAACATACACTGCCGTGCCTAATAATGAATTGCGGGTGTTTATTTTCAAAGGTAATGAAAATGACTGACACATTCCCTTCATAACAATCTGTTACAAAGGTACAGGGACTTTCAAAGGTGGAGGTCTTGTAACATATCCAACAAGAAGCAATATACTACGAAGGTGAGCGCCGCGCTCACCATGCGAGTAACCGCGGGTTATAAACGAGTTACGATATATACGGATGCGCTGAGCGCGTTGCAGTCCCTGACCTCCTATGTTCTATCTCATAACTGGTATGTATATAACGTCAAAAGCCTTCTTTATATGCTTGATAATTCCGGTAATCATATAACATTAGTCTGGTTACCCGGACATGTGGGTATTTTAGGTCATGAACAAGCGGATTTCCTAGCAAAACAAGCGTCTCCTCTCCCTGTTCCGCTTTCTAATAATATCGTTCCTTCGTCAGATCATTTAGCTGTGATTAAACACGCTGGCCGTAATGAATGGCAAGACGCATGACACCAGACTGCACAAGTCAAAGGTACCTGTTATTATCAACTACAAACAACTATCCCGGTAAAGCCATGGTATATGAGAGGATCATATTCCAGAAGACATATTACAAACACCATTAGGTTACGTTTTAATCATTCCCTTACGCTCCAATATAAATTTAGGTTCCATATGACGCAGGAGCCAAACTGTTTGTGTGGTTCTAGTGATGGAGATGCGAATCACCTACTTCTTCAGTGTCCTATATATGTGGCTCCTCGTGGAAAGCATATTAGTAGTCTAACGTGACTTAAGCAGACTTTTCCAACCATGTTTCTTGTTTGCTATGTAATCCTTCTGCTGATATAATCAAAGTCCTAAATACGTTTTTGGATGACGCAAATATTGTGTTATAAAATTCTATGTGGTGTCTGTTGGATCGTATTCATATACTACTGATTCCATTGGGATAGTTCATCATATTTTTGGAGTATTCAGTGATAGTGAAATAGTGGAATATAGTGGTGTGAGTCCCTTCAAAATGACGACTTTTCATGGATGAAGTGTTCAATTGTATCAGTGTTATTCAACAAGTAAGGAATTGTAGACTGGGTGAAATTACCTCGATATAAGCCCAAAAATCATCACCAACAACAAGCAACAACAACCATTCAAGGGAGTCTACGCTGTGCTTCGAATCAGTTCGGTTGTACAGTGTGCAAGTTATTTACTTGGTGGTCGTGAGGATTTTGTTCGTGCTTTGTGTCTTGTGAAGTTAGCGTGTGATGGCTGCCGCCAGTGATGGGAGGTCCCTTCTGGATATATCCAAATTACCAGTTGAAAAGGAGATTGAGGTGGAAATGGACGATATTTCTCTAAAAAGTCAATCTAATAATCAAAGTTCTCAAGATCCAATACCTAACAAACAAACCACTCAGAATACTCAAAAGTCAACATCTCCCGTTAGTTCGGACGAATACACTCGAGAACATTCTGGTCCTTACATTGTTCTAGTAGAATCTGTAACGGACAAAAATGTTGGAGAGCTGCATCCTATGGCCTTAGGTCGTTTATTTTATGATCGAAATTTACCAGTAAAATCCATCATACGTAAAGGCAGAAATCGTCTTCAGGTTCAATTCGAGCATGCTGCCCAAGCAAATAAATTTTTGAGTCACCCGTTATTAGAATCTATTTGTGCACGGGCATATATACCAAGCACAAGCATATTCCGTGTTGGTATCATAAGAGGGGTTGATATAAAATTGACTGAGGAATCTATCCTCCAACATCTCAAATCTGACTACATTGTTAAATCTGTCCAGAGATTAAAACTTAAAGCTGTTGTTAATGAGAGTATCGAATACCTTCCTACTGGATCAGTAAAAGTAGTTTTTCGATCCCAGCAGTTGCCACGATATGTATCTCTATACAGTGTCTTTCTGGAGGTGGAACCGTTTATCTTTAATCCCATAATTTGTAAAAAAAAATATGCCAGCGATACGGCCATACAGTCCGACAGTGTGGTTCGCAAACGTTCCGATGCGGCAAATGCACCTTGTCGCATGCTACGGATAAGTGTACAGAGCAGTATACCAAATGTGCTCATTGTAATGGGGACCGTCCCACAGGACATGAGTCGTGCCCTGAGCACTAACAACAACAGCTTATTAAGAAAATAATGAGCACCGAGCATGTATCTTTTCTTGAGGCCAAGTCCAAGATTTCACCACCTAGCTACTGCCCTGCGCAACTCCCCCAACAATTCCCCCCCCCCTTGCTGCTGAACATTCCCCTCCTCCTATTTCAAATCCAAGAAAACGAAAGTTTACTCAGATTATTACTCAATCACCCAGACCGCAACCCGCTCAGGGGTATGATCGAGCTGCACACATGGCTATCCTTCGGGATACCCCTAATTCACTTAATGTGCCTGTGAACATTAATGCTCCCCCCACCCCTTTCACAGCCGCAATTCCCGACTCCTTTAGCAAATGTAATTTCCCCCCTTCCATCTTCTGACCAGCCACAACGTCCCGTTTATCGCCAAAAAGACGACCTACAACAGGACATCCATAAAATTATTATCCTACTACTGCAAGCGGTAGGCGGTCACCCTTCTATACAGCATGTTATTTACCAATTACGTGACCGACTAAGTGATATCTTTTCTTTATATGATCAATATCGTCCAATGGAATGCTAGGAGTGTCCATCATAAGAAGAATGACATTCAGTTAATTATTAATGAAACTCATGCACATGTTATTGCGTTACAGGAAACAACATTTTCCGAACAAACAAATTTTCTACTTCCAGGATACGATCTTGTACGGCATGACGGCCCGGGGTATGGAGGGGCGGCCTTTCTTATTCATTCTACGATCTCATATCAATCATTACCTATACAGTATTACATTCCACATACTTTTATTGTCGCCATTTCTTATCGGCAACTACACCTTATTAACCTTTATTGCCCCCCTGATATTTATATTTCGGGTTCGAGTTGGTCTCGCTTTTTCCAACAATTTCATCATTTATCACATAACTTCGGAGACTTCAATCTGCACCATACAGCATGGGGTGACACTAGTGATACCCCGCGAGGCTCATATCTCCTCACAGCGTCACAGCAGCATGACCTAACACTTCTTAATGATGGCTCCCCCACTCGCCTCACTGTACCTGGATCCCGACCTAGTGCGGTTGATTTAACATTCTGTCGTTCAATCTTGACCCCTATAATTATGTGGTCAAGACTCTCAGATACCTACACCAGCGACCATTATCCTATATGGATTACGTATGGGGTTGGTAGACCCCTACAAGCCCAGCCCACTTCACTATCAGCCAGCAATGTACGCTCCATACGATCATTTGATGAACAGATATATATGTCTTATCTACAATATCATCTACGTCATAGCTCCGAGCGCATCAACACGTACTCTTCCCTTGTGTTACTTCATCAGTATCTTGATATCTATCATCCTCCCAAGCCATTAGCCTCTTCTACCCCTCGCCCGTTCCAATATATCCATTGGTGGGATAAGGAATGTCACCAATTAATATTAACCCGCAAGGCTTTATTCCGCACATATCGTCGTTCTCTAACGCGACATAATTATTTACGTCTGAAGAATCATATTGCCAAAACGAAACTTATCTTTAATCAGAAAAGACGTGCTGAGTGGAAGTCATTCATCTCCTCTCTCAATTCCCATATGTCAGCTCTGCATTTATGGAACGCTATTCGTATGTTGTCGCGTGCCTCTCAACATCAAGTGCATCGAAACATCCCACGTGATATCATCAATAAGTTCCTGCATTCTCTGACCCCGGACTATGTGGTACCTTATTTTGAACTTCCCCCATATAATGTTCACTCACAGTACTGCACTCTTCTACAACCCATTCAGTTAAGTGAAATATCAGCTGTCCTTCATTCCACCTCTAAATCTACCCCAGGTCCGGACTATATTTCATATACTATGCTCCGGCTCTTACCCTTGCGAGCACAAAATGCACTTCTAAATTCTTATAATGATATTTTACTGAATAAGCATATTCCACCGCATTGGACTGAATTTTTTCTGATACCGGTCCTCAAACCACAAAAATCCTCAACAGATCCAAACAATTATCGTGGTATTGTACTTGGATCTTGTATTCGTAAGACATTCTTAAAAGTATTATTACAAAGGCTGTTATGGACTATTGAGTATTATCAGTTAATTCCTAAGTATCAATATGCCTTCCTTAAAGGAAAAAGCAGCCAAGATCCTATTAATATTTTTACTATTGACCTGCCCCTAGCCAAACATCGAAAGCAAAGTACTCTTTCTATATTTTTGGATATCAAAAGTGCATATGACTCGGTTTTACTCCACCGTCTTTGGGAAAAATTAGCTGCGAAAGGCATACCTCCCGCCTTTATTGTTATCCTGCAAAAATTATATACATATCGCTCATTAAATATTAAATCTTCGTATGATCATGTACCTAGCCGCTCTGCTTGTAATGGTTTGCCTCAGGGTGATATATTAAGCGGAATTTTATTTGCACTTTATATCAGTGATTTGGAACATCTAATTTCACAATATGCCCGAGTACTTATTTATGCAGATGATATAGTTCTTTACACATCGCAAGGCAACATTGATATTGCACGACAGCTGATGAGCCAGGTCATGAGTCAAGTGCATATATGGTTTCAAGATAATGGCCTTCAACTATCCATCGAAAAATGTGCGGCAATGATATTTACTCATAAACGTTCTTATGATCACTCTCCCTTTACTTTTGAGTGATATAGTATCCCTCTTACTACTCATCACAAATACCTCGGCAACGACATATTACATCGATGCGTCAAAAAGTTGATGGATTTATCAAAATTTTTAAAACTGTAGTTCATCGTAACTGGGGCGCCGACCCCAATACTGCTCTTTCTTCATACAAAGCATCTATACGCTCCATTTTTGATTATTCAGCTCACATAATAGACATCGCTTCAGTTACCTCGCTTATTCCACTCAATACCCTTCAATTTCAAGCTTTACGTCTTTGTATTGGAGCACTTAAGACTACTCCAACCAACGCATTATTAGTGGAAACGAGTGAAGTCCCACTTGTGATAAGGCGTTTACTACTCGCACAAAAATATCTGATTAAAAGGCTTGCTTTTTCATCTTTCCCTTTAATTCCAAAGTTACAGCTATTACAAGAATACTATCAACAATGTCCGCTTAGATCGGGACGCGTTCCAGCTATATATACTGCATATATCATTATAAACAGACCCTGCACTTCGATCCTCAGGACTCCTTCCATACCCATGTATTCTACTCCATTTGCAAGCTTACACTACACACCCACAATTATTTTCTCTCATAAATCTTTATTAACAGGATCGTCAGCTATCGCTGATTGCTCCTTCCCCATGTCAAAAAATGCGCATATCTCCCTCTGTTATCGGTGTAGACTTTTACACAGATGGGGCAAAACACCCTCAAGGAGTCGGTTCTGCGTTTGTTATTAGAGACTCCAGCACAAATGAACGTTTTCATCTTCCGACTACTTTCCCCATCTTTTCTGCAGAGCTATTTGCCATCCAACAGGCATTAATTTACATACAACAACATTCCTTGCCAAAAGCTACTATTTATACCGACGCTAAAAGTGTATTACAGGCGTTATCATCAGTTACTCCCTCCTTAAATTTATATATACAGAGTGTTAGGTCTATACGTGCAGATATTTCTTGTAGCAATAGAGAACGATGTGAAGAACCACTATATATCAAACTTTTAGTAATCCGCGGAAGTTATTTTCGAGAGCAAAGGGATACGATGTTTTAGAATAGGTAGTATGCCTTGTTCTGTGAATGAATAGCTTTCCGTTGATAACAGGCAAGTCACGCGCCATCCGTGTCAAACCGGTTTCTGTTTATGTTTCAGAGCAAATGTACTACTGTAACAGCTGAACGCTAATGCAATGCCACGAGATGTTACGTAATATACTTGCGAAACTGGTTTTATGTTTACGAGCAACTGAACTACGATAACAGCTGAAGGCTGCTATCGGTGTACGTACCTACATTTCGTGCTTCCTGTCGGGCTGTATGGCTCAGACGGTTGAGGTGCTGGCCTTTTGACTCCAACCTCGCAGGTTCGAACCTGGCCCAGTCCGGTGGTATTTGAATGTGCTCAAATACGTCACACTCGTGCCGGTAGATTTAGTGACAAGTACATAGAACACCTGCGGGACTAAATTCCGGTACCTCATCGTCTCCGAAAACCGTAAACGTAACGCAAATACCATTATTATCATCATTATTATTATTGACTACTCGCCAATAATGTCTGCCCAGAAAATACTTCTCATCGTTTATAACTATGGATCTCGTCAGTTGTATAATGTCCTAAATATGATGATTTTCAAAATTGGCTTTTCGTCGCACCGTCACAGATAGGTCTTATGGTGACGATGGGACAGAAAAGGTGTAGACGTGAGAAGGAAGCGGCCGTGGCCTTAATTAAGGTACAGCCCGAGCATTTGCCTGGAGTGAAAATAGGAAGCCACGGAAAACCATCTTCTGGGCTGCCGACAGTGGAATTCGAACCCACTATCTCCCGGATGCAAGCTTTCAGCCGCGCGCCTCTAACCGCACGGCCAACTCGCCCGGTAATAATAATAATAATAATAATAATAATAACAATTTTTTGCTAGTTGTTTTACGCCGCACCGACACAGATAGGTCTTATGGCGACGATGGGATAGGAAAGGCCTAGGAGTTGGAAGGAAGCGGCCGTGGCCTTAATTAAGGTACAGAACCAGCATTTGCCTGCTGTGAAAATGGGAAACCACGGAAAACCATCTTCAGGGCTACCGACAGTGGAGTTCGAACCCACTATCTCCCGAATCCAAGTTCACAATTGTGCGCCCATAACCGCACGACCAACTTACTGCAAGCTCTAATGCCGGGCTGAGTAGCTCGGACGATAGAGCGCTGGTCTTCTGATCCCAACTTGGCAGGTTGGATGGAGGCTCAGTTCGGTGGTATTTGAAGGTGCTAAAATACGCCAGTCTCGTGTCTGTAGGTTTATTTCCATTAAAAAAGTACCGCGGTATAAAATTCTGGTATTTCAGCGTCTCCGAAAACCGTGAAAATTAGTTAGTACAACGTAAAAATATTATTATTATTATTATTATTATTATTATTATGTTGATGATGAGTATTATTATTAGTAGTAGTAGTAATATTATTATTACGGAAGTTCTAATTAAACGGGTCCATTACAGTCATCATTTTACCTATCGGCACTTACTGTCCAGTACTAAGCCTTCTGTCCGCCTCTGTGGTGTAGTGGTTAGTGTGATTAGCTGCCAAACCCGAAGGCTCGGGTTCGATTTCCAGCTCTGACACAAAATTTGAAAAGTGGTACGAGGGCTGGAAGAGGGTCCACTGAGCCTCGGGAGCTCAAATGAGTAGAGGTGGTTCGATTTCCACCTCAGCCATCATCCTGAAAGTGGTGCCGGTAGTTTCTCACTTCTCCAGGCAAATGCCGGGATGGTACCTAACTTAAGGCCACGGCCGCTTCCTTCCCTCTTCCTTGTCTATCCCTTCCAATCTTCCCATCCCCCGCAAGGCCCCTGTTCAGCATAGCAGATGAGGCCGTCTGTGTGAGGTACTGGTCATTCTCCCCAGTTGTATCCCCGACCCAATCTCTCACGCTCCAGGACACTGCCCTTGAGGCGGTAGAGGTGGGGTCCCTTGCTGAGTCCCATGAAAATCCAACCCTGGAGGGCAAACAGATTAGGAAAAAGAAGAATAAGCCTTCTATTACAAATGCCCGGCGGCAATTCCACAGTAGGTCTTTTTCCTTCGAGTAATGTTCACGCATGGATGAAACTACGGTTTTTGAAATGTGTCTCTTTAATAACAATTTCACTGAATATGTATAGCCTTTTCTTTCAGTGTCCATCGTCCTTTCATTGACATAAAATGTTTATGAATAAGCATAGACAACCCGCATGGTCTATCGTCAGAAATTCATCGCAGACTGTCGCAATAACAGCACAGAAATGTTGCGCCCATTTTTCATTTACTTATTAACTATTTCCTTTCATTTTGTCAGCTTGGGTCACTGATTAATGCCACTGACGTCTTATAAATCACACACAACCACACAACACTTGATTTGCATGCATGTGCTGGTACGGATCTTCGACGACAACGTAAGGATTCTGTGTACTTTTCACACAGGCTACCCTAGACCGGTTTTCGAGTACAGCAAGTGGCCTGGCAGGTGAGTCAACCTCTCCTACTTGTCAAGCCTTTAGGGGAAGTGCACAACATGTGTTGGCCTGCGATAAGAAACAGGTTCAACAAGCCCTATACTGTGCTACTGTACTTGGACTACGCGTGGACAGAATGACATCACCGGCGTATCCTGCTACGGCCGTTCAAAACACATTGGGTCCTGAAATATTTGGTTCAGTTATGGGCAAACTAATAGGACAATGTAAAAAGTACATAGCATATATTGTGAGATGTCTTTTTCTTTGCCGACTAGCTTAATATCTGCACGTATACCCCTAACAGCCTGTATATATATATACTGTCAAATCCCTACTTTATCAACTTGAACAAAATGGCATATATATTACACTTGTATGGATACCGGGACATTCCAATATTCTTGGTAATGTTCTAGCGGACACTGCTGCTAAAGAAGCTAGTCGTCTCCCAACGCCCCCTCTCACAGTAGCTATACCACTTCTTGACTCCTATCCCAGTCTTAAGGACACTGCCTACAGCTCCTGGCAAGATGACTGGAATCAATCTGCGCGTTATAGAGGCACGTTTTATTATCAACTCCAACCACAAATTACCACAAAACCCTGCTTTGCCAGGGGTGCATACACACGTTGACATATCGCTAACATAATTAGATTACGTTTCAATCATTCCCTTACGCCGCAATACAAGTTTCGTTTTCATCTAGTTAATCAGCCTAACTGTGTATGTGGTGAATTAGAAGAGGATAGTAACCATCTATTTTTTCAATGTCCTGTCTATTCTGCACCCCGGCCTAAACTACTCACTAGCCTGACACGAATGAAAATTCCCTTTCCTACAAGTCTTACTTGTCTACTAATTGATCTCTCATCTGATATCATTGCAGTTCTTAATCAATTTATTGACGATGCTCAATTGATCCTATAATCATTCCACGCTCATGGTCATTTAATTACATATTTCACTGGTATATACATTTATTCACTCCTTTGCATTTGATCTAAGTTTCCTTTTGGCTCCCGTTATACTTCACTTTAGTTGCTACTGTTTTTCTCGCTACTATCCACAGCTACAGTCTTTTGTTACTCTCGTTCCTCGTGCTTCAAACATTATCATACGTAATTCCGGTACATTCGTCTTTCACCAACTAAATCAGAACATTGCGCATTACTGTTTTTAGGTTAGTACTCTCATCTCTGCACTAACTTCTCTGGTATATACCTCAACTCCTCCATATTCCTTCAATTAATATTCCTATTAGCTTTAACTTTTTCCTTTCTCCCTACTATATTTTTCCTAAGTGTTTGTCTATCCCAATTGTAGGCCTGGTGTTGTTTTGAGTAGTAGACAAGTCGCCAAGACTGAACACTTCGGCGTGAAGTTTAGTACCTTTGTGTCCCTGTGCTTTTTTTGTGTGTCACACTCCCTTATTCCCCCCTTCTCACCTGCTTCAAATTATTACGTTCCACACGAGAATTTACATGACATTTCCGCAGCTCGATCATATTTACTGGTGCTCAATATATTTTGCTCTCTCCACAAGTTTATACCTATCATTAGACGTTCTGTTCTGGCTTCCATCTTTGAATCTAGTACAAGTTTTGATTGTATGTGAACAGTGAACCCTTAGACTGCTTTCAAAGACATTAGTTTTTCAACCCTCTATAATATGTGCAAAATGCACTTATCCTATGATTTTTAGACTCTATCTGGCGTGTGTCTCCTTTTTATACGCATAGTGGCTGGACGACAGTAAAAAAGTCCATAAGTATCAAGAAGAAGAAGAAGAAGAAGAAGAAGAAGAACCATTCAATATGGTGGAGGAAGAAATGTGTTTAGCGTCTGTTTCTCAGTTATTACGAGTGAATAAGGGCAGAAAACGGACTATTAATGCTACCAAGTGGAAGGATAGAGGTAAAGAGTAGGTATGAAACAAGGAAAGGTGCGGTAAAACCTGGAAAATGTCCTCCAAGTTAGGTGAGTAGAATAACGTATCACATATAACTTATTGTAGGTTATGTTGCTTTCAAAGTGGCATTTCATGTGTATTGTGCAAATCAAACTTTTACGTTATAATAGTATAATATATGTGAGTGAGCCGGTAGTGTAACAGTGGGGTATTTTAGGTATAGGATGTTTACAAAGTAGGTGACTGTGTGTTTCTCTTTCTGTTTAGGACCGTGTTTGTACATGACTTCACACCGATTGTAAAGAGCACAAATATGCATTCGGTGATTTTTATGCTTTAATTTACAATGGGCAGTCTAAACTTCTAGCCTCAAATATGGACATAACTGAACCTAAACGTCGTCGAGTTGAAGAGGATGTTTCACATAAATCATGTTCGTTCAGGTATACTATATTCCAGTGAAGGCGAAGCGTCTTCAGGTCTGCCAAAAACATTTTGTGATACATTTCAGATTACACAAAAAAGAGTGCAGATCTTACAGCAAAAAATTAAAAATGGTGAAACAGACTTCAAGGATGGCTGGGGTTCTCATAAAAACAAACCGCACTGTGTTCCGGATGAAGACAAACAGTCTGTGTGTGATCATATCAACAGTTTCCCCTAGCAAGAGAGTCACTATAGCAGGAAAGACAACGCTAAAAATGCCTTAGTTCAGACTTGAATGTTGCTGCAATGTACGAACTATTCCAGAAAGTCCACCCCAATTCGAGAGTTTCGTTGCATATGTACCGGTACCGTGATATTTTCACTTCAGAATTTAATATACGTTTTGGGCTTCCAAGGTCGGACAGCTGCGCTACATGTGACAAACTGTTCGTAAAGTTGATTACAGTAGAATCAGACAAAGAAAGAAACAAACTAACTGTGGAAAACGAACGTCAACATCAAAAGCAGAAAAAGCTTATACAACAATGAAGGACGATATTGCTGTTACTCGTGAAAGAGACAGTGTAGTTACCGTATATTATGTGTTGACCTTCAACAAGTATTGTCCTGTCCAACTTTGACACATTCTAATATTTTTTATCAGAGGTAATATGCTACATATAATTTTGCCATTTTTAATCCAGTGAGACCAACAAAGATGCATTTGTGGCATGAATCCATAGCTCGAAGAGGGGCAACTGAGATTGCATCATGTGCTCTGATCTACGTTTATATGCACTATGAACCTCTTTCGCAATACCAGGAGCGCACACTCATTCTGTGGTCTGATCGTTGTGTAGCTCAGAATAACAACTGGACAATGATTATTTTGATGCGGTGGTTGGTTGTATCAAATTATTTCACTTAGGTGAGCCAAAAGTTTCTTTGTAGCAGGCACAGCTTTTTGCCGTGTGACAGGGCATTTGCCCTAGTTGAAAAGAAGAAGAGAGTATCCACAGTTCATGTACCATTCCAGTGGGAAGGAGACATCAAAAATGCATGCCCAAGTAAACCATTTGATGTAAAAATGATGACTAAAGGTGACTTTCTTGATGTGACTCACCTTGTGTGCAACCTGAGGAAAGATCCTGCCTTAAAAACAACTGAGACGATGTGGATGCGGGTTTGTGCAGGCAGTCCTACAGTGCTTCAAGTTAGAGCAGATCATACTCTCCTTTACACTTGGAACTGTTAGAGTCTCACAAAGCGGCAACGTGGGAAAAGCCAGGCGCACGAAAAATGTATTGTGGTCCCACTTTCAAGCCTTACCCCAGTGTACCAGGAGCCTTTGCTGATTAAGAAAGAGAAGAAAAAGGACTTATTAAGCATGTGTGAATTCCTTGAACCACAAGTTCAGAGACTTCTACTTCAATTTGCCATGTGAATAAGTGAGTAAAGTATTGATGTATGGATATCCCACGTTTTTGCTATTTTGGACACACACTGTAGCCACATAACACTTGTAAAATAATTGAGTGGCACACTACTAACATTTTTGTTCACCAGTAATTGTAAATTATTCAATAAAACATCCAAACATGTGACTTTAGGTGAATTGTTTAGTTTTATGCCTCTCCTGTAAAATTAGGGAGCCCTTCAATTAATGAGCCTGTATATTAACATTCTTAGTACTGGCTTCATATACATTTTTTTAATTTTTATCAAACACACTTCTCTATAGCAGCAGTGGAATTTCTATTATTTTCTTCTTTCTTTATCGGTATTGTATTAACTGAAACCTGGTCTCTTGAATGCCTTACTTTTGTTTAAAGCGTTCATTCCAATAAAAGAACGGCTTCTCACGATGCAACTTGCTAACTCATAAATTTTGGGGAATTTCTTCTTCAGGATTTCCGTAAGCAATGATTTCACACTTTGCGTCACAGCTGTTGGAAGAGGATGGTCATAAAATCTTCCAAACCTTCCAAGCTGAGAAAAATAGCTTTCAATAATGTCTTGCTTACTTCTTACTGCCACCATTCATTTAGGTCAGTGGCTTATTGATTTTTATGTTTTATCACATAAAATAAATACTCAACAATGTTAGAACCCTCTATCAGTTTTTACCCGTGGTAAAATTTGAACTCTTTTTTTTTCCACCTGGATTACTGTGGTGTATCATCTCTCTGTAGGCTGCATCAAACTATCTCTAGACGCCTTAGAAATCTAATTTCCAACCCTTGTAGGTTGACCTGTTTTCTCTCCATAATCGCTTCCTATATCGAGGTTCTTCTTCTTTACCCTAAAAGCTATATAGCCAGTGAAGTCTTCAAACAACTCATCGCGATCCCTGGTTTCGCGACTGTCCTCGAGCTGTTCCACTAGCTCTTGAACCCTTGCCCATCCTCCGGTAAAGAATAGGATGTTGTGGGCTCAACGCTGACTGGCACACAATATCTGAGTTTTGGTCGACTTCATCAGTAACATATAAGATGTAATGTTTCATAATCTTCCGGAGAACAGTTGGAATTTTTTTCGTCTCGGAAGCACAGGCTGAGAAGCAATGATTTCACCCTTTGCGTCACAGCTGTCGAAGAGGATGGTCATAAAATCTTCCGAACCCTCAAAGCTGAGAAAGATAGCTTTCAATAATGTCTTGATTACTTCTTACTGACACCCTTTATTTAGGTCAGTGGCTTTAAGGAATACATGAAAGAGTAGGTTTCGTTCCTTCGCGTGCCTGCTGTGATTTGTTCAGCCTGCAATGGCACAACAAACTGTACTGAAAAGTGTACACTATTACTGCTTTTTACATTTTATCACATAAAATAAACACACACAGTTTCTTGTGCACCACAGATATGTTACTATCCTAGCTTTTGCGTGCACAGAGATTCTTATTGGAACTACCTCTACCTCATTCAGGGCAGCTTCAATGCGAGGGTCCTGCGTGACGTCATAGCTCTGCTTTGCTACTGCGCATCTCTCCCGTGATCCCTACCTTGTATTCTACATACCTTGTACAAGAATATATCATTACACAACCACCACCATCATATTAAAGGTGAAATAATTAAACTTAACTCAAATAGGGTATCAAACACCCCTGTACTTTTCTTCTCTGCCCCGGAAGATTCCTTCCAATTTCGAAAGACATGTAAACATACTTCTCCCCAAAGATTTTATGTTAGGATCACTATATTCTTTTGAGTTCTTAATTTTAAAGAGCCTTTTTTTACAATCTCCAATATCAATCTGTCAGTATCGGGCACGTTACTTATAAGGTCATCATCACCGTTTGATTCGTTGTCAGATATTTCTGGTGCTATTCTAAAATTCATGCAGTCAGACAGTTAAGACAATTATTGCTTGAACTGCGACTAAATGGTCGCTTGTGCACGCAGATTCATTGCTTTCTATGTGGTTCATTCGGAAAGCGCGACAGTCGCATCGCCAGGAAACAGGTCCGGTTGCATCTTTTTAATCGCTGCGATTTTACGGTCGCATGTATGTGCATTCGTTTTTGTAATAATGTGTTTCATTTTTGCGGGATTATAAATCGCAAGTGCACGCCCAACCTATTGATTCGCTTAAGTCATCAATGGCTACATCTGTAGGAACATTTAGATTAGTGTTGCTATATATCAGTCGTTTGCTTTTCAGATCGATTAATAACCCAAAGTGATGTAGAAAATCTGCTCCCAATATGCCTCTTGATACGTCGGCAACAATGGCTGACCATTCAAAGCAACGCTTTAAGCCTATAACATAACAGCGCACCAAACCAAGCATCAGTCAAATATTCGCGGACGCTCAATCACAGGTCGGAAAATAAGGCGAACCACGGATTTTCATATCCCACTCCCAATGTCCCACCCTCTTAACCTATCAGGATAAGTTTTGAAGCACTCACTAAGTTACTTTACAGCTGATTCCCCTCAACACAACACGATAGACCATGCCAAGCTCGGTCGTACAACTGCAACAACTTGATGAAAAACTTATGCTTGAGCATACACGTATACATCCATAATCTTGGTCATATTGGACATTCCGACTGGGGCTGAACTATGACTTAATGGCCTCCAGATTGTCACAGTTCCTCTCGGGGACCTTGGAAACTATGGGTTCGTCATTAATATCTGGGTACTAGGGGTGTCTTGCCCCTACAGACTTTTTTTCAGATAGTAAGTCGTATGTGTACCAAGTTAGATTGAGAGGTATGGTTGAACATACATACTTTCATCCATAATCTCGATCATTTTGGACATATTCTTTTCCGACCCTTCTCACCGCCGTGGCAATGGGGCTGATCTCGGACTTAAATTATATCTGGAGTGTGACTATTCACCTCAGCGACCCCAAAAACTATAGATTCTACATTAATATAGGTCATTTTTATTATTTTTATACTTGATCCATATCCATCCCCACCCAGAGGAGTCCTATGAGTGTCTTATGGTTAGTCCACACCAAAGTTAATAAGCAACGTTAATGAAACAAAGTTAATAAACAATGTTAATGAAAACATCTTGCAAATTGATAGTCAATATTTAGAAGAAATAAGAAATCATTGTATTCCTTGCTACGAATTTGTGTGCTCTAATTGTGTCCTCGCGCAGATGCAAACCGAAGTGTTAACGAAAACACGAAAACTTGATGAAAAGTTTAATTCACAAAGGTTAATGAAATTTGGTTAATCAACAGGCTCGAAAATGAACACGCTATTTTGTTTATTAACAACCAAAAATGTTCATGAACATTATTTATTAACAGTGTTTATTAACAAAGTTAACAAAAAAATCTTACACCTGAATGCACCTTTACACAACAGTATATTTTTCCCGATAGTAACTTAAGTCATATGTGTACCAATTTTGGTTGGCAGCTATACCCAAATGTACATCCATAATCTCGCTGCTGTAGAATCCTGGAGCTGACATTGCCAGGTTAACGGCAGTTCACTTCTTTATCCGATTCCTAGAGCAGGGGTAGTGTGGTGCCAATATCTCCACAACGGTTGGTTTTAGGGCCTCAAAACATGGTTTTCAGGCCCATAGAGCTCACGGAGTTCTGTTCTTTGCGTCAAGGGGCTTAAAGTGAGCTTTGTCTCGTCCTTGTACAACAAATTCGCTATTCTACCTATATTAGCCTACTATTTTTATATTTCCCCTAGTTGCCCCCCCCCTCGAATTGTATTGAAAATAAAATATAGCCTATAGCACTCAGGGATAATGTATCTTTCTATTAGTGAAGTAATTATTAGAATCGGTCCAGTAGTTTCTGAGATTATCCTCCAGATATACAAAAAACTCACAAAATTTGCACTCTCTCTCTTTATTATATTGAGTATAGATTTGCTACAACTCTCTATTAACATCACGGCGAAACTTCAAAGAATACATATAGCAAAGAATACTTATGTACAACAAGAATTATTTCAAACCTAAGTCTAACTAAGAATTTACAGACAGTATATTATTCTGTATTTCCCATAGAAATCGTACAGTATGACTGAGAAGGAATGCAATCTAATGGCAGTGGACGAAAATAAATCCACTGTACTAGAACCCTTTATGACCACATATGGAGATCCCAGACAAAATGAAATAGTCTGAAGTCCAACTATATCAACAAACTACCAAACATTTATGTGAAGCAGTATTGTACAGTATATTACAACCGAGTATGAAGGATGTGTCTGAGTCTGTTTATGTTCGGTCATTTCTGCCTGTTCAGTCTGTTCCTTCAGGTATTTCCTTTGTTTGTTGTGGAATCGTACCACCACAACCACCAACGACATAGTCATACGATATGGTGTTTTTAAAATTCTTATTATGAGTGAGAAAGTAATTGTTTTATTACATGCTAGTCAGTAATTTATTTATTTATTTATTTATTTATTTATTTATTTATTTATTTATTTATTTATTGATTGATTGATTTATTTATTTATTTATCGTATGGCCCATACAATCAAGATGAGCTCAGAAATAAATTTTTGTTGACTAAGTGAGAATACAGAAAGCGCATTATTTAAATCACCTAGAACAATAATACATTCCCCCATCCTCGGTTATAACATTAACCTTAGAGTAATGAATTAGGAATGAGAAAATCTTATGGACACGATCTATGAGGGGCGATCAAAAAGTTTCCGTTTGACAGCCGTACAGTCCTGAATCGGGATGCCAATCGGGCAAAATCGCCATGGGCATTGAGGCACCCATCCCACCGATGCACCAGATTGAAGATCTCCGTGTGGTAAAGCACCGTGTCCTGCTGCGTGAAGGAGTCTGTAACCGCCTGTTGCACATCGTCATCCTATAGGAAGCGTCTAACCTTCAAGGCCTTTCTTGAGGGGGCCAAAGGCATGATAATCGCATGGGGAGAGATCAGGTCTACAGGGCAGGTGCTCGCCTCATGCACCGCCTGCTTGTTGTTGTTCATTATGGATGAGGCTGGCCTCCCAGATTTACTGGTGTCTTGTATCAAAATGCGACCTGCTCGGAACTTGTTGCACTATTCCAACACGATGGATTTCCACAGACATGCTGCCAATACACAGTCTTCATTTTTTGATGGATGTCCACTGGTGTTTGCCCTTCGGCAGCCAAGAACAGAATAACAAGCAGTTGGTCCTGTATGGATGAATTTTGTAATAACATCGCCATAGTTCATGAGGCCACATTTAACGCATGTACCTCGGCACGACAAGACTACCAGACTAATCCCTTTGCCTACATCACCGTGCTTATATACCCGCATCAGAGTCGTGCTACGTTGCACGTTTGCTGCAGCAACTCCCTCAAACGGCTTACAATATATTATAATCGTCGCTCAAGGATCAGTGCCATGTAAGAACAAAATAATATTTTTGCACCAGAAAAAGAGAAAGACACAAAACTGTAAAAATTGTTTAGACATCTTAGACATTTAATTCTTACAATGAAATAGAAGCAAGGAAGTATAATTTCTGTATATTTGTCCATGTTTACTTACGCGACACTGAACTGCTGTGTTTTGGCTGTATTCTGTTAGCTAAGTGGTGTTATTTCTTAAGCTATGGTATACTCAGAGGTAAGACTGGTCCACTATGAAATATTTGGCCAAGTACAAGCGTCATATTATGTTCGCTGACTGGTTGAAAACCAACCGGCTCTTAACCAGTTTAAGCAGGCCTCGACAATGTGTGCAAACTCCCTCTGAGGGGAGGAGTAGTTCACTGAACCCGGAGCTCAATGTGCTTCACTTTCAGTGGCTATCATATGCTAATATTAGCATAAGGCATCCTGTGGAGCAGCATAATTCTGGCTCCACAAAAAGGAAAAGGATTGGCAAGATGCTCATAAAAGTCTGTGCAGCAGGAAGTATTCAGGTTCAAGTGGTGGGACTTACAGTTATGAATTTCATTGGTTCCGTATTGAAGTGGGATTACAGTAAAATTAAATTCTTTCAAGGTCCACCTATTCAATACAACGACGTTTTATTGTGATTTAATCAATGTCAAATAGTCAAATGGTACTAGTTTCAGCATCTATGTGCCATCATCAGCCTTGAGTACAAATTAAAACAAGATATATATTCCTAAAACATCTAAAACACATTTGAACTCATTATAAAATAACATACAATTAATGTGGTGATACATGAAATACGATAAAATTATGATACAATTGGTGTGATATAAAATTCTTAAAATTCCGGCTGTTCGTTACATAATTCAGTCTGCGTGCATCCGGGATAAGTGAATTTTTGCAGTTGTATGCTGTCTATGTGAATGACATTTGTTCCTTTAGATATTAGGTGGTTCCAGGGAAGTTTACTTTGATCATATAAGATGGTGATGTAATTAGAGATGAATTCCCACTTCAATTTGAACCTGAAGGAGAAATAGCCAAGTTAGACGTTGGAAGCAATGTGTGGAAGTTACTAGAAACATTAGAATCGTTGAATGATGATTGACTCACCTTGAGCAGCATGTAAACGTGTTGTTACACAGACGGAGCCGGACGAAGTGTGTGGGCAACGGTAAAGGAGGCGAGGGGAAGGCGAGAGGAAGGAAGGAGGCGGAGCTCTTGTGGGGGAATGGAACTAAGGTGGGGCGGAAGGATGGGGTAGTGAGGGTAATTGACGGGAGTGTGTATTCCGGATTACTTGGAAAACCGAACTGTTTTTCGATAGTTTGGTATTTTTAAGCCAATCGATTAAAAGATCGAAAAGAATATTGGGTTTCTCGTAAATCTCATTTAAATTGTAATTGGGGTTAAAATATTAGTCGCAGCTGATGTAACAACTTTCAATTATATTCATTATGGGTCCCTTGTTTACTGTTTGAAGAACTTCCATATCTTGTTCAATGTCGGTAAATTTGTGATTAGTGTCGTGCATATGTATACCCATGGCGGAGAACTTATTGTGTCTCATCGCGTTGACGTGTTCCGAATATCTAATCATAAAGTTGCGTCCTGTTTGACCTACGTAGGAGCTGTTGCATTCATTGCATTTTAGTCTATATATTCCAGATTTGGAGTAGATACTGGGGGTATTGATTGATGCAGAGTTGTGTAAAATTTCGGAGGTTCTATTGTTACTTTTGAATAAAATTCTTACATTGTGTTTTCGGAAAAGGTTGGTGATTTTGTGGACGTCATTATTATAAGTGAAAGTGGTTGAGATAGGAGTTTTTTTCTTTTTCTTTTATGAGATTGGTTTTAGGCCGCTACCTATATTTATTTATTCTATAAACTGCCTGTTGTATCCATTGAACTTGGCAATTGCCCTTATGGTATTAAGTTCGTTATTAACCCTTTGGCACTCAGCCTATATGCAGATGTTTGCTCGAAGACACTCAGACCAATTTTTGTGATTTTCCAAAGCAAATTACAAAAATTCAACACGTAAAGAGTTTAACACACATTAAAATAAAATAAATCACAGTAATACAGGAAACTATGAGCATTTCAGAAATGAATATACCTTGGACGTATTGTTATTGGTTAAGCCCCAAAAAATTATTAAATTTCGAAAAAATTTAACAAATAAGTTATTGTTTTCATGACAGAAAAATTAGACATTGTTGCGTCTTCCTTCTTTACTCTTAGACGTGGATGAAAGAACATTTAATTCTGAATAATTTGATATCAATATGATGTGTGTGCTGCAATTCACTCATGAAGCATTCATGAAGTTATTCATTGTACATGTAACGGTCATCGATGTCAGGGACTCGCGGTCCGATGCACGGTGAGCAGTTACGACCGTGTCACTTCCCACATAACGGGAATCGCTTTCGGCAAAAGAAGAACATTATTACTGTCTAAATCATTTGAAAATTCATGGATATATGCCTCATTCGGCCTTGAATATGGCCTAGCCATTACTATAAAAAGATGACGCAAGCACGTGCAACAACGGAGTTATGAAAAGGAGTAAAATTGTAGTTTACGAAGTGCATCGAACACACGATATACCAAAGAAACGAAATAAACTATAAACAAAACTCATAGGAAGATCTAACTTATTGTATTCATAAGCCAACCAAAACAGATCCACGCAATAATAACTTCAAATAACCACAATATAAACATTCACGGTCAACAGATTTCATTTGTCGAAAATAAAAATGTTTTGTAGGGCTGGTGGATATATCTGTTGAGTTAAACGCAAATTCAACGCTTTAATGTACCGCCACGATCAACTGTTACGATTTAACAGCTACGCAAATGACCAAAATCCGTAAATAAGACAGGGCCGATGTATCGGCGCCGTGAGCGTTTTCGCCATAATCTCTTGCGCCGATAGATCGGCGCGCTGAGTGCGAAAGGATTAAGATCTTTCTTTGCCATGGGTATGGCAAAGGCTCGATATACCATGCTATTGTATGCTGCACGTTTGTGCATTATGGGATGTATGGAATCTTTGTGTGTAGTGTTAGCAGTTTGTGTAGGTTTCCTGTATATTTTGTAAGACAGGCCAGATGTATTTCTAATAATGGTTATATCTAGAAAATTGATTGCTTTATTGGTTTCTGACTCTAGTGTGTATTTAATGTATGGGTCAATACTATTCAAGTTTTGAGGAATGGATTCCGC
This sequence comes from Anabrus simplex, assembly GCF_040414725.1. NCBI lineage: Eukaryota > Metazoa > Arthropoda > Insecta > Orthoptera > Tettigoniidae > Anabrus > Anabrus simplex. The sequence continues at coordinate 182,626,854 of NC_090269.1, read as the reverse complement.
GTTCTTGATTGATTCATCCATAATGACGAATGTGTCGTCTACATATCTAGCCCACATGATAAAATTTGGAAAATTGTTATTATTGATTTTTGTATGTTCTAAGTTATCTAAATAAATATTAGCCAAAATTCCTGATGAAGGTGATCCCATCGCCAGTCCATTCTGTTGATATATAATTTTGTCGAAAACAAAGAAGTTATTGTTGATGACCAGGTTTAGAAGCTGAATGAAATCTTGTATTTCTAGTTTGCTAAGAGAACTATGTTTACTTAGAATATTTTCAATGATTTTTGGAAGTTAGAAATTGGTATGCTCGGGTACATATTTTCTATATCAAAGGAGTGGAGGGAGTGGTTAGGTTGTAGGTTTAATACCTTTAATTTCTCAATCAGTTCAGTAGTGTTTTTAATGGATTTGTTGGAGAGAAAGTGATAATTTTTTGTTGGGAAATTTTGAATGAATTGGGATGCTTTGTAGAGTGGACTGGGTCTGTAGTTGATAATGGGTCGGATGGGAATATTAAGTTTGTGAATTTTTGGAAGGGCTTTGACTGTAGGAAGGCCTGGATTCATGGTTATCAGTTTAGATCTTTCATGGTCTGTAAAAAGAAAAGTTAAGTTCTTTAAATTTTGCTTTAGTTGCCTCTGGATTTTTTGGGTAGGATCTTTCTTGATTATTTTAAATGTGTTGTTGAAAAATGCTTTAGTTTTGGATACATAATCTGCATCAATCAATACCCCCAGTATCTACTCCAAATCTTGAATATATAGACTAAAATGCAATGAATACAACAACTCCTACGTAGGTCAAACAGGACGCAACTTTATGGTTAGATATTCGGAACACGTCAACGCGATGAGACACAATAAGTTCTCCGCCATGGGTATACATATGCACGACACTAATCACAAATTTACCGACATTGAACAAGATATGGAAGTTCTTCAAACAGTAAACAAGGGACCCATAATGAATATAATTGAAAGTTGTTACATCAACTGCGACCAATATTTTAACCCCAATTATAATTTAAATGAGATTTACGAGAAACCCAATATTCTTTTCGATCTTTTAATCGATTGGCTTAAAAATACCAAACTATCGAAAAACAGTTCGGTTTTCCAAGTAATCCGGAATACACACTCCCGTCAATTACCCTCACTACCCCAGCCTTCCGCCCCGCCTTAGTTCCATTCCCCTACAAGAGCTCCGCCTCCTTCCTTCCCCTCGCCTTCCCCTCGCCTCCTTTACCGTTACCCACACACTTCGCCCGGCTCCGTCTGTGTAACAACACGTTTACATGCTGCTCAAGGTGAGTCAATCATCATTCAACGATTCTAATGTTTCTAGTAACTTCCACACATTGCTTCCAACGTCTAACTTGGCTATTTCTCCTTCAGGTTCAAATTGAAGTGGGAATTCATCTCTAATTACATCACCATCTTATATGATCAAAGTAAACTTCCCTGGAACCACCTAATATCTAAAGGAACAAATGTCATTCACATAGACAGCATACAACTGCAAAAATTCACTTATCCCGGATGCACGCAGACTGAATTATGTAACGAACAGCCGGAATTTTAAGAATTTTATATCACACCAATTGTATCATAATTTTATCGTATTTCATGTATCACCACATTAATTGTATGTTATTTTATAATGAGTTCAAATGTGTTTTAGATGTTTTAGGAATATATATCTTGTTTTAATTTGTACTCAAGGCTGATGATGGCACATAGATGCTGAAACTAGTACCATTTGACTATTTGACATGTGATTAAATCACAATAAAACGTCATTGTATTCAATAGGTGGACCTTGAAAGAATTTAATTTTACTGTCAAGTGGTGCGATGGAAGCTGCAAGTATGAAGCTAATTTTTCATCGCTCCGTACAGAAATATGATGTAAGATATGTAAAGTACTTGGGGGATGGTGACTCAAGTGCTTTCAAGACTGCAGCTGAAAGCCAACCCTATGGGAATTACTGTAGTTTAGAAAAGCTGGAGAGCATTGGTCATGTCCAGAAAAGGATGGGTGGACACTTGAGGAGACTTGTCGCAGAAAATAAAGTTGATGGAAGATGGTAAGTCACTTGGAGGAAAAAAATTGGCAGACCAAGAAGAGAATTGATAGCCTGTGATTTATTATAACAGTGCCATTAGAAATAATGCAAATGACTTGGAGAAGATAAGAAGAGCTGTGTGGGCTATATGGTTTTATTACCTGTCGACTGACACTACACCTCAGCATTTCCTGTGTTCTGATAAGTGGTGCAAGGTTTTGAAAGCCATGGAAGCTGGTGGAGACTTCAATGCTCTAATTTGGAAGAGGTGTCCTAAGACAGTGTTTGTTTCCAACTTGGTGGTGAAGATTGCTGCTTTGGATGCTGCAGCAGTATTTAATGGTGGGAATTTGGCCAGACTTCACATTCTTAGGAGGTTGAGACTTACACCTGGAGTCTTCACAGAACAGATACTGCGGCCAATTGATAAACAACGAGTTGCAGAGGCATCAATGCAGACCATCCAACAGGCAGCTAGGCAGAGAAGCAGAGCAGACAAGAGAGCAGCAGAGGATGTTAATGAAGAAGAGGAGTATGGTTATGGGCAGTTTTAGGAGAGGTGTAGTATTGAAACTTTATTATGAAAAAGTTTCTTTGATTTTCTGAATTGTACATACTTTACGTATCAAGAACTACTTGATGTAATTTCATAAAATTCTGAACAGAAGTCACCTAAGTATATACAAAGCTTGAAGTGGAGTAGAATTAATATGTTGAATAAGAAAGATTTTATACATTAAAATGTTTTTAAATAAGAAAAAATTACCATCAAGTGCAAAAAATAACACAAAATCAACAAAAATATTTAAGAAAGAGTTACTTCACTTTAAAGTCTCTATATTTGTGTAAATTATTAATATATTTGACATAATAACTTACTCAAAATGTGTACTGAGAGACAGTGGCGTATGAAAAAAGTTATACTTCAATAACTTAAGAGAAAATTACCACGGTGTCTCTTAAACATACACAGCAACTCACTATGTCATTTTAAATGAGTGTACCAAGTTTAATTTAGATTTGATGAAAATTGTGGAAGATATGTGTAATCAAACATGTGACTGTGAATCTGCCTACTTCTCCCCTTAATGAATGGACAACCATGAAAGGAGGCTGTGTGGGTACCCTTAAAGTTAACACATATTAGCTTCTGCCTGGGCATGGTATCTCATGTTTTGACTGGTGATTGGTGGACATCTGTTGCACCTGACTGGATTCAAACAGCTGGATGCCAAGTGATGTAGTCGGTGGCACTTGTAGCACTGACCTATGAACTGTCAAGGTGGTTGTGGAGGTTTTGCTGTAGGCTAGGGAATAGTGTTTCTACTATTTTCCCCAGCCTTTGGCTGTGTGGGTGGTAGTTTATTTGTTTTGGGTGGAGGATGGGAGAGTGATTTAGTAGTCACCCTCTCTCACCCAGTGTGTGATACTTAGTTTTCTTAGGAGATGGGTCGGGCATCGAACGCAGTCCCATCATAGTTCCTGGTTGTGTTTGTGTTGTCTTGGTATTTATTCAGGAATCTAGAGACCTGGATGCTTTTAATTCTGAATTATGATGTGTTCGTGTAATCTGTTTGAGTGTATACCTATATGTGTAGTTGCAGTGCCAGTTGAATTTCTACGTGTCAGTTTTTTCTGTGAAAGTGATGGTGTATCTATTTTGGTTTGGGGAAAATTGGAACGAAATAGGGGTAATACTCCTGTGAAAAGTCTTGTTAACTTACTTTTTCAACCTCATACATAATATAGTGATGGGCGTTTAACACATTGCAAAGTGCAAAATCTTTCATTTCATAAATTTAGGTGTGCCTCAGACATGAAGTAAAGGAGAAGAATCAAATATATTACTCTCATTTTCTGTCAATATTATTAAGCATAGAAATAAATGAATGAAAATAATATATAGTGGATTCTACATAGTGAAAATAATAATAATCATAATGTCTCAGCTCCCATGGCTGAGGCAGCAGCATGCCGGCCTCTCACCGCTGGGTTCCATGGTTCAAATCCCAGTCACTCCATGTGAGATTTGTGCCGGACAAAGTGGAGGCGGGACAGGTTTTTCTCCGGGTACTCCGTTTTCTCTGTCATCATTAATTCCAGCAACACTCTCCAAGTCCGGCCTCGCAGTATAGGGGGCAACGCGTCTGCCTGTCACCCGGCAGCTCCGAGTTCAATTCCTGGGCAGGTCAGGGGTTTTTAATTGTAAATGATGAATATCCCTGGCCTGGGGATTGGGTGTTAGTGTCATCCTTAATGTTCCTTTCCTCACATTCAACACTTTACACTTCCACCATTTCCAAATACACACAGGTTCAAAACATATGGTGCAAAGTAGGGGCAAAAGATCTTCTTAAGTCGACACCCCGAATAAATAGCAGTTTTTTTTAAACACTCTTATATGATTCATTTCATCTGCCATTCATTAATCATTGCTCTAGAGGAGTGCAACAGGCTGTGGATTTTCATTTTCAATAATAATGTTTGTATGACACCGAATGCCTCTCGATGAATTACAAATTGGAGAAGCTGGAGATCATATAAAGAAGATTAATATGGAAAATCTTGGGCCCAATCCAGACTGAAACTGGCTGGAAACTTCGGAACAACAGTGAAGTTAACAAATATGTGGAGAAAATTTCAGAGACCATGAAAAAGAGAAGGTTACCATTTCTCAGACTATTGTACAGAATGGACAAAACTAGACTAACCAAAAAGTTATTCAACAAGAACAAGAAGACAACGAGGGCATGGATTAAGGAAGTTCATGAAGATCAAGAGAAATCCAGGAAGTTCAGATGTTAGACAGGAAAACATTTCAGACCATGATTCAAAATTGGAAGGGTTTCATTTTGAAAGAACTGCAAAGACGGGAAGAGCCTGGATGAATGAACAGAAGGAGTACTGGAAGATAAGGAAACTTCAAACAAAGAAAAAATGGAATTGTAGCGTGATCCTCAGTGGTCAATTTGCAGATAATAAACATTTTAATAATAATAAAGAATAATAATATGGAGATTACATACTTGTAAGATAAACTTGTGGAAGAGAGAGGGATATTATGATTCAAGGTGTCAAATAACAGGGATAGAACTTGAACTATATAGACCTCGTGCACATGATGGGTGCTACGCTCTGGTGGCAAGTCACTTAAACAATCAGGGGGAATCGCAGTCGAGTGCCTGTGCCTGTGTTGGTCTTGTTTATACTGTCTGTATTGTTCTCGAAACAGTAGAAAAAATGTTCTGTGGTTGATTGCAACTTTACGTATATAAACTGCCCTCCTGGCACTGAGTTTTTTGTGTTTCCAAATAAAAAGCTGCGTGAAATTAGAAGAAATGCCTAGATTGCGGCACTGAAACGAGGGACTAGTGATGGTAAACCATGGGAACCCACGAATAACTCGCGTGTTTGTAGTCGGCATTTTGTGAATGGAAGGCCTTCGAGACATCCTGACAGTCCTGGTTATGTACCAAGAGTGTTTATAAAACTGTTTGTTTTGATTGAATGTCAGCAAGAAGAGGAGCACCGAGTGACGACTAGATACAAGAGACGAAAACGGAGATGTGAAAATGCTGAAACTAGTACCACGGAAAATTTTTCAAAATCATACAGTGATTCAAGCACGCAGACTGAAGTAATGACCACCAATGGTAACAAAACCAGTGTGAAGGTGTTATTTCCTGCTCTGAAAAATAATTGTGAAGCGGAAGTTCAAACAAATTTTCCAATGCCTCGAGTGAATATACAGACGGCGACTGACACTTATTTTAAGAGAGATTGTGGTGTTCACGTGGACTTCGTGGACACCAAATATACATTTCATGGATACAGGTCAGTGAAAGACAAGGAACAGCATCATCTTGAAATAGCAGGTGGTTAAGTTTGCAGTGTTTCATATGCTCTTATCCTTATTACCCTCTGTTCATCAGAGCTGTACATTTACCGAAGAAAACATACTGCTTCTACTGCTAATGAAATGTAAACTCGGTATTAGTTTCACCACTCTAGGCGCAATTTTTAACTGTCATACGACTACAGCATCTGCTATTTTTAAATTCGCTCTCCATCATATTTTTGAGAAAACAAAAGAGTGGATTTTCTGGCCACAATGATCCACTATCCAAAGCACAATGCTTTATGTTCTTAAAAACACTTAAAAATTGCACGTGCATTATAGATTTCAGTGAAGTGCCCTGTGAAAGACCTAACAGTGCTCGTCAAAGAATTTTAATGTTTTCTCATTATAAGAATTAATTTACAGTCAAATTTCTTGTTGTCATTACTCCATCAGGTTACACTTCTTTTATAAGCAGTACTCCTCAAGTGCCTTCCGTTCATTAGCTCTGCCATATCTCACTGTAGGAGTGTTTAAATTCTTAGATAAAAGAAACGCTAATGCCAGCATTTCATAATCTCCATTCTGTAGAGTTTTGATCTGGTGTACATTCTGGCTGGCCAAAATGCTTAACTTCCTTTGCTGGAACCAGGAAGGACATAAAGATTGTTCCCTTGTCTCAACTGCAATTGCACGCTTCTGTCAATTTGTTACTTTAACATTTTCACAACAAAATTTAAATATATTATTTGGCAGCATGTACTCATAATTTGTGGAAGCTAGTGATATGTTACTACCAGGCAAATTATTCACAAGATAGTATCATAATAGTTTATTAACTGTTTGTTTGCCCAACTGGTTAAGACACCGAAATAAGAAGTCCATTAGCTCTACGACACTTTCAGCGATGTTTTGAACTATGCAAGTAGAGGTACAGAAAGATTCACCTTCACACTCTGCTGTCAAGATTTTCGAGAAAGCACAGTCTATGATCTTAACTTCTACTTAAGGATTCAAAATTTTCACTTTCCGACGCGTAATAAATTGGCCGCTTATTTGATGGTCCGTTTAGTATTTATTCTGCATTTCCTCCTTTAAAATACTCCGCAATAATGTTTTAAGGTTCCTCCCATTGTTGCAGAGAGGAAGTCTGGGAAGAATCTCTCTCAGTATTGATATACAGTAAATACACAATGCAGCAATATGTTTACAGCATTGTGAAAGTCTGGCTTTGCAATCGCACTCATCTGATTTAACCTTTCTGCCGCAATCAAACTATAAAAAAATTAATCTTGTGTAAATTAATTGTAAAAAAATTAAAACTGCAATAGATACAAATACTGTGCTATATTATTATATAGAAAGAGAAAACATATGCTTACTTTTATTTTAACAGCATAAGGCGGCTGTTGGATGTTTGTTTCTCTCAAACACAAGCAGGTTATTTCTTCTCCCAAAGCTTCCCTTGTTTGTAGTATGCGATGACTGTCACAGTTTCTTTTTTTCATCCTTCTTTAAAGTAGCTCTGAAATACGATGCATCCCACTGAACTTAATGAAATTCTACACAAATATCTAGAGTCAACATCTAAACATTCAATTCTTCCCTGCGCTACTACTACCATCCCCCTGAAAGACTACACAAATCACCGCTATGAGCGCCAGCAACTAAAATCACATGATGCGCATGAGCTCTATTGGCTATGAATCATAAGGTGATCTTCCTGGCAATAATATTGCTACTTTATTACTACAATTGTCATATTGTAGAAAACTGGTTTGAATGTTTCAGTAAACATAGCCTAGATGCTCTGCTGCAAACAAGGACTTTGCAATAATTATGAAATAATGCAGTGTGTTTATGAAAATGGGATCCTACTTTAAGAAGTGCTGAATATTTCTTGTGAAAATTATTTTTATCAGTAAAAATGATATCTTCTTGTTACTGACCATAAAATCTCCACTACTTTGTTTCCTACTTGTGATTTTAGAAGAAACTAATATAAACTGATTTAAACATACAGTATTTATTTAATAGCAAATTTCAAATTAACACTTTAATAATCAGTAATTAGCAGGAGTCAGTCATTCTTGAATTAAGTATATCTGGTTACATGAAGGTTGAAAGAAAACACTAAAATTTTCACAGAAGCTCTTTTAGTCATTTGCTTACAGACGATACATAGTCTTCATCACATCCACGTTTCTGGTCTGCTTAATAGGGGAGATGTTCACAAAATAGCCTGTATGAAATGGGCATGGACGCCCATATGACAGTTTGTAGGGTGGGGCCTAGGCCTGGGGATATGTAGTATATTTAATATTTTAGAAGATGAATGGCGACTTGTATTCCGCGGTAAAATAACACCCACAGTATCCCCTGCCTGTTGGTGGGGGCGCTACTACCACTTCTATATAATACCGACTTTAAAATAATTTCTTGAAAGAAAAACACCTGACTACATTAGATTTTTTTCCTTTGCCTGAGAGCTAGGGGGAGCCACGGCCCCCCCTTGCCCCCCAGGCATGGGCGACCTTGGGAATGGGTATAGGAATGGACTCGAATAGACACATCAAGTCGCTCTATCCTTGGATATAGACAAGAGTGATGCATGTAAAGGTTTGGTGTCTGACGATGAGAACCGGGTGATGTTTTCTTGTTCTTTTATTATTGTCTAGAGCTCTATAGTCTTCGTCAAGGTTTTCCATTACATGAATATTGAATGGTCGTTGTTTGGAGAAATTTAGCCAGCAAATCTTCTGCTAGCTGACTAGCTTCCAATTCACATATTCTTTTATAATGGGCATGTGATGATTCAGATGAGATTTCCAATCCATAATTTTCTCATGTGTGACTTATGAACAACATAAGGTTTGTCGACCTTTCTTCTTGTACTTCTGGCTGTATTCTTCCAGTTGGTAGGCTAGGTCAATATTCCAAACCTTTTTGTTCTGTAGTGATTGATAAAGGCACTGAGTCACATTTCAGTTCAATGTGTCCAAGCATTATAAATTTCCAGTCTATAGTTTCGAGGTTGGTTAATTCCTGAACATCTGTCAAGCACAGTCCAGCAACATATTAGTTTAAATGCTGTTCTCTGCAACAACTACTGAAACAGGAAATGTGATTTACCTTAGAAGGAAGAGATCAAAATAATTTATTACAGGCTGGTTATTGTTTTACAACTTCCTCTTTTTCGACCACATGCAACAGCTCCCTTAATATGAATTTACAGCGTACACTGTGAAGGTAAAAGAGTTGAAACCTTGCTTGTAAAACAGCATTGTTTGTTGTTAGTTGCTATAAATCGAAAGCCCATTTGAGTTTTGAGCTCGTACCTTGCCTTGCCTTTTTTTTTTTTTTGGCTTGATCCCTGTCAGCTTTTTGTCAGCTTTTATCTCCTCAGTAATAACCACAGGATTGTTGAAAGCCATGTAGAGGCAGCACCGGTCATTTTTGGGATGGTGAAAACCAAGATTGTACTCCTCTATAATTATGTTTCTGTAGGTAGCAGCAGTAGCAAGTTCCAGGCCCTTTTCTATGCAAGCAGATCTGTACATGGAGTACATTAGTATGATATTCAGAGAGGGACTTGGGTATTTCTTTCTTGACTCTGAGCAAATGTAGTGAGAATCGATGACTACAAAATTTCCAATGAGTTTCCTTATATGGTTCAAAAGTCTGGTGAAGCTACTTTCTTTATGTGGTAGCCCCTTTTGCTTTCTTCAAAGGTCTTTTTAATTGTTTCTTCTCTTCATTCCTATACCGCAACAACTCTATGTATAACAAATGTATTTAAAAACCTGATCTTGCAAATTTCAATTCTTTCAAGGTAAATGAAAAACCATAGTAAAATTTCTCCAAGAATTCGACTCTCTCACAAGTCACTATGGATATTCTGTAGTACCATATCTTTAACAATCATGGGTTTTGCCGCTGAGTTTTGTCATAGGCAATAGTGGAGAATCATCACTTGAGCTTTCGAAAATAGTCCCAAGGAGATTTCAGGAAGTAGGTCATTATATTAGTCCAATGAAATCTATGGCAATCTGCAATGAACGTGAAAAATTTATTGAAGACCCAACTGAATTTAAGAGCTGTGGTATATCAAGTTTTCAACATGAAGAAACAATCCGCTATTTAGGAGTTAAATTTCTGAATGTAATACTTTTCCAACTTACACAGGAACTTAAGAAAATACAAAATAAAATTGAGAAATTGATTTCTTCTTGACTATTACATGCTTATCAGAAATATAAAGTAATAAACACAGGTTATACAGCCATCTCTTATATACATACACTTTACAAACTATCAAACCAGAGAAAATTCCAAAAACGTTTCTTCTGGATACAGGCATACTAATACGAAGTGTTCATAAGGAAATTCTTCAAATACCTGCAGACATCCCTAATGGAATGATCTACAGTGAGAAAATTTATAAAGGGTTGGGTCTCTTCCACACCAATTTGAAAGCGCATCTTCAGCACATTAACAATTGTAAGATCCTATTAAGCTGAAGTGACGATTATATTTATGCTGCGTGAAATCTGAAAGATTAAATAACTATCTCACTTCAACCTCTCAATGTTCCTCCAACTGACAATTTGCAACATCCTCGCTTAGAAATAACTGACGCCAGAAAAGTAAGAAGAGTACTAAGAGAAAGGGTATTAAATGAGTGGTGTAACTTGCAGCAGAAGGGTAGTACCTTAGCTCTGCACTAATCCCCCCTGTATGAAGTGTTTTTTAAGTACGGCACACAGTATGTTAAATCCTTCACATTATTTTATTGGGTGATTCATAAAAACCAAAATCATAAATCCCTTTATAAAACATAACATTCACAGGATCTGTTTGCTATCAGATCCTTAATAATAAACTCACCACATCCTCTCATTCCTTTGTATTTAGTCTGTTTTCCTCTTTACTTATTACCAAGTTATTTTTGACCTATTCAATGAAGGTTTCTTTCTATCATTATCACGTCTTTCGCTCAGCAATGATATTGTATTATTTTGCTGTTTCTGCTGTTTTTAATACATTATCAACTGACACCTCTATTGATAGTTTCTACTCTACACTCAACTTCTTTCTTATAGTGTGCTATGAAGGTTACGGTGCTCCGGCTCGTTTGCTCCCTGGTGCAGTGAAGACCGGTCTCTCAGTGCCCTCAGAGCTGGATTGCAAGGCGGAGTGCTCCAGGGCCAGGGAGAGCTTCCGATTTTACTGTGCAGCTCTAAGCTTCCGGTAAGTTCAATAACAGCAGAGATTATAGAATGTTCATTGAGGAGATGAAGATTGGCTGAAAATGACACATTTCTGCAGCCTTACCACTATATTCACCACAGGTATGTGATGGGATGGTTCATAATGCCTAGTAGAGCTGATTATAAAATATCAAAGCCATCTCAGTAAACAGTGCTAATGATAGTATTTATTATTATTAACCACAAACAGTCATATCAGCACACTATTTTAATCCATAACAGGTTTTCCACATGAGTGTGTCATCAAAATGAATTAAAATAAGTTAAAATAATTCATTTTGACACGACATACTCATGTGGACTTAAATGTTGTAAATAATTTTGACACTGATGATGGACCCCCAGTTATGGATTAAAATAATGTGCTGATATGACTGTTTGTGATTAATAATAATAAATACTAGAGCTCGGTTACTATCTGATGGCAGGGACGGATTGCACCTTCACCTTCCTCTAAAATCTAAAAATTAAATTACTAATAATATACGCTAGCATATATATTAAATTTTCCAGCCCACCTGGTGGTCATGATCATTAAGGCATCAAGTCTATGTGGTCTGACACCGTGGTTAGCCAGTTTGAGTCCTGTTGGTTGAAAGAAATTTCACCATCACAATGTTCGCCGGCAGGGTAGGAGAGGTGGTGGTATACAATGTCTAATCACTAGATTGCATGCCAAAAACCTGGATTCGCTTCCACCATATGGTGCTGTTGATGATGATTCGTCCGTCGGATGGTGACGTTAAGCCTTGAGCTGACTGTTGGTGCTATTCGACAGGAGTGGGCTGTGCACCGGCATAGCGCTTCACCCTCTCCCTTTGTACTATATATATCACTTCATTTCATTAACTCTTCTGAAGAGGTTGATGTCAGGAAGGGCATCCGGTCATAAAAGCCCGCTACAAAGATTCATCTCACTTCATATCCGAGCAGGTAGAGAATCGAAACAATGGTTGGATATGCACACACATGTCAGTTTTCCATAAGCTCGTGATCACAATGCCACTCAAGTCACTGCTAGACCGATCTGTTGTTTTTGGGGAAGAAAGAAGCAGAGAGCTGTTAGTTTCCTTGTCTTCTTTCTCTCTTGCTCTATACTTGAACTCGCCTGGATTGTGCATGAGGGACAAATTGGTGTCCTCGAGCGCCTTTAAACAATTGATATAGCAACCATAATGTCATATTTCTTTGAGCATGTTGTCCATGAAAGAACAAACTGAAGCGACAATATTTACTATGATATTCACAAACCATCCCTATTCCCTTCCCATAAGGCCTGGAAAATTCTTCAGGCAAAGGCTGCACCTCCTTCCATAAGTTTCCTCTCTTATCTTGACTCAATTGCTAGCCAGTTCCATTAAATGCATTGAGTGAAGTTGAGAGATTAATATTGTGGTGAGATGCAATAATTGCATTGTAATTATTACAACCTGTTGCATATAATTCATGTGTAGTATGCGATAGGATATGAAGGGTCGGGGGAAAAACCAGGTAAGTCACTTTTTTATCAAAATTGAGATATTGTTACAGTCTGCTTCAGAGTGATCATCCGCATCTATTCAGAGGTCGGAAATGGAAAAAAAGCAGGCGAGTCAGGAGAAATTAGCACTTAAAGTTTCGCTGTTAGGGGAAAGCACTAGGGAAGTCAAGCACAAAAGTTGCTTTTTCTCAAGTTGTACAAATATTGACTCTCCTGATTTCCTGCTTTTCTCCCCTGACCCTTCATATTATGAATCCGGTTAACGATATCGTGTGCGCTTTGCTAGAGACACTGTTTTCCAAGGGAAAGATCACAGATGGGTATGCTGTTCACAAGAACAGGACTGATTTAGTGCAAAAACAATTGGTGAAGTTTGTAAGCTGGAAAATGTACTTCATGCTAGAAGATGTGTATTAGCATGTTTGATCATGGCTGTAATCTGGGAGAGCGTGTTAGTTTTCGGTTATATTTAGAGTGGTCTTAAGTTTCATTCTGACAATGTTAGTTAATATTTCTTAGGCATATTGGCATGGAATGGCATTTGTTGTCTTGTAATGTTAGTTGAGATGATGTAGAAGGGTAGTGTTCTTGGATATGGCTGATACAGCCCTTGTAAGGCAGACCCTCATATGAGGGTGGACGGTATCTGCCAAGTAGGGGAAAGTGTGTATTATTGTGGTTGAGGATAATGGTGTGTGTGGGGGGGTTGAGTTACAAAGATGTTGGGGATGGCATAAGCACACAGTCCTCAGGCTGAGAGAATTAACCCTTTAAGATTAAAATCCTGAACCCAGCTGGGAATCAAGCCCAGGGCCCTCTTAACTGAAGGCCTTTATGTTGACCATTCAGCCTAGTAGACAGATATAAGAACAACAACGGCAAAAGCAGAAATAATTTAGCTTCTTTGCAAATCCATTTTGTTATCGTTGCTTATGTTCACGTCATTAACTTTGACATCCCTTTATCTACTTATTAGACCATAAGCTGTCCCTGGCACAAAGCTGCATGCTCTTTGACCAAACTATATCTGAAGACAAGCCACTTGTCAGGCTCCTTCGTTGAATAGTCAGCATGGTGATAGAATAATCGTAGTTCTTCTGACAAAGTGAATCAAAGATCTTCGTGGTAGAATAGCTGTAAGTTCTTGTGAAGAAGAGAAGCTAAGATCTTCATGTTAGAATAGTAATACTGTAGGTTCTTCTAAGAAAATGAAACAATATTTGTGAGAAAAGGGTTGTAAGTTCTTGTGAGGAAGTGAAGCAAAGATCTTGGTGATAGAATAGTGTAAGTTCTTGTGATGAAGTGAAGCAAAAGATTTCGTTATAGAACAGACATAGATCCTTATGAAGAAGCTCAGGAGGTGTATTCTTGAAACTTGAAGCATTTTAAGCAATCAGTCACATTTCACACGGTACGTACTTAGTCAGTTTAACCTCTTATGTTATTATTTGTAGAGTCCACACCAGCTCCCGAGATGACTCCCCCAACTGCCTGCTGTCTGATGTGGAGCAGCGTGACCTACGGCCAGGACTGGACTATGTGCACGAAGCAGATCACTGGCTCTTTGCCTTCATCAGCCATGACCCACGGTGTGCGCCTGAGGAACATCACCCCCATCACCATTTCCGTAAGTTTATTTATGATTTCTCTTTTGTCTCTTAGATAAATTTAAGCTTAGTAATGACTTTTTTTTACGTCGCACCAACACAGATAGGTCTTATGGCGATGATGGGAGAGGAAAGGTCTAGGAGTGGGAAGGAAGCAGCTGTGGCCTTAATTAAGGTACAGCCCCAGCATTTGCCTGGCATGAAAATGGGAAACCATGGAAAACCATCTTCAGGGCTGCCTACAATTGGGTTCGAACCCACTGTCTCCCGAATACTGGATACTGGCCACACTTAAGTGACTGCAGCTATCGAGCTCGGTTTAATAATGACCTGCTTCCTAGATATAAGTAGTCAATGTCTGTCTTATGACATACAAAATATAAATATTGGGTACCAGTAAGATAAATTTAGAGACTGCCTAGACTAGGCAGTAAAGGTATGCTTGGTTCACCTGGAAGGACATGGTTTGACTCGGTTAGTAAATCGAAACTTTTAACACATTGTTGTTCAGGCACGCGCTACTCCACCCTTTCCTCTGGACCGGCAACAGAAGCATACCTAGCATGAGAAGTAGGATGAAATATATATACATGTAAATTTTAAATGACATGAAATAAATCACTGAAACTTGGTAAGAGCACTTACCAATGATTCTAGTACTTACTTTTATTGTGGTATTGTGTGAAGCAGCTGAAACAAGTCATCGCCTAGGAAACGATCTACTACCTCTAGGACACTCGCAGAATTACTGACCGAATAAGTGAGGCCTGTAAAACCTGTAAATGGTTCCAGGACTCTGTTTTCATCCTTATTTATCCATCCATCGACCTCACTGTCACTACTATCACTAGCATCTTCACTCATATTATCGTCGCCATCAACAGACTTGTCTGAACTGGATGTCGCACCTTCACTTCTGCGCGTATATTTTGATGTTGACAGATACACATCTTCACAATCACTAATATTTACACATTCGCAATCACTAGGGACATCAGATAAACTATCAGCATGCAATTCTCCAAATATTTCTTCATCGTTCAAGCTGTCTTTGCCATGGCATGCCATGCTGATACCTGACAATACACTCGGTCGCGCGGTACTGAGTGTTAAGAAACCACACTTCCTGTGCCGAATGCATTGTCAAGGAAAGAACATATCTATCTAATTTACGATCAACAAAGACTTTAGTTTGTGAACAACAAAAAATATTTCAATTAATAAATGGTGGAGAGGATACAATCACACAAGAATTAAGCAATGTGAGAAAACATTAATTTACGTAGCCAGTCGCTCGCACACCAATACAAAACTAGGTTAATTAACGTAGCTGTCATTAATGTGTTAAGAAATGAGATTTCCACTTCTAGAGAGGCACATAGCACTGAGGTTCACTCAGCCTATACTAAAAATGAGTACCAGGTTAATTCTTAGAAGCAAACGCAGCTGGACATAGAGCTAACCACTCTAACCACTTATTGCTGATGTTATGGATAGCAGAAGACTTCACCTTCCACTCGTTATTTCCAACACTAGCAGGTTATTAAAAAAATGGGGGTTACTCTGATACAGTGGTCCACATGAGGGAGGGAAGAGAAGTGGCAAGACCATAGGCTGGACAAATACACCGCCTAATAAGAAAAATTGAAACACCCAGAAGAAATGGTCAGATGTCAATGTAACTTCGTACATGTACACACCATTGGCGGGTATGTAACTGATTAGAGTTGCAATTCTCTGTGACAGGTAGAACAGCTACCAAAGTGCATTAGTGTTGTTCATGTTTAGTGTTGTTACCAGGCCGGGTAGGGTACACAGTAGAACCTCGATTATACATTCCCGGAAACTACGTTTTCCCAGATTATTCGTTCAAATTACGTGGTCCTGTGAGTATCCTAATTAAATCACGTTGTAAAAATCCTGCATTATCTGTTCCTCAAAGAAACGATTTCCTGCATCAAGCATCCAGAAGTTTCAGTCCCATCAACGCTAAATCCTTGATCAAGCGTTTTTCAAGAAACTATCGCGCGAAAGGATGGCTATGGCATATTTATGAATCTTGGTGTTAACGTCCCGTCATTGTGATAACTAGAGCAAGTACTGTAGTGAAAAGTGATCAGTGGTCAAC